>NC_138292.1:89078000-90411000 GCF_965601325.2 Salmo salar
ATTTCCTCGTTTTAGCTTTCGGGAGACTTACGTTTGTCTCATTATCTCCGTCTCTCTCCGCCTTTCTTTTCATCCCTGTAAAATATTTTTCCATGGTGTCTCTTAAGGGTTTGTTATCTGCACTTCATATCTCCTGCTCTGTGCTGTGTGCTCTTGTTCGGTAAAAAAAAAAACTACTCCCCGCGGCAAGAAAAAGCATGTTCCCCGGGGTCACGCGCGCCCCCTGGCATCACTCCGAGCCCCCCCCCAGGGGGGCGCGCCCCACTATTTGAGAAGGACTGGTGTAGGGGTACCCCTCTCTCCTAGTATTTCTGTCCGCCATCTTTAATCCAGTTCAGTTCTGTGTAGGGGTACCCCTCTCTCCTAGTATTTCTGTCCGCCATCTTTGCTGAAGAAAGTCTAACAGTCACTAGTGCAGCAGCAGCCTCCCCGGTCCTAGTGCTGCCCGGTAAGAAGTTTAAGATGCGATGGAACGGTTGACGAAAAAAATTAATCACAGAAAAAATATATAGACTGATATTGATTTATTTATAGTGGTTAATGAATATTCTAGCGACGTCCCTGATTCCTACCCTTTAACTTTTTGTCTGAAAATTAAATTAACATTTTACTCAACTGCGTTACCCACTCCAGTCAGCAGACGGCGGTGTGGGAATTTAAGGTAATGCTGTGGTGTGACGTATAATCTAGTGGACGGAATGCTTCTTTCAACAGCAGCAACAGTTATTCAGCCACCTCGGTAGCTTGCTAGACAAAATAGCCGAGCCAATAAAGCTCTTTAGACGCTTTCGTGTATATTAGCCACTGTGTTTTAAACCCACTTCTGTCGTCTAGTTAGTTATCCGATTTAATTTCATATTTACGGTGTTGTTGTTATTAGTCAGCTAGCGGGCTGGTTAAGTTAGCATTAGCTTAGCTAGCTAACATCGCCAACCATGAGTTCACTAAGCTACTCTCCTGCTGCTAAAGAAGAGGTCTGCTGGATGGAGAAAGAAGAGGCTGTTGAAATACAAAAACAAGTAGAGGGTGAGGCTGTTACAGTGAAAGAAGAAGAGAAAGACGTTACAGTGAAAGAAGAGGAAGATGCGTTCAGAGTGAAAGAGGAGGATGTTACTGTAAAAGAAGAGGAGGATCCAGTTTTTGGAGTGAAAGAGGAGGAGTGGGAGGTGACTGTTACATCGAAAAAGGAAGAGGAGGAAACTGGATATCTGGGCCCAGTTTCCCAAACGCATCTTAAGGCGTCCAATAGTTCTAACAATGAACTTAGCCATAAGGTGGTTTTGGGAAACCGTTCCCTGATTAACACTAGTAAGTACTGTCTTAAATACAGAGGCACAAACTCTGCAGTTGTTTAACTGATGTTTGGTGTTAAAGCGGAAATCTGCAATTGCTCCATCCATATTTGGACTTTTAAATTATTTATTTATAGCCATTGATTCTTGAAGAATATAACACATGCCTCATGAGCTTAGTTCAACTATTGTTCCCCATCAGAACCCCAAATAAGCTTTTTTTTACTCCAATGTTTAGAAACAATGTAAATCAACACTGTATAGCCTTAACATGGTTAAAACTATAATGTTGATATCATGGTTGGTCAGTCCTTGCATCCATAGGTCTGTCTGTCTGTAGTTATATGTCTGTAGTTACATCATCATCTTATTACCAAAACAGTGGTGGAATGACAGATTTGTTATTGTTTGAACTGCAGATTCCTGGGTTGTGTGTTTTTTTTTAAACAGCAACAAAATGGCTGCCCAGAGACTTGGTTTGGTCAACAGCTGAGGGATGGGGGCTGGAGAAATGTAACCACTCTCAAATTCATAGAGAAAGCTATTGTAGCAACCGTAACCCAACACCTAGCGACCCCGTCAAGAAGTTCAGACATCTTGGCCTGACAGTCGCTGGATCCAGGTTTGAGTTCATGTAACCGATGTGAAATGGCTAGTTAGTTAGCGATGGTGCGTGCTAATAGCGTTTCAATCAGTGACGTCACTCGCTCTGAGACTTGAAGTAGGGTTTCCCCTTGCGTTGCAAGGGCCGCGGCTTTTGTGGCACGATGGGTAACGATGCTTCGTGGGGTGTCAGTTGTTGATGTGTGCAAGGGTCCCTGGTTCGATCCCGGGTTGGGGCGAAGAGAGGGACGGAACCTACACTGTTACATTCAGCTCAGGGCACTGCGTTCATCCACCTCTGGCCTGCTGGCCCCCCTACCTCTGAGGAAGCACTGTTCCCGCTCAGCCCACTCAAAACTGTTCGCTGCTCTGGCACCCCAATGGTGGAACAAGCTCCCTCACGACGCCAGGACAGCGGAGTCAATCACCACCTTCCGGAGACACCTGAAACCCCACCTCTTTAAGGAATACCTGGGATAGGATAAAGTAATCCTTCTAACCCCCCCCCCTTAAAAGATTTTTGTAAAGTGGTTGTTCCACTGGATATCATAAGGCGAATGCACCAATTTGTAAGTCGCTCTGGATAAGAGCGTCTGCTAAATGACTTAAATGTAAAATGTAAATGAATACAAGGACTGGCCATCCATGATGTCATAATGATAGTTTAACCAGTTTCTAGGCTATATAGTATATTCTAGAATTCATCCATTATGTCATAATGACAGTTTAACCAGGTTTCTAGGCTATATACACTGCTCAAAAAAATAAAAGGGAACACTTAAACAACACAATGTAACTCCAAGTCAATCACACTTCTGTGAAATCAAACTGTCCACTTAGGAAGCAACACTGATTGACAATACATTTCACTTGCTGTTGTGCAAATGGAATAGACAACAGGTGGAAATTATAGGCAATTAGCAAGACACCCCCAATAAAGGAGTGGTTCTGCAGGTGGTGACCACAGACCACTTCTCAGTTCCTATGCTTCCTGGCTGATGTTTTGGTCACTTTTGAATGCTGGCGGTGCTTTCACTCTAGTGGTAGCATGAGACGGAGTCTACAACCCACACAAGTGGCTCAGGTAGTGCAGCTCATCCAGGTTGGCACATCAATGCGAGCTGTGGGAAGAAGGTTTGCTGTGTCTGTCAGCGTAGTGTCCAGAGCATGGAGGCGCTACCAGGAGACAGGCCAGTACATCAGGAGACGTGGAGGAGGCCATAGGAGGGCAACAACCCAGCAGCAGGAACGCTACCTCCGCCTTTGTGCAAGGAGGAGCAGGAGGAGCACTGCCAGAGCCCTGCAAAATGACCTCCAGCAGGCCACAAATGTGCATGTGTCTGCTCAAACGGTCAGAAACAGACTCCATGAGGGTGGTATGAGGGCCCGACGTCCACAGGTGGGGGTTGTGCTTACAGCCCAACACCGTGCAGGACGTTTGGCATTTGCCAGAGAACACCAAGATTGGCGAATTTGCCACTGGCGCCCTGTGCTCTTCACAGATGAAAGCAGGTTCACACTGAGCACTTGACAGACGTGACAGAGTCTGGAGACGCCGTGGAGAACGTTCTGCTGCCTGCAACATCCTCCAGCATGACCGGTTTGGCGGTGGGTCAGTCATGGTGTGGGGTGGCATTTCTTTGGGGGGCCGCACAGCCCTCCATGTGCTCGCCAGAGGTAGCCTGACTGCCATTAGGTACCGAGATGAGATCCTCAGACCCCTTGTGAGACCATATGCTGGTGCGGTTGGCCCTGGGTTCCTCCTAATGCAAGACAATGCTAGACCTCATGTGGCTGGAGTGTGTCAGCAGTTGCTGCAAGAGGAAGGCATTGATGCTATGGACTGGCCCGCCCGTTCCCCAGACCTGAATCCAATTGATGATTGACATGATGAATCCAATTGACATGATGATGTCTTGCTCCATCCACCAACGCCACGTTGCACCACAGACTGTCCAGGAGTTGGCGGATGCTTTAGTCCAGGTCTGGGAGGAGATCCCTCAGGAGACCATCCGCCACCTTATCAGGAGCATGCCCAGGCATTGTAGGGAGGTCATACAGGCACGTGGAGGCCACACACACTACTGAGCCTCATTTTGACTTGTTTTAAGGACATTACATCAAAGTTGGATCAGCCTGTAGTGTGGTTTTCCACTTTAATTTTGAGTGTGACTCCAAATCCAGACCTCCATGGGTTGATCAATTGGATTTCCATTGATTATTTTTGTGTGATTTTGTTGTCAGCACATTCAACTATGTAAAGAAAAAATATTTAATAAGATTATTTCTTTCATTCAGATCTAGGATGTGTTGTTTAAGTGTTCCCTTTATTTTTTTGAGCAGTATAGTATATTCTAGAATTCATCCATGATGTCATAATGATAGTTTAACCAGGTTTCTAGAGTGTATATTGTACATTTCATCCATGATGTCATAATGATAGTTTAACCAGGTTTCTAGGCTATATAGTATATTCTAGAATCCATCCATGATGTCATAATGATAGTTTAACCAGGTTTCTAGGCTATATAGTCGACACCCCGTTTGGCGAAGTTGGCTGTCTTTGTTAGGAAGAAATAGTATTCACACAGTTCGCAACGAGCCAGGTGGCCCAAACTGCTGCATATACTCCAACTCTTTTCTCTGTATACATCAATGATGTCGCTCTTACTGCTGGTGAATCTCTGATCCACCTCTACGCAGACGACACCATTCTGTATACTTCTGGCCCTTCTTTGGACACTGTGTTAACAACCCTCCAGACGAGCTTCAATGCCATACAACTCTCCTTCCGTGGTCTCCAACTGCTCCTAAACACAAGTAAAACTAAATGCATGCTCTTCAACCGATCGCTGCCTGCACCTGCCCGCCTGTCCAGCATCACTTCTCTGGACGGTTCTGACTTAAAATTTGTGGACAACTACAAATACCTAGGTGTCTGGTTAGACTGTAAACTCTCCTTCCAGACTCACATCAATCATCTCCAATCCAAAGTTAAATCTAGAATTGGCTTCCTATTTCGCAACAAAGCATCCTTCACTCATGCTGCCAAACATACCCTCGTAAAACTGACCATCCTACCAATCCTTGACTTCGGCGATGTCATTTACAAAATAGCCTCCAATACCCTACTCAACAAGCTGGATGCAGTCTATCACAGTGCCATCCGTTTTGTCACCAAAGCCCCATATACTACCCACCACTGCGACCTGTACGCTCTCGTTGGCTGGCCTTCGCTTCATAATCGTCGCCAAACACATTGGCTCCAGGTCATCTACAAGACCCTGCTAGGTAAAGTCCCCCCTTATCTCCGCTCACTGGTCACCATAGCAGCACCCACCTGTAGCACGCGCTCCAGCAGGTATATCTCTCTGGTCACCCCTAAAGCCAACTCCTCCTTTGGTCGTCTCTCCTTCCAGTTCTCTGCTGCCAATGACTGGAACGAACTACAAAAATCTCTGAAACTGGAAACACTTATCTCCCTCACTAGCTTTAAGCACCAGCTATCAGAGCAGCTCCCAGATCACTGCACCTGTACATAGCCCATCTATAATTTAGCCCAAACTACTACCTCTTCCCCTACTGTATTTATTTATTTTATTTATTATTTTGCTCCTTTGCACCATATTATTTATATTTTAACTTTTAACTTTCTTCAAATTACAAATCTACCATTCCAGTGTTTTACTTGCTATACTTTATTTACTTTGCCACCATGGCCTTTTTTGCCTTTACCTCCCTTATCTCACATCATTTGCTCACATTGTATTTAGTCTTATTTTTTGTCTACTGTATCATTGAGTGTATGTTGTTTTACTCCATGTGTAACTCTGTGTTTTTGTATGTTGTCGAACTGCTTTGCTTTATCTTGGCCAGGTCGCAATTGTAAATGAGAACTTCTCAACTTCCCTACCTGATTAAATAAAGGTGAAATAAAATAAATATACCCTGACTCTGTTGCAGAGGTGACATACTTTCCCTAGTTAAAAGAAATTCATGTTAGCAGGCAATATTAACTAAATACGCAGGTTTAAAAAATATATACTTGTGTATTGATTTTTAGAAAGACATTGGTATGTCTTTATGGTTAGGTACACGTTGTAGCAACGACAGTCCTTTTTCGCGAATGCGCACCACATCGATTATATGCAACGCAGGGCAGGCTAGATAAACTAGTAATATCATCAACCATGTGTAGTTAACTAGTGATTATGATTGATTGATTGTTTTATATAAGATAAGTTTAATGCTAGCTAGCAACTTACCTTCGCTTCTTACTGCATTCGCGTAACAGGCAGGCTCCTCGTGGAGTGCAATGTAAAGCAGGTGGTTAGAGCGTTGGACTAGTTAACCGTAAGGTTGCCAGATTGAATCCCCAAGCCGACAAGGTAAAAATCTGTCGTTCTGCCCCTGAACAGGGCAGTAAACCCACTGTTCTTAGGCCGTCATTAAAAGAAGAATGTGTTCTTAACTGACTTGCCTGGTTAAAAAATATGAATTAAAAAATAAATAAAAATCGGTGGCCAAAAATACCTATTACCGATTGTTATGAAAACCATCCATAACTAGTGGTTTCCTCATTACCAGATATACTACATCCATAACTAGTGGTTTCCTCATTACCAGATATACTACATCCATAACTAGTGGTTTCCTCATTACCAGATATACTACATCCATAACTAGTGGTTTCCTCATTACCAGATATACTACATCCATAACTAGTGGTTTCCTCATTACCAGATATACTACATCCATAACTAGTGGTTTACTCATTACCAGATATACTACATCCATAACTAGCGGTTTCCTCATTAGCAGGAAGGAGTTTCTGCAACCAAATTGTGTGTGCTTTGCCCTCGTGCCGCAATTTTAGCAAACACAGAAAGGGGCCTATATTGGAGACCAAAAGTTGTCTGGCACAGTGCTTGGAGTTTCAACAACATGAATAACTTATTTCTAGTCTACAATCTTAGATGTTTCTACTAATGTGAAAACAAGACAAAATATGGCTTTTCTTGCTCATTTTAAGTCAAATAATTGTAACATTCATTACAGACGACAATTGTTGTACAACATAATGCCTACGCTGTTGGCATCACCTTTTACAGTGGATTTCCGCTGTTGTGGGCCTATAACCATCTGTCTGACTTTGTTGTTCACACAGGAGAGAGACGGGACTACCATGGGTCCTCTGGGGAGCCTCAACAACCTCATGATGTTGACAAGGCAGAGAAGAGTCTCTCCAGATCAGAACACCTCAAGAAACACCTGCAGAGATCCACAGGGAAGAGAACTCACTGCTGCTCTGACTGTGGGAAGAGATTCACCTCCTCAGCAGGCATTAAAATTCATCAGACAATCCACACAGGAGAGAAACCGTATAGCTGTGATGAATGTGGGAAGAGTTTTACTTATTCATCCAGCTTGATAACACACCGGAGAACACACACCGGAGAGAAACCCTATAGCTGTACTCAATGTGGGAAGAGTTTTTCTCAGTCACACAGACTGATATCACACCAGAGAACACACACAGGAGAGAAACATTGTACCTGTGATCAATGTGGGAAGAGTTTTGGTAGTTCTAGCTGTCTGAAGAGACACCAGAGAACACACACAGGAGAGAAACTTTATATCTGTACTCAATGTGGGACAAGTTTTGATACATCTAGCCATCTTATTGTACACCAGAGAATACACACAGGAGAGAAACCTTTTAGCTGTGATCAGTGTGGGAAGAGTTTTGTTCAATCTAGCCATCTGAAGATACACCAGAAAACACACACAGGAGAGAAGCCTTTTAGCTGTGATCAATGTGGGAAGAGTTTTGTTCAGTCTAGTGATCTGACAGTACACCAGAGAACACACACAGGAGAGAAACCTTATAGCTGTGATCAATGTGGGAAGAGTTTTGTTACATCTAGCAGTCTGACTATACACCAGAGAACACACACAGGAGAGAAACCTTATAGCTGTAATCAATGTGGGAAAAGTTTTACTCAGCAAAGCAACCTGATATCACACCAGCGAACACACACAGGAGAGAAACCATATAGCTGTGATCAATGTGGGAAGAGTTTTGTTCAATCTAGCCATCTGAAGAGACACCAGAGAACACACACAGGAGAGAAACCTTTTAGCTGTACTCAATGTGGGAAGTGTTTTGTTCAATCTAGTGATCTGACAGTACACCAGAGAACACACACAGGAGAGAAACCGTATAGCTGTAATCAATGTGGGAAGAGTTTTGTTCATTCTGGAAATCTGACGTTGCACCAGAGATCACACACAGGAGAGAAATCTGATAGCTGTGACCATTGATAATCTGATAAAAGATCTCTGATCAAATATCAGAAAATGTATTCATGAAGGAGTTGTTTCATGATATCAATGAAATAATGTCACAATGTAGAATGTTTTAACATTGTAGTAGGAGTATTTTAATGATGTCACAATGTAGAACCCTAAACGTTTGTCCCCTGTTCTATTGATTTCAACATGGTATGGATATTAGCCTCAGGGGGAAAATCCAGGCTCTGAATTGAGAGAGTACTATTTATGAGATTTAACAAAAATAGGAGTTGGGTTAGGTTAGGTTTTCAATATATCCCAATCTGTTTCTACATATTGGTTATTGATTTGGACTCGTTAAAACTGTGTTTTTACATTGCACTATTCCCATTTAGCAAAATGTAATTTAAAAGATGTTGAAAATAAGACTATGCCTGACTTCCAAAATGTTCGGTTGTAGTTGAAAGTGAAAGTTGAAAATATGTATTTTCTGGTCGTTTTTTGATTGACTTGAAAACAACTTAATTTCAAGGTACTTGCAGCCTATACACATGGACGCAGTATGATAAATTGGTCTATAATCAATTTTAACAATCCTACATCACTCCAGCATTTATTGACAACATTCAAATGCTAATTGTCTTTATTCTACTACTGAAGAAGCATGACTCAAATCACCTCATATTTCAAACATCCAGCCTGACAAAAGATACATGTTTTATTATTCCATGCCTCACCATTAATTTAATTATTGCCAATACATATTAACAAAGGGGTGTACATTTGGTTTTGATATTTCATATTTACAATTCATGTAACATTTAGTAATCATAATTATTTATGCAACCAACTGACAATTTTTGGGTATAATTATATTGACATTGTTACCCTGCTTTTAGAATATCAGGGTTCATTTTCAGATGTGCCAACCCAAATGTACTAGAGCATGACATTGGGGACTGGGCCCCGATCCAACAACATGCCTATCGAGATATTGCAGGAGTTTGCTCTTGAAATCAGACATGACTAATACAATTTGATTTGAGTTTTGTTTGGGCTCGTTCCAAGGGAACGAGAGTTCTAGAAACTAGTGGGTTTTAGGATTCTGTAGAAAGAAAAAGGAGAAAAAAATTAGGATTGTATATAATTATTTAGAAGTACTTGTTTTTTCTTGTTTTTAATTGTTGACAGCAAGTTGTTTTCTGTTGGTGGTGAGCAAACTTGTCCAACAAAAATATAGGATATATTTGTTGTCTTAAGGGGGAAGGTGTTACAGGCTTTGGTTTTTTCATTTATGTTTTGAGGTTGGACTTTAGCACGTGTACCCCGTTAGCACGTAGGACGCACTGATTGGTGTCACCTCGTTAGTCAGTATGTGTTACACCTGTGCTGGCTTGTCCATCTCGTTAGTGGGAAGGTGTTTCACCTGAGCTGGTCCAGGTTCTATTTAAGAGTGTCTGGCCCAGTGCTCCAGTTGTCTTGATACATGTGGAGAGTCAACACCTTTAGTTGCGCCACGTTTTTGGTTTGCTTCCTGTCTTTAAGTTTGGTGTGGGTTTTTCTTTTGTTTGCCTCTTCTTGGGCAGATTTAGTGGGTCTCATGGTGGGTGTCTTTTAGGTCCCAGTTGTTGTTACTAGTCAACTTTCAGTGGAGAGCCCCTCTTAAAAAAACAAGCCTTTATTTCAGTGGACACCCCCATAGTGTCTTTCAGAACCCCTCCTAAAAAACAAGCTTGTATTTTCGGTTGGATATTGCATCCAATTAATATTTTAATCAATGGCATTTCCTTAGAATGTTCATTAGTCTTTCAGTTGTTATTCTTCTGTTTTTTATCCTCTTAAGTTTATGTACTAAATTTGTTTTTTTCCATTGTGTTGCATCCATGTCTGAAATATGCTGTATAAATAAAGCTTGATTTTATTTGAACATATAATAAAACAAATGAACCCATTGACTGACCAATCAACAGACTCTTGGTCCCTCTTAGTATCCCCCTTGTCTCAATGTCACGAACTAGACCAGGTACTGTGTTACAGCTGCTCTCTCCTCCTCAATGTCATGTACTAGACCAGGTACTGTGTTACAGCTGCCCTCTCCTCCACGGTTTCCCCAACCTAAACTCACTGAGATGAGGTCCAACGAGGTAACGTCTAATAGAGGTGGTTAAGTTGACCACATGAGTAACCTGCCTGAAGAGTTGTTTGGTTTCCAAGCACTTTAATTTGGCATCCATGTTTCATGAAAAGAGACAGCAAAGTTTAGGCCAGAGTGTGCCAGGTGGACATTGGGTTTGATTCAGACCCTGTCAGTGTACCAGGTGGACATTGGGTTTGATTCAGACCCTGTCAGTGTGCCAGGTGGACATTGGGTTTGATTCAGACCCTGTCAGTGTACCAGGGGGACATTGGGTTTGATTCAGACCCTGCCAGCATGGCCAGAACCACCCCAGACCTTTCACGCATGACTAAAAACACCTAAGTATTAGATTTACTGCCATGGTCTAGTATGTCAAAGCCTCAGACACCATTCACAATGCCGGCTGAGGTACGAGTAAAACATGACACATTATTTCCTAACCATTCACAATGCTGGCTGAGGTACGAGTAAAACATGACATGTTATTTCCTAACCGTTCACAATGCTGACTGAGGTACGAGTAAAACATGACATGTTATTTCCTAATTGTCAAAGAATCCTCACTCTTTAATCAACTAGTCTCTCACTGTTTAACCAGAATAACAGGAGTTGTGTCCTTCAAACTGTTAGACTGTTAGTCCATAATCAACTAGTCTCTTACTGAGACAGCTTTGATGGCCCAATAAAAAAACAGTAAGTTTCTGCCAGCCAATGTGATAATTCCAGTGCAGTGCATGTGTAGAGGGATAATTCCAGTGCAGTAGATGTGTAAAGGGTGTTGAGGGATAAAATGCTGAAAACAGGTCCCTAGTGGAATGACAAGAACATGGCTGCTTGTTGAAGAAGAGATGGAGAGAGAGAGAGAGAGAGATGACCATATACATTGCAAATGGACTGTAATAAATCCTGAATGTATGTCTTCCCTGTGGCTCAGTTGGTAGAGCATGGTGTGTGCAATGCCAGGGTTGTGGGTTCGATTCCCACGGGGGGCCAGTACAAAAAAAAAAAAAAAAAAAAAAAAATGCATGAAATTAAATGTATGAAATTTATGCATTAACTACTGTAAGTTGCTCTGGATAAGAGCGTCTGCTAAATGACAAAAATGTAAAATGCCTGGGCTCGCAGGGGATGTGTTAATTCATAATCCATAATTTATACCTGTTAATTCATAATCCATCATTTATACCTGTTAATTCATAACCCATCATTTATACCTTTTGCTTGAAAGGGGTGGTTCAGGCAGGCTGGCACGCTCCCTGACCTTACTCAGCAGGAACTAATGGGGATCCATAATAAACCCCAGGAAGAGTAGCTACTGCCTTGGCACGCCCAATTTTTCAGTTTTTTATTTGTTAAAAAAGTTTGAAATATCCAATAAATCTTGTTCCACTTCATGATTGTGTCCCACTTATTGTTGATTCTTCACAAAGAATTACAGTTTTATATCTTTATGTTTGAAGCCTGAAATGTGGCAAAAGGTCGAAAAGTTCAAGGGGGCCAAATACTTTCGCAAGGCACTGTATATCCTATATTTTTGTTGGACAAGTTTGCTCACCACCAACAGAAAACATCTTCCATTTCACATTATAATCAACTACAATGCTTCACATTCTACAATATAAACATGGTGTCTACTGGCTGTCAACAATTATAAACAAGAAAAAACACATATTTCTAAATAATAATATACAATCGTATCTTTTCTCCTTTTTCTTTCTACAGAATCCTAAAACTCACTAGCTTCTAGAACTCTCATCTTCCTAAAACTCACTAGTTTCTAAAACTAATCTCCAATACAGAAAAACATGCAGTCAAAATAAATTGTGATCCATAGCAACGCACTGGCTAAACGCAAAATGCAAATCTTTTTGACTGCCCACCCTTGAGACAATCAGCAACCAAGTTGTCCTTACCACAGACATGTCTGATTTCAAGAGGAAACTCTTGCAATATCCGTAGTAACTTTCCACCTCACTGCGGAGCTTCTCTCTCTTTTCAGGGTTCACTCGATAGGCATGTTGTTGGATCGGGGCCCAGTCCCCAATGTCATGCTCTAGTACATTTGGGTTGGCACATCTGAGAATGAACCCTGATATTCTAAAAGCAGGGCAACAATGTCAAAAAATTGTCAGTTGGTTGCATAAATAATGATTACCAAATGTTACATGAATTGTAAATATGAAATATAAAAAACAAATGTACACCCCTTTGTTAATATGTATTGTCAACAATTCACTTAATGGTGAGGCATGGAATAATAAAACATGTATATTTTGTCAGGCTGGATGTTTGAAATATGAGGTGATTTGAGTCATGCTTCTTCATTAGTGGAATAAAGACAATTAACGCTTGAATGTTGTCAAGAAATACTGGAGTGATGTCAGATTGGTCTATAATCAATTTTATTAACAGTCTATTATACTGCGTCCATGTGTTTAGACCGCAAGTACGTTGAAATTAAGTTGTTTTCAAGTCAATGAAAAAACAACCCGAAAAGACATCTTCTCAACTTTCACTTTCAACTAAAACTGAACTGTATATTGGATGTCGGGCATAGTTTGATTTTCAACATCTTTTCAATTACATTTGGGGTGTCCAAATCAATAACCAATATGCAGAAACAGTTTGTGGTATATTGAAAACCTAAACCTAAAATGTGCTATATACATTATATCGATTAGGGGGGGAAATCAGGTTGTATGTGCTGTTGAAACTAAAACGACCAAAAAAAAAACACATGGAAATGGGAGATATATTTTACCTCACTGGTTAGAGGACAACCTGCAGAAGACAGTCAGCTACATTTTGGAGTGACGCATTTAAAGGTAGGGGTCGCTAAACAAAGGAACACAACACTTATTTGTCATCACTCATCGATATAATGCTAAAATCATTTGTGTGACAGGAAGGAGATGAAGTTGCACGTCCTGTTAAAACTAACAGCTCAAAAACCACACGGAATCTGGGAATAATGTGTACATCCCTGGTTAGAGGACAATTTGTAGAAAACAGCTAGCTACATTTTGAAGTGTTGCATTTTGATTCAAGTGGGTCACCAATGTGGTAAGTGGAACGACCCTTTCAGAACCTGTATTTTTCCCCTGAGGCTAATATCCATATCATGCTGAAATCAATAGAACAGGGGACAAACGTTTAGGGTTCTACATTGTGACATCATTAAAATACTCCTACTACAATGTTAAAACATTCTACATTGTGACATTAATTCATTGATATCATGAAACAACTCCATGTATTTTCTGATATTTGATCAGAGATCTTTTATCAGATTATCTCTGGTCACAGCTTTGAGATTTCTCTCCTGTGTGTGTTCTCTGGTGTGAGTCAGATTGCTAGATGTAATAAAACTCTTCCCACATTTATCACAGCTATAAGACTTCTCTCCTGTGTGTGTTCTCTGGTGTGAGTCAGAATGCTTGATGTAATAAAACTCTTCCCACATTTATCACAGCTATAAGACTTCTCTCCTGTGTGTGTTCTCTGGTGTGAGTCAGAATGCTTGATGTAATAAAACTCTTCCCACATTGATCACAGCTATAATGTTTTTCTCCTGTGTGTGTTTTCTGGTGTAAAGTCAGCTGGCCAGATGTAGTAAAACTCTTCCCACATTGAGCACAGCTGTAAGGTTTCTCTCCCGTGTGTATTCTCTGGTGTGATTATAAATGTCCTGAAGAAACAAAACTATTCCCACAGTCAGAGCAGCAGTGAGTTCTCTGTGGGTCTCTGCTGGTGTTTCTTGAGGAGTTCTGATCTGAAGAGACTCTGTTTTGCCTCGTCAGCATCATGAGGTTGTTGAGGCTCCCCAGAGGATCCACGATAGTCACGTCTCTCTCCTGTGTGAACAACAAAGTCAGACAGATGGTTAAAGGCCCACAACAGCGGTAATCCACTGTAAAAAGGTGATGCCAACAGCGTAGCCATGATGTTGTACAACAATTGACGTCTGTAATGAATGTTACAATTATTTGACAATTGTCTTAAAATGAGCAAGAATAGTCATATTTTGTCTTTTCACATTAGTAGTAAAATCGATGATTGTATGCTAGAAGTTAAAGTTGCTGAAATCCTAAGGAGTGTGCCAGACGACTCTTGGTCTCCAATATAGGCCCCTTTCTGTGTTTAATAAAATTGCGGCACGAGGGCGATGCGCACACAATTTGATTGCAGAAACACCCCGCTAATGAGGAAACCAATAGTTATGGATGTAGTATATCTGCCTGGAGCAAAAATGGTGAGCAAAGATTTTAGTTTTTCACAATGTATTCTGAATGTGAACGGGGGAAAACTCAGGGGAGAAACCTCCATTTCCAGGTTGCTTATGAGTGCATTTCACACTACTTTGGATTATAATTGTAAGGCTCGCTTGAATGTCCTGCTTAATATAATGTTTGTGTCATCATCGCAAATCAACCTCTTTGTACTTAAAAAAAACCCTTCAACCAGTAAAACGCATTCAACTCAAAAATGGCGCCGGAGGAGATGGCTGTCTCCTAACCAATTGTGCTATTATGTGTTTTCTTTCGCGATATTTGAAAATGATTTTGTACATAATGTTTCTGCAGAAAAGAGCTTATGAATATCAGGACAGCGATCACTCACACATCAATCACACCTCGAATGATGGATTAGATTGGATCATTCACTCACCTGGATTAGACACTGCCCAGTGACACGAGCCTACCAGACGAGCTAAATCACTTCTATGCTCGCTTCGAGGCAAGCAACAATGAGGCATGCATGAGAACATCAGCTGTTCAGGACGACTGTGTGATCACGCTCTCCGTAGCCGACACGAGTAAGACCTTTAAACAGGTCAACATACACAAGGCTGCAGGGCCAGACGGATTACCATGATGTGTGCTCCGGGCATGTGCTGACCAACTGGCAGGTGTCTTCACTGACATTTTCAACATGTCCCTGATTGAGTCTGTAATACCAACATGCTTCAAGCAGACCACCATAGTCCCTGTGCCCAAGAACAAAGGCAACCTGCCTAAATGACTACAGAGCCGTAGCACTCACGTCCGTAGCCATGAAGTGCTTTGAAAGGCTGGTAATGGCTCACATCAACACCATTTTCCCAGAAACCTAGACCCACTCCAATTTGCATACCGCCCCAACAGATCCACAGATGATGCAATCTCTATTGCACTCCACACTGCCCTTTCCCACCTGGACAAGAGGAACATTTATGTGAGAATGCTATTCATTGACTACAGCTCAGCGTTCAACACCATAGTACCCTCAAAGCTCATCACTATGCTAAGGAACCTGGGACTAAACACCTCCCTCTGCAACTGGGTCCTGGACTTCCTGATGGGCCGCCCTCAGGTGGTGAGAGTAGGTAGCAACACATCTGCCACGCTGATCCTCAACACTGGAGCTCCCCAGGGGTGCGTGCTCAGTCCCCTCCTGTACTCCCTGTTCACCCACGACTGCATGGCCAGGCACGACTCCAACACCATCATTAAGTTTGCTGACGACACAACAGTGGTAGGCCTGATCACCGACAACGACGAGACAGCCTATAGGGAGGAGGTCAGAGACCTGGCCGGGTGGTGCCAGAATAACAACCTATCCCTCAACGTAACCAAGACTAAGGAGATGATTGTGGACTACAGGAAAAGGAGAACCGAGCACTTCCCCATTCTCATCGACGGGGCTGTAGTGGAGCAGGTTGAGAGCTTCAAATTCCTTGGTGTCCACATCAACAACAAACTAGAATGGTCCAAACACACAAACAGTCGTGAAGAGAGCACGACAAAGCCTATTCCACCTCAGGAAACTAAAAAGATTTGGCATGGGTCCTGAGATCCTCAAAAGGTTCTACAGCTGCAACATCGAGAGTATCCTGACCGGTTGCATCACTACCTGGTACGGCAATTTCTCGGCGTCCGATCGCAAGGCACTTCAGAGGGTAGTGCGTACGGCCCAGTACATCACTGGGGTAAAGCTGCCTGCCATCCAGGACCTCGACACCAGGCGGTGTCAGAGGAAGGCCCTAAAAAATGTCAAAGACCCCAGCCACCCCAGTCAGACTGTTCTCTCTACTACTGCACGGCAAGCGGTACCAGAGTGCCAAGTCTAGGACAAAAAGGCTTCTCAACAGTTTTTACCCCCAAGCCATAAGACTCCTGAACAGGTAACCAAATGGTTACCCGGACTATTTGCATTGTGTGCCCCCCCAACCCCTCTTTTACGCTGCTGCTACTCTCTGTTTATCTTATATGCATAGTCACTTTAACTATACATTCATGTACATACTACCTCAATTGGCCCGACCAACCAGTGCTCCCACACATTGGCTAACCCGGCTATCTGCATTGTGTCCCACCACCTGCCAACCCCTCTTTTTACGCTACTGCTACTCTCTGTTCATCATATATGCATACCTACATGTACATATTACCTCAATAAGCCTGACTAACCAGTGTCTGTATATAGCCTTGCTACTCTTATTTTCAAATGTATTTTTACTGTTGTTTTATTTCTTTACCTACCTACCTACCTACCTACCTACCTACCTACCTACACACACACACCTTTTTTTCGCACTATTGGTTAGATTGTTGTAGTCGGCGCACGTGACAAATAAACTTTGATTTGATCATCGCAAATCAACCGCTTTGCACTTAAAAAATACTTCAACCAGTAAAATGCTCTTTGGCTAGCTTTTCCATCAGCCTGACAATGAGGGTCTGTACACTCTTTGCTAAATTGGCCCATAACTTCACCTAACAATAATATAGACCTACTGTAGGACCCACAACTTCACCTAACAATAACATAGACCTACTGTAGGACCCATAACTTCACCTAACAATAACATAGACCTACTGTTGGACCCATAACGTCACCTAACAATAACATAGACCTACTGTAGGACCCATAACTTCACCAAACAACACATATACCCATGTCGTGATGTTTGTCATTTGACTGGCATTCAGAAAATGATTTCCTGGATCAGCTGATGATATGTGTGATATGAACATGTGACTGTAACTAAACAGCTACAGTATTATGTATTATGTGTAATTATTGAAGAACCGCATTAATGACAGTATCCATTTGGGTGTTGTCAATAAAGTTAAGGGGACGTTTGGTTAGAACCATTGGATTTAGCAAACTGAAATGATTTAGGATTTCTATGCCCATAAACTGTTTCCCAGCGTAACATAAGGAGACACTAAATGTTACGTAGTTAGTGTATTTCAGAGATCTGAATACAAAAAAAACTGTCCGACAGCAAGATCCAGTATTTTAGTTCAAGTTCATCATATGACAAGCATGATGTTATGACTATGACTACTGTTCCCTGAAGGAGGGAAACTAGGTACAACATACTATTAAATCCACACGTTATGACTATAACCACTGTTCCCTGAAGAAGGGAAACTAGGTACAACATACTATTAAATCCACGCCTCGCTGGAAGCCCCGCCTTCCACAGGTGATGAGAGTGAGGCTTGGATTTATTCCTTCAATTTAATACCGCTCTTCACCGACCCAGGAAGGGGTGGGGCCAATCAGGTGTTGTACCTCGTTTCCCTCCTTCAGGTAATTACATTTTTTTGCATATGGGAAGGAACTGAACAAGAGCTGTCATATTTTATGGCACTACTCAATGACATTGACCCCAATCTCAAATTCACTATTGAATGTGACACTCAACGTGTTTATTACCTCGATATGTGGATTGAGAAATCAAATGGAACCCTGTTTACAACTCTGTATAGAAAAGAAATGGACAGAAATACTCTATTACAGGGGGGCAGCTTCCATCCTGAGCCATTAAAAAGAGAACTTCCAAGAAGCCAATTTTTCAGACTGCGCTGTATATGCCACTCCACAGAGGATTATCTAGCAAAAGCAGCGGAGATGCGCATTAGGTTTCTAAGAAGAGGCTATTCGCCACAATGTGTGGATGAAGCTCTTAATTTGGCATTGGGAAAAACACGAGATGAATTGTTACAAAAAAGACCCGCTAAAGCCAAAGAACACTCCGTAATGTTCACAACCACATATACTTTGAACTCGCGAAAAGTGGGAGGTGTGGTCAAGAAACACTGGCATATTTTATCATCTGCCCCAACTTTGCCGGCCGAATTTAAAAATCCACCACTTATTGTGTATAGGAGAGGTCGCAATTTACGCAATAAATTGGTTCATGCCAACTGCCAGCCACAAAAGAAAAATCAGCCAGGCTCTTCTACCAAATGGTAGCTATAAATGCAGAGGATGCGCACAGTGCAACAATATGATGAGGTGTGAATATTTCTGCCACCCACACACAGGAAAACGGTTCCAAATAAATGATATCATTACGTGTTCCGCCACCCATGTTATTTACATTATTAAAATGTCCATGTGGGCTCTGCTATGTCGGTAAGACCTCCCGCTCTCTCAAACAGAGAATTAGTGAACATAAAAGTTCAATCAGGCGAAACGACAGGGATTATCCAGTCGCAGTACATTTTAATGACCTAAAGCATGACATTTCTACCTTTAGATTTTGTGGCATAGAGAAAGTCAAGATATCAAACAGGGGAGGTGATATTAATAATACTCTGAGCAAAAGAGAATGTTTTTGGATTTTCACCCTCCAGACATTATTTCCTAAAGGACTTAATGATGAAATGCCTATGCATGTTATGTTGTGATTTTGAACATGAATTATGTGCCTATTTAAGATAATTCTGATGTTTTTCGTACGATGTACACAATGATTAATGAAAACTTGCTATGTCCTCATTGTGGTTTTATGGACGTGTTTAATGCGTCTTATTTATACACTTTTGTTGTGTTTGCGAAAGGCATATTGTTATGTTTGGTAGCACTTATTTATTTTTCCTTTGCCTCCAACCCCTTTCCATGTGTGGAACGGATGTGGGTGGGGCTAGGTCTACATAGGGGTGCTGATTTTTTTTTTAATTCACAAAAGCTCTGACGAAGGCCGTGAGGCCGTTACGTGAGCTTGTTAAATATCAGTGATACTATCGAGAGCAGTGTGCGGTTTCCTTTCTCCTACATCCTGTTTCAACTGTTGCCATGCACCTGCAAAAAGATTGCTCAGATGTGCGAGTGCCTTTTGAATTTTCTAACAGTAGTTATAGTCAAAGTTACGCTCCCTTTCAGTCAGTCAACTTCGGTACAACATACTATGGGGAAATACAATCATTCCCCATGCCAACCCAAATCCACGGATACTAAATGAAATGGCCCCTGGCAGACCACCCAGACCTGACACCGCAAGATGCGTCAGGTTTGTCAATTTATTAATTGTCTTTTGTTTGAAACACTCCTGTCAATGTTGAGTAAGGACGCACACATTATTACTCATATAGAAGTAGGACTAGTCTACCTGTCCTGCACACAAATGTAGGTCTATAAATGTGCCCATTTGGGGATGTCTGATAGTATTTCTACCTGGTCGAGAATAATTTTTATTTCATTAAAACACGTGGGTGGTGTTTATATATGGAAAAATACACAGTAGAAATTTAACCAATCGATTGGTAGAAACAGAATTAGACTCTTGGTTGACCAAGATTTATTTTAGTTGGGGACAGCACTAGAACATGATTTTAGGGCTCCCGAGCAGTGCAGCGGTCTAAGGCACTGCATTTCAGTGCTTGAGGCGTCACTACAGACCCTGGTTCGAATCCTGACTGTATCCCAACCGGCCGTGATTGGGAGTCCCATAGGGAGGCGCACAATTGGCCAAGCGTCGTCCGATTTTGGCCGGTGTAGGCCATCATTGTAAATAATAATTTGTTTTTAACTGACTTAACTAGTTAAATAAAGGTTACATTTGAAAAATGTAATAAAACAGAGCATTCAGAAAGTTCAGACCCCTTCCCTTTTTCCACATTTTGTTAAGTTACAGCCTTATTCAAATGTTTAATGCCCATCCAAGAGACTGTCGACCAATCACGTTCACATTGTCATGCTGTGACACGCAGTTCTTAAAATACACGTTATAAACTAAGCTAATTGTCCCAAAAATCCCTTTTAAAAAGTCAGGGTACGAGTGAGAAACCGTCAAGGCACCAACTTTGAGAAGGTTCTAAAACAAAGGTTTCAAACCAATTCATGAATGTTATTGAATCGTATAAATGTTATTGAATCTAGGTATGCTTCACCCTTAATGTAATTGAATCTAGGTATGTTTCACCTTTAACCTCACTAGGGTAGGGGGCAGCATTAGGAATTTTGGATGAAAAGCGTGCCCAAAGTAAACTGCCTGCTACTCAGGCCCAGAAGCCTGAGTAGGATATGCATATAATTGGTAGATGTGGATAGAAAACACTCTACAGTTTCCAAAACTGTTAAAATAATGTCTGTGAGTATAACAGAACTGATATGGCAGGTGAAAACCTGAGGAAAATCCATCCAGGAAGTGCTATTATTTTGAAATGGCTGTTTTTCCATTGAAAGCCTATCCACCATACCAAGACTTATGACCCAGTTCACGATCCCTATGGCTTTCACAACATGTGGCCTGTCTTTAGGCATTGTTTCAGGCTTTTACTCTGAAAAATGAGGGAGAAACACCACTTTCAAATGGGAGGACAGTGGAAATGTTCAGACATGAGTCCTGCGCATGACCAGGAGCGTGCCTTTGTTTTTCCTTTTCTATTGATGAAGCTATTGTCCGGTTGAAATATGATCGATTATTTATGACAAAAACAACCTGCGGATTTACGTTTGACATGTTTCTACGAACTTTTATGGTACTTTTTTGATTTTTCGTCTGCCTGTTGTGACCGCGCTTTGTTCCAATGGATTACTGAACAAAATGCACCAACAAAACTGAGGTTTTTGGACATAGAGGGACATTATCGAACAAAACAAACATTTATTGTGTAACATGGAGTCTTGGGAGTGTAACCATATGAAGCTCATCAAAGGTAAGTGATACATTTTATCGCTATTTCTGAGTTTTGTTACTCCCCCACCTTGCTGGTTACTGTTTGTAATGATTTGTCTGCTGGGCGCTGTTCTCAGATAATCGCATGGTTTGCTTTCGCCGTAAAGTCTTTTTGAAATCTGACACCGTGGTTGGATTCACAAGAAGTTAATCTTAAAACCGATGTATAACACCTGTATGTTTCTGAATACATTTTTATTTATATAATATTTCTGTTTTTGAATTTGGCGCTCTGCAATTTCACTGGATGTTGGCCAGGTGGGACGGTAGCGTCCCACTCCCCCTAGAGCGGTTAATGTTACTGTATCTAGGTATGTTTCACCTTCAATGTAATGGCATGAAAAAATAAATGGCTGAATATTTTACAATGACTTACAGTTGAAGTGGGAAGTTTACATACACATTAGCCAAATACATTTAAACTCAGTTATTCACAATTCCTGACATTTAATCCGAGTAGAAATTCCCTGTCTTAGGTCAGGTAGGATCACCACTTTATTTTAAGAATGTGAAATGTCAGAATAATAGTAGAGAGAATTATTTATTTCAGCTTTTAGTTCTTTCATCACATTCACGGTGGGTTAGAAGTTTACATACACTCAATTAGCATTTGGTAGTATTGCCTTTAAATTGTTTAACTTGGGTCAAACGTTATGGGTAGCCTCCCACAATAAGTTGGGTGAATTTTGGCCCATTCCTCCTGACAGAGGTAGTGTAACTGAGTCAGGTTTGTAGGCCTCCTTGCTCGCACACGCTTTTTCAGATCTGCCCACAAAGGTTCTATAGGATTGAGGTCAGGGCTTTGTGATGGCCACTCCAATACCTTGACATTGTTGTCCTTAAGCCATTTTGCCACAACTTTGGAAGTATGCTTGGGGTCACTGTCCATATGGAAGACTCACTTGCAACCAAGCTTTAACTTGTTATGGGTAGGGGGCAGTATTTTCACGTCCGGATAAAAAAACGTACCCGATTTAATCTGATTATTACTCCTGCCCAGAAACTAGAATATGCATATAATTATTAGCTTTGGATAGAAAACACTCCAAAGTTTCTAAAACGGTTTGAATGGTGTCTGTGAGTATAACAGAACTCATTTGGCAGGCCAAAACCTGAGAAGATTCCAAACAGGAAGCGCCCTCTCTGACTATTTCTTGGCCTTCTTGATCATCTCTATCCAAAACAGGGGATCTCTGGCATAACGTGACATTTTCTAACGCTCCCATAGGCTCTCAGAAGGCGCCAGAACTTTGAATGATGACTTTGCAGGCCATGGCTGAAAAACAGTAGCGCATTTGGATAGCGGTCGATCAGAGAACAATGAGACTGGGGGCGCGTACACGAGCCGACACCATGTTTTTATTTTTTCGTCTTTGAACGAAAACAGGGTTTCCCGGTCGGAATATTATCGCTTTTTTGCGAGAAAAATCGCATAAAAATTGATTTTAAACAGCGTTTGACATGCTTCGAAGTACGGTAATGGAATATTTTGAATTTTTTTGGCACGAAACGCGCCGGGCGCGTCACCCTTCTTTACCCTTCGGATAGCGTCTTGAACGCACGAACAAAACGCCGCTATTTGGATATAACTATGGATTATTTGGAACCAAACCAACATTTGTTATTGAAGTAGAAGTCCTGGGAGTGCATTCTGACGAAGACAGCAAAGGTAATAACATTTTTCTTATAGTAAATCTGAGTTTGGTTAGTACCAAACTTGGTGGGTGTCAAAATAGCTAGCCATGATGGCCGGGCTATCTACTCAGAATATTGCAAAATGTGCTTTCACCGAAAAGCTATTTTAAAATCGGACACCGCGATTGCATACAGGAGTTCTGTATCTATAATTCTTAAAATAATTTTTGTTTTTTGTGAACGTTTATCGTGAGTAATAAAGTAAATTCACCGGAAGTGTTTGGTGGGAATGCTAGTTTTGAACGTCACATGCTAATGTAAAAAGCTGGTTTTTGATATAAATATGAACTTGATTGAACAAAACATGCATGTATTGTATAACATAATGTCCTAGGAGTGTCATCTGATGAAGATCATCAAAGGTTAGTGCTGCATTTAGCTGTGGTTTTGGTTTTTGTGACATTATATGCTAGCTTGAAAAATGGGTGTCTGATTATTTCTGGCTGGGTACTCTGCTGACAATCTAATGTTTTGCTTTCGTTGTAAAGACTTTTTGAAATCGGACAGTGTGGTTAGATAAAGGAGAGTCTTGTCTTTAAAATGCTGTAAAATAGTCATATGTTTGAAAAATGGAAGTTTGGGGATTTTCGAGGACTTTGTATTTCGCGCCATGCCCATCATTGGATATTGGAGCAGGTGTTCCGCTAGCGGAACGTCTAGATGTAAGATTAACTTCCTGACGGATGTCTTGAGATGTAGCTTCAATATATCAACATACTTTTCCTTCCTCATGATGCCATCTATTTTGTAAAGTGCACCAGTCCCTAATGCAGCAAAGCACCACCACAACATGATGCTGCCACCCCCGTGCTTCACGGTTGGGATGGTGTTCTTCGGCTTGCAAGCTTCCCCCTTTTTCCTCCAAACATAACAATGGTCATTATAGCCAAACAGTTCTATTTTTGTTTAATCAGACCAGATGACATTTTTCCAAAAAGTACGATCTTTGTCCCCATGTGCAGTTGCAAACTGTAGTCTGCCTTTTTTATGGCAGTTTTGGAGCAGTGGCTTCTTCCTTGCTGAATGGCCTTTCAGATATGTCGATATAGGACTCGTTTTACTGTGGATCTATATCCACAGTAAAAGGCCTATACTTTTCTACCTGTTTCCTCCAGCATCTTCACAAGGTCCTTTGCTGTTGTTCTGGGATTGATTTGCTCTTTTTGCACCAAAGTACGTTCATCTCTCGGAGACAGAATGCGTCTTTTTCCTGAGCGGTATGATGGCTGCGTGGTCCCATGGTGTTTATACTTGTGTACTATTGTTTGTACAGATGAACGTGGTACCTTCAGGCATTTGGAAATTGCTCCCAGGGATGAACCAGACTGAGGTCTTGGCTGATTTATTTTGATATTCCCATGATGTCAAGCAAAGAGGCACCGAGTTTGAAGGTAGGCCTTGAAACACATCCACAGGTACACCTCCAATTGACTCAAATGATGTCAATTAGACTATCAGAAGCTTCTAAAGCCGTGGCATAATTTTCTGGAATTCTCCGAGCTGTTTAAAGGCACAGTCAACTTAGTGTATGTAAACTTCAAACCCACTGGAATTGTGATACAGTGAATTATAAGTGAAACAATCTGTCTGTAAACAACTGTTGGAAAAATTACTTGTGTCATGCACAAAGTAGATGTCCTAACCGACTTGCCAAAACTATAGTTTGTTAACAAGAAATTTGTGGAGTGGTTGAAAAATGAGTTTTAATGACTCCAACACAAGTGTATGTAAACTTCCGACTTCAACTCTATCAACAGCTGTAACAATTTAACCCCCACAGCAAACCTTAACTGGCAATTATAGAATATACTATACAGCCTCGAAATCAGGTTAAAACTATCATTTTGACCTCATGGATGGCCAGTCCTTGTATTTATAGTGTAGTCAATTCAGGGGGTAGCCCTGAGCAGGACTCAAACCTGGGTCCAGCGACTGTCAAGCCAACACCTTATAACTGTTACGCCAAGATGTCTGAACTTCTTGACGAGGTCGCTAGGTTTTGGGTTAAGGTTCCAACAATAGCTTTCTCTATTTATTTGAGAGTGGTTACATTTCTCCTTCCCCCATCCCTCAGCTGTTTACCAAACCAAGTCTCTGAGCAGCCATTTTGTTTCTGTTTAAATCCTAGGTTGTCCCTTTAAACAAGCCACACAACAATCAATCTGCAGTTGAAACAATAACAAAGCAGTAATTCATTCCACCACTGTTTTGGTAATAAGATGATGATGGGGCTGGAGAAATGTAACTACTCTCAAATTCACAGACAGACCTATGGATGCAAGGACTGACCATCCATGATATCAACATTATAGTTTTAACCATGTTGAGGCTATACAGTGTTGATTTACATTGTTTATAAACATTGGAGTAAAAAAAGCTTACTTGGGGTTGTGATGGGGTACAACAGATGAACTAAGCTCATGAGGCATGTGTTACATTCTTCAAGAATAAATGGCTATAATTTCATAATTTAAAGTCCAAATATGGATGTAGCAATTGCAGATTTCCCCTTTAACACCACACATCAGTTCAACAACTGCAGAGTTTGTGCCTCTGTATTTAAGACAGTACTTACTAGTGTTAATCAGGGCCCGGATTCGCAAAACCATCTTATGGTTAAGTTCATCGTTAGAACCATTGGATGCCTTAAGATGCGTTTGGGAAACCGGGCCCTGATATCCAGTTTCCTCCTCTTCTTCCACCTCCTTTCAATGTGACAGTCATCTCTCCCTCCTCCTCTTTCACTCCATAAACTGCATCCTCCTCTTCTTTTACTGTAACATCCTCCTCCTCTTTCACTCTGAATGCGTCTTTCTCCTCTTTCACTGAAACGTTTCTGTTCTTTCACTGTAACAGCCTCACCCTCTACTTGTTTGTGTATTGTAACATCCTTCTCTTCCTCGAGACCTTCTTTCTCCGTCCAGCAGACCTCCTCTTCTTTATCAGGAGGAGAGTAGCTTAGTGAACTCATGGTCGGAGATGTTAGCTAGCTAGCTAGCTAGCTAGCATTTGCGACTAGCCTAGTTCTAAGCTAACTTAGCAAACCAGCTAGCTGACAAACAACGTAAATATATAATTAAATGGGCCAACATGTACATACAACAGAAGTGTGTTTAATACACAGCGACTAATATACACCAAACCAGTGTAAAGAGCGTGAATGTTGTAGCTATGTTTGCTAGAAAGCTACCGAGGTGTCTAACTAGCTGTTGTTGTTGGAGCGTCCCATCCACTAGATTATACGTCACACTGGCAGCATCGCCTGAACCTAAAAGACGCACATCGCCATCTGCTGACTGGAGTGGGCAACGCAGTTGAGGAACCAAACGTTTATTTTTCATTTTGTTGGGTTTTATTTCACTTATTAGATGTGATTCATTACCATTCACAGTAGATGTAGGCCTAAGTATGAACGGACTGTAATGCACTAATACGTTTATATTGTATTAACATAGATTGAGCAACATATAATAGACATGACTAACTGGAGGGTTGCTGGCTAGTAGGAGTGTAGGCTGAGTAGACTCGTGACACACACACACACACACACACACACAATGCCTGGTTGTGGGGCCGCTCAAGGACAGGTGTATGTGAGGAACTGATAGAGGGGAGAATGGCTGTGGCACAAGAACAGGCACTGTCCTTCGGTGTCTGACTCTCGGGTACACACATGAAGATAAGCTAGAAGACAACTATGCTTGGCAACAAAGAGGCTGGGACCAGCCTGCACGCCAACGATAGGATGAGTAAGTTTAAACCACGCTCATCCTCCCTCTGACAGGCCAGCAGTGAGCGGGAACTATCTCTGTCAGAGTATTTAATGAAGAACTTATGTCATTTTCAGTTCTCTGTTTGCCCTGCGAGGTGTTACAGTGAACCCGTATATATGAAAATTGCATTTACCATTTATTCTGCTTGACTAATTCTATTAAAAAACAGCTGAAAATATATTCAGTAGCCTAGTGTTAAATTTTGTTCTGATACCAGAATTGAATTGACGCAGCCTTAATTTATTTCATAAAAGTTTAATACTATATTAAGTCATTCAAAGAGAAGCATGTGTTGATTGATTTGTGTTTAATGAGTGAGAATTTAAAACAAACTTTACACCCACTACATATTTGCATTGAACCATACTTCTGACATGGATCATTTTGACCCCAGAGGCATATCTTTTATCATAGCCAAAATGTGGTTTATTCATTTCTTCCAATTTTTCATGACTTTGTCAATCAACTTGTTCTTAATAAATCTAAATCATGGTTTAGTGTTTCTGTATCAATATGGACTTTGAACAAATTCAAATCCTTTGGAGTCATTTTGACTCCAGCCAAAAGCACCTTCGATAAATAGGACGTTTATTTCAAATCAAAATCAAATCACATTTTATTGGTCACATACACATGTTTAGCAGATATTATTGTGGGTGTAGTGAAATGATTGTGTTTCTAGCTCCGACAGTGCAGTAATATCTAACAAGTAATATCTAACAATTTCACAACCCAATACACACAAATCTAAGTATTTGAATCTAGATTTCTCTGTAGACATGATCCATCCCACCAGAGGGTGGAGGGGCACCTGTATCCGTGGTTTTGACCAGATAGACACCTGCAGACACACAGTATAGCGCCTCCCATGAACTCTCCTAAGATTGGACTTTTCTATGCCACGTATCACATGACTGTGTACAAAACTGCCAATGGTAGAAAACTCTGCCAGCGGTATAAAATTCTGCCAGTGGTATACAGTGCATTCATTAAGTATTCATACCCCTTCACTTTTCCACATTTTGTTACGTTACAGCCTTATTCTAAAATTGAATAATTATTCCCCCTCATCAATCTACACACAATACCCCATAATGACATCACAATACCCCATAATGACAAACTTTTTTTTCCTTTCATTTTTGCAAATGCATGTACTTAAAACCTGTTGAGGACAGACATTCCGCTAGCGGAACCCCTAGCCAACAGCCAATTGAATTGCAGGGCACGAAATACAAAACAACAAAAATACCACAATTCAATTTACTTAAACAATCAACATTTTTACACCATTTTAAAGATAAACTTGTCGTTAATCCAACCACATTGTCCGATTTCAAAAAGGCTTTACAGCGAAAGCAAAACATTAGATTATGTTAGGAGAGTACATAGACAAAAATACTCACACAGCCATTTTCCAAGCAAGGATATATGTCACAGAAACCCCAAAAACACAGCTGAATGAAGCACTAACCTTTGACGATCTTCATCAGATGACACTCCTAGGACATTATGTTACACAATACATGTATGTTTTGTTAAATAAAGTTCATATTTATATCCAAAAACAGCATTTTACATTAGCGTGTGATGTTCAGAAAATGTATTTCCCACCAAAAACTTCTGGTGAATTTACTAAATTACTCACGATAAAACGTTCACAAAAAACATAACAATTATTTTAAGAATTATAGATACAGAACTCCTCTATGCACTCGATATGTCCGATTTTAAAATAGCTCTTCGGTGAAAGCACATTTTGCAATATTCTAAGTAGATAGCCCGGCATCACAGGGCTAGCTATTTAGACACCCACCAAGTTTAGCCCTCACCAAAGTCAGATTTACTATAAGAAAAATGTTATTACCTTTGCTGTTCTTCATCAGAATGCACTCCCAGGACTTCTACTTCAATAACAAATGTTGGTTTGGTTCAAAATAATCCATAGTTATATCCAAATAGCGGCGTTTTGTTTGTGCGTTCAAGACACTATCCGAAGTGTAAAGAAGGGTGACGCGCACGACGCGTTTCGTGACAAAAAAATTCTAAATATTCCATTACCGTACTTCGAAGCATGTCAACCGCTGTTTAAAATCAATTTTTATGCAATTTTTCTCGTAAAAAAGCGATAATATTCCAACCGGGAAAGCGTGTTTACGTTCAAAGAGAGAGAAAAAAACATGGGATCCCCTCGTGCACGAGCCTCAGTCTGATGGTCCTCTGATAGACCACTTACCCAAGGCGCTGAAGTTTTTCAGCCAGCGGCTGGAATTACATCATTCAGCTTTTTCCCGGGTTCTGAGAGCCTATGGGAGCAGTAGGAAGTGTCACGTTACAGCAAAGATCCAAAATGTTCAATAAACAGAGCCAAGAAGCCCAAGGAATGGTCAGAGAGGGTACTTCCTGTACAGAATCTTCTCAGGTTTTTGCCTGCCATATGAGTTCTGTTATTCTCACAGACACCATTCAAACAGTTTTAGAAACTTTAGGGTGTTTTCTATCCAAAGCTAATAATTATATGCATATTCTAGTTTCTGGGCAGTAGTAATAACCAGATTAAATCGGGTACGCCAGAACGATGAAGGCGCCAGAACGATGAAATGTGGCTTTGCAGGCCATGGCTGAAAAACATTAGCGCATTTAGTAAGTGGTCGATCTGAGGACAATGAGACTGGAGGCGCGAGCACGAGCCGACACCATGTTTACTTTCTCTCTCTTTGAACGAAAACAACGACTCCCAGTCGGAATATTATCGCTTTTTTACGAGAAAAATAGCATAAAAATTGATTTTAAACAGCGTTTGACATGCTTCGAAGTACGGTAATGGAATATTTTGAATTTTTTTGTCACGAAACGCATCGGGCGCGTCACCCTTCTTTACCCTTCGGATAGTGTCTTGAACGCACGAACAAAACGGCGCTATTTGGATATAACTATGGATTATTTTGAACCAAACCAACATTTGTTATTGAAGTAGAAGTCCTGGGAATGCATTCTGACGAAGAACAGCAAAGGTAATCAAACTTTTCTAATAGTAAATCGGAGTTTGGTGAGTACCACACTTGGTGGGAGTCAAAATAGCTAGCCTGTGATGGCCGGGCTATCTACTCAGAATATTGCAAAATGTGCTTTCACCGAAAAGCTATTTTAAAATCGGACATAGCCAGTGCATAAAGGAGTTCTGTGTCTATTGTCCTGAGTCTGCACAACTCTGCCAGGACCTAGGATCAAGGGAGATACTAAAGTGTTTTAGTACTATATCTCTGACACAATGATGAAAATAATCATGGCCTCCAAACCCTCAAGCTGCATACTGGACCCTATTCCAACTAAACTACTGAAAGAGCTGCTTCCTGTGTTTGGCCCTCGTATGTTGAACATAATAAACAGCTCTCTATCCACCGGATGTGTACCAAGCTCACTAAAAGTGGCAGTAATAAAGCCTCTCTTGAAAAAGCCGAATCTTGACCCAGAAATTATAAAAAAATAATCGGCCTATGTCGAATCTTCCATTCCTCTCAAAAAAATTTGAAAAACCTGTTGCACAGCAACTCACTGCCTTCCTGAAGACAAACAATGTATACGAAACGTTTCAGTCTGGTTTTAGACCCCATCATTGCACTGAGACTGCACTTGTGAAGGTGGTAAATTACCTTTTAATGACGTCAGACCGAGGCTCTGCATCTGTCCTCGTGCTCCTAGATCTTAGTGCCGCTTTTGATACCATCGATCACCACATTCTTTTGGAGAGATTGGAAACCCAAATTGGTCTACATGGACAAGTTCTGGCCTGGTTTAGATCTTATCTGTCGGAAAGATATCAAGTTTGTCTCTGTGAATGGTTTGTCCTCTGACAAATCAATTGTACATTTCGGTGTACCTCAAGGTTCCGTTTTAGGACCACTATTGTTTTCACTATATATTTTACCTCTTGGGGATGTCATTCGAAAACATAATATTAAATTTCACTGCTATGCGGACGACACACAGCTGTACATTTCAATGAAACATGGTGAAGCCCCAAAATTGCCCTCGCTAGAAGCCTGTGTTTCAGACATAAAGAAGTGGATGGCTGCAAACTTTCTACTTTTAAACTCGGACAAAACAGAGATGCTTGTTCTAGGTACCAAGAAACAAAGAGATCTTCTGTTGAATCTGACAATCTGGATGGTTGTACAGTCGTCTCAAATAAAACTGTGAAGGACCTCGGCGTTACTCTGGACCCTGATCTCTCTTTTGAAGAACATATCAAGACTGTTTCAAGGACAGCTTTTTTCCCCATCTACGTAACATTGCAAAAATCAGAAACTTTCTGTCCAAAAATGCAGAAAAATTAATCCATGCTTTTGTTACTTCTAGGCTGGACTACTGCAATGCTCTACTTTCCGGCTACCCGGATAAAGCACTAAACAAACTTCAGTTCGTGCTAAATACGGCTGCTAGAATCCTGACTAGAACCAAAAAATTTGATCATATTACTCCAGTGCTAGCCTCCCTACACTGGCTTCCTGTTAAGGCAAGGGCTGATTTCAAGGTTTTACTGCTAACCTACAAAGCATTAAATGGGCTTGCTCCTACCTATCTTTCCGATTTGGTCCTGCCGTACATACCTACACGTACGCTACGGTCACAAGACGCAGGCCTCCTAATTGTCCCTAGAATTTCTAAGCAAACGGCTGGAGGTAGGGCTTTCTCCTATAGAGCTCCATTTTTATGGAATGGTCTGCCTACCCATGTGAGAGACGCAGACTCAGTCTCAACCTTTAAGTCTTTACTGAAGACTTATCTCTTCAGTAGGTCCTATGATTAAGTATAGTCTGGCCCAGGAGTGTGAAGGTGAACGGAAAGGCTGGAGCAACGAAACGCCCTTGCTGTCTCTGCCTTGCCGGTTCCCCTCTCTCCACTGGGATTCTCTGCCTCTAACCCTATTACAGGGGTTGAGTCACTGGCTTACTGGTGTTCTTCCATGCCGTCCATGGGAGGGGTGCGTCACTTGAGTGGGTTGAGTCACTGACGTGGTCTTCCTGTCTGGGTTGGCCCCCCCCCCCCTTGGGTTGTGCCGTGGCGGAGATCTTTGTGGGCTATACTCGGCCTTGTCTTAGGACGGTAAGTCGGTGGTTGGAGACATCCCTCTAGTGGTGTGGGGGCTGTGCTTTGGCAAAGTGGGTGGGGTTATATCCTGCCTGTTTGGCCCTGTCCGGGGGTATCATCGGATGGGGCCACAGTGTCTTCTGATCCCTCCTGTCTCAGCCTCCAGTATTTATGCTGCAGTAGTTTGTGTGTCGGGGGGCTAGGGTCAGTCTGTTACATCTGGAGTATTTCTCTTGTCTAATCGGGTGTCCTGTGTGAATTTAAATATGCTCTCTCTAATTCTCTCTTTCATTCTTTCTCTCGGAGGACCTGAGCCCTAGGACCATGCCTCAGGACTACCTGGCATGATGACTCCTTGCTGTCCCCAGTCCACCTGGCCGTGCTGCAGCTCCAATTTCAACTGTTCTGCCTGCGGCTATGGAACCCTGACCTGTTCACCGGACGTGCTTGTTGCACCCTCGACAACTACTATGATTATTATTATTTGACCATGCTGGTCATTTATGAACATTTTAACATCTTGACCATGTTCTGTTATAATATCCACCCGGCACAGCCAGAAGAGGACTGGCCACCCCTCATAGCCTGGTTCCTCTCTAGGTTTCTTCCTAGGTTTTTGGCCTTTCTAGGGAGTTTTTCCTAGGGAGTTTTTCCTAGCCACCGTGCTTCTTTCACATGCATTGCTCGCTGTTTGGAGTTTTAGGCTGGGTTTCTGTACAGCACTTTGAGATATCAGCTGATGTACGAAGGGCTATATAAATACATTTGATTTGAAATTTGATCTATAATTCTTAATAACTGTTATGTTTTTTGTGAACGTTTATGCTGAGTAATTTAGTAAATTCACCGGAAGTGTTCGGTGGGAATGCTAGTCACATGCTAGTCACATGCTAATATAAAAAGCTGGTTTTTGATAAAAATATGAACTTGATTGAACAAAACATGCACGTATTGTATAACAATGTCCTAGGATTGCCATCTGATGAAGATCATCAAAGGTTAGTGCTGCATTTAGCTGTGGTTTGGGTTTATGTGACATTATATGCTAGCTTGAAAAATGGGTGTCTGATTATTTCTGGCTGGGAACTCTGCTGACATAATCTAATGTTTTGTTTTCGTTGTAAAGCCTTTTTGAAATCGGACAGTGTGGTTAGATTAACGAGGTCTTGTCTTTAAAATGGTGTAAAATAGTCATATGTTTGAGAAATTGAAGTAATAGCATTTCTAAGGTATTTGAATAACGCGCCACGGGATTCAACTGGCTGTTGAGTAGGTGGGACGCAAGCGTCCCACTGGCCCAGAGAGGTTAACTAGGGAAAATGTGTCACTTCTCTTGCAAACAGAGTCGGGGTATATGCAGCAGTTGGGCCGCCTGGCTCGTTGCGAACTGTGAAGACTATTTCTCCTAACAAAGACAGCCGACTTCGCCAAGCGGGGGATGATTTAACAAAAGCCCATTTGCGAAAAAAAAAGCACAATCGTTGCTAACCATAAACATCAATGCCTTTCTGAAAATCAATACACAGAAGTATATATTTTTAAACCTGCATATTTAGCTAAAAGAAATCCAGTTTAGCAGGCAATATTAACCAGGTGAAATTGAGTCAGTTCTCTTGCGTTCCTTGCACGCAGAATCAGGGTATATGCAACAGTTTGGGCCGCCTGGTTCGTTGCGAACTAATTTGCCAGAATTTTACGTAACTATGAAATAACATTGTACGTTGTGCGATGTAACAGGAATATTTAGACTTATGGATGCCACCCGTTATATAAAATACGGAACGGTTCCGTATTTCACTGAAAGAATAAACGTGATAGTTTCCGGATTCGACCATATTAATGACCTAAGGCTCGTATTTCTGTGTTATTATGTTATAATTAAGTCTATGATTTGATAGAGCAGTCTGACTGAGCGATGGTAGGCAGCAGCAGGCTCGTAAGCATTCATTCAAACAGCACTTTACTGCATTTTGCCAGCAGCTCTTCGCAATGCATTGCGCTGTTTATGACTTCAAGCCTGTCAACTCCCAAGATGAGGCTGGTGTAACCGATGTGAAATGGCTAGCTAGTTAGCGGGTGCGCACTAATAGCGTTTCAAACGTCACTCGCTCTGAGACTTGGAGTAGTTGTTTCCCTTGCTCTACATGGGTAACGCTGCTTCGAGGGTGGCTGTTGTCGGTGTGTTCCTGGTTTGAGCCCAGGTAGGAGCGAGGAGAGGGACGGAAGCTATACTGTTACACTGGCAATACTAAAGTGCCTATAAGAACATCCAATATACCTTTGACTATGAAAAACAAATCGTATTGAGAGAAATAGTCCTATAATTCCTATAATAACTACAACCTAAAACTTCTTACCTGGGAATATTGAAGACTCATGTTAAAAGGAACCACCAGCTTTCATATGTTCTCATGTTCTGAGCAAGGAACTTAAACATTAGCTTTCTTACATGGCACATAATGCACTTTTACTTTCTTCTCCAGCACTTTGTTTTTGCATTATTTAAACCAAATTGAACATGTTTCATTATTTATTTGAGGCTAAATTGATTTTATTGATGTATTATATTAAGTTAAAATAAGTGTTCATTCAGTATTTTTGTAATTGTCATTATTACAAATAAATAAAATTGGCCGATTAATCGGCACCGGATTTTTTTGGTCCTCCAATAATCGGTATCGAAAAATCATAATCGTTCGACCTCTAGTAACAACATCTCCACCCCGTTGATCCTCAACACCGGGTCCCCACAAGGGTACGTTCTCAGCCCTCTCCTGTACTCCCTGTTCACCCACGACTGCGTGGCCATGCACGCCTCCAACTCAATCATCACATTTGCAGACGACACTACAGTGTTAGGCTTGATTACCAACAACGACGAGACGGCCTACAGGGAGGAGGTGAGGGCCCTCGGAGTGTGGTGTCAGGAAAATAACCTCACACTCAATGTCAACAAAACTAAGGAGATGATCGTGGACTTCAGGAAACAGCAGATGGAGCAGCCCCCTATCTACATTGACAGGACAGTAGTGGAGAGGGTGGAGAGTGAAGTTCCTCGGCATACATATCACGGACAAACTGAAATGGTCCACCCACACAGACAGCGTGGTGAAGAAGGCGCAGCAGCGCCTCTTCAACCTCAGGAGGCTGAAGAAATTTGGCTTGTCACCAAAAACACACAAACTTTTACAGATGCACAATCGAGAGCATCCTGTCGGGCTGTATCACCGCCTGGTACGGCAGCTGCTCCGCCCATAACCGGAAGGCTCTCCAGAGGGTAGTGAGGTCTGCACAATGTATCAGTGGGTGCAAACTACCTGCCCTCCAGGACACCTACACCACCCGATGTCACAGGAAGGCCAAAAAGATCATCAAGGACAATAACCACCCGAGCCACTGCCTGTTCACCCTGCCATCTTCCAGAAGGCGAGGTCAGTACAGGTGCATCAAAGCTGGGACCGAGAGACTGAAAAACAGCTTCTATCTCAAGGCCATCAGACTGTTAAACAGCCATCACTAACATTGAGTGGCCGCTGCCAACATACTGACTCAACTCCAGCCACTTTAATAATGGAAAAATGGATGTAATCAATTTATCACTAGCCACTTTATATTATATAATGTTTACTTACCCTACATTACTCATCTCATATGTATATACTGTACTCTATACCATCTACTGCATCTTGCCTATGCCGCTCGGCCATCAGTCACATATATATTTTTATGTACATATTCCTATTCATTCCTTTACACTTGTGTGTATAAGGTAGTTGTTGTAAAATTGTTAGGTTAAATTACTTGTTAGATATTACTGCATGGTCAGAACTAGAAGCACAAGCATTTCGCTACACTTGCATTAACACCTGCTAACCACAAATACATTTGATTTGATTTTTGACTTAACAGTCATCATCCCAGGGCCCTCCGTTGAAGAGGTATTGACGAGCCAACTCAAAATATCCTAAGTTAAAAACAAATTGAAGGTGGTACTTACTGGTATTACTCAGATCTCCTTTCTCCTCCTCTTCATCTTTCAATGTGACAGTAATCTCCCATTCCTTCTTCACTCCAAAAACTGCTTCCTCTTCTTTAACTGAAACGTCTTTATCTTCTTCTTTCACTGTAACAGCCTCACCCTCTACTTCTTGTTTTACTGTAACATCTTCCTCTTCCTTCTCCTCTTTAACGACAATGTTCAGCCCCAGAGCTTCTTTCTCCGTCCAGTAGACCTCCTCTTCTTTAACAGGAGGGGAGTAGTTTAGGGAGCTCATGTTCGGGGATGTTAGCTAGCTAGCTATCATTAGCGACTAGGCAAGTGCTACCTTAACCAGCCAGCTGACTAATAAAAAATAACGAAATATTAAATTAAATAGGTTAACAAGTAGATACGACAGAAGTGTGTCTAAAACACAGTAGCTAATATACACCGAAAGCGTCTAAATAGCTTGAATCTTTCGGCTATGTTGGCTAGCAAGCTACCGAGGTGGTTGACGAGCTGTTTATGAAGAACCGTCCACTAGATTATACGTCACACTGGCAGCATCGCCTGAAAGACGCACATCGCCGTCTACTGACTGGAGGGAAACGCAGTTGAGGATCAGATTTTATTTCAGACAAAGATTATTTTTAAATGAATTTAATGAAATATTACTATTATATTGAGATATACAAATACCTGAATGTGTTGGTTGATTAGTGCGATTACATTTTTCTTTACTACAGCACCTTTATTAAGGCAGTTTCATTAAGTCAAACTAAATCTAAATAAGTAGCTAGCTACTGTCGGTCTATACTGCTCCTACATGGTGTAACAAGACATCATGTAGATGTATATAATGAACAGACTAGGTCTATACTGCTCCTACATGGTGTAACAATACATCATGTGGGGCTTTAAGGCGATGCTGTTAGTGTGACGTATAATCTAGTGGACGGAACGCTTCTTTCGAACGAAAGCAACAGTTAGTCAGCCACCTCGGTAGCTTGCTAGACAAAATAGCCGAACCAATAAAGCTCTTTAGACGCTTTCGTGTATATTAGCCACTGTGTTTTAAACCCACTTCTGTCGTCTAGTTAGTTATCAGATTTAATTTCATATTTACGGTGTTGTTGTTATTGGTCAGCTAGCGGGCTGGATAAGTTAGCATTAGCCTAGCTAGCTAGCATTCCCGACCATGAGTTCACTAAGCTACTCTCCTCCTGTTAAAGAAGAGGTCTGCTGGACGGGGGAAGAAGGACTGTGGCTGAACGTTGTCGTGAAAGAGGAGGAAGAGGATGTCCCAATACAAAAACAAGTAAAGGGTGAGGCTGTTACAGTGAAAGAAGAAGAGAAAGACGTTTCAGTTAAAGAAGAGGAAGACGCGTTCAGAGTGAAAGAGGAGGAGGGGGAGATGTCTGTCACATTGGAAGAAGAGGATGAAACTGGATATCTGGGCTCGGTTTCCCAAACGCATCTTAAGGCATCCAATGGTTCTAACGATAAACGGGCCATGATTAACACTAGTAAGTACTGTCTTAAATACAGAGGCACAAACTATGCAGTTGTTGAACTGATGTGTGGTGTTACAGGGGAAATATGCAATATCTACATCCATATTTAGACTTTTAAATTATTTATTTATAGCCATTGATTCTTGAAGAATATAACACATGCCTCATGAGCTTAGTTCAACTGTTGTACCCCATCAGAACCCCAAATAAGCTTTTTTTACTCAAATGTTGAGAAACAATGTAAATCAACACTGTATCGCCTCAACATGGTTAAAACTATAATGTTGATATCATGGATGGTCAGTCTTTGCATCCATAGGTCTGTCTATGCATTTGAGACTAGTTACATTTCTCCAGCCCCATCATCATCTTATTACCAAAACAGTGGTGGAATGACAGCTTTGTTATTGTTTGGACTGTAGGTTGGTTGATTTGATTGTGTGGCTTTTTTAAAGGGGCAGCCTAGGATTTAAACAGCAACAAAATGTCAGCCCTGAGACTTGGTTTGGTAAACAGCTGAGGAATGGGGTCTGGAGAAATGTAACCACTCTCTCAAATTCATAGAGAAAGCTATTGTAGCAACCGTAACCCAAAACCTAGTTCGGACATCTTGGTGTAACAGTTATAAGGTGTTGGCTTGACAGTCGCTGGACCCAGGTTTGAGTCCAGCTCAGTGCTACCACCTGAATTGACTACACTATAAATACAAGCACTGGCCATCCATGAGGTCAAAATTATAGTTTTAAACAAGATTTCAAGGCTATACAGTGCTTGTTGACAAACAGTGGTGTTTTATGAGCTTATGTTTTGGTTTCTGGTGGGGTAATACGGTTGAAACATTTGAGGCATTTATAAGTTATATTCTTCAAGAATCAATGGTTATATAGTAAATGGGTCTTTCTATAACTGCCAGTGTAGATTTCCTGTGGGGGTCAAATTGTTAGTGCTGTTGATAAGTCATTAACTGTGTTAGAATACTCATACTAACCGTGCTATTTGTGATGTGAATTGAGTATGTAGTATGCTTATTGGTAATAAATTCGCTCTGGCTATCTACTCTGATTTCAGAGCGCACTCCTAGGACATTATGTTATACAATACATGCATTTTTTGTTCCATCAAGTTCATATTTATATCCAAAAACAGCATTTTACAGTAGCGTGAAATTCAGATTTTTTTCTTCTCAGAAATGCTTCCGGTGAACATAACAAAATTACTATTCGAAAACATTGGTAAATTATAATATTGTCATTCAAAGAATAATATATTATCATCTCGTAATTGCTACCGAATGGCCAGATCTCAAAATAACTTTACTGGGAAATCACATTTTGCAATAAACGGGGTGTTATGCTAAGAACAATATGCTATGTTATACAGTTAGCATCATCTAAAATCGATAATAACATTGTAAATACCCCCTTACCTTTGATTATCTCCATCAGAAGGCAGGATCCCAGGTCCGGAAGGCATTCCAGGTCCGGAACAAATGTGGTTTCTTTTGACAAAGTTCATAATTTATGTCCAAATAACACCAAGTACTTAGCGTTCATTATGCTCCCACAAAACGTGGTTGGGGGGCTGGTAAAATCACGCCGAAAAGCTAAAAAAAAAAACTAGTAAATAATCTATTTATGTTCGTTCAAACATGTCAAATGTTGTTTAGCATTAATCTTTTGGTCCATTTTTAACGTTAAATATCAGTAATATTTTCACACAACCTATCCTATGTCTAGATAAAAAATGATGACAAACTCACGTTTCTCAGATTTATGCGCAGGCGCAAAAAAATGAAGTGATGACATGTCAACTTCCTTGGATTCTAATTTGCTCTCTGTTTATCATAGACGCTTCAAACAACTTTATAAAGATCGTTGACATCTAGTGGAAGCCGTAGGTGTTGCGAAATGAATCCTTTCTCACTATGGTATCTATAAAACAATGACACTAAATAGTACAGTCACAAAATTCACATTTTTTTGGGATCTATTTTTCACAGGTTTTTGCCTGCAATATGAGTTTTGTTATACTTACAGACACCATTCAAACTGTTTTAGAAAATTCAGAGTGTTTTCTATCCGAATGTGTTAATGATATGCATATCCTAGCTTCTGAGTTGGTGTAGGAGGCAGTTAAAAATGGGCACATATTTTTTTCAAATGTCTCAATACTGCCCCCGAGCCCCAACAGGTTAAGTATGTAGTTACAGTATACTACAATTAACTAATAGTATGTTGTATATACTCATTAAGTATGTCGTTACAGTATACTAAAATTAACTAATAGTATGTAGTATATACTCATTAAGTATGTAGTTAGTCTTCCCTGTGGCTCAGTTGGTAGAGCATGGTGTTTGCAACGCCAGCATGGTGTGTGCAACGCCAGGGTTGTGGGTTCGATTCCCATGGGGGGCCAGTACAAAAAAAAAAAAAATGTATGCATCCACTACTGTAAGTCGCTCTGGATAAGAGCGTCTGCTAAATGACTAAAATGTAAATGTAAAAATGTTACAGTATACTACAATTAACTAACTTAAGTATGTAGTTACAGTATGTTAGTATGGGTATTCAAACACAGCTATTCGCCTTTTTTCTATTTATTTTTCAATGCCATTACATTAAAGGCGAAACATACCTACATTTATGAATTGTTTGAAACCTTCGTTTTAAACCCTTCTCAAAGCTGGTGCCTTCCCGGATTTGTAATTTTTTTAAATCATAAAACACTACTTGACTTTCCTTGTATTTATGGCAGTTTAGTTCCCTTAAGGGTCAGTCAACTTTGGTACAACATACCAAAGTCACGACTTCGGTTGAAGGATCTAAAATCACACCTGAAAAGGCCAATGAAATCCGCGCCTGGCTGGAAGTCCCGCCTTCCACAGATGATGAGCGTCAGGCTGGGATTCATTCCTTCCATTATTCCACTCTTCACCTCGGTGTGAACAGGAACAATTCATGCTACTTAAACATTCAATTGTAACACGAGACTGTCTTACGTGGGCCAACTAAACTGACACTTAGTGGTAGAGCGTGATCACCCCCTGGATTTTGTGTGGTTCTCATAGTTTCCTAATCACAAACAATGTCCTGGCTTTAACAATCAATAATATGGCTAAAAATGTGACCTAGACAATGAAAGTTCAGACCGAGGTAAAGTTGGATTTATATTCACACATTCAGATATTTAACAGACATTGGCCAAAAGCGATTTAAAATTGTAAAAATCAATAACTAATTCATTGATTGTCACAAAAACATCAAACTAGGTATGATTTTTTCTATAAATGTCAGTGTGGGTGCACCATTTCAGTGTGTCCGTGATGTGTACGCCGAGGAACTTAAAACTCTCCACCCTCTCCACTACTGCCCCATCAATGAAGATAAGGGGCTGCTCCCTCTGCTGTTTCCTGAAGTCCACGATCATCTCCTTTGTTTTTTTTACATTAAGTGTGAGGTTATTTTCCTGACACCACACTCCGAGGGCCCTCACCTCCTCCCTGTAGGCCGTCTCGTCGTTGTTGGTAATCAAGCCTACCACTGTAGTGTCGTCTGCAAACGTGATGATTGAGTTGGGGTCGTGCATGGCCACGCAGTCGTGGGTGAACAGGGAGTACAGGAGAGGGCTGAGAATGCACCCTTGTGGGGACCCAGTGTTGAGGATCAACGGGGTGGAGATGTTGTTATCTACCCTCACCACCTGGGGGCTGCCCATCAGGAAGTCCAGGACCCAGTTGCACAGGGCGGGGTCGAGAACCAGGGTCTCGAGCTTAATGACGAGTTTGGAGGGTACTATGGTGTTAAATGCTGAGCTGTAATCGATGAACAGCATTCTTACATAGGTATTCCTCTTGTCCAGATGGGTTAGGGCAGTGTGCAGTGTGATGGCGATTGCATCGTCTGTGGACCTATTGGGGCGGTAAGCAAATTGGAGTGGGTCTAGGGTGTCGGGTAAGGTGGAGGGGATATAGTCCTTGACTAGTCAAAGGACTTCATGATGGCGGAAGTGAGTGCTATAGGGCGGTAGTCATTTAGCTCAGTTACCTTAGCTTTCTTGGGAACAGGAACAATGGTGGCCCTCTTGAAGCATGTGGGGACAGCAGACTGGGATAAGGATTGATTGAATATGTCTGTAAACACACCAGCCAGCTGGTCTGCACATGCTCTGAGGACACGGCCGGGGATGCCGTCTGGGCCTGCAGCCTTAACCGAGGGTTAACACGTTTAACCTCTCTGGGGTATGTGGGACGGTAGCATCGCCAACAGCCAGTGAAATAGCAGAGTGCCAAATTCAAAACAACAAAAATCTCATAATTCAAATTTCTCACACATACAAGTATTATACACAATTTTAAAGATAAACTTCTCGTTAATCCAACCACAGTGTTAGATTTCAAAAAGGCTTTATGGCAAAAGCATACCATTAGATTATTACGACAGCACCTAGACAAGAAAAACCACACAGCCATTTTCCAAGCAAGGAGAGGCGTCACAAAAACCAGAAATACAGCTAAAATGTATCACTGACTTTGATGATCTTCATCAGATGGCACTCATAGGACTTCATGTTACACAATACATGTATGTTTTGCTCAATAAAGTTCACATTTATATTTAAAAAAAACCATTTTACATTGGTGTGTAATGTTCAGAAATGTTTTACCTCCAAAACCTCCAGTGAATGAGCACATCAATTTACAGAAATACTCATCATAAACGTTGATAAAATATACAACTGTTATGCATAGAATTAAAGATAATCTTATCCTTAATGCAACCGCTGTGTCAGATTTCCAAAAAGCTTTACGGCGAAAGCACACTTTGCAATAATTGGAGTACAGCGGAATGCACTCCCAGGAATCCCAGTTCCACAATAAATGTTATTTTTGTTTAGATAAAGTCCATATTTATAAAGTCCAAATACCTCCTTTTTGTTCGAGCGTTCAGTTCACTATTCCAAATGCAGTAGGCGCATGCACTAGGTTCAGACGAAAAGTCCAAAAAAGTTATATTACAGTTTGTAGAAACATGTCAAACGATGTATAGAATCAATCTTTAGAATGTTTTTATCATAAATCTTCAATAATATTCCAACCGGACAATTCCTTTGTCTTCATAAATGAAAAGGAACTCAGCTCGCTCTCACGGCCGCGCGCATGACTGAGCTCATGGCTTTTTCCCAGACACCTGATTCCAATAGCTCTTATTCTCTCCCCATTCACAGTAGAAGCCTGAAACAACGTTCTAAAGACTGTTGACATCTAGTTGAAGCCTTAAGAAGTGCAATCTGACCCCACAGACACAGGATATTGGATAGACAATCCCTTAAACTACAAACTTGAGAATTCCCACTTCCTTGGTTGGATGTTTCTCAGGTTTTCGCCTGCCATATGAGTTCTGTTATACTCAGACATCATTCAAACACTTTTAGAAACTTCAGAGTGTTTTCTATCCAAATCTACTAATAACATGCATATCCTAGCTTCTGGGCTTGAGTAGCAGGCAGTTTACTACGGGCACGCTTTTCATCCGGATGTGAAAATACTGCCCCCTACCCCAAAGAAGTTAAATGTTTTACTCACGTTGGCTATAGTGAAAGAGAGCCCGCAGGTTTTGGTTTTGGTAGGTTTTGGTCGTGTCAGTGGCACTGTATTGTCCTCAAAGCGAGCAAAAAAGTTGTTTAGTCTGTCTGGAAGCAAGGCATCGTGATCCGCGACGGGGCTGGTTTTTCTTTTGTAGTCCGTGATTGACTGTAGACCCTGCCACATACCTCTCGTGTCTGAGCCATTGAATTGCGACTCCACTTTGTCTCTGTACTGACGCTTAGCTTGTTTGATTTAATAGTATGTTTACCTAGTTCCCTCCTTCAGGGAACAGTAGTTATAGTCATAACGTGGATTTAATAGTATGTTGTACCTAGTTTCCCTCATTCAGGGAACAGTAGTTATAGTCATAACTTGTGGATTTAATTGTATGTTGTACCTAGTTTCCCTCCTTCAGGGAACAGTAGTTATAGTCATAACGTTAAGCTTGTCATATGATGAGCTTCAACTTAAATACTGGATCTTGCTGTCGGACAGTTTGTTGTATTCAGATCTCTGAAATGCACTCTAACTACGTAACATTTAGTGTCTCCTTATGTTACACTGGGTTAACAGTTTTCACGGGCACAGAAATCCTAAATCATTTCAGAGTTTGCTAAATCCAATGGTTCTAACCGAGAGTCACCTTAACTTTATTGACAACACCCAAATGGATACTGTCATTAATGTGGTTCTTCAATAATTACACATAATACTTAATACTGTAGCTGTTTAGTTAGTCACATGTTCAACTATCATCAGCTGATCCACGAAATCATTTTCTGCATGCCAGTCAAATGTGCTTCTTCATTCATTACTCTGATAAAGACAGTTATGCCGTGCTCCACGTTGGATCCAACATCCCAAACAAATCGATGTTTATCATGTGTTATTGTCTGCTTGATTTACAGTAGGGTCTCGTTAGTCTGTCTGAACACAGAGATACTTAGCTCACAATGTGTAGAGAACTGTTCCTTGATGGGTAGGCTATTGTACAACACACAGAGCTATTTTCCTTTATTCAGGACATTTAGAATGACAACTCATTACAGAGTAGCCTAGTGGGATTATTCACAAAATGATCTGGTGATCAGGTTATGAAATGTCATCACAGACATTTTAGTTTCCATGTTTCACCTGAAATATTAAATGATTTATAGTCCTAGGTCTATGTTGTTAGGTGAAGTTATGGGTCCTACAGTAGGTCTATGTTATTGTTAGGTGAGATTATGGACCATTTTGGCATACACTTAGTGGACAAACCCTCATTGTCAGGCTGATGGAAAACTTGCCAATGAGCATTTTACTGGTTGAAGTCATTTTTAACCTCTCTAGGGTCGGCGGGACGAAATCGTCCCACCTACTCAACAGCCAGTTGAATCCCATGGCGCGTTATTCAAATACCTTAGAAATGCTATTACTTCAATTTCTCAAACATATGACTATTTTACACCATTTTAAAGACAAGACTCTCGTTAATCTAACCACACTGTCCGATTTCAAAAAGGCTTTACAACGAAAGCAAAACATTAGATTATGTCAGCAGAGTACCCAGCCAGAAATAATCAGACACCCATTTTTCAAGCTAGCATATAATGTCACATAAACCCAAACCACAGCTAAATGCAGCACTAACCTTTGATGATCTTCATCAGATGACAACCCTAGGACATTATGTTATACAATACATGCATGTTTTGTTCAATCAAGTTCATATTTATATCAAAAACCAGCTTTTTACATTAGCATGTGACGTTCAGAACTAGCATACCCCCCGCAAACGTCCGGTGAATTTACTAAATTACTCACGATAAACGTTCACAAAAAACATAATTATTTTAAGAATTATAGATACAGAACTCCTCTATGCACTCGCTATGTCCGATTTTAAAATAGCTTTTCGGTGAAAGCACATTTTGCAATATTCTGAGTAGATAGCCCGGCATCACAGGGCTAGCTATTTAGACACCCACCAAGTTTAGCCCTGACCAAAGTCAGATTTACTATAAGAAAAATGTTATTACCTTTGCTGTCTTCGTCAGAATGCACAACGCATTTTGTGACAAAAAAATTCTAAATATTCCATTACCGCACATCGAAGCATGTCAACCACTGTTTAAAATCGCTGTAAAAAAGCGATAATATTCCGACTGGGAATCTGTGTTTAGGTTCAAAGACGATAGAAAATAAAAACATGGGGTCGACTCGTGCACGCGCCTCAGCCCATTGTCCTCTGATAGAGCACTTGCCAAAAGCGCTAATGTGTTTCAGCCTGGGGCTGGAATTACATCATTCAGCTTTTTCCCGCCATCTGAGAGCCTATGGGAGCCGTAGGAAGTGTCACGTTACAGCAAAGATCCTCAGTCTTCAATAAACAGAGTCAAGAAGCTCAAGGAATGGTCAGAGAGGGCACTTCCTGTAAGGAATCTTCTCAGGTTTTTGCCTGCCATATGAGTTCTGTTATACTCACAGACACCATTCAAACAGTTTTAGAAACTTTAGGGTGTTTTCTATCCAAAGCCAATAATTATATGCATATTCTAGTTTCTGGGCAGTAGTAATAACCAGATTAAATCGGGTACTTTTTTTATCCGGCCGTGTAAATACTGCCCCCTACCCCCAACAGTTTAAATATAAAGTATTACATTTTCGACATTAACACAAACATTATATTAAATCAGGACATTCAAACGAGCCTTACAATTATAATCCAAAGTAGTGTAAAATGATAATAATATTCATAATCAACCTGGAAATGGAGGCTATTTTTGCTGTCAGCCTATGAGAACTCCCCTGAGTTTTCCCCCACGGTGGTGAATTAGTGAATAGACACAGCTTAATGTGAGTTTCCTTGAGTAGCACTCCTGATCTTGCGCTGATAGTGCGCTGTAATATTCAGAATACATTGTGAAAAACTAAAATCTTTGCTCACCATTTTTTAAATATATATATTTTTTTCACCCCTTTTTTTCTCCCCAATTGGTAGTTACAGTCTTTTCTCATCGCTGCAACTCCCGTACGGACTCTGGAGAGGCGAAGGTCGAGAGCCATGCGTCCTCCGAAACACAACCCAACCTAGCCGCATTGCTTCTTGACACAATGCCCATCCAACCTGGAAGCAAGCAGCACCAATGTGTCCGAGGAAACACCGTACACCTGGCGACCTGGTCAGCGTGCACTGCGCCCGGCCCGCCACAGGAGTCGCTAGTGCGCGATGAGACAAGGATATCCCTGCCGGCCAAACCCTCCCCTAACCCGGACGACGCTGGGCTAATTGTGCGTCGCCCCATGGGCCTCCCGGTTGCGGCTAGCTGCGACAGAGCCTGGACTCGAACCCAGAATCTCTAGTGGCACAGCTAGCACTGCGATGCAGTGCCTTAGACCACTGCGCCACTCGGGAGGCCCTTGCTCACCATTTTTGCTCCAGGCAGATATAGTACATCCTTAATTAGGGAGGAGTTTCTACAACCAAATTGCGTGTGCATCGCCCTTGTCGCAATTTTAGCAAACACAGATTGGGGCCTATATTGGATACCAAAAGTTGCCTGCACACTGCTTAGGAGTTCAACACCTTTTACTTATTTCTAGTTACTACTAATTTGAAAACAAGACTAAATATGACTATTGTTGCTCACTTGACTGTCTTAAGACAATTGTCAAGTAATTTTAACATTCATTACAGACGTCAATTGTTGTACAATATCATGGCTACGCTGTTGGCATCATCTTTTTCAGTGGATTTCTACTGTTGTGGGCCTTTAACCATCTGTCTGACTTGTTCACACAGGAGAGAGACGTGACTATCGTGGATCCTCTGGGGAGCCTCAACACCATGATGCTGATGAGGCAGAGAGGAGTCTGTCCAGATCCTTTCACCTCAAGTTACACCAGCAGAGACCCACAGGGAAGAAATCTATCTGCTGCTCTGACTGTGGGAAACATTGCAAATCTTCATCAGAACTTAAAATACACCAGCGAACACACAAAGGAGAGAAATCTCACCACTGTTTTGATTGTGGGAAGAGTTACTTAAGATTAAAATCACTTCAAGTACACCTGAGAATTCACAATGGAGAGAAACCTTACAGCTGTGATCAATGTGGGAAGAGTTTTACTACATCTAGCTATCTGATTATACACCAGAGAACACATACAGGAGAGAAACCATACAGCTGTACTCAATGTGGGAAGAGTTTTACTCAGTCAAGCAACCTGTTATCACACCAGAGGAGACACACAGGAGAGAAAGCTTTTAATTGTAATCAATGTGTGAAAAGTTTTATTACATCTAGAGAACTGACTGAACACCAGAGAACACACACAGGAGAGAAACCTTATATCTGTGATCAATGTGGGAAGAGTTTTATTTCATCTAGCCATCTGACTAGACACCAGCGAGTACACACAGGAGAGAAACGATTCCACTGTTCAGATTGTGGAAAAAGATTCTCAACTTCACAGTATTTGAAGAAGCACCAGAAAACACACACAGGAGAGAAATCTTATAGCTGTGATAAATGTGTGAAGAGTTTTACTCAGTCAAGCTCCCTGAAATCCTACCGTAAACTACACACAGGAGAGAAATCTTTTAGCTGTGATCAATGTGGGAAGAGATACTCTGATAAAAGTTAGCTGATCAAACATCAGAAAATACATACATGAAGGAGTAGTTTCATGATCTCAATGTCACAATGTAGAATGTTTTAACATTGTAGTAGGAGTATTTTAATCATGTCACAATGTAGAACCCTAAACGTTTGCCCCCTGTTCTATTGATTTCAACATGATATGGATATTAGCCTCAGGGGGAAAATCCAGGCTCTGAAATGGAAGAGTACTATTTATGTGATTTAACAAAAAGTGACTAACAAAAAAAGAGCTGTGTTACACTTAACCACGTTGGTGACCCACTGGAATCACAATGCAACACTTCAAAATGTAGCTAGCAGTTTTCTACAAATTGTCCTCTAACCAGTGATGTACACCTTACTCCCAGATTCCGTGTGGTTTTTGAGCTGTTAGTTTTAACAGGACGTGCAACCTCATCTCCCTCCTCTCGCACAATTGATTTCAACATGATATCGATGAGTGATGACAAATAAGTGTTGGGTTCCTTTGTTTAGTGACCCCTACATTTAAATGCATCACTCCAAAATGTAGCTGACTGTCTTCTGCAGGTTGTCCTCTAACCTTTAGTTGTGTTAGTTTTCTGATTTCCCAATTAATCGATATCAGTGATTTATTGCTACTTGTCAAAGCAACAGCGTTTCTGGTGCTTGTGCAGTTCATAAGGTGCTTGTTTAAAAAAATACAAGTAATATAATTATTGTGGCAGATGTGCGTAAATAGCACATTTTATGTTTAGGTTTTCAATATATCACACTGTTTCTGCATATTGGTTATTGATTTGGACACGTTAAAACTGTGTTTGACATTGGGGATAGTCCACCTAGCAAAATGTCATTGAAAAGAAGACTAATATATGTCCGGCTGTAGTTGAAAGTGTATTTTTGTTGTTTTTTCAATGATGTCATTGTAAATAAGAATTTGTTCTTACAATGATGACCTACCGGGGAACAGTGGGTTAACTGCCATGTTCAGGTGGAGAACGACAGATTTTGACCTTGTCAGCTCTTGGATTCAATCCAGCAACCTTTCGGTTACTGTTAAATGAAGGTTAAAATAAAGAAATAAATACACATGGACGCAGTATAATAAATTGGTCTATAATCAATTTTATTAACAATCTTATATCACTCCAGTATTTCTTTGCAACATTCAAATGCTAATTGTCTTTATTCCACTACTGAAGAAGTATGTCTCAAAACACCTTATATTTCAAACATTCAGCCTGACAAAAGATACATTTTATTATTCCATGCCTCACCATTAAGTTAATTATTACCAATACATATTAAAAAAGGGGTGTATATTTGGTTTTGATATTTGATATTTACAATTTATGTAACATTTAGTAATTATTATTATTAATGTAACCAACTGACAATTCTTGGTACAATTATATTGACATTGTTGCCCTGCTTTTAGAATATCAGGGTTCATTCTCAGATGTGCCAACCCAAATGTACTAGAGCATGACATTGGGGACTGGGCCCCGATCCAACAACATGCCTATCTAGTGAACCCAGAAAAGAGAGAGAAGCTCTGCAGTGAGGTGGAAAGTTACTACGGATATTGCAGGAGTTTCCTCTTGAAATCAGACATGTCTGTGGTAAGGACAACTTGGTTGCTGATTGTCTCAAGGCTGGGCAGTTAAAAAGTTTTGTGTTTTGCGTTTAGCCAGTGCGTTGCCATGGATCACAATTTATTTTGACTGCACGTTTTTCCGTATTGGAGATGAGTTTTGTTTGGGCTCGTTCCAAGGGGACGAGAGTTCTAGAAGCTAGTGAGTTTTAGGAAGACGAGAGTTCTAGAAGCTAGTGGGGAAAAATGTTTTTTTTCTTGTTTTTAATTGTTGACAGCCAGTAGACACCATGTTTATGTTGGTGAAGGTGAAGCATTGTAGTTTATTATCATGTGAAATGGAAGTTGTTTTCTGTTGGTGGTGAGCAAACTTGTCCAACAAAAACATAGGATATATTTGTTGTCTTAAGGGGGAAGGTTTTACAGGCTTTTGTTGTTCCATTTATGTTTTGAGGTTTTACTTTAGCACGTCTAGCTCGTTAGCACGTCTAGCTCGTTAGCACGTCTAGCTCGTTAGCACGTCTAGCTCGTTAGCACGTCTAGCTCGTTATAGCACGTAGGACGCACTGATTGGTGTCACCTCTTTAGTCAGTATGTGTTACACCTGTGCTGGCTTGTCCATCTCGTTAGTGGGAAGGTGTTTCACCTGAGCTGGTCCAGGTTCTGTTTAAGAGTGTCTGGCCCAGTGCTCCAGTTGTCTTGATACATGTGGAGAGTCAACACCTTTAGTTGCTCCACCTTTTTGGTTTGCTTCCTGTCTTTAAGTTTGGTGTGGGTTTTTCTTGTCTTTGCCTCTTCTTGGGCAGATTTAGTGGGTCTCGTGGTGGGTGTCTTTTAGGTCCCAGTTGTTGTTACTAGTCAACTTTCAGTGGACACCCCCATAGTGTCTATCAGAACCCCTCCTAAAACCCCACCTGTTTAGTTGTGGTTGTTGTCAGTGACTCATTGTTAGTTCCTCTTCTGTTTGAGCAACATTTTAGATTTTTCTTGCTGGGAAATGTAACAACAAACAACGTAGTAAAACAATCTGATATTTTGGGTTGGATGCTGCATCCAATTGTTAATATTTTAGTCATTGGCATTTCTTTAGGGTGCTCATTAGTCTTTCAGTGGTTAATCTTGTTTTTCATCCTCTGTTTGTGTACTAAATATTTATGTTTATTTTCATTGGTTTCACAGGGGAAAAAAACAATGCTGTATAAATAAAGCTTGATTTGATTTAAACATATTGTAAAACAAATGAATCCAATGACTGACCAATCAAGACTATTTCCAAACCAATGAACAAATATGTGTAAAAGCAACACATTTCTTGGTCAGTCTTAATATGAAAAACGATCACTTTTCCAGCCTGCTGAAGGCGTGGTGGAGTGGTAAACACCACCCCCGGCTCTACCAGGAGCTTGAGGTGGTCTCCCACAGCTATGCTTATGTCATGTTCTGTGGCCTTGCCGTTCCATTTCTTGACTGTGTTTATTTCTGTGTTGCAGAAATAAACACATTTAGTCATATTATATAAAACACTCAGGGCCGGTTTCACAGACAAGGCTTAAGCTTAGTCCCAGACTAAAATGCTTGTTTGAGCTGTCTTAACTCAAAGGGATTTGCACAGACTTATTACATTTACATTTAAGTCATTTAGCAGACTCTCTTATCCAGAGCGACTTACAAATTGGTGCATTCACCTTATGATATCCAGTGGAACAACCACTTTACAATAGTGCATCTAAATCTTTTAGGGAGGGGGGGGGGGGGTAGAAGGATTACTTTATCCTATCCTAGGTATTCCTTAAAGAGGTGGGGTTTCAGGTGTCTCCGGAAGGTGGTGATTGACTCCGCTGTCCTGGTGTCATGAGGGAGCTTGTTCCACCATAGGGGTGCCAGAGCAGCAAACAGTTTTGACTGGGCTGAGCGGGAACTGTGCTTCCTCAGAGGTAGGGGGCCAGCAGGCCAGAGGTGGATGAGCGCAGTGCCCTCGTTTGGGTGTAGGGACTGATCAGAGCCTGAAGGTACGGAGGTGCCGTTCCCCTCACGGCTCCGTAGGCAAGCACCATGGTCTTGTAGCGGATGCGAGCTTCAACTGGAAGCCAGTGGAGAGAGCGGAGGAGCGGGGTGACGTGAGAGAACTTGGGAATGTTGAACACCAGACGGGCTGCGGCGTTCTGGATGAGTTGTAGGGGTTTAATGGCACAGGCAGGGAGCCCAGCCAACAGCGAGTTGCAGTAATCCAGACGGGAGATGACAAGTGCCTGGATTAGGACCTCCGCCGCTTCCTGTGTGAGGCAGGGTCGTACTCTGCGAATGTTGTAGAGCATGAACCTACAGGATCGGGTCACCGCCTTGATGTTAGTGGAGAACGACAGGGTGTTGTCCAGGGTCACGCCAAGGTTCTTAGCACTCTGGGAGGAGGACACAATGGAGTTGTCAACCGTGATGGCGAGATCATGGAACGGCAGTCCTTCCCCGGGAGGAAAAGCAGCTCCGTTTTGCCGAGGTTCAGCTTGAGGTGGTGATCCGTCATCCACACTGATATGTCTGCCAGACATGCAGAGATGCGATTCGCCACCTGGTTATCAGAAGGGGGAAAGGAGATGATTCATTGTGTGTCATCTGCATAGCAATGATAGGAGAGACCATGTGAGGATATGACAGAGCCAAGAGACTTGGTGTATAGCGAGAATAGGAGAGGGCCTAGAACAGAACCCTGGGGGACACCAGTGATGAGAGCACGTGGTGCGGAGACAGATTCTCGCCACGCCACCTGGTAGGAGCGACCTGTCAGGTAGGACGCAATCCAAGCGTGGACCGCGTCGGAGATGCCCAACTCGGAGAGGGTGGAGAGGAGGATCTGGTGGTTCACAGTATCAAAGGCAGCAGATAGGTCTAGAAGGATGAGAGCAGAGGAGAGAGTTAGCTTTAGCAGTGTGGAGAGCCTCCGTGACACAGAGAAGAGCAGTCTCAGTTGAATGACCAGTCTTGAAACCTGACTGATTTGGATCAAGAAGGTCATTCTGAGAGAGATAGCAAGAGAGCTGGCCAAGGACGGCACGTTCAAGAGTTTTGGAGAGAAAAGAAAGAAGGGATACTGGTCTGTAGTTGTTGACATCGGAGGGATCGAGTGTAGGTTTTTTGAGAAGGGGTGCAACTCTTGCTCTCTTGAAGACGGAAGGGATGAAGCCAGCGGTCACTCTAAATTCCAAGCATCTGCCTCTAACCCTAGGAAGCTCTTTAACACCTTCTCCTCCCTCCTGAATCCTCCTCCCCCTCACCCCCCCTTCTCCCTCTCTGCGGACGACTTTGTCAACCATTTCGAAAAGAAGGTTGACGACATCCGATCATCGTTTGTTAAGTCAAACGACACCGCTGGTCCTGCTCACATTGCCCTACCCTATGCTTTGACCTCTTTCTCCCCTCTCTCTCCAGATGAAATCTTGCGACTTGTGACGGCCGGCCACCCAACAACCTGCCAGCTTGACCCTATCCCCTCCTCTCTTCTCCAGACCATTTCCTGAGACCTTCTCCCTTACCTCACCTCACTCATCAACTCATCCTTGACCGCTGGCTACGTCCCTTCCATCTTCAAGAGAGCGAGAGTTGCACCCCTTCTCAAAAAACCTACACTCGATCCCTCTGATGTCAACAACTACAGACCAGTATCCCTTCTTTCTTTCCTCTCCAAAACTCTTGAGCGTGCCGTCCTTGGCCAGCTCTGTTGCTATCTCTCTCAGAATTACCTTCTTGATCCAAATCAGTCAGGTTTCAAGACTGGTCATTCAACTGAGACTGCTCTTCTCTGTGTCACGGAGACTCTCCGCACTGCTAAAGCTAACTCTCTCTCCTCTGCTCTCACCCTTATAGACCTATCTGCTGCCTTTGATACTGTGAACCATCAGATCCTCCTCTCCACCCTCTCCGAGTTGGGCATCTCCTGCGCGGCTCACTGTTGGATTGCGTCCTACCTGACAGGTCGCTCATACCAGGTGGCATGGCGAGAATCCGTCTCCGCACCACATGCTCTCACCACTGGTGTCCCCCAGGACTCAGTTCTAGGCCCTCTCCTATTCTCGCTATACACCAAGTCACTTGGCTCTGTCATATTCTCACATGGTCTCTCCTATCATTGCTACGCAGATGACACACAATTAATCTTCTCCTTTCCCCCTTCTGATAACCAGGTGGCGAATCGCATCTCTGCATGTCTGGCAGACATATCAGTGTGGATGACGGATCACCACCTCAAGCTGAACCTCGGCAAGACGGAGCTGCTCTTCCTCCCGGGGAAGGACTGCCCTTTCCATGATCTCGCCATCACGGTGGACAACTCCATTGTGTCCTCCTCCCAGAGTGCTAAGAGCCTTGGCGTGACCCTGGACAACACTCTGTCGTTCTCCGCTAACATCAAGGCGGTGACCCGATCCTGTAGTTTCATGCTCTACAACATTCGCAGAGTACGACCCTGCCTCACACAGGAAGCGGTGCAGGTCCTAATCCAGGCACTTGTCATCTCCCGTCTGGATTACTGCAACTCGCTGTTGGCGGGGCTCCCTGCCTGCGCCATTAAACCCCTACAACTCATTCAGAGCGCCGCAGCCCGTCTGGTGTTCAACCTTCCCAAGTTCTCTCACGTCATCACGCTCATCCGCACACTCCACTGGCTTCCAGTTGAAGCTCGCATCTGCTACAAGACCATGGTGCTTGCCTATAGAGCTGTGAGGGGAACGGCACCTCCGTACCTTCAGGCTCTGATCAGTCCCGGCACCCAAAGAAGGGCACTGCGTTCATCCACCTCTGGCCTGCTGGCCCCCCTACCTCTGCGGAAGCACAGTTCCCGCTCAGCCCAGTCAAAACTGTTCGCTGCTCTGGCACCCCAATGGTGGAACAAGCTCCCTCACGACGCCAGGACAGCGGAGTCAATCACCACCTTCCGGAGACACCTGAAACCCCACCTCTTTAAGGAATACCTGGGATAGGATTAAGTAATCCTTCTAACCCCCCCCCTCCCACCCTCCCCCCCCCCCCAAAAAAAAAAGATATAGATGTACTATTGTAAAGTGGTTGTTCCGCTGGATATCATAGGTGAATGCACCAATGTGTAAGTCGCTCTGGATAAGAGCGTCTGCTAAATGATGTAAATGTAGTCTTGCATGTCGTCTACTTTGGTGCTAATTAGCATTTTCGAATCCGAGAGTAAAGAGAGACACATATATTGATAAAAGTATTTGTATTTATTATGGATCCCCATTAGTTCCTGCCAAGGCATCAGCTACTCTTCCTGGTGTTAATTATGGATCCCCATTAGTTCCTGCCAAGGCATCAGCTACTCTTCCTGGGGTTTATTATGGATCCCCATTAGTTCCTGCCAAGGCAGCAGCTACTCTTCCTGGGGTTTATTATGGATCCCCATTAGTTCCTGTCAAGGCAGCAGCTACTCTTCCTGGGGTTTATTATGGATCCCCATTAGTTCCTGCCGAGTAAGGTCAGGGAGCGTGCCAGCCTGCCTGAACCGCCCTTTTCAAGCAAAAGGTATAACATTTACATTTCCCCTTACACATGTACTGCACTGGAATTATCCCTCTACACATGTACTGTACTGGAACGATCCCTCTACACATGTACTGTACTGGAATTATCCCTCTACACATGTACTGTACTGGAACGATCCCTCTACACATGTACTGCACTGGAATTATCCCTCTACACATGTACTGTACTGGAACGATCCCTCTACACATGTACTGCACTGGAATTATCCCTCTACACATGTACTGTACTGGAACGATCTCTCTACACATGTACTGTACTGGAATTATCACATTGGCTGGCAGAAACTTACAGTTTTTTTTATTGGGCCATCAAAGCTGTCTCAGTGAGAGACTAGTTGATTATGGACTAACAGTCTAACAGTTTGAAGGACACAACTCATGTTATTCTGGTTAAACAGTGAGAGACTAGTTGATTAAGGAGTGCAGATTTTTTTTACAATTAGGAAATAATATGTCATGTTTTGCTCGTACCTCAGCCAGCATTGTGAATGGTTAGGAAATAATATGTCATGTTTTACTCGTACCTCAGCCAGCATTGTGAATGGTGTCTAAGGCGATGACAAACTAGACCATGGCAGTAAATCTAATACTTAGGTGTTTTTTGTCATGTATGAAAGGTCTGTGTTGGTTCTGTGGTTATAAGTTACTGATCTTGGAATACATTTCTGGCCATGCTGACAGGGTTGGAATCAAACCCAAAGTCCACCCGGTACACTGGCAGGGTCTGAATCAAACCCAATGTCCACCTGGTACACTGGCAGGGTCTGAGTCAAACCCAATGTCCACCTGGTACACTAACAGGGTTTGAATCAAACCCAATGTCCACTTGGCATACTGGCAGGGTCTGAATCAAACCCAATGTCCACCTGGTACACTGACAGGGTCTGAATCAAACCCAATAACCACCTGGTACACTGGCAGGGTCTGAATCAAACCCAATGTCCACCTGGTACACTGACAGGGTCTGAATCAAACCCAATGTCCACCTGGTACACTGGCAGGGTCTGAATCAAACCCAATGTCCACCTGGTACACTGGCAGGGTCTGAATCAACCCAATGTCCACCTGGTACACTGACAGGGTCTGAATCAACCCAATGTTCACCTGGTACACTGGCAGGGTCTCAATCAAACCCAATGAGCACCTGGTACACTGGCAGGGTCTGAATCAAACCCAATGTCCACCTGGCACACTGACAGGGTCTGAATCAACCCAATGTCCACCTGGTACACTGGCAGGGTCTGAGTCAAACCCAATGTCCACCTGGTACACTAACAGGGTTTGAATCAAACCCAATGTCCACTTGGCATACTGGCAGGCTTTGAATCAAACCCAATGTCCACCTGGTACACTGACAGGGTCTGAATCAAACCCAATAACCACCTGGTACACTGGCAGGGTCTGAATCAAACCCAATGTCCACCTGGTACACTGACAGGGTCTGAATCAAACCCAATGTCACCTGGCACCCTGACAGGGTCTGAATCAAACCCAATGTCCACCTGGTACACTGACAGGGTCTGAATCAACCCAATGTTCACCTGGTACACTGGCAGGGTCTGAATCAAACCCAATGACCACCTAGCACACTGGCAGGGTCTGAATCAAACCCAATGTCACCTGGCACCCTGACAGGGTCTGAATCAAACCCAATGTCCACCTGGTACACTGGCAGGGTCTGAATCAAACCCAATGTCCACCTGGCACACTCTGGGCTAAACTTTGCTATCTCATTCCATGAAACATCGACGCCAAAATAAAGTGCTTGGGAACCAAACAAGTCTTCAGGCAAGGTTACTCATGTAGTCAACCAAACCACCTCTACTTGACTTCACCTTGTTCCTCATCTCAGTGAGTTTAGGTTGGGGAAACCATGGAGGAGAGGGCTTTGGACCTCATCTCAGTGAGTTTAGGTCGGGGAAACCGTGGAGGAGAGGGCTTTGGACCTAGTACATGACATTGAGGAGGAGGGAGCAGCTGTAACACAGTACCTGGTCTAGTACATGACATTGAGGAGGAGAGAGCAGCTGTAACACAGTACCTGGTCTAGTACATGACATTGAGGAGGAGAGAGCAGCTGTAACACAGTACCTGGTCTAGTTCATGACATTGAGGAGGAGAGAGCAGCTGTAACACAGTACCTGGTCTAGTACATGACATTGAGGAGGAGAGAGCAGCTGTAACACAGTACCTGGTCTAGTTCATGACATTGAGGAGGAGAGAGCAGCTGTAACACAGTACCAGTGGTGTAAAGTACTTAAGTAAAAGTACTTTCAAGTACGACTGAAGTAGTTGTTTTGGGGTATCTGTACTTTATTTTACTATTTTTTTTATTTTTGACAACTTTTACTTCACTACATTCCTAAAAGAAAATAATGTACTTTTTAATCCATACATTTTCCCTGACACGCAAAAGTACACGTTACATTCTGAATGCTTATCAGGACAGGAAAATGGTCCAATTCAGCACTTATCAAGAGAACATCCCTGGTCATCTCTACTGCCTCTGGTCTGACAGACTCACTAAACAGAGATCATCCCTGGTCGTCCCTACTGCCTCTGATCTGGAGGACTCACTAAACATAGAACATCCCTGGTCGTCCCTACTGCCTCTGATCTGGAGGACTCACTAAACAGAGAACATCCCTGGTCGTCCCTACTGCCTCTGATCTGGAGGACTCACTAAACAGAGAACATCCCTGGTCGTCCCTACTGCCTCTGATCTGATGGACTCACTAAACAGAGAACATCCCTGGTCATCCCTACTGCCTATGGTCTGACGGACTCACTAAACATAAATGCATCGTTTCTCAATTATGTCTGAGTGTTGGAGTGTACGCCAGGCTATCCATAAATTGTAAAAACAAGAAAAAAACATTTTTTTCCCACAAGCATCTAGAACTCTCGTATTACTAAAAACTCATAAGCTTCCAGAACTCGAATTCCTAAAACTTCCTAGCTTCTAGAACTCTCGTCTTCCTAAAACTCACTAGCTTCTAGAACTCTCGTCCCCTTGGAACGAGCCCGAACAAAACTCATCTCCAATACGGAAAAACATGCAGTCAAAATAAATTGTGATCCATGGCAATGCACTTGCTAAAAGCAAAACACAAATCTTTTTGACTGCCCACCCTTGAGACAATCAGCAACCAAGTTGTCCTTACCACAGACATGTCTGATTTCAAGAGGAAACTCCTGCAATATCCGTAGTAACTTTCCACCTCACTGCAGAGCTTCTCTCTCTTTTCAGGGTTCACTAGATAGGTATGTTGTTGGATCAGGGCCCAGTCCCCAATGTCATGCTCTAGTATATTTGGGTTGGCACATCTGAGAATTAATCCTGATATTCTAAAAGCAGGGCAACAGTGATGCATTTACATTTAGGGGTTGCTTAACAACAGAACACAACACTTATTTGTCATCACTCATTGATATCATGTTGAAATCAATTGTGCGAGAGGAGGGAGATGAGGTTGCACGTCCTGTTAAAACTAACAGCTCAAAAACCACACAGAATCTGGGAATAATGTGTACATCACTGGTTAGAGGACAATTTGTAGAAAACAGCTAGCTACATTTTGAAGTGTTGCATTTTGATACAAGTGGGTCACCAAAGTGGTAAACACCTAGCTACATTTTGAAGTGTTGCATTTTGATTCAAGTGGGTCACCAACGTGGTAAGTGGAACACAACTATTTCTTTTGTTAGTCACTTTTTGTTAAATCACATAAATAGTACTCTTCCATTTCAGAGCCTGGATTTTCCCCCTGAGGCTAATATCCATATCACGTTGAAATCAATAGAACAGGGGACAAACATTTAGGCTTCTACATTGTGACATCATTAAAATACTCCTACTACGATGTTAAAACATTCTACATTGTGACATTAATTCATTGATATCATGAAACAACTCCTTCATGTATTTTCTGATGTTTGATCAGAGATCTTTTATCAGAGTATCTCTTGTCACATTGATAACAGCTATGAGATTTCTCTCCTGTGTGTGTTCTCTGGTGTACAATAAGACGGCTAGATGTAACAAAACTCTTCCCACATTGATCACAGCTATAAGGTTTCTCTCCTGTGTGTGTTCGCTGGTATTTAGCGAGAGGGCCAGATGTAACAAAACTCTTCCCACATTGATCACAGCTATAAGGTTTCTCTCCTGTGTGTCGTCTCTGGTGTACAGTCAGATGGCTAGATGTAGTAAAACTCTTCCCACATTGACCACAGCTATAAGGCTTCTCTCCCATGTGTGTTCTCTGGTGTAACATCAAATTTTGAGATGTACCAAAACTCTTTCCACATTGATCACAGCTATAAGATTTATCTCCTGTGTGTGTTCTTTGGTGTGATATCAGGTTGCTAGATGTAACAAAACAATTCCCACACTGAGCACAGCTATAAGGTTTCTCTCCAGTGTGTATTTTGTGGTGTGATTTCAGGCAGCTTGACTGAGTAAAACTCTTCCCACATTGATCACAGCTAAAAGACTTCTCTCCTGTGTGTGTTCTCTGGTGCAGCTTCAAAGTCTGTGATGTTGAAAAGCTTTTCCCACAATCTGAACAGTGGTGAGGCTTCTCTCCTGTGTGTACTCGCTGGTGTATTTTAAGTTCTGATGAATCTTTGCAACGTTTCCCACAGTCAGCGCAGCAATGAGATTTCTCTCCTGTGTGAATTCTCAGGTGTACTTTTAGTGAATTTGATCTTGAGAAAAGTTTCCTGCAGTCAGAGCAGCAGTAAGGTTTCTCTCCATTGTGTACTCGCTGGTGTATTTTAAGTTCTGATGAAGATTTGCAATCTTTCCCACAGTCAGAGCAGAAGATAGATTTCTTTCCTGTGGGTCTCTGCTGGTGTTTCTTGAGGTGTCCTGATGTGGAGAGACTCTTCTCTGCCTCGTCAGCATCATGATGTTGTTGAGGCTCTCCAGAGGATCCACGATAGTCACATCTCTCTCCTGTGTGAACAACAAAGTCAGACCATTTGAGGTAAAAGGTGATGCCCAGATCATACCCACGAAGTTGTACAACAACTGACGTCTGTTAAATTATTTGACAATTAAGACAGTCAAGTGAGCCGCAATAATCACATTTTGTCTTGTTTTCACATTAGTAGTAACATCGATGATTGTAGGCTAGAAATAAGTTATTAAAGTTGTTGAAATCCTAAGCAGTGTGCCAGACGACTTTTGGTCTCCAATTTTGGCTCCTTTCTGTGTTTGCTACAATTGTGGCACGAGGGCGATTCACACACAATTTGGTTGCAGAAAATCCTCCATGCTAATGAGGAAACCGATAGTTATGGATGTAGTATATCTGCATAGGGCAAAAATGGTGAGCAAAGATTTTAGTTTTTCACAATGTATTCTGAATATTACAGCGCACTATCAGCTCAAGATCAGGAGTGCTACTCAAGGAAACTCACATTAAGCTCTGTGTCTATTCACTAATTCACCACCGTGGGGGAAAACTCAGGGGAGTTCTCATAGGCTGACAGCAAAAATAGCCTCCATTTCCAGGTTGCTTATGAGTGCATTTCACATTACTTTTGGATTATAATTGTAAGGCTCGTTTGAATGTCCAGCTTAATAAAATGTTTGTTTTATTGTTGCAAATCATCAACTGCTTTATACTTAAAAAACACTTCAAACAGCAAAATGCTCTTTGGCTAGCTTTGCCATCAGCCTGACAATGAGGGTTTGTACACTAAGTGTTGAACAAATTGGCCCATAACTTCACCAAACAATAACATAGATGTACTGTAGGACCCATAACTTCACCAAACAATAACAGACCTACTGTAGGACCCATAACTTCACCTAACAATAACATAGACCTAGGACTATAAATAATTTAATATTTCAGGTGAAACATGGAAACTAAAATGTCTTTGTCATGACATTTCATAACCTGATCACCAGATAATTTTGTGAATAATCCCACTAGGCTACTCTGTAATGTGTTGTCATTCTAAATGTCCTGAATAAAGGAAAATAGCTCTGTGTGTTGTACAATAGCCTACCCATCAAGGAACAGTTCTCTACACATTATGAGCTAAGTATCTGTGTCCAAACAGACTAATGAGACCCTACAGTAAATCAACCAGACAATAACACATTATAAACATCAATTTGTTAGCGATGTTGGATCCAACATGGAGCACAGCATAACTGTCTTTACCAGAGTAATGAATGAAGAAGCATTTTGGTTGTTGTTGCATGTCGTGATGTTTGTCATGTGACTGTCATTCAGAAAATGATTTCCTGGATCAGCTGATGATAGTTGAACATGTGACTAACTAAACAGCTACAGTATTAAGTATTATGTGTAATTATTGAAGAACCGTGTTAATGACAGTATCCATTTGGGTGTTGTCAATAAAGTTAAGGTGACTCTCGGTTAGAACCATTGGATTTAGCAAACTGTGAAATGATTTAGGATTTCTGTGCCCATGAAAACAGTTTTCCCAGCGTAATATAAGGAGACACTAAATGTTACGTAGTTAGAGTGCATTTCAGAGATCTGAATACAAAAAACTGTACGAACAGGACAATAGCCTAAACCACGAGGCCAAATCTACACTGGAGGAACTTACCAAGATGACATTGAATGTTCCTGAGTGGCCTAGTTACAGTTTGGACTTAAATCGTCTTTGGCAAGACTAGAAAATGGCTTTCTAGCAATGATCAACAACCAACTTGACAGAACAGGAAGGATTTTCAATAGAATAATGAATATTCACATGAAGATCAGTCGCCTATTGGATGACATCACGACTTCCCATCAAGCCAACTCCTTGAAGGCCTTACTATGACATCACTCACTCCTTCTAGTTTGCAGTTTTGTAAAAAAAACACTATTTTGCTCAAAACATTTATTTGTTTCCCTTTAGTGTGTTTATACTTTACTGTATTTATATATCACTTTTCAACAGGAAAAGTTTTTATAAAATCACTGGAGGACGTCATGAACAATTCATACAGTACAATAACATATTCAAGTGTAGAATGTCCTTTAAAAATCACACATTAGTTCAACAACTGCAGAGTTTGTGTCCCTGTTTTATAAGATAGTGCTCACTGTATTTACTGGTGTTAAACAGATCAATGTCCCTGTTTTATTAGATAGTACTCACTGTATTTACTGGTGTTAATCAGATCAATGTCCCTGTTTTATTAGATAGTACTCACTGTATTTACTGGTGTTAAACAGATCAATATCCCTGTTTTATAAGATAGTACTCACTGTATTTACTGGTGTTAAACAGATCAATGTCCCTGTTTTATTAGATAGAACACTGTATTTACTGGTGTTAATCAGTTCTCCAGTCTTCTCTTCTTCGTCCTCCTCTAATGTGACAGTAATCTCCCCCTCTTCATCCTCCACTCCAAAAACTGCATCTTCCTCCTTTTCTTTCACAGTAACATCCTCCTCCTCTTTCACTCTGAACGCGTCTTCCTCTTCTTTCACTGTAACGTCTTTCTCTTCTTCTTTCACTGTAACAGCCTCTACTTCTTTTTTTATTGAAACATCCTTCTCTTCCTCCTCCTCTTTCACAAGAGTTTCTTTTTCCGTCCAGCAGACCTCTTCTTCTTTAACAGGAGGAGACTAGCTTAGTGAACTCATGGTCGGGGATAATAGCTAGTTAGCATTAGCGACTAGACTAGTGCTAACTTAACCAGCCAGCAAGCTGACTTACAACTTAAATATGACATAAAATGGGGTAGCTAGTTGTTTCCACATAAGTATGTTTAAATCATAGTGGCAATTAAACCACGAAATTGTCTAAAGAACTTGAATGTTCCCGACTTTGTCGGCTAGCGAGCTACCGAGGTGGCTGCAGTTGTTGAAGAAGCGTTCCGTCCACTAGATTATACGTCACACTAGAAACATCGCCTGAAAGACACATATCGCCATCTCCTGTCTGGAGGGAGGAAACGCAGTTGAGGAGGGAAAACTTTTTTTATTCTTCATTGAATTATAATATTATAAAGCAGTTTAGGGAAACGTTTTTTCCCTCTCCATTAAATAACAATATTATATCAACACGTACAAAGAGCAACAAGTGTTGTTTGATTAGTTCAGATTTTTATGAGAATTTAAAACAAACTTAACCTCTACTTCACATCTGTATTTCTGATTCAGTCAAATAACGAGATATCAAAATAAGCACCTAGTTATTGATACCCTTGATAAAGATGAGCAAAAATTACTGTATAAAATAAATAAATAAACTTTTCCCACTACCAGGATATTTTAGCCCAAAACCTGGTTACCTCTCTGCTAGGAGGCTGAAACTTGGCCATAAGTGGATCTTCCAGCAAGACACATCAACATCCACAAAGAAATGGTTAATTGGGTACAAAATCAACATTTTCAATGGCTATCTCAGACTTCGTACTTAAACTCCATTGAAAACCTGTGGTTTGAATTGAACAGGGCAGTCCACAAGCGCAGACTAAATCAATCAAGGACCTGGAGAGATTCTGTATGTGTTCTCTAATCTCATAAAACATTTCAGTGTCATTATCCTCCCAAGGGGAGAGTGCTGGAGAATTAAAAACATGGTTTTCAATAATTCAGACCCCTACATTTTGAGAATTACATGTTAAACTAAATCTCTTTCTCTGAGCAATTGTATTAGTATAAAATGATATAATTTCCCTTTATTTTGGTGTAACAATACATCATGTAGATGTATATAATGAACAGACTAGGTCTATGCTGCTCCTACATGGTGTAACAATACATCATGTGGATGTATATAATGAACAGACTAGGTCTATACTGCTCCTACATGGTGTAACAATACATCATGTAGATGTGTATAATGAACAGACTAGGTCTATACTGCTCCCACATGGTGTAACAATACATCATGTAGATGTATATAATGAACGGACTAGGTCTATACTGGTCCTACATGGTGTAACAATACATCATGTGGGGCTTTAAGGCGATGCTGTTATTGTGACGTATAATGTAGTGGACGGAACTCTTCTTTCAACAGTAGCAGCAGTTATTCAGCCACCTCGGTAGCTTGCTAGACAAAATAGCCGAACCAATAAAGCTCTTTAGACGCTTTCGTGTATATATTAGCCACTGTGTTTTAAACCCACTTCTGTCGTCTAGTTAGTTATCCGTTTTAATTTCATATTTACGGTGTTGTTGTTATTAGTCAGCTAACGGGCTGGTTAAGTTAGCATTAGCATAGCTAGCTAGCATTCCCGACCATGAGCTCACTAAACAACTCTCCTCTTGCTAAAGAAGAGGTCTGCTGGACGGAGAAAGAGGGTCTGTGGCTGAACGTTGTCGTGAAAGAGGAGGAAGAGGATGTCACAATACAAAAACAAGTAAAGGGTGAGGCTGTTACCGTGAAAGAAGAAGAGAAAGACGTTTCAGTGAAAGAAGAGGAAGACGCGTTCAGAGTGAAAGAGGAGGATGTTACAGTAAAAGAAGAGGAAGAGAAAGAGGATGTTACTGTTAAAGAAGAGGAAGAGAAAGAGGAGGGTGCAGTTTTTGGGGTGAAAGAGGAGGATGGGGAGATGACTGTCACATTGGAAGGAGACGAGGATGAAGAGGATGAAACGGGATATCTGGGCTCGGTTTCCCAAAGGCATCTTAAGGCATCCAATGGTTCTAACGATAAACGGGCCATGATTAACACTAGTAAGTAGTGTCTTAAATACAGAGGCACAAACTCTGCAGTTGTTGAACTGATGTTTGATGTTAAAGGGGAAATATGCAATAGCTACATCCATATTTAGACTTTTTAAATTATTTATAGCCATTGATTCTTGAAGAATATAACACATGCCTCATGAGCTTAGTTCAATTGTTTACCCCATCAGAACTACAAATAAGCATTTTTTTACTCCAATGTTTAGAAACAATGTAAATGATAAACAAACACTGTAAACACTCAAACACTCAAAACATGGTTAAAACTATAATGTTGATATCATGGATGGTCAGTGCTTGCATCCGTAGGTCTGTCTATGAATTTCAGAGTAGTTACATTTCTCCAGCCCCATCATCATCTTATAACCAAACTAGTGGTGGAATGACAGCTTTGTTATTGTTTGAACTGCAGATTGGTTGATAGATGTGACGCTATTTTATAGGGGTAACCTAGGATTTAAACAGCAAAAAATTGTCAGCCCTGAGACTTGGTTTGGTAAACAGCTGAGGAATGGGGGCTGGAGAAATGTAACCACTCTCACATTCATGGAGAAAGCTATTGTTGCGACCGTAACCCAACACCTAACGACCTCCTCAAGAAGTTCAGACATCTTGGCGTGACAGTTATAAGGTGTTGGCTTGACAGTTGCTGGACCCAGGTTTGAGTCCAGCTCAGGGCTACCCCCTGAATTCACTACACTATGAATACAAGCACTGGCCATCCATAAGGTCAAAATTATAGTTTTAAACAAGATTTCAAGGCTATACAGTGCTTGTTGACAAACAGTGGCGTTTTATGAGATTATGTTTTGGTTTCTGATGGGGTAATACAGTTGAAATATTTGAGGTGTTTATAAGTTATATTCTTCAAGAATCAATGGTTATATAGTAAATGGGTCTTTCTATAACTGCCAGTGTAGATTTCCTGTGGGGGTCAAATTGTTAGAGCTGTTGATAAGTCATTAGCTGTGTTAGAATACTCATACTAACCATACTATTTGTGACGTGAATTGAGTATATAGTATGCTTATTGGTCATAGTATGATTTTTATTTCACCTTTATTTAACCAGGTAGGCTAGTTGAGAACAAGTTCTCATTTGCAACTCCGACCTGACCAAGATAAAGCGTAGCAATTCGACACATACAACAACACATGGAGTAAACAAAACATACAGTCAATAATACAGTAGAACAAAAGAAAACAAAAAGTCTATATACAGTGAGTGCAAATTAGGTAAGTTAAGACAATAAATAGACCATGGTGGCGAAGTAATTACAATATAGCAATTAAACACTGGAATGGTAGATGTGCAGAAGATTAATGTGCAAGTAGAGATACTGGGGTGCAAAGGAGCAAGATAAATAAATAAACACAGTATGGGGATGAGGTAGGTAGATAGATGGGCTGTTTACAGATGGGCTATGTACAGGTGCAGTGATCTGTGAGCTGCTCTGACAGCTGGTGCTTAAAGCTAGGCAGGGAGATGTGAGTCTCCAGCTTCAGAGATTTTTGCAATTCATTCCAGTCATTGGCAGCAGAGAACTGGAAGGAAAGACGACCAAAGGAGGAATTGGCTTTGGGGGTGACCAGTGAGATATACCTGCTGGAGAGCATGCTACGAGTGGGTGCTGCTATGGTGACCAGTGAGCTGAGATAAGGCGGGGCTTTATCTAGCAGAGACTTGTAGATAACCTGTAGCCAGTGGGTTTGGCGACGAGTATGAAGCGAGGGCCAATCAACGAGAGCGTACAGGTCGCAATGGTGGGTAGTGTATGGGACTTTGGTGACAAAACGGATGGCACTGTGATAGACTGCATCCAGTTTGTTCAGTAGAGTGTTGGAGGCTATTTTAGAGATGACATCACCAAAGTCGAGGGTCGGTAGGATGGTCAGTTTTACAAGGGTGTGTTTGGCAGCATGAGTGAAGAATGCTTTGTTGCGATATAGGAAGCCGATTCTAGATTTAATTTTGGATTGGAGATGCTTAATGTGAGTCTGGAAGGAGAGTTTACAGTCTAACCAGACACCCAGGTATTTGTAGTTGTCCACGTATTCTAAGTCAGAGCCGTCCAGAGTAGTGATGCTGGACGGGCGAGCAGGTGCGGGCAGTGATCGATTGAATAGCATGCATTTAGTTTTACCTGCGTTTAAGAGCAGTTGGAGGCCACGGAAGGAGAGTTGTATGGCATTGAAGCTCGTTTGGAGGTTAGTTAACACAGTGTCCAAAGAGGGGACAGAAGTATACAGAATGGTGTCGTTTGCGTAGAGGTGGATCAGAGAATCATCAGCAGCAAGAGCAACATCATTGATGTATACAGAGAAGATAGTCGGCCCGAGAATTGAACCCTGTGGCACCCCCATAGAGACTGCAAGAGGTCTGGACAACAGGCCCTCCGATTTGACACACTGAACTCTATCAGTGAAGTAGTTGGTAAACCAGGCGAGGCAATCATTTGAGAAACCAAGGCTGTCGATTCTGCCGATAAGAATGTGGTGATTGACAGAGTCGAAAGCCTTGGCCAGGTCGATGAATACGGCTGCACAGTAATGTCTCTTATCGATGGCGTTGATGTAGTTAGTATGCCAAAAGCTCCCGGATGTCGTACTAAATTCGCCAAAATATGACGTATACACGCAGTACTTTAGGGCCCATAATGCAATTCTTCAGGAAATGGGCGTGGCTTCACATAATTTTCAGACTTGAAGAAAATGGCGGAAAATATGCAGCCGAAGTCCGAGAGCCGAAACAAATTAATTGCTTTAACTAATTATGACAAATGTTAAGAACATGTTAAGCAATGTAATAAAGTAATTACTTTTCAAGTAAGTTACCGTACACGATATTTTGGCTGACAATTTGCTTGCATGTTATTACAGCAGTATGTACCGACATGTTAACCTCTCTGGGGTAGGTGGGACGCTACCGTCTCACCTCGCCAACAGCCATTGAAATAGCAGGGCGCCAAATTCAAAACAACAAAAATCTCATAATTCAAATTTCTCAAGCATACAAGTATTATACACCATTTTAAAGATAAACTTCTCATTAATCCAACCACAGTGTCCGATTTCAAAAAGGCTTTACGGCGAAAGCATAGCATTAGATTATGTTAGGACAGCACCTAGACAAGAAAAACCACACAGCCATTTTCCAAGCAAGGGGAGGCGTCACAAAAACCAGAAATACAGCTAAACTGAATCACTAACCTTTGATGATCTTCATCAGATGGCACTCATAGGACTTCATGTTACACAATACATGTATGTTTTGCTCGATAAAGTTCATATTTATATCCAAAACCCCCATTTTACATTGGCGTGTAATGTTCAGAAATGTTTTGCCTCCCAAAGCTTCCAGTGAATGAGCACATCAATTTACAGAAATACTCATCATAAACGTTGATAAAATACACAACTGTTATTCAAAGAATTATATATACACTTCTCCTTAATGCAACCGCTGTGCCAGATTTCAAAAAAGCTTCACAGCGAAAGCACACTTTGCAATAATCTGAGTACAGCGCACAGTCACCAAACCAAACCTGCCATTTTGTGGAGTCAACAAAACTCAGAAATAGCATTGATGATCTTCATCGGAATGCACTCCCAGGACTCCCAGTTCCACAATAAATGTTAATTTGTTTCGATAAAGTCCATATTTATGTCCAAATACCTCCTTTTTGTTCGCGCGTCCAGTCGAGTAATCCAAATGCACTGTGCTTGCGCAGTAAGTTCAGACGAAAAGTCAAAGTTATATTACAGTTCGTAGAAACATGTCAAACGATGTATAGAATCAATCTTTAGGATGTTTTTATCATAAATCTTCCATAATATTCCAACCGGACGATTCCTTTGTCTTCATAAAGGAAAAGGAACACAGCGAACTCTCACTGGAGCGTGCCACTGAGCTCATGTCATTTTCTCAGTCATCTGATTCCAATAGCTCTTATTCTCTCCCCATTCACAGTAGAAGCATGAAACAACGTTCTAAAGACTGTTGACATCTAGCCTTAGGAAGTGCAAAATGACCCCACAGACACTGTATATTAGATAGGCAATCACTTGAAAAACTACAAACCTCAGATTTCCACACTTCCTTGTTGGATTTTTTCTCTGGTTTTTGCATGCCATATGTTCTGTTATACATTTTACATTTACATTTTAGTCATTTAGCAGATGCTCTTATCCAGAGCGACTTACAGTAGTGAATGCATACATTTCATTTCATTTTTTTTTTTTCCCGTACCGGTCCCCCGTTATACTCACAGACATCATTCAAACAGTTTTAGAAAATCTACTAATAATATGCATATCCTACCTTCTGGGCCTGAGTAGCAGGCAGTTTACTACGGGCACGCTTGTCATCCGGACGTAAAAATACTGCCCCCTACCCCAGTGAGGTTTTAACTAGCTACCTGACGTTAGTTGGCTACTTATACATCAAACTTGCCAGTATATTAACTATATTCTATCTAACTAACTACCCAACGTTTATTGACTTGATTGTACCTGACGTGTCTTTGGGGTACCATTAAACCGAAGACATGTTTATCAAATAACTCCCTGTAATTATTAGCACGCGATTAAACTGATTAATCATTTAATTGTAATTAACTAGGAGATCGGGGCACCAAGGAAAATATTCAGATGACAAAGTTATAATTTTCCTAATATAACTTTCTTATATTATAACATTATATATTATAGTATAGGCCGATTATCTTCTGGTTTAAATGGTGTATTTTACCTCGCGTCCAGTCTCATTCCAAACGTCGTAAATTGTTGTATCTGCACGAATCCAGCCTTTACTAAAGTCATCCATACATCAATTGTCTTAAAATCATTTATTTACTAAACTAAGTAATTCACAGAAAGCATACAAACAGTAATTATCGTCACAAAGAATTGGTAGAGTAATGTGCCCTTGTGGGCTAAACAGGCATGGCTAGTGTCTTGTTAAACAAAGGGTCATAAAAGGGCAGCTGAGGAGGCACACAGAGTTCATTAATATTAACAATTGATATGCTAATCCTTTGCACATGAACGCTCACTCATTCGGGAACAATTGCAATCAATATATATTTACGCTCAGTGTGTCGTCGGGATCGTTGTTGGAGAGTCGTTCTGTTGGAGAGTTCTCTCTCTCGGTTAGAATGGATCTTTCAAAGCGACATTCATTAATGTCGTTATAGAATGGATGTTAAGTTGGTCTTCGCGTTCAATTATATAATTTACTTAGCTGCAGACTAATAATTAATATCAAAGACTTGTTCTTATTCTGTCGGTCTCGATAGTCTAAAAGTTTAACCATGTGGTATAGTTAACTTTCAGTAGAGGAATTGGGGGTCAAACCTTGGCTCTCTCTTCTGAGGTAAGCTGGTCTAAAGAAAGTAAATCAGGGTGGGGTTTTATACGTGAACATAGAACAGGCTTGTCACATGATGCCTGGTCCTGTCTGTGTCCCTGGGGGTGTGCCGATGACTGATTTAATCTGGTACAGAAATACATTCTATCACATTAACATCAGTACATGGCATCTCAATGTATTACAAATAGCTTTATCCTTATTAATACATTTTATACAACCATTTAGATGCAAGTCCCATAGCTGAGGCTATTATATAAACAGTATTATGGTAATATTGTCTCTTCTGAGTATCACAAAATTGTACCAAGCGGACCAGTTCGTAGCTGGATTCTTCACCAATCTTTTATACCTTCTCCAGAACATAAATGTCGTTCGGTTCCCCAATTCTGTGAGTTGGAAGAATTTCCTTTGTCTCTCTATGAAACCCCTCTGTGTCTCAACTGGGCCATGTGGCAAGAGATTCTCCTCTAGAATTTTACCACCCCTTCACACAGGGCCTGGGTGGGGGAGGTAGGTTGGGGGATGGTGCAAGGGGGAGGGGATCAACTGTCCTCCCTGTACTCAAAGAGGGCAACGTCATGACATACCCGTCATCCTTAGCTTAGCTAAATGGTATAGTCGTGTGCGTTCTCAATGGACATTTGGGTGCTTTCATAAATTCGCTCTGGCTATCTACTCTGATTTCAGAGCACTCTCGTCTGAGTACCAGAGAGCAGAATAATGAATTTACTAGCACTCAACACCCGTTGAATATGTCCAGGTGTCAGTAAACGTAGGCAAAAATTGTAATTAAATGTTTTCCAGCAGCACAGTTACAGTCACTCTGGATAACATGAAAACTGCCTAACCAGCTCTGCTAGGGCGAGTAAAATGGTCAGAGTCTCAATTGTGTCTGGAAGTAGCTAGCAAGCTAAGGTCAGAACGGTCAAATCAACCCAACTCCTCGGCCGGAGCGGCCAGTGGCTCCGAGAGAGAAACGGTCTGAATTTATAAACGGACAACCTGACAACGGTCTGAATTTATGAAGCACTCTGGTATTCAAGATTGAATTTAAAAACACACCTGAAGTCGTAAAATGTCTAACTAGTAATGTGTTATGCTAACTAGCTAGCACTTTAGCCTTCCCTGTAGCTCAGTTGGTAGAGCATGGTGTTTGCAACACCAGGGTTGTGGGTTCGTTTCCCACGGGGGGCCAGCACAGAATTTTTTTTTAATGAAATGTATGCATTCACTACTGTAAGTCGCTCTGGATAAGAGCGTCTGCTAAATGACTAAAATGTAAAATGTAAATGTAGCAAGAGGTTGCATAGCAACAGCATAAACTTCCGGTAGACAGGAGAAGAGTGCTCAACTGAAAGGAAACGGTTCGGTTACAGTTTACTACAATGAACTAATAGTATGTAGTATATACTCATTAAGTATGTAGTTACAGTATACTACAATGAACTAATAGTATGTAGCATATACTCATTATGTATGTAGTTACAGTATACTACAATGAACTAATAGTATGTAGTATATACTCATTAAGTATGTAGTTACAGTATACTACAATGAACTAATAGTATGTAGTATATACTCATTAAGTATGTAGTTACAGTATACTACAATGAACTAATAGTATGTAGCATATACTCATTATGTATGTTGTTACATTATACTACAATGAACTAATAGTATGTAGTATATAGTCATTAAGTATGTAGTATACAGTATACTACAATTAACTAATAGTATGTAGCATATACTCATTAAGTATGTAGTTACAGTATACTACAATTAACTAATAATATGTAGTATATGCTCATTAAGTATGTAGCTACAGTATACTACAATTAACTAATAGTATGTAGTATATACTCATTAAGTATGTAGTATACAGTATGTTAGTATGGGTATTCAAACACAGCTATAAGCCTTTTTTCATTGTTTTCAATTCCATTACATTAAAGGCGAAACATACCTACATTCATTAACATTTATGAATTGTTTGAAACCTTTGTTTTAAACCCTTCTCAGAGTTGGTTCCTTGCCGGATTTGTATATATATTTTAAAATAAAACACTACTTGACTTTCCTTGTATTTATGGCAGTGTAGTTCCCTTAAGGGTCAGTCAACTTTGGTACAACATACTATGGGGAGTCGCGACTTCGGTTGAAGGATCTAAAATCACACCTGAAAAGGCCAATGAAATCCGCGCCTGACTGGAAGTCCCGCCTTCCATAGGTGATGAGCGTCAGGCTGGGATTCATTCCTTCCATTATTCCACTCTTCACCTCGGTGTCAACAGGAACAATTCATGCTACTAAAACATACAATTAGGAACACGAGACTGTCTTACGTTGCTCCAACTAAACTGACCCTTAGTGGTAGAGCGTGATCACCCCCTGGACTTTGTGTGGTTCTCATAGTTTCCTAATCACAATGTCCTGGTTATAGCAATGAATAAGATGGCTAAAAATGAGACCTAGACAATGAAAGTTCTGACCGAGCTAAAGTTGGAATTATATTCAGACATTGGCCAAAATAATTAAAATTGTAAAAATCAATAACTAATTAATTGATTGTTACAGAAACATTAAACTAGGTATGATTTATTATATAAATGTCTAGCATACTTTTACAACCTTTGTTTTGAATAAAACTTCCAGTTTCGATTTTATAGAAATACATCATCTATAAAATTCAATTTAAATCGGTATAAATCAATAACTAATTCACCGTTTGTCACAGAAAAATGTATAATTAAAAGTTAATTTGGGAAATGTCTTTACTTAATGCGTTTGAGTCAATCAGTTGTGTTGTGACAAGGTAGGGTTTTCTCACTTTCTAGTAGGCTTATATTGAAGATATGGTTAATAGGAGTGGTAATGTCGTCCTCTATTTTCCTCAGTAATTTTCCATCCAAGTTGTCAGACCCCGGTGGCCTGAAGGAGAACCTCACACTCTAGGAGCTCAGATGCAATAATTTAATAACCTAATAACCAACGTTTTCACAGACAAGCTGTCTTCATCACGGTATAATGACAAACACTGCAGGTAACTGGTTTATATTGTGTCAAAGGACACACACAGGTATCTGTAATCATGTCTGAGTGTGGCCTGATATCATTGGTTCATTTACAGATATAAATAGAACATATAAAACATAAATGGATAGCATACGGTCATAGATACAATTTGGCTACATAGACCTAGAAACATTTACAATGAATAGCAATATTTCAATAATGGCTACATTGAGACAGACGGGAGCAAAGGTCTTTAAATTAAAGATCCAGGCAGCCTCTTGTTTTTAACAATAAATTGTCGAGGTCACCCCCTCTCCTAGGGAGGGTGACGTGTTCGATGCTGATATAATGTAGGGACGAAATCAAGGGGTTCACTTCCAAAAAGTGGGTCGCAACTGGATACGTCATATAGATTTTAGAACAAGGACAAGTTCTAAGATAAATAACTGCCTTAGTGGTGCACGTGATAACACCTTTGATTAGGATCTGTTTCCCTGTTTGGGGTGTTTGAAGGATCTACATTTATAAGTGCCATTGCATTGAGCGCAGCCATTACACTTGTAGTTTCCATCCAGAAGAGGTGTAAATAGATGTTGTGCAGAGATATTTTGGGGAGGTAAATCAGAGTTTAGTAAGAATGCAAGAATGCTTGGTTTTTGTGAGACTGTCCTTGAAAGAGATCATTTATTGATTTTTGTACCCCTTCTCCTCTGTCAAATAGTTTTTTGCAAATTCTTTTGATTCAAGAGTGGTTGTGGGTTTTAAAAGACTCCTTTAGAGTCTGTTATTAGGTCTATGTTGTTGTTAGGTGAAGTTATGGGTCCTACAGTAGGTCTATGTTGTTGTTAGGTGAAGTTATGGGTCCTACAGTAGGTCTATGTTATTGTTAGGGGAAGTTATGGGTCCTACAGTAGGTCTATGTTGTTGTTAGGTGAAGTTATGGGTCCTACAGTAGGTCTATGTTGTTGTTAAGGGATGTTATGGGTCCTACAGTAGGTCTATGTTGTTTGGTGAAGTTATGGGTCCTACAGTAGGTCTATGTTGTTAGGTGAAGTTATGGGTCCTACAGTAGGTATATGTTGTTAGGTGAAGTTATGGGTCCTACAGTAGGTCTATGTTATTGTTAGGTGAAGTTATGGGTCCTACAGTAGGTCTATGTTGTTAGGTGAAGTTATGGGTCCTACAGTAGGTCTATGTTATTGTTAGGTGAAATTATGGGTCCTACAGTAGGTCTATGTTGTTGTTAGGTGAAGTTATGGGTCCTACAGTAGGTCTATGTTATTGTTAGGTGAAGTTATGGGTCCTACAGTAGGTCTATGTTGTTGTTAGGTGAAGTTATGGGTCCTACAGTAGATTTATGTTAGGTGAAGTTATGGGTCCTACTGTAGGTCTATGTTGTTGTTAGGTGAAGTTATGGGTCCTACAGTAGGTCTATGTTGTTGTTAGGTGAGGTTATGGGTCCTACAGTAGGTATATGTTGTTAGGTGAAGTTATGGGTCCTACAGTAGGTCTATGCTGTTGTTAGGTGAAGTTATGGGTCCTACAGTAGGTCTATGTTGTTAGGTGAAGTTATGGGTACTACAGTAGGTCTATGTTGTTGTTAGGTGAAGTTATCGGTCCTACAGTACGTGTGTGTTACTGTTAGGATCTTCCAGTAGTTATTGATGGCCTTCCCTGTGGCTCAGTTGGTAGAGCATGGTGTGTGCAACGCCAGGGTTGTGGGTTCGATTCCCACGGGGGGCAAAAAAAAAATGCATGAAATGTATGCATTCACAACTGTAAGTCGCTCTGGATAAGAGCGTCTGCTAAATGACTAAAATGTAAAAAAAAAATGTAATGTTACTACTAATGTGAAAACAAGACAAAATATGACTACTGTTGCTCACTTGACTGTATTAAGACAATTGTCAAATAATTTAACAGACGTCAATTGTTGTACAACTTCATGGGTACACTCTGGGCATCACCTTTGACCTCAAATAAAGAGTGGATTTCTGCTGTTGTGGGACTTTAACCATCTGTTTAATTTTGTCGTTCACACAGGAGAGAGATGTGACGATCCTGGGTCCTCTGGGGAGTCTCAACAAGATCATGATGCTGACAGGGCAGAGAAGAGTCTCTCCACATCAGAACACCTCAAGAAACACCAGCAGAGACCCACATTGAATAATCCTTACTGCTGCTCTGACTGTGAGAAGAACTGCAAATCTAAATCAGAACTTGAAATACACCGGAGAATCCACACAGGAGAAAAGCCATACCACTGCTCTCATTGTGGAATGAGTTTCTCTAGATCATATTCATTGAAAACACACCTGCTAATTCACACAGGAGAGAAATCTTATAGCTGTACTCAATGTGGGAAGAGTTTTACTACATCTTCCAATCTGACTAAACATCAGAAAACACACACAACAGAGAAACCTTATAGCTGTGATCAATGTGGGAAGAGTTATGTTACATCTAGCTATCTGACTTTACACAAGAGAACACACACAGGAGATAAATCTTATAGCTGTGATCAATGTGGGAGGAGTTATGTTACATCTAGCTCTCTGACAGTACACCAGAGAACACACACAGGAGAGAAACCATTTAGCTGTACTCAATGTGGGAAGAGTTTTACGACATCTAGCTCTCTGAAGGTACACAAGAGAACACACACAGGAGATAAACCATGTAGCTGTACTCAATGTGGAAAGAGTTTTACTCGGTCAAGCTCCTTGGTTATGCACCAGAGAATACACACAGGAGAGAAACCATATAGCTGTAATCAATGTGGGAAGAGTTTTACTCAGCCAAATGGACTGATATTACACAAGCGGACACACACAGGAGAGAAACCGTGTAGTTGTACTCAATGTGGGAAGAGTTTTATTCAGGCAAGCTGCCTGAAAGTACACCTGAGAACACACACAGGAGAGAAAACTTACCATTGTGCTGACTGCAGAAAGAGTTTTATTAGCTTAAGTAATTTAAAATCACACCAGAGAACACACACAGGAGAGAAAACACCATATAGCTGTGATCAATGTGGGAAGCGTTTTATTCAGTCAAGCTCCCTAATCGTGCACCAGAGAATACACACAGGAGAGAAACCTTATAGCTGTACTCAATGTGGGAAGAGTTTTACTCAGGCAAGCTGCCTGAAAGTACACCTGAGAACACACACAGGAGAGAAACCTTACCACTGCTCTGACTGCGGAAAGCGTTTTGTTAGATCAAGTGATTTAAAATCACACCAGAGAACACACACAGGAGAGAAACCACCATATAGCTGTACTCAATGTGGAAAGAGTTTTAATCAGTCATGCTCCTTGATATCACACCAGAGAACACACACAGGAGAGAAGCCTTATAGCTGTACTCAATGTGGGAAGAGTTTTACTCAGTCAAGTGGCCTGATAGCACACCAGAGAACACACACAGGAGAGAAATCTCATAGCTGTCATCAATGTGACAAGAGATACTCTGTTAAAAGATCTCTGATCAAACATCAGAAAATACATAAATGAAGGAATTGTTTTCATAATCTCACAGTGTAGAATGTTTTAACATTGTAGTAGGAGTATTTTAATAATGTCACAATGTAGAACCCTAAACGTTTGCCCCCTGTTCTATTGATTTCAGCCTGATATGGATATTAGCCTCACGGAAAAATACAAGCTCTGAATTGGAAGAGTTACTATTTATGTGATTTAACAAAAAGTGACTAACAAAAAAAGAGTTGTGTTGCACTTCCCACAGTGACCCACTTGAATCAAAATGCAACACTTCAAAATGTAGCGAGCTGTTTTCTATAAATTGTCATCTAACTAGTGATGTACACATTATACCCAGATTCTGTGGTTTTTATGCTGTTAGTTTTAACAGGACGTGCAACCTCATCTCCCTCCTGTCGCACAACTGATTTCAACATGATACCGATGAGTGATGACAAATAAGTGTTGTGTTCCTTTGTTTAGCGACCCCTACATTTAAATGTATCACTCCAAAATGTAGCTGACTGTCTTCTGCAGGTTGTCCTCTAACCAGTGAGGTAAAATATATCTCCCATTTCCATGTGTTTTTTTAGTTGTTGTGTTAGTTTCAACAGCACATGCAACCTGATTTCCCTAATCGATATCAGTGATTTATTGCTACTTGTCAAAACAACAGCGTTTTTGGTGCTTGTGCAGTTTATACGGTGCTTGTTTAAAAAAAATACAAGTAATATGATTATTGTGGCAGATGTTTGTGTATATAGCACATTTTATGTTTAGGTTTTCAATTTATCCCAAACTGTTTCTGCATATTGGTTATTGATTTGGACACGTTAAAACTGTGTTTTGACGTTGGGGCTATCCCACCTAGCAAAATGTAATTGAAAAGCTGTTGAAAATAAGACTATGCAACCAAATATTTCATATTTACATTTCATGTAACATTTAGTAATGATAATTATTTATGTAACCAAATGACATTTTTTGGGTACAATTATATTGACATTGTTGCCCTGCTTTTAGAATATCAGGGTACATTCTCAGATGTGCCAACCCAAATGTACTAGAGCATGACATTGGGGACTGGGCCCCGATCCAACAACATGCCTGTCTAGTGAACCCTGAGAAGAGAGAGAAGCTCCGCAGTGAGGTGGAAAGTTACTACGGATATTGTAGGAGTTTCCTCTTGAAATTAGACATGTCTGAGGTAAGGACAACTTGGTTGCTGATTGTCTCAAGGGTGGGCAGTCAAAAAGTTTTGTGTTTAGCCAGTGAGTTGCCATGGATCACAATTTATTTTGACTGCACATTTTTCCGTTTTGGAGATGAGTTTTGTTTGGGCTCGTTCCAAGGGGACGAGAGATCTAGAAGCTAGTGAGTTTTAGGAAGACGAGAGTTCTAGAAGCTAGTGGGGGGAAAAAATGTTTTTTTCTTGTTTTTAATTGTTGACAGCCAGTAGACACCATGTTTATATTGGTGAAGGTGAAGCATTGTAGTTGATTATAATGTGAAATAGAAGTTGTTTTCTGTTGGTGGTGAGCATTCTCTTAAGGGGTGTTAGAGGTTCACGATAGGGGCAACACCAAATGTTTGATGTATTATAATAATTGATTATGCTAATGTTGTATTAATGAAAGGGGAGGGGTTATAAGACCCCTCCCTCCTTACATTTATAGGCTCCTAGACTACAGATTAACAATATATATATATATATATATATATATATATATATATATATATATATACATTATGAGGTTTAATATTGTTCCACAGTACTTTTCTACTGCCTCTTATAACAAAACTGTCTGAGAAATGTGTGACTGTGAAGACAGGACTCTGCAGGGGAGTGTAAGACACTAGTCGGACATTCCACTATAAATCAACTTGGACATTTACTGCTAAGCTTTTAGATAACACTGAAACTCTACGTTTGTATAGCTGTGTGGCTGCATGGGCTTGGTCTCATGAGTAGAAGGTAATGATGTAATGGCTGGACTTCGGGTTTAATAAAAGCAACTTGGGACTTTTACTTTTTTGCAGAACTTACTCGGAAACATGCGTTATGTTCCTGTTGGCAACTTCTGTCTGCATTGCATTAATAAAGGTTTTGAATGATTTTATTAAAGATATTGTCATAATGCTAATTTTCACCAATGAGCCAATGATTGACAAGGAAATGAACCGCAACAATCCTATAAGAATATCAAAGGAAGAGAAAATGTGTCAAAGAATAGTCTTACAAGTATTAAAACATATATATAAATAAATATTGAAAGATAAATGGCATCAACATACAATGTAATGCAAAATAGAAGAACATATTGGAGAAAGCACTAGCCAATACAGTACTGCCATACAGTAACAGTACTGCCATACAGGCCTAATATCACATTTCAAGATATCTTTGTACACAAATTGTTCAATATTTTATCAGGCTGACTTGAAAGATTATACGCAACATTTTGCTGCGTGGCAATACTGTGTTAGGATTCTGAAGGGCATTTATACAAAAGAGGTAGTCTAGACACTGTATTAATACCATTATGCATTTGAATCCCATCTACAACTACCATCTAAGATATTAATTTCCCTCCACAAGGGGGCGGACATGTAACGTTTCCAAAATGGGACAGTATTGTACATGTAACGTTTCCAAAATGGGATAGTATTGTACATGTAACGTTTCCAAAATGGGATAGTATTGTACATGTAACGTTTCCAAAATGGGATAGTATTGTACATGTAACGTTTCCAAAATGGGATGGTATTGTACATGTAACGTTTCCAAAATGGCATAGTATTGTCCATGTAACGTTTCCAAAATGGGATAGTATTGTACATGTAACGTTATGCCCCCTTGTGAATTAATAGTATTGCATGCTGTAGCAGGCTATATAAAGAGGAAGACCTCCATTGACGATCCAGTTCATTGTAACATCTCGTCTGGACAGGTCACCATCCTTAGTTAGTTAACGAAGCTAACGTTAGCTAGTTCATTATCACAAAAGCGAGAACTGCTATAGATTGGAAACAAACGTTAATGAAGTGTAAAGCCGTGTTGGCTTTGTGGAAACGATATACAATATATGGGAAAGAATATAGTTGAGGAAATAATCCAAACCTAGTTGTGCCTAGTTAGGACATAACGTTAGCTAGCTAGCTGACGGTACTGTACTGTAGCTCATACAACGCCGACAGTCAAACCCGGCTTACTAATATTTACGTTCATTAACTATAGTAACGTTATGGAAGATATTCACAGAAAACCATCATTGTCTTCGTTATTCATTGTAAGTATGTTATATTATTATATAAATTATTTCGAGACATATTCAGAGCCAAACATCAACCCAACTTAACCTTTTTAACTGTTGTCGCATCCAAACTTGTCACCATCGTTTTCAGTTGTAATTGCAAAGTTCCCGGAAGAAGTCCAGCAAAAACGGTGGTTCCTCGTTGAACCCACCTTCTAACAAGTTCTTTGAAGAACCTTTTGGGGCTGTTTTTCATTGACCAAGAACCCTACGGTTCTTAGGGGATCTGAGAACAACTCCAGTTGAACCCTTCATTTTTAGAGTGTAGTCGGCTCTATTTACTCTCAGATTCAAACATGATGATTAGCATCAACGATCAAGTCAGCTGCTGCTGCTCCAATACAGTATGAGGTGAGATGGTGAACTGATGTTGAACTGGGCAGTCAGCTGCTGCTGCTCCAATACAGTATGAGGTGAGACGGTGAACCGGGCAGTCAGCTGCTGCTGCTCCAATACAGTATGAGGTGAGACGGTGAACTGATGTTGAAATGGGCAGTCAGCTGCTGCTGCTCCAATACAGTATGAGGTGAGACGGTGAACTGATGTTGAACCGGGCAGTCAGCTGCTGCTGCTCCAATACAGTATGAGGTGAGACGGTGAACTGATGTTGAACCGGGCAGTCAGCTGCTGCTGCTCCAATACAGTATGAGGTGAGACGGTGAACTGATGTTGAATCATAATGATTAAGTTAATTAAAATGAATTAGTGAAACTTAAAAAAATTGTATATGGCATATGAAATATTTTACGCTATTGTTATCATATAGAAACATGGAATATTGTATATCATATTAAATATATTAGGCTATTGTTATCATATAGAAACATCATGGAATATTGTACATCATATTAAATATATTACGCTATTGTTATCATATAGAAACTTCATGGAATATTGTACATCATATTAAATATATTACTCTATTGTTATCATATAGAAACATCATGGAATATTGTACATCATATTAAATATATTACTCTATTGTTATCATATAGAAACATCATGGAATATTGTACATCATATTAGCATCAACATACATTATTGTTTCATTCAATTTCACATAATAAGGATATTTCATATTTAAAAGTTCAGAAGTCAGAACCCATCACCTGCTATGTAAAAGAGACAGAAGAATGCACAATGGTCAATGCTATCTGGGATCCTTGGGACATCCCTACCCTAAACCCTAACCTTAACCATTTTAAATGTCAACTTTAATGGGCTACCTGTAAATACATGATCTAAGTGATTGATAGTTGGTATTCAGCAGTCATAAAGCCTTATTTACTTTAATGAACTACTAAAATAGTGATTTTGTCAGACAGCAGCTCTACACTTCATTGAGTGACTGATCCATTCATCCTTCCATCCCTCCTCAGCATTCCTCTCCTCTGAAGACCCAGTGAGGGTGGAGCTCAGTCAGAGAGCTGTTGAGGGACTGGTTAGGAATAACACTTCTACAGCCAGAGAGGTGAGAGGTCACACATGGTTTAGATGGTAAATATTTATGTCCCCTTAGTGGTTCATCACGTCAGCAAAATGGAATATGTTCCATCATCTATGTTTATTTACATTAGTGCAAATTGTCCACTGATATTGGTGTAATTTCTCACCCCTTTTGGCTGTATGAAAGTTAATTCCCCCTCAGGCACACACATTTGTTCTTTGATATTATGAAGGTCATTTGTGTAGAAAGTACTTTTCCCCACTCATTCACCCCATCTCTTTACATTACTTATGCATATTAGGTGGCCTGACTGCGTCCAGACTGTCAAAGGCCCATCCTGGTAGATCTGAACCTAATGCAGCTTGGAGTGATCGGATGACAGAAGTCACATTTAGTTGCCAGGTGTAACTGAGGCCATTGATGCTCCATATCCATTACTTTGAGTGTTTTATATAATATGACTAAATGTGTTTCTTTCTGTGTTGCAGGGGCAGTCAAGAAATGGAACAGCAAAGCCACAGAACATGACATAAGCAGAGCTGTGGGAGACCACCTCAAACCCCTGGTAGAGCCGGGGGTGGTGTTTACCACTCCACCATGCCTTCAGCAGGCTGGAAAAGTGAAGTTGATCCATTTGTTTGTTTCAGTTTCCAGTAGTTGAATTCTTTAACATATTGTTGATTTCAACATTTTTCATCTTCAACAAATGAACTGGGTTGGTTGAAAAGTGATACTAAAGGTACATACCATGCACTATTTTGACATAGTTGAAGATATGTTTTTTATACTAAGATGGACCAAGATATGTGTTGCTTTTGCACATATTTGTTCATTGGTTTTGCAAGTCTGTTGATTGGTCAGTCATTGGGTTAATTTGTTTTTCAATATGTTCAAATCAAATCAAGCTTTATTTATAGAGCACATTTCAGACATGGATGCAACACAATGGCTTCACAGGAAAAAACAAATAAATGAAAATAAACAAATATTTACCACAACAAACATATGATAAAAAACAAGACTAACATTCTAAGGAAATGCCATTGATTGTTCATATTTTAATTGGATGCAACATCCAACCCAAAATATAAGCTTGTTTTACTACATTGTTTGTTGTTACGTTTCCCAGCAAGAAAAATCTAAAATGTTGCTCAAACAGAAGAGGAACTAACAATGAGTCACTGACAACAACCACAACTAAACAGGTGGGGTTTTAGGAGGGGTTCTGAAAGACACTATGGGGGTGTCCACTGAAAGTTGACTAGTAACAACAACTGGGACCTAAAAGACACCCACCATGAGACCCACTAAATCTGCCCAAGAAGAGGCAAAGAAAAGAAAAACCCACACCAAACTTAAAGACAGGAAGCAAACCAAAAAGGTGGAGCAACTAAAGGTGTTGACTCTCCACATGTATCAAGACAACTGGAGCACTGGGCCAGACACTCTTAAATAGAACCTGGACCAGCTCAGGTGAAACACCTTCCCACTAACGAGATGGACAAGCCAGCACAGGTGTAACACATACTGACTAACGAGGTGACACCAATATGTACCCAAGACACATTTCAGTTGTACTATCAATCAATCAAATGTACTTATAAAGCCCTTCTTACATCAGCTGATGTCACAAAGTGCTGTACAGAAACCCAGCCTAAAACCCCAAACAGCAAGCAATGCAGGTGTAGAAGATGTTCAAATGTTCATAAATGACCAGCAGGGTCAAATAATAATAATCACAGTGGTTGTAGAGGGTGCAACAGGTCAGCACCTCAGGAGTAAATGTCAGTTGGCTTTTCATAGCCAATCATTCAGAGTATCTCTACAACTTCCATTTCACATAATCATCTACAATGCTTCACCTTCTACAATATAAACATGATGTCTACTGGCTGTCAACAATTAAAAACACGTATTTCTAAATAATAATATACAATCGTATTATTTAAAAAAAAAACATTTTTCTTTCCATAGAATCCTAAAACTCACTACCTTCTAGAACTCTCATCCCCTTGGAACGAGCCCAAACAAAACTCAAATAAAATTGCATTAGTCACATGCGCTGAATACATGTGTAGACAAAACAGTGAAATGCTTACTTAAGAGCCCCAAACCAACAGTGCAGTTTAAAAAAAATATGGATAAGAATAAGAGATAAAACTCATCTACAACACGGAAAAACGTGTCAAAATAAATTGTGATCCATGGTAACACACAGGCTAAACGCAAAACACAAATCTTTTTGACTGCCCACCCTTGAGATAATCAGCAACCAAGTTGTCCTTACCACGGACATGTCTGATTTCAAGAGGAAACTCCTGCGATATCCATAGTAACTTTCCACCTCACTGCGGAGCTTCTCTCTCTTTTCAGGGTTCACTAGATAGGCATGTTGTTGGATATAAAAGCAGGGTAAAAATTCCAATATAATTGTACCCAAAAATTGTCAATTGGTTGCATGAATAACTATGATTACTAAATGTTACATAATTGTATAATATGAAATATCAAAACCAAATGTACACCCCTTTGTTAATATGTATTGGCAATAATTAACTTAACGGTGAGGCATGGAATAATAAAACATGTATCTTTTGTCAGGCTGGATGTTTGAAATATGAGGTGATTTGAGACATGCTTCTTCAGTAGTGGAATAAAGACAATTAGCACTTAAATGTTGTCAAGAAATACTGGAGTGATGTAAGTTTGTTAATAAAATTGATTGTACGTTGAAATTAAGCTGTTTTGAAGTCATTGAAAAAACGACCAGAAAATACATCTTTTAAACTTTCAACTACAACCGAACATATATTGGAATAATCTTATTTTCAATGTCTTTTGAATGACATTTTGCTAAATGGGAATAGTGCAATGTCAAAACACCATTGTAACATGTCCAAATCAATAACCAATATGCAGAAACAGTTTTGGATATATTGAAAACCTAAACATTTTGAAGTGTTACATTGTGATTCCAGTGGGTCACCAACGTGGTAAACAGCTAGCTACATTTTGAAGTGTTACATTGTGATTCCAGTGGGTCACCAACGTGATAAACAGCTAGCTACATTGTGAAGTGTTACATTGTGATTCCAGTGGGTCACCAACGTGATAAACAGCTAGCTACATTGTGAAGTGTTACATTGTGATTCCAGTGGGTCACCAACGTGGTAAACAGCTAGCTACATTTTGAAGTGTTTCATTGTGATTCCAGTGGGTCACCAACGTGGTAAGTGGAACACAACTCTTTTTTGTTAGTCACTTTTTGTTCAATCACATAAACAGTAACTCTTTCAATTCAGAGCCTGGATTTTCCCCCTGAGGCTAAAATCAATTATACAGGGGCAAACAGGGTTCTACATTGACATTCCACACAATCCTTCTACAATGTTAAAACATTCAACATTGTGACATTATTTCATTGATATCATGAAACAACTCCTTCATGTATTTTCTGATGTTTAATCAGATATCTTTTACTAGAGTATCTCTTCCCACATTGATCACAGCTAAAAAGTGTCTGTCTTGTGTGTGTTCTCTGGTGTACAGTCAGTTGGCTAGATGTAACAAAACTCTTCCCACATTGATCACAGCTATAAGATTTCTCTCCTGTGTGTGTTCTCTGGTGTAATGTCAGCTGGCTAGATTGACCAAAACTCTTCCCACATTGATCACAGCTATAAGGTTTCTCCCCTGTGTGTGTTCTCTGGTGTACAGTCAGAGAACCAGATGTAGTAAAACTCTTCCCACATTGATCACAGCTATAGGGTTTCTGTCCTGTGAGTATTCTCTGGTGTACTGTCAGCTGGTCAGATTGAACAAAACACTTCCCACATTGATCACAACTATAGGGTTTCTCTCCTGTGTGTGTTCTCTGGTGTAATGTCAGCTGGCTAGATTGACCAAAACCCTTCCCACATTGACCACAGCTATAAGATTTCTCTCCTGTGCGTGTTCTCCGGTGTAAAGTCAGATGACCAGATGTAGTAAAACTCTTCCCACATTGATTACAGCTATAAGTTTTCTCTCCTTTGTGTTCGCTGGTGTATTTTAAGTTTTACTGAAGAGTTGAATTTTTTTCCACAGTCAGAGCAGCAGTAAGATTTCTTCCCTGTGGGTCTCTGCTGGTGTCTCTTGAGGAGTTCTGATCTGGAGAGACTCTTCTCTGCCTCGTCGGCATCATGATGTTGTTGAGGCTCCCCAGAGGATACACGATTGTCCCGTCTCTCTCCTGTGTGAACAACAAAGTCCACTGTTTATTTGAGGTAAAAGGTGATGCCCAGATCATACCCATGAAGTTTACAACAATTGACGTCTGTTAAATTATTTGACAATTAAGACAGTCAAGTAAGCAACAAGTAATTCTGTCTTGTTTTCACATTAGTAGTAACTAGAAATAAGTTATTCAAGTTGTTGAAATCCTAAGCAATGTTCCAGACAATTTCTGGTCTCCAATATAGGCCCCTTTCTGTGTTTGCTAAAATTACAGCACGAGGGAAATTTGATTGCAGAAACACCTCCCTGCTAATGAGGAAACCGATAGTTATGGATGTAGTATATCTGGTTGGAGCAAAAATGGTGAGCGAAGATTTTAGTTTTTCACAATGTATTCTGAATATTACAGCGCAAGATCAGGAGTGCTACTCAAGGAAACTCACATTAAGCTCTGTGTCTATTCACTAATTCACCACCGTGGGGGAAAACTCAGGGGAGTTCTCATAGGCTGACAGCAAAAATAGCCTCCATTTATATGTTGCTTATGAGTGCATTTCACATTACTTTTGGATTATAACTGTAACGCTCGTTTGAATCTCCTGCTTAATTTCTGTGTGTTATTGTCGCAGATGAACTGCTTCATACTTAAAAAACACTTCAACCAGTAAAATGCTCTTTGGCTAGCTTTGCCATCAGCCTGACAAAGAGGGTTTGTACACTAAGTGTTTAACAAACAATAACGTAGTAGAGTTCGACCGATTATGATTTTTAAACGCCGGTACCGATTATTGGATGACCAAAAAAGTCCGCTGCCGATTAGATCGGCCGATTTTAAATATATATATTTGTAATAATGACAATTACAACAATACTAAATGAACACTTTTATTTTAACTTAATATAATACATCAATAAAATCTATTTAGTCTCAAATAAATAATGAAAGATGTTCATTTTGGTTTAAATAATGCAAAAACAAAGTGTTGGAGAAGAAAGTAAAAGTACAATATGTGCCATGTAAAAAAGCTAACATTTAAGTTCCTTGCTCAGAACATGAGAACATATGAAAGCTGGTGGTTCCTTTTAACATGAGTCTTCAATATTCCCAGGTAAGAAGTTTTAGGTTGTAGTTATTATAGGAATTATAGAACTATTTCTCTCTATACCATTTGTATTTCATATACCTTTGACTATTGGATGTTCTTATAGGCACTTTAGTATTGCCAGCCTAATCTTGGGAGTTGATAGGCTTGAAGTCATAAACAGAGCTGTGCTTCAAGCATTGCGAAGAGCTGCAGGAAAGTGCTGTTTGAATGAATGTTTGAATGAATGCTCACAAGCCTGCTGCTGCCTACCACCACTCAGTCACAGCTCAGTCAGACTGCTCTATCAAATATCAAATCATAGACTTAATTATAATATAATAAACACAGATATACGAGCCTTAGGTCATATTCAATTTAATATCGCTCTTCACCGACCCAGGAACAGGCGGGGCCAAACAGGTGTTGTACCTCGTTTCCCTCCTTCAGGGAAGAGTAATTACAGTCATAAAGTTACGCTCCCTTTCAGTCGGTCAACTTCGGTACAACATACTATGGGGAAATACAATCATTCCCCCATGCCGACCCAAACGGACACTAAATGAAACGGCCCCTGGCAGACCACCCAGACCTTACTCGCAAGATGCGTCAGTTTTGTCAATTTATTAATTGTCTTTTGTTTGAAACACTCCTGTCAATGTTGAGTAAGGACGCACACCTGATTACACATAATCTACCTGGCCTGCACACAAATGTAGGCCTATAAATGAGCCCATTTGGGGATGTCTGATAGTATTTCTTATTGTCTTAACGCACCACCACTAATGAGTTGTGGAGCTTCTCAAATACATTTTTTCTTCACCTCAAACAGCAAGTAAACAAAGTCGGGAAGAGGTTTTTTCCCTTCTGGTTAGGTTATATTGATGACTGGCTCCCTCAAGTCATTTGTGTGTCTTAGTTACTTGCGCATGCTTAAAGCATCAGACAAGTTCAGTACATATAGTTCATTTTATTAAAACACATGGGATGTGTCTATAAATTGGTTGAAATTTTATAACGTGTATTTTTCAATCGATTGGTAGAAAGAACAGATGACTCTTGGTTGACCTAGATATATTTTAGGTGGGGACAGCACTTTAACATGATTTTGGGGTTCCTGAGTGGTGCAGCGGTCTAAGCGGTTCGAATCCAGGCTGTATCACAACCGGACGTGATTGGGAGTCCCATAGAGCGGTGCACAATTGGCCCAGCGTTGTCTGGGTTTGGCCGTTATAGGCAGTCATTGTAAATAAGAAGTTGTTCTTAACTGGCTTGCCTAGTTAAATAAACGTTAAATTTTTTAAATTATAAAACATAACTTTCTGAATGCATTGTTTCAGCCATAATGAAAAAGTGAAAACAGAAATACCTTATTTACATAAGTATTTAGACCCTTTGCTCTGAGACTCAAAATTGCTTTCAGGTGCATACTGTTTCCATTAATCATCCTTGAGATGTTTCTACAGCTTGATTGGAGTCCACCTGTGGCAAATTCAATTGATTGGACATGATTTGGAAGGCACACACCTGTCGATATAAGGTCCCACAGTTGTCAGAGCAAAAACTAAGCCCTGAGGTCAAAGGAATTGTCCGTAGAGCTCTGAGACAGGATTGTGTCGAGGCACAGATCCGGGGAAGGGTACCAAAAAACGTCTGCAGCATTGAAGGTCCCCAAGAACACAGTGACCTCCATCATTCTTAAATGGAAGAAGTTTAGAACAACTAAGAGCTCCAAAGTTCCTCTGTGGAGATGGGAGAACCTTCCAGAAGGACAACCATCTCTGCAGCACTCCACCAATCAGGCCTCTATGCTAGAGTGGCCAGATGGAAGCCACTCCTCAGTATAAAGCATATAACAGCCTGCTTGGAGTTTGCCAATATGCACCTAAAGACTCTCAGACCATGAGAAACAAGACTCTCTGGTCTGATGAAACCAAGATTGAACTCTGGCCTGAATGCCAAGTGTCATGTCTGGAGTAGAGGTCGACCGATTATGATTTTTCAAGGCCGAAAACGATACCGATTATTGGAGGACCAAAAAGAAATCCGATACCAATTAATTGGCCGATTTTTAACATTTATTTATTTGTACAGTGGGGGGGAAAAGTATTTGATCCCCTGCTGATTTTGTACATTTGCCCACTGACAAAGAAAGGATCAGTCTATAATTTTAATGGTAGGTTTATTTGAACAGTGAGAGACAGAATAACAACAAAAATATCCTGAAAAACGCATGTCAGAAATGTTATAAATTGATTTGCATTTTAATGAGGGAAATAAGTATTTGACCCCCTCTCAATCAGAAAGATTTCTGGCTCCCAGGTGTCTTTTATACAGGTAACGAGCTGAGATTAGGAGCACACTCTTAAAGGGAGTGCTCTAACCACAGCTTGTTACCTGTAAAAAAGACACCTGTCCACAGAAGCAATCAATTAATCAGATTCCAAACTCTCCACCATGGCCAAGACCAAAGAGCTCTCCAAGGATGTCAGGGACAAGATTGTAGACCTACACAAGGCTGGAATGGGCTACAAGACCATCGCCAAGCAGCTTGGTGAGAAGGTGACAACATTTGGTGCAATTATTCGCAAATGGAAGAAACACAAAGGAACTGTCAATACCTCTCGGCCTGGGGCTCCATGCAAGATCTCACCTCGTGGAGTTGCAATGATCATGAGAACGGTGAGGAATCAGCCCAGAACTACCCGGGAGGATCTTGTCAATGATTTCAAGAAGCTGGGACCATAGTCACCAAGAAAACAATTGGTAACACACTACTCCGTGAAGGACTGAAATCCTGCAGCGCCCGCAAGGTCCCCCTGCTCAAGAATACATATACATGCCCATCTGAAGTTTGCCAATGAACATCAGAGGACAACTGATGACTCAGAGGACAACTGGTGAAAGTGTTGTGGTCAGATGAGACCAAAATGGAGCTCTTTGACATCAACTCAACTCGCCATGTTTGGAGGAGGAGGAATGCTGCCTATGACCCCAAGAACACCATCTCCACCGTCAAACATGGAGGTGGAAACATTATGCTTTGGGGGTGTTTTTCTGCTAAGGGGAAATGACAACTTCACCGCATCAAAGGGATGATGGACGGGTCCATGTACCGTCAGATCTTGGGTGAGAAACTCCTTCCCTCAGCCAGGGCATTGAAAATGGGTCGTGGATGGGTATTCCAGCATAACAATGACCCAAAACAGACGGCCAAGGCAACAAAGGAGTGGCTCAAGTAGAAGCACATTAAGATCCTGGAGTGGCCTAGCCAGTCTCCAGACCTTAATCCCATAGAAAATCTGTGGAGGGAGCTGAAGGTTCGAGTTGACAAACGTCAGCCTCGAAACCTTAATGACTTGGAGAAGATCTGCAAAGAGGAGTGGAACAAAATCCCTCCTAAGATGTGTGCAAACCTGGTGGCCAACTACAAGAAACGTCTGACCTCTGTGATTGCCAACAAGGGTTTTGCCACCAAGTACTAAGTCATGTTTTGCAGAGGGGTCAAATACTTATTTCCCTCATTAAAATGCAAATCATTTTATAACATTTTTGACATGCGTTTTTCTGGATTTTTTTGTTGTTATTCTGTCTCTCACTGTTCAAATAAACCTACCATTAAAATTATAGACTGATCATTTCTTTGTAAGTTGGCAAACTGTCACGTCCTGACCAGTAATAGGGGTTATTTGTATTGTAGTTTGGTCAGGACGTGGCAGGGGGTATTTGTTTTATGTGGTTCGGGGTGGTTGGTTGTTTAGAAGGGTGTTTGATTTATTATTTATGGGTTTTTGGGCTATGTTCATTCTAGTATTAGTATTTCTTTGTTTAGGTCATTGGGTGTTGGACTCTCAATTGGAGGCAGGTGTTTCCTAGTTGCCTCTGATTGAGAGTCCTATATATAGGTATGTGTTTGTGTTGGTAGTTTGTGGGAGATTGTGCTAGGTATAGTCTTAATGACTTACCGGCCTGTTATTTCGTCATTGTGTTTTGTGTACGTGTTTATTTTGGTTCTCCTTCTTTGCCAATTCAATAAAAGTAGATGAGTGCACATAACCCTGCTGCGTTTTGGTCCGACAATGATTTTTCTTTATCATCTGACAAAGAAGAATGTGACACAAACGTACAAAATCTGCAGGGGATCAAATACTCCCCCCCCCCCCCCCCCCCACTGTAATAATGACAATTACAACAATACTGAATGAACACTTATTTTAACATAATATAATACATAAATACTATCAATTTAGCCTCAAATAAATAATGAAACATGTTCAATTTGGTTTCAATAATGGAAGAACAAAGTGTTGGAGAAGAAAGTAAAAGTGCAATATGTGCCATGTAAAAAAGCTAACGTTTAAGTTCCTTGCTCAGAACATGAGAACATATGAAAGCTGGTGGTTCCTTTTAACATGAGTCTTCAATATTCCCAGGTAAGAAGTTTTAGGGTGTAGTTATTATAGGACTATTTCTCTCTATACCATTTGTATTTCATATACCTTTGACTATTGGATGTTCTTATAGGCACTTTAGTATTGCCAGTGTAACAGTATAGCTTCCGTCCCTCTCCTTGCTCCTACCTGGGCTCAAACCAGGAACACATCGACAACAGCCACCCTCGAAGCAGCGTTACCCATGCAGAGCAAGGGGAACAACCACTCCAAGTCTCAGAGCGAGTGACGTTTGAAACGCAATTAGCGTGCACCCGCTAACTAGCTAGCCATTTCACATCGGTTACACCAGCCTCATCTTGGGAGTTGACAGGCTTGAAGTCATAAACAGCGCAATGCATTGCGAAGAGCTGCTGGCAAAATGCAGTAAAGTGCTGTTTGAATGAATGCTTATGAGCCTGCTGCTGCCTACCATCGCTCAGTCAGACTGCTCTATCAAATCATAGACTTAATTATAACATAATAACACACAGAAATACGAGCCTTAGGTCATTAATATGATCGAATCCGGAAACTATCATCTCGAAAACAAAACGTTTTTCCTGTCAGTGAAATACAGAACCATTCCGTGTTTTATCTAATGGGTCTAAATATTCCTGTTACATTGCACAACCTTCAATGTTATGTCATAATTATGTAAAATTCTTGCAAATTAGTTCGCAACGAGCCAGGCGGCCCAAACTGTTGCATATACCCTGACTCTGCGTGCAATGAACCGAAGAGAAGTGACACAATTTCACCTGGTTAACCTCTCTAGGATAGGTGGCACCAAATCGTCCCACCTACGTAACAGCCAGTGTAATCCCGTGGCGCGTTATTCAAAAACCTTAGAAATGCAAAAACTTCAATTTTTCAAACATATGACTATTTTACACCATTTTAAAGACAAGACTCTCGTTAAATTGGGGCTAGGTGGGACGCTAGCGTGCCACCCGTGGTGCACTCCATCAACAGCAGGTGCATTTCAAGAGCGGCAAATTTGAATCCAAATAAATGTCAAAATTCAAATTTTTCAAAAATACAACTATGTTACACCATTTGAAAGATAAACATCTCCTTAATCTAACCACGTTTTACGATTTCAAAAAGGTTTTACGGCGAAAGCATAAATTTAGAGTATGTTAGGACAGTACATTTACAAGAGTTGTGTGTAATGTTTTGTCAAGTCAAAGACAGGGTCACCAAAACCATAAAACCAGCTAAAATGATGCACTAACCTTTTACAATCTCCATCAGATGACACTCCTAGGACATTATGTTAGACAATGCATGCATTTTTAGTTCTATCAAGTTCATATTTATATCCAAAAACAGCGTTTTACTATGGCATTGATGTTGAGGAAATCGTTTCCCTCCAATAACCGGCAGTCAAGTCAGCGTCACAAATTAAATAATTAAAATTAGAAAACATTGGTAAAATATTATATTGTCATTTAAAGAATTATAGATTTACATCTTTTGAACGCAATCAACTTGCCAGATTTAAAAATAACCTTACTGGGAAATCACACTTTGCAATAATCTGAGCACTGCGCCCAGAAAAATACGCGTTGCGATACAGACTAGACGTCATGTTGGGGAGATCTAAAATCGAAAATACTATGTAAATAATCCATTACCTTTGATTCTCTTCATCAGATGTCACTTCCAGGTATCACAGGTCCATAACGAATGTAGTTTTGTTCAAAAAAGCTCATCATTTATGTCCAAAAATCTCCGTCTCGTTAGCACATGATGTAAGCCAGCCGGACTTCTCGTCATGAACGAGGGGAAAAAATATATTTCCGTTCGTTCAAACATGTCAAACGTTGTATAGCATAAATCATTAGGGCCTTTTTTAACCAGAACATGAATAATATTCAAGGTGGACGAATGCATACTCTTTTATAACGTATTGGAACGAGGGTACCCAACATCAACTCGCGCGCAAGGTGTCTAATGGGCCATCATCGTTCCATGGCTCTTGTTCGGTCAGATCTCCCTCCAGAAGACTCAAAACACTTTGTAAAGGCTGGTGACATCTAGTGGAAGCAATAGGAAGTGCCAAAATACTCCTAAACCCCTGTGTTTTTCAATGGGATAGGTTTAAAGTCAATACAACACATCAGGTATCCACTTCCTGTCAGAAAATGTCTCAGGGTTTTGCCTGCCAAATGAGTTCTGTTATACTCACAGACACCATTCAAACAGTTTTGGAAACTTTAGAGTGTTTTCTATCCATATATAATAAGTATATGCATATTCTAGTTACTGGGTAGGATTAGTAACCAGATTAAATCGGGTACATTTTTTTTATCCAGACGTGCAAATGCTGCCCCCTAGACCCAACAGGTTAATCTAACCACACTGTCCGATTTCAAAAAGGCTTTACAACGAAAGCAAAACGTTAGATTATGTCAGCAGAGTACCCAGCCAGAAATAATCAGACACCCATTTTTCAAGCTAGCATATAATGTCACATAAACCCAAACCACAGCTAAATGCAGCACTAACCTTTGATGATCTTCATCAGATGACAACCCTAGGACATTATGTTATACAATACATGCATGTTTTGTTCAATCAAGTTCATATTTATATCAAAAAACAGCTTTTTACATTAGCATGTAACTAGCATGTGACTAGCATTCCCACCGAATACTGCCGGTGAATTTACTAAATTACTCACGATAAACGTTCACAAAAAACATAACAATTATTTTAAGAATTATAGATACAGAACTCCTCTATGCACTCGATATGTCCGATTTTAAAATAGCTTTTCGGTGAAAGCACATTTTGCAATATTCTCAGTAGATAGCCCGGCATCACAGGGCTAGCTATTTAGACACCCAGCAAGTTTAGCACTCAGAAAAGTCACATTTACTATAAGAAAAATGTTATTACCTTTGCTGTCTTCGTCAGAATGCACTCCCAGGACTGCTACTTCAATAACAAATGTTGGTTTGGTCCAAAATAATCCATCGTTATATCCGAATAGCGGCGTTTTGTTCGTGCGTTCCAGACACTATCCGAAAGGGTAAATAAGGGTTGTGCGCATGGCGCAATTCGTGACAAAAAAATTCTAAATATTCCATTACCGTACTTCGAAGCATGTCAACCACTGTTTAAAATCCATTTTTATGCAATTTTTCTCGTAGAAAAGCGATAATATTCCGACCGGGAATCTCCTTTTCGGCAAACAGAGGAAAAAAATCACAAAGACGGGGGCGGTCAGGTCACGCGCCTAAGCCCAGAGTCCCTTGATTGGCCACTTGAGAAAGACGATAATGTGTTTCAGCCTGGGGCTGGGATGACGACATTCAGGTTTTTCCCGGGCTCTGAGCGCCTATGGACGACGTAGGAAGTGTCACGTTAGAGCAGAGATCCTTAGTAAAAGATAGAGATGGCAAAGAAGTTCCAGAAATGGTCAGACAGGCCACTTCCTGTAAAGGAATCTCTCAGGTTTTGACCTGCCATTTGAGTTCTGTTATACTCACAGACACCATTCAAACAGTTTTAGAAACTTTAGGGTGTTTTCTATCCATATGTAATAAGTATATGCATATTCTAGTTACTGGGTAGGAGTGGTAACCAGATTAAATCGGGTATGTTTTTTATCCAGCCGTGTCAATACTGCCCCCTAGCCCTAACAGGATAAACTAGTAATATCATCAACCATGTGTAGTTAACCAGTGATTATGATTGATTGATTGTTTTTTATGAGATAAGTTTAATGCTAGCTAGCAACTTACCTTGGCTTCCTACTGCATTCGCGTAACAGGCAGGCTCCTCGTGGAGTGCAATGTAAAGCAGGTGGTTAGAGCGTTGGACTCGTTAACCCTAAGGTTGCAAGATTGAATCCCCAAGCTGACAAGGTAAAAATCTGTCGTTCTGCCCCTGAACAAGGCAGTTAACCCACCATTCCTAGGCCATCATTGAAAATAAGAACGTGTTCTTAATTGACTTGCCTAGTTAAAAAAAAAAAAAAAAAAAAAAAAAACGCAAATCGGTGGCCAAAAATACCGATTTCCGATTGTTATGAAAACTTGAAATCAGCCCTAATTAATCGGCCATACCGATTAATCGGTCGACCTCTAGTCTGGAGGAAACCTGGCACCATCCCTACGGTGAAGCATGGTGGTGGCAGCATCATGCTGTGGGGATGTTTTTCAGCAGCAGGGACTGGGAGACTAGTCAGGATCCAGGGAAATATTAACGGAGCAAAGTGCAGAGAGATCCTTGATGAAAGACCTGCTACAGAGTGCTCAGGACCTCAGACTGGGACAAAGGTTCACCGTCCAACAGGACAACGACCTTAAGCACACAGCCAAGACAACGCAGGCTTCGGGATAAGTTTCTATGTCCTTGAGTGGCCCAGCCAGAACCCAGAATGCAACCCGATCTAACATCTCTGGAGAGACCTGAAAATAGCTGTGCAGTGATGTTCCCCATCCAACCTGACAGAGCTTGAGAGGATCTGCAGAGAAGAATGGAGAAACTCTACAAATGCAGGTGTGCCAATTAAATTACCTAAATGAAAGGAAAACAACTAATTTAATCAATTTTCGAATAAGGCTTTAACGTAACAAAACGTGGAAAAGTCAAGGGGTCTGAATACTTTCAGAATGCACTGTATACAGTAACACCTCCCCCATAAGCATTCCTGTCTTGTCTGTAGATGTTCAATTCCTGTATTGCTACTTAAAGGAATTATCTCAGTGAGTTTCAAAGATGAACAGTACAGTGCATTCCAAATTCAATAGGCAGGCTAGTAAACAAAACACTTTTCAAATAAAAACTTTTCCATAAAATATCAAAACGTATAATGCCCGTCCAAGAGACTGTTGACCAATCGCATTTCACATTGTGATGCTGTGACACACAGTTCCTAAGCTAATTGTCACAGAATCCCTTTATAAAGCCCAGGGGAACACAAGTAAGCTTCATTCACCAGAAGTTATGCATGCTAGCCAACGTTAGTCAGGAGGCTCTTTAGTCTAGCTAGGCTAGGTAGGGCTGGGCGATATTGACAAAATATATCACAATATTTTTTATTCAAAAAGCTGGTGAAGCAGCAACTGTACTAGAATGCGAACAATATGCATCTATATTGTTCGCATTCCAGTACAATTGCTGCTTCACCAGCTTTTTGAATAAAAAATATTGTGATATATTTTGTCCATACTTCAAGAACAAACTCTCACATCTTTCACAGCAAAGAGCAGGGAGTCCGGGGGATGACTGGAGGAGCAATGGAGGAAGCATTGTGGGATTCTCTTGGCGCGAGTACAGTTGTTGAGAATGAGTGGACGATGGTGAAGAACAGTGGAGTGAAAAGTGTTAAAGTTGGTAATGAACAGCAGTTTATGGTTGGAGTGGGAATCATCAGCAAGGATGTTTTTTAGGGTGACCTGTTAGCGGTCTCAAAGATGGTGAAGGATGAATTGGGTAAAGTGGAATTGGTTTGAGTGACCAGGAGCGGTATGATGCTGATTTCGTGTGTCAACAGCGCAAAAGGAGAAAGCTCTGTGACTCAACAAGATGTGGACGTACGATGTGGAAGGCTATGACTTTCAGAGTAGGGCACCGGTTAAAAGTGTCATCTCTGGTGTTGCGTTGGACATAGAGGCTGGGTGGTTTAGGGAAAACATTCCAGGTATTCGCACATCCATTAAATTGAATGATAGACGGAAGGTTTTACTGTCGTTTGGTGAACTGGTTCTCCCATCTTATGTAAAACCTGGGTATGAGATATGCGGTGAGACACTATGTACAGAAGCCTGTCATGACGTTGGCCTGTGGGTAAGGTTTATGACACCCCATAAATACCTTTCTCCCTTCCCCTCTCTTTCTGACCCTACTGAAGGACTGCTGTCCTGAAGGACTGCTGTCCTGTTAAATATAGAGAGTCTGGGTACATCAAACAAATGGGGAAAGGAACCATATTTTGGTAATAAAACCAGTTGGAAATATGCTTTGGAACGTAATGAGTATGGATGTCAGCTCGGTTGTCATCTGAGACATTATGACTGATGACAGGACGACATAAACTGTACCTGGGAAAGTATACACCCTCTAGTTATCAGAGTCACATGGAATTGTTATGCAATTGAAATGTTTGATATTGAAATTGTTTGTTAGGAGATTAAATGTAATTTTAGCTTCCAAATGAGAGAATTGGGTTTTCATAAGGAAAGTGCCCTGCTTGATCAGTGGCCCACCCCTGTGAAGAGACAGGGGTTATAAACGATGAAACACATCCTTCCCCCTCTCCACTATATAAGCCTTTGACGAAAAGATAACCACATGTTCCAGTACGTGAGGTCTGCAGCCTCTACGTTAGAAGGACACACATCAAGTACAGAACTAAGCCAACCTCGGCATGAGTTTTGGTGGCAAATGGTATGAACTTTGAGCTTATTCACTACAGAAGTGATACTTCCTAGCCGTTGAGTTAGCAGCGGCCGCTGTAGACGTGGGCTAGGAAAGGACGGACGACGGATCCAGTCTAACAAACAGACGAAGATACCACCACGTATCCAATTTACCACCAGAGACATTCTTCCGAGGACAGGAAGATCTGTTGGCCAACCCAGGGTTCGTGAAGATAGCCAAGAATTTACAACTTTCATTATGAGACTGAAAATAAGATAAGGGTTAATATTGACTGCTATCGATGTAAAATATTACTAAGTATTTTAAGAGTTTATTCGGAAGATAACGGCTCTATAAACGTTCTTCCGTGGTGCCCTGACTTTCTAGTTAATTACATTTACATGATTAGCTTAATCAGGTAATATTAATTACAAAGAAAGAATTTTATAGGTTAGCATGTCATATCACTTAATCCGGCATAGCCAAAGACACGACAAGCCGCTGCGGTGTTACAATTGTAAAAGTTTGGACACGTGGCAAGTGTTTGTCTAAGGAATAAATATGTCGTAGTTGAAGAGTCTGATGAAGCATGTTGTTGTAATTGTTATGGGAATCACGTTCCCGAGTTCCTGGAGTGCCCTGTACGGATGAAGGATGTCACAGTAGCTAGGATCAGGCCCATCCAGCAGGTGTCCTATGTGCAGGCAGTGAAAATAGCTGAAGGAGTGAGTAGAGAGAAGGTAGTGGATGTCCCACAGTCTGCATTGAAGCCATGCAGAAGAAGGACACTAATAGTGAAGGTGGACTTTGTTGTGTTTATAGAGCAAGAGATAAATTGCACTAGTCAAACTAATGAAAAATCAAAAGAAGCTTGACATTGTGAAGGCGGCAAATAGATTTCTAGATCTCCAGAATACTGAATGAAGAGGTTGAGCGTGGGCAGACATCGTACACATCACACTCAGGCAGACAAGACGTTTGATCCACCCAAAGACCCAATCCATCTCCCTGTCTCGCAACTCAGACTTAGCCGAGGTACGGGCACCAAGTAGAGGAAGTCACTATCAGAAACACTAAGCCTCCTAAATAATGCTACACGATTGTCAAGAGAACTTGAGGCTGGACTAGCAGGGAAACCGTGCCAGACGTCCCCTAGTCTCGTACATGAACTGATGTACATGAACACAAAGTCCAGGAGGTGAGCACGCTCTACCACTAACATGCTGACCACAGTGCTCGCGTCACGTGCACGAGCATTGCAAAATAAATAAATGTACACGTACATGTTAATCAATCATTGCACCAACACTGCTTGCGCGTGTCAACGAGCTTCTGCGTAGCCAGGCGCTAAAATAGAACTTGCTTCTATTTGTGACTCTCGACGCGCTGCAATTCCCACCTCTACCATCTCCTCATTGGTTTTTAAGAGCATATACCCACGTGGGTGATTGAAAGATGAACTGAGGTCCACACTCCAGACCAATTGGTGGTGGTAATGCACCTTAAAGTTGGTTGCCAACCGCCATATAAAGTCCAAAGAAGAAAAGGAAGCCTGAAGGAAGGAGGAGAGATGATGAGAAACTAATTTGGTTCGACCACAAGGCACTAATGCCATCTAGGACCGTTTGGGGCGTTGCTACTGGTTACCGATTTTGATGTGATATGCAAGTATTATGTGAAAGTATTTGAAATTATTTTGATGTGATATGAAAGTATTGTGTTCAATTATTTTGACATGATATGAAAGTATCATATCAGGATCCGCCCCTTTGTTTCTATTTTTGCCTAAAATGATATTCCCAAATCTGCCCAAAACTGCCTGTAGCTCAGGCCCTGAAGCAAAAGCATGCATATTCTTGGTACCATTTGAAAGGAAACAGTTTGAAGTTTGTGGAAATGTGAAAGGAATGTAGGCGAATTTAACACATTAGATCTGGTAAAAGATAACACAAAGAAAAAAAAAACGTTATTTTGTATTTTTTTGTACCATCATCTTTGAAATGCAAGAGAAAGGCCATAATGCATTATTCCAGCCCAGGTGCAATTTAGATTTTGTCCACTAGAGGGCAGCAGTGTATGTGCAAACTTTATTCTGATCCAATGAGCCATTGCATTTCTTTTCAAAATTGTCTATCAAGACTGCCCAAATGTGTCTAATATGTTTATTAATAACTTTTCATGTTCATAACTGTTCACTCTCCTCAAACAATAGCATGGTATTCTTTCACTGTAATATCTACTGTAAATTGGACAGCGCAGTTAGATTAACAAGAATTTAAGCTTTATACCAATATCAGATATGTCTATGTCCTGGTAAATGTTCTTGTTATTTACAACCTCATGCTAATCGCATTAGCATACATTAGCTCAACCGTCCTGTGGACGGGACACAGATCCTGAAGAAGTTGTTTAAAGCAGCAAACAGCAGTAGAAACAATAACAAAGCGTACTCCCTGCCCATTTCAGTAAAAAGCTGAGGGATGGGGCTGGAGAAATGTAACCATCCATGATATCAACATTATAGTTTTAACCATGTTTTGAGGATATACAGTGTTTGTTAATATTTCCTGACAAACATTGGAGTAAAAAAAGCTTATATTTTGGGTTCTGATGGGGTACGACAGTTGAACTAAGCTCATGAGGCATTTATAAGTGATTTCTTCAAGAAACAATGGGTACATATCATTCATGTATAAGTCCCAAAATGGATGTAACAACTACTGATTGCCCCTTTAAGAGAACATATTGGGCTAATCTAATAGGAGATATTGAGGACTACAGTATTTCAGGCATTGTCATTGGATGCATTTGATAAATTGTTAACGTTTTGTTGATGGTCCACTCTTGATGTTCTACACGTTACAGTGTAGCTTCAGCCATTCCTACAGAACAACATTAAAGTGTAGAAACCCTTTACTGCATATTGGTTCAACGACTGCAGAGGTACTTACTGGTGTTAAACATATCTCCAACCTCCTCTTCTTCCTCCAATGTGACAGTCATCTCCCCTTCCTCCTCTTTCACTCCAAAAACTGCATCCTCCTCTTTCTCTTCCTCCTCTTCATTCACTGAAAAGTCTTCCTCTTCTTCTTTCACTGTAACAGCCTCACCCTCTACTTGTTTTTGTATTGTAACATCTTTCTTTTCCTTCTCCTCCTCTTTCACGACAGCTTCTTTCTCCGTCCAGCAGACCTCCTCTTCTTTATCAGGAGGAGAATAGCTTAGTGAACTCATGGTCGGGGATGTTAGCTAGCTAGCATTAGCGACTAGGCCAGTTCTAAGCTAACTTAGCAAACCAGCTAGCTGACAAACAACGTAAATATATAATTAAATGGGCTAACAAGTACAGACAACAGAAGTGTGTATAATACACAGCGACTAATATACACCAAAACAGGGTAAAGAGCGTGAATGTTGTAGCTATGTTTGCTAGAAAGCTACCGAGGTGTCTGACTAGCTGTTGTTGTTGAAGGAGCGTCCCGTCCACTAGATTATACGTCACACTGGCAGCATCGCCTGAACCTAAAAGACGCATATCGCCATCTGCTGACTGGAGTGGGCAACGCAGTTGAGGAACCAAACGTTTATTTTTAATTTATTTCAGAAAAGTTAAATATTATATTAAGTCGTTCAAAGAGAAGCATGTGTTGATTGATTTGTTTTTAATGAGTGAGAATTTAAAACAAACTTTACACCCACTACATATTTGCATTGAACCATACTTCTGACATGGATCATTTTGACCCCAGAGGCGAATCTTTTATTATAGCCAAAATGTGGTTCATTCAATTTTTGAACTTTGTCAATCAACTTGTTCTTAATAAATCTAAATCATGGTTTAGTGTTTCTGTATCAATATGGACTTTTAACAAATTCAAATCCTTTGGAGTAGACTACTGGCATGACCTAGAGAGTTACAACCTACTGTAGCCTACTGGCATGACCTAGAGAGTTACAACCTACTGTAGTCTACTGGCATGACCTAGAGAGTTACAACCTACTGTAACCTACTGGCATGACCTAGAGAGTTACAGACTACTGGCATGACCTAGAGAGATACAACCTACTGTAGCCTACTGGCATGACCTAGAGAGATGCAACCACTTGGATACAACCTACTGTAGCCTACTGGCATGACCTAGAGAGATACAACCTACTGTAGCCTACTGGCATGACCTAGAGAGATACAACCTACTGTAGCCTACTGGCATGACCTAGAGAGTTACAACCTACTGTAGCCTACTGGCATGACCTAGAGAGTTACAACCTACTGTAACCTACTGGCATGACCTAGAGAGTTACAACCTACTGTAGCCTACTGGCATGACCTAGAGAGTTACAACCTACTGTAGCCTACTGGCATGACATAGAGAGTTACAACCTACTGTAACCTACTGGCATGACCTAGAGAGCTCAAGTTTTAAAATTCCTGGATTTTAAATGAATATTTTCCAGTAATAATGATAATTTGTATCTTCCTATCCACATGTGATCCCTCTCCTTTGTCGTCCTCTCTACACCAATAACAGACAACTACTGTGGGACTCCCAATCATACAGCCGGATGTGATACGGCCTGGATTCGAACCAGGGAGCGTAGTGATGCCTCTTGCACTGAGATTTTTTATTTATTTATTTTTTATTTCACCTTTATTTAACCAGGTAGGCAAGTTGAGAACAAGTTCTCATTTACAATTGCGACCTGGCCAAGATAAAGCAAAGCAGTTCGACAACATACAAAAACACAGAGTTACACATGGAGTAAAACAACATACAATCAATGATGCAGTAGAATAAAAAAAAAAAAATAATAATAAAAAAAATAAGACTATATACAATGTGAGCAAATGATGTGAGATAAGGGAGGTAAAGGCAAAAAAATGCCATGGTGGCAAAGTAAATAAAGTATAGCAAGAAAAACACTGGAATGGTAGATTTGTAGTTTGAAGAAAGTTCAAAGATAAAATATAAATAATATGGTGCAAAGGAGCAAAATAAATAAAATAAATAAATACAGTAGGGGAAGAGGTAGTACTTTGGGCTAAATTATAGATGGGCTATGTACAGGTGCAGTGATCTGTGAGCTGCTCTGACAGCTGGTGCTTAAAGCTAGTGAGGGAGATAAGTGTTTCCAGTTTCAGAGATTTTTGTAGTTCGTTCCAGTCATTGGCAGCAGAGAACTGGAAGGAGAGACGACCAAAGGAGGAGTTGGCTTTAGGGGTGACCAGAGAGATATACCTGCTGGAGCGCGTGCTACAGGTGGGTGCTGCTATGGTGACCAGTGAGCGGAGATAAGGGGGGACTTTACCTAGCAGAGTCTTGTAGATGACCTGGAGCCAATGTGTTTGGCGACGATTATGAAGCGAAGGCCAGCCAACGAGAGCGTACAGGTCGCAGTGGTGGGTAGTATATGGGGCTTTGGTGACAAAACGGATGGCACTGTGATAGACTGCATCCAGCTTGTTGAGTAGGGTATTGGAAGCTATTTTGTAAATGACATCGCCGAAGTCGAGGATTGGTAGGATGGTCAGTTTTACGAGGGTATGTTTGGCAGCATGAGTGAAGGATGCTTTGTTGCGAAATAGGAAGCCAATTCGAGATTTCACTTTGGATTGGAGATGATTGATGTGAGTCTGGAAGGAGAGTTTACAGTCTAACCAGACACCTAGGTATTTGTAGTTGTCCACAAATTCTAAGTTAGAACCGTCCAGAGAAGTGATGCTGGACAGGCGGGCAGGTGCAGGCAGCGATCGGTTGAAGAGCATGCATTTAGTTTTATTTGTGTTTAGGAGCAGTTGGAGACCACGGAAGGAGAGTTGAATGGCATTGAAGCTCGTCTGGAGGGTTGTTAACACAGTGTCCAAAGAAGGGCCAGAAGTGTACAGAATGGTGTCGTCTGCGTAGAGGTGGATCAGAGATTCACCAGCAGCAAGAGCGACATCATTTATGTATACAGAGAAAAGAGTTGGCCCAAGAATTGAACCCTGTGGTACCCCCATAGAGACTGCCAGAGGTCCAGACAGTAGGCCCTCCGATTTGACACACTGAACTCTGTCAGAGAAGTAGTTGGTGAACCAGGCGACGCAATCGTTTGAGAAACCAAGGCTACTGAGTCTGCCGATGAGGATGTGGTGATTAACAGAGTCAAAAGCTTTGGCCAGGTCAATGAATACGGCAGCACAGTAATGTTTCTTATCGATGGCGGTTACGATGTCGTTTAGGACCTTGAGCGTGGCTGAGGTGCACCCATGACCAGCTCTGAAACCAGATTGCATAGCGGAGAGGGTGCGGTGGGATTCGAAATGGTCGGTAATCTGTTTGTTGACTTGGCTTTCGAAGACCTTAGAAAGGCAGGGTAGGATGGATATAGGTCTGTAGCAATTTGGGTCAAGAGTGTCACCTCCTTTGAAGAGGGGGATGACAGCAGCTGCTTTCCAATCTATGGGAATCTCAGACGACACGAAAGAGAGGTTGAACAGGCTAGTAATAGGGGTTGCAATAATTTCGGCAGATAATTTTAGAAAGAAAGGGTCCAGATTGTCAAGCCCAGCTGATTTGTAGGGGTCCAGATTTTGCAGCTCTTTCAGAACATCAGCTGAATGGATTTGGGAGAAGGAGAAATGGGGGAGGCTTGGGCGAGTTGCTGTGGGGGGTGCAGTGCTGTTGAATGCAGTAGGGGTAGTTAGGTGGAAAGCATGGCCAGCCGTAGAAAAATGCTTATTGAAATTCTCAATTATAGTGGGCTTATCGGTGGTGACAGAGTTTCCTATCCTCAGTGCAGTGGGCAGTTGGGAGGAGGTGTTCTTATTCTCCATGGACTTTACAGATGCAGTGGCTTAGACCGCTGCGTCCGTGTGTGTGCTAACTATTTAACTGTACTAGAATGCTTAAAAGGCAGGAAAAATTTTAAATATCGGTTATCGGTATCGTTTTTTTTTAGCAAAGAAGATATTGATATCGGTATTGGCCAAAAATTTAATATCTGTGCATCCCATTATTCTAAAATTGTATTATATTATACATTTTTTCCTCATCAATCTACACACAATTCCCCATAATGCCATCACAATACCCCATAATGCCATCACAATACCCCATAATGCCATCACAATACCCCACAATGCCATCACAATGCCATCACAATACCCCACAATGCCATCACAATACCCCACAATGCCATCACAATACTCCATAGTGACATCACAATACCCCATAATGACATCTCAATACCCCATAATGCCAAAGCAAAAACAGGTTTAGATTTTTTGCAAGGGCCAGCCGACGAGAGCATACAGGTCGCAGTGGTGGGTGCTATATGGGGCTTTGGTGACAAAATGGATGGCACTGTGATAGACTGCATCCAGTTTGCTGAGTAGAGTGTTGGAGGCTATTTTGAAAATGACATCGCCGAAGTCAAGGATCGATAAGAGAGTCAGTTTTACGAGGGTATGTCTGGCAGCGTGAGTGAAGGAGGCTTTGTTTGCGAAATAGGAAGCCGATTCTAGATTTAATTTTGGATTGGAGATTCTTAATATGAGTCTGGAAGGAGAGTTTACCAGACACTTAGAATATGTGGACAACAACAAATACCTAAGTCAGAATCGTCCAGAGTAGTGATGCTAGTCAGGCGGCGGGTGCAGACAAGATTGGTTGAAGAGCATGCATTAAATTTTCGTCGTCTGCGTAGAGGTGGATCAAGAAATCACCCGCAGCAAGAGCAACATCGTTGGTATATACAAAGAAAAGAGTCGGTCCGAGAATTGAACCCTGTGGTACCCCCATAGAGACTGCCAGAGGTCCAGACAACAGGCTCTTCGATTTGACACACTGAACTCTATCTGAGAAGTAGTTGGTGAACCTGGCGAGTCAGTAATTTGAGAACCCAAGGCTGTTGAGTCTGCCGATAAGAATACAGTGATTGACAGAGTCGAAAGCCTTGGCCAGGTCGATGAAGACGACTGCACAGTACTGTCTTTTATCGATGGCGGTTATGATATCGTTTAGTACCTTGAGCGTGCCTGAGGCGCACCCGTGACCAGCTCGGAAACCGGATTGCACAGAGGAGAAGGTACGGTGAGATTCAAAATGGTCAGTGATCTGTTTGTTAACTTGGCTTTTGAAGACTTTAGAAAGGCAGGGCATGATGGATATAAGTCTGTAACAGTTTGGTTCAAGAGTGTCACCCCCTTTGAAGAGGGAGATGACCACGGAAGCGTTCCAATCTTTAGGAATCTCGGACGATACGAAAGAGAGGTTGAACAGACTAGTAATAGGGGTTGCCACAATGGCAGCGGATTATTTTAGAAAGAGAGGGTCCAGATTGTCAAGCCTAGCTGATTTGTACGGGTCCAGGTTTTGCAACTCTTTCAGAACATCAGCTATCTGAATTTGGGTGAAGGAGATGCTGGGGAGGCTTGGGCAAGTAGCTGCGGGGGGTTGGGAGCTGCAAATTTCTGTTTGAAAAAGCTTGCCTTTGCTTTCCTGACTGACTGTGTGTATTGGTTCCTGACTTCTCTGAAAAGTTGCATATCGCGGGGACTATTCAATGCTAGTGCAGTACGCCACAGGATGTTTTTGTGCTGGTTGAGGGCAGTCAGGTCTGGAGGGAACCAAGGGCTATATCTGTTCTTAGTTCTACATTTTTTGAAAGGGACATGCTTATTTAAGTTGGTGAGGAAATCACTTTTAAAGAACAACCAGGCATCCTCTACTGACGGGATGAAGTCAATATCCTTCCAGGATACCCAGTCCAGGTCGATTAGAAAGGCCTGCTTGCAGAAGTGTTTTAGGGACCGTTTGACAGTGATGAGGGGTGGTCGTTTGACCGCGGACCCATAACGGATGCAGACAATGATGCAGTGATCGCTGAGATCCTGATTGAAAACAGCAGAGGTGTATTTGGAAGGCAAGTTGGTCAGGATAATATCTATGAGGGTGCCCATGTTTACAGATTTAGGGTTGTACCTGGTGGGTTCCTTGATAATTTGTGTGAGATTGAGGGCATCTAGCTTGGATTGTAGGATGGCCAGGGTGTTAAGCATATCCCAGTTTAGGTCACCTAACAGAACGAACTCTGAAGATAGATGGGGGGGGCAATCGATTCACATATGGTGTCCAGGGCACAGCTGGGCACTGAGGGGGATCTGTAACAGGCGGCAACAGCGAGAGACATTTCTGGAGAGATGAATTTTTTTTAATTAGAAGCTCGAACTGTTTGAGCATAGACCTGGAAAGTATGACAGAACTATGCGGGCCAACTCTGCAGTAGATTGCAACTCCTCCCCCTTTGGCAGTTCTATCTTGACGGAAAATGTTGTCGTTCGGGATGGATATTTCAGAATTCTTGGTGGCCTTCCAAATCCAGGATTTAGACACGGCAAGGACATCAAGGTTGCTAAAGCAGTGAGTAAAACAAACTTAGGGAGGAGGCTTCTGATGTTAACATGCATGAAACCAAGGCTTTTACGGTAACAGAAGTCAACAAATGAGAGCGCCTGGGGACACACAGGGCCTGGGTTAACCTTTACATCACCCGAGGAACAGAGGAGTAGGATGAGGGTACGGCTAAAGGCTATCAGAACTGGTCGTCTAGTGTGTTGGGAACAGAGAATAAAAAGAGCAGATTTCTGGGCGTGGTAGGAAAGATTCAAGGCATAATGTACAGACAGGGGTATGGTAGGGTGCGTGTACAGTGGAGGTAAACCTAGGTGTTGAGTGCCGATAAGAGAGGTTGCATCTCTGGAGGCACCAGTTATGCCAGGTGAGGTCACCGCATGTGTGGGAGGTGGGACAAACGAGTTATCTGAGGCATGTTGAGCCGGACGAGAGGCTCCGCGGTAAAATAAAACAATGATAACTACCCTAAACAACAGTATACAAGGCATATTGACAGAGAGACATAAAGCGAGGCATAGAGCAATCACAGGTGTTGATTGGGAGAGCTAGCTAAGACAACGGGTAAGACAACGGTTAATCAGCTAAGACAACAACAACAGGTAAAATGGCGATGAATGGGCAGAGAGGGTCGGTTAACTACACACAGGGCCTGAGTTTGAGGCTGGGGCCGACAGAAACAAAATGGAGTACCTGGATTAATTAACAGTCCAGCAGGCATCAGCTATGTAGCCAAGTGATCATAGGGTCCAGTGAACAGGAATATATGAAACAGGGAAGCCGTTAGGTAGTCGTTAATACGCTAGCCGGGAGATGCGCCTGGCTCGAGGCTAACTGGTGCTAGCTTCGGGACAAGGGCATCATCGACGTCTGGAAAAGGCCGGTTGAGGGCACATCGAACGGAATTGCGTCGGCAGACCAGTCGTGATGGATCGGCGGTGCTCCATGTCGACAAAGGGTCAAGGCCAATTGGCAAGATGTATTGTAGCTGGAATAATTTTGTTTGGTAGCCGGGAGATGCACCTGGCTCGAGGCTAACTGGTGCTAGCTTCGGGACATGGGAATTAGCCACTATAGCCAATCCGGTGCAAAGGTACAGAATTTACGGCAGGAATCCGGTGATGTAGTGGCTTCTAGTCGTCTTAGTGAAGAGTCCGGGAGGCATCAGCTGTGTAGCCGAGTGATCATAGGGTCCACTGAGCAGGCCGGGAGATGGGCCTGGCTCAAGGCTAGCTTCGGGGCTGGGCCAATCGGTAGCAGCTATGAAGCTGCGATTATCTGGTGTAATGGTCCAGAGCTTACAGCAGGAATACGGTGATGTAATGGAGAAATGCGGTGATGTAATGGAGAAAAACAGTCCGATATGCTCAGGGATGATATCGCGCTGTGCAGACTGGCAGGTATTATCCAGGTTAAAAGCGACTGGTGTCTGAGCTAAAAAGGTAAAGGCCGCTAGCAGTGGCTAACAATGACTAAATAGCTAGTAGCTAATTAGCTGGTTAGCTTCTGATGGCTAGCTTCTGATGGAGGTTCTAGCTATAAGGTCTAAAAAAAAGCAGATCCGTATCACATTGGGTGAGACGTGTTGCCGGAAGGTATATTTAATTTAAACATGGAAAAAGAGATTGAAATATATTGCAATATATACAAAAAGATGAAAAAAATCATAACATTTACAACAAACACATCTTACTGCTACGCCATCTTGGATTACAAGATGACTCTCAGTTAAAAACCATTGGATTTAGCAAACTCTGAAATTATTTAGTATTTCTGTGCCCACGAAAACTGTTTTCCCAGCGTAACATAAGGAGCCACTAAATGATACATAGTTCGAGTGCATTTCAGAATACAAAAAAACTGTCAGACAGCAAGATCCCGTATTTAAGTTGAAGTTCATCATATGACAAGCGTAACGTTATGACTATAACTACTGTTCCCTGAAGGAGGAAAACTAGGTACAACATACTATTAAATCCACGCCTCGCTGGAAGCCCCGCCTTCTACAGGTGATGAGCGTGAGGCTCGGATTTATTTCTTAAACCTAACCTGTTGGGGATGGGGGCAGTATTTGCACAGCCGGATAAAAAACATACCCGATTTAATCTGGTTACTACTCCTTCCAAGTAACTAGAATATGCATGTAATAATTGGCTTTGGATAGAAAACAACCTAAAGTTTCTAAAACTGTTTGAATGGTGTCTGAGTATAACAGAACTCATATGGCAGGCAAAAACCTGAGAAGATTCCTTACAGGAAGTGGCCTGTCTGACCATTCCTTGAGCTTCTCGACTCTGTTTATTGAAGACTGAGGATCTTTGCTGTAACGTGACACTTCCTACGGCTCCCATAGGCTCTCAGAAGGCGGGAAAAAGCTGAATGATGTAATTCCAGCCCCAGGCTGAAACACATTAGCGCTTTTGGCAAGTGCTCTATCAGAGGACAATGGGCTGAGGCGCGTGCACGAGTCGACCCCATGTTTTTATTTTCTATCGTCTTTGAACCTAAACACAGATTCCCGGTCGGAATATTATCGCTTTTTTACGCGAAAAATGGCATAAAAATTGATTTTAAACAGCGGTTGACATGCTTCGAAGTACGGTAATGGAATATTTATAAATGTTTTGTCACGAAATGCGTCGTGCGCGTCACCCTTCTTTACCATTCGGATAGTGTCTTGAACGCACGAACAAAACAGAGGATATTTGAACATAACTATGGATTATTTTGAACCAAACCAACATTTGTTATTGAAGTAGAAGTCCTGGGAGTGCGTTCTGACGAAGACAGCAAAGGTAATAACATTTTTCTTATAGTAAATCTGATTTTGGTGAGTGCTAAACTTGGTGGCAAGCTTAATTTTTTGTTGTTGAAATTAAAACATTTCTAGCCTGTCTATCCATGGGTGTCTAAATAGCTAGCCCTGTGATGCCGGGCTATCTACTGAGAATATTGCAAAATGTGCTTTCACCGAAAAGCTATTTTAAAATCGGACATATCGAGTGCATAGAGGAGTTCTGTATCTATAATTCTTAACCTCTCTGGGCTAGGCGGGACGAATTGTGTTTCAGCCTGGGGCTGGAATGACGACATTCAGGTTTTTCCCGGGCTCTGAGAGCCTATTGGAGCCGTGGGAAGTGTCACGTTACCGCAGAGATCCTACGTTTTTGAAAGAGATGTCAAAGAAAGACAATAAATGGTCAGACAGGCCACTTCCTGTAAAGGAATCTCTCAGGTTTTGACCTGCCATTTGAGTTCTGTTATACTCACAGACACCATTCAAACAGTTTTAGAAACTTTGGAGTGTTTTCTATCCAAAGCCAATAATTATATGCATATTCTAGTTACTGGGCAGGAGTAGTAACCAGATTAAATCGGGTACGTTTTTTATCCAGCCGTGTCAATACTGCCCCCTACCCTCAACAGGTTAAAATAATTGTTATGTTTTTTGTGAACGTTTATCGTGAGTAATTTAGTAAATTCCCCGGAAGTTTGCGGGGGGTATGCTAGTTCTGAACGTCACATGCTAATGTAAAAAGCTGGTTTTTGATATAAATATGAACTTGATTGAACAAAACATGCATGTATTGTATAACATAATGTCCTAGGATTGTCATCTGATGAAGATCATCAAAGGTTAGTGCTGCATTTAGCTGTCTTCTAGGTTTATGTGACATTATATGCTAGCTTGAAAAATGGGTGTCTGATTATTTCTGGCTGGGTACTCTGCTGACATAATCTAATGTTTTGCTTTCGTTGTAAAGCCTTTTTGAAATCAGACAGTGTGGTTAGATTAACGAGAGTCTTGTCTTTAAAATGCTGTAAAATAGTCATTTGTTTGAGAAATTGAAGTAATAGCATTTCTAAGGTATTTGAAAATCACACCACGGGATTCAACTGGCTGTTGCGTAGGTGGGACGAATTCGTCCCGCCTAGCCCAGAGAGGTTAAACTCTCATTATGACATCATGGATGAATTCTAGAATATACTATATATCCTAGAAACCTGGTTAAACTCTCATTATGACATCATGGATGGCCAGTCTTTGTATTCGTAGTGTAGTGAATTCAGGTGGTAGCCCTGAGCTGAAGTCAAACCTGGGTCCACTGACTGTCAAGCCAACACCTTATAACTGTTACGCCAAGATGTCTGAACTTCTTGAAGAGGTCGCTAGGTGTTGAGTTACGGTTTCTACAACAGCTTTCTCTATGAATTTGAGAGTGGTTACATTTCTCCTTCCCCCATCCCTCAGCTGTTTACCAAACCAAGTCTCTGGGCAGCCATTTTGTTACTGTTTAAAAAACCCACACAACCCAGCAATCTGCAGTTCAAACAATAACAAATCTGTCATTCCACCACTGTTTTGGTAGTAAGATGATGGGGTTGGAGAAATGTAACTACTTTCAAATTCATAGACAGACCTATGGATGCAAGGACTGACCATCCATGATAACAACATTATAGTTTTAACCATGTTGAGGCTATGCAGTGTTGATTTACATTGTTTCTAGACATTGGAGTAAAATATTTGGCCTTCTGATGGGGTACAACAGTTGAACTAAGCTCATGAGGCATGTGTTATATCCTTCAAGAATCAATGGCTATACATAAATAATTTAAAAGTCACAATATGGGTGTAGCGATTGCAGATTTCCGCTTTAACACCAAACATCAGTTCAACAACTGCAGTTTGTACCTCTGTATTTAAGACAGTACTTACTAGTGTTAATCAGGGAACGGTTTCTCAAAACCATCTTATGGCTAAGTTCATCGTTAGTACCATTGGACGCCTTAAGATGCGTTTGGGAAACCGGGCCTAGATATCCAGTTTCCTCCTCTTCTTCCTCCTCCTTCGATGTAACAGTCATCTCCCCCTCTTCCTCCTTCACTCCAAAAACTGCATCCTCCTCTTTCTCTTCCTCCTCTTCTTTTACTGTAACATGCTCCGCCTCTTTCACTCTGAACGAGTCTTCCTCTTCTTTCACTGAAACGTCTTTCTCTTCTTTCACTGAAACGGCTTCCTTTTCTTCTTTCACTGTAACAGCCTCACCCTCTACTTCTTTTTGTATTGAAACAGCCTCCTCTTCCTCCTCCTCTTTGACGAGAGCTTCTTCCTCCGTCCAGCAGACCTCTTCTTTAGCAGGAGGAGAGTAGCTTAGTGAACTCATGGTCGGGGATGTTAGCTAGCTAGGCTAATGCTAACTTAACCAGCCAGCTAGTTGACTTACAACGTAAATATTCAATTAAATGGGGTAGCTAGTTGTTTCCACATAAGTATGTTTAAATCACAGTGGCAAATAAACCACGGAATTGTCTAAAGAAGTTGAATGTTCCGACTTTGTTGGCTAGCGAGCTACGGAGGTGGCTGCAGTTGTTGAAGAAGCGTTCCGTCCACTAGATTATACGTCACACTAGAAACATCGCCTGAAAGACACATATCGCCATCTGCTGTCTGGAGGGAGGAAACGCAGTTGAGGAGGGAAAACTTTTTTTCTTACTTCTTTCACTCTGAACGCATCATCCTCTTCCTCCTCTTCTTTTACTGTAACATCCTCCTCCTCATTCACTCTGAACGCGTCATTCTCTTCTTTCACGGTAACAGCCTCACCCTCTACTTGAGAGTAACTTATGGTCGGGGATGTTAGCTAGCTAGGCTAATGCTAACTTAACCAGCCCGCTAGCTGACTCATAACAACAACACCGTAAATATTAAACTAAATCGGATAACTAACTAGACGACAGTAGTGGGTTTTAAACACAGTGTCTAATATACACTAAAGCGTCTAAAGAGCTTTATTGGTTCGGCTATTTTGTCTAGCAAGCTACCGAGGTGGCTGACTAACTGTTGCTGCTGTTGAAAGAAGCGTTCCGTCCACTACATTATACGTCACAACAACAGCATCGCCTTAAATTCCCAGACCGCCGTCTGCTGACTGGGGTGGGTAACGCAGTTGAATAAAATGTATATTATAATGTTCAGACAAAAAGTTAAATGGTAGGAAGCATGAGTTTTTACTCACCAGTGTAACAACACAGTGTGGTTAAAGACTTAGTAACTGAGTTGTAGTCACGATCTGGTTACCTATAAGTACAAACAGTTATGTTTTTGCGTTGTTACATATTTCTTAACTCGTTTCTGGATATCTTCTAAACTACCCACAATGCACTATTTCTCAACGTCATATGGAGGATCTACTCTGTGCTACAGAGTTTGTATGCTAGCTCGGTAGCTAGCTCCAGCTAGCAAAAGTTAGCCACACCTCATGCTTTCATATACTGTGTGGTTGTGATATCTAGTGGGAACGCATTAGCACGGTAGGCTCTGGTGCCTTGTTGTCAGTAGGGATGTTACTTTTGATACCGGAGCTACGAGGCCTGCGTCCAAATCGCTTAGCAGTAATCTTCAAAGCAGTGTACCGATGCCTGTATCACTTTATCAGCAGCACGTCATCAATGACATCTGAAGCTTCATTTCACCGAACAACCACCTGATTGGTTTGGTATTGGGCTTGTTCGACACTACAGGCGACTGCCAACTGACTGATCTACAAATCACCTTACATCATAAATAACTACTCATTATTATTTAGAAATCAGTCAGCCAGTCACCATTTACCCACAATGCAGCATGGATTTGATGCTCTCGAACACGGCCAGTGGTTTAGTAGATGACATAAAGGCTATGCTGCTACGCTGTGCACGCTCTAGGGCGTGTGGGACGTCATCTATAATAATGTGACTGTTCTAAATTCTGTGTTGCTCAAATCTGTTGAACCTACATTACCGTTCAAAAGTTTGGGCTCAATTAGAAATGTCCTTGTTTTCCACGAAAACATACATGAAATTAGTTGCAAAATGAATAGGAAATATATTCAAGACGTTGACAAGGTTATAAATAATGATTTATAAATGGAATAATAATTGTGTCCTTCAAACTTTGCTTTCGTCAAAGAATCCTCCATTTGCAGCAATTACAGCCTTGCAGACCTTTGGCATTCTAGTTGTCAGTTTGTTGAGGTAATCTAAAGAGATTTCACCCCATGCTTCTTGAAGCACCTCCCTCAAGTTGGATTGGCTTGATGGGCACTTCTTACGTATCATATGACCAAGCTGCTCACCACAACAGCTCAATATGGTTAAGATCCAGTGACTGTGCTGACCACTCCATTATAGACAGAATACCAGCTGACTGTTTCTTCCCTAAATAGTTCTTGCATAGTTTGGAGCTGTGCTTTGGGTCATTGTCCTGTTGTAGGAGGAAATTGGCTCCAATTAAGCACTCTCCATAGGTTATGGCATTGCAAAATGGAGTGATAGCCGTCCTTCTTCAAGATCCCTTTTACCCTGTATAAATCTCCCACTTTACCACCACCAAAGCACCCCCAGACCATCACATTGCCTCCACCATGATGACAGAAGGCGTCAAGCACTCCTCCAGCATCTTTTCATTTTTTCTGCATCTCACAAATGTTCTTGTTTGTGATCCGAACACCTCAAACTTAGATTTGTCTGTCCATAACACTTCTTTCCAATCTTCCTCTGCCCAATGTCTGTGTTATTTTGCCCATCTTAATCTTTTTTTTTTTTTTAAACGGTCTGAGATATGGATTTTTCTTTGCAACTCTGCCTAGAAGGCCAACATCCCGGAGTCGCCTCTTCACTGTTGACATTGAGACTGATGTTTTGCGGGTACTATTTGATAAAGCTTCCAGTTGAAAACTTGTGAGGCGTCTGTTTCTCAAATTAGACACTAATGTACTTGTCCTCTTGCTCAGTTGTGCACTGGGGCCTACTTCTATTCTGGTTAGAGCCAGTTTGCGCCAGTTTGCGCTGTTCTGTGAAGGGAGTAGTACATAGCTTTGTACGAGATCTTCAGTTTCTTTGCAATTTCTCACATGGAATAGCCTTCATTTCTCAGAAAAAGAATAGACTAACGTTTTTCAAAAGGAAGTTATTTGTTTCTGGCCATTTTGAGCCTGTTAACGAACCCACAAATGCTGATGCTCCACATACTCAACTAGTTTAAAGAAGGACAGTTTTATTGCTTCTTTAATCAGAACAACAGTTTTCAGCTGTGCTAACATAATTGCAAAAGTGTATTCTAATGATCAATTAGCCTTTTAAAATGATAAACTTGGAGAATATAAAGTATAGACTATATTTTGATTTGTTTAACATTTTTTGGGGTTACTACATGATTCCATGTGAGTTATTTCATAGTTTTGATGTCTTCACTATTATTGTACAATGTAGATAATAGTTAAAATAAAGAAATAACATTGAATTTGGAGGTGTGTCCAAACAATTGACCGGTACTGTATATGCATTGTGGAGGAGAACTGATCCTAGATCTGTACAAAGGCATAACATCTACAGCAGGAACAACTGACTGTGTTAAAAAGGCCCAGCTGAATTGAATTGAGCTATTTAAAATGACATATTTGAGTCTGAAATGATTTGTAATATTTTTTTAAAGGAGTGGGGAATTTTTTACAATTAGGAAATAATATTTAATGTTTTACTCGTACCTTTGCCAGCATTGTGAATGGTTAGGAAAAAATATGTAATGTTTTACTCGTACCTTTGCCAGCATTGTGAATGGTGTCTGAGGCGATGAGAAACTAGACCATGGCAGTAAATCTAATACTTAGGTGTTTTTAGTCATGCATGATTGAAAGGTCTGGGGTGGTTCTGTGGTTATAAGTTACTGACCTAGGAACACAATTCTGGCCATGCTGGCAGGGTCTGAATCACACCCAATGTCCACCTGGTACACTGACAGGGTCTTGTTCAAACCCAATGTCCACCTGGTACACTGACAGGGTCTGGATCAAACCCAATGTCCACCTGGTACACTGGCAGGGTCTGAATCAAACCCAATGTCCACCTAGCACACTGGCAGGGTCTGAATCAAACCCAATGTCCACCTGGTACACTGACAGGGTCTGAATCAACCCAATGTCCACCTGGTACACTGGCAGGGTCTGAATTAAACCCAATGTCCACCTGGTACACTGGCAGGGTCTGAATCAAACCCAATGTCCACCTGGCAGGGTCTGAATCAAACCCAATGTCCACCTGGTACACTGGCAGGAATGTCCACCTGGTACTCTGACAGGGTCTGAATCACCCCAATGTCCACCTGGTACTCTGACAGGGTCTGAATCACCCCAATGTTAAGGGGAGGGAAGATTGGTCAAGAGGGTGATGATTATTGTTGTTCTACTGCCTGATTGTTATGCAACATCACTGGTTACAAAAGCTTTGTTAAAGAACAAGTTGTTGTTTGTGTCGCACTGCTTTGCTTTATCTTGGCCAGGTCGCAGTTGGAAATGAGAACTTGTTCTCAACTGGCCACCTGGTTAAATAAAGGTGAATTTGTTTAATTTATTTTTTAAATATTTTTTACAACATTAACAATGTCTACACTGTATTTCTGATAAATTTTATTATTATTTGAATGGATGAAAAATGTGCTTTCTTTAAAAAACAAGGACATTTATAAGTGACCACAAACTTTTGAACGGTAGTATATATCTACATGATGTATTGCTACACCATGTGCTCTGGCACCCCAATGGTGGAACAAGCTCCCTCACGACGCCAGGACAGCGGAGTCAATCACCACCTTCCGGAGACACCTGAAACCCCACCTCTTCAAGGAATACCTGGGATAGGATAAAGTAATCCTTCTAACCCCCCCCTTAAAAGATTTAGATGCACTATTGTAAAGTGGTTGTTCCACTGGATATTATAAGGTGAATGCACCAATTTGTAAGTCGCTCTGGATAAGAGCGTCTGCTAAATGACTAAAATGTAAATGTAAATGTAGGAGCAGTATAGACCTATTCTGTTCATTATATACATCTACATGATGTATTGTTACACCATGTAGGAGCAGTATAGACCTAGTCTGTTCATTATATACATCTACATGATGTATTGTTACACCATGTAGGAGCAGTATAGACCTAGTCTGTTCATTATATACATCTACATGATGTATTGTTACACCATGTAGGAGCAGTAAAGACCTAGTCTGTTCATTATATACATCTACATGATGTATTGTTACACCATGTAGCAGCAATATGGAGGTACAGTGGGGGGCAAAATTGTTGACACCCTTGATAAAGATGAGCAAAAACGACTCTATAAAATAAAGAATTCAATTACTGATCTACATTGTATGTGAAAAATAAAGGGAAATTATATTATTTTATACTAATACAATTGCTCAGAGAAAGAGATTAAGTTTAACATGTAATTCTCAAAAGGTTGGGGTCTGAATTATTGCCGCCCATGTTTTCAATACTCCAGCACCCTCCCCTTGGGAGGATAACGACACTGAAATGTTTTATGACATTATAGAATACATTAAATGGGATCTTAGACCATTCCTCCATACAGAATCTCTCCAGGTCTTTGTTTTATTTAGTCTGTCTTATGGACTGCCCTGTTCAATTCAAACCACAGGTTTTCAATGGAGTTCAAGTCCGAAGACTGAGATGGCCATAAAAAAATGTTGATTTTATGCCCAATTAACCATTTCTTCGTTGATGTTGATGTGTCTTGCTGAAACATCCACTTATGGCCAAGTTTCAGCCTCCTAGCAGAGGTAACCAGGTTTTGGGCTAAAATATCCTGGTAGTGGGAAAAGTTAATTTATTTATTTTATACATTAATTTTAGCTAATATTTATCAAGGGTATCAATAACTAGGTGCTTATTTTGATATTTAGTTATTTGACTGAATCAGAAATACAGATGTGGAGTAGATGTAGAGTTTGTTTTAAATTCTCATGAAAAATCGGAACTAATCAAACAACACTTGTTGCTCTTTGTACGTGTTGATATAATATTCTTATTTAATGTAGAGGAAAAAACGTTTCCCTAAACTGCTTTATAATATTATAATTCAATGAAGAAGAACAAAAGTTGTCCCTCCTCAACTGCGTTTCTTCCCTCCAGACAGCAGGTGGCGATATGTGTCTTTCAGGCGATGTTTCTAGTGTGACGTATAATCTAGTGGACGGAACGCTTCTTCAACAACTGCAGCCACCTCGGTAGATCGCTAGCCAACAAAGTCGGAACATTCAAGTTCTTTAGGCAATTTCGTGGTTTAATTGCCACTAAGATTTAAACATACTTATGTGGAAACAACTAGCTACCCCATTTGATGTAATATTTACGTTGTAAGTCAGCTAGCTGGCTGGTTAAGTTAGAACTAGTCTAGTCGCTAATGCTAACTAGCTAACATCCCCGACCATGAGTTCACTAAGCTACTATCCTCCTGTTAAAGAAGAGGAGGTCTGTTGGTCGGAGAAAGAAGCTCTCGTCAAAGAGGAGGAGGAAGAGGAGGCTGTTACAATACAAAAACAAGTAGAGGGTGAGACTGTTACCGTGAAAGAAGAAGAGAAAGACGTTACAGAGAAAGAAGAGGAAGACGCTTTCAGAGTGAAAGAGGAGGAGGATGTTACAGTGAAAGAAGAGGAGGAAGATGCAGTCTTTGGAGTGGAGGATGAAGTGAAAGAAGATGAAGACGTTTTTGGAATGAAGGATGAAGAGGGGGAGATTACTGTCACACTAGAGGAGGACGAAGATGAGAAGACTGGAGAACTGATTAACACCAGTAAGTACAGTGATTACTATCTAATAAAACAGGGACATTGATCTGATTAACACCAGTAAATACAGTGAGTACTATCTAATAAAACAGGGACATTGATCTGATTAACACCAGTAAATACACTGAGTACTATCTTATAAAACAGGGACATTGATCTGATTAACACCAGTAAATACAGTGAGTACTATCTTATAAAACAGGGACATAAACTCTGCAGTTGTTGAACTAATGTGTGATTTTTTTTAACTAAATCTTTTTACTAAATATTCTAGGCCCTCAGTTTCCTGCTCCAGTGAGTTCTGGACAGACACAGCTGTAGGCTATTTGTGCAAAGGATAAAAAGTAATCAGGTATTTTATGACATTTCCACAGGATCAGAGCATTACATGTTTCCCTTTCATGCTGAGTGGTTATCGAAAGGGACAGAGCTGTAAATATTTTACGAAAATACTTTGAGGAACTATTGTCATTCGCAGTTGATTTTGATTAGACTTTGTTTACTTGCTGTTTGAGGTGAAGAAAAAAATTACTTTGAGAAGCTCCACAACTCATTAGTGGTGGTGCATTAAGACAATCAGAAATACTATCAGACATCCCCAAATGGGCACATTTATAGGCCTACATTTGCACACAGGCCAGGTAGACTAGTCCTACTTCTATATGTGTAATCAGGTGTGCGTCTTTACTCAACATTGACAGGAGTGTTTCAAACAAAAGACAATGAATAAATTGACAAAACTGACGCGTCTTGAAGAGGTCAGGTCTGGGTGGTCTGCCATAGGCTGTTTCATTTAGTATCCATTTGGGTCGGCATGGGTAATGATTGTATTTCCCCATAGTATGTTGTTCTGAAGTTGACCGACTGAAAGGGAGTGTAACTTTATGACTATAATTACTGTTCCCTGTGGGAAAATAAATAAATCCTAAATCATTTCAGTTTGCTAAATCCAGTGGTTCTAACCAAGAGTCACTTTAACTTTATTGAAACACCCAAATGGATACTGTCATTAACGCGAATCTTCAATAATTACACATAATACTGTAGCTGTTTAGTTAGTCACATGTTCAACTATCATCAGCTGATCCAGGAAATAATTTTCTGAATGACAGTCACGTGACAAACATCACGACATGCAACAACAACCAAAGTGCTTCTTCATTCATTACTCTGGTAAAGACAGTTATCCTCTCTGGGCTAGGCGGGACGAATTCGTCCCACCTACGTAACAGCCACTTTAAGCCTGTGGCGCGATTTTCAAAACCTTAAAAATCCTATTACTTCAATTTCTCAAACATATGACTATTTTACAGCTTTTTAAAGACAAGACTCTCGTTAATCTAACCACACTGTCCGATTTCAAAAAGGCTTTACAACGAAAGCAAAACATTAGATTATGTCAGCAGAGTACCAAGCCAGAAATAATCAGACACCCATTTTTCAAGCCAGCATATAATGTCACCAAAACCCAGAAGACAGCTAAATGCAGCACTCACCTTTGATGATCTTCATCAGATGACAACCCTAGGACATTATGTTATACAATACATGCATGTTTTGTTCAATAAAGTTCATATTTACATCAAAAACCAGCTTTTTACATTAGCATGTGACGTTCAGAACTAGCATACCTGATCTATGCAAACTTCCGGGGAATTCGCTAACATTTTACTAAATTACTCACGATAAACGTTCACAAAAAGCATAACAATTATTTTAAGAATTATAGATACAGACCTCCTCTATGCACTCGATATGTCCGATTTTAAAATAGCTTTTTGGTGAAAGCACATTTTGCAATATTCTAAGTACATAGCCCAGGCATCACGGGCTCGCTATTTAGACACCCGGCAAGTTTAGCACTCACCATAATCATATTTACTATTATAAAAGTTTGATTACCTTTTGTTGTCTTCGTCAGAATGCACTCCCAGGACTGCTACTTCAATAACAAATGTTGGTTTGGTCCAAAATAATCCATCGTTATATCCGAATAGCGGCGTTTTGTTCGTGCGTTCCAGACACTCTCCGAAATGGTAAAGAAGTGTCGCGCGCATGGCGCAATTCGTGACAATAAAATTCTAAATATTCCATTACCGTACTTCGAAGCATGTCAACCGCTGTTTAAAATCAATTTTTACGCCATTTTTCTCGTAGAAAAGCGATAATATTCCGACAGGGAATCTCCTTTTCGGCAAACAGAGGAAAAAATCACAAAGGCGGGGGCGGTCGGGTCATGCGCATAAGCCCAGAGTCCCTTGATCGGCCACTTGAGAAAGGCGATAATGTGTTTCAGCCTGGGGCTGGAATGACGACATTCTGTTTTTTCCCGGGCTCTGAGAGCCTATGGAAGACGTGGGAAGAGCAGAGATCCTTAGTAAAAGATAGAGATGGAAAAGAAGTTCAAGAAATGGTCAGACAGGCCACTTCCTGTAAAGGAATCTCTCAGGTTTTGACCTGCCATTTGAGTTCTATTATACTCACAGACACCATTCAAACCGTTTTAGAAACTTTAGGGTGTTTTCTATCCATATGTAATAAGTATATGCATATTCTAGTTACTGGGTAGGAGTGGTAACCAGATTAAATCGGGTATGTTTTTTATCCAGCCGTGTCAATACTGCCCCCTAGCCCTACCTAACAAATTGGTGTTTATAATGTGTTATTGTCTGCTTGATTTACTGTAGGGTCTCATTAGTCTGTCTGGACACAGAGATACTTAGCTCATAATGTGTAGAGAACTGTTCCTTGATGGATAGGCTATTGTACAACACACAGAGCTATTTTCCTTTATTCAGGACATTTAGAATGACAACACATTACAGAGTAGCCTAGTGGGATTATTCACAAAATTATCTGGTGATCAGGTTATGAAATGTCATGACAAATACATTTTAGTTTCCATGTTTCACCTGAAATATTAAATATATAGTCCTAGGTCTGTGTTGTTGTTAGGTGAAGCTATGGGTCCTTCAGTAGGTCTATGTTGTTAGGTGAAGTTATGGGTCCTACAGTAGGTCTGTGTTGTTGTTAGGTGAAGTTATGGGTCCTACAGTAGGTCTGTGTTGTTGTTAGGTGAAGTTATGGGTCCTACTGTAGATCTGTGTTGTTGTTAGGTGAAGTTATGGGTCCTACAGTAGGTCTATGTTATTGTTAGGTGAAGTTATGGGCCAATTTGGCAAACACTTGGTGTACAAATCCTCATTGTCAGGCTGATGGCAAAGCTAGCCAAAGAGCATTTTACTGGTTGAAGTGTTTTTTAAGTATAAAGCTGTTGATTTGCGACAATAACACAAACATATTAAGCAGGTGATTCAAGCGAGCCTTACAATTATAATCCAAAGTAATGTGAAATGCACTCATAAGCAACCTGGAAAAGGAGGCAATATTTCCTGTCAGCCTATGAGAACTCCCCTGAGTTTTCCCCCACAGTGGTGAATTAGTGAATAGACACAGAACTTAATGTGAGTTTCCTTGAGTAGCACTCCTGATCTTGCGCTGTCATATTCTGAATGCATTGTGAAAAACTAAAATCTTTGCTCACCATTTTTGCTCCATGCAGATATACTACATCCATAACTAGTGGTTTCCTCATTACCAGATATACTACATCCATAACTAGTGGTTTCCTCATTACCAGATATACTACATCCATAACAAGTGGTTTCCTCATTACCAGATATACTACATCCATAACTAGGTGTTTCCTCATTACCAGATATACTACATCCATAACTAGTTGTTTCCTCATTACCAGATATACTACATCCATAATTAGTGGTTTCCTCATTACCAGATATACTACATCCATAACTAGTGGTTTCCCCATTACCAGATATACTACATCCATAACTAGTTGTTTCCTTATTACCAGATATAGTACATCCATAACTATCGGTTTCCTCATTAGCAGGGAGGAGTTTCTACAACCAAATTGCCCTCGTGCCGCAATTTTAGCAAACACAGAAAGGGGCCTATATTGGAGACCAAAAGTCGTCTGCCACACTGCTTAGGGTTTCAACAACTTTAACTTATTTCTAGCCTGCAATCATGGATGTTACTAATAATGTGAAAACAAGACTAAATATGACTATTGTTGCTCATTTTAAGACAATTGTCAAATAACTTTAACATTCATTACAGACGTCAATTGTTGTACAACATCATGGCAACGCTGTTGGCATCACCTTTTACAGTGGATTTCCGCTGTTTTGGGCCATTAACCATCTGTCTGACTTTGTTGTTCACACAGGAGAGAGACGGGACTATCGAGGATCCTCTGGGGAGCCTCAACAACCTCATGATGCTGACGAGGCAGAGAAGAGTCTCTCCAGATCAGAACACCTCAAGAAACACCTGCAGAAACCCACAGGGAAGAGAACTCACTGCTGCTCTGACTGTGGGAAGAGATTCACCTCATCAGGCATTAAAATTCATCAGAGAACACACACAGGAGAGAAACCTTACGGCTGTGATCAATGTGGGAAGAGTTTTGTTCAATATAGCCATCTGAAGATACACCAGAGAACACACACAGGAGAGAAACCTTTTAGCTGTGATCAATGTGGGAAGAGTTTTGGTCATTCAACCAGCCTGATATCACACCAGAGAACACACACAGGAGAGAAACCTTATAGCTGTGATCAATGTGGGAAGAGTTTTTCTCAGCTAAGCAGCCTGATAGCACACCAGAGAACACACACAGGTGAGAAACCTTATAGCTGTACTCAATGTGGGAAGAGTTTTACTCAGCTAGGCATCCTGATATCACACCAGAGAACACACACAGGAGAGAAACCCTATAGCTGTGATGAATGTGGGAAGAGTTTTACTGCATTTAGAAATCTGACTCTACACCAGAGAATACACACAGGAGAGAAACCTTTTAGCTGTACTCAATGTGGGAAGAGTTTTACTCAGCTAAGCAACCTGATATCACACCAGAGAACACACACAGGAGAGAAACCCTATAGCTGTGATCAATGTGGGAAGAGTTTTGTTCAATCTAGCCATCTGAAGATACACCAGAGAACACACACAGGAGAGAAGTATTTTAGCTGTGATCAATGTGGGAAGAATTTTGTTACATCAAGCCTTCTGACAGTACACCAGAGAACACACACAGAATAGAAATCGTATAGCTCTAATCGATGTGGGAAGAGTTTTACTCAGTCAAACAGCCTGGTACAACACCAGAGAACACACACAGGAGAGAAACCTCTTAGCTGTGACCAGAGAGATAATCTTATAAAAGATCTCAGATCAAATATCAGAAAATACATGGAGTTGTTTCATGATATCAATGAATTAATGTCAAAATATAGAATGTTTTAACATTGTACTAGGAGTATTTTAATAATGTCACAATGTAGAAGCCAAAATGTTTGCCCCTTTATCAATTGATTTGAAAATGATATGGATATTAGCATCATGGAAAAACCCAGGCTCTGAATTGAAAGTTGTGTTGTGTTGAGTTACACTTAACACGTTGGTGACGTGGATGGTAATAGTATTCAAATGGATGAGTACTATTTATGTGATTTAACAGTGATTTAACAAAAAGTGACTAACACAAAAAGAGCTGTGTTACACTTACCACGTTGGTGACCCACTTGAATCAAAATGCAACACTTCAAAATGTAGCTACAGTGGGGCAAAAAAGTATTTAGTCAGCCACCAATTGTGCAAGTTCTCCCACTTAAAAAGATGAGAGAGGCCTGTAATTTTCATCATAGGTACACGTCAACTATGACAGACAAAATGAGAAAAAAAATCCAGAAAATCACATTGTAGGATTTTTAATGAATTTATTTGCAAATTATGGTGGAAAATAAGTATTTGGTCACCTACAAACAAGCAAGATTTCTGGCTCTCACAGACCTGTAACTTCTTCTTTAAGAAGCTCCTCTGTCCTCCACTCGTTAACTGTATTAATGGCACCTGTTTGAATTTGTTATCAGTATAAAAGACACCTGTCCACAACCTCAAACAGTCACACTCCAAACTCCACTATGGCCAAGACCAAAGAGCTGTCAAAGGACACCAGAAACAAAATTGTAGACCTGCACCAGACTGGGAAGACTGAATCTGCAATAGGTAAGCAGCTTGGTTTGAAGAAATCAACTGTGGGAGCAATTATTAGGAAATGGAAGACATACAAGACCACTGATAATCTCCCTCGATCTGGGGCTCCACGCAAGATCTCACCCCGTGGGGTCAAAATGATCACAAGAACGGTGAGCAAAAATCCCAGAACCACACGGGGGGACCTAGTGAATGACCTGCAGAGAGCTGGGACCAAAGTAACAAAGCCTACCATCAGTAACACACTACGCCACCAGGGACTCAAATCCTGCAGTGCCAGACGTGTCCCCCTGCTTAAGCCAGTACATGTCCAGGCCCGTCTGAAGTTTGCTAGAGAGCATTTGGATGATCCAGAAGAGGATTGGGAGAATGTCATATGGTCAGATGAAACCAAAATATAACTTTTTGGTAAAAACTCAACTTGTCGTGTTTGGAGGACAAAGAATGCTGAGTTGCATCCAAAGAACACCATACCTACTGTGAAGCATGGGGGTGGAAACATCATGCTTTGGGGCTGTTTTTCTGCAAAGGGACCAGGACGACTAATCCGTGTAAAGGAAAGAATGAATGGGGCCATGTATCGTGAGATTTTGAGTGAAAACCTCCTTCCATCAGCAAGGGCATTGAAGATGAAACGTGGCTGGGTCTTTCAGCATGACAATGATCCCAAACACACCGCCCGGGCAACGAAGGAGTGGCTTCGTAAGAAGCATTTCAAGGTCCTGGAGTGGCCTAGCCAGTCTCCAGATCTCAACCCCATAGAAAATCTTTGGAGGGAGTTGAAAGTCTGTTGCCCAGCGACAGCCCCAAAACATCACTGCTCTAGAGGAGATCTGCATGGAGGAATGGGCCAAAATACCAGCAACAGTGTGCAAAAACCTTGTGAAGACTTACAGAAAACAGTTGACCTGTGTCATTGCCAACAAAGGGTGTATAACAAAGTATTGAGATAAACTTTTGTTATTGACCAAATACTTATTTTCCACCATAATTTGCAAATAAATTCATAAAAAATCCTACAATGTGATTTTCTGGAGAAAAAATATCTAATTTTGTCTGTCATAGTTGAAGTGGTACCTATGATGAAACTTACAGGCCTCTCTCATCTTTTTAAGTGGGAGAACTTGCACAATTGGTGGCTGACTAAATACTTTTTTGCCGCACTGTAGCTGCTTTCTACAAATTGTCCTCTAACTAGTGATGTACACATTATTCCCAGATTCCGTGTGGTTTTTGAGCTTTTAGTTTTAACAGGACGTGCAACCTCATCTCCCTCCTCTCGCACAATTGATTTCAACATGATATCAATGAGTTATGACAAATAAGTGTTGCGTTCCTTTGTTAAGCGACCCCCTACATTTAAATGCATCACTCCTAAATGTAGCTGACTGTCTTCTGCAGGTTGTCCTCTAACCAGTGAGGTAAAATATATCTCCCATTTCCATGTGTTTTTTTACATTTACATTGACATTATTTAGCAGACGCTCTTATCCAGAGCGACTTACAAATTGGTGCATTCACCTTATGATATCCAGTGGAACAACCACTTTACAATAGTACATCTATATCTCTTTTTTTTTGGGGGGGGGGGGTAGAATGATTCATTTATCCTATCCCAGGTATTCCATAAAGAGGTGGGGTTTCAGGTGTCTACGGAAGGTGGGGATTGACTCCGCTGTCCTTGCGTCATGAGGGAGCTTGTTCCACCATTGGGGTGCCAGAGCAGCGAACAGTTTTGACTGGGCTGAGCGGGAACTGTGCTTCCGCAGAGGTAGGGGGCCAGCAGGCCAGAGGTGGATGAACGCAGTGCCCTTGTTTGGGTGTAGGTCCTGATCAGAGCCTGAAGGTACGGAGGTGCCGTTCCCCTCACAGCTCCGTAGGCAAGCACCATGGTCTTGTAGCAGATGCAAGCTTCAACTGGAAGCCAGTGGAGTGTGCGGAGGAGCGGGGTGACGTGAGAGAACTTGGGAAGGTTGAACACCGGACGGGCTGCGGCGTTCTGGATGAGTTGCAGGGGTTTAATAGCACAGGCAGGGAGCCCCGCCAACAGGGAGTTGCAGTAATCCAGACGGGAGATGACAAGTGCCTGGATTAGGACCTTTTAGTGTTAGTTTCAACAGCACGTACAACCTGATTTCCCCCCTAATCGATATCAGTGATTTATTGCTACTTGTCAAACCAACAGCGTTTTTGGTGCTTGTGCAGTTTATAAGGTGCTTGTTTAAAAAAAATACAAGTAATATGATTATTGTGGCAGATGTTTGTGTATATAGCACATTTGTTATTATTCCATACCTCAACATTAAGTGAATTATTGCCAATACATATTAACAAAGGGGTGTACATTTGCTTTTGATATTTACAATTAATGTAACATTTAGTAATCATAATTATTTATGCAACCAGCTGACCATTTTTGGGTACAATTATATTGACATTGTTTCCCTGATTTTAGAATATCAGGGTTCATTCTCAGATGTGTCAACCCAAATGTACTAGAGCATGACATTGGGGACTGGGCCCCGATCCAACAACATGCCTATCTAGTGAACCCTGAGAAGAGAGAGAAGCTCTGCAGTGAGGTGGAAAGTTACTACGGATATTGCAGGAGTTTCCTCTTGAAATCAGACATGTTCGTTTTAATTACAACTTGCTGATTGTCTCACGGGTGGGCAGTCAAAATGTTTGTGTTTTGCGTTTAGCCAGTGGATCACAATTTATTATAACTGCATGTTTTTCCGTATTGGAGATTAGTTTTGTTTGGGCTCGTTCCAAGGGGATGAGAGTTCTAGAAGCTAGTGAGTTTTAGGAAGAGAGAGTTCATGAAGTTAGTGGGGGAAAAATACGTATACACGTATTCGGTTTTTCCATTTATGTTTTGAGGGTGGACTTTAGCACGTCTAGCTCGTTAGCACGTCTAGCTCGTTAGCACGTCTAGCTCGTTAGCACGTAGGACGCACTGATTGGTGTCACCTCGTTAGTCAGTATGTGTTACACCTGTGCTGGCTTGTCCATCTCGTTATGGTTGAATATTTCATCCAATTGTTAATATTTTAATCAATGGATTTTCCAATGCTCATTAGTCTTTCTGTTGTTGATCTTCTGTTTTTTATCCTCTTATGTTTGTTCTGTAGTAAATATTTCTGTTTATTTTCATAGTTTTTTATTCGTTTTTTTCCTGTGAAGGCATTGTGTTGCATCCATGTCTGAAATGTGCTGTATAAATAAAGCTTGATTTGATTTGAACATATTGTAAAACAAATTAACTCACAGTCAACAGACTTAATTTTAATTTGTATTTTATTTAACATTTATTTAACTAGGCAAGTCAGTTAAGAACAGATTCTTATTTACAATGATTGCCTACCAGGGAACAGTGGGTTAACTGCCTTGTTCAGGGGCAGGACAACATATTTTTACCTTGTCAGCTCTAACCACTAGGCTACCTGCCGCCCTCTTGCATAACCAATGAGCACATTTTTTAGTCCATCTTAGAACGAAAAACAGTATCAATTCAGTGTATCTTCCACTATGTCAAAACTTTTCAACTTGAACACCTGGGTTAAGCTGGATTAGGTTCAGTATGAACACCTGGGTTAATCCTGATTAGGTTCAGTATGAACACCTGGGTTGATCCTGATTAGGTTCAGTATGAACACCTGGGTTAATCCTGATTAGGTTCAGTATGAACACCTGGGTTAATCCTGATTAGGTTCAGTATGAACACCTGGGTTAATCCTGATTAGGTTCAGTATGAACACCTGGGTTAATCCTGATTAGGTTCAGTATGAACACCTGGGTTGATCCTGATTAGGTTCAGTATGAACACCTGGGTTAATCCTGATTAGGTTCAGTATGAACACATGCTGTTGGTCTAGTGGTGCTCATTAAAACCTGGAATAGAAAACACCAATACTGGTGTGAATCTGGAGACGAAACAATGGCAGATGCAAAAATAATTTGTTCCAAAAAACTTTAGTGTGTATGAAAAAACACTCCAAAACAAATGTTGTCAAACCATCCAGTTATTGAAGGTAAAACCACACTGCTGCTACTGAGCAGTAGAACAAGAGGGTTGGGCTGCAATTTGCAGTGAATTCAATGGAAATGTAACCACATGAAGAGTACAACAACTAGAGATGAGATATCTGCATTATTATCAGGATTACAAGAAGAAACAACAACTAGAGGTGAGATATCTGCATTATTATCAGGATTACAAGAAGAAACAACAACTTCAGGTGAGATATCTGCATTATTATCAGGATTACAACAAGAAACAACAACTAGAGGTGAGATATCTGCATTATTATCAGGATTACAAGAAGAAACAACAACTAGAGGTGAGATATCTACATTATTATCAGGATTACAAGAAACAACAACTAGAGGTGAGATATCTGCATTATTATCAGGATTACAAGAAGAAACAACAACTAGAGGTGAGATATCTGCATTATTATCAGGATTACAAGAAGAAACAACAACTTCAGGTGAGATATCTGCATTATTATCAGGATTACAAGAAGAAACAACAACTTCAGGTGAGATATCTGCATTATTATCAGGATTACAAGAAACAACAACTAGAGGTGAGATATCTGCATTATTATCAGGATTACAAGAAGAAACAACAACTAGAGGTGAGATATCTGCATTATTATCAGGATTACAAGAAGAAACAACAACTAGAGGTGAGATATCTGCATTATTATCAGGATTACAAGAAGAAACAACAACTAGAGATGAGATATCTGCATTATTATCAGGATTACAAGAAGAAACAACAACTAGAGATGAGATATCTGCATTATTATCAGGATTACAAGAAGAAACAACAACTAGAGGTGAGATATCTGCATTATTATCAGGATTACAAGAAGAAACAACAACTTCAGGTGAGATATCTGCATTATTATCAGGATTACAAGAAGAAACAACAACTAGAGGTGAGATATCTGCATTATTATCAGGATTACAAGAAGAAACAACAACTAGAGGTGAGATATCTGCATTATTATCAGGATTACAAGAAGAAACAACAACTTCAGGTGAGATATCTGCATTATTATCAGGATTACAAGAAACAACAACTTCAGGTGAGATATCTGCATTATTATCAGGATTACAAGAAGAAACAACAACTAGAGGTGAGATATCTGCATTATTATCAGGATTACAAGAAGAAACAACTTCAGGTGAGATATCTGCATTATTATCAGGATTACAAGAAGAAACAACTTCAGGTGAGATATCTGCATTATTAATCAGTATTTCACATTTCTCATATTCATATTTTTGTGACATGATTTCTATTATAAAATTATATCTGCCTTTTACAGACTCTGTGGAAGAACCTTAAACTGGCTTTAAAAAGAGAGAAAGCAGAGATCAGAAGAGAGAGATTTACTACTGGTGATGGACCACCAAAACAACACAACACTGATGAATTGAGTGACTTCCTGTCTGGAATAATAGAGCAGCAGCAACCTCTGGATGGTATACCAGATGATGACCAACCTCTGGATGGTATACCAGATGATGACCAACCTCTGGATGTTATACCAGATGATGACCAACCTCTGGATGATATACCAGATGATGACCAACCTCTGGATGGTATACCGGATGATGACCAACCTCTGGATGGTATACCGGATGATGACCATCCTCTGGATGGTATACCAGATGATGACCAACCTCTGGATGGTATACCAGGCGATGACCAACCTCTGGATGGTATACCAGATGATGACCAACGTCTGGATGCTATACCAGATGATGACCAACGTCTGGATGATATTCCATATGATGACCAACTTCTGGATGGTATACCAGATGATGACTTACCTTTAGATGGTATACCAGATGATGACCAACAGGTTGGAAGAGCCAGTGCACAGTGAGGGTGTAATGTGAACAGGTTGGAAGAGCCAGTACACAGTGAGGGTGGAATGTGAACAGGTTGGAAGAGCCAGTACACAGTGAGGGTGTAATGTGAACAGGTTGGAAGAGCCAGTACACAGTGAGGGTGTAATGTGAACAGGTTGGAAGAGCCAGTACACAGTGATTGTGAACCCTCCACATCTGCTATAACATCCATGAGAGAAGATGCTGCCACCACCTTTCAGCAGAGAACAAAGAAGATCACCATGCATGAAACGTTAACCAGAGAATTTCATGAGCATAAAATGAAATATCTGAAGGAAGAACATGAGATGAGAATTGTCCAGGTTGAATTGGATATGAAGTTGGAAGAGAGAGGTATGATCCTAAAAAGAGACAGTAATGAGACAATAGTGATGACCAGCCATGGTGAACAATATGTTATGTAAAACAATACATGTTTTGTCATTTGGATATTCATGAGAGAGTATTTTAATCACCACAACCTACATTTTAAACCAGCCTTTGTTTAGTCACTCATTTAATTTTGCTTCACACTATTTGAATTTGGTACAGAACAAACATTATCAAAGCAAAAATAATCCATAATGAATACATTCCATATTTAAATGCATCTCATCTAGTTGAAGTGCTGCAATGTGAAGCAACTCCGTTTGCAAGTCCTCGTTGGTCATTGACTGCCTCAGTCACGGACACATCTGCCTCAGTCACGGACACATCTGCCTCAGTGACGGACACATCTACCTCAGTCATGGACACATCTGCCTCAGTCATGGACACATCTGCCTCAGCCACGGACACATCTACCTCAGTCATGGACACATCTGCTTGATGCTGATCATGGGAGGATCAGGACAGCCATGGGTACATCTGCTTGATGCTGATCGTGGGAGGATCAGGACAATCATGGGTACATCTGCTTCATGCTGATCATGGGAGGATCAGGACAGCCATGGGTACATCTGCTTGATGCTGATCGTGGGAGGATCAGGACAGTCATGGGTACATCTGCTTGATGCTGATCATGGGAGGATCAGGACAGTCATGGGTACATCTGCTTGATGCTGATCATGGGAGGATCAGGACAGCCATGGGTACATCTGCTTGATGCTGATCATGGGAGGATCAGGACAGTCATGCTGCTTCAGGTAGTTGTGCAGCACAGCTGTAGCAATGATCACCTTGCAGCATCTTCTTGGCTTGAAACCAAGTGTATTGCGTAAACACTGGAATCGATTTTTCCATACTCCAAACATACGCTGGACCATCACTCTCGTGTGGATATGAGCTCTGTTGTATCTTTGCAGCTCAGCTGTTGTGGGATTTATGTATGGAGTGAATAAAAAGTTACTCTGACCAGATTACTATGTAGTAACTATTAGTAGACCATGTTACTATGTAGTAACTATTAGTAGACCATATTACTATGTAGTAACTATTAGTAGACAATATTACTATGTAGTAACTATTAGTAGACCATGTTACTATGTTGTCACAGGCCAGCTCATAGCCTGTGGCAAAAATGAGAGGACATCGACAACTGGTATAGGCCAATTCAAAACGTTCTTTATTATAAAACAAAACTATTAACTATAAACAAAGAAAAAGGAATGAGGTGTGGAAATGTCATAATGTAAGGTGTATGTAAGGTGCATGGATGCGTGAAAATGTATGTGTAAACATGACTGAGTGGAAACTAAATACATCTACAAAGGAACAAACAAAACCGGATCATACCTGGAGGAGCAGGGAGAAAGAGAGCAAGCCCAGCGAGCCAGAAGCTCAGCGAGGAGCCATACCAGCCAGACCAGTAGCCCAGAGAGAGGTTAGTGGAGCAGTTGGTTAAATACCCTGAGCCCAGGTGGCTCCAATCACACCAGCTGCAATCACTAACGACCCTCCTCTGCCTGCAGGGGGAACCACCCCTGCACTGCAGAGGAGGAGCCGTGACAATGTAGTAACTATTAGTAGACCATATTACAATGTAGTAACTATTAGTAGACCATGTTACTATGTAGTAACTATTAGTAGACCATATTACTATGTAGTAACTATTAGTAAACCATGTTTCTCACCCTAATATCCACTGTCACCAAGTAGTTGTCCACTATGTTGTCCTCTCTGAAACTGAGACCAATGAAGAGTTGAGGGAAATCCTTCCATCCTGAGTTGCACCTTTTCAACAGGCAACAATGTTTGAAAACTCTAAATGAGGAGTGCATCCACCCTAAACATTGATGGAAAACCAGTTGTTATGGTTACGGTACCCCTCAGCATCAGGAGTTGATGGTAACCAGTTGTTATGGTTACGGTACTCCTCAGCATCAGGAGTTGATGGTAAACCAGTTGTTATGGTTACGGTACTCCTCAGCATCAGGAGTTGATGGTAAACCAGTTGTTATGGTTACGGTACCCTCAGCATCAGGAGTTGATGGAAAACCAGTTGTTATGGTTACGGTACTCCTCAGCATCAGGAGTTGATGGTAAACCAGTTGTTATGGTTACGGTACCCCACAGCATCAGGAGTTGATGGAAAACCAGTTGTTATGGTTACGGTACTCCTCAGCATCAGGAGTTGATGGTAAACCAGTTGTTATGGTTACGGTACTCCTCAGCATCAGTAGTTGATGTAAAACCAGTTGTTATGGTTACGGTACGCCTCAGCATCAGGAGTTGATGTAAAACCAGTTGTTATGGTTACGGTACTCCTCAGCATCAGGAGTTGATGGTAAACCAGTTGTTATGGTTACGGTACCCCTCAGCATCAGGAGTTGATGGACACTTGATGGGAACATGACATCCATCTAACCAGCCAATCACTCCTGGGAATTGCCCTTTATAGTTGGCTTGGCCAGCAGCATCAGGAAACTAGATGTAAAGACTCCTCAGTTCACAAATGGCCCTGCAGACTTTATAGTTGGCTTGACCAGCAGCATCAGGAAACTAGATGTAAAGACTCCTCCTGCAGACTTTATAGTTGGCTTGACCAGCAGCATCAGGAAACTAGATGTAAAGACTCCTCCTGCAGACTTTATAGTTGGCTTGGCCAGCAGCATCAGGAAACTAGATGTAAAGACTCCTCCTGCAGACTTTATAGTTGGCTTGGCCTGCAGCATCAGGAAACTAGATGTAAAGACTCCTCCTGCAGACTTTGTGAACTATTAAACACACAGTTGCTTCACTGGCACCGACACAAATCACCAGTTTCACAATGAAAGATTCCAGATGCCAAAACCCTCAGTGATCAGAACTTGGAGAGAATTGGGTAAAGGCCTTCCTCTTTGAGACAGAGGAAAGTCTAGGCTCAAGGAGAGATATTATCTCCAATGCATTTTCTTTGTACATACGAAAGCAGTCTCAAAGTAATGTAATGGATTACTCCTATCCACAAGTACTGATCTGGCTGGCCTCTGTAGTGCATGTTGGTCTTCATTTAGACATTCATCATAGTCCAGGCTCCGTCACAAACAGCACTAAGCAGAAATTAAACCTGCCTCTTTGAAAGATTCATTTAAGCTTCAATTTAGTCTTACAGTAGCTCTAATCTGCCCTCCTGCAATCAGCTTTGATTAGTCCAGAACAGGCTAAATCCAAGACTATTTTAAGATAAGTCTGTGCAAGTCACTTTGAGTTAAGACAGCTCAAACAAGCATTTTAGTCTGGGACTAAGCTTAAGCCTTGTCTGTGAGACCGGCCCTGAGTGTTTTATATAATATGACTAAATGTGTTTCTGTGTTGCAGGGGCAGTCAAGAAATGGAACAGCAAGGCCACAGAACATGACATAATCAGAGCTGTGGGAGACCACCTCAAGACCCTGGTAGAGCCGGGGGTGGTGTTTACCACTCCACCACACCTTCAACAGGCTGGAAAAGTGATACTGTTTTTCAGACTAAGATGGACCAAGAAATGTGTTGCTTTTACACATATTTGTTCATTGGTTTGGCAAGAGTTTTGATCAGTTAATTTGTTAAACAATATGTTAAAATGAAATCAAGCTTTATTTATACAGCATATTTCAGACATGGATGCAACGCAATGGTTTCACAGGAAGAAAAAAAATGAAAATAAACAGAAATATTTGGTACACAAACATACATAAGAGGATAAAAAACAAGATTAACAACTTAAAGACTACACAAAATATAACTTGTTTTACTACATTGTTTGTTGTTACGTTTCCCAGCAAGAAAAATCTAAAATGTTGCTCAAACAGAAGAGGAACTAACAATGAGTCACTGACAACAACCACAACTAAACAGGTGGGGTTTAGGAGGGGTTCTGAAAGACACTATGGGGGTGTCCACTGAAAGTTGACTAGTAACAACAACTGGGACCTAAAAGACACCCACCATGAGACCCACTAAATCTGCCCAAGAAGAGGAAAAATAAAGAAAAACCCACACCAAACTTAAAGACAGGAAGCAAACCAAAAAGGTGGAGCAACTAAAGGTGTATCAAGACAACTGGAGCACTGGGCCAGACACTCTTAAATAGAACCTGGACCAGCTCAGGTGAAACACCTTCCCACTAACGAGATGGACAAGCCAGCACAGGTGTAACACAAACTGACTAACGAGGTGACACCAATCAGTGCGTCCTACGTGCTAACGAGCTAGACGTGCTAACGAGCTAGACGTGCTAACGAGCTAGACGTGCTAACGAGCTAGACGTGCTAACGAGCTAGACGTGCTAACGAGCTAGACGTGCTAACGAGCTAGACGTGCTAACGAGCTAGACGTGCTAACGAGCTAGACGTGCTAACGAGCTAGACGTGCTAACGAGCTAGACGTGCTGAAGTCCAACCTCAAAACATAAAATGGGAAAACCAAAGACTAACACCTTAAAAGTTTGCTCACCATCATCAGAAAACAACTTCCATTTCACATTATAATCAACTACAATGCTTCACATTCACTAATATAAACATGGTGTCTACTGGCTGTCAACAATTAAAAACAAGATTTTTTTTTTCTCCCCCAATAGCTTCTAGAACTCTCGTCTTCCTAAAACTCACTAGCTTCTAGAACTCTCGTCCCCTTGGAACGAGACCAAACAAAACTAATCTCCAATACGAAAAAGGTGCAGTCAAAATAAATTGTGATCCATGGCAACTCACTGGCTAAACGCAAAACACAAATCTTTTTGACTGCCCAGCCTTGGGACAATCAGCAACCAAGTTGTCCTTACCACGGACATGTCGGATTTCAAGAGGAAACTCCTGCAATATCCGTAGTAACTTTCCACCTCACTGTGGAGCTTCTCTCTCTTTTCAGGGTTCACTAGATAGGCATGTTGTTAGATCGGGGCCCAGTCCCCAATGTCATGCTCTAGTACATTTGGATTGGCACATCTGAGAATGAACCCTGATATTCTAAAAGCAGGGCAACAATGTCAATATAATTGTACCCAAAAATTGTCAGTTGGTTGAATAAATAAATATCATTACTAAATGTTACATGAAATGTACATATGAAATAGCCCCAATGTCAAAACACAGTTTTAAAGTGTCCAAATCAATAACCAATATGCAGAAACAGTTTGGGATAAATTGAAAACCTAAACATAAAATGTGCTATGTACACAAACATCTGCCACAATAATCATATTACTTGTATTTTTTAAACAAGCAGCTTATAAACTGCACAAGCACCGGAAACGCTGTTGTTTTGACAAGTAGCAATAAATCACTGATATCGATTAGGGGGGAAATCAGGTTGTACGTGCTGTTGAAACTAATAACTAAAAAAAAACACATGGAAATGGGAGATATATTTTACCTCACTGATTAGAGGACAACCTGCAGAAGACAGTCAGCTACATTTTGGAGTGATGCATTTAAATGAAGGGGTTGCTGAACAAAGGAACACTTATTTGTCATAACTCATCAATATCATGATAAAATCATTTGTGCGAGAGGCGGGAGAGAGGAGAGAGATGAGGTTGCACATCCTGTTAAAACTAACAGCTAACAAACCACACGGAATCTGAGAATAATGTGTACATCCCTGGTTAGAGGGCAATTTGTAGAAAACAGCTAGCTACATTTTGAAGTGTTACATTGTGATTCAAGTGGGTCACCAACATGGTAAGTGTAACACAATTCTTTTTTTGTTAGTCATTTTTGTTAAATCACATAAGCAGTACTCTTTCATTTCAGAGACTGGATTTTCCCCCTGAGGCTAATAACCATATGTTGAAATCAATAGAACAGGGGGCAAACATTTAGGGTTCTACATTCTGACATTCATTAAAATTCTCCTACTACAATGTTAAAACATTCTACATTATGATATTAATTCATTGATTCATGAAACAACTCCTTCATGTATTTTCTAAAATTTGATCAGATTATCTCTGGTCACAGCTAAGAGATTTCTCTCCTGTGTGTGTTCTCTGGTGTTGTACCAGGCTGTTTGAATGAGTAAAACTCTTCACACATTGATTACAGCTATAAGGTTTATCTCCTGTGTGTGTTCTCTGGTGTGATATCAGGTTGGTTGACTGAGTAAAACTCTTCCCACATTGACCACAGCTATAAGGTTTCTCTCCTGTGTGTGTTCTCTGGTGTAATGTCAGATGGCCAGATTGACCAAAACTCTTCCCACATTGACCACAGCTATATGATTTCTCTCCTGTGTGTGTTCTCTGGTGCACTGTCAGATCCCCAGAATGACCAAAACTCTTCCCACATTGACCGCAGCTAAAAGGTTTCTCTCCTGTGTGTGTTCTCTGGTGTAAAGTCAGAGAGCCAGATGTAGTAAAACTCTTCCCACATTGAGCACAGCTATAAGGTTTATCTCCTGTGTGTGTTCTCTGGTGTGATATCAGGTTGGTTGACTGAGTAAAAGTCTTCCCACATTGACCACAGCTATAAGGTTTATCTCCTGTGTGTGTTCTCTGGTGTATAGTCAGACTGCTAGATGTAACAAAACTCTTCCCACATTGATTACAGCTATAAGGTTTCTCTCCTGTGTGTGTTCTCTGGTGTATAGTCAGAGAGCCAGATGTAGTAAAACTCTTCCCACATTGATCACAGCTAAAAGCTTTCTCTCCTGTATGTGTTCTCTGGTGTAAAGTCAGATAGCCAGATGTAGTAAAACTCTTCCCACATTGATCACAGCTATAAGGTTTCTCTCCTGTGTGTGTTCTCTGGTGCACTGTCAGATGGCCAAATTGACCAAAACTCTTCCCATTTTGACCACAGCTACAAGATTTCTCTCCTGTGTGGATTCTCTGATGAATTTTAATGCCTGCTGAGGAGGTGAATCTTTTCCCACAGTCAGAGCAGCAGTGAGTTCTCTTCCCTGTGGATCTCTGCAGGTGTTTATTGAGGTGTTCTGATCTGGAGAGACTCTTCTCTGCCTCGTCAGAATCATGACATTGTTGAGGCTCCCCAGAGGATTCACAATAGTCCCGTCTCTCTCCTGTGTGAACAACAAAGTCAGACATGGTTAAAGTCCCAGAACAGTGGAAATCCACTGTAAAAGGTGATGCCAACAGCGTTGCCATGATGTTGTACAACAATTGACGTCTGTCATGAACGTAAAAATTAGTTGACAATTGTCTTAAAATGAGCAAGAACAGTCATATTTTAGTAGTAACATCAATGATTGTAGGCTAGAAATAAGTTATGAATGTTGTTGAAACTCTAAGCACTGTGCCAGACGACTTTTGGTCTCACATATAGGGCCCTTACTGTGTTTCCTAAAATTGCGGCACGAGGGCGATGCACATTCAATTTGGTTGTAGAAACTCCTCCCTGCAATGAGGAAACCGATAGTTATGGATGTACTACATCTGATTTGAGCAAAAATGGTGAGCAAAGACTTTAGTTTTTCACAATGTATTCTGATGTGAATGGGGGAAAACTCAGGGGAGTAACCTCCATTTCCAGGAAGATTACATTTTAGACATTTAGCAGACGCTCTTATCCAGAGCGACTTACAGTAGTGAGTGTATACATTTCATTTCATGCATTTTTAACATTTTTATTAAATTTTTTATTTTTTTTGTACTGGCCCCCCGTGGGAATTGAACCCACAACCCTGGCGTTGCACACACCATGCTGGCGTTGCAAACACCATGCTCTACCAACTGAGCCACAGGGAAGATTATGAGTGCATTTCACACTACTTTGGATTATAATTGTCAGGCTCGCTTGAATGTCCTGCTTAGTATAATGTTTGCTACAGTATTAAGAACCGCGTTAATGACAGTATCCATTTGGGTGTTGTTAACCTCTCTAGGATAGGTGGCACCAAATCGTCCCACCTACGTAACAGCCAGTGTAATCCCTACGTAACAGCCAGTGTAATCCCGTGGCGCGTTATTCAAAAACCTCAAAAATGCAAAAACTTCAATTTTTCAAACATATGACTATTTTACACCATTTTAAAGACAAGACTCTCGTTAATCTAACCACACTGTCCGATTTCAAAAAAGGCTTTACAACGAAAGCAAAACATTAGATTATGTCAGCAGAGTACCCAGCCAGAAATAATCAGACACCCATTTTTCAAGCTAGCATATAATGTCACATAAACCCAAACCACAGCTAAATGCAGCACTAACCTTTGATGATCTTCATCAGATGACAACCCTAGGACATTATGTTATACAATACATGCATGTTTTGTTCAATCAAGTTCATATTTATATCAAAAACCAGCTTTTTACATTAGCATGTGACGTTCAGAACTAGCATTCCGGGGAATTCGCTAACATTTTACTAAATTACTCACGATAAACGTTCACAAAAAGCATAACAATTATTTTAAGAATTATAGATACAGACCTCCTCTATGCACTCGATATGTCCGATTTTAAAATAGCTTTTTGGTGAAAGCACATTTTGCAATATTCTAAGTACATAGCCCAGGCATCACGGGCTCGCTATTTAGACACCCGGCAAGTTTAGCACTCACCATAATCATATTTACTATTATAAAAGTTTGATTACCTTTTGTTGTCTTCGTCAGAATGCACACCCAGGACTGCTACTTCAATAACAAATGTTGGTTTGGTCCAAAATAATCCATCGTTATATCCGAATAGCGGCGTTTTGTTCGTGCGTTCCAGACACTATCCGAAATAGTAAAGAAGTGTCGCGCGCATGTCGCAATTCGTGACAATAAAATTCTAAATATTCCATTACCGTACTTCGAAGCATGTCAACCGCTGTTTAAAATCAATTTTTATGCCATTTATTCGTAAAAAAGCGATAATATTCTGACCGGGAAATCGTTTTTTATTACAAAGAGAGTGAAAGTAAAAGCATGCTATCCCCTCATGTACAAGCCTCAGTCTAATGGCCCTCTGATAGAGCACTTGCCAAACGCGCTAGTGTGTTTCAGCCTGGGGATGGAATTACATCGTTCAGCTTTTTCCCGCCTTCTGAGAGCCCATGGGAGCCGTAGGAAGTGTCACGTCATGCCAGAGATCCCCTGTTAGAGATGATCAAGGAGGGCAAGAAATGGTCAGACAGGCCACTTCCTGTAAGGAATCTTCTCAGGTTTTGGCCTGCCAAATGAGTTCTGTTATACTCACAGACACCATTCAAATAGTTTTAGAAACTTTAGGGTGTTTTCTATCCAAAGCCAATAATTATATGCATATTCTAGTTACTGGGCAGGAGTAGTAACCAGATTAAATCGGGTACGTTTTTTATCCGGCCGTGCAAATACTGCCCCCTAGCCCCAACAGGTTAATGCACCACCACTAATGAGTTGTGGAGCTTCTCAAAGTAATTTTTCTTCACCTCAAACAGCAAGTAAACAAAGTCTAATCAAAATCAACTGCGAATGACAATAGTTCCTCAAAGTATTTTCGTAAAATATTTCCAGCTCTCACCCTTTCGATAACCACTCAGCATGAAAGGGTAAATTGCAATGCTCTGATCCAGTGGAAATGTCATAAAATACCTGATTACTTCTTATCCTTTGTACAAATAGCCAACAGCTGTGTCTGTCCCGAACTCACTGGCGGGAAACTGAGGGCCCAGAATATTTTATACAAAGTTTCCTGACCCAGTTGATAGTTGATACAATGTTTCAGGTTTGTTATAGACAGGCCATGTGCAGCCAAAGTGATTTCTAGGATACTTATTTTTATCAGGACATTTTCTACCTGCAGAATGCAATGTTTTTATTTGTTGGCTTTATGTAGGCTATTTTTTACATAGTTGGCAATGGCAATAAAAGTTACTTTTATATTTGTATAATTTTCATTTAGATTTAGATAGAATGTAGATTAATCACAGACAATTTTGAGATACTATTATAAATTAAATGAAACTGTTCCACGAAAATGTGCATCTGAAAATCATGACTGGCACACAGATTGGTAGAAATGGTCAGATAAATTGGCCCTCCAACTGGAAAAGGTTGCCGACTGCTGCTGTAGTCTATTACAAGTCTATTAGTCAAGCTATCTGTAGTCTATTACTGAAAACTTCAGGAGCAGAACGGCAGAATTTACGAAGTCCAGCAGTGGGGGGGGGGGGGGGGGGGGGTGGGGGTGGGGGTTCTTCTGTCAAGGCAGTTAAGCCACTGTTCTAGTCAGGTCATGTTGATGACTGGCTCCCTCCAGTCATTTGTGTGTCTTATCTATTTAATCAAACAGCGTGCTTAAAGCATCAGACAAGTTCAGTACATATAGATTTTATAAAAACACATGGGGCGATTGGTAGAAAGAACAGATGACTCTTGGTTGACCAAGATGTATTTTAGTTGGGGACAGCACTAGAACATGATTTTGGGGCTCCAGAGTGGCGCAGCGGTCTGTATCTCAGTGCTTGAGGTGTCACTACAGACACCCTGGTTCAAATCCAGGCTGTATCACAACCGGCCGTGATTGGGAGTCCCATAGGGCGGCGCACAATTGGCCCAGCGTCATCCAGGGTAGGCAATCATTGTAAATAAGAATTTGTTCATAACTGACTTCCCTAGTTAAATATGAATATTATATATATTATTATTATTATAATTTTAATATGAATTAAATAAAGGTTACATTTAAAAAATAGTGTTTCATGACAAACCGTTTTTTACAAATCTGTCAAGGAACCAATTTTGAGAAGGTTTTAAAACAAAGGTTTCAAACCAATTCATTAATGTAATTGAATCTAGGTATGTCTTGCCTTTAATGTAATGGCATGAAGAAAAAAAATTGGCTGAATATTATACAATGACTTATCAACAGCTCTAATAATTTGCTCCAACAGGAAATACAGCAACAGCTCTCTCCACTGGCTTCCAGTTGAAGCTGGCATCCGCTACAAGACCATGGTGATTGCCTACGGAGCTGTGAAGGGAACGGCACCTCCATACCTTCAGGCTCTGATCAGGCCCTACACCCAAACAAGGGCACTGCGTTCATCCACCTCTGGCCTGCTGGCCCCCCTACCTCTGAGGAAGCACAGTTCCCGCTCAGCCCAGTCAAAACTGTTCGCTGCTCAGGCACCCCAATGGTGGAACAAGCTCCCTCACGACGCCAGGACAGCGGAGTCAATCACCACCTTCCGGAGACACCTGAAACCCCACCTCTTTAAGGAATACCTAGGATAGGATAAAGTAACCCCCCCCCCCCCCTTAAAAGATTTAGATGCACTATTGTAAAGTGGTTGTTCCACTGGATATCATAAGGTGAATGCACCAATTTGTAAGTCGCTCTGGATAAGAGCGTCTGCTAAATGACTTAAATGTAATGTAAATGTAATGTAAATGAAATCTTCACTGGCAATTCTAGAATATACTATATATCCTAGAAACCTGGTAAACTATCATTATGACCTCATGGATGAATTCTAGAATATACTATATAGCCTAGAAACCTGGTTAAACTATCATTATGACATCATGGATGAATTCTAGAATATACTATATATATCCTAGAAACCTGGTTAAACTCTCATTATGACATCATGGATGGCCAGTCTTTGTATTCGTAGTGTAGTGAATTCAGGGGGGTAGCCCTGAGCTGAAGTCAAACCTGGGTCCACTGACTGTCAAGCCAACACCTTATAACTGTTACGCCAAGATGTCTGAACTTCTTGAAGAGGTCGCTAGGTGTTGAGTTACGGTTGATACAATAGCTTTCTCTATGAATGTGAGAGTGGTTACACTTCTCCTTCCCCCATCCCTCAGCTGTTTACCAAACCAAGCCTCTGGGCAGCCATTTTGTTACTGTTTAAAAAACCCACACAACCCAGCAATCTGCAGTTCAAACAATAACAAATCTGTCATTCCACCACTGTTTTGGTAGTAAGATGATGGGGTTGGAGAAATGTAACTACTTTCAAATTCATAGACAGACCTATGGATGCAAGGACTGACCATCCATGATAACAACATTATAGTTTTAACCATGTCGAGGCTATAGAGTGTTGATTTACATTGTTTCTAGACATTGGAGTAAAATATTTGGGCTTCTGATGGGGTACAACAGTTGAACTAAGCTCATGAGGCATGTGTTATATCCTTCAAGAATCAATGGCTATACATAAATAATTTAAAAGTCACAATATGGGTGTAGCAATAGCAGATTTCCGCTTTAACACCAAACATCAGTTCAACAACTGCAGTTTGTACCTCTGTATTTAAGACAGTACTTACTAGTGTTAATCAGGGAACGGTTTCTCAAAACCATCTTATGGCTAAGTTCATCGTTAGTACCATTGGACGCCTTAAGATGCGTTTGGGAAACCGGGCCTAGATATCCAGTTTCCTCCTCTTCTTCCTCCTCCTTCGATGTAACAGTCATCTCCCCCTCTTCCTCCTTCACTCCAAAAACTGCATCCTCCTCTTTCTCTTCCTCCTCTTCTTTTACTGTAACATCCTCCTCCTCTTTCACTCTGAACGAGTCTTCCTCTTCTTTCACTGAAACGTCTTTCTCTTCTTTCACTGAAACGGCTTCCTTTTCTTCTTTCACTGTAACAGCCTCACCCTCTACTTCTTTTTGTATTGAAACAGCCTCCTCTTCCTCCTCCTCTTTGACGAGAGCTTCTTCCTCCGTCCAGCAGACCTCTTCTTTAGCAGGAGGAGAGTAGCTTAGTGAACTCATGGTCGGGGATGTTAGCTAGCTAGGCTAATGCTAACTTAACCAGCCAGCTAGTTGACTTACAACGTAAATATTCAATTAAATGGGGTAGCTAGTTGTTTCCACATAAGTATGTTTGTCTAAAGAAGTTGAATGTTCCGACTTTGTTGGCTAGCGAGCTACCGAGGTGGCTGCAGTTGTTGAAGAATCGTTCCGTCCACTAAATTATACGTCACACTAGAAACATCGCCTGAAAGACACATATCGCCATCTGCTGTCTGGAGGGAGGAAACGCAGTTGAGGAGGGAAAACTTTTTTTCTTACTTCTTTCACTCTGAACGCATCTTCCTCTTCCTCCTCTTCTTTTACTGTAACATCCTCCTCCTCATTCACTCTGAACGCGTCATTCTCTTCTTTCACGGTAACAGCCTCACCCTCTACTTGAGAGTAACTTATGGTCGGGGATGTTAGCTAGCTAGGCTAATGCTAACTTAACCAGCCCGCTAGCTGACTCATAACAACAACACCGTAAATATTAAACTAAATCGGATAACTAACTAGACGACAGTAGTGGGTTTTAAACACATATACACTAAAGCGTCTAAAGAGCTTTATTGGTTCGGCTATTTTGTCTAGCAAGCTACCGAGGTGGCTGACTAACTGTTGCTGCTGTTGAAAGAAGCGTTCCGTCCACTACATTATACGTCACAACAACAGCATCGCCTTAAATTCCCAGACCGCCGTCTGCTGACTGGGGTGGGTAACGCAGTTGAATAAAATGTATATTATAATGTTCAGACAAAAAGTTAAATGGTAGGAAGCATGAGTTTTTACTCACCAGTGTAACAACACAATGTGGTTAAAGACTTAGTAACTGAGTTGTAGTCACGATCTGGTTACCTATAAGTACAAACAGTTATGTTTTTGCGTTGTTACATATTTCTTAACTCGTTTCTGGATATCTTCTAAACTACCCACAATGCACTATTTCTCAACGTCATATGGAGGATCTACTCTGTGCTACAGAGTTTGTATGCTAGCTCGGTAGCTAGCTCCAGCTAACAAAAGTTAGCCACACCTCATGCTTTCATATACTGTGTGGTTGTGATATCTAGTGGGAACGCATTAGCACGGTAGGCTCTGGTGCCTTGTTGTCAGTAGGGATGTTACTTTTGATACCGGAGCTACGAGGCCTGCGTCCAAATCGCTTAGCAGTAATCTTCAAAGCAGTGTACCGATGCCTGTATCGCTTTATCAGCAGCACGTCATCAATGACATCTGAAGCTTCATTTCACCGAACAACCACCTGATTGGTTTGGTATTGGGCTTGTTCGACACTGCAGGCGACTGCCGACTGACTGATCAACAAATCACTATACATCATAAATAACTACTCATTATTATTCATAAATCAGTCACCATTTACCCACAATGCAGCATGGATTTGATGCTCTCGAACACGGCCAGTGGTTTAGTAGATGACATAAAGGCTATGCTGCTACGCTGTGCACGCTCTAGGGCGTGTGGGACGTCATCTATACTAATGTGACTGTTCTAAATTCTGTGTTGCTCAAACCTGTTGAACCTACATTACCGTTCAAAAGTTTGGGCTCAATTAGAAATGTCCTTGTTTTCCACGAAAACATACATGAAATTAGTTGCAAAATGAATAGGAAATATATTCAAGACGTTGACAAGGTTATAAATAATGATTTATAAATGGAATAATAATTGTGTCCTTCAAACTTTGCTTTCGTCAAAGAATCCTCCATTTGCAGCAATTACAGCCTTGCAGACCTTTGGCATTCTAGTTGTCAGTTTGTTGAGGTAATCTAAAGAGATTTCACCCCATGCTTCTTGAAGCACCTCCCTCAAGTTGGATTGGCTTGATGGGCACTTCTTACGTATCATATGACCAAGCTGCTCACCACAACAGCTCAATATGGTTAAGATCCAGTGACTGTGCTGACCACTCCATTATAGACAGAATACCAGCTGACTGTTTCTTCCCTAAATAGTTCTTGCATAGTTTGGAGCTGTGCTTTGGGTCATTGTCCTGTTGTAGGAGGAAATTGGCTCCAATTAAGCACTCTCCATAGGTTATGGCATGGCATTGCAAAATGGAGTGATAGCCGTCCTTCTTCAAGATCCCTTTTACCCTGTATAAATCTCCCACTTTACCACCACCAAAGCACCCCCAGACCATCACATTGCTTCCACCATGATGACAGAAGGCGTCAAGCACTTCTCCCGCATCTTTTCATTTTTTCTGCATCTCAGGAATGTTCTTGTTTGTGATCCGAACACCTCAAACTTAGATTTGTCTGTCCATAACACTTCTTTCCAATCTTCCTCTGCCCAATGTCTGTGTTATTTTGCCCATCTTAATCTTTTTTTTTTTAAACGGTCTGAGATATGGATTTTTCTTTGCAACTCTGTCTAGAAGGTCAACATCCTGGAGTCGCCTCTTCACTGTTGACATTGAGACTGATGTTTTGCGGGTACTATTTGATAAAGCTTCCAGTTGAAGACTTGTGAGGCGTCTGTTTCTCAAATTAGACACTAACGTACTTGTCCTCTTGCTCAGTTGTGCACCGGGGCCTACTTCTATTCTGGTTAGAGCCAGTTTGCGCTGTTCTGTGAAGGGAGTAGTACATAGCTTTGTACGAGATCTTCAGTTTCTTTGCAATTTCTCGCATGGAATAGCCTTCATTTCTCAGAAAAAGAATAGACTAACGTTTTTCAAAAGGAAGTTATTTGTTTCTGGCCATTTTGAGCCTGTTAACAAACCCACAAATGCTGATGCTCCAGATACTCAACTAGTTTAAAGAAGGACAGTTTTATTGCTTCTTTAATCAGAACAACAGTTTTCAGCTGTGGTAACATAATTGCAAAAGTGTTTTCTAATGATCAATTAGCCTTTTAAAATGATAAACTTGGAGAATATAAAATATATAATATATTTTGATTTGTTTAAAAAAATGTTTGGTTACTACATGATTCCATGTGAGTTATTTCATAGTTTTGATGTCTTCACTATTATTGTACAATGTAGATAATAGTTAAAATAAAGAAATAACATTGAATTTGGAGGTGTGTCCAAACAATTGACCGGTACTGAATATGCATTGTGGAGGAGAACTGATCCTAGATCTGTACAAAGGCATAACATCTACAGCAGGAACAACTGACTGTGTTAAAAAGGCCCAGCTGAATTGAATTGAGCTATTTAAAATGAGATATTTGAGTCTGAAATGATTTGTAATATTTTTTTAAAGGAGTGGGGAATTTTTTTGAATTAGGAAATAATATTTAATGTTTTACTCGTACCTTTGCCAGCATTGTGAATGGTTAGGAAAAAATATGTAATGTTTTACTCGTACCTCAGCCAGCATTGTGAATGGTGTCTGAGGCGATGACAAACTAGACCATGGCAGTAAATCTAATACTTGTGTTTTTAGTCATGCATGATTGAAAGGTCTGGGGTGGTTCTGTGGTTATAAGTTACTGACCTAGGAACACAATTCTGGCCATGCTGGCAGGGTCTGAATCACACCCAATGTCCACCTGGTACACTGACAGGGTCTGGATCAAACCCAATGTCCACCTGGTACACTGGCAGGGTCTGAATCAAACCCAATGTCCACCTAGCACACTGGCAGGGTCTGAATCAAACCCAATGTCCACCTGGTACACTGACAGGGTCTGAATCAACCAAATGTCCACCTGGTACACTGGCAGGGTCTGAATTAAACCCAATGTCCACCTGGTACACTGACAGGGTCTGAATTAAACCCAATGTCCACCTGGTACACTGGCAGGGTCTGAATCAAACCCAATGTCCCCCTGGTACACTGACAGGGTCTGAATCCAACCCAATGTTAAGAGGGGGGAAGAGTGGTCAAGAGGGTGATGATTATTGTTGTTCTACTGCCTGATTGTTATACAACACTGTTTACAAAAGCTTTGTTAAAGAACAAGTTGTTGTTGTGTCGCACTGCTTTGCTTTATCTTGGCCAGGTCGCAGTTGGAAATGAGAACTTGTTCTCAACTGGCCACCTGGTTAAATAAAGGTGAATTTGTTTTATTTATTTTTTAAATATTTTTTACAACATTAACAATGTCTACACTGTATTTCTGATCAATTTTATTATTATTTTAATGGATGAAAAATGTGCTTTCTTTAAAAAACAAGGACATTTCTAAGAGACCCCAAACTTTTGAACGGTAGTATATATCTCTACCTGATGTATTGTTACACCATGTAGGAGCAGTATAGACCTAGTCTGTTCATTATATACATCCACATGATGCATTGTTACTGTAACGGCTGTCGGAAGAGAGAGTAGACGAAGGTGCAGCGTTAGTGTTCATCTTGAAATTTAATTCGAACAAAGAGAACACTACAAAAATGAACAAAACATGACAGCAAAACAGTCCTTTTAGGAAACACTCTAAACAGAAATACAATCACCCACAAAACCCCAAAGGAAAACCAGGCTACTTATGTGTGACTCCCAATCAGCAACAACGAACTACAGCTGTGCCTGATTGGGAGCCACACACGGCCCAAAACAAAGAAATACAAAAACATAGAAAAATGAATGTAACACCCTGGCCTAACCAAAATAAAGAACAAAAACCCCTCTCTATGGCCAAGGCGTTACAGTACCCCCCCACAAAGGTGCGGACTCCGGCCGCAAAACCTGACTCTGAAGGGCAGGGTCCGGGTGGGCCTTCTTATGGCGGAGGCTCAGGTGCGGGACGTGGCCTCCGCTCCACCCTCGGCATCGCCCACTTAGGTGGCGCCCCTGGCCGCGCCGGAGGACTGGTGGGCGACCCTGGCTGCACCCGGTTGGCGGGTGACCCTGGCTGTGCCCGCCTGGCAGGCGATTCCGGCGGCACTGACCCAGGATTCACCAGGCTGGGGAGACATGAAGGAGGCCTGGCCCTGGACGCAGGCACAGGACTCACCGGGCTGGCGGGCGGCTCTGGCGGCTCCGGACAGGCGGGCGGCTCTGGACAGGCGGGCGGCTCTGGTGGCTCCGGACAGGCGGGTGGCTCTGGCGGCTCTGGCCCAGGACTCACCAGGCTGGGGAGACATGAAGGAGGCCTGGCTCTGGGCGCAGGCACTGGACTCACCAGGCTGGGGAGACCCACTGGAGGCCTGGTCCGTGGAGGAGGCACAGGCCTGACCAGGATGGGGAGACCCACTGGAGGCCTGGTCCGTGGAGGAGGCACAGGCTTGACCAGGATGGGGGACCCACTGGAGGCCTGGTCCGTGGAGGAGGCACAGGACTGACCAGGATGGGGAGACCCACTGGAGGCCTGGTCCGAGGAGGAGGCACAGGATAAACCGGGCTGTGGGGGAGCACTGGAGTTCTGGTACGTAGGCTCTTTACCCACACTCCAGGCTGAATGCCCACTTTGGCCCGGCATGGGCGGAGCGCAGGCATTGGGCGAACTGGACCCTCCCAGTGCCCTGGAGACACAGCGCGCAGAGCTGGTCCAGGATAACCTAGACCGAAAAGGCGCACTGGAGACCAGACGCGCTGAGCTGGCACCATCCGTCCTGGCTCGATGCCTGCACTCGCATGGCACTTGTGGGGGGCTGGCCTATAGCGCACCAGGCTATGAACGCGATCTGGAGACACCGTGCGCTTAACCGCATAACACGGTGCCTGACCAGTACTGCGCTGCCTCCAGTAAGCACGGGGAGTTGGCTCAGGTTTACCGCCTGACTCCGCCAATCTCCCCGTGTGCCCCCCAAAAACATTTTGTGTGGCTGCCTCTCGTGTCTGCTGCGCTCCCTTTCCTCATACCAGCGCCTCTCAGCTCTCGCCGCCTCGATCTCCCACTGCGGGCGGCGATAATCCCCACCTTGAGCCCATCGTCCTTTACCGTCCACAATTCCAGATAGTTCTTCTCCTTGCGCTGCGCCTTCCTCCGCTGCTTGGTCCGTTTTTGGTGGGGGATTCTGTAACGGCTGTCGGAAGAGAGAGTAGACGAAGGTGCAGTGGAGTTAGTGTTCATCTTGAAATTTCATTAGAACAAAGAGAACACTACAAAAATGAACAAAACATGACAGCAAAAAAAGTCCTGTTAGGAAACACTCTAAACAGAAATACAATCACCCACAAAACCCCAAAGGAAAACCAGGCTACTTATGTGTGACTCCCAATCAGCAACAACGAACTACAGCTGTGCCTGATTGGGAGCCACACACGGCCCAAAACAAAGAAATACAAAAACATAGAAAAATGAATGTAACACCCTGGCCTAACCAAAATAAAGAACAAAAACCCCTCTCTATGGCCAGGGCAGTTACAGTTACACCACGTAGGAGCAGTATAGACCTAGTCTGTTCATTATATACATCTACATGATGTATTGTTACACCATGTAGGAGCAGTATAGACCTAGTCTGTTCATTATATAAATCTACATGATGTATTGTTACACCATGTAGGAGCAGTATGGAGGTACAGTGGGGGACAAAATTGTTGACACCCTTGATAAAGATGAGCAAAAACGACTCAATAAAATAAAGAATTCAAATACTGATCTATATTGTATGTGAAAATAAAGGGAAATTATATTATTTTATACTAATACAATTGCTCAGAGAAAGAGATTTAGTTTAACATGTAATTCTCAAAAGGTTGGGGTCTGAATTATTGCCACCCATGTTTTCAATACTCCAGCACCCTCCCCTTGGGAGGATAACGACACTGAAATGTTTTATGGGATTAGAGAACACATTGGGTGGGATCTTAGACCATTCCTCCATACAGAATCTCTCCATGTCCTTGTTTTATTTAGTCTGTTTTATGGACTGCCCTGTTCAATTCAAACCACAGGTTTTCAATGGAGTTCAAGTCCGAAGACTGAGATGGCCATTGAAAATGTTGATTTTGTGCCCAATTAACCATTTCTTTGTTGATGTTGATGTGTCTTGCTGGAAAATCCCCTAATGGCCAAGTTTCAGCCTCCTAGCAGAGAGGTAACCAGGTTTTGGGCTAAAATATCCTGGTAGTGGGTAGTTTATTTATTTTATACAGTAATTTTTGCTAATCTTTATCAAGGGTATCAATAACTAGGTGCTTATTTTGATATCTAGTTATTTGACTGAGTCAGAAATACAGATGTGGAGTAGATGTGGAGTTTGTTTTAAATTCTCATAAAAAATCTGAACTAATAAAACAACACTTGTTGCTCTTTGTACGTGTTGACATAATATTCATATTTAATGGAGAGAGAAAAAACGTTTCCCTAAACTGCTTTATAATATTATAATTCAATGAAGAAGAACAAAAGTTGTCCCTCCTCAACTGCGTTTCTTCCCTCCAGACAGCAGATGGCGATATGTGTCTTTCCAGGCGATGTTTCTAGTGTGACGTATAATCTAGTGGACGGAACGCTTCTTCAACAACTGCAGCCACCTCGGTAGCTCGCTAGCCGACAAAGTCGGAACATTCAAGTTCTTTAGACAATTTCGTGGTTTAATTGTCACTGTGATTTAAACATACTTATGTGGATACAACTAGCTACCCCATTTGATGTAATATTTACGTTATAAGTCAGCTAGCTGGCTGGTTAAGTTAGCACTAGTCTAGTCGCTAATGCTAGCTAGCTATTATCCCCGACCATGACTTCACTAATCTACTCTCCTCCTGTTAAAGAAGAGGAGGTCTGTTGGTCGGAGAAAGAAGCTCTCGTGAAAGAGGAGGAGGAAGAGGAGGCTGTTACAATACAAAAACAAGTAGAGGGTGAGGCTGTTACAGTGAAAGATGAAGAGAAAGACGTTACAGAGAAAGAAGAGGAAGACGCCTTCAGAGTGAAAGAGGAGGAGGATGTTACAGTAAAAGAAGAGGAGGAAGAGAAAGAGGAGGATGCAGTTTTTGGAGTGGAGGATGAAGTGAAAGAAGGTGAAGACGTTTTTGGAATGAAGGATGAAGAGGGGGAGATTACTGTCACACTAGAGGAGGACGAAGATGAGAAGACTGGAGAACTGATTAACACCAGTAAATACAGTGAGTACTATCTAATAAAACAGGGACATTGATCTGATTAACACCAGTAAGTACAGTGAGTACTATCTAATAAAACAGGGGCATTGATCTGTTTAACACCAGTAAATACAGTGAGTACTATCTAATAAAACAGGGACATTGATCTGTTTAACACCAGTAAATACAGTGAGTACTATCTAATAAAACAGGGACATTGATCTTTTATTTTATTTTTTTATTTCACCTTTATTTAACCAGGTAGGCAAGTTCAGAACAAGTTCTCATTTACAATTGCGACCTGGCCAAGATAAAGCAAAGCAGTTCGACAACATACAACAACACAGAGTTACACATGGAGTAAAACAAACATACAGTCAATAATACAGTAGAAAAATAAGTCTATATACAATGGGAGCAGATGAGGTGAGATAAGGGAGGTAAAGGCAAAAAGGCTGTGGTTGCAAAGTAAATACAATATAGCATATAAAACACTGGAATGGTAGATTTGAAGTAGAAGAAAGTGCAAAGTAGAAATAGAAATAATGGGGTGCAAAGGAGCAAAATAAATAAATACAGTAGGGGAAGAGGTAGTTGTTTGGGCTAAATTATAGCTGGGCTATGTACAGGTGAAGTGATCTGTGAGCTGCTCTGACAGCTGGTGCTTAAAGCTAGTGAGGGAGATGAGTGTTTCCAGTTTCAGAGATTTTTGTAGTTCGTTCCAGTCATTGGCAGCAGAGAACTGGAAGGAGAGACGGCCAAAGGAGAAATTGGCTTTGGGGGTGACCAGAGAGATATACCTGCTGGAGCGCATGCTACAGGTGGGTGCTGCTATGGTGACCAGTGAGCAGAGATAAGGGGGGACTTTACCTAGCAGGGTCTTGTAGATGACCTGGAACCAGTGGGTTTGGCGACGAGTATGAAGCGAGGGCCAGCCAACGAGAGCGTACAGGTCGCAGTGGTGGGTAGTATATGGGGCTTTGGTGACAAAACGGATGGCACTGTGATAGACTGCATCCAGTTTGTTGAGTAGGGTATTGGATGCTATTTTGTAAATGACATCGCCGAAGTCGAGGATCAGTAGGATGGTCAGTTTTACGAGGGTATGTTTGGCAGCATAAGTGAAGGATGCTTTGTTGCGAAATAGGAAGCCAATTCTAGATTTAACTTTGGATTGGAGATGTTTGATGGTAGAGCATGGTGTTTGCAACGCCAGGGTTGTGGGTTCAATTCCCACGGGGGGCCAGTACAGGGGGAGAAAAAGAAAATGTTTGAAATGAAAATGTATGAAATGAAAATGTATGCATTCACTACTGTAAGTCGCTCTGCATAAGAGTGTCTGCTAAATGACTAAAATGTGAATGTAAATGTTGTTAACCTGTTGGGTCTAGGGGGCAGCATTTGCACGTCTGGATAAAAAAAATGTACCCGATTTAATCTGGTTACTAATCCTACCCAGTAACTAGAATATGCATATACTTATTATATATGGATAGAAAACACTCTAAAGTTTCCAAAACTGTTTGAATGGTGTCTGTGAGTATAACAGAACTCATTTGGCAGGCAAAACCCTGAGACATTTTCTGACAGGAAGTGGATACCTGATGTGTTGTATTGACTTTAAACCTCTCCCATTGAAAAACACAGGGGTTTAGGAATATTTTGGCACTTCCTATTGCTTCCACTAGATGTCACCAGCCTTTACAAAGTGTTTTGAGTCTTCTGGAGGGAGATCTGACCGAACAAGAGCCATGGAACGGTGATGTCCCATTAGACACCTGGCGCGCTACTTCATGTTGGGTACCCTCGTTCCAATACGTTATAAAAGGCTATGCATTCGTCCACCTTGAATATTATTCATGTTCTGGTTAAAAAAGGCCCTAATGATTTATGCTATACAACGTTTGACATGTTTGAACGAACGGAAATATATTTTTTCCCCTCGTTCATGACGAGAAGTCCGGCTGGCTTACATCATGTGCTAACGAGACGGAGATTTTTGGACATAAATGATGAGCTTTTTTGAACAAAACTACATTCGTTATGGACCTGTGATACCTGGAAGTGACATCTGATGAAGAGAATCAAAGGTAATGGATTATTTACATAGTATTTTCGATTTTAGATCTCCCCAACATGACGTCTAGTCTGTATCGCAACGCGTATTTTTCTGGGCACAGTGCTCAGATTATTGCAAAGTGTGATTTCCCAGTAAGGTTATTTTTAAATCTGGCAAGTTGATTGCGTTCAAAAGATGTAAATCTATAATTCTTTAAATGACAATATAATATTTTACCAATGTTTTCTAATTTTAATTATTTAATTTCTGACGCTGACTTGACTGCCGGTTATTGGAGGGAAACGATTTCCTCAACATCAATGCCATAGTAAAACGCTGTTTTTGTATATAAATATGAACTTGATAGAACTAAAAATGCATGCATTGTCTAACATAATGTCCTAGGAGTGTCATCTGATGGAGATTGTAAAAGGTTAGTGTATCATTTTAGCTGGTTTTATGGTTTTGGTGACCCTGTCTTTGACTTGACAAAACATTACACACAACTCTTGTAAATGTACTGTCCTAACATACTCTAAATTTATGCTTTCGCCGTAAAACCTTTTTGAAATCGTAAAACGTGGTTAGATTAAGGAGATGTTTATCTTTCAAATGGTGTAACATAGTTGTATTTTTGAAAAATTTGAATTTTGACATTTATTTGGATTCAAATTTGCCGCTCTTGAAATGCACCTGCTGTTGATGGAGTGCACCACAGGTGGCACGCTAGCGTCCCACCTAGCCCCAAGAGGTTAACATAGTGTCCATAGAAGGGCCAGAAGTATAGAGAATGGTGTCGTCTGCGTAGAGGTGGATCAGAGGCTCACCAGCAGCAAGAGCGACATCATTGATGTATACGGAGAAAAGAGTTGGCCCAAGAATTGAACCCTGTGGCACCCCCATAGAGACTGCCAGAGGTCCGGACAACAGGCCCTCTGATTTGACACACTGAACTCCATCAGAGAAGTAGTTGGTGAACCAGGCGAGGCAATCATTTGAGAAACCAAGGCTATTGAGTCTGCTGATGAGGATGTGGTGATTGACAGAGTCGAAAGCTTTGGCCAGGTCAATGAATTCGGCAGCAGAGTATTGTTTCTTATCGATGGTGGTTACAATATCATTTAGGACTTTGAGCGTGGTGCACCCATGACCAGCTCTGAAACCAGATTGCATAGCGGAGAAGGTGCGGTGGGATTCGAAATGGTCGGTAATCTGTTTGTTGACTTGGCTTTCGAAGACCTTAGAAAGGCAGGGTAGGATGGATATAGGTCTGTAGCAGTTTGGGTCAAGAGTGTCCCCTCCTTTGAAGAGGGGGATGACAGCAGCTGCTTTCCAATCTTTGGGAATCTCAAACGACACGAAAGAGAGGTTGAACAGGCTAGTAATAGGGGTTGCAACAAGGAAAACAGACTGAGACCTGGATCTCTTTTTTGTCTAGCCCGGCTGATTTGTGGGGGTCCAGATTTTGTAGCTCTTTCAGAACATCAGCTGAATGGATTTGAGAGAAGGAGAAATGGGGGAGGCTTGGGCGAGTAGCTGTGGGGGGTGCAGTGCTGTTGACTGCAGTAGGGGTAGCCAGGTGGAAAGCATGGCCAGCCGTAGAAAAAGGCTTATTGAAATTCTCAATTATAGTGGGTTTATCGGTGGTGACAGAGTTTCCTATCCTCAGTGCAGTGGGCAGCTGGGAGGAGGTGTTCTTATTCTCCATGGACTTTACAGTGTCCCAGAACTTTTTTGAGTTTGTGTTGCAGGAAGCAAATTTCTGCTTGAAAAAGCTAGCCTTGGCTTTTCTAACTGCCTGTGGTTTCTAACCTCCCTGAAAGGTTGCATATTACGGGGGCTGTTCGATGCTAATGCAGAACGCCACAGGATGTTTTTGTGCTGGTCAAGGGCAGACAGGGCTGGGGAGAACCAAGGGCTATATCTGTTCCTGGTTCTAAATTTCTTGAATGGGGCATGCTTATTTAAGATGGTGAGGAAGGCATTTAAAAAAAATAACCAGGCATCCTCTACTGACGGGATGAGGTCAATATCCTTCCAGGATACCCGGGCCAGGTCGATTAGAAAGGCTTGCTCGCAGAAGTGTTTTAGGGAGCGTTTGACAGTGATGAGTGGAGGTCGTTTGACCGCTTACTCATTACGGATGCAGGCAATGAGGCAGTGATCGCTGAGATCTTGGTTGAAAACAGCAGAGGTGTATTTAGAGGGCACGTTGGTTAGGATGATATCTATGAGGGTGCCAGTGTTTACGGCTTTGGGGTTATACCTGGTGGGTTCATTAATAATTTGTGTGAGATTGAGGGCATCAAGCTTGGATTGTAGGATGGCTGGGGTGTTAAGCATGTCCCAGTTTAGGTCACCTAACAGCACGAGCTCTGAAGATAGATGGGGGGCAATCAGTTCACATATGGTGTCATGAGCACAGCTAGGGGCCGAGGGGGGTCTATAGCAGGCGGCAACGGTGAGAGACTTGTTTTTAGAGAGATGGATTTTTAAAAGTAGAAGTTCAAATTGTTTGGGTGCAGACCTGGATATTAGGACAGAACTCTGCAGGAGATTACAACACCGCCCCCTTTGGCCGTTCTATCTTGTCTGAAAATGCTGTAGTTAGGAATGAAGATTTCAGAGTTTTTGGTGGACTTCCTAAGCCAGGATTCAGACACGGCTAGGACATCCGGGTTGGCGGAGTGTGCTAAAGCAGTGAATAAAACAAACTTAGGGAGGAGGCTTCTAATGTTAACATGCATGAAACCAAGGCTTTTACGGTTACAGAAGTCATCAAAAGAGAGCGCCTGGGGAGTAGGAGTGGAGCCAGGCACTGCAGGGCCTGGATTCACCTCTACATCACCAGAGGAGGAGGAGGATAAGGGTACGGCTAAAGCTATGAGAATTGGTCGTCTGTGACGTCCGGAATAGAGAGTAAAAGGAGCAGGTTTCTGGGGGCGCAAAAATAGCTTCAAGGTATAATGTATAGACAAAGTTATGGTAGGATGTGAATATGTAAAGAATATAAAAAAGAAGAAAATATGTAAATATATATATATACACGGGACACGACAAGAAGAGGACAAAGGATGTCTGACTGCTATACCATCTTGGGACATACTGATATCTGATTAACATCAGTAAATACAGTGAGTACTATCTTATAAAACAGGAGCATTGATCTGATTAACACCAGTAAATATAGTGAGTACTATCTTATAAAACAGGGACATTGATCTGATTAACACCAGTAAATACAGTGAGTACTATCTAATAAAACAGGGACACAAACTCTGCAGTTGTTGAACTAATGTGTGATTTTTAAAAGGGCATTCTACACTTGAATATGTTTTTGTACTGTGTGAATTGTTCATGACGTCCTCCAGGGATTTTTAAACTTTTCCTGTTGAAAAGGGATATATAAATACAGTAAAGTATAAACACACTAAAGGGAAACAAATAAATGTTTTGAGCAAAATAGTGTTTTTTTTTTTAGATCTGCAAACTAGAAGGATTTATGTCAAAGTAAAAAGTGATATCTAAATACAATCTAATTGTCAGGCTGATGGCAAAGCTAGCCAAAGAGCATTATACTGGTTAAAGTGTTTTTTAAGTGTAAAGCAGATGATTTGCGACAATAACACAAACATATTAAGCAGGTGATTCAAGCGAGCCTTACAATTATAATCCAAAAGTAATGTGAAATGCACTCATAAGCAACCTGGAAATGGAGGCTATTTTTGCTGTCAGCCTATGAGAACTCCCCTGAGTTTTCCCCCACGGTGGTGAATTAGTGAATAGACACAGCTTAATGTGAGTTTCCATGAGAAGCACTCCTGATCTTGCGCTGTAATATTCAGAATACATTGTGAAAAACTAAAATCTTTGCTCACCATTTTTGCTCCAGGCAGATATACTACATCCAAAACTAGTGGTTTCCTCATTACCAGATATACTACATCCATAACTACTGGTTTCCTCATTACCAGATATACTGCATCCATAACTATCGGTTTCCTCATTAGAATAGAGGAGTTTCTACAACCAAATTGCGTGTGCATCGCTGCAATTTTAGCAAACACAGAAAGGGGCCTATATTGGAGGCCTAAAGTCATCTGGCACACTGTTTAGGTCTTGACTGTCTTAAGATAGTCTTGTCAAATCATTTAACAGATGTCAATTGTTGTACAACTTCATGGGTACCCTCTGGTCATCCCTTTTTTACCTCAAATAAACAGTGGATTTCTGCTGTTGTGGGCATTTAACCATCTGTATGACTTTGTTGTTCACACAGGAGAGAGACGGGACTATCGTGGATCCTCTGGGGATCCTCAGCAACATCATGATGCTGACGAGGCAGAGAAGAGTCTCTCCAGATCAGAACTCCTCAAGAAACACCTGCCGAGACCCACAGGGAAGAAATCTCACTGCTGCTCTGACTGTGGGAAAAGATTAAACTCCTCAGTAAAACTTAAAGTACATCAAAGAATTCACACTGAAGAGAAACCTTTTGGCTGTACTCAATGTGGGAAGAGTTTTTTTCTTTCAAGCTGTCTGAAGAGACACCAGAAAACACACACAGGAGAGAAACCTTATAGCTGTCATCAATGTGGAAAGAGTTTTACCCAGTCAAGAAGCCTGATATCACATCAGAGAACACACACAGGAGAGAAACGAGAGAAACCATATAGCTGTACTCAATGTGGGAAGAGTTTTGTTCGTTCTAGCAGTCTGAACGTACACCATAGAACACACACAGGAGAGAAACCTTTTAGCTGTAATCAATGTGGGAAGAGTTTTATTTCATCTTGCCAGCTGAAGGTACACCATAGAACACACACAGGAGAGAAACCTTTTAGCTGTAATCAATGTGGAAAGAGTTTTTATATATCTAGCCAGCTGAAGGTACACTATAGAACACACACAGGAGAGAAACCTTTTAGCTGTACCCAATGTGGGATGAGTTTTACCCGATCAACAAACCTGATATCACACAGGAGAACACACACCGGGGAGAAACCTCATAGCTGTGATCAATGTGACAAGAGATACTCTGATAAAAGATCTCTGATGAAACATCAGAAAATACATGAAGGAGTTGTTTCATGATATCAATGAAATATTGTCACAATGTAGAATGTTTTAACATTGTTGTAGCAGTATTTTAATGATGTCACAATGTAGAACCCTAAACGTTTGCCCCCTGTTCTATTGATTTCAACATGATATGGATATTAGCCTCAGGGGGAAAATCCAGGCTCTGAAATGGAAGAGTTACTATTTATGTGATTTAACAAAAAGTGACTAACAAAAAAAGAGCTGTTTTACACTTACCACGTTGGTGATCCACTTGAATCAAAATGCAACACTTCAAAATGTAGCTAGCTGTTTTCTACAAATTCTCCTCTAACCAGGGATGTTCACATTATTCCCAGATTCCATGTGGTTTTTGAGCTGTTAGTTTTAACAGGACGAGCAACCTCATCTCCCTCCTCTCGCACAATTGATTTCAACATGATATTGATGAGTGATGACAAATGAGTGTTCCTTTGTTTAGCGACCCCTACATTTAAATGCATCACTCCAAAATGTAGCTGACTGTCTTCTGCAGGTTGTCCTCTAACCAGTGAGGTAACAGATATCTCCCATTTCCATGTGTTTTATTTAGTTGTGTTAGTTTCAACAGCACGTACAACCTGATTTCCCCCCTAATCGATATCAGTGATTTATTGCTACTTGTCAAAACAACAGAGTTTTTGGTGCTTGTGCAGTTTATAAGCTGCTTGTTTAAATAAATACAAGTAATATGATTATTGTGGCAGATGTTTGTGTACATAGCACATTTTATGTTTAGGTTTTCAATATATCACAAACTGTTTCTGCATATTTAGACACAATAAAACTGTGTTTCGACATTGGGGATATCCCACCTAGCAAAATGTCATTGAAAAGCTGTTGAAAATAAGACGATGCAACCAAATATTTCATTTTTACTGTTCATGTAACATTTAGTAATGATAATTATTTATGCAACCAACTGACACATTTTTTGTAAAATTATATTGACATTGTTGCCCTGCTTTTAGAATATCAGGGTTCATTTTTTTGTTTGGGCTCGTTCCAAGGGGACGAGAGTTCTACAAGCTGGTGAGTTTTAGGATTCTATAGAAAGAAAAAGGAGAGAAAATAATACGATTGTATATTATTATTTAGAAATACACGTTTTTAATTGTTGACAGCCAGTAGACACCATGTTTATATTAGTGAAGGTGAAGTATTGTTGATTATAATGTGAAATGGAAGTTGTTTTCTGTTCGTGGTAAGCAAATTGTCCAACAAAAATATAGTATATATTTGTTGTCTTAAGGGGGAAGGTGTTACAGTCGTTGGTTTTTCCATTTATGTTTTGAGGTTGGACTTTAGCTACGTCTAGCTCGTTAGCCCGTATAGCTCGTTAGCACGTAGGACGCACTGATTGGTGTCACCTCGTTAGTCAGTATGTGTTACACCTGTGCTGGCTTGTCCATCTCGTTAGTGGGAAGGTGTTTCACCTGAGCTGGTCCAGGTTCTATTTAAGAGTGTCTGGCCCAGTGCTCCAGTTGTCTTGATACATGTGGAGAGTCAACACCTTTATTTGCTCCACCTTTTTGGTTTGCTTCCTGTCTTTAAGTTTGGTGTGGGTTTTTATTTTGTTTGCCTCTTCTTGGGCAGATTTAGTGGGTCTCATGGTGGGTGTCTTTTAGGTCCCAGTTGTTGTTACTAGTCAACTTTCAGTGGACACCCCCATAGTGTCTTTCAGAACCCCTCCTAAAATCCCACCTGTTTAGTTGTGGTTGTTGTCAGTGACTCTTTGTTAGTCCCTCTTCTATTTAAGGGACATTTCTGGTTTTCTTGCTGGGGAACGTAACAACAAACAATGGAGTAAAACATGCTTATTTTGGGTTGGATGTTGCATCATATATGCATGAATGAATTGTTAATATTTTAGTCAATGGCATTTCCTTAGGATGCTCATGACTCTTTCAGTTGTTATTCTTCTGTTTTTATCATCTTATGTTTGTTGTGTAGTCAATACTTGTTAATTTTCATTTGTTTTTTCCTGTGAAGCCATTGTCTTGCATCCATGTCTGAAATGTGCTGTATAAATAAAGCTTGATTTGATTTGAACATGACTGACCAATCAACAGACTCTTGGTCTTAGTGGGAGATATACTGAATTTATACTATGTCAAATAGTGCATGGTATGTAAGTTAAGTATCACTTTTCAACCAATCCAGTGTATTTCAATGTCAATGGATTCAGCTACTGAAAATGGAAACGAACAAATGGACCAATCCCACTTTTCCAGCCTTTTGAAGGCGTGGTGGAGTGGTAAACACCACCCCCGGCTCTACCAGGGGCTTGAGGTGGTCTCCCACAGCTCTGATTATGTCATGTTCTGTGGCCTTGCTGTTCCATTTATTGACTGCCCCTGCAACACCGAAAGAAACACATTTAGTCATATTATATAAAACACTCAAAGTAATGGATATGGAGCATCAATGGCCTCAGTTACACCTGGCAACTAAATGTGACTTCTGTCATCCGATCACTCCAAGCTGCATTAGGTTCAGATCTACCAGGATGGGCCTTTGACAGTCTGGACGCAGTCAGGCCACCTAATATGCATAAGTAATGTAAAGAGATGGGGTGAATGAGTGGGGAAAAGTACTTTCTACACAAATGACCTTCATAATATCAAAGAACAAATGTGTGTGCCTGAGGGGGAATTAACTTTCATACAGCCAAAAGGGGTGAGAAATTACACCAATATCAGTGGACAATTTGCACTAATGTAAATAAACATAGATGATGGAACATATTCCCTTTTGCTGACGTGATGAACCACTAAGGGGACATAAATATTTACCATCTAAACCATGTGTGACCTCTCACCTCTCTGGCTGTAGAAGTGTTCTTCCTAACCAGTCCCTCAACAGCTCTCTGACTGAGCTCCACCCTCACTGGGTCTTCAGAGGAGAGGAAGGCTGAGGAGGGATGGAAGGATGAATGGATCAGTCAGTCAATAAAGTGTAGAGCTGCTGTCTATGCTGTCTGACAAAATCACTATTTTAGTAGTTCATTAAAGTAAATAAGGCTTTATGACTGCTGAATACCAACTATCAATCACTTAGATCATGTATTTTCAGGTAGAGATACATCCTTGGGACTTCCCTAGTCCATTGAAGTTGACATTTAAAATGGTTAAGGTAGGGGTTAAGGTTAGGGTTTAGGGTAGGGATGTCCCAAGGATCCCAGATAGCATTGACCATTGTGCATTCTTCTGTCTCTTTTACATAGCAGGTGATGGGTTCTGACTTCTGAACTTTTAAATATGAAATATCCTTATGTGAAATTGAATGAAACAATAATGTATGTTGATGCTAATATGATGTACAATATTCCATGATGTTTCTATATGATAACAATAGAGTAATATATTTAATATGATGTACAATATTCCATGATGTTTCTATATGATAACAATAGAGTAATATATTTAATATGATAACAATAGAGTAATATATTTACTATGATGTACAATATTCCATGATGTTTCTATATGATAACAATAGCGTAAAATATTTAATATGATGTACAATATTCCATGATGTTTCTATATGATAACAATAGCGTAATATATATAATATGCCATATACTATTTTTTAACAGTTTCACTAATTCATTTTAATTAACTTAATCATTATGACACACCCCTCACTATTGTTATGACGTTGGCCTGTGGGTAAGGTTTATGACCCCCCCATAAATACCTTTCTCCCTTCCCCTTTCTTTCTGACCCTACTGAAGGACTGCTGTCCTGAAGGACTGCTGTCCTGTTAAATATAGAGAGTCTGGGAACATCAAACAAATGGGGAAAGGAACCATATTTTGGTAATAAAACCAGTTGGAAATATGCTTTGGAACGTAATGAGTATGGATGTCAGTTCGGTTGTCATCTGAGACATTATGACTGATGACAGGACGACATAAACTGTACCTGGGAAAGTATACACCCTCTAGTTATCAGAGTCACATGGAATTGTTATGCAATTGAAATATTTGATATTGAAATAGTTTGTTAGGAGATTAAATGTAATTTTAGCTTCCAAATGAGAGAATTGGGTTTTCATAAGGAAAGTGCCCTTCTTGATCAGTGGCCCACCCCTGTGAAGAGACAGGGGTTATAAACGATGAAACACATCCTTCCCCCTCTCCACTATATAAGCCTTTGACGAAAAGATAACCACATGTTCCAGTACGTGAGGTCTGCAGCCTCTACGTTAGAAGGACACACGTCAAGTACAGAACTAAGCCAACCTCAGCGTGAGCTTTCGTGGCGAATGGTATGAACTTTGAGCTTATTCACTACAGAAGTGATACTTCCTAGCCGTTGAGTTAGCAGCGGCCGCTGTAGACGTGGGCTAGGAAAGGACGGACGACGGATCCAGTCTAACAACGAACAGACGAAGATACCACCACGTATTCAATTTACCACCAGAGACATTCTTCCGAGGACAGGAAGATCTGTTGGCCAACCCGGCCAGCATCTACAACCAACCTACCGAAGCGCAGCTCAGAGTAAATATTTATTGCATTTTCCTTTTCCAAATGGGCGGTAATTTAGTAATGCATAAGATAATGTATTTACGATATCAAAGCTGCTGTTTGTTTGTTCCTAAGTCTTCACGCTCTTTCATTGAAGCCCAACTCCCTTTCCTTTGTGTAACCAGCCATCATACAGGTTCCGTCCACCGGGACGTTTTCTGTATGACATCATTTGTATTCTGTGTATTTGTAATTCTGTGTGATTAGTTTAGGTATTTAGTAAATAAATAATTAAACCCAATTTTGTATTGCTGATTCAACTTGTTAGCCAGGGTTCGTGAAGATAGCCAAGAATTTACAACATTCATTATGAGACTGAAAATAAGATAAGGGTTAATATTGACTGCTATCGATGTAAAATATTACTAAGTATTTTAAGAGTTTATTCGGAAGATAACGGCTCTATAAACGTTCTTCCGTGGTGCCCCGACTTTCTAGTTAATTACATTTACATGATTAGCTTAATCAGGTGATATTAATTACAGAGAAAGAATTTTATAGGTTAGCATGTCATATCACTTTATCCGGCATAGCCAAAGACACGACACTATTGTCATTGGTTGCACTAATTGCACTGTTTGTCTACATAACCTGGTTCAAGTATTCATGACATCACCCTGAGGAAGGCACAGTGATGCCGAAACGTTGGTAAATACCCATTCAATTGCTGGGAGTTTATACATGGAATGTGCGACTTTCTTTATTTTTGATAGTTTATTCGCCATTAGTCAGCACCTCCACACAAACTATTTTTCTGGGTGTGGCCCGTTCATGTTTTTTAAGGGTAGGTAACAACACATCTGCCACGCTGATCCACAACACAGGGGCCCCTCTGGGGTGCGTGCTCAGCCCCCTCCTGTACTCCCTGTTCACTCATGACTGCACAGCCAGGCACAACTCCAAAAGCATCATTAAGTTTGCCGATGCCACAAGAGTGGTAGGCCTGATCACCAACAATGACGAGACAGCCTATAGGGAGGAGGTCAGAGACCTGGCCATGTGGTGCCAGGAAAACAACCTCTCCCTCAAAGTGATCAAGACACAGGAGATGATTGTGGACTACAGGAAAAGGAAGACCGAGCACGCCCCCATTCTCATCGACGGGGCTGTAGTGGAGCAGGTTGAGAGCTTCAAGTTCCCTGGTGTCCACATCACTAACAAACTTTCATGGTCCAAGCACACCAAGACAATCGTGAAGAGGGCATGACAAAACCTATTCCCCCTCAGGAGACTGAAAAGATTTAGCATGGGTCCTCAGATCCTCTTTAGGTTCTACAGCTGCACCATCGAGAGCATCCTGACTGGTTACATCCCTGCCTGGTATGGCAACTGCTCTGCCTCCGACCGCAAGGCACTACAGAGGGTAGTGCGTACAGCCCAGTACATCACTGGGGCCAAGCTTCCTGCCATCCAGGACCTCTATACCAGTCGGTGTCAGAGGAATCCCCGCCCCACACTCTGTTATCATCTATGCATAGTCACTTTAATACTTCTACCTACATGTACATATTACCCCGACTAACCGGTGCCCCCGCACATTGACTCTGTACAAGTACCCCTTGTGTGTAGTCTAGCTATTAATATTTAACTTCTGCTCTTTCATTCTTGTTCCTTTTATTTAGTATTCTTATTTGTACTTTTTTTTAACTGCATTGTTGGTTAGGGGCTTGTAATTAAGCATTTCACTGTAAGGTAAAATTTGATTTGATTTGATAGACTCATAGTACAGAATGAATGACTGACTGCCCGGTTCAACATCAGTTCATCGTCTCACCTCATACTGTATTGGAGCAGCAGCAGCTGACTGCCCAGTTCAACATCAGTTCACCGTCTCACCTCATACTGTATTGGAGCAGCAGCAGCTGACTGCCCAGTTCAACATCAGTTCACGTCTCACCTCATACTGTATTGGAGCAGCAGCAGCTGACTGCCCAGTACAACATCAGTTCACCGTCTCACCTCCTACTGTATTGGAGCAGCAGCAGCTGACTTGATCGTTGATGCTAATCATCATGTTTGAATCTGAGAGTAAATAGAGCCGACTACACTCTAAAAATGAAGGGTTCAACTGGAGTTGTTCTCAGATCCCCTAAGAACCGTAGGGTTCTTGGTCAATGAAAAACAGGCCCAACAGGCCCAAAAGGTTCTTCAAAGAACTTGTTAGAAGGTGGGTTCATCGAGGAACCTCCGTTGTTGCTGGACTTCTTCCGGGAACTTCGCAATTACAACAAAACGATGGTGACAAGTTTGGATGCGACAACAGTTAAAAAGGTTAAGTTGGGTTGATGTTTGGCTCTGAATATGTCTCGAAATAATTTATATAATAAGATAACATACTTATAATGAATAACGAAGACAATTCTGTTTTTCTGTGAATATCTTCCATAACGTTACTATAGTTAATTAACGTAAATATTAGAAAGCCGGGTTTGACCGTCGGCGTTGTATGAGCTACAGTACAGTACCGTTAGCTAGCTAGCTAACGTTATGTCCTAACTAGGCACAACTAGGTTTGGATTATTTCCTCAACTATATTCTTTCCCATATATTGTATATCGTTTCCATAAAGCCAACATGGCTTTACACTGATTGATGTAAATTTCCAATCTAGAGCAGTTCTCACTTTTGTGATAATGAACTAGCTAACGTTTGCTTCGTTAACTAACTAACTAACTAACTAACTAACTAACTAACTAACTAACTAACTAACTAACTAACTAACTAACTAACTAACTAACTAAGGACAGTGACCTGTCCAGACGAGATGTTACAACGAACGTGATCGTCAATGGAGGTCTTCCTCTTTATATAGCCTGCTACAGCATGCAATACTATTAACTCACAAGGGGGCATAACGTTACATGTACAATTCTATCCCATTTTGGAAACGTTACATGTACAATACTATCCCATTTTGGAAACGTTACATGTACAATACTATCCCATTTTGGAAATGTTACATGGACAATATTATCCCATTTTGGAAACGTTACATGTACAATTCTATCCCATTTTGGAAACGTTACATGTACAATACTATCCCATTTTGGAAACGTTACATGTACAATACTATCCCATTTTGGAAATGTTACATGGACAATACTATCCAATTTTGGAAACGTGGAGGGAAATTAATATCTTAGATGGTAGCTGTAGATGGGATTCAAATGCATAATGGTATTATGCCTCTAACCCTATTACAGGGGCTGAGTCACTGGCTTACTGGTGTTCTTCCATACCGTCCCTGGGAGGGGTGCGTCACTTGAGTGGGTTGAGTCACTGATGTGGTCTTCCTGTCTGGGTTGGGCCCCCCCCCCTCTGGTTGTGCCGTGGCGGAGATCTTTGTGGGCTATACTCGGCCTTGTCTCAGGATGGTAAGTTGGTGGTTGGAGATATCCCTCCAGTGGTGTGGGGGCTGTGCTTTGGCAAAGTGGGTGGGGTTATATCCTGCCTGTTTGGCCCTGTCTGGGGGTTTCATCGGATGGGGTCACAGTGTCTCCTGACCCCTCCTGTCTCAGCCTCCAGTATTTATGCTGCAGTAGTTTATGTGTCAGGGGGCTAGGGTCAGTCTGTTTCATCTGGAGTATTTCTCTTGTCTTATCCGGTGTCCTGTGTGAATTTAAATATGCTCTGTCTAATTCTCTCTTTCTTTCTCTCTCTCGGAGGACCTGAGCCCTAGGACCATGCCTCAGGACTACCTGGCATGATGACTCCTTGCTGTCCCCAGTCCACCTGGCCGTGCTGCTGCTCCAGTTTCAACTGTTCTGCCTGCGGCTATGGAACCCTGACCTGTTCACCGGACATGCTACCTGTCCCACACCTGCTATCCCAGACCTGCTGGAACCCTGACCTGTTCACCGGACGTGCTACCTGTCCCAGACCTGCTGTTTTCAACTCTCTAGAGACAGCAAGAGCGATAGAGATACTCTCAAAGATCGGCTATGAAAAAGCCAACTGACACTTACTCTTGTGTTACTGACTTGTTGCACCCTCGACAACTACTATGATTATTATTATTTGACCATGCTGGTCATTTATGAACATTTGAACATCTAGGCCATGTGCTGTTATAATCTCCACCCGGCACAGCTAGAAGAGGATTGGCCACCCCTCATAGCCTGGTTCCTCTCTAGGTTTCTTCCTAGGTTTTGGCCTTTCTAGGGAGTTTTTCCTAGCCACCGTGCTTCTACACCTGCATTGCTTGCTGTTTGGGGTTTTAGGCTGGGTTTCTGTACAGCACTTTGAGATATCAGCTGATGTAAGAAGGGCTATATAAATACATTTGATTTGATTTGGTATTAATACAGTGTCTAGACTACCTCTTTTGTATAAATGCCCTTCAGAATCCAAACACAGTTTTGCCACGGAGCAAAATGTTGCTTATAATCTTTCAAGTCAGCCTGAGAAAATATTGAACAATTTGTGTACAAAGATATCTTGAAATGTGATATTAGGCCTGTATGGCAGTACTGTTACTGTATGGCAGTACTGTATTGGCTAGCGCTTTCTCCAATATGTTTTTCTATTTTACATTGTATGTCGATGCCATTTATCTTTCAATATTTATTTTATATATATTAATGCTTGTAAGACTATTCTTTGACACATTCTCTCTTCCTTTGCTAAATTTTTATAGGACAGAACATGGACACAATGCAATTGGGATCAAGAAGAAGGTACAGATATGTTTTAGGACAGCTGCATTTGAAGTGTACATTTAACCTACATAGCAGTCAATACAAACTGAAATCTATTAGCATTCAAATGTGTGCAAATTATCTTGTCAGAAATTAATCAAGTCCATGGAATGGATATAGACAAGATAATCCAAGGACTAGCAGAGGTAGAGAGGCGAGGCAGGGGTGAGGACATCATCCTGCTATTTTGACAGTCCAGATCTCTGAGAGGAACTACAAATCTCTATGTTTCTATCCAAACTTCAGATTAAGACACAACTCCCCTATCGCAGTCACACAACTCTCATATCACAGTCATACAATGCTATTCCCAAACATAACTAATTAATTAGTTGTTGTTACAAATCCTTTTTGCCCTGCAGTCTAGGGGGGATGGAAACGAGACCCGTAACATATCTCACGCAAATTATAACAGTGAAAAGGAACAGTGAGAACAAAAACCACAGACAACTTAAATTTACTGTCAAACACATCAGGTTTATTTTTAAAGGGGGGCGGGAAAAGGGGCTGAGCTGGACCCAAGGAAAGAAATAAGTATTCAAAAACACCCCTAAGCTAGTCTACCTGCTTCAACAACAGCTAGCTCACTAACCAATAAAATACAGTGAGTGGGTGGTCCGCCCAGTTCTAACTAGTGTTCTTAGACTGTATTTACCCCAGGGGTAGTGTATGTATGTATAATATTTACCCAAGGGTAGTGTATGCCCATGGGCGACTTGTCTTGGTACCCCCTTTTCCCACCAACAAACAAACAGTCAAACACCATAACAAAACTCACAGGATAACGGACAAAGGGACATGTAGTTGCAAAAACAAAAGAGAGAACTGATTGGGATACTTTTAAACCAAGGGAAAGGGGATGTGATTGGGTAAGAAAAAAGGAGCAGGTGTCTTCTGATTGGTTGCACCTGTGAATAGGGCAGAAGGAAAGAAAATACATGCACAGTATACCTGTATCCGTAACAGTTGTTTTTCAACAATATTTTAAACTGCATGAGTATTTTCTAATTTCTATCTCATGGTTAGTTCCTAGGATAATGCAACTCATACATTTACATCTTTCAATACTTCTAAAATGGGGTCCAGGTTTAAAACAATTACAGGTGCACCTTACTAGCTTATACTATATCATAAATGGTCATAACTAGTAAACACAGTTTGCACAGATTCCGGATGTTTAACGTTACATGGCCAAAACTAGTTCACAGAGATTCTAGTTGGCATCTAGTTCACAAAGATTCTAGATATTTAACGCTAGGGCATACCTTTAATGCCAGGGCATACCTGGCCCGCACATATAAAATCATTGGAATTCACCACTTCTGAGGGTCACACAGACACTTTTCAGAATGAGGTCCTTCTTCCAATAGAGTTTCACCAGGTACCGTGTTTCACACAGAACCCACAGTCACCCTGGCCCCTCACCCCTACAGACCAACCCCCACTGTGATCAATTCAGTGTCAGGATGGCTCTAGGTCGCCCGCAACCGACCAATGATAGGTGTCGGAGTCGACTGACTCTCAGATCACCCTCCACTGACTCGGCCCTGTTTACACCTCCAAGGTGCCCCCCCTCACACAGGAACACACACTCAGAGCCTAGGAGGCTTTTCTAAAAACTCCACTTCGCGTGTTTCGCTCACCTCTTTCTTTTTTAAATTACGTTGGAGATGTATCCACTCGGCTCGCTGCCTCTCAGATCAAAGGTGGGTCCATCTGCTCCGTTCCCGAAGTGTGGTCTCCCTGAGATCCCAAGTTAGAGGGATCCCTCGTGCACCATTTACCCAGGTCGACAGGAGCGGTCACCAAGTGAAGATTCACATCCCAATTGCCAAATGTGGAGGTTAATTTCTTTAATATCAATTGCGGAGAGACAAACTTATCACACAAGTCAGAGTTATTCTTAAACTAAATCTTTATTCACTTATACGGGAGCAGGTCAATACAACACACATACAAAGTGAATCGATTGAGTGCTCTACAATAATGATGGCTGGTCGACGAATCACCCCCAGATGAATCGTTGAGAGATGATTCATTGAGAGCCCCGAGACAAAAGTACAAAGGTCTTTTACAGCCAAGATACACCCCTTTCAACCTACATGACGAACAACAGATGTATAGAACGGGTCACAAGGTTAAGATTTGTATGAAAGATACTTATAATTCTAAGCAGACAGTATCTGCTGTAAAAACAGTACTCTGTGTAGAGACCAGGGTCTGGCCCTGGGGTCATCTCTCCCTGGTACCATATAGAACAGAAACATTAACTCATGCTGTGGAATGCGGTCTCTTTAGGTTTTATCACCCAAAAGACATTGTAAATCTCCTGTCAGTGTTTTCTCCCAGAGGCCCATCCTCAGTAGAACACACAGACACAATAGTTATAAGAACCCTCTATTCTGTTGCATAAAACAACCATTTGATGCAATAAAAGTATTGCAATTTTGCTCTCACAGTGTCTACTGAAAGTTGACTAGTAACAACAACTGGGACATAAGTCACCCACCATGAGACCCACTAAATCTGCCCAAGAAGAGGCAAACAGAAGAAAAACCCACACCAAACTTAAAGACAGGAAGCAAACCAAAACAGTAGCGCAACTAAAGGTGTTGACTCTCCACATCTATAAAGACAACTGGAGCACTGGGCCAGACACTCTTAAATAGAACCTGGACCAGCTCAGGTGAAACACCTTCCCACTAACGAGATGGACAAGCCAGCACAGGTGTAACACATACTGACTAACGAGGTGACACCAATCAGTGCGTCCTACGTGCTAACGAGCTATACGTGCTAACGAGCTAGACGTGCTAACGAGCTACACGTGCTAACGAGCTACACGTGCTAACGAGCTAGACGTGCTAAAGTCCAACCTCAAAACATAAATAAAAATATCCTATATTTTTGTTGGACAAGTTTGCTCACCATCAACAGAAAACAACTTCCATTTCACATTATAATCAATTACAATGCTTCACCTTCACCAATATAAACATGGTGTCTACTGACTGTCAACAATTAAAAACAGGAAAAAACACATTTCTAAATACATACATTTTTCTACAATCTTAATTTAAAAAAAACTCACTAGCTTCTAGAACTCTGGTCCCCTTGGAACGAGCCAAAACAAAACTCATCTCCAACACTGAAAAACGTGCAGTGAAAATAAATTGCAACTCACTGGCTAAACACAAAACTTTTGAACTGCCCAGCCTTGAGACAATCAGAAACCAAGTTGTTCTTAGCACAGACATGTCTGATTTCAAGAGGAACTCCTGCAATATCTGTAGAAACTTTCCACCTCACTGCGGAGCTTCTCTCTCTTTTCAGAGTTCACTAGATAGGCATGTTGTTGGATCGGGGCCCAGTCCCCAATGTCATGCTCTAGTACATTTGGGTTGGCACATCTGAGAATGAACCCTGATATTCTAAAAGCAGGGCAAGAATGTGAATATTATTGCACCAAAAAATGGTCAGTTGGTGGCATGAATAATTTTCATTACTAAATGTTACATGAAATGTAAATATTAAATATTTGATTGCATGCCTTATTTTCAAAGTCTTTTCAATTAAATATTGCTAGGTGGGATATCCCCAACGTCAAAACACAGTTTTAACATGTCCAAATCAATAACCAATATGCAGAAACAGTTTGGGATAAATTGAAAACCTAAACATAAAATGTGCTATATACACAAACATCTGCCACAATAATCATATTACTTGTATTTTTTTTAAACAAGCACCTTAAAAACTGCACAAGCACCAGAAACACTGTTGTTTTGACAAGTAGCAATAAATCACTGATATCGATTAGGGGGGAAATGAGGTTGTATGTGCTGTTGAAACTAACACAACTAAAGAAACACATGGAAAAGGGAGATATATTTTACCTCACTGGTTAGAGGACAACCTGCAGAAGACAGTCAGCTACATTTTGGACTGATACATTTAAATGTAGGGGGTCGCTGAACAAAGGAACACAACACTTATTTGTCATCACTCATTAATATCATGTTGAAATCAATTGTGCGAGAGGAGGGAGATGAGGTTGCACGTCCTGTTAAACTAACAGCTCAAAAACCACACGGAATCTGGGAATAATGTGTACATCACTGGTTAGAGGACAACTTGTAGAAAACAGCTAGCTACACTTTGAAGTGTTGCATTTTGATTCAAGTGGATCGCCAATGTGGTAAGTGTAACACAGCTCTTTTTTTGTTAGTCATTTTTGGTTAAATCTCAAACAGTAACTCTTTCAATTCAGAGCTTGGATTTTTCCCCTGAGGCTAATATCCAAATCATGCTGAAATCAATTGAACGGGGCAAACATTTAGGCTTCTACATTGTAACATCATTAAAATACACCTACTACAATGTTTAAACATTCTACATTGTGACATTATTTCATTGATATCATGAAACAATTCCGTCATGTATGTATTTTCTGATGTTTGATCAGAGATCTTTTATCAGAGTATCTCTTCCCACATTGAACACAACTATAAGGTTTCTCTCCTGTGTGTCTCCGCTGGTGTATAGTCAGATAGCTAGATGTAGTAAAACTCTAACTACATTGATCACAGCTATAAGGTTTCTCTCCTGTGTGTGTTCTCTGGTGTACAGTCAGATCTCTAGATGTAATAAAACTTTTCACACATTGATTGCAACTAAAAAGTTCTCTCCTATGTGTGTCCTCTGGTGTGATAACAGGTTGCTTGACCGAGAAAAACTCTTCCCACATTGAGTACAGCTGTACGGTTTCTCTCCTGTATGTGTTCTCTGGTGTATAATCAGATAGGTAGATATAGTAAAACTCTGTCCACATTGATCACAGCTGTAAGGTTTCTCTCCAGTGTGAATTCTCAGGTGTAATTTTAGTGATTTTAATCTTAAATAACTCTTCCCACAATCAAAACAGTGGTGAGATTTCTCTCTTGTGTGTGTTAGCTGGTGTATTTTAAGTTCTGATGAAGATTTGCAACGTTTCCCACAGTCAGACCAGCAGATAGATTTCTTCCCTGTGGGTCTCTGCTGGTGATAGGATCTGGACAGACTCCTCTCTGCCTCGTCAGCATCATGATGTTGAGGCTCCACAGAGGATCCATGATAGTCACGTCTCTCTCCTGTGTGAACAACAAGTCAGACAGATGGTGAAAGGCCCACAACAGTAGAAATCCACTGAAAAAGGTGATGCCAACAGCGTAGCCATGATACTGTACAACAATTGACGTCTGTAATGAATATTAAAATTACTTGACAATTGTCTTAAGACAGTCAAGTGAGCAACAATAGTCATATTTAGTCTTGTTTTCACATTAGTAGTAACTAGAAATAAGTAAAAGCTGTTGAAATCCTAAGCAATGTGCCAGACGACTTGAGGTCTCCAATATAGGCACCTTTCTGTGTTTAATAAAATTGCGGCAGGAGCGCAATGTGCACACAATCTGGTTGCAGAAACTCCTCCACTAGTTACCACTAGTTATGGATGTAGTATATCTGGTAATTAGGAAACCGCTAGTTATGGATGTGGTATATCTGGTAATGAGGAAACCACTAGTTATGGATGTAGTATATCTGGTAATGAGGAAACCACTAGTTATGGATTTGGTATATCTGGTAATGAGGAAACCACTAGTTATGGATGTAGTATATCTGGTAATGAGGAAACCACTAGTTATGGATGTAGTATATCTGGTAATGAGGAAACCACTAGTTATGGATGTAGTATATCTGGTAATGAGGAAACCGCTAGTTATGGATGTGGTATATCTGGTAATGAGGAAACCACTAGTTATGGATGTCGTATATCTGGTAATGAGGAAACCACTAGTTATGGATGTCGTATATCTGGTAATGAGGAAACCACTAGTTATGGATGTAGTTTATCTGGTCATGAGGAAACCACTAGTTATGGATGTAGTATATCTGCTAATGAGGAAACCACTAGTTATGGATGTAGTATATCTGGTAATGAGGAAACCACTAGTTATGGATGTAGTATATCTGGTAATGAGGAAACCACTAGTTATGGATGTAGTATATCTGGTAATGAGGAAACCGCTAGTTATGGATGTAGTATATCTGGTAATGAGGAAACCACTAGTTATGGATGTAGTATATCTGGTAATGAGGAAACCGATAGTTATGGATGTAGTATATCTGCCTGGAGCAAAAATGGTGAGCGAAGATTTTAGTTTTTCACAATGTATTCTGAATATTACAGCACAAGATCAGGAGTGCTACTCAAGGAAACTCACATTAAGCTCTGTGTCTATTCACTAATTCACCACCGTGGGGGAAAACTCAGGGGAGTTCTCATAGGCTGACAGCAAATATTGCCTCCATTTACAGGTTGCATATGAGTGCATTTGACATTACTTTTGGATTATAATTGTAAGGCTCGTTTGAATGTCCTGCTTAATAGGTTTGTGTTATTGTCTAAAATGTACTACTTTATATTTAAAAACGACTTCAACCAGTAAAATGCTCATTGGCTAGTTTTCCATCAGCCTGACAATGAGGGTTTGTCCACTAAGTGTTAAACAAATTGGCCCATAACTTCACCTAACAATAACATAGACCTACTGTAGGACCCATAACTTCACCTAATAATAACACAGACCTACTGTAGGACCCATAACTTCACCTAACAATAACATAGACCTACTGTAGGACCCATAACTTCACCTAACAACAACATAGACCTACTGTAGGACCCATAACTTCACCTAACAACAACATAGACCTACTGCAGGACCCATAACTTTACCTAACAACAACGGACTTACTGTAAGACCCATAACTTCACCTAACAACAACATAGACCTACTGTAGGACCCATAACTTCCCCTAACAATAACATAGACCTAGGATTAGAAATCATTTAATATTTCAGGTGAAACATGGAAACTAGAATGTCTTTGTCATGACATTTCATAACCTGATCACCAGATAATTTTGTGAATAATCCCACTAGGCTACTCTGTAATGTGCTGTCATTCTAAATGTCCTGAATATAGGAAAATAGCTCTGTGTGTTGTACAATAGCCTATCCATCAAGGAACAGTTCTCAACACATTATGAGCTAAGTATCTCTGTGTCCAAACAGACTAACGAGACCCTACAGTAAATCAAGCAGACAATAACATTATAAACATCAATTTGTTAGGGATGTTGGATCCAACGTGGAGCACGGCATAACTGTCTTTACCAGAGTAATGAATGAAGAAGCACTTTGGTTGTTGTTGCATGTCGTGATGTTTATCATGTGACTGTCATTCAGAAAATGATTTCCTGGATCAGCTGATGATAGTTGAACATGTGACTGTAACTAAACAGCTACAGTATTAAGTATTATGTGTAATTATTTAAGAACCGCATTAATGACAGTATCCATTTGGGTGTTGTCAATAAAGTTAAGGTGACTCTCGGTTAGAACCATTGGATTTAGCAAACTCTGAAATGATTCAGGATTTCTGTGCCCATGAAAACTGTTTTCCAGCGTAATATAAGGAGACACTAAATGTTACATAGTTAGAGTGCATTTTTTTTATTTAGAAATTGCACTGTTGGTTAGAGCCTGTAAGTCAGCATTTCAATGTAACACCTGTTGTATTTGGCGCACGTGACAAATACATTTTGATTTGATAGAAGTAGGACTAGTCTACCTGTCCTGTGTGCAAATGTAGGCTTATAAATGTGCCCATTTGGGGATGTCTGATAGTATTTCTGATTGTCTTAATGCACCACCACTAATGAGTTGTGGAGCTTCTCAAAGCAAATTTTTCTTCACCTCAAACAGCAAGTAAACAAAGTCTAATCAAAATCAATTGCGAATGACAATAGTTCCTCAAAGTATTTTCGTAAAATATTTCCAGCGATAACCACTCGGCATGAAAGGGAAAAATGTAATGCTCACTGGCGGGAAACTGAGGGCCCAGAATATTTTATACAATGTTTCAAGCTTGCTATCACACGTTTCAGAGGACCCAGTTGATAGTTGATACAATGTTTCAAGTTTGTTGTAGACAGGCCATGTGCAGCAAATGTGATTTATAGGATATTTATTTTTATCAGGATATTTTCTACCTGCAGGCTGCAATGTTAAATGTTTTTAGCTTTATGTAGGTTATTTTAAAAAACCTAGCAATGGAAATAAAAATGTTTATTTAGTGTAGCCTATTACCAGAAACTATAGGAGCATAACGACTGCTGGTGTCGTCTATTACCAGAAACTATAGAAGCATAACGACTGCTGGTGTAGCCTATTACCAGAAACTATAGGAGCATAACGACTGCTGGTGTAGCCTATTACCAGAAACTATAGGAGCATAACGACTGCTGGTGTAGCCTATTACCAGAAACTATAGGAGCATAACGACTGCTGGTGTAGCCTATTACCAGAAACTATAGGAGTATAACGACTGCTGGTGTAGCCTATTACCAGAAACTATAGGAGCATAACGACTGCTGGTGTAGCCTATTACCAGAAACTATAGAAGCATAACGACTGCTGGTGTAGCCTATTACCAGAAACTATAGGAGCATAACGACTGCTGGTGTAGTCTATTACCAGAAACTATAGGAGCATAACGACTGCTGGTGTAGCCTATTACCAGAAACTATAGGAGCATAACGACTGCTGGTGTAGCCTATTACCAGAAACTATAGGAGCATAACGACTGCTGGTGTAGTCTATTACCAGAAACTATAGGAACATAACGACTGCTGGTGTAGCCTATTACCAGAAACTATAGAAGCATAACATCAGAATTTACGAAGGCCAGCAGCGGGAGGAGAAGGCTATAAGGAAGAGTTTTTTTCTGATGGTTAGGCTATCTTGTTTCAGAGGGGTGTCATCAATAGCACATAATGACAAAGTGAAAACAGGTAAAAAAACGGAAATACCTTATTTACTTAAGTAGTCAGACCATTTGTTATGAAACTCGAAATTGCTTTCAGGTGCATCTTGTTTCCATTAATCATCCTTGAGATGTATCTACAACTTGTTTGGAGTCCACCTGTGGTAAATTCAATTGATTGGATATGATTTGGAAGGCACACACCTGTGTATATAAGTTCCAGTTGAAAGTGCATGTCAGAGGAAAAACCAAGCCATGAGGTCGAAGGAATTGTCCGTAGAGCTCTGAGACAGGATTGTGTCGAGGCACAGATCTGGGGAAGGGTACCAAAAACATTCTGCAGCATTGAAGGTCCCCAAGAACACAGCGGCCCCCATGATTCTTAAATGCAAGACTCTTCCTAGAGTTGGTCACACGGCCAAACTGAGCAATTGGGGGAGAAGGGCCTTGGTCAGGGAGGTGACCAAAATCTGATGGTCACTCCGACAGAGCTCCAAAGTTCCTTTGTGGAGATGGGAGAACCTTCCAGAAGGACAACAATCTCTGCAGCACTCCACCAATCAGGCCTTTATGGTAGAGGCCAGACGGAAGCTACTCCTCAGAAAAAGGCACATGACAGCCCACTTGGAGTTTGACAAAAGGCACCTTAAGGACTCTAAGACCATGAGAAACAAGATTCTTTGGCTTGATGAAACCAAGATTGAACTCATTTGCCTGAATGCCAAGAGTCATGTCTAGAGGAAACCTGGCACCATTCCTACGGTGAAGCATGGTGGTGGCAGCATCATGCTGTGGGGATGTTTTTCAGCAGCAGGGACTGGGAGACCAGTCCGGAAAGTATTATGTGAAATTATTTTGATGTGATATTTAAATATTGTGTGAAATTATTTTGATGTGATATGAAAGTACAGCAATTTATGTTTCTAGAAACGTATCGAGATTGAGAATCTATTCATATTTGGATGGAATATTTGACTATTTTAGCTGCCAGAGCCAGTCTACCTCTGAAAATAACATACAGTCCTTGGACCTTGAGGAGTAACGGGGGCAGCAATCAGCAGTAGAAACAATAACAAAGCGTACTCCCTGCCCGTTTCGGTAAAAAACTGAGGGATGGGGCTGGAGAAATGTAACCATCCATGATATCAACATTATAGTTTTAACCATGTTTTGAGGATATACAGCGTTTGTTTATATTTACTGACAAACATTGGAGTAAAAAAAACTTATATTTTGGGTTCTGATGGGGTATGACAGTTTAACTAAGCTCATGAGGCATTTATAAGTGATTTCTTCAAGAAACAATGGGTACATATCATTAATGTATAAGTCCCTAAATGGATGTAACAACTGCTGATTGCCCCTTTAAGAGAACATATTGGGCTAATCTAATAGGAGATATTGAGGACTACAGTATTTCAGGCATTGTTATTGGATGCATTTGATCAATTGTTAACGTTTTGTTGATGGTCCACTCTTGATGTTCTACACGTTACAGTGTAGCTTCAGCCATTCCTACAGAACAACATTAAAGTGTAGAACCCCTTTACTGCATATTGGTTCAACGACTGCAGAGACGGTAATTACTGGTGTTAAACAGATCTCCAACCTCCTCTTCTTCCTCCAATGTGACAGTCATCTCCCCCTCCTCCTCTTTCACTCCAAAAACTGCAACCTCTTTCTCTTCCTCCTCTTCTTTTACTGTAACATCCTCCTCCTCTTTCACTCTGAACGCATCTTCCTCTTCTATCACCGAAACATCTTTCTCTTCCTCCTCCTCTTTGACGAGAGCTTCTTTCTCCGTCCAGCAGACCTCCGCTTCTTTATCAGGAGGAGAGTAACTGAGTGAACTCGCTAACTTAGCAAACCAGCTAGCTGACAAACAACGTAAATATATAATTAAATGGGCCAACAAGTACATACAACAGAAGTGTGTTTATACACAGCGACTAATATACACCAAAACAGTGTAAAGAGCGTGAATGTTGTAGCTATGTTTGCTAGAAAGCTACCGAGGTGTCTGACTAGCTGTTGTTGTTGAAGGAGCGTCCCGTCCACTAGATTATACGTCACACTGGCAGCATCGCCTGAACCTAAAAGACGCACATCGCCATCTGCTGACTGGAGTGGGCAACGCAGTTGAGGAACCAAACGTTTATTTTTCATTTATTTCAGAAAAGTTTACTATTATATTAAGTCTTTCAAAGAGAAGCATGTGTTGATTGCTTCGTTTTTAATGAGTAAGAAATTAAAACAAACTTTACACCCACTACATATTTGCATTGAACCATACTTCTGACATGGATCATTTTGACCCCAGAGCCATATCTTTTATCATAGCCAAAATGTGGTTTATTCAATTCTTCCAATTTTTCATGACTTTGTCAATCAACTTGTTCTTAATAAATCTAAATCATGGTTTAGTGTTTCTGTATCAAAATGAACTATTAACAAATATAAGTCCTTTGGAGTAATTTTGACCACAGCAAAAAGCATCTTTGATAAATAGGATGTTTATTTCAAATCAAAATCACATTTTATTGGTCACATACACATGTTTAGCAGACGTTATTGCGGGTGTAGTGAAATGCTTGTGTTTCTAGATCCGACAGTGCAGTAATATCTAACAAGTAATATCTAACAATTTCACAACATATACCCAATACACACACATCTAAGTATTTGCATCTAGGTTTCTCTGTAGACATGATCCATCCCACCAGAGGGTGGAGGGGCACCTGTATCAGGGGTTTTGACCAGAAGGACACCTGCAGATAAACAGTATAGTTCCTCCCATGTACTCTCCTAAGATTGGACTTTTCTATACCACGTATCACATGACTGTGTTCCTGCCAAGGCAGCAACTACTCTTCCTGGGGTTTATTATGGATCCCCATTAGTTCGTGCCAAGGCAGCAGCTACTCTTCCTGGGGTTTATTATGGATCCACATTCGTTCCTGCCTAGTAAGAAGTAAGGTCAGGGAGCGTGCCAGCCTGCCTGAACCACCCCTTTCGAGCAAAATATATAAATGATGGGTTATGAACTAATAGGTATAAATGATGGGTTGTGAATTAACAGGTATAAATGATGGGTTGTGAATTAACAGGTATAAATGATGGGTTATGAACTAACAGGTATAAATAATGGGTTATGAACTAACAGGTATAAATAATGGGTTATGAACTAACAGGTATAAATGATGGGTTATGAATTAACAGGTATAAATGATGGGTTATGAATTAACAGGTATAAATGATGGGATATGAACTAAGGCATAGCACACCAACATCAAAACCTCATCCCAACTGTAAAGTATGGTGAAGGGAGCATCATGGTTTGGAGTGGCCCAGTCAGAGTCCTGACCTCAACCCGATTGAGATGCTGTGGCATGACCTCAAGAGAGCAGTTCACACCAGACATCCCAAGAATATTGCTGAACTGAAACAGTTTTGTAAAGATGAATCGTCCAAAATTCCTTCTGACCGTTGTGCAGGTCTGATCCACAACTACAGAAAACGTTTGGTTGAGGTTATTGCTTCCAAAGGAGGGTCAATCAGTTATTAAAGGAACTAATGGGGATCCATAATAAACCCCAGGAAGAGTAGCTGCTGCCTTGGCAGGAACTAATGGGGATCCATAATAAACCCAAGGAAGAGTAGCTGCTGCCTTGGCAGGAACTAATGGGGATCCATAATAAACCCCAGGAAGAGTAGCTGCTGCCTTGGCAGGAACTAATGGGGATCCATAATAAACCCCAGGAAGAGTAGCTGCTGCCTTGGCAGGAACTAATGGGGATCCATAATAAACCTCAGGAAGAGTAGCTGCTGCCTTGACAGGAACTAATGGGGATCCATAATAAACCCCAGGAAGAGTAGCTGCTGCATGGCAGGACCTAATGGGGATCCATAATAAACCCCAGGAAGAGTAGCTGCTGCCTTGGCAGGAACTAATGGGGATCCTTAATAAACCCCAGGAAGAATAGTTGCTGCCTTGGCAGGAACTAATGGGGATCCATAATAAACCCCAGGAAGAGTAGCTGCTGCCTTGGCAGGAACTAATGGGGATCCTTAATAAACCCCAGGAAGAGTAGTTGCTTCCTTGGCAGGAACTAATGGGGATCCATAATAAACCCCAGGAAGAGTAGCTGCTGCCTTGGCTGGAACACAGTCATGTGATACATGGCATAGAAAAGTCAAATCTTAGGAGAGTACATGGGAGGCACTATACTGTGTGTCTGCAGGTGTCTATCTGATCAAAACCGCTGATACAGGTGCCCCTCCACTCTCTGGTGGGATGGATCATGTCTACAGAGAAACCTAGATTCAAATACTTAGATCTGTGTGTATTGGGTATATGTTGTGAAATTGTTAGATATTAATTGTTAGATATTACTGCACTGTCGGAGCTAGAAACACAAGCATTTCGATACACCCACAATAACATCTGCTAAACACGTGTATGTGACCAATAAAATTTGATTTTGATTTGAAATAAACGTCCTATTTATCAAAGGTGCTTTTGGCTGGAGTCGAAATGACTCCAAAGGATTTTAATTAGTTAAAAGTCCATTTTGATACAGAAACACTAAACCATGATTTAGATTTATTAAGAACAAGTTGATTGACAAAGTCATGAAAATTTGGAAGAATTGAATAAACCACATTTTGGCCATGATAAAAGATATTCCTCTGGGGTCAAAATGATCCATGTCAGAAGTATGGTTCAATGCAAATATGTTGTGGGTGTAAAGTTTGTTTTAATTTCAGGCCTTGCTGCCAGTGTGACGTATAATCTAGTGGACGGGACGCTCCTTCAACAACAACAGCTAGTCAGACACCTCGGTAGCTTTCTAGCAAACATAGCTACAACATTCAAGCTCTTTACACTGGTTTGGTGTATATTAGTCGCTGTGTACTAAACACACTTCTGTCGTATGTACTTGTTGGCCCATTTAATTATATATTTACGTTGTTTGTCAGCTAGCTGGTTTGCTAAGTTAGCTTAGAACTAGGCTAGTCGCTAATGCTAGCTAGCTAACATCCCCGACCATGAGTTCACTAAGCTACTCTCCTCCTGCTAAAGAAGAGGAGGTCTGCTGGACAGAGAAAGAAACTATCGTCAAAGAGGAGGAGGGAATGATGTTACAGTACAAGAACAAGTAGAGGGTGAGGCTGTTACCGTGAAAGAAGAAGAGAAAGACGTTTCAGTGAAAGAAGAGGAAGACGCGTTCAGAGTGAAAGAGGAGGAAGATGTTACAGTAAAAGAAGAGGAAGAGGAGGATTCAGATTTTGGTGTGAAAGAGGGGGAGGGGGAGATGACTGTCACATTGGAGGAAGAAGAGGAGATTAGAGATCTGTTTAACCCCAGTAAGTACCGTCTCTGCAGTCGTTGAACCAATATGCAGTAAAGGGGTTCTACACTTTAATGTTCTGTAGGAATGGCTGAAGCTACAGTGTAACGTGTAGAACATCAAGAGTGGACCATCAACAAAACATCAGCAATTGATCAAATGCATCCAATGACAATGCCCCAAATACTGTAGTCCTCAATATCTCCTATTAGATTAGCCCAAGATGTTCTCTTAAAGGGGCAATCAGCAGTTGTTACATCCATTTTGGGACTTATACATTAATGATATGTACCCATTGTTATTTTAAGAATTCACTTATAAATGCCTCATGAGCTTAGTTAAACTGTCGTACCCCATCAGAACCCAAAATATAAGCTTTTTGTTTTACTCCAATGTTTGTCAGTAAATATAAACAAACACTGTATATCCTCAAAACATGGTTAAAACTATAAGGTTCAAGGACTGTATGTTATTTTCCGAGGTAGACTGGCTCTGGCAGCTAAAATAGTCAAATATTCCATCTGAATGTGAATCGGTTCTCAATTGCGATACATTTCCGGAAACATAAATTGCTGTACTTTCATATCACATCAAAATAATTTCACATAATACTTTCATATCACATCAAAATAGGTAACCAGTCGCGACGCCCCAAACGGTAACCAAATTCGTTTCTCGTCATTTCTCCTTCCTTCAGGATTATTTTTATTCTTTGGACTTTATATGGCGGTTGGCAACAAACTTTAAGGTGCATTACCACCATCAACTGGAATGGGGTGTGGACCTCAGTTCATCTTTCAATCACCCACGTGGGTATATACCAAGACAGTCATGAAGAGGGCACAACAAAACCTTTTCCCCCTCAGGAGACTGAAAAGATTTGGCATGGATCCCCAGATCCTCAAAAGGTAATACAGCCTGTTATGGCAACTGCTCGGCATCTGACTGTAAGGCGCTACAGAGGGTAGTGTGAACGGCCCAGTACATCACTGTGGCCAAGCTTCCTGCCATCCAGGACCTTTATAATAGGCAGAGTCAGAGGAAAGCCCACAAAATTGTCAGAGACTCCAGTCACCCAAGTCATAGACTGTTTTCTCTGCTACAGCACGGCAAGCAGTACCGGAGCGCCAAGTCTAGGACCAAAAGCCTCCTCAACAGCTTCTACCCCCAAGCCATACGACTGCTGAACAATTCATAAAAACACCACCAGACTATTTACATTGACCCCCCCACCCCGCTCCCTTTTGTGCACTGCTGCTACTCGCTGGTTGTTTGTTACCTATGCATAGTCACTACGCCCCCACCTTCATGTACAGATTACCTCAACTAGCCTGTACCCCTGCACATTGACTCGGTACCGGTGCCCCCTGTATATAGCCTCGTTATTTTTATTCTCATTGTGTTACTTTTTATTATTACTTTTTATTTTAGTCTACTTGGTGTCTTAGACCGCTGCGCCACTCAGGAGCCCCAAATCATGTTCTAGTGCTGTCCCCAACTAGAGTCATCTGTTATTTCTACCAATCGATTGGTTGAAATGTTATAAGTATTTTTCCATATATACAGTGGGGGAAAAAAGTATTTGATCCCCTGCTGATTTTGTATGTCTGCCCACTGACAAAGAAATGATCAGTCTATAATTTTAATAGTAGGTTTATTTGAACAGTAAGAGACAGAATAACAACAAAAAAATCCAGAAAAACGCATGTCAAAAATGTTATAAAATGATTAGCATTTTAATGAGAGAAATAAGTATTTGACCCCTCTGCAAAACATGACTTAGTACTTGGTGGCAAAACCCTTGTTGGCAATCAGAGGTCAGACGTTTCTTGTAGTTGGCCACCAGGTTTGCACACATCTCAGGAGGGATTTTGTCCCACTCCTCTTTGCAGATCTTCTCCAAGTCATTAAGGTTTCGAGGCATGTTAGGCATGTTAGGCAACTCGAACCTTCAGCTCCCTCCACAGATTTTCTATGGGATTAAGGTCTGGAGACTGTCTAGGCCACTCCAGGACCTTAATGTGCGTCTTCTTGAGCCACTCCTTTGTTGCCTTGGCCGTGTGTTTTGGGTCATTGTCATACTGGAATACCCATCCACAACCCATTTTCAATGCCCTGGCTGAGGGAAGGAGGTTCTCACCCAAGATTTGACGGTACATGGCCCCGTCTATCGTCCCTTTGATGCGGTGAAGTTGTCCTGTCCCCTTAGCAGAAAAACACCCCCAAAGCATGTTTCCACCTCCATGTTTGACGGTGGGGATGGTGTTCTTGGGGTCATAGGCAGCATTCCTCCTCCTCCAAACACGGCGAGTTGAGTTGATGTCAAAGAGCTCCATTTTGGTCTCATCTGACCACTACACTTTTACCAGTTTTCCTCTGAGTCATTCAGATGTTCATTGGCAAACTTCAGACGGGCATGTATATGTATTCTTGAGCAGGGGGACCTTGCGGGCGCTGCAGGATTTTAGTCCTTCGCGGCGTAGTGTGTTACCAATTGTTTTCTTGGTGACTATGGTCCCAGCTGCCTTGAGATCATTGACAAGATCCTCCCGTGTAGTTCTTGGCTGATTCCTCACCGTTCTCATGATCATTGCAACTCCACGAGGTGAGATCTTGCATGGAGCCCCAGGCCGAGGGAGAGTGACAGTTCTTTTGTGTTTCTTCCATTTGCGAATAATCGCACCAAATGTTGTCACCTTCTCACCAAGCTGCTTGGCGATGGTCTTGTAGCCCATTCCAGCCTTGTGTAGGTCTACAATCTTGTCCCTGACATCCTTGGAGAGCTCTTTGGTCTTGACCATGGTGGAGAGTTGGGAATCTGATTGATTGCTTCTGTGGACAGGTGTCTTTTTTACAGGTAACAAGCTGCGGTTAGGAGCACTCTTTAAGAGTGTGCTCCTAACCTCAGCTCATTACCTGTATAAAAGACACCTGGGAGCCAGAAATCTTTCTGATTGAGAGGGGGTCAAATACTTATTTCCCTCATTAAAATGCAAATCAATTTATAACATTTTTGACATGGGTTTTTCTGGATATTTTTGTTGTTATTCTGTCTCTCACTGTTCAAATAAACCTACCATTAAAATTATAGACTGATCCTTTCTTTGTCAGTGGGCAAATGTACAAAATCAGCAGAGGATCAAATACTTTCCCCCCCACTGTAGACACACCCCTTGTGTTTAATAAATTAAACTATATGTACTGAACTGGTCTGATGCTTTAAGCATGCTGTTTGATCAAATAATTAAGACACACAAATGACTCGAGGGAGCCAGAGATCAAGATAACCTAACCAGAAGGAGAAACATTCTGCCGTTATGCTCCTGAAGTTTCCGGTAATGGGCTACACCAGCGGTCGGCAACCTTTTCCATTTGGAGTGGCAATGTATCTTACCATTTCTACTGATCTGGTGCCAGTTATGATTTTCATATGCACATTTTCGTGGAACAGTTTCATTTAATGTATAATAGTATCTCAAGATCATTATCTGTGATTCATCTACATTCTATCTAAATGAAAATTATACAAATCTAAAAGTAACTTTTATTGCCATTGCCAACTATGTAAAAATAGCCTACATAAAGCCAACAAATAAAAACATTGCAGCCTGCAGGTAGAAAATATCCTACAAATCACATTGGCTACACATGGGCCTGTCTACAACGAACTTGAAACATTGTATCAACTATCAACTGGGTCGGCCCAAAACTCGAGGTAACAAGCTTGCAACACTGTATAAAATATTCTGGGCCCTCAGAGTTTCCCGGCCAGTGAGTTCTGGACAGACACAGCTGTCGGCTATTTGTACAAAGGATAAAAAGTAATCAGGTATTTTATGACATTTCCACTGGATCAGAGCATTACATTTTTCCCTTTTATGCCGAGTGGTTATCGAAAGGGCGAGAGCTGGCAATATTTTACAAAAATACTTTGAGGAACTATTGTCATTCGCAATTGATTTTGATTAGACTTTGTTTACTTGCTGATTGAGGTGAAGAAAAAAATTACTTTGAGAAGCTCTACAGCTCATTAGTGGTGGTGCGTTAAGACAATTAGAAATACTATCAGACATCCCCAAATGGGCACATTTATAGGCCTACATTTGTGTGCAGGCCAGGTAGATTAATCCTACTTCTATATGTGTAATCAGGTGTGCGTCCTTACTGAACATTGACAGGAGTGTTTCAAACAAATGACAATGAATACATTTACAAAACTGACGCATCTTGCGGGGTCAGGTCTGGGTGGTCTGCCAGGGGCCGTTTCATTTAGTGTCCGTTTGGGTCGGCATGGGAAATGATTGTATTTCCCCATAGTATGTTGTACCGAAGTTGACCGACTGAAAGGGTGTGTAACTTTGATTATAATTACTCTTCCCTAAAGGAGGGAAACGAGGTACAACACCTGTTTGTCCCTGCCCTTTCTTGGGTCGGTGAAGAGCGGTATTAAATTTAAGGAATAAATCCGAGCCTCACTCTCATCACCTGTGGAAGGCGGGGCTTCCAGCGTGGTGTGGATTTAATAGTATGTTGTACCTAGTTTTCCTCCTTCAGGGAACAGTAGTTATAGTCATAACGTGTGGATTTAATGGTATGTTGAACCTAGTTTCCCTCCTTCAAGGATCAGTAGTTATAGTCATAACGTTACGCTTGTCATATGATGAACTTCAACTTAAATACGGGATCTTGCTGTTGGACAGTTTTCTTGTATTCTGAAATGCACTCAAACTACGTATCATTTAGTGGCTCCTTATGTTACACTGGAAAAACAGTTTTCGTGGGCACAGAAATACTAAATGATTTCAGAGTTTGCTAAATCCAATGGTTTTTAAGTGAGAGTCATCTTGTAATCCAAGATAGCGTAGCAGTAAGACATGTTTGTTGTAAATGTTATGTTTTTTTTCGTCTTTTTTATATATATAGCTAGAATCTCCATCAGCAGCGAGCCATCAGGAGCTAACCAGCTAATTAGCTACTAGCTATTTAGTCATTGTTATGTTTTTTTCGTCTTTTTTATATATATTGCAATATATTTAAATCTTTTTCCATTTTTAAATTAAATATACCTTCTGGCAACCCGCCTCACCCAATGTAATACAGATCTGCTATTTTTTAGACCTTATAGCTAGAACCTCCATCAGCAGCTAGCCATCAGTAGCTAACCAGCTAATTAGCTACTAGCTATTTAGTTATTTATGTTTTCTTCGTCTTTTTTGTATATATTGCAATCAGGATCTCAACGATCACTGCCTCATTGCCTGCATCCGCTATGGGTCCACGATCAAACGACCACCCCTCATCACTGTCAAACGCTCCCTTAACCTCTTACATCTAGACGTTCCGCTAGCGGAGCACCTGCTCCAATATCCAATGATAGGCGTGGCGCGAATTACAAATTCCTCAAAAATACAAAAACTTCCATTTTTCAAACATATGACTATTTTACACCATTTTAAAGACAAGACTCTCCTTTATCTAACCACACTGTCCGATTTCAAAAAGGCTTTATAGCGAAAGCAAAACATTAGATTATGTCAGCAGAGTACCCAGCCAGAATTAATCAGACACCCATTTTTCAAGCTAGCATATAATGTCACAAAAAACAAAACCACAGCTAAATGCAGCACTAACCTTTGATGGTCTTCATCAGATGACACACCTAGGACATTATGTTATACAATACATGCATGTTTTGTTCAATCAAGTTCATATTTATATCAAAAACCAGCTTTTTACATTAGCATGTGACGTTCAGAACTAGCATACCCCCCGCAAATCTCCGGTGAATTTACTAAATTACTCACGATAAATGTTCACAAAAAACATAAATTATTTTAAGAATTATAGATACAGAACTCCTTTGTGCAATCGAGGTGTCCGATTTTAAAATAGCTTTTCGGTGAAAGCACATTTTGCAATATTCTGAGTAGATAGCCCAGCCATCACGGCTAGCTATTTAGACACCCACCAAGTTTAGCCCTGACCAAACTCCGATTTACTATTAGAAAAGTTTGATTACCTTTGGTGTTCTTTGTCAGAATGCACTCCCAGGACTGCTACTTCAATAACAAATGTTGGTTTGGTTCAAAATAATCCATTGTTATATCCAAATAGCGGCGTTTTGTTCGTGCGTTCAAGACACTATCCGAAGTGTAAATAAGGGTCACGAGCATGGCGCATTTCGTGACAAAAGATTTTCTAAATATTCCATTACCGTACTTCGAAGCATGTCAACCGCTGTTTAAAATCAATTTTTATGCCATTTTTCGCGTAAAAAAGCGATAATATTCCGACCGGGAATCTGCATTTAGGTAAAAAGACGAAAGAAAATAAAGCATGGGGTCGACTCGGGCACGCGCCTGAGTCTCACAGTACTGTGAGCAGCCACTATCCAAACGCGCTACATCTTTTCAGCCAGAGCCTGCAAAGCCACGATTCAGCTTTTTGCCGCCTTCTGAGAGCCCATGGGAGCCGTAGGAAGTGTCACGTAACAGCAGAGATCCCCTGTATTGGATAGAGATAATCAAGAAGGGCAAGAAATTGTCAGACAGGGCACTTCCTGCATGGAATCTTCTCAGGTTTTGGCATGCCAAATGAGTTCTGTTATACTCACAGACACCATTCAAACAGTTTTAGAAACTTTGGAGTGTTTTCTATCCAAAGCTAATAATTATATGCATATTCTAGTTTCTGGGCAGGAGTAATAATCAGATTAAATCGGGTACGTTTTTTATCCGGCCGTGAAAATACTGCCCCCTAGCCATAACAGGTTAAACACTTCTGTGAGCAGGCCTTTCATATCGACCTGGCCCGGGTATCCTGGAAGGATTTTGACCTCATCCCGTTATTTACATTACATTTACGTCATTTAGCAGACGCTCTTATCCAGAGCGACTTACAAATTGGTGCATTCACCTTATGATATCCAGTGGAACAACCACTTTACAATAGTAGATCTATATCTTTTTTGGGGGGTTAGAAGGATTACTTTATCCTATCCCAGGTATTCCTTAAAGAGGTGGGGTTTCAGGTGTCTACGGAAGGTGGTGATTGACTCCACTGTCCTGACGTCGTGAGGGAGCTTGTTCCACCATTGGGGTGCCAGAGCAGCGAACAGTTTTGACTGGGCTGGGCGGGAACTGTGCTTCCGCAGAGGTAGGGGGGCCAGCAGGCCAGAGGTGGATGAACGCAGTGCCCTTGTTTGGGTGTAGGGCCTGATCAGAGCCTGAAGGTACGGAGGTGCCGTTCCCCTCACAGCTCCGTAGGCAAGCACCATGGTCTTGTAGCAGATGCGAGCTTCAACTGGAAGCCAGTGGAGTGTGCGGAGGAGCGGGGTGACGTGAGAGAACTTGGGAAGGTTGAACACCAGATGGGCTGCGGCGTTCTGGATGAGTTGTAGGGGTTTAATGGCACAGGCAGGGAGCCCGACCAACAGGGAGTTGCAGTAATCCAGATGGGAGATGACAAGTGCCTGGATTAGGACCTGCGCCGCTTCCTGTGTAAGGCAGGGTCGTACTCTGCGAATGTTGTATAGCATGAACCTACAGGATCGGGTCACCGCCTTGATGTTAGTGGAGAACGACAGGGTGTTGTCCAGGGTCACGCCGAGGCTCTTAGCACTCTGGGAGGAGGACACAATGGAGTTGTCCACCGTGATGGCGAGAACATGGAAAGGGCAGTCCTTCCCCGGGAGGAAGAGCAGCTCCGTCTTGCCGAGGTTCAGCTTGAGGTGGTGATCCGTCATCCACACTGATATGTCTGCCAGACATGCAGAGATGCGATTTGCCACCTGGTTATCAGAAGGGGGAAAGGAGAAGATGAATTATGTGTCGTCTGCGTAGCAATGATAGGAGAGACCATGTGAGGATATGACAGAGCCAAGTGACTTGGTGTATAGCGAGAATAGGAGAGGGCCTAGAACTGAGCCCTGGGGGACACCAGTGGTGAGAGCACGTGGTGCGGAGACGGATTCTTGCCACGCCACCTGGTAGGAGCGACCTGTCAGGTAGGACGCAATCCAAGAGTGAGCCGCGCCGGAGATACCCACCTCGGAGAGGGTGGAGAGGAGGATCTGATGGTTCACAGTATCAAAGGCAGCAGATAGGTCTAGAAGGATGAGAGCAGAGGAGAGAGAGTTAACTTTTGCAGTGCGGAGAGCCTCCGTGACACAGAGAAGAGCAGTCTCAGTTGAATGACCAGCCTTGAAACCTGACTGATTTGGATCAAGAAGGTCATTCCGGGAGAGATAGCAGGAGAGCTGGCCAAGGACGGCACGTTCAAGAGTTTTGGAGAGAAAAGAAAGAAGGGATACTGGTCTGTAGTTGTTGACATCGGAGGGATCGAGTGTAGGTTTTTTGAGAAGGGGTGCAACTCTTGCTCTCTTGAAGACGGAAGGGACGTAGCAAGGATGAGTTGATGAGCGAGGTGAGGTAAGGGAGAAGGTCTCCGGAAATGGTCTGGAGGGGATAGGGTCAAGCGAGCAGGTTGTTGGGCGGCCGGCCGTCACAAGACGCAAGATTTCATCTGGAGAGAGAGGGGAGAAAGAGGTCAAAGCATAGGGTAGGGAAATGTGAGCAAGACCAGCGGTGTCGTTTGACTTAACAAGGATCGGATGTCGTCGACCTTCTTTTCAAAATGGTTGACGAAGTCATCCACAGAGAGGGAGGAGGGGGGGCGGGGGAGGAGGATTCAGGAGGGAGGAGAAGGTGGCAAAGAGCTTCCTAGGGTTAGAGGCAGATGCTTGGAAGTTAGTGGTAGAAAGTGGCTTTAGCAGCAGAAACTGAGGAGGAAAATGTAGAGAGGAGGGAGTGAAAAGATGCCAGGTCCGCAGGGAGGCTAGTTTTCCTCCATTTCCGCTCGGCTGCCCGGAGCCCTGTTCTGTGAGCTCGCAATGAGTCATCAAGCCACGGAGCAGGAGGGGAGGACCGAGTCGGGCGGGAGGATAGGGGACATAGAAAGTCAAAGGATGCAGAAAGGGAGGAGGGTTGAGGAGGCAGAATCAGGAGATTGGTTGGAGAAGGATTGAGCAGAGGGAAGAGATGATAGGATGGAAGAGGAGAGAGTAGCAGGAGAGAGAGAGCGAAGGTTGCGATGGCGCAATACCATCTGAGTAGGGGCAGAGTGAGTAGTGTAGGAGGAGAGCAAGAGGGAAAAGGATACAAGGTAGTGATCGGAGACTTGGAGGGGAGTTCAGTGAGATTAGTAGAAGAACAGCATCTAGTGAAGATGAGGTCAAGCGTAATGCCTGCCTTGTGAGTAGGGGGGACGGTGAGAGGGTGAGGTCAAAAGAGGAGAGAAGTGGAAAGAAGGAGGCAGAGAGAAATGAGTCAAAGGTAGACGTAGGGAGGTTAAAGTCACCCAGAACTGTGAGGGGTGAGCCATCCTCAGGAAAGGAACTTATCAAGGCGTCAAGCTCATTGATGAACTCTCCAAGGGAACCTGGAGGGCGATAAATGGTAAGGATGTTAAGCTTCAATGGGCTAGTGATTGTGACAGCATGGAATTCAAAGGAGGAGATAGACAGATGGGTCAGGGGAGAAAGAGAGAATGTCCACTTGGGAGAGATGAGGATTCCAGTGCCACCACCCCGCTGACCAGATGCTCTCGGGGTGTGCGAGAACACGTGGTCAGACGAGGAGAGAGCAGTAGGAGTAGCAGTGTTTTCTGTGATAATCCATGTTTCCGTCAGCGCCAAGAAGTCGAGGGACTGGAGGATGCTTGGTCTCAGTAGAGGATGCCTGGTTGTTCTTTAAAAGTAATTTCCTCACCATCTTATATAAGCATGCCCCTTTAAAGAATGTAGAACTAAGAACAGATATAGCCCTTGGTTCACTCCAGACCTGACTGCCCTCGACCAGCACAAAAACATCCTGCGTACTGCACTAGCATCGAATAGTCCCCGCGATATGCAACTTTTCAGAGAAGTCAGGAACCAATACACACAGTCAGTTAGGGACGAAAAGACTAGCTTTTCCAAACAGAAATTTGCATCCTGTAGCTCTAACTCCAAAAAGTTTTGGGACACTGTAAAGTCCATGGAGAATAAGAGCAACTCATCCCAGCTGCCCACTGTACTGAGGATAGGAAACACTGTCACCACCGATAAATCCATGATAATTGAGAATTTCAAGAAGCATTTCTCTACGGCTGGCCATGCTTTCCTCCTGGCTACCCCAACCCCGGCCAACAGCTCCGCACCCCCCGCAGCTACTTGTCCAAGCCTCTCCCGCTCCTCCTTCACCCAAATCCAGATAGCTGATGTTCTGAAAGAGCTGCAAAACCTGGACCTTTACAAATCAGCTCTAGACAATCTGGACCCTCTCTTTCTAAAATTATCCTCCGCCATTGTGGCAACCCCTATTACTAGTCTGTTCAACCTCTCTTTCGTATCGTCCGAGATTCCTAAAGATTGGAACACTTCTGCGGTCATCCCCCTCTTCAAAGTGGGTGATACTCTAGACCCAAACTCTTACAGACCTATATCCATCATGCCCTGCCTTTCTAAAGTCTTCAACATCCAAGTTAACAAACAGATCACTGACCATTTTGAATCTCACCGTACCTTCTCCGCTGTGCAATCCGGTTTCCGAGCTGGACACAGGTGCACCTCAGCCACACTCAAGGTACTAAACGATATCATAACCGCCATCGATAAAAGACAGTACTGTGCAGCCGTCTTCATCGACTTCGCCAAGGCTTTCGACTCTGTCAATCACTGTATTCTTATCGGCAGACTCAGCAGCCTTGGTTTTTCAAATGCCTGACTCGCCTGGTTCACCAACTACTTCTTAGATAGAGATCAGTGTGTCAAATCGGAGGGCCTGTTGTCCGGACCTCTGGCAGTCTCTATGGGGGTACCACAGGGTTCAATTCTCGGACCGACTCTTTTCTCTGTATATACCAACAATGTTGCTCTTGCTGCGGGTGATTCCTTGATCCACCTCTACTCAGACGACACCATTCTGTATACATCTGGCCCTTCTTTGGACACTGTGTTAACAAACCTCCAAATGAGCTTCAATGCCATTCAATGCAATACCAAACTCCTTCTGTGACCACCAACTGCTCTTAAACGCTAGTAAAATTAAATGCATGCTCTTCAACCAATCTGCACCCGCCGCCTGACTAGCATCACTACTCTGGACGATTCTGACTTAGGTATTTGTTGTTGTCCACATATTCTAAGTGTCTGGTAAACTCTCCTTCCAGACTCATATTAAGCATCTCCAATCCAAAATTAAATCTAGAATCGGCTTCCTATTTCGCAAACAAAGCCTCCTTCACTCACGCTGCCAAACATACCCTCGTAAAACTGACTATCTTATAGATCCTTGACTTCGGCGATGTCATTTTCAAAATATCCTCCAACACTCTACTCAGCAAACTGGATGCAGTCTATCACAGTGCCATCCGTTTTGTCACCAAAGCCCCATATACCACCCACCACTGCGACCTGTATGCTCTCATCGGCTGGCCCTCGCTACAAATCTGTCGCCAATCCCACTGGCTCCAGGTCATCTATAAGTCTTTGCTAGGCCGCCTTAACTCAGCTCACTGGTCACCATAGCAACACCCATCCATAGCACGCGCTCCAGGAGGTATATCTCACTGGTCATCCCCAAAGCCAACACCTACTTTGGCTGACTTTCCTTCCAGTTCTCTGCTGCCAATCACTGGAACGAATTGCAAAAATTGCTGAATTTGGAGACTTATATCTCCCTCACTAACTTTAAGCATCAGCTATCTGAGCAGCTTACCGATCGCTGCAGCTGTACACAGCCCATCTGTAAATAGCCCATCCAACTGCCTACCTCACCCCCATGTTTTTATATGCTCTTTTGCACCCCAGTATCTCTGCTTGCAGATCATCATCTGCACATCTATCACTCCAGTGTTAATTTGCTAAATTGTAATTACTTCGCTACTATGGCCTATTTATTGCCTTACCTCCTTACTCCATTTGCACACACTATATAGATTTTTCTATTGTGTTATTGACTGTACGTTTGTTTATCACACGTGTAACTCTGTTGTTTTTGTCGCATTGCTTTGCTTTATCTTGGCCAGGTCGCAGTTGTAAATGAGAACTTGTTCTCAACTGGCCTACCTGGTTAAATAAATAAATAAAATCTTAACTTTATTGACAACACCCAAATGGATACTGTCATTAATGCGGTTCTTCAATAATTACACATCATTCTTAATGCTGTAGCAAACATTATATTAAACAGAACATTCAAACGAGCCTTACAATTATAATCCAAGGTAGTGTGAAATGTACTCATAAGCAACCTGGAAATGGAGGTTACTCCCCTGAATTTCCCCCATTCACATTCAGAATACATTGTGAAAAACTAAAATCTTTGCTCACCATTTTTGCTCCAAGCAGATATCCTACATCCATAACTATCGGTTTCCTCATTAGCAGGGAGGAGTTTCTGCAATCAAATTGCCCTCGTGCCACAATTTTAGCAAACACAGAAAGGGGCCTATATTGGAGACCAAAAGTCGTCTGGCACACTGCTTAGAGTTTCAACATGAATAACTTATTTGTAGCCTACAATCATCGATGTCACTACTAATGTGAAAACAAGACAAAATATGACTATTCTTGCTCATTTTAAGGCAAATGTCAAATAATTTTAACATTCATTACAGACGTCAATTGTTGTACAACATCATGGCTACGCTGTTGGCATCACCTTTTACAGTGGATTACCGCTGTTGTGGGCCTTTAATCATCTGTCTGACTTTGTCGTTCACACAGGAGAGAGACGTGACTATCGTGGATCCCCTAGGGAGCCTCAACAACCTCATGATGCTGAACAGGCAGAGAAGAGTCTCTCCAGATCAGAACACCTCAAGAAACACCTCCAGAGATCCACAGGGAAGAGAACTCACTGCTCCTCTGACTGTGGAAAGAGATTCACCTCATCAGGCATTAAAATTCATCAGAGAACACACACAGGAGAGAAATCTTATAGCTGTGATCAATGTGGGAAGAGATGTACTACATCTGGCAATCTGACTCTACACCAGAGAATACACACAGGAGATAAATCTTATAGCTGTGGTCAATGTGGGAAGAGCTTTGGTCGATCTTGCCATCTGACTCAACACAAGAGAACACACACAGGAGAGAAATCTTATAGCTGTGATCAATGTGGGAAGAGTTTTGGTGGATCTGGAGAGCTGACAGTGCACCAGAGAACACACACAGGAGAGAAATCTTATAGCTGTGATCAATGTGGTAAGAGTTTTGGTCAATCTGGCTCTCTGACTCTACACCAGAGAACACACACAGGAGAGAAATATTTTAGCTGTGGTCAATGTGGGAAGAGTTTTGGTACATCTGGCCATCTGGTATCACACCAGAGAACACACACAGGAGAGAAACCTTATAGCGGTGGTCATGTGGGAAGAGTTTTGGTAAATCTGGCCATCTGGTATCACACCAGAGAATACACACAGGAGAGAAACCTTATAGCTGTGATCAATGTGGGAAGAGTTTTGGTCAATCTGGCCATCTGGTATCACACCAGAGAATACACACAGGAGAGAAATCTTATAGCTGTGGTCAATGTGGCAAGAGTTTTACTACATCTGACACTACACCAGAGAACACACACAGGAGAGAAACCTTATAGCTGTGATCAGTGTGACAAGAGATACTCTAGTAAAAGATCTCTGATCAAACATCAGAAAATACATACATGAAGGAATTGTTTCATGATATCAATGAAATGAAATCTCACAATGTAGAATGTTTTTAACATTGTAGGAGTATTTTAATGTCACAATGTAGAAGCCTAAACGTTTGCCCCATTCAATTGATTTCAACATGATATGGATATTAGCCTCGGGGAAAATCCAGGCTCTGAATTGAAAGAGTACTATTTATGTAATTTAACGAAAAGAGTTGTGTTACACTTACCACGTTGGTGACCCACTTGAATCAAAATGCAACACTTCAAAATGTAGCTAGCTGTTTTCTACAAATTGTCCTCTAACCAGTGATGTACACATTGTTCCCAGATTCCGTGTGGTTTTGGAGCTGTTCGTTTCAACAGGACGTGTAACCTCATCTTCCTCCTTTCGCACAATTGATTGACAGCAGCATACGACCCTGCATCCCACTGCTTGCTTGCTTCTGAAGCTAAGCAGGGTTGGTCCTGCTCAGTCCCTGGATGGGAAACCTGATGCTGCTGGAAGTGGTGTTGGAGGGCCAGTAGGTGGCACTCTTTCCTCTGGTCTAAACAATATCCCAATGCCCCAGGGCAGTGATTGGGGACACTGTCCTGTGTAGGATGCCGTCTTTCGGATGGGACGTTAAACGGGTGTCCTGACTCTCTGAGGTCATTAAAGATCCCATTGCACTTCGTAAGAGTAGGGGTGTTAACCCCGGTGTCCTGGCTAAATTCCCAATCTGGTCCTCATACCATCACGGTCACCTAATCATCCCCAGCTGACAATTGGCTCATTCATCCCTCTCCTCTCCCCTGTAACTATTCCCCAGGTCGTTGCTGTAAATGAGAATGTGTTCTCAGTCAATTTACCTGGTAAAATAAGAAATTCCACATGATATCGATGAGTAATGACAAATAAGTGTTGCGTTCCTTTGTTTAGCGACCCCTAAATTTAAATGTATCACTCCAAAATGTAGCTGACTGTCTTCTGCAGGTTGTCCTCTAACCAGTGAGGTAACAGATATCTCCCATTTCCATGTGTTTCTTTAGTTGTGTTAGTTTCAACAGCACGTACAACCTGATTTCCCCCCTAATCGATATCAGTGATTTATTGCTACTAGTCATAACTACAGCATTTTTTGTGCTTTTGCAGTTTATAAGCTGCTTGTTTTAAAAAAAATACAAGTAATATGATTATTGTGGCAGATGTTTGTGTATATAGCACATTTTATGTTTAGGTTTTCAATTTATCCCAAACTGTTCCTGCATATTGGTTATATATTTAGACACGTTAAAACTGTGTTTTGACATTGGGCTATCCCACCTAGCAAAATGTAATTGAAAAGACGTTGAAAATATGACTATGCAATCAAATATTTCATGTTTACATTTCATGTAACATTTAGTAGTGATAATTATTTATGCCACCAACTGACCATTTTTTGGGTGCAATTATATTGACATTGTTGCCCTGCTTTTAGAATATCAGGGTTCATTTTCACATGTGCCAACCCAAATGTACTAGAGCATGACATTGGGGACTGGGCCCCGATCCAACAACATGCCTATCTAGTGAACCCTGAAAAGAGAGAGAAGCTCCGCAGTGAGGTGGAAATTTACTACGGATATTGCAGGAGTTTCCTCTTGAAATCAGCCATTTCCATGATAAGGACAACTTGGTTGCTGATTGTCTCAAGGGTGGGCAGTCAAAAAGATTTGCACGTCATAATGTATATATATTGTTAATCTGTAGTCTAGGACCCTATAAATGTAAGAAGGGAGGGGTCTTACAACCCCTCCCCTTTTATTAATACAACATTAACATAATCAATTATTATAATACATCAAAAAATTGGTGTTGCCTCTATCATGACCCCTAGGTGAACCTCTAACACCCCTTAAGAGAAAGACTGTAACAACTTAATAGAATGCTTACCACCAACAGAAAACAACTTCTATTTCACATTATAATAAACTACAATGCTTCACCTTCACCAATATAAACATGGTGTCTACTGGCTGTCAACAATTAAAAAGAAAAAAATACTTTTCCCCACTAGCTTCTAGAACTCTCGACCCCTTGAAAAAAACGTGCAGTTAAAATAAATTGTGATCCATAGCAACGCACTGGCTAAACACAAATCTTTTTGACTGCCCACCCTTGTGTAATTTCTCACCCCTTTTGGCTGTATGAAAGTTAATTTCCCCTCAGGCACACACATTTGTTCTTTGATATTATGAAGGTAATTTGTGTCAAATTTACTTTCCCCACTCATTCACCCCATCTCTTTACATTGCTTATGGATATTCGGTGGCCTGACTGCATCCAGACTATGTCAAAGGCCCATCCTGGTAGATCTGAACCTAATGCAGCTTGGAGTGATCGGATGACAGAGGTCACATTTAGGTGCCAGGTGTAACTGAGGCCATAGATGCTCCATATCCATTACTTTGAGTGTTGTATATATGACTAAATGTGTTTCTTTCTGTGTTGCAGGGGCAGTCAAGAAATGGAACAGCAAGGCCACAGAACATGACATAAGCAGAGCTGTTTGATAATTTTCTTTGTTTTTAATAGTTGTATTGTTGATTTAAAAAGTTATACTAAATGTACATACATTTTGACAGTGGAAGATACTGTTTTTCATACTAAGATGGACCAAGATACGCGTTGCTTTTGCACATATTTGCTAATTAGTTTCGCAAGAGTCTGTTGATTGGTCAGTCACTGGGATCATTTGTTATACAATATGATCAAATCAAGCTTCATTTATACAGCACATTTCAGACATGGATGCAACACAATGGCTTCACAGGAATAAACAAACAGAATAATAACTGAAGGACTAATGAGATTCTGATGAAATGCCATTGATTAAAATACTAAGAATTGGATGCAATATCTAACCCAAAACATAAGCTTGTTTTAATCCATTGTTTGTTGCCAAGTTCCCCAGCAAATATCACTAAAATAGAAGAGGGGAACAAACAAAGAGTCACTGACAACAACCACAACTAAACAGGTGGGGTTTTAGGAGGGGTTCTGAAAGACACTATGGGGGTGTCCACTGAAAGTTGACTAGCAACAACAACTGGGACCTAAAAGACACCCACCATGAGACCCTCTAAATCTGCCCAAGAAGAGGCAAACAAAATAAAAACCTACACCAAACTTAAATACAGGAAGCAAACCAAAAAGGTGGAGCAACTAAAGGTGTTGACTCTCCACATGTATCAAGACAACTGGAGCACTGGGCCAGACACTCTTAAATAGAACCTGGACCAGCTCAGGTGAAACACCTTCCCACTAACGAGATGGACAAGCCAGCACAGGTGTAACACATACTGACTAACGAGGTGACACCAATCAGTGCGTCCTACGTGCTAACGAGCTAGACGTGCTGTCTAGCTAACGAGCTAGACGTGCTAACGAGCTAGACGTGCTAACGAGCTAGACGTGCTAACGAGCTAGACGTGCTAACGAGCTAGACGTGCTAACGAGCTAGACGTGCTAACGAGCTAGACGTGCTAACGAGCTAGACGTGCTAAAGTCTAACCTCAAAACAGAAATGGAAAAACCAAAGCCTGTAACACCTTCCCCCTTATGACAACAAATATATCCTATATTTTTGTTGGACAACTTTGCTCACCACCAACAGAAAACAACTTCCATTTCACATTATAATCATCTACAATGCTTCACCTTCTACAATATAAACATGGTGTCTATTGGATGTCAACAATTAAAAACAAGAAAAACATATTTCTAAATAATAATATACAATCATATGATTTTTCTCCTTTTTCTTTCAATAGAATCCTAAAACTCACTAGCTTCTAGAACTCTCGTCCCCTTGGAACGAGCCCAAACAAAACTCTAATCAAATTGTATTAGTCATGTCTGATTTCAAGAGCAAACTCCTGCAATATCTCGATAGGCATGTTGTTGGATCGGGGCCCAGTCCCCAATGTCATGCTCTAGTACATTTGGGTTGGCACATCTGAGAATGAACCCTGATATTCTAAAAGCAGGATAACAATTTCAATATAATTGTACCCAAAATTTGTCAGTTGGTTGCATAAATAATTATGATTTCTAAATGTTAAATGAATTGTAAATATGAAATATGAAAAGCAAATGTACACCCCTTTGTTAATATGTATTGGCAATAATTCACTTAATGGTGAGGCATGGAATAATAAAACATGTATCTTTTGTCAGGCTGGATGTTTGAAATATGAGGTGATTTGAGTCATGCTTCTTCAGTAGTGGAATAAAGACAATTAGCATTTGAATGTTGTCAGGAAATACTGGAGTGATGTATGATTGTTAATACAATTGATTATATTTATTATACTGCGTCGTTATGTATAGGCTGCAAGTATGTTGAAATTAAGTTGTTTTCAAGTCATTGAAAAAACGACCCGAAAAGACATCTTTTGAACTTTCACTTTCAACCGAACATATATTGGATGTTGGGCATAGTCTTATTTTCAACAACTTTTCAATGACATTTTGCTAAATGGGAATAGTGCAATGTCAAAACACAGTTTTAACGTGTCCAAATCAATAACCAATATGCAGAAACAGTTTGTGATATATTGAAAACCTAAACATTTTGGAGTGTTGCATTTTGATTCAAGTGGGTCACCAACGTGATAAGTGTAACACAACTCTATTTTTGTTAGTCACTTTTTGTTAAATCTCATAAATAGTACTCTTTCAATTCAGAGCCTGGATTTTTCCGCTGAGGCTAATATCCATATCATGTTGAAATCAATAGAACAGGGGGCAAACTGCTTGGGTGAGAAAAGCTCTTCCCACATTGATCACAGCCAAAAGGTTTCTCTCCAGTGTGTGTTCTCTGGTGTTTAGTAAGACAGCTAGATGTAGTAAAACTCTTCCCACATTGATCACAGCCATAAGATTTCTCTCCTGTGTGAATTCTTTGATGTATTTTAAGGTTTGATGAAGAGTTGAATCTTTTCCCACAGTCAGAGCAGCAGTGAGATTTCTTCCCTGTGGGTCTCTGCTGGTGTTTCTTGAGAAGTTCTGATGTGGAGAGACTCTTCTCTTCCTCGTCAGCATCATGATGTTGTTGAGGCTCCCCAGAGGATCCACGATAGTCACGTCTCTCTCCTGTGTGAACGACAAAGTCAGACAGATGGTTAAAGGCCCACAACAGGGGAAATCCATTGTTTATTTGAGGTAAAGGGTGATGCCCAGAGCATACCCATGAAGTTGTACAACAATTGACGTCTGTTAAATTTGAAAATTAAGACAGCAAAGAGTATAGCAAAGAGTCAGATTTAGTCTTGTTCACACATTAGAAGTAATATCGATGATTGTAGGCTAGAAATAAGTTATACCTGTTGTTAAAATCCTAAGCATGACTTTTGGTCTCCAATATAGGCCCCTTTCTGTGTTTGCTAAAATTGCGGCAAGAGGGCAAACCACACACAATTTGGTTGCAGAAACTCCTCCCTGCTAATGAGGAAACCACTAGTTATGGATGTAGTATATCTGCCTGGAGCAAAAATGGTGAGCGAAGATTTGAGATTTTCACAATGTATTCTGAATATTACAGCGCAAGATCAGGAGTGCAACTCAAGGAAACTCACATTAAGCTCTGTGTCTATTCACTAATTCACCACCGTGGGGGGAAATGCAGGGTTCTCATAGGCTGACAGCAAAATTAGCTTCCATTTCCAGGTTGCTTATGAATGCATTTCACATTACTATTGGATTATAATTGTAAGGCTCGCTTGAATCACTTGCTTAATATGTTTGTGTTATTGTCGTAAATTGAGGTCGACCGATTAATCGGAATGGCCGATTAATTAGGGCCAATTTCAAGTTCATATAACATTCGGAAATCGGTATTTTTGGACGCCGATTTAGCTTTTTTTTTTTACCTTTATTTAACGAGGCAAGTCAGTTAAGAACACATTCTTATTTTCAATGACGGCCTAGGAACGGTGGGTTAACTGCCTTGTTCAGGAGCAGAACGACAGATTTTTACCTTGTCAGCTCAGGGATTCAATCTTGCAACCTTACGGTTAACTAGTCCAAAGCTCTAACCACCTGCTTTACATTGCACTCAACGAGGAGCCTGCCTGTTACGCGAATGCAGTAAGAAGCCAAGGTAAGTTGCTAGCTAGCATTAAACTTATCTTATAAAAAACAATCAATCATAATCACTAGTTAACTACACATGGTTGATGATATTACTAGTTTATCTAGCCTGTCCTGTGTTGCATATAATCGCTTAGGTACACGTTGCTCCAACCATTAACATCAATGCCTTTCTTAAAATCAATACACAAGTATATATTTTTAAACCTGCATATTTAGTTAATATTGCCCGCTAACATGAATTTCTTTTAACTAGGGAAAATGTGTCACTTCTCTTGCAAACAGAGTCAGGGTATATGCAACAGTTGGGCCGCCTGGCTCGTTGCGAACTGTGAAGACTATTTCTTCCTAACAAAGACAGCTGACTTCGCCAAACGGGGGATGATTTAACCTGTTAGGGCTAGGGGGCAGTATTTACACCGCCGGATAAAAAACGTACCCGATTTAATCTGGTTACCACTCCTACCCAGTAACTAGAATATGCATATACTTATTACATATGGATAGAAAACACCCTAAAGTTTCTAAAACTGTTTGAATGGTGTCTGTGAGTATAACAGAACTCATTTGGCAGGCAAAAACCTGAGAAGGTTTCATGCAGGAAGTGGCCTGTCTGACAAGGTGTTGTTGTTCTTGCTTCTGTTTATTGAAGAGTCAGGATCTTAGCTGTAACGTGACATTTCCCACGGCTCCAATAGGCTCTCAGAGCCCGGGAAAAACCTGAACGATGACGAGGCAGCCTCAGGCTGAAACACATAATCGCCTTTGCCAAGTGGCCCATCAGAGGACAATGGAATTAGGCGCGTGCCCGATTCGACCCAGTGATATATTTTCCTTCGGCTGTTTATCTAATTGCAGATTCCCGGTCGGAATATTATCGCTTTTTTACGAGAAAAATGGCATAAAAATTGATTTTAAACAGCGGTTGACATGCTTCGAAGTACGGTAATGAAATATTTAGAAATCTTTTGTCAAGAAATGCGCCGTGCGCACGACCGTTATTTACCATTGGGATAGTGTCTGGGACGCACGAACAAAACGTCGCTGTTGGAACATAACTATGGATTATTTTGGACCAAACCTACATTTGTTATTGAAGTAGAAGTCCTGGGAGTGCATTCTGACGAAGAACAGGAAAGGTAAGACCATTTTTCTTATAGTAAATCTGATATTGGTGAGTGCTAAACTTGCTGGGTGTCTAAATAGCTAGCCCTGTGATGCCGGGCTATGTACTTAGAATATTGCAAAATGTGCTTTCACCGAAAAGCTATTTTAAAATCGGACATATCGAGTGCATAGAGGAGTAATGTATCTATAATTCTTAAAATAATTGTTATGCTTTTTGTGAACGTTTATCGTGAGTAATTTAGTAAATTGTTAGTAAATTCGCCGGAAGTTTGCGGGGGGTATGCTAGTTCTGAACGTCACATGCTAATGTAAAAAGCTGTTTTTTTATATAAATATGAACTTGATTGAACAAAACATGCATGTATTGTATAACATAATGTCCTAGGTGTGTCATCTGATGAAGATCATCAAAGGTTAGTGCTGCATTTAGCTGTCTTCTGGGTTTTTGTGACACCATATGCTAGCTTGAAAAATGGGTGTCTGATTATTTCTGGCTTGGTACTCTGCTGACATAATCTAATGTTTTGCTTTCGTTGTAAAGCCTTTTTGAAATCGGACAGTGTGGTTAGATTAACGAGAGTCTTGTCTTTAAATAGCTGTAAAATAGTCATATGTTTGAGAAATTGAAGTAATAGGATTTTTAAGGTATTCCAAAATCGCGCCACAGGATTCAACTGCTGTTACGTAGGTGGGACGAATTCGTCCCGCCTGCCCCATAGAGGTTAACAAAAGCGCATTTGCGAAAAAAGCAATCGTTGCACGACTGTTCCTAACCATAAACATCAATGCCTTTCTTAAAATCAATACACAGAAGTATATAATTTTAAACCTGCATATTTAGCTAAAAGAAATCTAGGTTAGCAGGCAATATTAACCAGGTGAAATTGTGTCATTTTGCGTTCATTGCACGCAGTCAGGGTATATGCAACAGTTTGGGCCGCCTGGCTCGTTGCAAACTAATTTGCCAGAATTTTACGTAATTATGACATAACATTGAAGGTTTAGACTTAGGGATGCCACCCGTAAGATAAAATACGGAACGGTTCTGTATTTCACTGGCAGGAAAAACGTTGTTTTCGAGATGATAGTTTCTGGATTCGACCATATTAATGACCTAAGGCTCGTATTTCTGTGTGTTATGTGACGACCCTCCCACTCTGTCTGCCGTATTCTCTCTCTTTGTTCTTGTTTCCTTATTAGGATGCCGGTGGGCGGCGTTGGAAGGGTCGTCAGCTACATGGGAAGCACCTGGGCTCGGGTGTGTCCCAGGATAAAGGCACCTCTTCCACATTCATTGGGGAGACTCTCTCCATGCAGACACCTTGTTGTTTTTGGTTGTGCTAGTTATGGTATCTAATAAATATATATTTTTGATACTCCTTGTCTCCATGTTGTCTCCCTTTTGTTGCAAACTCTGAGCCGGTTCGTAACAGTTATTATGTTATAATTAAGTCTATGATTTGATAGAGCAGTCTGACTGAGCGATGGTAGGCACCAGCAGGCTCGTAAGCATTCATTCAAAATAGCACTTTACTGCATGTTGCCAGCAGCTCTTCGCAATGCATTGCGCTGTTTATGACTTCAAGCCTGTCAACTCCCAAGATTAGGTTGCTGTGACCGATGTGAAATGGCTAGCTAGTTAGCCGGGTGCGCGCTAATTGCGTTTCAAACGTCACTCGCTCTGAGACTTGAAGTAGTTCTTTCCCTTCCTCTACATGGGTAATGCTGCTTTGAGGGTGGCTGTTGTCGATGTGTTCCTGGTTTGATCCCAGGTAGGAGCGAGGAGAGGGACGGAAGCTATACAGTTACACTGGCAATACTAAAGTGCCTATAAGAACATCCAATAGTCAAAGGTATATGAAATACAAATCGTACAGAGAGAAATAGTCCTATAATTCCTATAATAACTACAACCTAAAACTTCTTACCTGGGAATATTGAAGACTCATGTTAAAAGGAACCAGCTTTCATATGTTCTCATGTTCTGAGCAAGGAACTTAAATGTTAGCTTTTTTACATGGCACATATTGCACTTTTACTTTCTTCTCCAACACTTTGTTTTTGCATTATTTAAACCAAATTGAACATGTTTGTTTATTTGAGGCTAAAATGATTTTATTGATGTGTTAAAATAAGTGTTCATTCAGTATTGTTGTAATTGTCATTATTACAAATAAAAATAAAAAAATAGAAGGGATTTTTTTTTTTTTAAAGAAGTCGGACGATTAATCGGTATCGGCTTCTTTTGGTCTGCCAATAATCGGTATCGGCGTTGAAAAATCATAATCGGTCGACCTCTAGTCGCAAATCAACTGCTTTATACTTAAAAAATACTTAAACCAGTAAAATGCTCTTTGGCTAGCTTTGCCATCAGCCTGACAATAAGGCTTTGTACACTAAGTGTTTAACAAATTGGCCCATAACTTCACCTAACAATAACAGACCTACTGTAGGACCCATAACTTCACCTAACAACAACATAGACCTACTGCAGGACCCATAACGTCACCTAACAATAACATAGACCCATAACTTCACCTAACAACAACATAGACCTACTGCAGGACCCATAACTTCACCTAACAACATTTACATTACATTTACATTTAAGTCATTTAGCAAACGCTCTTATCCAGAGCAACTTACAAATTGGTGCATTCACCTTATGATATCCAGTGGAACAACCACTTTACAATAGTGCATCTAAATCTTTTAGGGGGGGGGGGTTAGAAGGATTACTTTATCCTATCCCAGGTATTCCTTAAAGAGGTGGGGTTTCAGGTGTCTCCGGAAGGTGGGGATTGACTCCGCTGTCCTGGCGTCGTGAGGGAGCTTGTTCCACCATAGGGGTGCCAGAGCAGCGAACAGTTTTGACTGGGCTGAGCGGGAACTGTGCTTCCTCAGAGGTAGGGGGGCCTGCAGGCCAGAGGTGGATGAACGCAGTGCCCTCGTTTGGGTGTAGGGACTGATCAGAGCCTGAAGGTACGGAGGTGCCGTTCCCCTCACGGCTCCGTAGGCAAGCACCATGGTCTTGTAGCGGATGCGAGCTTCAACTGGAAGCCAGTGGAGAGAGCGGAGGAGCGGGGTGACGTGAGAGAACTTGGGAAGGTTGAACACAGACGGACTGCGGCGTTCTGGATGAGTTGTAGGGGTTTAATGGCACAGGCAGGGAGCCCAGCCAACAGCGAGTTGCAGTAATCCAGACGGGAGATGACAAGTGCCTGGATTAGGACCTGCGCCGCTTCCTGTGTGAGGCAGGGTCGTACTCTACGAATGTTGTAGAGCATGAACCTACAGGATCGGGTCACCGCCTTGATGTTAGTGGAGAACGACAGGGTGTTGTCCAGGGTCACGCCAAGGTTCTTAGCACTCTGGGAGGAGGACACAATGGAGTTGTCAACCGTGATGGCGAGATCATGGAACGGGCAGTCCTTCCCCGGGAGGAAAAGCAGCTCCGTCTTGCCGAGGTTCAGCTTGAGGTGGTGATCCGTCATCCACACTGATATGTCTGCCAGACATGCAGAGATGCGATTCGCCACCTGGTTATCAGAAGGGGGAAAGGAGATGATTAATTTTGTGTCATCTGCATAGCAATGATAGGAGAGACCATGTGAGGATATGACAGAGCCAAGTGACTTGGTGTATAGCGAGAATAGGAGAGGGCCAAGAACAGAGCCCTGGGGGCCACCAGTGGTGAGAGCACGTGGTGCGGAAACAGATTCTCGCCACGCCACCTGGTAGGAGCGACCTGTCAGGTAGGACAAAATCCAAGCGTGGGCCGCGCCGGAGATGCCCAACTCGGAGAGGGTGGAGAGGAGGATCTGGTGGTTCACAGTATCAAAGGCAGCAGATAGGTCTAGAAGGATGAGAGCAGAGGAGAGACAGTTAGCTTTAGCAGTGCGGAGAGCCTCCGTAACACAGAGAAGAGCAGTCTCAGTTGAATGACCAGTCTTGAAACCTGACTGATTTGGATCAAGAAGGTCATTCTGAGAGAGATAGCAAGAGAGCTGGCCAAGGACGGCACGCTCAAGAGTTTTGGAGAGAAAAGAAAGAAGGGAAACTGGTCTGTAGTTGTTGACATCGGAGGGATCGAATGTAGGTTTTTTGAGAAGGGGTGCAACTCTTGCTCTCTTGAGGACGGAAGGGACGTATCCAGTGGTCAAGGATGAGTTGATGAACGAGGTGAGATAAGGGAGAAGGTCTCCGGAAATGGTCTGGAGGAGAGAGGAGGGGATAGGGTCAAGCGGGCAGGTTGTTGGGCGGCCGGCCGTCACAAGTCGCAAGATTTCATCTGGAGAGAGAGGGGAGAAAGAGGTCAAAGCATAGGGTAGGGCAATGTGAGCAGGACCAGTGGTAGAAAGTGGACCAGCGGTGTCGTTTGACTTAACAAACGAGGAGCGGATGTCGTCAACCGTCTTTTCAAAATGGTTGACGAAGTCATCCGCAGAGAGGGAGGAGGGGAGGGGAGGATTCAGGAGGGAGGAGAAGGTGGAAAAGAGCTTACTAGGGTTAGAGGCAGATGCTTGGAATTTAGAGTGGTAGAAAGTGGCTTTAGCAGCAGAAACAGAAGAGGAAAATGTAGAGAGGAGGGAGTGAAAGGATGCCAGGTCCGCAGGGAGGCGAGTTTTCCTTCATTTCCGCTCGGCTGCCCGGAGCCTTGTTCTGTGAGCTCGCAATGAGTCGTCGAGCCACAGAGCAGGAAGGGAGGACCGAGCCGGCCTGGAGGATAGGGGACATAGAGAGTCAAAGGATGCAGAAAGGGAGGAGAGGAGGGTTGAGGAGGCAGAATCAGGAGATAGGTTGGAGAAGGTTTGAGCAGAGGGAAGAGATGATAGGATGGAAGAGGAGAGAGTAGCGGGAGAGAGAGAGCGAAGGTTGCGACGGTGCAATACCATCCGAGTAGGGGCAGTCGCTCTGGATAAGAGCGTCTGCTAAATGACTTAAATGTAAATGTGTTGGAGGAGAGCAAGAGGGAAAAGGATACAAGGTAGTGGTCGGAGACTTGGAGGGGAGTTGCAATGAGATTAGTGGAAGAACAGCATCTAGTAAAGATGAGGTCAAGCGTATTGCCTGCCTTGTGAGTAGGGGGGGAAGGTGAGAGGGTGAGGTCAAAAGAGGAGAGGAGTGGAAAGAAGGAGGCAGAGAGGAATGAGTCAAAGGTAGATGTGGGGAGGTTAAAGTCACCCAGAACTGTGAGAGGTGAGCCATCCTCAGGAAAGGAACTTATCAAGGCGTCAAGCTCATTGATGAACTCTCCAAGGGAACCTGGAGCGCGATAAATTATAAGGATGTTAAGCTTGAATGGGCTAGTGATTGTGACAGCATGGAATTCAAAGGAGGAGATAGACAGATGGGTCAGGGGAGAAAGAGAGAATGTCCACTAGGGAGAGATGAGGATTCCAGTGTCACCACCCCGCTGGCCAGATGCTCTCGGGGTATGCGAGAACACGTGGGCAGACGAGGAGAGAGCAGTAGGAGTAGCAGTGTTATCTGTGGTAATCCATGGTTCCGTCAGCGCCAAGAAGTCGAGGGACTGGAGGGTAGCATAGGCTGAGATGAACTCTGCCTTGTTGGCCGCAGACCGGCAGTTCCAGAGGCTGCCGGAGACCTGGAACTCCACGTGGGTCGTGCGCGCTGGGACCACCAGGTTAGAGTGGCAGCGGCCACGCGATGTGAAGCGTTTGTATGGCCTGTGCAGAGGGGAGAGAACAGGGATAGACAGACACATAGTTGACAGGCTACAGAAGAGGCTACGCTAATGCAAAGGAGATTGGAATGACAAGTGGACTACACGTCTCGAATGTTCAGAAAGTTAAGCTTACGTTGCAAAAATCTTATTGACTAAAATGACTAAAATGATACGGTACTGCTGACTGGTGAAGTAGGCTAGCTAGCAGTGGCTGCGTTGTTGACTTTGTTTGAAAGTGTAGCTGGCTAGGTAACCTCGATAGGTTCAGTACAACACCTTTATCATGATACAAAGGCAACTATGTAGCTAGCTAACATAACACTAATCAAGACGTTCCTTTGTAATTTATTTACTTTCTACAATGCTGCTCGTCGGTAAAAGTTGGCTAGGTTTGGAAAATGGCGTCGCGGGGGACGAAAATAGCTGGCTAGCTAACCTCGATAATTACTCTAAACTACACAATTATCAAACTATGACAAAGACAACTATGTAGCTAGCTAACACTACACTAATCAAATCGTTCCGTTGTAATGTATTAGTTTCTACAGTGCTGCTAGTCGGTAGAAGTTGGCTAGCTAGCAGTGCTGACTAAGTTTGGAGAACGGCGTCGCGGCGGACGAAAATAGATGGCTAGCTAACCTCGATAATTACTCTAAACTACACAATTATCTTTGATACAAAGACAGCTATTAGCTAGCTAGAAATTGCTCAGATCAAACAAATCAAACCGTTGTAATGTAATGAAATGTAATATTACCTGCGGAGCAAAGTGCAGCACGACTACTCGCTCCAAACCCGGAAGTTTGGAACATAGACCTACTGTAGGACCCATAACTTCACGTAACAACAACATAGACCTACTGTAGGACCCATAACTTCACCTAAAAATAACATAGTCCTAGGACTATCAATCATTTCATATTTCAGGTGAAACATGGAAACTAAAATGTCTTTGTCATGAAATTTCATAACCAGATAATTTTGTGAATAATCCCACTAGGCTACTCTGTAATGTGTTGTCATTCTAAATTTCCTGAATAAAGGAAAATAGCTCCGTGTGTTGAACAATAGCCTATCCATGAAGGAACAGTTCTCTACACATTATGAGCTAAGTATCTCTGTGTCCAAACAGACTAACGAGACCCTACAGTAAATCAAGCAGACAATAACACTATGAACATCAATTTGTTAGGTATGTTGGATCCAACGTGGAGCACGACATAACTGTCTTTACCAGAGTAATGAATGAAGAAGCACTTTGGTTGTTGTTGCATGTCGTGATGTTTATCATGTGACTGTCATTCAGAAAATGATTTCCTGGATCAGCTGATGATAGTTGAACATGTGACTGTAACTAAATTGCAACAGTATTAAGAATTATGTCAAATTCTTTAAGAACTGCATAAATGACACAATCCATTTGGGTGTTGTCAATAACGTTAAGGTGACTCTCGGTTTGAACCATTGGATTTAGCAAACTCTGAAATGCTTTAGGATTTCTGTGCCCATGAAAACTGTTTTCCCAGCGTAATATAAGGAGACACTAAATGTTACGTAGTTAGAGAGCATTTCAGAGATCTGAATACAAGAAAACTGTCCCACAGCAAGACCCAGTATTTAACCTGTTATGGCTAGGGGGCAGTATTTTCACGGCCGGATAAAAAACGTACCCAATTTAATCTGGTTACCACTCCTACCCAGTAACTAGAATATGCATATACTTATTACATATGGATAGAAAACACCCTAAAGTTTCTAAAACTGTTTGAATGGTGTCTGTGAGTATAACAGAACTCATTTGGCAGGCCAAAACCTGAGAAGATTCTGTACAGGAAGTGCCCTGTCTGACAATTTCTTGGCCTTCTTGATTATCTCTATCCAATACAGGGGATCTCTGCTGTTACGTGACACTTCCTACGGCTCCCATGGGCTCTCAGAAGGCGGCAAAAAGCTGAATGGTGGCTTTGCAGGCTCTGGCTGAAAAACATTAGCGCGTTTGGATAGTGGCCAGTCACTGTACTATGAAACTCAGGCTCGTGCACGAGGGGATCCCATGCTTTTATTTTATCTCTCTTTGTACGTATACACGCTTTCCCGGTCGGAATATTATCGCTTTTTTACGAGAAAAATGGCATAAAAATTGATTTTAAACAGCGGTTGACATGCTTCGAAGTACGGTAATGGAATATTTAGATTTTTTTTGTCACGAAATGCGTTGTGCGCGTCACCCTTATTTACACTTCGGATAGTGTCTTGAACGCACGAACAAAACGCCGTTATTTGGATATAACTATGGATTATTTTGAACCAAACCAACATTTGTTATTGAAGTAGCAGCGAAAAGCTATTTTAAAATCGGACACCTCGATTGCACAAAGGAGTTCTGTATCTATAATTCTTAAAATAATTGTTATGTTTTTGTGAACGTTTATCGTGAGTAATTTAGTAAATTCACCGGAAGTGTTCGGTGGGAATGCTAGTTCTGAACATCACATGCTAATGTAAAAAGCTGGTTTTTTATATAAATATGAACTTGATTGAACAAAACATGCATGTATTGTATAACATAATGTCCTAGGCGTGTCATCTGATGAAGATCATCAAAGGTTAGTGCTGCATTTAGCTGTGGTTTTGTTTTTTGTGGCATTATATGCTAGCTTGAAAAATGGGTGTCTGAATATTTCTGGCTGGGTACTCTGCTGACATAATCTAATGTTTTGCTTTCGCTGTAAAGCCTTTTTGAAATCGGACAGTGTGGTTAGATAAAGGAGAGTCTTGTCTTTAAAATGCAGAAAAATAGTCATATGTTTGAAAAATGGACGTTTTTGTATTTTTGAGGAATTTGTAATTCGCGCCACGCCTATCATTGGATATTGGAGCAGGTGTTCCGCTAGCGGAACGTCTAGATGTAAGAGGTTAAGTTTAAGTTCATCATGTGACAAGCTTAACGTTATGACTATAACTCCTGTTCCCTGAAGGAGGGAAACTTGGTACAACATACTATTAAATCCACACGTTATGACTATAAATACTGTTCCCTAAAGGAGGGAAACTAGGTACAACATACTATTAAATCCACATGTTATGACTATAACTACTGTTCCCTGAAGGAGGGAAACTAGGTACAACATACTATTAAATCCACATGTTATGACTATAACTACTGTTCCCTGAAGGAGGGAAACTAGGTACAATATACTATTAAATCCACACGTTATGACTATAACTATTGCTCCCTGAAGGAGGGAAACTAGGTATATTTAAAAAAAAAAATACATTTTAGTCATTTAGCAGACGCTCTTATCCAGAGCGACTTACAGTAGTGAATGCATACATTTCATTTCATACATTATTTTTTTCTGTGCTGGCCCCCCGAGAGAATCGAACCCACAACCCTGGCGTTGCAAACACCATGCTCTACCAACTGAGCTACAGTTGGTAATAGTACAACATACTATTAAGTTGTTATATGGACACGTGACATACCGACAACTTTGATAAAAACACTATAGGAGTTGTCTCCAGATCGCTATGCATATTCATGCTAGTAGCTTAGCATCTCTCTCCATTGAATACAGGCGGTTGACGTCAACAACCCTCAGAATATAAACAATAGATTACAATAATAAGATGAATCCACCAATCCAAAGACAGGATAGGTGGGAGCTAGACAACCCACAGTGCCGCTTTGTGGACAACGACTCCCCTTGTTAGGACGGAGAGACATCTTGTCAGTATATCCATAATCTTTGGTGTAGCCAACCCAACTCTCACATGGCACTATTGGAGGACACGGTGTGTAGTAAAACATCACTACATTAAAATCACTACATGCCGTGCCCCCCAGTCTGCGGTCAGCAGATATATATTTGAGAAGGGTCTATGTTAAGTCACTTTTTGGAAACGGAACGGAGAAAACAAGGGGTAGCTTGCTCTCTACGTCGTCTGATTCTAGACATATCAGTCATCATCCCAGGGCCCTCCGTTGAAGAGGTATTGACGATCCAACTCCGAAAATCCAAAGTTAAAAACAAATTGAAGGCGGTACTTACTGGTTTTAATCAGATCTCCTATCTCCTCCTCTTTCAATGTGACAGTAATCTCTCCTTCCTTCTTCACTCCAAACACTGCCTCCTCCTCTTTCACTCTGAACGCGTCTTCCTCTTCTTTCACTGTGACGTCTTTCTCTTCTTCTTTCACTGTAACAGCCTCACCCTCTACATCTTGTTTTACTGTAACATCCTCCTCTTCCTTCTCTTTCACGACAATGTTCAGCCCCAGAGCTTCTTTCTCCGTCCAGCAGACTTCCTCTTCTTTAACAGGAGGGGAGTAGTTTAGGGAGCTCATGTTCGGGGATGTTAGCTAGCTAGCTATCATTAGCGACTAGGCTAGTGCTAACTTAACCAGCCAGCTACTATAGCTGACTAATAAACAATAATGTAATATTAAATTAAATAAGTTAACAAGTAGATACGATAGAAGTGTGTCTAAAACACAGTAGCTAATATACACAAAAAGAGTATAAATAGCTTGAATCTTTCGGCTATGTTGGCTAGCAAGCTACCGAGGTGGTTGGCGAGCTGTTTATGAAGAACCGTCCACTAGATTATACGTCACGCTGGCAGCATCGCCTGAAAGACGCACATCGCCGTCTGCTGACTGGAGGGAAACGCAGTTGAGGATCAGATTTTATTTTCAGACAAAGATTATTCTACATGGATTTAATTAACTTTTTTTTACTTTAGTTTACAGCGCATTCGGAAAGTATTCAGACCCCTTGACTTTTTCCACATTTTGTAACGTTACAGCGTTATTCTAAAATGTATTAAATAGAAAATGTTGCTCATCAATCTACACACAATACCCCATAATGACAAAGCGAAAGCAGATTTTATGAAATTATCGGAAATTTATTACAAATAAAAAACAGAAATACCTTATTTACATAAGTATTCAGACCCTTTGCTATGAGACATATTACGGACATATTCAGTGATGAATCTTGCACAGAGATGCAGTGCCTTAAACCATTCCACCACTCGGGAGCCCGGAAAGCAAAGGTAACTGAACTAAATGACTATCGCCCCGTTGCACTCACTTCCGTCATCATGAAGTGCTTTGAGAGACTAGTCAAGGATCATATCACCTCTACCTTACCTGATACCCTAGACCCACTTCAATTTGCTTACCGCCTCAATAGATCCACAGACGATGCAATCACACTGCACACTGCCCTATCCCATCTGGACAAGAAGAATACCTATGTAAGAATGCTGTTCATTGACTATAGCTCAGCATTCAATACCATAGTAAGCCTCCAAGCTCTTCATTAAGCTTGAGACCCTGGGTCTGAACCCTGCCATGTGTAACAGGGTCCTGGACTTCCTGACGAGCCTCCCCCAGGTGGTGAAGGTAGGAGAAAACACCTCCACTTCACTGATACCCACAAGGAAGGGTATTCTGCCCCTCCTGTACTTCCTGTTCACCATGACTGCGTGGCCACGCACGCCTCAATCATCAAGTTTGCAGACGACACAACAGTAGTAGGCCTGATTACCAGCAATAATGAGAGCCTACAGGGAGGAAGTGAGGGCCCTGGAAAATCGCCCAACGTCAACAAAACAAAGGAGATGATCGTGGACTTCAGGTAAAAGCAGAGGGAGCACCCCCCTATCCACATCGATGGGACGCAGTGGAGAAGGTGGAAAGATTAAAGTTCATCGTTGTACACATCACTGACAAACTGAAATGGTTCACCCACACAGAAATGTGGTGAAGAAGGCGCAACAGTGACTTTTCAACCTCAGGAGGCTGAAGAAATTTGGCTTGGCACCTAAAACCCTCACAAACCTTTACAGATGCACAATTGAGAGCATCCTGTCAGGCTGTATCACCGCCTGGTACGGCAACTGATAATGCCTGCAACTGCACCCCCCCGGTGATGCGGTCTGCCCAACGCATCACTGTGGGCAAACTACCTGCTCTCCAGGACATCTACAGCACCCGATTTCACAGGAAGGCCATAAAGATCATCAAGGACAACAACCACCCGAGATGGTCGATGGTCACTATGAAAGCACTCCAGAGTTCCTCTGTGGAGATGGGAGAGCCTTCCAGAAGGACACCATCTCTGCAGCACTCCACCAATCAGGCCTTGATGGTCCAGTGGCCAAATGGAAGCCACTCCTCAGTAAAAGGCACAACATTCTAATTAAAAAGGTACACTGTATTTAAAGGGATGGCTTAAGATGGAATGTACTGAAAACCCTATTGAAATTAAAACTCCATTAGAAAATATGTTGGCCAACAAGTGTGAGGGTTTTCAGCCGTTTAATGAAATGTATTCAGAGTGCCCAAGGTAGGTATGCAGAGCATGAAATGAGTGTGTAGGCAAAGCATACATTCCAGTCTCCTGATAAAACACAGACCCTTCCTCCTACAGCAATTTCATGCTCATTGTGAGAAAGTGGCACTACAGTCTCCTGGTAAAAAACTACTTTACCAAAAAAAACATGCAAAGTGCTGGAAGTGTGTTGATTTTATGGATCTACTTTTGATGAAATAAGGAAAATATTCAATTTACTTTTAGGGAAAACATGGTACAATAAAACCGGACTAAACGTTAAAATCCCCACTTGCTCCTTGATTATCGATAAAAACAAAACATATAGCGTCATCTATTACTCTGGGTACAGCCTACCTCTGAAAGCAATCTGCACAAACCTGGTCACATTCGACATATCAACATTTTGCCATATAGCCAGTTGGCAGGCATGCTGTAACGTCTCTTTTGTCAGTCAACATGTTTAAACACAACTGTTACAGTGGCTTAAATGAAGGAATGGAATGGAACACTATTAGATTCTATATAGAGGAAAGGATGGAATGGAACACTATTCGATTCTATATAGAGGAAAGGATGGAATGGAACACTATTAGATTCTATATAGAGGAAAGGATGGAATGGAACACTATTAGATTCTATATAGAGGAAAGGGTGGAATGGAACACTATTAGATTCTATATAGAGGAAAGGATGGAATGGAACACTATTAGATTCTAAATAGAGGAAAGGATGGAATGGAACACTATTAGATTCTATATAGAGGAAAGGATGGAATGGAACACTATTAGATTCTAAATAGAGGAAAGGATGGAATGGAACACTATTAGATTCTAAATAGAGGAAAGGATGGAATGGAACACTATTAGACTCTATATAGAGGAAAGGATGGAATGGAACACTATTAGATTCTATATAGAGGAAAGGATGGAATGGAACACTATTAGATTCTAAATAAAGGAAAGGATGGAATGGAACTATTAGATTCTAAATAGAGGAAAGGATGGAATGGAACACTATTAGATTCTAAATAGAGGAAAGGATGGAATGGAACACTATTAGGTTCTAAATAGAGGAAAGGATGGAATGGAACACTATTAGATTCTATATAGAGGAAAGGATGGAATGGAACACTATTAGATTCTATATAGAGGAAAGGATGGAATGGAACACTATTAGATTCTAAATAGAGGAAAGGATGGAATGGAACACTATTAGATTCTAAATAGAGGAAAGGATGGAATGGAACACTATTAGATTCTAAATAGAGGAAAGGATGGAATGGAACACTATTAGATTCTAAATAGACGAAAGGATGGAATGGAACACTATTAGATTCTATATAGAGGAAAGGACGGAATGGAACACTATTAGATTCTATATAGAGGAAAGGACGGAATGGAACACTATTAGATTCTAAATAGAGGAAAGGATGGAATGGAACACTATTAGATTCTATATAGAGGAAAGGATGGAATGGAACACTATTAGATTCTATATAGAGGAAAGGATGGAATGGAACACTATTAGATTCTATATAGAGGAAAGGATGGAATGGAACACTATTAGATTCTATATACAGCGGGGGAAAAAAGTGTTCGATTATCTGCTGATTTTGATCGTTTGCCACTGACAAAGATATGATCAGTCTATAATTTGGGTTTACATTTGGTTTTGATATTTCATATTTACAATTAATGTAACATTTAGTAATCAATGATTTATGCAACCAACTGACAATGTTTGGGTACAATTATATTGACGTTGTTGCCCTTTTATAATATCAGGGATCATTCTCAGATGTGCCAACCCAAATGTACTAGAGCATGACATTGGGGACTGGGCCCCGATCCAACAACATGCCTATCTAGTGAACCCTGAGAAGAGAGAGAAGCTGAGGTGGAAAGTTACTACGGATATTGCCAGAGTTTCCTCTTGAAATCAGACATGTCCGTTTTAAGGACAACTTGGTTGCTGATTGTCTCAAGGTTGGGCAGTCAAAAATGTTTTGCGTTTAGCAATTACATTGCCATGGATCCCAATTTATTTTGACTGCACCTTTTTCTTTTATTGGAGATGAGTTTTGTTTGGGTTCGTTCCAAGTGGACGAGAGTTCTAGAAGCTTTAATTTTAGGATTCTATAGAAAGAAAAAGGATAAAATAATTATATGTAAAATAAATAATTATTATTTGGTTTTCTTGTTTTTATTTGTTGATTGTATATTATTATTTAGAAATACGTGTTTTTTTCTTGTTTTTAATTGTTGACAGCCAGTAGACACAGGAAAAAAAAAAAATGTATGAAATTGTATGAAATGTATGCATTCACTACTGTAAGTCGCTCTGGATAAGAGCGTCTGCTAAATGACTAAAATGTAAAAAATGTAAATGTAATGTTTATATTGGTGAAGGTGAAGCATTGTAGATGATTATGTGAAATGGAAGTTGTAGAGATACTCTGAATGATTGGCTATGAAAAGCCAACTGACATTTACTCCTGAGGTGCTGACCTGTTGCACCCTCTACAACCACTGTGATTATTATTATTTGACCCTGCTGGTCATCTATGAACATCTTGGCCATGTTCTGTTATAATCTCCACCCAGCACAGCCAGAAGAGGACTGGCCACCCCTCAGAGCCTGGTTCCTCTCTAGGTTTCTTCCTAGGTTCTGGTCTTTCTAGGGAGTTTTTCCTAGCCGCCGTGCTTCTACACCTGCATTGCTTGCTGTTTGGGGTTTTAGGCTGGGTTTCTGTACAGCACTTTGTGACATCAGCTGATGTAAGAAGGGCTTTATAAATACATTTGATTGATTGATTGATTGACTTGTTCAACTGAATGCATTCAACTGAAACGTGTCTTGGGCGCACTGATTGGTGTCACCTCGTTAGTCAGTATGTGTTACACCTGTGCTGGCTTGTCCATCTCGTTAGTGGGAAGGTGTTTCACCTGAGCTGGTCCAGGTTCTATTTAAGAGTGTCTGGCCCAGTGCTCCAGTTGTCTTGATACATGTGGAGAGTCAACACCTTTAGTTGCTCCACCTTTTTGGTTTGCTTCCTGTATTTAAGTTTGGTGTGGATTTTTCTTTTGTTTTCCTCTTCTTGGGCAGATTTAGTGGGTCTCATGGTGGGTGTCTTTTAGGTCCCAGTTGTTGTTACTGGTCAACTTTCAGTGGACACTCCCATAGTGTCTTTCAGAACCCCTCCTAAAATCCCACCTGTTTAGTTGTGGTTGTTGTCAGTGACTCTTTGTTAGTTCCTCTTCTATTTAAGTGACATTTGGTTTTCTTGCTGGGGAACGTAACAACAAACAATGGAGTAAAACAAGCTGATATTTTGGGTTGGTTGTTGCATCCAAATGTTAATATTTTAATCAATGGCATTTCCTTAGAATGTTCATGACTCAGTTGTTATTCTACTGTTTTTATCCTCTTATGTTTGTTGTGTAGTAAATATTTGTTAATTTTCATTTTTATGTGTTTTTTCCTGTGAAGCCATTGTGTTGCATCCATGTCAGAAATGTGCTGTATAAATAAAGCTTGATTTGAACATGACCGACCAATCAAGACTCTTGGTCTTAGTGTAAATTCAGTATATCTCCCACTATGTCAAATAGTGCATGGTATGTAAGTTTAGTATCACTTTTCAACCAATCCAGTGCATTTGTTGAAATAGAACAATGTCAATGGATTCAACTACTGAAACAAACAAATGGATAAACCAGATCAATCCCACTTTTCCAGCCTGCTGAAGGCGTGGTGGAGTGGTAAACACCACCCCCGGCTCTACCAGGGGCTTGAGGTGGTCTCCCACAGCTCTGATTATGTCATGTTCTGTGGCCTTGCAGTTCCATTTCTTGACTGCCCCTGCAACACAGAAAGAAACACATTTGGTCATATTATATAAAACTCTCAAAGTAATGGATATGGAGCATTATGGCCTCAGTTACACCTGGTACCTAAATGTGACTTCTGTCATCCGATCACTCCAAACTGCATTAGGTTCAGATCTACCAGGATGGGCCTTTGACATAGTCTGGATGCAGTCAGGCCACTGAATATGCATAAGCAATGTAAAGAGGTGGGGTGAATAAGTGTGGAAAAATACATTCTACTCAAATTACCTTCATAATATCAAAGAACAGAGGAAAGGATGGAATGTGTGTCTGAGGGGAAATTAACTTTCATACAGCCAGAAGGGGTGAGAAATTACACCAATATCAGTGGACAATTTGCACTAATGTAAATAAACATGGATGATGGAACATATTCCCTTTTGCTGATGTGATGAACCACTAAGGGGACATAAATATTTACCATATAAACCATGTGTGACCTCTCACCTCTCTGGCTGTAGAAGTGTTCTTCCTAACCAGTCCCTCAACAGCTCTCTGACTGAGCTCCACCCTCACTGGGTCTTCAGAGGAGAGGAAGGCTGAGGAGGGATGGAAGGATGAATGGATCATTTCACATAAAAGGCTTAAGCTTAGTCCCAGACCAAAATGCTTGTTTGAGCTGTCTTAACTCAAAGCGACTTGCACAGACTTCTCTTAAAATAGTTGTAGATTTAGCCTGTTCTGGACTAATCAAAGCCGATTGCAAGAGGGAGGATTAGAGGTACTCCAGGACTAAATTGAAGCTTAAATGAATCTTTCAAAGAGGCAGGTTTAACTTCTGCTTTGTGCTGTTTGTGAGGGAGCCTGGACTATGTGGAATGTCTAAATGAAGACCAACATGCACTACAGAGGCCAGCCAGACCATTACTTGTGGATAGGAGTAATCCATTACATTACTTTGAGACTGCTTTCGTATGTACAAAGAAAATGCATTGGAGATAATATCTCTGCTTGAGCCCAGACTTTCCTCTCTGTCTCAAAGAGGAAGGCCTTCACCCAATTCTCTCCAAGTTCTGATCACTGTGAGGTTTTTGGCATCTGGAATCTTTCATTGTGGAACTGGTGATTTGTGTCGGTGCCAGTGAAGCAACTGTGTGTTTAATAGTTCACAAAGTCTGCAGGAGGAGTCTTTACATCTAGTTTCCTGATGCTGCTGGTCAAGCCAACTATAAAGTCTGCAGGAGGAGTCTTTACATCTAGTTTCCTGATGCTGCTGGTCAAGCCAACTATAAAGTCTGCAGGAGGAGTCTTTACATCTAGTTTCCTGATGCTGCTGGCCAAGCCAACTATAAAGTCTGCAGGAGGAGTCTTTACATCTAGTTTCCTGATGCTGCTGGCCAAGCCAACTATAAAGTCTGCAGGAGGAGTCTTTACATCTAGTTTCCTGATGCTGCTGGCCAAGCCAACTATAAAGTCTCCAGGGCCATGTGTGAACTGAGGAGTCTTTACATCAAGTTTCCTGATGCTGCTGGCCAAGCCAACTATAAAGTCTGCAGGAGGAGTCTTTACATCTAGTTTCCTGATGCTGCTGGCTAAAGCCAACTATAAAGGGCAATTCTCTGAATGTGGGCAGTTCCCAGGAGTGATTGGCTGGTTAGATGGATGTCATGTTCCCATCAAGTGTCCAGCAACTCCTGATGCTGAGGAGTACCGTAACAATAACAACTGGTTTTCCATCAATGTTCAGGGTGGATGCACTCCTCATTTAGAGTTCTCAAACATTGTTGCCTGTTGGAAAGGTGCAACTCAGGATGGAAGGATTTCCCTCAACTCTTCATTGGTCTCAGTTTCAGAGAGGACAACATAGTGGACAACTACTTGGTGACAGTGGATATTAGGGTGAGAAACATGGTCTACTAATAGTTACTACATAGTAATATGGTCTACTAATACTTACTACATAGTAATATGGTCTACTAATAGTTACTACATAGTAACATGGTCTAATAATAGTTACTACATAGTAATATTTGTATTTATTTATTTTTTATTTCACCTTTATTTAACCAGGTAGGCAAGTTGAGAACAAGTTCTCATTTACAATTGCGACCTGGCCAAGATAAAGCAAGCAGTTTGACACATACAAAAACTCAGAGTTACACATGGAGTAAAACAACCATACAGTCAATAATATAGTAGAAAAATAAGTCTAAATACAAAGTGAGCAAATGAGGTGAGATAAGGGAGGTAAAGGCAAAAAAGTCCATGGTGGTAAAGGAAAATACAATATAGCAAGTAAAACACGAATGGTAGATTTGCAGTGGAAGAAAGTGCAAAGTAGAAATAGAAATAATGGGGTGCAAAGGAGCAAAATAAATAAATAAATACAGTAGGGGAAGAGGTAGTTGTTTGGGCTAAATTATAGATGGGCTATGTGCAGTAATCTGTGAGCTGCTCTGACAGCTGGTGCTTAAAGCTAGTGAGGGAGATAAGTGTTTCCAGTTTTAGAGATTTTTGTAGTTCGTTCCAGTCATTGGCAGCAGAGAACTGGAAGGAGAGACTTTACCTAGCAGGGTCTTGTAGATGACCTGGAGCCAGTGGGTTTGACGACGAGTATGAAGCGAGGGCCACCCAACAAGAGCGTACAGGTCGCAGTGGTGGGTAGTATATGGGGCTTTGGTGACAAAACGGATGGCACTGTGATAGACTGCATCCAATTTATTGGATGTATGGTCTATATGGTCTACTAATGGTTACAACATAGAAATATGGTCTACTAATAGTTACTACATAGTAATATGGTCTCTAATAGTTACTACATAGTAATATGGTCTACTAATAGTTACTACATAGTAATATGGTCTACTAATAGTTACTACATAGTAATATGGTCTACTAATAGTTACTACATAGTAATATGGTCTACTAATAGTTACTACATAGTAATATGGTCTCTAATAGTTACTACATAGTAATATGGTCTACTAATAGTTACTACATAGTAACATGGTCTACTAATAGTTACTACATAGTAATATGGTCTACTAATAGTTACTACATAGTAATATGGTCTACTAATAGTTACTACATAGTAACATGGTCTACTAATAGTTACTACATAGTAACATGGTCTACTAATAGTTACTACATAGTAATATGGTCTACTAATAGTTACTACATAGTAACATGGTCTACTAATAGTTACTACATAGTAATATGGTCTACTAATAGTTACTACATAGTAATATGGTCTACTAATAGTTACTACATAGTAACATGTCTACTAATAGTTACTACATAGTAACATGGTCTACTAATAGTTACTACATAGTAATATGGTCTACTAATTGTTACTACATAGTAATATGGTCTACTAATAGTTACTACATAGTAATCTGGTCAGATAACTTTTTATTCACTCCAGACATAAATCCCACAACAGCTGAGCAGCAAAGATACAACAGAGCTCATATCCACACGAGAGGGATGGTCCAGCGTGTGTTTGGAGTATGGAAAAATAGATTCCAGTGTTTTCACAATACACTTGGTTTCAAGCCAAGAAGATGCTGCAAGGTGATCATTACTACAGCTGTGATGCACAACTACCTGAAGCATCATGTCTGTCTTGATCCTCCCATGATCAGCGTCAAGCAGATGTACCCATGGCTGTCCTGATCCTCCCATGATCAGCATCAAGCAGATGTACCCATGACTGTCCTGATCCTCCCATGATCAGCATCAAGCAGATGTACCCATGGCTGTCCTGATCCTCCCATGATCAGCATCAAGCAGATGTACCCATGACTGAAACAGATGTGTCCATGACTGAGGCAGATGTGTCCATGACTGAGGCAGATGTGTCCATGACTGAGGCAGATGTGTCCATGACTAAGGCAGATGTGTCCGTGACTGAGGTAGATGTGTCCGTGGCTGAGGTAGATGTGTCCGTGACTGAGGCAGATGTGTCCGTGACTGAGGCAGATGTGTCCGTGACTGAGGCAGATGTGTCCGTGACTGAGGCAGATGTGTCCATGACTGAGGCAGATGTGTCCATGACTGAGGCAGATGTGTCCATGACTGAGGTAGATGTGTCCGTGACTGAGGCAAATGTGTCCGTGACTGAGGTAGATGTGTCCGTGACTGAGGCAGATGTATCCGTGACTGAGGCAGATGTGTCCGTGACTGAGGCAGATGTGTCCGTGACTGAGGCAGTCAATGACCAACAAGGACTTGCAAACGGAGTTGCTTCATATTGCAGCACTTCAACTAGATGAGATGCATTTAAATATGGAATGTATTCATTATGGCTTATTTTTGCTTTCATAATGTTTGTTCTGTACAAAATTCAAATAGTGTGAAGCAAAATTAAATGAGTGACTAAACAAAGGCTGGTTTAAAATGTAGTTTGTGGTGATTAAAATAGTCTCTCTCATTAATATCCAAATGACAAAACATTTATATTTTTTACATATCATATTGTTCACAATGTGTCACGTCCTGACCAGTAAAAGGGGTTATTTGTCATTATAGTATGGTCAGGGCGTGGCAGGGGGTGTTTGTTTTGTGTTTTTGGTGTTTTTGGTTTAGGATCTATGTTTTCTATATCTATGGTTTAATCTAGTTTTTCTATTTCTATGGTTTTTTTGGCATGACCTCCAATTAGAGGTAGCTGGTTGTCATTGTCTCTAATTGGAGGCCATATTTAGTTGATGTTGTTTCACTTGTGTTTTGTGGGTGGTTGTTTCCTGTATAGCCTGTGTTTGCCTTACGGAACTGTCGTGAGTCGTTTTGTTATTTTTGTTTAAGTGTTCACGTTATTTTAATAAAAGAAGATGAGCACTCTACACGCTGCGCCTTGGTCCCCTTTGTACGACCCACGTTACACCATGACTGGTCATCACTATTGTCTCATTACTGTCTCTTTTTAGGATCATACCTCTCTCTTCCAACTTCATATCCAATTCAACCTGGACAATTCTCATCTCATGTTCTTCCTTCAGATATTTCATTTTATGCTCATGAAATTCTCTGGTTAACGTTTCATGCATGGTCATCTTCTTTGTTCTCTGCTGAAAGGTGGTGGCAGAATCTTCTCTCAGGGATGTTATAGCAGATGTCGAGGGTTCACACTCACTGTGTACTGGCTCTTCCAACCTGTTCACATTACACCCTCACTGTGTACTGGCTCTTCCAACCTGTTCACATTACACCCTCACTGTGTACTGGCTCTTCCAACCTGTTCACATTACACCCTCACTGTGTACTGGCTCTTCCAACCTGTTCACATTCCACCCTCACTGTGAACTGGCTCTTCCAACCTGTTCACATTCCACCCTCACTGTGTACTGGCTCTTCCAACCTGTTCACATTACACCCTCACTGTGTACTGGCTCTTCCAACCTGTTCACATTACACCCTCACTGTGTGCTCTTCCAACCTGTTCACATCACACCCTCACTGTGTACTGGCTCTTCCAACCTGTTGGTGATCATCTGGTATATCATCCAGAGGTTGGTCATCATCTGGTATACCATCCAGAGGTTGGTCATCGTCTGGTATATCATCCAGAGGTTGGTCATCATCTGGTATACCATCCAGAGGTTGGTCATCATCTGGTATACTATCCAGAGGTTGGTCATCATCTGGTATACCATCCAGAGGTTGGTCATCATCTGGTATACCATCCAGAGGATGGTCATCATCTGGTATACCGTCCAGAGGTAGGTCATCATCTGGTATACCATCCAGAGGTTGGTCATCATCTGGTATACCATCCAGAGGTTGGTCATCGTCTGGTATACCATCCAGAGGTTGGTCATCGTCTGGTATACCATCCAGAGGTTGGTCATCATCTGGTATACCATCCAGAGGTTGGTCATCATCTGGTATACCATCCAGAGGTTGCTACTGCTCTATTATTCCAGACAGGAAGTCACTCAATTCATCAGTGTTGTGTTGTTTTGGTGGTCCATCACCAGTAGTAAATCTCTCTCTTCTGATCTCTGCTTTCTCTCTTTTTAAACCCAGTTTAAGGTTCTTCCACAGAGTCTGTAAAAGGCAGATATCATTTAAAACCTGTTGGGGCTACAGGTTAGCAATGAACCCCGAGTCGGGATTGCTAACAAGGCTGGAAATTCAAAACATCAAAAATCTAATAATTTCAATTTCTCAAACAATCAACTATTTTACACGACTTAAAAGATAAACATCTCCTTAATCTAACCACATTGTTCGATTTTCAAAGAGGCTTTACGGCAAAAGCATAAAGTTAGATTATGTTAGGACAGTACATAGCCACAAAAGTACAAACATCCATTTTCAATTCAAGGTCAGGCGTCACCAAAAGCAGAAACCAGCTACAATTATGTACTAACCTTTGTCAATCTCCATCAGATGACACTCCTAGGACATTATGTTATACAATACATGCATTTTTTGTTCCATCAAGTTCATATTTATATCCAAAAACAGCATTTTACAGTAGCGTGAAATTCAGATTTTTTTCTTCTCTGAAATGCCTCCGGTGAACATAACAAAATTACTATTCGAAAACATTGGTAAATTATAATATTGTCATTCAAAGAATAATATATTATCATCTCGTAATTGCTACCGAATGGCCAGATCTCAAAATAACTTTACTGGGAAATCACATTTTGCAATAAACGGGGTGTTATGCTAAGAACAATATGCTATGCTATACAGTTAGCATAATCTAAAATCGATAATAACATTGTAAATATCCCTTTACCTTTGATTATCTCCATCAGAAGGCAGGCATCCCAGGTCCGGAAGGCATCCCAGGTCCGGAACAAATGTGGTTTCTTTTGACAAAGTTCATAATTTATGTCCAAATAACACCAAGTACTTAGCGTTCTTTATGCTCCCACAAACGTGGTGGGGGAGTGTAAAATCACGCCGAAAAGCTAAAAAAAACCTAGTAAATAATCTATTTATGTTCGTTCAATCATGTCAAATGTTGTTTAGCATTAATCTTTTGGTCCATTTTTAACGTTAAACATCAGTAATATTTTCACACAACCTATCCTATGTCTAGATAAACAATGATGACAAACTCACGCTTCTCAGATTTATGCGCAGGCGCAAAAAAATGAAGTGATGACATGTCAACTTCCTTGGATTCTAATTTGCTCTCTGTTTATCATAGACGCTTCAAACAACTTTATAAAGATCGTTGACATCTAGTGGAAGCCGTAGGTGTTGCGAAATGAATCCTTTCTCACTATGGTATCTATAAAACAATGACACTAAATAGTACAGTCACAAAATTCAAACATTGTTTGGATCTATTTTTCACAGGTTTTTGCCTGCAATATGAGTTTTGTTATACTTACAGACACCATTCAAACTGTTTTAGAAAATTCAGAGTGTTTTCTATCCGAATGTGTTAATAATATGCATATCCTAGCTTCTGAGTTGGTGTAGGAGGCAGTTAAAAATGGGCACATATTTTTTTCAAAATGTCTCAATACTGCCCCCGAGCCCCAACAGGTTTTAATAATAAAAGTGATGTAAAAAAAATATGAATATGAGAAATCCTGATAATAATGCAAATATCTCCCCTGAAGTTGTTTCTTCTTGTAATCCTGATAATAATGCAGATATCTCACCTCTAGTTGTTGTTTCTTCTTGTAATCCTGATAATAATGCAGATATCTCACCTCTAGTTGTTGTTTCTTCTTGTAATCCTGATAATAATGCAGATATCTCACCTCTAGTTGTTGTTTCTTCTTGTAATCCTGATAATAATGCAGATATCTCACCTCTAGTTGTTGTTTCTTCTTGTAATCCTGATAATAATGCAGATATCTCACCTCTAGTTGTTGTTTCTTCTTGTAATCCTGATAATAATGCAGATATCTCACCTCTAGTTGTTGTTTCTTCTTGTAATCCTGATAATAATGCAGATATCTCACCTCTAGCCCTGGCACCCCAATGGTGGAACAAGCTCCCTCACGACGCCAGGACAGCGGAGTCAATCACCACCTTCCGTAGACACCTGAAACCCCACCTCTTTAAGGAATACCTGGGATAGGATATAGTAATCCTTCTAACCCCCCCCCCAAAAAAATTATATATATAGATGTACTATTGTAAAGTGGTTGTTCCACTGGATATCATAAGGTGAATGCACCAATTTGTAAGTCGCTCTGGATAAGAGCGTCTGCTAAATGACGTAAATGTAAATGTAGCTGTTGTTTCTTCTTGTAATCCTGATAATAATGCAGATATCTCACCTCTAGTTGTTGTTACTTCTTGTAATCCTGATAATAATGCAGATATCTCACCTCTAGTTGTTGTTTCTTGTTGTAATCCTGATAATAATGCAGATATCTCACCTCTAGTTGTTGTTTCTTCTTGTAATCCTGATAATAATGCAGATATCTCATCTCTAGTTGTTGTTTCTTCTTGTAATCCTGATAATAATGCAGATATCTCACCTCTAGTTGTTGTTTCTTCTTGTAATCCTGATAATAATGCAGATATCTCACCTCTAGTTGTTGTTTCTTCTTGTAATCCTGATAATAATGCAGATATCTCACCTCTAGTTGTTGTTACTTCTTGTAATCCTGATAATAATGCAGATATCTCATCTCTAGTTGTTGTTTCTTCTTGTAATCCTGATAATAATGCAGATATCTCACCTCTAGTTGTTGTTTCTTCTTGTAATCCTGATAATAATGTAGATATCTCACCTCTAGTTGTTGTTTCTTCTTGTAATCCTGATAATAATGCAGATATCTCACCTCTAGTTGTTGTTTCTTGTAATCCTGATAATAATGTAGATATCTCACCTCTAGTTGTTGTTTCTTGTTGTAATCCTGATAATAATGCAGATATCTCACCTGAAGTTGTTGTTTCTTCTTGTAATCCTGATAATAATGCAGATATCTCATCTCTAGTTGTTGTACTCTTCATGTGGTTACATTTCCATTGAATTCAGTGCAAATTGCAGCCCAACCCTCTTGTTCTACTGCTCAGTAGCAGCAGTGTGGTTTTTACCCTTCAATAACTGGATGGTTTGACAACATTTGTTTTGGAGTGTTTTTTCATGCACACAAAAGTTTTTTGGAACAAATTATTTTTGCCTCTGCCATTGTTTCGTCTCAAGATTCACACCAGTATTGGTGTTTTCTATTCCGGGTTTTAATGAGCACCACTAGACCAACAGCATGTGTTCATACTGAACCTAATCAGGTTCAACCCAGGTGTTCATACGGAACCTAATCAGGATTAACCCAGGTGTTCATACGGAACCTAAATCAGGCTTAACCCAGGTGTTCATACTGAACCTAATCAGGATTAACCCAGGTGTTCATACTGAACCTAATCAGGCTTAACCCAGGTGTTCAAACTGCACCTAATTAGGATTAACCCAGGTGTTCTCATTTAGGCTTACTTACCTTACTCCAGGACTCTAGTCTCTGACTAACTAAGCCAAGTTCAGGAAAGCTATTTAATTGTCCTAGTTTATCAAGTCCTGGCTTAATCTAAGCCCTGCAGGGTCTGAATGAAATGTCTGATTTTGACGTATTGTTGATTTCAAAACCTTTCAGTTTCAACAAATGCACTGGGTTGGTTGAAAAGTGATACTGTTTTGACATAGTGGAAGATACACTGAATTGATACTGTTTTTCATACTAAGATGGACTAAAATACGTGTTCATTGGTTATGCAAGAGGGCGTCAGGTAGCCTAGTGGTTAGAGCTGACAAGGTAAAAATATGTTGTCCTGCCCCTTAACAAGGCAGTTAACCCACTGTTCCCTGGTAGGAAATCATTGTAAATAAGAATTGTTCTTAACTGACTTGCCTAGTTAAATAAAGGTTAAATAAAATAAAAAATTAAGTCTGTTGATTGTCAGTCATTGGGTTAATTTATTTTGCAATATGTTCAAATTAAATCAAGCTTTATTTACACAGCACATAGACATGGATGCTTCACAGGAAAAAACAAATAAAAGACAATGAAAATTAACAAAATAAACAGAAATATTTAGTACACAACAAACAGAAGACTAACAACTGAAAGACTAATAAGCACCCTAAGGAAATGCCATTGATTAAAATATTAACAATTGGATGCAATATTCAACCATAACGAGATGGACAAGCCAGCACAGGTGTAACACATATTGACTAACGAGCTGACACCAATCAGTGCGTCCTACGTGCTAACGTTCCCTCCTTTTTCTTTCTATAGAATCCTAAAACTCACTAGCTTCTAGAACTCTCATCCCCTTGGAACGAGCACAAACAAAACTCATCTCCAATAGGTGCAGTCAAAATAAATTGTGATCCATGGCAACGCACTGGCTAAACGCAAAACACAAATCTTTTCAGGGTTCACTAGATAGGCATGTTGTTGGATCAGGCCCAGTCCCCAATGTCATGCTCTAGTACATTTGGATTGGCACATCTGAGAATAAACCCTGATATTCTAAAAGCAGGGCAACAATGTCAATATAATTGTACCAAAAAATTGTCAGTTGGTTGGATAAATAATTATCATTACTAAATGTTACATGAAATGTAAATATGAAATAGCCCCAGTGTCAAAACACAGTTTTAAAGTGTCCAAATCAATAACCAATATGCAGAAACAGTTTGGGATGAATTGAAAACGGAAACATAAAATGTGCTATATACACAAACATCTGCCACAATAATCATATTACTTGTATTTATTTAAACAAGCACCTTATAAACTGCACTAGCACCAAAAACGCTGTTGTTTTGACAAGTAGCAATAAATCACTGATATCGATTAGGGGGGAAATCAGGTTGTAGGTGATGTTGAAACTAACACAACTAAACAAAACACATGGAAATGGGAGATATATTTTACCTCACTGGTTAGAGGACAACCTGCAGAAGACAGTCAGCTACATTTTGGAGTGATGCATTTAAATGTAGGGGGTCGCTGAACAAAGGAACACTTATTTGTCATAACTCATCAATATCATGCTAAAATCATTTGTGCGAGAGGAGGGAGATGAGGTTGAACATCCTGATAAAACTAACAGCTCACAAACCACACGGAATCTGGGAATAATGTTTACATCCCTGGTTAGAAGACAATTTGTAGAAAACAGCTAGCTACATTTTGAAGTGTTGCATTTTGCTTCAAGAGGGTCACCAACGTGGTAAGTGTAACACAGCTCTTTTTTTGTTAGTCACTTTTTGTTAAATCACATAAATAGTAACTCTTCATATTCAGAGCCTGGATTTTCCCCCTGAAGCCAATATCATATGTTTAAATCAATAGAACAGGGGACAAACGTTTATTGTACATTGTGACATCATTAAAATACTCCTACAATGTTAAAACATTCTACATTGTGACATTAATTCATTGATATCATGAAACAACTCCATCTATTTTCTGATATTTGATCAGAGATCTTTTAGCAGATTATCTCTGGTCACAGCTAAGAGATTTCTCTCCTCTGTGTGTTCTCTGGTGTACTGTCAGACCGCTAGATGAAACATAACTCTTCCCACATTGACCACAGCTATAAGGTTTATCTCCTGTGTGTATTCTCTGGTGTTTAGTCAGACTGGTAGAGTCAGTAAAACTCTTTTCACATTGACCACAGCTATAAGGTTTATCTCCTGTGTGTGTTCTCTGGTGTCGTGTCAGATGGCTAGATGTAATAAAGCTCTTCCCACATTGACCACAGCTATAAGGTTTATCTCCTGTGTGTGTTTTCTGGTGCATCTTCAAATTCTGTGAAGTTGAGAATCTTTTTCCACAATCTGAACAGTGGAATGGTTTCTCTCCTGTGTGTACTCGCTGGTGTCTAGTCAGATTGCCAGACGCAGCAAAACTCTTTCCACATTGATCACAGCTATAAGCTTTCTCTCCTGTATGTGTTCTCTGGTGTCGAGTCAGATTGCCAGATGCAGGAAAACTCTTTCCACATTGATCACAGCTATAAGATTTCTCTCCTGTGTGTATTCTCTGGTGCACTGTCAGATCTGTAGATTTAACAAAACTCTTCCCACATTGACCACAGCTATAGGATTTTTCTCCTGTGTGTATTCTCTGGTGTTTAGTAAGACTGCTAGAGTTAGTAAAACTCTTCCCACATTTATCACAGCTATACGATTTCTCTCCTGTGTGTATTCTCTGGTGTCGAGTCAGCTGGCCAAATTGAACAAAACTCTTCCCACATTGACCACAGCTATAAGGTTTTTCTCCTGTGTGTATTCTCTGGTGTAGAGTCAGACTGCTAGAGTTAGTAAAGCTTTTCCCACATTGATCACAGCTATAAGGTTTCTCTCCTGTGTGTGTTCTCTTGTGTAATGAGAGCTGGCTAGATTGAACAAAACTCTTCCCACATTGAGTACAGCTATAAGGTTTCTCTCCTGTGTGTCTTCTCTGGTGCACTGTCAGATGGCTAGATTGACCAAAACTTTTCTCACATTGACCACAGCTATAAGGTTTCTCTCCTGTGTGTATTCTCTGGTGCACTGTCAGATCTCTAGATTTTACAAAACTCTTCCCACATTGACTACAGCTATAAGGTTTATCTACTGTGTGTATTCTCTGGTGTTTAGTCAGACTGCTAGAGTCAGTAAAACTCATCCCACATTGAGTACAGCTAAAAGATTTCTCTCCTGTGTGGATTCTCTGATGAATTTTAATGCCTGATGAGGTGAATCTCTTCCCACAGTCAGAGCAGCAGTGAGATATCTTCCCTATGGGTCTCTGCTGGTGTTTCTTGAGGAGTTCTGATCTGGAGAGACTCTTCTCTGCCTCGTCAGCATCATGATGTTGTTGAGGCTCCCCAGAGGATCCACGACTGTCCCGCCTCTCTCCTGTGTGAATGACAAAGTCAGACAGACGGTTAACCTGTTCGCTATAGGGGGCAGTCTTTTCACGGCCGGATGAAAAACGTACCCAAATTAAACAGCCTACTATTCGGGTCCAGAGTCAAATATTTACATATTATTAGTAGATTTGGATAGAAAACACTCTAAAGTTTCTAAAACTGTTTGAATGATGTCTGTGAGTATAACAGAACTCATATGGCAGGCAAAAACCTGAGAGGTATCCAGCCAGGAAGTAGGCACTCAGGGTTGTAGTCATTTCAAATTATGTTCTATCCAAACTACAACTTGCACTTCCTAAGGCTTCCACTAGATGTCAACAGTCATTAGAACCTTGTTTGAGGCTTCTACAATGCAATTTGATTGAATAATACCCGGAACAGTAAGTGGTCTCGCTGGGGTCACTGACTTACCTCGCGCGCTTTCACAAAGGGTTAGCCATTTTTCTTTTTCTTCTGTAATGAAACTGCTATTGTCCGGCTGGAATATTATCGAAATTCTACGTTAAAAACACCCTAAAGATTGATTGTGAACATGGTTTGACATGTTTCTACAAACGCTGAGGGAACATTATAACTTTTCGTCGACGGTGGATAGACGCACTTCATGCATTTTGGAATGGTGATCTGGACGCGCCATCAAAACAGATTTATTTAGACATAAATGATGGACTTTATCGAACAAATTAACATTTCTGTGGAAGTGGGAGTCCTTCCGAGTGCATTCAGCCGAAGATCAGCAAAGGTAAGAAAATATTTTAAACATATTTCAGAGTTTTGTGGATGCCGTGGCTGGACGGCTAACTGTATAGCTTGGATTGATGACGTGGCTCAGTACTCAGAATATTGAACAATGTGCTTTCTCCGTAAAGTTATTTTGAAATCTGACAAAGCGGCTGCGTAAAGGAGTAGTTTATCTATAATTCTTTAACCTGTCTAGGGTATGTGGGACGAAATCGTCCCACCTAGTCAACAGCCAGTGGAATCGAGTGGCGCGATATTCAAATACCTTAAAAATGCTATTACTTCAATTTCTCAAACATATGACTATTTTACACCATTTTAAAGACAAGACGCTCCTTTATCTAACCACATTGTCCGATTTCAAAAAGGCTTTACAACGAAAGCAAAATATTAGATTATGTCAGGAGAGTACCCAGCCAGAAATAATCAGACACCCATTTTTCAAGCTAGCATATAATGTCACACTCCTAGGACATTATGTTATACAATACATGCATGTTTTGTTCAATCAAGTTCATATTTATATCAAAAACCAGCTTTTTACATTAGCATGTGACGTTCAGAACTAGCAAACATACCGAAAACTTCTGGTGAATTTACTAAATTACTCACGATAAACTATCACAAAAAACATAACAATTATTTTAAGAATTATAGATACAGAACTCCTTTATGCAATCGCGGTGTCAAATTTTAAAATAGCTTTTCGACAAAAGCACATTTTGCAATATTCTGAGTAGATAGCTCGGCATCACGGGCTAGCTAATTTGACACCCACCAAGTTTGGCGTTCACTAAACTCAGAATTACTATAAGAAAAATTGGATTACCTTTGCTGTTCTTCATCAGAATGCACTCCCAGGACTTCTACTTCATCCACAAATGTTGTTTTGGTTCAAAATAATCCATAGTTATGTTCAAATATCCTTTGTTTTGTTCTTGCGTTTAAGACACTATCCGAACGGTGACGCGCGAACGCATGTCGTGACAAAAAAAATCAAAATATTCCATTACCGTACTTCGAAGCATGTCAAACGCTGTTTAAAATCAATTTTTATGCGATTTTTCTCGGAAAATAGCGATAATATTCCGACCGGGAGACGTCTTTTTCGTTCAAAGACTGAAAATGTAAAATGGACTCTTCACGTGCACGCGTACGCTCGTCTCATTGTTCTCAGATCGACCACTATCCAAATGCGCTACTGTTTTTCAGCCAGGGACTGTAGAGGCATCATTCAACATTCTGGCGCCTTCTGAGAGCCTATGGGAGCCTTAGAAAATGTCACGTTACAGCAGAGATCCTCTGTTTTCGATAAAGAGGGTATAGAAGGCCAAGAAATGGTCAGAGAGGGCACTTCCTGTACAGAATCTTCTCAGGTTTTGGCCTGCCATATGAGTTCTGTTATACTCACAGACACCATTCAAACAGTTTTAGAAACTTTAGGGTGTTTTCTATCCAAATCAAACAAGTATATGCATATTCTAGTTTCTGGGCAGTAGTAATAACCAGATTAACCTCTTGCTTCTAGGCGTTCCGCTGGCGGAACCCCTAGCCAACAGCCAATGGGATAGCAGGGCGCGAAATACAAAACATCAAAAATGTTATAATTAACATTTCTCAAACATACGACTATTTTACACCATTTGAAAGATACACACACTTCTCCTTAATCACACCACATTGTCTGATTTCAAAAAGGCTTTACGGTGAAAGCAAAACATTAGATTATGTTAGGCTACCACCCCAGCAAATAAACAACAGCACAGCCATTTTCCAAGCAAGGGTAGCCGTCCAAAAGCAGAAAACCAGCTAAAATGATGCACTAACCTTTGACGATCTTCATCAGATGACACTCCTAGGACATTATGTTAGACAATACATTCATTTGTTGTTCTATCAGGTTCATATTTATATTAAAAAAAAAACATTTTACATTGGTGCATGACGTTCAGAAAATGGGCACATCAATTTACAGAAATACTCATCATAAACGTTGACAAAATATATAACAATTCATTAACCTCTCTAGGGTAGGGGGCAGTATTTTCACATCTGGATAAAAAACGTACCCGATTTAAAGGCCCACAACAGCAGAAATCCATTGTTTATTTGAGGTAAAAGGTGATGCCCAGATCATACCCATGAACTTGTACAACGATTGACTTCTGTTAAAATATTTGACCATTAAGACAGTCAACTTACCAACAATCATATTTTGTCTTGTTTTCACATTAGTAGTAACTAGAAATAAGTTATTAAAGTTGTTGAAATCCTAAGCAGTGTGCCAGACGACTTTTGGTCTCCAATATAGGCTCCTTTCTGTGTTTGCTAAAATTGCAGCACGAGGGCAAAGCACACACAATTTGATTGCAGAAACACCTCCCTGCAAATGAGGAAACCGCTAGATATGGATGTAGTATATCTGCCTGGAGCAAAAAATGATGAGCAAAGATTTTAGTTTCTCACAATGTATTCTGAATATTACAGCGAAAGATCAGGAGTGCTACTCAAGGAAACTCACATTAAGCTGTGTCTGTTCACTAATTCACCACCGTGGGGGAAAACTCAGGGGAGTTCTCATAGTCTGACAGCAAAAATAGCCTCCATTTCCAGGTTGCTTATGAGTGCATTTCACATTACTTTTGGATTATAATTGTAAGGCTCGCTTGAATCACCTGCTTAATATGTTTGTGTTATTGTCCCAAATCAAATGCTTTATACTTAAAAAAAACACTTCAACTAGAAAAATGCTTTGGTTAGTTTTGCCATCAGCCTGACAATGAGGGTTTGAACACTAATTGTTTAAGAAATTGGCCCATAACTTCACCTAACAATAACATAGACCTACTGTAGGACCCATAACATCACCTAACAATAACATAGACCTACTGTAGGACCCATAACATCACCTAACAATAACATAGACCTACTGTAGGACCCATAACTTCACCTAACAACAACATAGACCTAGGACTATAAATCATTTAATATTTCAGGTGAAACATGGAAACTAAAATGTCTTTGTCATGACATTTCATAACCTGATCACCAGATCATTTTGTGAATAATCCCACTAGGCTACTCTGTAATGTGTTGTCATTCTAAATGTCCTGAATAAAAGAAAATATCTCTGTGTGTTGTGCAATAGACTATCCATCAAGGAACAGTTCTCAACACATTATGAGCTAAGTATCTCTGTGTCCAGACAGACTAATGAGACCCTACTGTAAATCAAGTAGACAATAACACATTATAAACATCAATTTGTTTGAGATATTGGATCCAACATGGAGCACGGCATAACTGTCTTTACCGGTGTAATGAATGAAGAAGCACATTTGACTGGCATGCGGAAATGATTTCCTGGATCAGCTGATGATAGTTACATTACATTTAAGTCGTTTAGCAGACGCTCTTATCCAGAGCGACTTACAAATTGGTGCATTCACCTTATGATATCCAGTGGAACAACCACTTTACAATAGTGCATCTAAATCTTTTAAGGGGGGGGGGGGGTTAGAAGGATTACTTTATCCTATCCTAGGTATTCCTTAAAGAGGTGGGGTTTCAGGTGTCTCCGGAAGGTGGTGATTGACTCCGCTGTCCTGGCGTCGTGAGGGAGCTTGTTCCGCCATTGGGGTGTCAGAGCAGCGAACAGTTTTGACTGGGCTGAGCGGGAACTGTGCTTCCTCAGAGGTAGGGGGGCCAGCAGGCCAGAGGTGGATGAACGCAGTGCCCTTGTTTGGGTGTAGGGCCTGATCAGAGCCTGAAGGTATGGAGGTGCCGTTCCCTTCACAGCTCCGTAGGCAATCACCATGGTCTTGTAGCGGATGCGAGCTTCAACTGGAAGCCAGTGGAGAGAGCGGAGGAGCGGGGTGACGTGAGAGAACTTGGGAAGGTTGAACACGTGACTAACTAAACAGCTACAGTATTATGTGTAATTATTGAAGAACCACGTTAATGACAGTATCCATTTGGGTGTTGTCAATAAAGTTAAGGTGACTCTTGGTTAGAACCATTGGATTAAGCAAACTCTGAAATGATTTAGGATTTCTGTGCCCATGAAAACTGTTTTCCCAGCGTAATATAAGGAGACACTAAATGTTACGTAGTTAGAGTGCATTTCAGAGACCTGAATACAAAAATCTGTCCGACAGCAAGATCCAGTATTTAACCTCTTGGGGCTAGGTGGGACGCTAGCGTGCCACCTGTGGTGCACTCCATCAACAGCAGGTGCATTTCAAGAGCGGCAAATTTGAATCCAAATAAATGTCAAAATTCAAATTTTTCAAAAATACAACTATGTTACACCATTTGAAAGATAAACATCTCCTTAATCTAACCACGTTTTACGATTTCAAAAAGGTTTTACGGCGAAAGCATAAATTTAGAGTATGTTAGGACAGTACATTTACAAGAGTTGTGTGTAATGTTTTGTCAAGTCAAAGACAGGGTCACCAAAACCATAAAACCAGCTAAAATGATACACTAACCTTTTACAATCTCCATCAGATGACACTCCTAGGACATTATGTTAGACAATGCATGCATTTTTAGTTCTATCAAGTTCATATTTATATACAAAAACAGCGTTTTACTATGGCATTGATGTTGAGGAAATCGTTTCCCTCCAATAACCGGCAGTCAAGTCAGCGTCACAAATTAAATAATTAAAATTAGAAAACATTGGTAAAATATTATATTGTCATTTAAAGAATTATAGATTTACATCTTTTGAACGCAATCAACTTGCCAGATTTAAAAATAACCTTACTGGGAAATCACACTTTGCAATAATCTGAGCACTGTGCCCAGAAAAGTACGCGTTGCGATACAGACTAGACGTCATGTTGGCGAGATCTAAAATCGAAAATACTATGTAAATAATCCATTACCTTTGATTCTCTTCATCAGATGTCACTTCCAGGTATCACAGGTCCATAACGAATGTAGTTTTGTTCAAAAAAGCTCATCATTTATGTCCAAAAATCTCCGTCTCGTTAGCACATGATGTAAGCCAGCCGGACTTCTCGTCATGAACGAGGGGAAAAAATATATTTCCGTTCGTTCAAACATGTCAAACGTTGTATAGCATAAATCATTAGGGCCTTTTTTAACCAGAACATGAATAATATTCAAGGTGGACGAATGCATAGCCTTTTATAACGTATTGGAACGAGGGTACCCAACATGAAGTAGCGCGCCAGGTGTCTAATGGGACATCACCGTTCCATGGCTCTTGTTCGGTCAGATCTCCCTCCAGAAGACTCAAAACACTTTGTAAAGGCTGGTGACATCTAGTGGAAGCAATAGGAAGTGCCAAAATATTCCTAAACCCCTGTGTTTTTCAATGGGATAGGTTTAAAGTCAATACAACACATCAGGTATCCACTTCCTGTCAGAAAATGTCTCAGGGTTTTGCCTGCCAAATGAGTTCTGTTATACTCACAGACACCATTCAAACAGTTTTGGAAACTTTAGAGTGTTTTCTATCCATATATAATAAGTATATGCATATTCTAGTTACTGGGTAGGATTAGTAACCAGATTAAATCGGGTACATTTTTTTTATCCAGACGTGCAAATGCTGCCCCCTAGACCCAACAGGTTAAGTTTATCATATGACAAGCTTAACGTTATGACTATAACTACTGTTCCCTGAAGGAGGGAAACTAGGTACAACATACTATTAAATTCACGCCTCGCTGGAAGCCCCGCGTTCCACAGGTGATGAGCGTGAGGCTTGGATTTATTCCTTAAATGTAACACCTCACTTCACTGACCCAGGAAGTGGCGGGGCCAAACAGGTGTTGTAACTCGTTCATATCCTGTTAGGGCTAGGGGGCAGTATTGACACGGCTGGATAAAAAACATACCCGATTTAATCTGGTTACCACTCCTACCCAGTAACTAGAATATGCATATACTTATTACATATGGATAGAAAACACCCTACATTTTCTAAAACTGTTTGAATGGTGTCTGTGAGTATAACAGAACTCAAATGGCAGGTCAAAACCTGAGAGATTCCTTTACAGGAAGTGGCCTGTCTGACCATTTCTTGAACTTGTTTTCCATCTCTATCATTTACTAAGGATCTCTGCTCTAACGTGACACTTCCCACGTCTTCCATAGGCTCTCAGAGCCCGGGAAAAAACAGAATGTCGTCATTCCAGCCCCAGGCTGAAACACATTATCGCCTTTCTCAAGTGGCCGATCAAGGGACACTGGCTTATGCGCGTGACCCCGACCGCCCCCGCCTTTGGGATTTTTTCCTCTGTTTGCCGAAAAGGAGATTCCCTGTCGGAATATTATCGCTTTTCTACGAGAAAAATGTCGTAAAAATTGATTTTAAACAGCGGTTGACATGCTTCGAAGTACGGTAATGGAATACTTAGAATTTTATTGTCACGAATTGCGCCATGCGCGCGACACTTCTTTACTATTTCGGATAGTGTCTGGAACGCACGAACAAAACGCCGCTATTCGGATATAACGATGGATTATTTTGGACCAAACCAACATTTGTTATTGAAGTAGCAGTCCTGGGTGTGTATTCTGACGAAGACAACAAAAGGTAATCAAACTTTTATAATAGTAAATATGATTATGGTGAGTGCTAAACTTGCCGGGTGTCTAAATAGCGAGCCCGTGATGTACTTAGAATATTGCAAAATGTGCTTTCACCAAAAAGCTATTTTAAAATCGGACATATCGAGTGCATAGAGGAGGTCTGTATCTATAATTCTTAAAATAATTGTTATGCTTTTTGTGAACGTTTATCGTGAGTAATTTAGTAAAATGTTAGCGAATTCCCCGGAAGTTTGCGGGGGGTATGCTAGTTCTGAACGTCACATGCTAATGTAAAAAGCTGGTTTTTGATATAAATATGAACTTGATTGAACAAAACATGCATGTATTGTATAACATAATGTCCTAGGGTTGTCATCTGATGAAGATCATCAAAGGTGAGTGCTGCATTTAGCTGTCTTCTGGGTTTTGGTGACATTATATGCTGGCTTGAAAAATGGGTGTCTGATTATTTCTGGCTTGGTACTCTGCTGACATAATCTAATGTTTTGCTTTCGTTGTAAAGCCTTTTTGAAATCGGACAGTGTGGTTAGATTAACGAGAGTCTTGTCTTTAAATGGCTGTAAAATAGTCATATGTTTGAGAAATTGAAGTAATACGATTTTTAAGGTTTTGAAAATCGCGCCACAGGATAGCAGTGGCTGTTACGTAGGTGGGACGAATTCGTCCCGCCTAGCCTAGAGAGGATATCTGGCACGCAGATCGGTGGAAATGGTCAGATAAATTGGTACTTCAAACGGAAATGGAAAATGTTTGCCTATTTTACCGGAAACTTCAGGAGCATAACGTCAGAATTAACGAAGGCCAGCAGCAGGTGGGGAATTGGTTATTTTCTTCTGGTTATATTGATCTCTGGCTTCCTCAAGTCATCTGTGTGTATTAATTATTTAATGAAACGCTTGAAGCATCAGTTCAAGTTCCACACATACAGTTGATTTTATTAAACACATGGGGTGTGTCTATGAAAAAATACACGTCATAACATTTCAACCAATCAATTGGTTGAAAGAAAATACAATTTTTTTAAATATCTGGGACAGCCCTAGAACATACAACAACATGCATTTCAGACAATACCTCACAATGACATCACAATACCCCATAAAAGTGTGAAAAAAGTTTACCAGTGGTTGTATCTCTCTAGGTCATGCCAGTAGGTTACAGTAGGTTGTATCTCTCTAGGTCATGCCAGTAGGTTACAGTAGGTTGTATCTCTCTAGGTCATGCCAGTAGCCTACAGTAGGTTGTATCTCTCTAGGTCATGCCAGTAGGCTAAAGTAGGTTGTATCCCTCTAGGTCATGCCAGTAGGTTAAAGTAGGTTGTAACTCTCTAGGTCATGCGAGTAGGTTACAGTAGGTTGTATCTCTCTAGGTCATGCTAGTAGGCTACAGTAGGTTGTATCCCTCTAGGTCATGCCAGTAGGTTAAAGTAGGTTGTAACTCTCTAGGTCATGCCAGTAGGTTAAAGTAGGTTGTAACTCTCTAGGTCATGCCAGTAGGTTAAAGTAGGTTGTAACTCTCTAGGTCATGCCAGTAGGTTACAGTAGGTTGTAACTCTCTAGGTCATGCCAGTAGGTTACAGTAGGTTGTAACTCTCTAGGTCATGCCAGTAGGTTACAGTAGGTTGTATCTCTCTAGGTCATGTCAGTAGGTTACAGTAGGTTGTATCTCTCTAGGTCATGCCAGTAGGCTACAGTAGGTTGTAACTCTCTAGGTCATGCCAGTAGGTTAGAGTAGGTTGTAACTCTCTAGGTCATGCCAGTAGGTTAGAGTAGGTTGTATCTCTCTAGGTCATGCCAGTAGGTTACAGTAGGTTGTAACTCTCTAGGTCATGCCAGGAGGTTACAGTAGGTTGTATCTCTCTAGGTCAGGCCAGTAGGCTACAGTAGGTTGTATCTCTGTAGGACATGCCAGTAGGTTACAGTAGGTTGTAACTCTCTAGGTCATGCCAGTAGGTTACAGTAGGTTGTATCCAAGTGGAAACAATTATCAACCCAATGTGGAAAGTGTTGAATTTGGTCAAAAACAAAATGAATGGCTTATTTGCTACGTGAGGTTTACTTGATCCAACAGAAGTTTCGTAATTCTTAAATTGTTATGTGGACACGTGACATACCGACAACTTTGATAAAAACACTATAGGAGTTGTCTCCAGATCGCTATGCATATTCATCACTACATGCCGTGCCCCGCAGTCTGCGGTCAGCAGATAGACCCTTCTCAAATATATATGTTAAGTCACTTTTCGGAAACGGAACGGAGAAAACAAGGGGTAGCTTGTTCTCTACGTCGTCTGATTCTAGACATATCAGTTATCATCCCAGGGCCCTCCGTTGAAGAGGTATTGACGAGCCAACTCCGAATATCCAAAGTTAAAAACAAATTGAAGGTGGTACTTACTGGTGTTAATCAGATCTCCTATCTCCACCTCTTCATCTTTCAATGTGACAGTAATCTCCCCTTCCTTCTTCACTCCAAAAACAGCACCATCCTCTTCTTCTTCCTCTTGTTTAACTGAAACGTCTTTCTCTTCTTCTTTCACTGTAACAGCCTCACCCTCTACTTCTTCTTTTACAGTAACATCCTCCTCCTCTTTCACTCTGAACGCGTCTTCCTCTTCTTTCACTGAAACGTCTTTCTCTTCTTCTTTCACTGTAACAGCCTCACCCTCTACTTCTTGTTTTACTGTAACATCCTCCTCTTCCTTCTCCTCTTTCACGACAATGTTCAGCCCCAGAGCTTCTTTCTCCGTCCAGCAGACCTCCTCGTCTTTAACAGGAGGGGAGTAGTTTAGGGAGCTCATGTTCGGGGATGTTAGCTAGCTAGCTATCATTAGCGACTACACTAATGCTAACTTAACCAGCCAGCTACTATAGCTGACTAATAAAAAATAACGTAATATTAAATTAAATAGGTTAACAAGTAGATACGACAGAAGTTTGTCTAAAACACAGTAGCTAATATAGACCGAAAGCGTATAAATAGCTTGAATCTTTCGGCTATGTTGGCTAGCAAGCTACCGAGGTGGTTGACGAGCTGTTTATGAAGAACCGTCGACTAGATTATACGTCACGCTGGCAGCATCGCCTGAAAGACGCACATCGCCGTCTGCTGACTGGACGCAGTTGAGGATCAGATTTTATTTTCAGACAAAGATTATTTTACATGGATTTAATTAAATAATACTATTATATTGAGACATACAAAGACCTGAATGTGTTGATTGATTAGTGCGACTAAAAAAATGTTTACTACAGCACATTTAAGGCAGGTTCATTCAGTCAAACAACATCTAAATAAGTAGCCAGCTACTGTAGGTCTATACTGCTCCTACATGGTGTAACAATACATCATGTGGGACTTTAAGGTAATGCTGTTGGTGTGACGTATAATGTAGTGGACGGAACGCTTCTTTCAACAGCAGCAACAGTTAGTCAGCCACCTCGGTAGCTTACTAGACAAAATAGCCGAACCAACAAAGCTCTTTAGACGCTTTCGTGTTTATTAGCCACTGTGTTTTAAACCCACTTCTGTCGTCTAGTTAGTTATCCGATTTAATTTCATATTTACGGTGTTGTTATTATTCAGCTAGCGGGCTGGTTAAGTTAGCATTAGCCTAGCTAACATCTCCGACCATGAGGTCACTAAGCTACTCTCCTCCTGCTAAAGAAGAGATCTGCTGGACAGAGAAAGAGGGTATAATATTCATATGTGTAAACATACTGAATTATAATTGGATGCATTTTACCGCCGTATCATACTGTGATATGATTGGTTAAGACCACCCAGATGGTTAGGTCATGGTCAGTTGATCATGGTTGGAGATAGGTGAACATGCCATTTGTAGCTAGCTAACAAAGAGCTACGTTAAGAAATATCCTGTAGTTCTGCATTTTATTATTTTGTACAAAGCATCCAAAACAAGACACTACACACAATTCACTATGTGCTACCGAGTTTGTATGCTAGCTCGGTATCTAGCTCAAGCTTGCAAAAGTTAGCCACACCTCATGCTTTCATATACTGTGTGGTTGTGTTATCTAGTGGGAACGCATTAGCACGGTAGGCTCTGGTGCCTTGTTGTCAGTAGGGATGTTACTTTTGATACCGGAGCAATGAGGCCTGCGTCCAAATCGCTAAACTGTAAACTTCAAAGCAGTGTACCGAAGCCTGTATCACTGCATCAATGACATCTGAAGCTTCATTTCATCAAACAACCACCTGATTGGTTTGGTATTGGGCTTGTTCAACACTGCAGGCGACTGCAGACTGACTGATCTACAAATCACCTTACATCATAAATAACTACTCATTATTATTCATAAATCAGTCATCAGTCACCCACAATGCAGCATGGATTTGATTCTCTCGAACACGACCAGTGGTTTAGTAGATGACATAAAGGCTATGCTGCTACGGTGTGGGATGTCATCTATAATAATGACATAAAGGCTATGCTGCTACGGTGTGGGACGTCATCTATAATAATGACATAAAGGCTATGCTGCTACGGAGTGGGATGTCATCTATAATAATGACATAAAGGCTATGCTGCTACGGTGTGGGATGTCATCTATAATAATGACATAAAGGCTATGCTGCTACGGTGTGGGATGTCATCTATAATAATGACATAAAGGCTATGCAGCTACGGTGTGGGATGTAATCTATAATAATGACATAAAGGCTATGCTGCTACGGTGTGGGATGTCATCTATAATAATGACATAAAGGCTATGCTGCTACGGTGTGGGATGTCATCTATAATAATGACATAAAGGCTATGCTGCTACGGTGTGGGATGTCATCTATAATAATGACATAAAGGCTATGCAGCTACGGTGTGGGATGTCATCTATAATAATGACATAAAGGCTATGCTGCTACGGTGTGGGATGTCATCTATAATAATGACATAAAGGCTATGCTGCTATGGTGTGGGATGTCATCTATAATAATGTGACTGTTCTAAATTCTATGTTGCTCAAACCTGTTGAACCTACATTACTGTTCAAAAGTTTGGGCTCAATTAGAAATGTCCTTGTTTTCCATGAAAACATACATGAAATTAGTTGCAAAATGAATAGGAAATATAGTCAAGATGTTGACAAGGTTATAAATAATGATTTATAATTGGAATAATAATTGTGTCCTTCAGACTTTGCTTTCGTCAAAGAATCCTCCATTTAAAGCAATTACAGCCTTGCAGACCTTTTGGCATTCTAGTTGTCAATTTGTTGAGGTAATCTGAAGAGATTTCACCCCATGCTTCCTGAAGCAACTCCCACAAATTGGATTGGATTGATGGGCACTTCTTACGTATCATACGTTCAAGCTGCTCCCACAACAGCTCAATAGGGTTGAGATCCAGTGACTGTGCTGACCACTCCATTATAGACAGAATACCAGCTGACTGCTTCTTCCCTAAATAGTTCTTGCATAGTTTGGAGCTGTGCTTTGGGTCATTGTCCTGTTGTAGGAGGAAATTGGCTCCAATTAAGCACAGTCCACAGGGTATGGCATGGCGTTGCAAAATGGAGTGATAGCCTTCCTCCTTCAAGATCCCTTTTACCCTGTACAAATCTCCCACTTTACCACCACCAAAGCACCCCCAGACCATCACATTGCTTCCACCATGATGACAGAAGGCGTCAAGCACTCCTCCAGTATCTTTTCATTTTTTCTGCATCTCACAAATGTTCTTGTTTGTGATCCGAACACCTCAAACTTAGATTCGTCTGTCCATAACACTTTTTTCCAATCTTCCTCTGCCCAATGTCTGTGTTATTTTGCCCATCTTAATCTTTTCTTTCTTTTTAAACGGTCTGAGATATGGATTTTTCTTTGCAACTCTGCCTAGAAGGCCAACATCCCGGAGTCGCCTCTTCACTGTTGACATTGAGACTGATGTTTTGCGGGTACTATTTGATAAAGCTTCCAGTTGAAAACTTGTGAGGCGTCTGTTTCTCAAATTAGACACTAACGTACTTGTCCTCTTGCTCAGTTGTGCACTGGGGCCTACTTCTATTCTGGTTAGAGCCAGTTTGCGCTGTTCTGTGAAGGGAGTAGTACATAGCTTTGTACGAGATCTTCAGTTTCTTTCCAATTTCTCGCATGGAATAGCCTTCATTTCTCAGAAAAAGAATAGACTAACGTTTTTCAAAAGAAAGTTATTTGTTTCTGGCCATTTTGAGCGTGTAATCGAACCCACAAATGCTGATGCTCCAGATACTCAACTAGTTTAAAGAAGGACAGTTTTATTGCTTCTTTAATCAGAACAACAGTTTTCAGCTGTGCTAACATAATTGCAAAAGGGTTTTCTAATGATCAATTAGCCTTTTAAAATGATAAACTTGGAGAATATAAAATATAGAATATATTTTGATTTGTTTAACACTTTTTTGGGTTACTACATGATTCCATGTGAGTTATTTCATAGTTTTGATGTCTTCACTATTATTCTACAATGTAGATAATAGTTAAAATAAAGTGTAATACCCTTGTTTGAACCAGGTATTGAGTTTATTTGTTATAATTAATTGGTTATATATTTAAAAGATGATTGAATTGCTCCTAAACTGTAATGTTGTTAATGCATTATGCTTTTGAAGAAATATTTATTTAATGTATAAGTGAATAGTTTGTTTTACTTTGAATTTTAAGTTTTGACCAATAAGGTCGCTTGTTAAGTTGTGGCCAATGGGAGTTGACCTGGTTAACGGGAGGCCTGGGAAAAAGAGAGGGAAAAAGACGTTGATGAAAGGATGGACGTTTTACCCTAGGACGGTTGGTAAAGAAATTATAAAAGAAGACGACAGAACTAGTACAAAACCCATACCTACTAAGACATGAAGGGAAATACATATTTTATAAAAGAGTTATAATTTAGTTAAAACTTCGTAAAGACTGAAGCTACCGTCTCGTCGTGGAGGTATTTGCCAGCATTGAGGTTAGCCTAGCATCGTGTGACACCGGGAGATAATTGCTTGGGAAGCTAGTTCGTGTTCCCATGGGGATATCGGTTACGGCTAAGGAGTACTGTCTGCATGGGTAGCTGTGCTTGCCTTGGACTTTGTGAGGAAACCTGCATGGAACTGCCATACTTCGCTGAGGGAATATCTACCAAGTAGTGAGTAACCGCAACGTGAGGTGCTTCAGGATATTTTTGGGTGTCGTCATTTTTTTTAGCTCCAACGCGCGCCAACGGTTTATTTAAGCAAACTTGAAATAATTTGGACTCATTGGGGTTTATTATTTTTTTATTTATTTTGTTGTGTCTGAAAATGTGTTTGATGTTTTAATACACAAATGGAACGTTATGTATATTGCCTTGGTGGAGTCATTGATTGTTTCAATTTAATTTAATGCATGGGATGGTCTATCCTGATTCAATAACAGAAACCTATAATCATTTAATCTGAAGTTAATACCCTATTGTCATAACCCTAGATAGTTTACAATAGGAATTCTTATTGGAGATGTCCTTCTCACCTAACATCCCATGCTGCTGAGATACTCTGCATAAGTTAATATTGTGAGAGTCATATTCGAGCCTGGTGAGAGGGTTACAAAATAAATAACATTGAATTTGGAGGTGTGTCCAAACAATTGACCTGTACTGTATATGCATTGTGGAGGAGAACTGATCCTAGATCTGTACAAAGGCATAACATCTACAGCAGGAACAACTGTCTGTGTTAAAAAGGCCCAGCTGGATTTAATTGAGCTATTTAAAATGACATATTTGAGTCTGAAATGAATTGTAATATTTTTATTTAAAGGAGTGGGGAATTTTTTACAATTAGGAAATAATATTTCATGTTTTACTCGGACATTTGCCAGCATTGTGAATGGTTAGGAAAAAATATGTCATGTTTTACTCGTACCTTTGCCAGCATTGTGAATGGTGTCTAAGGCGATGACAAACTAGACCATGGCAGTAAATCTAATACTTAGGTGTTTTTAGTCATGCATGATTGAAAGGTCTGGGGTGGTTCTGTGGTTAAGTTACTGACCTAGGAACACAATTCTGGCCATGCTGGCAGGGTCTGAATCACACCCAATGTCCACCTGGTACACTGACAGGGTCTGGATCAAACCCAATGTCCACCTGGCAGGGTCTGAATCAAAGCCAATGTCCACCTGGTACACTGACAGGGTCTGAATCAAACCCAATGTCCACCTGGCACACTGGCAGGGTTTGAATCAAACCCAATGTCCACCTGGCACACTGACAGGGTCTGAATCAAACCCAATGTCCACCTGGCACACTGGCAGGGTCTGAATCAAACCCAATGTCCACCTGGCACACTGGCAGGGTCTGAATCAAACCCAATGTCCACCTGGCACACTGGCAGGGTCTGAATCAAAGCCAATGTCCACCTGGCACACTGGCAGGGTCTGAATCAAACCCAATGTCCACCTGGCACACTGGCAGGGTCTGAATCAAACCCAATGTCCACCTGGCACACTGGCAGGGTCTGAATCAAACCCAATGTCCCCCTGGCACACTGGCAGGGTCTGAATCAAAGCCAATGTCCACCTGGCACACTGGCAGGGTCTGAATCAAAGCCAATGTCCACCTGGCACACTGGCAGGGTCTGAATCAAAGCCAATGTCCACCTGGCACACTGGCAGGGTCTGAATCAAACCCAATGTCCACCTGGTACACTGGCAGGGTCTGAATCAACCCAATGTCCCCCTGGTACACTGACAGGGTCTGAATCCAACCCAATGTTAAGGGGAGGGAAGATTGGTCAAGAGGGTGATGATTATTGTTGTTCTACTGCCTGATTGTTATGCAAAAACACTGTTTACAAAAGCTTTGTTAAAGAACAAGTTGTTGTTTGTGTAACAGTGTAGGTTCCGTCCCTCTCTTCGCCCCAACCCGGGCTCGAACCAGGGACCCTTGCACACATCAACAACTGACACCCCACGAAGCATCGTTACCCATCGCGCCACAAAAGCCGCGGCCCTGGCAACGCAAGGGGAAACCCTACTTCAAGTCTCAGAGCGAGTGACGTCACTGATTGAAATGCTATTAGCGCGCACCACCGCTAACTAACTAGCCATTTCACATCGGTTATACTTGTGTCACACTGCTTTGCTTTATCTTGGCCAGGTCGCAGTTGTAAATGAGAACTTGTTCTCAACTGGCCACCTGGTTAAATAAAGGTGAATTTGTTTTATTTTTTTTGTAATATTTTTTACAACATTAACAATGTCTACACTGTATTTCTGATCAATTTTAATATTATTTTAATGGATGAAAAATGTGCTTTCTTTAAAAAACAAGGACATTTCTAAGTGACCCCAAACTTTTGAACGGTAGTATATGTCTACATGATGTATTGTTACACCATGTAGGAGCAGTATAGACCTAGTCTGTTCATTATATACATCTACATGATGTATTGTTACACCATGTAGGAGCAGTATAGACCTAGTCTGTTCATTATATACATCTACATGATGTATTGCTACACCATGTAGGAGCAGTATAGACCTACAGTAGCTGGCTACTTATTTAGATTTAGTTTGACTTAATGAAACTGTCTTAAATGTGCTGTAGTAAACATTTTTTAGTCGCACTAATCAATCAACACATTCCTGTCTTTGTATGTCTCAATATAATGGTTTTATTTAATTAAATCCATGTAAAATAATCTTTGTCTGAAAATAAAACCTGATCCGATCCTCAACTGCGTTTCCCTCCAGTCAGCAGACGGCGATGCGCGTCTTTCAGGCGATGCTGCCAGCGTGACGTATAATCTAGTGGACGGTTCTTCATAAACAGCTCGTCAACCACCTCGGTAGCTTGCTAGCCAACATAGCCCAAAGATTCAAGCTGTTTATACGCTTTTGGTCTATATTAGCTACTGTGTTTTAGACACACTTCTGTCGTATCTACTTGTTAACCTGTTGGGGATAGGGGGCAGTATTTGCACGGCCGGATAAAAAACGTACCCGATTTAATCTGGTTACTACTCCTGCCCAGTAACTAGAATATGCATATAATTGTTTGATTTGGATAGAAAACACCCTAAAGTTTGTAAAACTGTTTGAATGGTGTTTGAATAGTTTACCTCCTTCAGCGAACAGTAATTATAGTCATAACATGTGGATTTAATAGTATGTTGTACCTAGTTTCCCTCCTTCAGGGAACAGTTGTTATAGTCATAACGTGTGGATTTAATAGTACGTGGTACCTAGTTTCCCTCCTTCAGGGAACAGTAGTTATGACAATAACGTTAAGCTTGTCATATAATGAACTTCAACTTAAATACTGGATCTTGCTGTCGGACAGTTTTTTTTGTATTCAGATCTCTGAAATGCACTCTAACTACGTAACATTTAGTGTCTCCTTATGTTACGCTGGGAAAACAGTTTTTATGGGCACAGAAATCCTAAATCATTTCAGTTTACTAAATCCAATGGTTCTAACCGAGAGTCAGCTTAACTTTATTGACAACTCCCAAATCGATACTGTCATTAATGCGGTTCTTCAATAATTACACATAATTCTTAATACTGTAGCTGTTTAGTTAGTCACATGTTCAACTATCATCAGCTGATCCAGGAAATCATTTTCTGCATGCCAGTCAAATGTATTTCTTCATTCATTACACCGGTAAAGACAGTTATGCCGTGCTCCACGTTGGATCCAACATCCCAAACAAATCGATATTTATAATGTGTTATTGTCTACTTGATTTACAGTAGGGTCTCGTTAGTCTGTTTGGACACAGAGATACTTAGCTCATAATGTGTAGAGAACTGTTCTTTGATGGATAGGCTATTGTACAACACACAGAGCTATTTTCCTTTATTCAGGACATTTAGAAAGACAACACATTACAGAGTAGCCTAGTGGGATTATTCACAAAATTATCTGGTTATGAAATGTCATGACAAAGACATTTTAGTCTCCTTGTTTCACCTGAAATATTAAATGATTTATAGTCCTAGGTCTATGTTGTTGTTAGGTGAAGTTATGGTTCCTACAGTAGGTCTATGTTATTGTTAGGTGAGATTATAGACCATTTTGGCATACACTTAGTGGACAAAACCTCATTGTCAGGCTGATGGAAAACTAGCCAATGAGCATTTTACTGGTTGAAGTAGTTTTTAAATATAAAGTAGTACATTTTCGACAATAACACAAACATTATATTAAATCAGGACATTCAAACGAGCCTTACAATTATAATCCAAAGTAGTGTCAAATGATGATAATAATAATCATAATCAACCGGTAAATGGAGGCTATTTTTGCTGTCAGCCTATGAGAACTCCCCTGAGTTTTCCCCCACGGTGGTGAATTAGTGAATAGGCACAGAGCTTAATGTGAGTTTCCTTGAGTAGCACTCCTGATCTAGTGCTGTAATATTCAGAATACATTGTGAAAACTAATCTTTGCTCACCATTTTTTAAATATATATATTTTTTCACCCCTTTTTTCTCCCCAATTGGTAGTTACAGTCTTGTCTCATCGCTGCAACTCCCATACGGACTCTGGAGAGGCGAAGGTCGAGAGCCATGCGTCCTCAGAAACACAACCCAACCTAGCCGCGCTGCTTCTTGACACAATGCCCATCCAACCCGGAAGCCAGCAGCACCAATGTGTCGGAGGAAACACCGTACACCTGGCGACCTGGTCAGCGTGCACTGCGCCCGGCCCGCCACAGGAGTCGCTAGTGCGTGATGAGACAAGGATATCACTTCTGGCCAAACCCTCCCCATGGGCCTCCCGGTCGCGGCCGGCTGCAACAGAGCTTGGACTCGAACCCAGAATCTCTAATGGCACAGCTTAGGCCACTTGCTCACCATTTTTGCTCCAGGCAGATATACTACATCCATAACTAGCGGTTTCTGCATTAGCAGGGAGGTGTTTCTGCAATCAAATTGTGTGCGCATCGCCCTTGTCGCAATTTTAGCAAACACAGAAAGGTGCCTATATTTGAGAACAAAAGTCGCCTGGCACACTGCTTAGGAGTTCAACAGCTTTTATTTATTTCTAGTTACTACTAATGTGAAAACAAGACTAAATATGACTATTGTTGCTCACTTGACTGTCTTAAGACAATTGTCAAGTAATTTTAATATTCATTACAGACGTCAATTGTTGTACAGTATCATGGCTACGCTGTTGGCATCACCTTTTTCAGTGGATTTTTGCTGTTGTGGGCCTTTCACCATCTGTCTGACTTGTTGTTCACAAAGGAGAGAGACGTGACTATCGTGGATCCTCTGTGGAGCCTCAACATCATGATGCTGAGGAGGCAGAGAGGAGTCTGTCCAGATCCTATCACCAGCAGAGACCCACAGGGAAGAAATCTATCTGCTGCTCTGACTGTGGGAAAGGTTGCAAATCTTCATCAGAAGAAATCACACCACTGTTTTGATTGTGGGAAGAGTTACTTAAGATTAAAATCACTACAAGTACACCTGAGAATTCACAATGGAGAGAAACCTTACAGCTGTGATCAATGTGGGAAGAGTTTTACTACATCTAGCTATCTGATTATACACCAGAGAACACATACAGGAGAGAAACCGTACAGCTGTACTCAATGTGGGAAGAGTTTTACTCAGTCAAGCAACCTGTTATCACACCAGAGGACACACACGGGAGAGAAATCTTTTAGTTGTAATCAATGTGTGAAAAGTTTTATTACATCTAGTGAACTGACTGTACACCAGAGAACACACACAGGAGAGAAACCTTATAGCTGTGATCAATGTGGGAAGACTTATATTTCATCTTGCCATCTGACTAGACACCAGCGAGTACACACAGGAGAGAAACCATTCCACTGTTCAGATTGTGGAAAAAGATTCTCAACTTCACAGAATATGAAGAAGCACCAGAAAACACACACAGGAGATAAACTTTATAGCTGTAATCAATGTGGGAAGAGTTTTACTCGGCCAGATAGCCTGATATTAAACCAGAGAACACACACACAGGAGAGAAACCTTATAGCTGTAACCAATGTGGGAATAGTTTTTCTACATCTAGAAATCTCACTAAACACCAGAGAACTCATACAGGAGAGAAACCATATAGCTGTCATCAATGTGGGAAGAGTTTTACTAGATCTAGCTATCTAACTATACACCAGAGAACACACACTTGCTGTGATCAATGTGGGAAGAGATACTCTGACTAAACATCAGAAAAAACATACATGAAGGAGTTGTTTCATGATATCAATGAAATAATGTCACAATGTAGAATGTTTTAACATTGTAGTAGGAGTATTTTAATGATATCACAATGTACAACCATAAACATTTGCCCCCTGTTCTATTGATTTCAGCATGATATGGATATTAGCGTCAGGGGGAAAATCCAGGCTCTGAAATGGAAGAGTACTATTTATGTGATTTAACAAAAAGTGACTGTGTTACACTTACCACGTTGGTGACACACTTGAATCAAAATGCAACACTTCAAAATGTAGCGAGCTGTTTTTTACAAATTGTCCTCTAACCAGGGATGTAAACATTATTCCCAGATTCCGTGTGGTTTTTGAGCTGTTAGTTTTAAAAGGACGTGCAACTTCATCTCCCTCCTGTCACACAAATGATTTTAGCATGAATAAGTGTTGTGTTCCTTTGTTTAGCGACCCCTACATTTAAATGCATCACTCCAAAATGTAGCTGACTGTCTTCTGCAGGTTGTCCTCTAACCAGTGAGGTGAAATATATCTCCCATTTCCATGTGTTTTTGTTTAGTTGTTAGTTTCAACAGCACGTACAACCTGATTTCCCCCCTAATCGATATCAGTGATTTATTGCTACTTGTCAAAACAACAGCGTTTTTGGTGCTTGTGCAGTTTATAAGGAGCTTGTTTTAAAAAATACAAGTAATATGATTATTGTGGCAGATGTTTGTGTATATAGCACATGTTATGTTTAGGTTTTCAATTTATCACAAACTGTTTCTGCATATTGGTTATTGATTTGGACATGTTAAAACTGTGTTTTGACATTGGTGATATCCCACCTAGCAACATTTAATTGAAAAGACTTTGAAAATAAGACTATGCAACCAAATATTTCATATTTACATTTCATGTAACATTTAGTAATGATAATTATTTATGTAACCAACTGACAATTTTTGGGTACAATTATATTGACATTGTTGCCCTGCTTTTAGAATATCAGGGTTAATTCTCAGATGTGCCAACCCAAATGTACTAGAGCATGACATTGGGGACTGGGCCCCGATCCAACAACATGCCTATCTAGTGAACCTTGAAAAGAGAGAGAAGCTCCGCAGTGAGGTGGAAAGTTACTACGGATATTGCAGGAGTTTCCTCTTGAAATCATTCATGTCTGTGGTAAGGACAACTTGGTTGCTGATTGTCTCAAGGCTGGGCAGTTAAAAAGTTTTGTGTTTTGCATTTAGCCAGTCCGTTGCCATTTATTTTGACTGCATGTTTTTCCGTATTGGAGATGAGTTTTGTTTTGTTTGTTTGTTCCAAGGGGACAAGAGTTCTAGAAGCTAGTGAGTTTTAGTAAAAAAAAAAATCATATGTTTATTTTGGAGAAGGTGAAGCATTGTAGTTGATTATAATGTGAAATGGAAGTTGTTTTCTGTTGGTGGTGAGCAAACTTGTCCAACAAAAATATAGGATATATTTGTTGTCTTAAGGGGGAAGGTGTTACAGGCTTTGGTTTTTCCATTATTGTTTTGAGGTTGGACTTTAGCACGTCTAGCTCGTTAGCACGTCTAGCTCGTTAGCACGTCTAGCTCGTTAGCACGTCTAGCTCGTTAGCACGTAGGACGCACTGATTGGTGTCACCTCGTTAGTCAGTATGTGTTACACCTGTGCTGGCTTGTCCATCTCGTTAGTGGGAAGGTGTTTCACCTGAGCTGGTCCAGGTTCTATTTAAGAGTGTCTGGCCCAGTGCTCCAGTTGTCTTGATACATGTGGAGAGTCAACACCTTTAGTTGCTCTACCTTTTTGGTTTGCTTCCTGTATTTAAGTTTGGTGTGGGTTTTTCTTTTGTTTTCCTCTTCTTGGGCAGATTTAGTGGGTCTCATGGTGGGTGTCTTTTAGGTCCCAGTTGTTGTTACTAGTCAACTTTCAGTGGACACCCCCATAGTGTCTTTCAGAACCCCTCCTAAACCCCACCTGTTTAGTTGTGGTTGTTGTCAGTGACTCTTCGTTTGTTCCCCTCTTCTATTTTAGTGATATTTGCTGGGGAACTTAGCAACAAACAATGGATTAAAACAAACTTGTATTTTGGGTTAGATATTGCATCCAATTCTTAGTATTTTAATCAATGGCTTTTCATCAGAATGCTCATTAGTCTTTAAGTTGTTATTATTCTGTTTGTGTAGTAAACATTTGTTTATTTGTTTTTTCCTGTGAAGCCATTGTGTTGCATCCATGTCTGAAATGTGCTGTATAAATAAAGCTTGATTTGATTTGAACATATTGTAAAACAAATGAACCCAATGACTGACCAATCAACAGACTCTTGCAAAACCAATGAACAAAAGCAACATGGATCTTGGTCCATCTTACTTTGAAAAACAGTATCTTCCACTATGTCAAAATAGTGCTGGTATGTACATTGAGTATCACTTTTCAACCAACCAGTCCATTTGTTGAAAATAACAATATGTTAAAGGATTCAACTACTGAAAACTGAAACAAACAAATGGATCAAACAGATCAATCCCACTTTTCCAGCCTGCTGAAGGTGTGGTGGAGTGGCTTGAGGTGGTCTCCCACAGCTCTGATTATGTCATGTTCTGTGGCCTTGCTGTTCCATTTCTTGACTGCCCCTGCAACACAGAAACACATTTAGTCATATTATATAAAACACTCAAAGTAATGGATATGGAGCATCTATGGCCTCAGTTACACCTGGCACCTAAATTTGACTTCTGTCATCCGATCACTCCAAGCTGCATTAGCTTCAGATCTACCAGGATGGACCTTTGACATAGTCTGGATGCAGTCAGGCCACTGAATATCCATAAGCAATGTAAAGAGATGGGGTGAATGAGTGGGGAAAAGTACATTTTACACAAATTACCTTAATATTATCAAAGAACAAATGTGTGTGCCTGAGAGGAAATTAACTTTCGTACAGCCAAAAGGGGTGAGAAATTACACCAATATCAGTGGACAATTTGCACTAATGTAAATAAACATAGATGATGGAACATATCACCTTTTGCTGACGTGATGAACCGCTAAGGGGACATAAATATTTACCATCTAAACCATGTGTGACCTCTCACCTCTCTAGCTGTAGAAGTGTTCTTCCTAACCAGTCCCTCAACAGCTCTCTGACTGAGCTCCACCCTCACTGGGTCTTCAGAGGAGAGGAAGGCTGAGGAGGGATGGAAGGATGAATGGATCAGTCAGTCAATAAAGTGTAGAGCTGCTGTCTATGCTGTCTGACAAAATCACTATTTTAGTAGTTCATTAAAGTAAATAAGGCTTTATGACTGCTGAATACCAACTATTAATCACTTAGATCATATATTTTCAGGTAGAGATACATCCTTGGGACGTCCCTAGCACGTTGAAGTTGACATTTTAAAATGGTTACGGTTAGGGTTTAGGGTAGAGATGTCCCAAGGATCCCAGATAGCATTGACCATTGTGCATTCTTCTGTCTCTTTTACATAGCAGGTGTAAAAGAAACACAGACAAGACAAGTAGGCATGCAATGGATTATGGACATTGTAGTTAATTACATTTTATGCGCTAAACTATGTAGAATATTGGCCTGTTGGAAACTACAACTCTACTACATCACACAGTTCAGTCTGGGTCTGATTTATCTCTAGAGAAACTACAACTCCCTACTACATCACACAGTTCAGGCTGGCTCTGATTCATCTCTAGAGAAACTACAACTCCCTACTACATCACACAGTTCAGTCTGGATCTGATTTATCTCTTGTGAGGGAAAAATCTATGTTAACCTCTTACATCTAGACGTTCTGCTAGCGGAACACCTGCTCCAATATCCAATGATAGGCGTGGCGCGAATTACAAATTCCTCAAAAATACAAAAACTTCCATTAGAACATATGACTATTTCACAGCATTTTAAAGACAAGACTCTCCTTTATCTAACCACACTGTCCGATTTCAAAAAGGCTTTACAGCGAAAGCAAAACATTAGATTATGTCAGCAGAGTACCAAGCCAGAAATAATCAGACACCCATTTTTCAAGCTAGCATATAATGTCACAAAAACCCAGAAGACAGCTAAATGCAGCACTAACCTTTGATGATCTTCATCAGATGACACACCTAGGACATTATGTTATACAATACATGCATGTTTTGTTCAATCAAGTTCATATTTATATAAAAAAACAGCTTTTTACATTAGCGTGTGACCTTAAGAACTAGCATACCCCCCGCAAACTTCCGGAGGAATTTGCTAATAATTTACTAAATTACTCACGATAAACGTTCACAAAAAGCATAACAATTCTTTTAAGAATTATAGATACAGAACTCCTCTATGCACTCGATATGTCCGATTTTAAAATAGCTTTTTGGTGAAAGCACATTTTGCAATATTCTAAGTACATAGCCCAGGCATCACGGGCAAGCTCTTTAGACACCCGGCAAGTTTAGCACTCACCAATATCAGATTTACTATTATAAAAGTTTGATTACCTTTTGTTGTCTTCGTCAGAATGCACTCCCAGGACTGCCACTTCAATAACAAATGTTGGTTTGGTCCAAAATAATCCATCGTTCTATCCGAATAGCGGCGTTTTGTTCGTGCGTCCCAGACACTATCCGAAATGGTAAATAAGGGTCGTGCGCATGGCGCAATTCGTGACAAAAAAATTCTAAATATTCCATTACCGTACTTCGAAGCATGTCAACCGCTGTTTAAAATCCATTTTTATGCAATTTTTCTCGTAGAAAAGCGATAATATTCCAACCGGGAATCTCCTTTTCGGCAAACAGAGGAAAAAATCACAAAGACGGGGGCGGCCAGGTCACGCGCCTAAGCCCACAGTCCCTTGATTGGCCACTTGAGAAAGGCGATAATGTGTTTCAGCCTGGGGCTGGGATGACGACATTCAGGTTTTTCCCGGGCTCTGAGCGCCCATGGACGACGTAGGAAGTGTCACGTTAGAGCAGAGATCCTTTGTAAAAGATAGAGGTGGCAAAGAAGTTCCAGAAATGGTCAGACAGGCCACTTCCTGTAAAGGAATCTCTCAGGTTTTGACCTGCCATTTGAGTTCTGTTATACTCACAGACACCATTCAAACAGTTTTAGAAACTTTAGGGTGTTTTCTATCCATATATAATAAGTATATGCATATTCTAGTTACTGGGTAGGATTAGTAACCAGATTAAATCGGGTACGTTTTTTATCCAGCCGTGAAAATACTGCCCCCTAGCCATAAGAGGTTAACCTCTTTAAGTTGATATGACTTCTAATGTGTTGAAGGATCTCTTTAAGGTTGAGAAGTTTATGTGTATGTATGTGTGGGTGTGCAACCACACACCCTCTGGGCAGACAGGTCAAAGGCGCTTGCTTGCCCCAATTCAGGGAATCATTGATCTACTTCACAGGAACTGTGTCGAGAGTGATTTCCTGTTGTTTTGACACCTCACTGGAAAACTAGAATAACTAGCTGTTGCTACAGAACAAGACGACCAATTCACAGTTAGTCTGTGTCTCGTTCTCCACACACGTACACAAACCAAGATCACGTGTTTTCTATATGAACAAGATAGTTTGACTATATAAGGCTTCTGAACTCCTTTGTCATCGAGCTCTCGGCCTTCCACCTCAGTGTGTAGGGCTGACCAGCTACATTATTGCAAGTCTTATCAAATAAAGGTTGATTGTTTGAAGAAATGACAAAGTCTCTCCTTATTGGTTAGAATTTCCACCACAATGTGCAGTAACAATGACAGACCAGACTCATATCAGTTCACCGTCTCACCTCATACTGTATTGGAGCAGCAGCAGCTGACTGCCCAGTTCAACATCAGTTCACCGTCTCACCTCATACTGTATTGGAGCAGCAGAAGCTGACTGCCCGGTTCAACAACAGTTCACCGTCTCACCTCATACTGTATTGGAGCAGCAGCAGCTGACTGTCCGGTTCAACATCAGTTCACCGTCTCACCTCATACTGTATTGGAGCAGCAGCAGCTGACTGCCCGGTTCAACATCAGTTCACCGTCTCACCTCATACTGTTTTGGAGCAGCAGCAGCTGACTGCCCGGTTCAACATCAGTTCACCGTCTCACCTCATACTGTATTGGGGCAGCAGCAGCTGACTGCCCGGTTCAACATCAGTTCACCGTCTCACCTCATACTGTATTGGAGCAGCAGCAGCTGACTGCCCGGTTCAACATCAGTTCACCGTCTCACCTCATACTGTATTGGAGCAGCAGCAGCTGACTTGATCGTTGATGCTAATCATCATGTTTGAATCTGAGAGTAAATAGAGCCGACTACACTCTAAAAATGAAGGGTTCAACTGGAGTTGTTCTCAGATCCCCTAAGAACCGTAGGGTTCTTGGTCAATGAAAAACAGCCCCAAAAGGTTCTTCAAAGAACTTGTTAGAAGGTGGGTTCATCGAGGAACCTCCGTTGTTGCTGGACTTCTTCCGGGAACTTCGCAATTACAACTGAAAACGATGGTGACAAGTTTGGATGCGACAACAGTTAAAAAGGTTAAGTTGGGTTGATGTTTGGCTCTGAATATGTCTCGAAATAATGTATATAATAATATAACATACTAATGATGAATAACGAAGACAATGATGGTTTTCTGTGAATATCTTCCAGAACGTTACTATAGTTAATTAACGTAAATATTAGAAAGCCGGGTTTGACCGTCGGCGTTGTATGAGCTACAGTACAGTACCGTTAGCTAGCTAGCTAAAGTTACGTCCTAACTAGGCACAACTAGGTTTGGATTATTTCCTCAACTATATTCTTTCCCATATATTGTATATCGTTTCCATAAAGCCAACATGGCTTTACACTCTCATTAATGTAAGTTTCCAATCTAGAGCAGTTCTCACTTTTGTGATAATGAACTAGGTAACGTTTGCTTCGTTAACTAACTAACTAACTAACTAACTAACTAACTAACTAACTAAGGACGGTGACCTGTCCAGACGAGATGTTACAACGAACTGAATCGTCAATGGAGGTCTTCCTCTTTACATAGCCTGCTACAGCATGCAATACTATTAACCTGTTATGGCTAGGGGGCAGTATTTTCACGGCTGGATAAAAAACGTACCCGATTTAATCTGGTTACTACTCCTGCCCAGTAACTACAATATGCATATAATTATTGGCTTTGGATAGAAAACACCCTAAAGTTTCTAAAACTGTTTGAATGGTGTCTGTGAGTATAACAGAACTCATATGGCAGGCAAAAACCTGAGAAGATTTCATGCAGGAAGTGGCCTGTCTGACATGGTGTCGTTCTTCTTGTCTCTGTTTATTGAAGAGTGAGGATCTTAGCTGTCCCGTGACACTTCCTATGGCTGCCATAGGCTCTCAGAAGGCGGCAAAATGCTGAATCGTGGCTTTGCAGGCTCTGGCTGAAAGAAAGTAGTGCGTTTGGGTAGTGGCTGGTTACAGTACTATGAGACTCAGGCTCGTGCCCGCGTCGACCGAAAGCTTTGTTTTCTTTCCTCTGTTTAGCTAAATGGACATTCCCGGTCGGAATATTATCGCTTTTTTTACGAGAAAAATGGCATAAAAATGGATTTTAAACAGCGGTTGACATGCTTCGAAGTACGGTAATGGAATATTTAGATTTTTTTTGTCACGAATTGCGCCATGCGCACGACCCTGATTTACCATTTCGGATAGTGTCTGGGACGCACGAACAAAACGCCGCTATTCGGATAGAACGATGGATTATTTTGGACCAAACCAACATTTGTTATTGAAGTAGCAGTCCTGGGAGTGCATTCTGACAAAGACAACAAAAGGTAATCAAACTTTTATAATAGTATATCTGATATTGGTGAGTGCTAAACTTGCCGGGTGTCTAAGTAGCTTGCCCGTGATAGCTGGGCTATGTACTTAGAATATTGCAAAATGTGCTTTCACCAAAAAGCTATTTTAAAATCGGACATATCGAGTGCATAGAGGAGTTCTGTATCTATAATTCTTAAAATAATTGTTATGCTTTTTGTGAACGTTTATCGTGAGTAATTTAGTAAATTGTTAGCAAATTCCCCGGAAGTTTGCGGGGGGTATGCTAGTTCTGAACGTCACATGCTAATGTAAAAAGCTGTTTTTTGATATAAATATGAACTTGATTGAACAAAACATGCATGTATTGTATAACATAATGTCCTAGGTGTGTCATCTGATGAAGATCATCAAAGGTTAGTGCTGCATTTAGCTGTCTTCTGGGTTTTTGTGACATTATATGCTAGCTTGAAAAATGGGTGTCTGATTATTTCTGGCTTGGTACTCTGCTGACATAATCTAATGTTTTGCTTTCGCTGTAAAGCCTTTTTGAAATCGGACAGTGTGGTTAGATAAAGGAGAGTCTTGTCTTTAAAATGCTGTGAAATAGTCATATGTTTGAAAAATTTAAGTTTTTGTATTTTTGAGGAATTTGTAATTCGCGCCACGCCTATCATTGGATATTGGAGCAGGTGTTCCGCTAGCGGAACGTCTAGATGTAAGAGGTTTTAACTCACAAGGGGGCATAACGTTACATGTACAATACTATCCCATTTTGGAAACGTTACATGTACAATATTATCCCATTTTGGAAACGTTACATGTACAATACTATCCCATTTTGGAAACGTTACATGTACAATACTATCCCATTTTGGAAACATTACATGTCCGCCCCCTTGTGGAGGGAAATTAATATCTTAGATGGTAGCTGTAGATGGGATTCAAATGCATAATGGTATTAATACAGTGTCTAGACTACCTCTTTTGTATAAATGCCCTTCAGAATCCAAACACAGTATTGCCACGCAGCAAAACGTTGCGTATAATCTTTCATGTCAGCCTGATAAAATATTGAACAATTTGTCTACAAAGATATCTTGAAACGTCATATTAGGCCTGTATGGCAGTACTGTTACTGTATGGCAGTACTGTATTGGCTAGTGCTTTCTCCAATATGTTCTTCTATTTTGCATTCAATTGTATGTCGATGCCATTTATATTTCAATATTTATTTTATATATATATATATATATATATATATATATATATATATATATATATATATATATATATATATATATATACTGCTCAAAAAAATAAAGGGAACACTTAAACAACACAATGTAACTCCAAGTCAATCACACTTCTGTGAAATCAAACTGTCCACTTAGGAAGCAACACTGATTGACAATACATTTCACATGCTGTTGTGCAAATGGAATAGACAACAGGTGGAAATTATAGGCAATTAGCAAGACACCCCCAATAAAGGAGTGGTTCTGCAGGTGGGGACCACAGACCACTTCTCAGTTCCTATGCTTCCTGGCTGATGTTTTGGTCACTTTTGAATGCTGGCGGTGCTTTCACTCTAGTGGTAGCATGAGACGGAGTCTACAACCCACACAAGTGGCTCAGGTAGTGCAGCTCATCCAGGATGGCACATCAATGAGAGCTGTGGCAAGAAGGTTTGCTGTGTCTGTCAGCGTAGTGTCCAGAGCATGGAGGCGCTACCAGGAGACAGGCCAGTACATCAGGAGACGTGGAGGAGGCCGTAGGAGGGCAACAACCCAGCAGCAGGACCGCTACCTCCGCCTTTGTGCAAGAAGGAGCAGGAGGAGCACTGCCAGAGCCCTGCAAAATGACCTCCAGCAGGCCACAAATGTGCATGTGTCTGCTCAAACGGTCAGAAACAGACTCCATGAGGGTGGTATGAGGGCCCGACGTCCACAGGTGGGGGTTGTGCTTACAGCCCAAAACCGTGCAGGACTTTTGGCATTTGCCAGAGAACACCAAGATTGGCAAATTCGCCACTGGCGCCCTGTGCTCTTCACAGATGAAAGCAGGTTCACACTGAGCACGTGACAGAGTCTGGAGACGCCGTGGAGAACGTTCTGCTGCCTGCAACATCCTCTAGCATGACCGGTTTGGCGGTGGGTCAGTCATGGTGTGGGGTGGCATTTCTTTGGGGGGCCACACAGCCCTCCATGTGCTCGCCAGAGGTAGCCTGACTGCCATTAGGTACCGAGATGAGATCCTCTGACCCCTTGTGAGACCATATGCTGGTGCGGTTGGCCCTGGGTTCCTCCTAATGCAAGACAATGCTAGACCTCATGTGGCTGGAGTGTGTCAGCAGTTCCTGCAAGAGGAAGGCATTGATGCTATGGACTGGCCCGCCCATTCCCCAGACCTGAATCCAATTGAGCACATCTGGGACATCATGTCTCGCTCCATCCACCAACGCCACGTTGCACCACAGACTGTCCAGGAGTTGGCGGATGCTTTAGTCCAGGTCTGGGAGGAGATCCCTCAGGAGACCATCCGCCACCTCATCAGGAGCATGCCCAGGCGTTGTAGGGAGATCATACAGGCACGTGGAGGCAACACACACTACTGAGCCTCATTTTGACTTGTTTTAAGGACATTACATCAAAGTTGGATCAGCCTGTAGTGTGGTTTTCCACTTTAATTTTGAGTGTGACTCCAAATCCAGACCTCCATGGGTTGATAAATTGGATTTCCATTCATTATTTTTGTGTGATTTTGTTGTCAGCACATTCAACTATGTAAAGAAAAAAGTATTTAATAAGATTATTTCATTCATTCAGATCTAGGATGTGTTATTTTAGTGTTCCCTTTATTTTTTTGAGCAGTATATATATATATATATTTTAATGCTTGTAAGACTATTTTTTGACACATTTTATCTTCCTTTGAAATTCTCATAGGACAGAACATGGACACAATGCAATTGGGATCAAGAAGAAGGTACAGATATGTTGTAGGACAGCTGCATTTGAAGTGTACATTTAACCTACATAGCAGTCAATACAAACTGAAATGTATTAGCATGTGCAAATGATCTTTTCAGATCTTCTCAGAAATGAATCAAGTCCATGGAATGGATACAGACAAAAATATATTTCAAGGACTAGCAGAGGCAGAGAGGCGAGGACATCATCCTGCTATTTTGACAGTCCCTGAAGGACAATACAGAAGAGGGATTTGCTCTTATTCCTTCCATTTCTCTAATGTATTTTGTAATAAAATTAGCAAGTGTAGTATGATCATTGATTTACTTTACTAGGACTGGAGACCACAGCAGCGATTCTGCTCTTGCCCTACCTCTTCAATGAGGACCCGAGTGGCCTTTATGTCCGTGACAAGGTATGTCTATACACCAACCATCTGTTTCTTCATAAACATAGGTGCGCATGCTTATATAAAACTACAGCTGAACATTTGTTATGTTCTTTGTTAATTGTATGTGTATTAATCTTTTCTTACTTTTGTTGACACAGATTTCACCGCTCTTCACTCCTTTACTGCACATCGGTGGAAATCCATTTCACCATGAGAGTGAAATCCCGCTGGCCTTTGATGGGGAGAACATCCACACCCTCGAGGATGTCCCCATGGGACTTGGAGCTCTGCTACGGCTGTATTTTTATTTTCCCTTAAATTTCCCCAAAATGTCAGAAAAACACTTATGTTCTTAAGTTACTGTGTTCTGGGGATAAGAGAAGTTGGGGTGAAGTTACCAGGGCTGGTCATAAAGATGTAAAACTTCCTAACATAACTATGCGGATACGATATACACACTTAAGCTGAAAAATCTGTATTTAGCATCAAGTCTACAATATTGTTAGTTTACCTGTGATTCATTTTTAATGTTTTTACTGTACATCATTATTTATTTTTTAAATGTCATGAAAAGCACTATACAAAGTAAATGTGTTAATTATTATGGTCTGACGTTTGCAGAAATGTTGCAATTTGGTAAATTGTTTTGTAAATATTAATTCATATTTGTGGTTCCACTAAATAAACAATTAATTTTGTATATCAATATTGTCAATATTATTATTATTAAAATATGTTTTTATAATGGATGGAGGGTGGACAGGGAGTTAAAAAATGAACCCCAAAAGGTTCTTTGAGGAACCATGATAAGGGGTTCTTCAAATACCTTATGGGGTTCCCACAAAATGTTCTTCAAATAACTTTTAGGGGTTCCCCCACAGTTTCAATTTGAAGAACCTCTAAAGGATACTCCAGGAACCTTGTTGAAAGTCACCTTGTCCGAGAGACATTTACATAGTTATACACAGCCCAATTTGGGATGACTATTTTAGGGCGAAATAGCGGCCACAACAGACAGACCTGATATCGCCCATAATTTAATGTCCATGCTGACTGGGTATGACCAAAGTTATTATATTTAGCTACACTTTGTAGTACATTTTTACACTATATTAAATGTTTCTGATGCCACATCGCCCGTTTTCAAAGGGAGTCGTTGGTTTTTAGGGGCAGTCGCTTTTTGTCTGAAAGTATTTTCAACTGCGATACCAACTCCAGTCAGCAGATGGCGATGTGCGTCTTTCAGGTAATTCTGCCACTGTGACGTATAATCTAGTGGACGGGACGCTTCTTCAACATCAACAGCTAGTCAGCCACCTTGCTTCACTCTAACTTTATGGAAAAAGGTTAATTCAATAATTAAAGTGTAACCAATGTAAAATGGCTAGCTAGTTAGCAGGGTGCGCGCTAATAGCGTTTCAATCGGTGACGTCACTCGCTCTGAGACCTTGAAGTAGGAACTATAGATCTCTATGAGGAACTATAGACCTCTAGGAGGAATTATAGACCTCTAGGAGAAACTATAGACCTCTAGGAGAAACTATAGACCTCTAGGAGAAACTATAGACCTCTAGGAGGAACTATAGATCTCGGAGAGGAACTATAGACCTCTGTGAGGAACTATAGACCTCTGTGAGGAACTATAGACCTCTGAGAGGAACTATAGATCTCTAGGAGGAACTATAGATCTCTAGGAGGAACTATAGATCTCTAGGAGGAACTATAGGTCTCTGTGAGGAACTAAAGATCTCTGTGAGGAACTAAAGATCTCTGTGAGGAACTATAGATCTCTGAGGAACTATAGATCTCTATGAGGAACTATAGAGCTCTGTGAGGAACTATAGAGCTCTAGGAGGAACTATAGATCTCTATGAGGAACACAACTCTCATATCACAGTCACACAACTCTCATTTCCACATTCACACAACTCATCAGTCACACAACTCTCATATCACCGTCACACAACTCTCATATCACAGTCACACAATGCTATTCCCAAACATACCTAATCAATTAGTTGTTTTTCAACAATATTTTAACCTGCAGGAATATTTTCACATTTCTATCTCATGCTCATCTATACTCGGCTCGCTGCCTCTCAGATCAAAGGTGGGTTCATCTGCTCCGTTCCCAAAGTGTGGTCTCCCTGAGATACCAAGTTAGAGGGATCCCTCATGCACCATTTACCCAGGTCACCAGGAGCGGTCACCAAGTGAAGATTCACATCCCCATCGCCAAATGTGGTTGTTCATTTCTTTAAAATCAAATGAGACAAACTTATCACACAAGTCAGAGTTATTCTTTATTCACTTAATAAGGGAGCAGGGCAATACAACGCACACATATAAAGTGAATCGATTGAGCGCTCTACAATAATGATGGCTGGTCGACGTATCACCCCCAGATGAAAGTACAAAGGTCTTTTATAGCCAAGACAGACCCCTTTCAACCTACACAAACAACAGATGTATAGAACGGGTCACAAGGTTAAGATTTGTATGAAAGATACTTATAATTCTCAGCAGACAGTATCTGCTGTAAAAACAGTACTCTTTCTGTAGAGACCAGGGTCTGGCCCTGGGGTCATCTCTCCCTGGTACCATATAGAACAGAAACATTAACTCATGCTCTGGAATGCGGTCTCTTTAGGTTTTATCACCCAAAAGACATTGTAAATCTCCTGTCAGTGTTTTCTCCCAGAGGCCCATCCTCAGCAGAACACATAAAACAACAATTGATGCAATAAAAGTATGAAACATAATCTTGCAGTTTTGCGCTGTCAGTGTCCACTGAAAGTTGACTAGTAACAACAACTGGGACCTAAAAGACACCCACCATGAGACCCACTAAATCTGCCCAAAAGAGGAAAACAAAAGAAAAACCCCCAACAAACTTAAAGACAGGAAGTAAACCAAAAAGGTAGAGCAACTAAAGGTGGTGACTCTCCACATCTATCAAGACAACTGGAGCACTGGGCCAGACACTCTTAAATAGAACCTGGACCAGCTCAGGTGAAACACCTTCCCACTAACGAGATGGACAAGCCAGCACAGGTGTAACACATACTGACTAACGAGGTGACACCAATCACTGCGTCCTACGAGCTAGACGTGCTAACGAGCTAGACGTGCTAAAGTCCAACCTCAAAACATAAAATGGAAAAACCAAAGACTAACATCTTAAAAGTTTGCTCACCATCAACAGAAAACAACTTCCATTTCACATTATAATCAACTACAATGCTTCACCTTCACCAATATAAACATGGTGTCTACTGGCTGTCAACAATTAAAAACAAGAAAAAAAACATTTTTCCCCACTAGCTTCTAGAACTCTCGTCCTCTTGGAACGAGCCCAAACAAAACTCATCTCCAATACGGAAAAACGTGCAGTCAAAATAAATTGTGATCCATGGTAACGCACTGCCTAAACGCAAAACACAAATATTTTTGGCTGCCCTTCCTTGTGAGAATTAACCCTGATATTCTAAAAGCAGTGCAACAATGTCAATACAATTGCACAAAAAATTTGTCAGTTGGTTGCATAAATAATTATCATTACTAAATGTTTCATGAAATGTAAATATGAAATATTTGGTTGCATAGTCTTATTTTCAACAGCTTTTCAATTACATTTTGCTATGTGGGATATCCCCAATGTCAAAACACAGTTTTAACGTGTCCAAATCAATAACCAATATGCAGAAACCGTTTGTGATATATTGAAAACCTAAACATAACATATGCTATGTACATAAACATCTGCCACAATAACTATATTACTTGTATTTTTTAAACAAGCACCTTATAAACTGCACAAGCACCAGAAACGCTGTTTTTTTTTGACAAGTAGCAATAAATCACTGATATCAATTAGGGGGGAAATCAGGTTGTACGTGCTGTTGAAACTAACACAACTAAAGAAACACATGGAAATGGGAGATGTATTTTACCTCACTGATTAGAGGACAACCTGCAGAAGTCAGTCAGCTACATTTTGGAGTGATACATTTTAATTTAGGGGTTGCTAAACAACGGAACGCAACACTTATTTGTCATCACTCATCGATATCATGTTGAAATCAATTGTGCGAGAGGAGGGAGATGAGGTTGCACGTCCTGTTAAAACTAACAGCTCAAAAACCACACAGAATATGGGAATAATGTGTACATCACTGGTTAGAGGACAACTTGTAGAAAACAGTTAGCTACACTTTGAGGAGTTGCATTTTGATTCAAGTGGGTCGCCAACGTGGTAAGTGTAACACAGCTCTTTTTGAGTTAGTCACAGCTATGAGGTTTCTCTCCTGTATGTGTTCTCTGGTGTATTGTCAGTTGGCCAGACTGAACAAAACTCTTCCCACATTGATCACAGTTATAAGGTTTCTGTCCTGTGTGTATTCTCTGGTGCACTTTCAGATCTCCAGATTGACCAAAACTCTTCCCACATTGACCACAGCTATAAGGTTTCTCTCCTGTGTGTGTTCTCTGGTGTATTGTCAGCTGACCAGATCGAACAAAACTCTTCCCACATTGAGCACAGATATAAGGTTTCTCTCCTGTGTGTGTTCTCTGGTGTATATTCAGAGTGCTAGATGTAGTAAAACTCTTCCCACATTGACCACAGCTATAAGGTTTCTCTCCTGTGTGTGTTCTCTGGTGCACTGTCAGATAGCTAGATGTAGAACAACTCTTCCCACATTGATCACAAGTATAAGGTTTCACTCCTGTGTGTGTTCTCTGGTGTAGAGTCAGACTGCTAGATTTAGTAAAACTCTTCCAACATTGACCACAGCTAAAAGGTTTCTCTCCTGTGTGTGTTCTCTGGTGTAGAGTCAGAGTGCCAGATGTAGTAAAACTCTTGCCACATTGACCACAGCTATAAGATTTCTCTCCTGTGTGTGTTCTCTGGTGTAGAGTCAGAGTGCCAGATGTAGTAAAACTCCTGCCACATTGACCACAGCTATAAGGTTTCTCTCCTGTGTGTGTTCTCTTGTGTAGAGTGAGAGAGCCAGATCGACCAACCCTCTTCCCACATTGACCACAGCTATAAGATTTCTCTCCTGTGTGTGTTCTCTGGTGTGATACCAGATGGCAAGATGGACCAAAACTCTTCCCATATTGAACACAGCTATAACGTTTCTCTCCTGTGTGTGTTCTCTGATGAATTTTAATGCCTGATGAGGTGAATCTCTTCCCACAGTCAGAGCAGCAGTGAGTTCTCTTCCCTGTGGATCTCTGCAGGTGTTTCTTGAGGTGTTCTGATCTGGAGAGACTCTTCTCTACCTCTTCAGCATCAAGAGGTTGTTGAGGCTCCCCAGAGGATCCACGATAGTCACGTATCTCTCCTGTGTGAACAACAAAGTCAGACAGATGATATAAATGCCCACAACAGCGGTAATCCACTGTAAAAGGTGATGCCAACAGCGTAGCCATGATGTTGTACAACAATTGACGTCTGTAATAAATGTTAAAATGAATGTTAAAATTATTTAACAATTGTCTTAAAATGAGCAAGAATAGTCATAGTAACATCGATGATTGTAGGCTAGAAATAAGATATTCATGTTGTTGAAACTCTAAGCAGTGTGCCAGACGACTTTTGGTCTCCAATATAGGCCCCTTTCTGTGTTTGCTAAAATTGCAGCACGAGGGTGATGCACACACAATTTGATTGCAGAAACTCCTCCCTGCTAATGAGGAAACCGATCGTTATGGATGTACTATATGTGCCTAGAGCAAAAATGGTGAGCAAAGACTTTAGTTTTTCACAATGTTTTCTGAATGTGAATGGGGGAAAACTCAGGGAAGTAACCTCCATTTCCAGGTTGCTTATGAGTACATTTCACACTACTTTGGATTATAATTGTAAGGCTTGTTTGAATGTCCTGCTTAATATAATGTTTGCTACAGTATTAAGAACCGCGTTAATGACAGTATCCATTTGGGTGTTCTCAATAAAGTTAAGATTTTTAAAATGTATTTTACATTTTTTTTAAATTAAAAATTCACCTTTATTTAACCAGGTAGTCCAGTTGAGAACAAGTTCTCAATTACAACTGTGACCTGGGCAGGATAAAGCAAAGCAGTGCGACAAAAAACAACACAGAGTTACACGTGGAATAAACAAACATACAGTCAATAACACAATAGAAAAATGTATATACAGTGTGTGCAAATGGAGTACGGAGGTAAGGCAATAAATAGGCCATAGTAGCGAAGTAATTACAATTTAACACTGGAGTGATAGATGTGCAGATGATGATGTGCAAGTAGAAATACTGGTGCGCAAAAGAGCAAATAAAGTAAATAAAAACATGGGGATGAGGTAGGTAGTTGGATGGGCTATTTACAGATGGGCTGTGTACAGCTGCAGCGATCGGTAAGCTGCTCAGATAGCTGATGCTTAAAGTTAGTGAGGGAGATATAAGTCTCCAACTTCAGAAATGTTTGCAATTCGTTCCAGTCATTGGCAGCAGAGAACTGGAAGGAAAGGCGGCCAAAGGGGTGTTGGCTTTGGGGATGACCAGTGAGATATACCTGCTGGAGCGCGTGCTATGTGTGGGTGTTGCTATGGTGACCAGTGAGCTGAGATAAGGAGGAGCTTTACCTAGCAAAGACTTATAGATGACCTGGAGCCAGTGGGTTTGGCGACGAATATGTAGCGAGGGCCAGCCGACGAGAGCATACAGGTCACAGTGGTGGGTGGTATATGGGGCTTTGGTGACAAAACGGATGGCACTGTGATAGACTGCATCCAGTTTGCTGAGTAGAGTGTTGGAGGCTATTTTGTAAATGATATGGCCGAAGTCAAAGATCGGTAGAATAGTCAGTTTTATGAGGGTATGTTTGGCAGCGTGAGTGAAGGCGGCTTTGTTGCGAAATAGGAAGCCAATTCTAGATTTAATTTTGGATTGGATATGCTTAATCTGAGTCTGGAAGGAGAGTTTACAGTCTAACCAGATACCTAGGTATTTGTAGTTGTCCACATATTCTAAGTCAGAACCGTCCAGAGTAGTGATGCTAGTCGGGCGGGCGGGTGCGGGCAGCGATCGGTTGAAGAGCATGCAATTTAGTTTTACTAGCGTTTAAGAGCAGTTGGAGGCCACAGAAGGAATGTTGAATGACAATGAAGCTCGTTTGGAGGTTTGTTAACACAGTGTCCAAAGAAGGGCCAGATGTATACAGAATGGTGTCATCTGCGTAGAGGTGGATCAAGGAATCACCCGCAGCAAGAGCGACATCGTTGAAATATACAGAGAAAAGAGTTGGCCCGAGAATTGAACCCTGTGGTACCCCTATAGAGAACGCCAGAGGTCCGAACAACAGGCCAGGTCGATGAAGACGGCTGCATAGTACTGTATTTTATCGATGGCGGTTATGATATTGTTTAATACTTTGAGCGTGGATGAGGTGCACCCATGATCAGCTCGGAAACCGGATTGCACAGTGGAGAAGGTACGGTGGGAATCGAAATGGTCAGTGATCTGTTTGTTAACTTGGATTTCGAAGACTTTAGAAAGGCAGGACAGGTCTGTAACAGTTTGGGTCTAGAGTGTCCCTTTGAAGAGGGGCGGAAGCTTTCCAATCTTTAGGAATCTCGGACGATACGATTGGATTACAAGATGACTCTCAGTTAAAGACCATTGGATTTAGCAAACTCTGAAATTATTTAATATTTCTGTGCCCACGAAAACTGTTTTCCCAGCGTAACATAAGGAGCCACTCAATTATACATAGTTGAGTGCATTTCAGAATACAAAAAAAACTGTCCGACAGCAAGATCCAGTATTTAAGTTGAAGTTCATCATATGACAAGCGTAATGTTATGACTATAACTACTGTTCCCTGAAGGAGGGAAACTAGGTACAACATACTATTAAATCCACGCCTCGCTGGTAGCCCTGCCTTCTACAGGTGATGAGCGTGAGGCTTGGATTTATTCCTTAAATGTAATACCGCTCTTCACCTACCCAGGAAGGGGTGGGGCCAAACAGGTGTTGTACCTCATTTCCCTCCTTCAGGGAACAGTAATTATAGTGTTAGGTTCTAATTTTTCAGAGTAAATAACTCACGGACACTAGAGAAGCTTAACCAAGTTTAATTCTTCCCAAAGGGAAGCTTACAGCTGTAATTCAGACAAAAACATGTTCTCACCATCACAAGTATATATACCCCACTTTGGACACGCCTCCTTCTCTCCAATCCTTACATCTTCTGGTTCAACAGAAAGAGGGTAACAGGATACTAAACCCTTATTACTCCCTTCAGGGGATCTGACCTGACCTCCTGACCTCAACCCCTCCTTCGCCTAATCCGCAGATGTCCATCCGCTTCCCCTAAAGCAATCCTGTGATCTCCTCCTGTCCACCCAGCACATTCCACAGCCACTCTGTCTTTCTACAGATCTCACTCCTTTTTATACTCTGCGTCTGATCTATCATGTCTTTAATATCTCAATGTTCAAAGTTTAGCCCGAATCCAACAATAGTGATAAAGTTACACTCCCGTTCAACTTCTGTAAAACATACTACAGGAAAATACAATCATTCCCCCATGCCGACCCAAACGGATACTAAATTAAACGGCCCCTGGCAGACCACCCAGACCTGACCCCGCAAGATGCGTCAGTTGTCAATTTGTCTTTTGTTTTAAACACTCCTGTCAATGTTGAGTAAGGACGCACAGCTAATCATAGAATATAGAAGTAGGACTAGTCTACCTGGCCTGCGCGCAAATGTAGGCCTATAAATGTGCCCATTTGGGGATGTCTGATAGTATTTCTGATTGTCTTAATGCACCACCACTAATGAGTTGTGGAAGTTCTCAAAGCACATTTTTTTCACCTCAAACAGCAAGTAAACAAAGTCTAATCAAAATCAATTGCAAATGAGAATAACTCCTCAAAGTATTTGAAAAATATTTCCAGCTCTCGCCCTTTCCATAACCACTCGGCACAAAAGGGAAAAATGTAATGCTCTGATCCAGTGGAAATGTCAAAATACCTGATTACTTCTTATCCCTTTCACAAATAGCCGACAGCTGTGTCTGTCCAGAACTCACTGGAGCAGGAAACCGAGGGCCCAGAATATTTTATACAATGTTTCAAGTTCGTTATAGACAGGCCATGTGATTTATTGGATATTTATTTGCAATGTTTTTATTTGTTGGCTTTATGTAGGCTATTTTTTACATAGTTGGCAATGGCAATAAAAGTTACTTTTAGATTTGTATAATTTTCATTTAGATTTAGATAGAATGCAGATTAATCACAGACAATGATTTTGAGATACTATTATAAATTAAATGAAACTGTTCCACAGAAATGTGCATATGAAAATCATAACTGGCACCAAATCAGTAGAAATGGTCATATAAATTTGCACTCCAAACGTAGGTTGCTGACTGCTTGTGTAGCCTATTACCAGCAACGTCAGAATGTATGAAGGCCAGCAGGAGGTGGTGGTTCAGGAAGAGTTTCTTCTCTTCTGGTTGGGCTATATTGATGTAATGGCATGAAAATAAATTGGCTGAATATTATACAATGACTTATCAACAGCTCTAACAATTTGACCCCCACAGGAAATCTACACTGGCAATTATAGAATATACTATATAGCCTAGAAACCTGGTTAAACGATCATTATGACATCATGGATGAATTCTAGAATATACTATGTATCCTAGAAACCTGGCTAAACTATCATTATGACATCATGCATGAATTCTAGAATATAATATATATCCAAGAAACCTGGTTAAACTATCATTATGACATCATGGATGAATTCTAGAATATACTATATAGCCTAGAAACCTGGTTAAACTATCATTATAACATCATGGATGAATTCTAGAATATACTATATATCCTAGAAACCTGGTTAAACTATCATTATGACATCATGGATGGCCAGTCTTTGTATTCGTAGTGTAGTGAATTCAGGGGGGTAGCCCTGAGCTGAACTCAAACCTGGGTCCAGCGACTATCAAGCCAACAACTTATAACTGTTACGCCAAGATGTCTGAACTTCATGACGAGGTCGCTAGGTTTTGGGTTACGGTTTCTACAATAGCTTTCTCTATGAATTTGAGAGTGGTTACATTTCTCCTTCCCCCATCCCTCATCTGTTTACCAAACCAAGCCTCTGGGCAGCCATTTAGTTTGTTTAAATCCTAGGTTGTCCCTTTTAAAAAGCCACACAATCAACCAATCTGCAGTACAAACAATAACAAAGCTGTAATTACACCACTGTTTTAGTTATAAGATGATGGATGGGGCTGGAGAAATATAACTGGTCTCAAATTCATAGACAGACCTATGGATGCAAGGACTGACCATCCATGATAAACATTATAGTTTAAACCATGTTGAGGCTATACAGTGTTAATTTACAATGTTTCTGAACATTGGAGTAAAAAAAGCTTATTTGGGGTTCTGATGGGGTACAACAGTTGAACTAAGCTCATGAGGCATGTGTTATATTCTTCAAGAATCAATGGCTATAAATAAATAATTTAAAAGTCACAATATGGGTGTAGCAATTGCAGATTTCCCCTTTAACACCACACATCAGCTCAACAACTGCAGAGTTTGTGCCTCTGTTTTTAAGACAGTACTTACTAGTGTTAACCAGGGCCCGTTTATCGTTAGAACCATTGGATGCCTTAACATGCCTTTGGGAAACCGAGCCCAGATATCCAGTTTCCTTCTCTTCATCCTCCTCTTCTTCCAATGTGACAGTCATCTCCCCCTCCTCCTCTTTCACTCTGAACGAGTCTTCCTCTTCTTTAACAGTAACGTCTTTCTCTTCTTCTTTCACTATAACAGCCTCCTCTTCTTCTTCCTCTTCCTCTTTCACGACAACGTTCAGCCACAGACCTTCTTTCTCCGTCCAGCAGACCTCTTCTTTAGCAGGAGGAGAGTAGCTTAGTGAGCTCATGTTGGGGATGTTAGCTAGCTAGCTAGGCTCATGCTAACTTAACCAGCCCGCTAGCTGACTAATAACAACAACACCGTAAATATGAAATGAAATCGAATAACTGACTAGACGACAGTAGTGGGTTTAAAACACAGTGGCTAATATACACGAAAGCGTCTAAAGAGCTTTATTGGTTCGGCTATTTTGTCTAGCAAGCTACCGAGGTGGCTGAATAACTGTTGCTACTGTTGAAAGAAGCGTTTCGTCCACTAGATTATACGTCACACTAACAGCATTACCTTAAATTCCCAGACCGCCATTTGCTGACTGGAGTGGGTAACGCAGTAAAATGTTTATTTTATTTTCAGACAACAAGTTAAAGTGTAGGAAGCGTTAGTTTTCACTTTTTTTTCATGAGTTTTTACTCACCAGTGTAACAACACATTGTGGTTAAAGACTTAGCAACTTAGTTGTAGTCACGATCTAGTTACCTATATGTACAAGCAGTTGTGTTATTGCGTTGTTAACTTATTTCCGGATATCTTCTAAACTACCCACAATGCACTATGTGCTACAGCGTTTGTATGCTAGCTCGGTATCTAGCTCAAGCTTGTCAACATTAGCCACACCTCATGCTTTCATATACTGTGTGGTTGTGATATCTAGCGGGAACGCATTAGCACGGTAGGCTCTGCTGCCTTGTTGTCAGTAGGGATGTTATGTTTGATACCGGAGCTACGAGGCCTGCGTCCAAATCGCTAAGCAGTAAACTTCAAAGCAGTGTACCGATGCCTGTATCACTTTATCAGCAGCACGTCATCAATGACGTCTGAAGCTTCATTTCATCAAACAACCACCTGATTGGTTTGGTATTGGGCTTGTTCGACACTGCAGGCGACTGCAGACTGACTGATTTACAAATCACATTACATCATAAATAACTACTCATTATAATTTATAAATCAGTCAGCCAGTCACCATTTACCCACAATGCAGCATGGATTTTATGCTCTCGAACACGGCAAGGCTATGGTGCTACGGTGTGGGATGTCATCTATAATAATGACAAAGTCTATGCTGCTACGGTGTGGAACGTCATCTATAATAATGACTTAAAGGCTATGCTGCTCCGGTGTGTGATGTCATCTATAATAATGACATAAAGGCTACGCTGCTCCGGTGTGGGATGTCATCTATAATAATGACATAAAGGCTATGCTGCTACAGTGTGGGACGTCATCTATAATAATGACATAAAGGCTATGCTGCTACAGTGTGGGACGTCATCTATAATAATGACATAAAGGCTATGCTGCTACGGTGTGGGATGTCATCTATAATAATGACATAAAGGCTATGCTGCTACAGTGTGGGATGTCATCTATAATAATGACATAAAGGCTATGCTGCTACGGTGTGGGATGTCATCTATAATAATGACATAAAGGCTATGCTGCTACGGTGTGGGATGTCATCTATAATAATGACATAAAGGCTATGCTGCTACGGTGTGGGATGTCATCTATAATAATGACATAAAGGCTATGCTGCTACGGTGTGGGATGTCATCTATAATAATGACATAAAGGCTATGCTGCTACGGTGTGGGATGTCATCTATAATAATTACATAAAGGCTATGCTGCTACGGTGTGGGATGTCATCTATATTAATGACATAAAGGCTATGCAGCTACGGTGTGGGATGTCATCTATAATAATGACATAAAGGCTATGTTGCTACGGTGTGGGATGTCATCTATAATAATGACATAAAGGCTATGCTGCTACGGTGTGGGATGTCATCTATAATAATGACTTAAAGGCTATGCTGCTACAGTGTGGGATGTCATCTATAATTATTTGGCTGTTCTAAATTCTGTTTTGCTCAAAGCCTTGTGTAATGAACCTATTTTTGAGACAATTGGCTGGAAAGGATCAATGCTTCAGGAAGCTTTGTTTCCCCATCATGGAATCTATCTATTTTTGATGCTGTGATTTTCCCTACCATCATTCTGTATTTCTCTGCTCTTCTGATCTGCAGTCATGTTTTATTTGGGTTTTGTTAGTTGGGTTCAAACTGGTCTCCATTAGTTGGGCTCCAGCTCGCTGACCATAGTGTCACGAACCGGCTCGAAGACCGTAACAAAAAGTGAGACAACGTGGAGATAAAGAATAACAAAATATATTTATTAACAGAAGTAAAGTAAATAGAATTAACAATGGTGTGTGTTTAGTCAGTAGTGTAAGTGAGTGGTCGCGTGTATACATGTGATAATGAGGGGTGTTGAAAGGTTCCAACGCAAACAACCAAAATCTGTCTGTGTCTGCATGGAGAGAGTCTCCTCAATGAACGGGGAAGAGGTGCATTTATCCTGGGACACACCCAGCCCAGGTGTGTCCCATTTCACTGACGACCCTCCCGGCTCCGCCCACCGACATCCTATTAAGGAAAAACAAGAGAAAAGAGATAGAATTCAGCAGACAGAGTGGGAGGGTTGTCACAGCAGTCTGATGATATACCAGGGACTGGGGATGTAGTTAGGGTTGTATGCAGTCTGGTGATATACCAGGGACTGGGGATGCAGTTAGGTTTGTATGTAGCATGGTGTCATGACATTGGCCTCTTTTGGTACAGGGAGGACAGTTGACCCCCTCCCTTTTGCACCACCACCCAACCTACCTCCCCCCCAAACCAGGCCCTGTGTGAAAGGGTTGTAAAAACTCTAAAATTCCAGGAGAGTCTCTGGCCACATGGCCCATAGAGAGACACAGGAAATTCTTCCAACTCACAGAATTGGGGAGCCAATGCGACATTTGTGTTCTGGAGAAGGTATGGAAGATTGGTGAAGAATCCAGCTACGAACTGATCCGCTTGGTACAATTTTGTGATACTCAGAAGAGACAATATAGCCATATTACCATAAAACTGTTTATATAATAGCCTCAGCTTGAGACTTGCATCATAATGGTTGTATAGAATGTATTAATAAGGATAAAGCTTTTGTAATACATTGAGATGCTATGTACTGATGTAATGTGATAGAATTGTATTTCTGTAACCAAGTCTAACTCAGTCATAGGCACGCCCCCAGGGACACATACAGGACCAGGCGTCATTTGACAAGCCTGTTCTATGGGCACTATAAAACACACCCTGATTTACATTTCTTTAGACCAGGCCTCCACTCCATGGCCAATAGGTTTTACCATCCAATTCCTCTACTGAAAGTGAACCATACCACGTGGTTAACTTTTAGACTATCGAGACCGACAGAATAAGAACAAGTCTTTGATATTAATTATTAGTCTGCAGCTAAGTAAATTATATCATTGAACGCGAAGACCAACGAAACATCCATTCTATAACGACATTAATGAATGTCGCTTTGAAAGATCCATTCTAACCGAGAGAGAGACTCTCCATCAGAACGACGCTTGAACAAGGATCTCGACGACACATGAGCGTAAATATATATTGATTGCAATTGTTCCCGAATGAACGAGCCTTCAATTGTCAATTGTTAATATTAATGAACTCTGTGTGCCACAGCTGACCTTTTATGATCCATTGTTCAACAGGCCAACCTGCCTGTTTAGCCCACTAGGGCACATTCCTCTACCAATCCTTTGTGACGATAATTACTGTTTGTATGTTTTCTGTTAATTACTTAGTGTAGTAAATAAATGATTTTAAGACAATTGATGTATGGATGATTTTAGTAAAGACTGGGTTCATGCAGATACAACAATTTACGACATTTGGAATGAGACTGGACTCGAGGTAAAATACACCATTTAAACTTGAAGATAATCGGCCTATAATATAATAGAATATAATATTATAGTACAGGAAAGTTATATTAGGAAAATTATAGCTTTGTAATCTGAATATTCTCCTTGGTGCCCCGATCTCCTAGTTAATTACAATTAAACGATTAATCAGTTTAATCGCATGATAATAATTACAGGGAGCTAATTGATAAACATGTCTTCAGTTTAACGGTACCCCCAAAGACACGACAATGGTGATATACCAGGGACTGGGGATGTAGTTAGGTTCGTATGTAGTATGGTGATATACCAGGGCCTGGTGATGCAGTTAGGTTTGTACAGTCTGATGATATACCAGGGCCTGGTGATGCAGTTAGGTTTGTATGCAGTCTGATGATATACCAGGGACTGGGGATGCAGTTAGTTTTGTATACAGTCTGGTGATATACCAGGGACTGGGGATGCAGTTAGGTTTGTATGTAGTATGGTGATATACCAGGGACTGGGGATGCAGTTACGTTTGTATGTAGTATGATGATATACCAGGGCCTGGGGATGCAGTTAGGTTTGTATGCAGTCTGATAATATACCAGGGACTGGGGATGCAGTTAGGTTTGAATGTAGTCTGATGATATACCAGGGCCTGGGGATGCAGTTAGGTTTTTATGCAGTCTGATGATATACCAGGGACAGGGGATGCAGTTAGTTTTGTATACAGTCTGGTGATATACCAGGGACTGGGGATGTAGTTAGGTTTGTACAGTCTGATGATATACCAGGGACTGGGGACGCAATTAGGTTTGTATGTAGTATGGTGATATACCAGGGCCTGGGATGTAGTTAGGTTTGTATACAGTCTGATGATATACCAGGGCCTGGGGATGTAGGTAGGTTTGTATGCAGTCTGATGATATACCAGGGACTGGGGATGCAGTTAGGTTTGTATGCAGTCTGGTGATATACCAGGGACTGGGGATGTAGTTAGGTTTGTATGTAGTCTGGTGATATACCAGGGACTGGGGATGTAGTTAGGTTTGTATACAGTCTGGTGATATACCAGGGACTGGGGATGTAGTTAGGTTTGTACAGTCTGGTGATATACCAGGGACTGGGGATGTAGTTAGGTTTGTACAGTCTGGTGATATACCAGGGACTTGGGATGCAGTTAGGTTTGTATGTAGTATGGTGATATACCAGGGACTGGGGATGTAGTTAGGTTTGTACAGTCTGATGATATACCAGGGCCTGGGGATGCAGTTAGGTTTGTATGTAGTATGGTGATATACCAGGGCCTGGGGATGCAGTTACGTTTGTATGTAGTATGGTGATATACCAGGGACTGGGGATGCAGTTAGGTTTGTACACAGTCTGATGATATACCAGGGACAGGGGATGCAGTTAGGTTTGTATGTAGTCTGATGATTTACCAGGGCCTGGGGATGTAGTTAGGTTTGTATACAGTCTGATTATATACCAGGGCCTGGTGATGCAGTTAGGTTTGTATACAGTCTGATGATATACCAGGGCCTGGTGATGCAGTCAGGTTTGTATGTAGTATTGTGATATACCAGGGACTGGGGATGCAGTTAGGTTTGTATGCAGTCTGGTGATATACCAGGGACTGGGGATGTAGTTAGGGTTGTATGCAGTCTGATGATATACCAGGGACTGGGGATGCAGTTAGGTTTGTACAGTCTGATGATATACTAGGGATGCAGTTAGGTTTGTAAGCAGTCTGATGATATACCAGGGCCTGGTGATGCAGTTAGGTTTGTATGCAGTCTGATGATATACCAGGGACTGGGGATGCAGTTAGGTTTGTATGTAGTATGGTGATATACAAGGGACTGGGGATGCAGTTAGGTTTGTATACAGTCTGATGATATACCAGGGCCTGGTGATGCAGTTAGGTTTGTATGCAGTCTGATGATATACCAGGGCCTGGTGATGCAGTTAGGTTAGTATGTAGTATGGTGATATACCAGGGACTGGGGATGCAGTTAGGTTTGTATGTAGTACGGTGATATACCAGGGCCTGGGTATGTAGTTAGGTTTGTATGCAGTCTGGTGATATACCAGGGACTGGGGATTGTAGTTAGGTTTGTATGTAGTATGGTGATATACCAGGGCCTGGGGATGTAGTTAGGTTTGTATGTAGTATGGTGATATACCAGGGCCTGGGGATGTAGTTAGGTTTGTATGCAGTCTGATGATATACCAGGGACTGGAGATGCAGTTAGGTTTGTACAGTGTGATGATATACCAGGGACTGGGGATGCAGTTAGTTTATATGCAGTCTGGTGATATACCAGGGACTGAGGATGTAGTTATGTTTTTACAGTCTGATGATATACCAGGGACTGCAGCCTTCCAACACTTTGCATGTTTTTTTTTGGCAAAGTCGTTTTTTTTTACCAGGAGACTGTAGTGCCACCTTCGCAAAAGGAGCATGAAGCAAAAGGAGTTTGCATTGGGCAGACCACATCACCGGGGGGGGGGGGGGTGCAGTTGCAGGCGGTATCATTTGCCGTACCAGGCGGTGATACAGCCTGACAGCATGCTCTCAATTGTGCATCTGTAAAAGTTTGTGAGGGTTTTAGGTGCCAAGCCAAATTTCTTCAGCCTCCTGAGGTTGAAGAGTCGCTGTTGCGCCTTCTTCACCACGTTTCTGTGTGGGTAGACCATTTCAGTTTGTCAGTGATGTGTACGACGAGGAACTTTTAAACTTTCAACCTTCTCCACTGCGTCCCATCGATGTGGACAGGGGGGTGTTCCCTCTGCTGTTTCCTGAAGTCCACGATCATCTCCTTTGTTTTGTTGACGTTTGGTGAGAGGTTATTTTTCTGGCACCACACTCCCAGGGCCCTCACCTCCGCCCCGTAGACTGTCTCATCATTGCTGGTAATCAGGCCTACTACTGTTGTGTCTTCTGCTAACTTGATGATTGAGGCGTGCGTGGCCACACAGTCATGGTGAACAGGAAGTACAGGAGGGGGCTGAGCACCCATCCTTGTGGGTATCAGTGAAGTGGAGGTGTTTTCTCCTATCTTCACCACCTGGGGGCGGCCCGTCAGGAAGTCCAGGACCCAGTTACACAGGGCGGGGTTCAGACCCAGGGCCTCAAGCTTAATGAAGAGCTTGGAGGGTACTATGGTGTTGAATGCTGAGCTATAGTCAATGAACGGCATTCTTACATAGGTATTCCTCTTGTCCAGATGGAATAGGGCAGTGTGATGGCGATGGCATCGTCTGTAGATCTATTGGGGCGGTAAGCAAATTAAGGTAAAGGTAAGGTAAGGTAAAGGTGATATGATCCTTGACTCGTCTCTCAAAGCATTTCATGATGATGAAAGTGGGTGCTACGGGGCGATAGTCACTTAGTTCAGTTACCTTTGCTTTCCGGGCTCCCGAGTGGTGCAACGGTCTAAGGCACTGCATCTCAGTGTAAGAGGCGTCACTACAGTCCCTGGTTCAAATCCAGGCTGTATCACATCTGGCCGTGATTGGGAGTCCCATCGGGCGGCACACAATTGGCCCTGTGTCCTCCAGGTTTGGCCAGGATGGTACTGTTCCTAGGGGTAGTACTGTTCCTAGGGGTAGGCCGTCATTGTAAATAAGAATTTGTTCTTAACTGACTTGCCTTGTTACATAAAAATAATATTGGGTACAGGAACAATGGTGGACATCTTGAAGCATGTGGGGACAGTAGACTGACGTAACAAAATGCACTAAACTAAAGTTAAAAAAAGTGAATTAAATACATTTAAAATAATCTTTATCTGAAAATATATTTCCTCAACTGCGTTTCCCTCCAGTCAGCAGACGGCGATGTGCGTCTTTCAGGCGATGCTGCCAGCGTGACGTATAATCTAGTGGACGGTTCTTCATAAACAGCTCGTCAACCACCTCGGTAGCTTGCTAGCCAACATAGCCCAAAGATTCAAGATATTTATACGCTTTCGGTCTATATTAGCTACTGTGTTTTAGACACACTTCTGTCGTATCTACTTGTTAACCTATTTAATTTAATATTACGTTATTTTTTATTAGTCAGCTATAGTAGCTGGCTGGTTAAGTTAGCACTAGCCTGGTCGCTAATGATAGCTAGCTAGCTAACATCCCCGAACATGAGCTCCCTAAACTACTCCCCTCCTGTTAAAGAAGAGGAGGTCTGCTGGACGGAGAAAGAAGCTCTGGGGCTGAACATTGTGAAAGAGGAGAAGGAAGAGGAGGATGTTACAGTAAAACAAGAAGTAGAGGGTGAGACTGTTACAATGAAAGAAGAAGAGAAAGACGCGTTCAGAGTGAAAGAGGAGGAGGATGTTACTGTAAAACAAGAAGTAGAGGGTGAGGCTGTTACAGTGAAAGAAGAAGAGAAATACGTTACAGTTAAAGAAGAGGAAGACACATTCAGAGTGAAAGAGGAGGAGGATGTTACTGTGAAAGACAAGGATGCAGTTTTTGAAGTGGAGGGGGAGGAAGGAGAGGAGGAGACAGGTCAGTTTAACACCAGTAAATACTAATCTTTGTACAGAAACGTGGTTTTAAAGCAGCAATGGTTTTTGTTTTGCATACATTTTAAGGTGAAAAATCAGAGTCTTGTGTCCGTTACTGTGGAATTGTCCAGCTCCTAACTATACCGAACAAAAATATAAACGCAACATGCAACAATTTCAAAGATTTTACTGAGTTACAGTTCATAGAAGTCAATTGAAATAAATAAATTAGGCCCTAATCTATAGATTTTATAACTGCGCAGGTGTGCTGCCATAGGCCCACCAACTGGGGAGCCAGACCCAGCCAATCGGAATGAGTTTTTCCCCACAAAAGGGCTTTATTACAGACAGAAATACTTCTCAGCACATTACTTCTTACTTACATTCCTTGTTTTACAAACATTGGCAAGTATGCTTATTCGTTTTCTTGTAGTTGTGATTTCTGGTGTAATCAGTCATGGCAAAAAAAATATTTGGCCTGGTAAAAGAATCAGTTGCGTGTATATTCTATCATCTGCCTGTTACAGTGGCTGGTATATTCTATCTAGAGGTCGACCGATTAATCGGAATGGCCGATTTTAATTAGGGCTGATTTCAAGTTTTCTTAATAATCGGTAATCGGTATTTTTTTGCCACCTATTTGCCGATTTTATTTTTGTATTATTATTTTTTTATATAAACTAGGCAAGTCAGTTAAGAACACATTCTTATTTTCAATGACGGCCTAGGAACGGTGGGTTAACTGCCTTGTTCAGGGGCAGAACGACAGATTTTTACCTTGTCAGCTTGGGGATTCAATTTTGCAAACTTATGGTTAACTAGTCCAACGCTCTAACCACCTGCTTTACATTGCACTCCATGAGGAGCCTGCCTGTTACGCGAATGCAGTAAGAAGCCAAGGTAAGTTGCTAGCTAGCATTAAACTTATAGATTTAAAAAACTTATAGATTTAAAAAACATTCAATCATAATCACTAGTTAACTACACTTGGTTGATGATATTACTAGTTTATCTAGCCTGTCCTGCTTTCATATAATCGATGCGGTGCGCATTCTCGAAAAAGGACTTGCTCCAACGTGTACCTAACCATAAACATCAATGTCTTTCTTAAAATCAATACACAAGTGTTTATTTTTAAACGTGCATATTTAGTTAATATTGCCTGCTAACATGAATTTCTTTTAACTAGGGAAAATGTGTCACCTCTGCAACAGAGTCTGGGTATATGCAGCAGTTTGGGCTGCCTGGCTCGTTGCAAACAGTGTGGAGACTATTTCTTCCTAACAAAGACAGCCAACTTCGCCAAACATTTGACATTTTAGTCATTTAGCAGATGCTCTTATCCAGAGCGACTTACAGTAGTGAATGCGTACATTTCATACATTTTTCTCCGTACTCCGTACTGGTCCCCTGTGGGAATCGAACCCACGACCCTGGCGTTGCAAACACCATGCTCTACCAACTGAGCCACACGGGACCAAACGGGGGATGATTTAACAAAAGCCCATTTGCGAAAAAAGCACAATCGTTGCACGACTGTACCTAACCATAAACATCAATGCCTTTCTTAAAATCAATACACAGAAGTATATATTTTTAAACCTGCATATTTAGCTAAACGAAATCCAGGTTAGCAGGCAATATTAACCAGGTGAAATTGGGTCAGTTCTCTTGCGTTCATTGCACGCAGAGTCAGGGTATATGGAACAGTTTGTGCCGCCTGGCTCGTTGCGAACTAATTTGCCAGAATGTTACGTAATTATGACATAACATTGAAGGTTGTGCAATGTAACAGGAATATTTCGATTTAGGGATGCCACCCGTTAGATAAAATATGGAACGGTTCTGTATGTCACTGAAAGAAAAAAACTTTTGTTTTCGAGATGATAGTTTCCGGATTCGACCATATTAATAACCTAAGGCTCGTATTTCTGTGTGTTTATTATATTATAATTAAGTCTATGATTTGATATTTGATAGAGCAGTCTGACTGAGCGATAGTAGGCAGCAGCAGGCTCGTAAGCATTCATTCAAACAGCACTTTACTGCATTTTGCCAGCAGCCCTTCGCAATGCATTGGGCTGTTTATGACTTCAAGCCTGTCAACTCCCAAGATTAGGCTGGTGTAACCGATGTGAAATGGCTAGCTAGTTGGCCGGGTGCGCGCTAATAGCGTTTCAAACGTCACTCGCTCTGAGACTTGGAGTAGTTGTTTCCCTTCCTCTACATGGGTAATGCTGCTTTGAGGGTGGCTTTTGTCGATATGTTCCTGGTTTGATCCCAGGTAGGAGCGAGGAGAGGGACGGAAGCTATACTGTTACACTGGCAATACTAAAGTGCCAATAAGAACATCCAATAGTCAAAGGTATATGAAATACAAATGGTATAGAGAGAAATAGTCCTATAATTCCTATAATAACTACAACCTAAAACTTCTTACCTGGGAATATTGAAGACTCATGTTAAAAGGAACCACCAGCTTTCATATGTTCTCATGTTCTGAGCAAGGAACTTAAACATTAGGTTTTTTACATGGCACACACATTTTTACTTTCTTCTCCAACACTTTGTTTTTGCATTATTTAAACCAAATTGAACATGTTTCATTATTTATTTGAGGCAAAATTGATAGTATTTATGTATTATATTAAGTTGAAATAAGTGTTCATTCAGTATTGTTATAATTGTCATTAATACAAATAAATAAATAAAAATCGGCCGATTAATCGGGATCGGGGTTTCTTGGCCCTCCAATAATCGGTATCGGTATCGGCGTTGAAAAAAAAAAATCATAATCGTTCGACCTCTAATTCTATCATCTGCCTGCTACAGTGGCTGGTATATTCTATCATCTGTCTGTTACAGTGGCTGGTGGACCAAAATCTAAAACTAAAACAAGACTTAGAAGACATTTGTCAAAGTTTGTAAAAACATTTAAACATTCACTACATTGACTGCCTGACTTGAACGTTCACACAGGAGAGAGACAGGACTATCGTGGATCCTCTGGGGAGCCTCAACAACATCATGATGCTGACGAGGCAGAGAAGAGTCTCTCCACATCAGGACACCTCAAGAAACGCAATCAGAGACCCACAGGAAAGAAACCTCAGTGCTGCTCTGACTGTGGGAAACATTGCAAATCTTCATCAAAACTAAAAATACACCAGCGAGTACACACAGGAGAGAAACCTTATAGCTGTAATCAATGTGGGAAGAGTTTTACTAATTCAAGTAATCTGAAAACACACCAGAGAACACACACAAGAGAGAAGCCTTATTGCTGTGATCAGTGTGGCAAGAGTTTTACTCAGTCAAGCAACCTGGTAACACACCAGAGAACACACACAAGAGAGAAGCCTTATTGCTGTGATCAATGTGGGAAGAGTTTTACTCAGTCAAGCAACCTGGTAACACACCAGAGAACACACACAGGAGAGAAACCTTATAGCTGTGATCAATGTGGGAAAAACTTTTCTCTGGGAGAACGCCTTAAAGAGCACCAGAGAACACACACAGGAGAGAAATCTTATAGCTGTGATCAGTGTGGCAAGAGTTTTAGTCAGTCATGCAACCTGGTATCACACCAGCGAACACATACAGGAGAGCAGCCATATAGCTGTGATCAGTGTGGCAAGAGTTTTGCTCAGTCAAGCAACCTGGTATCACACCAGAGAACACACACAGGAGAGCAGCCATATAGCTGTGAGCAATGTGGGAAAAACTTTTCTCGGAGAGAACACCTTAAAGAGCACCAGAGAACACACACAGGAGAGAAACCTTATAGCTGTAATCAATGTGGGAAGAGTTTTACTCAGTCAAGCAGCCTGAATAGACACCAGAGAACACACACAGGAGACAAATCTTACCACTGCTCTGACTGTAATTTGTTTTTATCTCTTGATTTATTTGACAGTTTGCCCTTAGTGTGAAAAGTTGTCATCAAGGCAAAGGGTGGCTACTTTGAAGAATATACAATATATTTTGATTTGTTTAACACTTTTTTGGTTACTACATGATTCCATATGAGTTATTTCATAGTTTTGATGTCTTCACTATTATTCTACAATGTAGAAAATAGTAAAAATAAAAACCCTTAAATGACGTGTGTTTTACTGGTACTATATATATATATATATATGTATATGTATATATATATATTATTGTATACATGGCTTAATGCATCATTACATTAGCCATTTAGCCTCAATATGAAACTCAACTAGTCTCTCACTGTTTAACCAGAATAACATGAGTTGGGTCCTTTAGACTGTTAGTCCATAATCAACTAGTCTCTCAAAAGAACAGCAAATTTCTGCCAGCCAATGGGATAATTCCAGTGCAGTACATATGTCGAGGGATCATTCCAGTACAGTACATGTGTAAAGGATGTAGAGGGATAATTCCAGTACAGTACATGTGCAGAGGGATAATTCCAGTACAGTACATGTGTAGAGGGTGTTGAGGGATAATTCCAGTACAGTACATGTGTAAAGGGTGTTGAGGGATAATTCCAGTGCAGTACATGTGTAAAGGATGTAGAGGGATAATTCCAGTACAGTACATGTGCAGAGGGATAATTCCAGTACAGTACATGTGTAAAGGGTGTTGAGGGATAATTCCAGTGCAGTACATGTGCAGAGGGATAATTCCAGTACAGTACATGTGTAAAGGATGTAGAGGGATAATTCCAGTACAGTACATGTGCAGAGGGATAATTCCAGTACAGTACATGTGTAAAGGGTGTTGAGGGATAATTCCAGTGCAGTACATGTGTAAAGGGTGTAGAGGGATAATTCCAGTACAGTACATGTGTAAAGGGTGTAGAGGGATAATTCCAGTGCAGTACATATGTCGAGGGATCATTCCAGTACAGTACATGTGTAAAGGATGTAGAGGGATAATTCCAGTACAGTACATGTGTTAAGGGATAATTCCAGTGCAGTACATGTGTAAAGGGTGTAGAGGGATAATTCCAGTGCAGTACATATGTCGAGGGATCATTCCAGTACAGTACATGTGTAAAGGGTGTAGAGGGATAATTCCAGTGCAGTACATGTGTAGAGGGATAATTCCAGTGCAGTACATGTGTAGAGGGATAATTCCAGTGCAGTACATGTGTAAAGGGTGTTGAGGGATAATTCCAGTGCAGTACATGTGTAAAGGGTGTAGAGGGATAATTCCAGTGCACCGGTTATTGACTGGAGACTTAAAATGCTGAAAACAGGTCCCTAACGGAATGACAACAACATGGCTGCTTGTTAAAGAAGAGATGGAGGGAGAGAGAGAGAGAGGTAACCATATACATTGCACATGGACCGTAAGAAATCCTGAATGTATTGAAACGCCTGGGCTCGCAGGGGATGTGTTAATTCATAACCCATCATTTATTTATGTTAATTCATAACCCATCATTTTTACCTGTTAATTCATAACCCATCATTTATACCTTTTGATCAAAAGGGGCGGTTCAGGCAGGCTGGCACGCTCCCTGACCTTACTTCTTACTAGGCAGGAACTAATGGGGATCCATAATAAACCCCAGGAAGACTAGCTGCTGCCTTGGCAGGAACTAATGGGGATCCATAATAAACCCCAGGAAGAATAGCTGCTGCCTTGGCAGGAACTAATGGGGATCCATAATAAACCCCAGGAAGACTAGCTGCTGCCTTGGCAGGAACTAATGGGGATCCATAATAAACCCCAGGAAGAATAGCTGCTGCCTTGGCAGGAACTAATGGGGATCCATTATAAACCCCAGGAAGACTAGTTGCTGCCTTGGCAGGAACTAATGGGGATCCATAATAAATACAAATACTTGTATCAATATATTTGTGTCTCTTTACTCTCAGATTCGAAAATGCTAATTAGCATCAAAGTAGACGACATGCAAGACTACAAATCCCTGCAACCTCCTGCATGTAATCTCTAGCTGACACCTTTCACAGAACAGTTCACTGAATTGTCCATTGAAATACATTTTTACCAATTAAATCATTGCTACATAAAGGCCTGATTGGTGGAGTGCTGCAGAGATGGTTGTCCTTCTTCCATCTCCACAGAGGAACTCTGGAGCTCTGTCAGAGTGAACATCGGGTTCTTGTTCACCTCCCTGACCAAGGCCCTTCTCCCCCTATTTCTCAGTTTGGCTGGGTGTCCAGCTCTAGGAAGAGTCTTGGTGGTTCCAAACTTCTTCCATTTAAGAATGATGGAGGCCACTGTGTTCTTGGGGACCTTCAATGCTGCAGACATTTTTTGGTACCTTTCCCCAGATCTGTGCCTCGACACTTTCCTGTCTCAGAGCTCTATGGACAATTCCTTTGACATCATGGCTTGGTTTTTGCTCTGACATGTACTGTAAACTGTGCGACCTTATATAGACTGGTGTGTGCCTTTCCAAATCATGTCTAATCAATTGAATGTACCACAAGTGGACTCCAATCAAGTTGTAGAAACATCTCAAGGATGAACAATAGAAGCAGGATGCATCTGAGCTCAATTTCGAGTCTCATAGCAAAGGGTCTGAATACTTAAGTAAATACATTTGCAAAAATGTTTAAAAAAAACTGTTTTTGGTTTGTCATTATGGGGTATTGTGATGTCATTATGGGATATTGTGATGTCATTATGGGGTATTGTGTGTAGATTGATGAGGGGGAATAATTATTCAATTTTAGAATAAGGCTGTAACGTAACAAAATGTGGAAAAAGTGAAGGGGTCTGAATACTTAACGAATGCATTGTATACCACTGGCAGAGTTTTCTACCTCTGGCAGAATTTTCTACCGCTGGCAGAGTTTTCTACCATTGGCAGTTTTGTACACAGTCACGTGATATGTGGTATAGAAAAGTCCAATCTTAGGAGAGTACATGGGAGGCACTATACTGTGTGTCTGCAGGTGTCTATCTGGTCAAAACCACTGATACAGGAGCCCCTCCACCCTCTGGTGGGATGGATCATGTCTACAGAGAAACCTAGATTCAAATATTTAGATTTGTGTGTATTGGGTATATGTTGTGAAATTGTTAGATTTTACTTGTTAGAAATTACTGCACTGTCGGAGCTAGAAACAGAAGCATTTCGATACACCCACAATAACATCTGCTAAACATGTGTATGTGACCAATAAATTGTGATTTGATTTTGATTTGAAATAAATGTCCTATTTATCAAAGGTGCTTTTGGCTGGGGTCAAAATTACTCCAAAGGATTTGAATTTGTTAAACGTCCCTTTTGCTACAGAAACAATAAACCATGATTTCGATTTTTTAAGAACAAGTTGATTGACAAAGTCATGAAAAATTTGAAGAATTGAATTAACCACATTATGGCTATGATAAAGGATATGCCTCTGGGGTCAAAATGATCCATGTCAGAAGTATGGTTCATTGCAAATGTGTAGTGGGTGTAAAGTTTGTTTTAAATTCTCACTCATTAAACACGAATCCATCAACACATGCTTCTCTTTGAACGACTTAATATAATATTAAACTTTTATGAAATAAATGAAAAATAAACGTTTGGTTCCTCAACTGCGTTGCCCACTCCAGTCAGCAGATGGCGATGTGCGTCTTTTAGGTTCAGGCGATGCTGCCAGTGTGACGTATAATCTAGTGGACGGAACGCTCCTTCAACAACAACAGCTAGTCAGACAACTCGGTAGCTTTCTAGCAAACATAGCTACAACATTCACGCTCTTTACACTGGTTTGGTGTATATTAGTCGCTGTGTATTAAACACACTTCTGTCGTATGTACTTGTTGGCCCATTTAATTATATATTTACGTTGTTTGTCAGCTAGCTGGTTTGCTAAGTTAGCTTAGAACTAGGCTAGTCGCTAATGCTAACTAGCTAACATCTCCGACCATGAGTTCACTAAGCTACTCTCCTCCTGATAAAGAAGCGGAGGTCTGCTGGACGGAGAAAGAAACTCTCGTCAAAGAGGAGGAGGAGGAAGAGGAGGATGTCCCAATACAAAAACAAGTAAAGGGTGAGGCTGTTACCGTGAAAGAAGAAGAGAAAGACGTTTCGGTGAAAGAAGAGGAAGACGCGTTCAGAGTGAAAGAGGAGGAGGATGTTACAGTAAAAGAAGAGGAGGAAGAGAAAGAGGAGGCTGCAGTTTTTGGAGTGAAAGAGGAGGAGGGGGAGATGACTGTCACATTGAAAGAGGAGAAGGATGAAGAAGAGGAGGTTGGAGATCTGTTTAACACCAGTAAGTACCGTCTCTGCAGTCGTTGAACCAATATGCAGTAAAGGGGTTCTACACTTTAATGTTGTTCTGTAGGAATGGCTGAAGCGTCACTGTAACGTGTAGAACATCAAGAGTGGACCATCAACAAAACGTTAACAATTGATCAAATGCATCCAATGACAATGCCTGAAATACTGTAGTCCTCAATATCTCCTATTAGTTTAGCTCAATATGTTCTCTTAAAGGGACAATCAGTAGTTGTTACATCCATTTTCGTACTTATACATTAATGATATGTACCCATTGTTTCTTGAAGAAATCCCTTATAAATGCCTCATGAGCTTAGTTCAACTGTCGTACCCCATCAGAACCCAAAATATAAGGTTTTTTATTTGTCAGTAAATATAAACACTGTATATCCTCAAAACATGGTTAAAACTAGAATGTTAATATCATGGATGGTTGCATTTCTCCAGCCCCATCCCTCAGCTTTTTACCGAAACGGGCAGGGAGTACGCTTTGTTATTGTTTCTACTGCTGATTGCTGCCCCCGTTACTCCTCAAGGTCCAAGGACTGTATGTTATTTTCAGAGGTAGACTGGCTCTGGCAGCTAAAATAGTCAAATATTCCACCTAAATGTGAATCGATTCTCAATTGCAATACATTTATAGAAACATAAATTGCTGTACTTTCATATCACATAAAAATCATTTCACATAATACTTAACCTCTCTCGGGCAGGTGGGACGCTATCGTCCCACCCACGGTTCACACTATTCAACAGCCAGTGAAAAATCAGAGCACCAAATTCAAAACCACAAAATATCATTATTCAAAGTTATCAAACATAGGACTATTTTACACCATTTTATAGATACACTTCTCCTGAATCGAACCACGTTGTCCGATTTCAAAAAGGCTTTACAGCGAAAGCAAAACATTAGATTATGTTGGGAGAGTACATAGACACAAATAACCACACAGCCATTTTCCAAGCAACTAGATGCATCACAAATACCCAAAACACAGCTAAATGAAGCACTAACCTTTGACGATCTTCATCAGATGACACTCCTAGGACATCATGTTACACAATACATGCATTTTTTGTTCGATCAAGTTCATATTTATATCCATAAACCCCATTTTACATTGGCACATGACGTTCAGAAAATATTTTGCCTCCAATACTGCCGGTGAATCAGCACAAAAATGTACAAAAAATACTCGTCATAAACGTTGATAAAATATTAAACTGTCATTCAAAGAATTATAGATGAACATCTCCTTTATGCTAACGCTGTGACAGATTTCAAAAAAGCTTCAAGAGAAAAGCACACTTTGCAATAATCGGGGTACTGCACTCAGAAAAATACACTAGGCAATACAGATACCCGCCATTTTGGAGTCATCTAAAATATTAAATAGCATTAGAAATATTCACTTACCTTTGATGATCTTCATCAGAAGGCACTTCCAGGAATCCCATGTCCACAATAAATGTTGCTTTGTTCGATAAAGTCCATAATTTATGTCCAAATAGCTCCTTGTTGTTAGCGCTTTCAGTTAGCTACTCCAAGTGTAGGAAGCGCGCGGAAAATGTCACGACAAAAAGTAAAAAAAAGTTATATTTACGTTCGTTCAAACATTGTAAAGCATTAATCTTTAGGGCCTTTATAACGTGAAACTTCAGTAATATTCCAACCGGACGATTCCTGTGTCTTGAAAAACATTTTGGAACACAGCTACCTCCTCACGTGAATGCGCGCCAATGAACAGATGTCCTTCCCTGGATCACCAACTTCCCCACCTTCTTGTTCGCTTTCTGTTCATTCTAGAAGCCTCAACTTTCTAAAGACTGTAGACATCTAGTGGAAGCCTTAGGAAGTGCAAAATGAACCCTAACTCACTGTGTGTTCGATTGGCAATGACTTGAAAGGACTACAAGCACCAGAATTCTCACTTCCTGGTTAGATTTTTCTCAGGTTTTCGCCTGCCATATGAGTTCTATTATACTCACAGACATCATTCAAACAGTTTTAGAAACTTCAGAGTGTTTTCTATCCAAATCTACTAATAATATGCATATTCTAGTTCCTGTGCCCGAGTAGTAGGCCGTTTAATTTGGGTATGTTTTTCATCCGGCCGTGAAAATACTGCCCCCTACCCTAGAGAAGTTAAATATTGCATCAAAATAGGTAACCAGTCGCGACGTACCAAACGGTAAACCAAATTGGTTTCTCGTCATTTCTCCTTCCTTCAGGCTTCTTTTTCTTCTTTGGACTTTATATGGCGGTTGGCAACCAACTTTAAGGTGCATTACCACCATCAACTAGACTGGAGTGTGGACTTCAGTTCATCTTTCAATCACCCACGTGGGTATATACCAAGACAGTCATGAAGAGGGCACAACAAAACCATTTCCCCCTCAGGAGACTGAAAAGATTTGGCATGGTTCCCCAGATCCTCAAAAGGTAATACAGCTCCACCATCGAGAGCATCCTGACCGGTTGCATCACCGCCTGTTATGGCAACTGCTCGGCATCTGACCGTAAGGCGCTACAGAGGGTAGTGTGAACAGCCCAGTACATCACTGTGGCCAAGCTTCCTGCCATCCGGGACCTATATAATAGGCGGTGTCAGAGGAAAGCCCACAAAATTGTCAGAGACTCCAGTCACCCAAGTCGTAGACTGTTTTCTCTGCTACCGCACGGCAAGTCTAGGACCAAAAGCCTCCTCAACAGCTTCTACCCCCAAGCCATAAGACTGCTGAACAATTCATAAAATCGCGACCGGACAATTTACATTGACCCCCCACCCCCCTCCCTTTTGTACACTGCTGCTACTCGCTGGTTGTTTGTTACCTATGCATAGCCACTACGCCCCCACCTTAATGTACAGATTACCTCAACTAGCCTGTACCCCTGCACACTGACTCGGTACCGGTGCCCCGTGTATATAGCCTCGTTATTGTTATTCTCATTGTGTTACTTTTTATTATTACTTTTTATTTTAGTCTACTTGGTAAATATTTTCTTCTTCTTGAACTGCACTGTTGGTTAAGGGCTTGTAAGTAAAGCATTTTACGGTAAAGTGGGGCGGCAGTGGTTAGAGCATTGGACTAGTAACCGAAAGGTTTCAAGTTCAAATCCCCGAGCTGACAAGGTACAAATCTGTCGTTCTGCCCCTGAACAAGGTAGTTAACCCACTGTTCCTAGGCCGTCATTGTAGATAAGAATTTGTTCTTAACTGACTTTCCCAGTAAAATAAAGGTAAAATAAAAAAGTCCAAGTTGGTGTCTTGACGGATTTGTAAAAACGGTTTGTCATAAAACACTATATATATATATATATATATATTTTTAATGTTGCTGACACCCCTCCCCAGAGGTGTCTCATTATTGGGATTCATTGCTGATTCCTACCTGTAGCTCACTATGATGTGTCTAGTGATACAGGTTAAGGGCCCTGTTGGAGATTGGTGGTTGGTAGCGGAGTCGAGGGAACAAGCAGGGTTGGACACGACCATGTTATTATCCCACACACAGTCTCTGTGGTTCATATGAACCCCATTCCTGGGAATTAGATTTGATTACAAATCACCCTCTGTCTGTTACCACAGAAGGGTTCCGTCTGTCCCATTCCCAGCTAGGGTACGAGGCGCTTTGTCACCAGTACCTATGACTGGTTGATAGGGGAAACCTGCATGCTTATTATAGAAAATGTAATTAGGGGAAAACTATTTAGTAAACTGAAATAAAATAACAAACCTGTTTGAAAAATGAAAACTATTCCAAAAATATCTTTGACTCCAAAACTAAAATAGCCTAAAATAATAACCAGCATGAATTATGTTCAGTTTGAATAATTTATATCTTGACTTTGGCCAAAAATAGAATTGGGTTTTAAATATTATTTTTTTATGTGGTTTTAAATCTTCTGAACCTGGTGGCTGGTAAATGCTGCCATGGGATGGCAATGTTTCAAATAGACCTAGCTTGTGTATCACTATCACTAGCTATCACCAGAAATACTTTAAGAAATGAGGATATTGGAAACTCCTTTCGATTCGTATTAACAGCTTAAAGAAAATAACATTGGCATGAATTACCCTCTGTGAACAAGAAGCACAACATTACAAATATTTTCTGTAATATCATATAGCTTTGCAATCGTGACTTTCCGTACTTTCAAGGAAAATAGGCATGTTTCTCGACTCATACCATGACTTTAAAAAGAGATTTAGTGAGAATTAGCTTAGGAACTTTGTGTCACAGCATGACAATGTGAACGCGATTGGTTGACAGTCTCTTGGATGGGCGTTATATACACTTTGCCATTTTCTGGAATAGTTTTTATTTGAAAACGTTTTTGTTTACTTGCCTGCCTATTGAATTTGGAATGCACTGTACTGTTCATCTCTGAAACTCACTGAGATAATTCCTTTTATACAGCAGTAGCAACACAGGGATATAACATCTACAGAAAAGACAGGAATGCTTATGGGGGAGCTGTTGCTGTATACAGTTCATTCCGAAAGTATTCAGACCCCTTGAATTTTTCCACATTTTGTTACATTAAAGCCTTATTCTAAAATGGATAAAATAATTTTTTCCCCCTTTCATTTAGCTAATTTATTTGGCACACCTGCATTTGGGAAGTTCCTCCCATCCTTCTCTGCAGATCCTCTCTAGCTCTGTTAACCTCTATGGGCTAGCGTCCCACCCGTGGTGCACTCCATCAACAGCAGGTGCATTTCAAGAGCGGCAAATTTGAATCCAAATAAATTTCAAAATTCAAATTTTTCAAACATACAACTATTTTACACCCTTTGAAAGATAAACATCTCCTTAATCTAACCACGTTTTACGATTTCAAAAAGGTTTTACGGCGAAAGCATACATTTAGAGTATGTTAGGACAGTACATTTACAAGAGTTGTGTGTAATGTTTTGTCAATTCAAAGACAGGGTCACCAAAACCATAAAACCAGCTAAAATGATGCACTAACCTTTTACAATCTCCATCAGATGACACTCCTAGGACATTATGTTAGACAATGCATGCATTTTTAGTTCTATCAAGTTCATATTTATATCCAAAAACAGCGTTTTACTATGGCATTGATGTTGAGGAAATCGTTTCCCTCCAATAACCGGCAGTCAAGTCAACACCACAAATTAAATAATTAAAATTAGAAAACATTGGTAAAATATTATATTGTCATTTAAAGAATTATAGATTTACATCTCTTGAATGCAATCAACTTGCCAGATTTAAAAATAACCTTACTGGGAAATCACACTTTGCAATAATCTGAGCACTGCGCCCAGAAAAATACGCATTGCGATACAGACTAGACGTCATGTTGGGGAGATCTAAAATCGAAAATACTATGTAAATAATCCATTACCTTTGATTCTCTTCATCAGATGTCACTTCCAGGTATCACAGGTCCATAACGAATGTAGTTTTGTTCAAAAAAGCTCATCATTTATGTCCAAAAATCTCCGTCTTGTTAGCACATGATCTAAGCCAGCCGGACTTCTCGTCATGAACGAGGGGAAAAAATATATTTACGTTCGTTCAAACATGTCAAACGTTGTATAGCATAAATCATTAGGGCCTTTTTTAACCAGAACATGAATAATATTCAAGGTGGACGAATGCATACTCTTTTATAACGTATTGGAACGAGTGTACCCAACATGAACTCGCGCGCCAGGTGTCTAATGGGCCATCATCGTTCCATGGCTCTTGTTCGGTCAGATCTCCCTCCAGAAGACTCAAAACACTTTGTAAAGGCTGGTGACATCTAGTGGAAGCAATAGGAAGTGCCAAAATATTCCTCAGCCCCTGTGTTTTTCAATGGGATAGGTTTAAAGGTAATACAACACATCAGGTATCCACTTCCTGTCAGAAAATGTCTCAGGGTTTTGCCTGCCAAATGAGTTCTGTTATACTCACAGACACCATTCAAACAGTTTTAGAAACTTTAGAGTGTTTTCTATCCATATATAATAAGTATATGCATATTCTAGTTACTGGGTAGGATTAGTAACCAGATTAAATCGGGTACATTTTTTTTATCCAGCCGTGCAAATACTGCCCCCTAGCCCTAACAGGTTAAGTTGGATGGGGAACATCACTGCACAGCTATTTTCAGGTCTCTCCAGAGATGTTAGATCGGGCTCAAGTCCGGGCTCTGGCTGGGCCACTCAAGGACATAGAGACTTATCCCGAAGTCACTCCTGCGTTGTCTTAGCTGTGTGCTTAAGGTCGTTGTCCTGTTGGACGGTGAACCTTTGCCCCAGTCTGAGGTCCTGAGCGCTCTGGAGCAGGTTTTCATCAAGGATCTCTCTGCACTTTGCTCCGTTAATATTTCCCTGGATCCCGACTAGTCTCCCAGTCCCTGCTGCTGAAAAACATCCCCACAGCATAATGCTTCCACCACCATGCTTCACCGTAGGGATGGTGCCAGGTTTCCTCCAGACGTGACACTTGGCATTCAGGCCAAAGAGTTCAATCTTGGTTTCATCAAGCCAGAGAATCTTGTTTCTCATGGTCTTAGTCTTAAGGTGCCTTTTGTCAAACTCCAAGCAGGTTGTCATGTGCCTTTTACTGAGGAGTGGTTTCCGTTTGGCCACTCTACCTTTAAGGTCTGATTGGTGGAGTGCTGCAGAGATGGTTGTCCTTCTGGAAGGTTCTCCTATCTTCACAGAGGAACTTTGGAGCTCTGTCATAGTGACCATCAGGTTTTTGGTCACCTCCCTGACCAAGGCCCTTCTCCCCCAATCGCTCAGTTTGGCCGGGTGACCAGCTCTAGGAAGAGTATTCCATTTAAGAATGATGGAGGCCACTGTGTTCTTAGGGACCTTCAATGCTGCAGAATGTTTTTTGGTACCCTTCCCCAGATCTGTGCCTCAACACAATCCTGTCTCGGAGCTCTACGGACAATTCCTTCGGCCTCATTGCTTGGTTTTTGCTCTGACATGCACTGTCAACTCTGGGACCTTATAAAGACAGGTGTGTGCCTTCCAAATCATGTCCAATCAATTGAATTTACCACAGGTGGACTCTGAACAAGTTGTAGATGCATCTCAAGGATGATTAATGTAAACAGGATACACCCGAAAGCAATTTTGAGTCATATAGCAAAGGGTCTGAATACTTAAGTAAATACAGTATTTTTGTTTTCTACCTGTTTTCACTTTTTCATTATTGTGTGTGGATTAACCTCTATGGGCTAGGTGGGACGCTTGCGTCCCACCTACTCAACAGCCAGTGTAATCCCGTGGCGCGTTATTCAAATTCCTCAAAAATGCAAAAACTTCAATTTTTCAAACATATGACTATTTTACACCATTTTAAAGACAAGACTCTCGTTAATCTAACCACACTGTCCGATTTCAAAAAGGCTTTACAACGAAAGCAAAACATTAGATTATGTCAGCAGAGTACCCAGCCAGAAATAATCAGACACCCATTTTTCAAGCTAGCATATAATGTCACATAAACCCAAACCACAGCTAAATGTAGCACTTTCCTTTGATGATCTTCATCAGATGACAACCCTAGGACATTATGTTATACAATACATGCATGTTTTGTTCAATCAAGTTCATATTTATATCAAAAACCAGCTTTTTACATTAGCATGTGACTAGCATTCCCACCGAACACTGCCGGTGAATTTACTAAATTACTCACGATAAACGTTCACAAAAAGCATAACAATTATTTTAAGAATTATAGATACAGAACTCCTCTATGCACTCGATATGTCTGATTTTAAAATAGCTTTTCGGTGAAAGCACATTTTGCAATATTCTCAGTAGATAGCCCGGCATCACAGGGCTAGCTATTTAGACACCCAGCAAGTTTAGCACTCACCAAAGTCAGATTTACTATAAGAAAAATGTTATTACCTTTGCTGTCTTCGTCAGAATGCACTCCCAGGACTTCTACTTCGATAACAAATGTTGGTTTGGTTCAAAATAATCCATAGTTATATCCAAACAGCGGCGTTTTGTTCGTGCGTTCAAGACACTATCCGAAAGGGTAAATAAGGGTGACGAGCATGGCGCAATTCGTGACAAAATGTTTCTAAATATTCCATTACCGTACTTCGAAGCATGTCAACCGCTGTTTAAAATCAATTTTTATGCCATTTTTCTCATAATATTCCGACCGGGAATCTGCGTTTAGGTAAACAGACGAAAGAAAATAAAGCATTCGGTCGACTCGGGCACGCGCCTAAGCCCATAGTACTCTGATCGGCCACTTGCCAAACGCGATAAAGTGTTTCAGCCAGAGGCTGCCTCGATATCGTTCAGCTTTTTCCCGGGCTCTGAGAGCCTATGGGAGCCGTAGGAAGTGTCACGTTATTGCAAAGATCCTCAGTCTTCAATAAACAGAGCCAAGATGAAACACAACTTGTCAGACAGGCCACTTCCTGCATGGAATCTTCTCAGGTTTTGGCCTGCCATATGAGTTCTGTTATACTCACAGACACCATTCAAACAGTTTTAGAAACTTTAGGGTGTTTTCTATCCAAAGCCAATAATTATATGCATATTCTAGTTACTGGGCAGGAGTAGTAACCAGATTAAATCGGGTACGTTTTTTATCCGGCCATGTCAATACTGCCCCCTAGCCCAAACAGGTTAATGAGGATTCTATTTTTTTTTAATCCATTTTAAAGTAAAGCTGTAACCTAACAAAATGTGTAAAAAAGGAAGGGGTGTGAACTTTCTGAATGAACTATGTTTTATTTCATTTTTAAAAATGAAACCTTTATTTAACTCCCAATCACGGCCAGTTGTGACACAGCCTGGACTCGAACCGGGGTGTCTGTAGTGACGCCGCAAGCAATGAGAGACAGTGTCTTATACCTCTGTGCCACTCAGGGGCCCCAAAACTATGTTCTAGTGCTGTCCCCACCTAAAATGTGTAGCTCAGTTGGTAGAGCATGGTGTTTGCAACACCAGGGTTGTGGGTTCGATTCCCACGGGGGGCCAGCACAGAAAAAAAAAAATGTATGATATGTATGAAATGTATGCATTCACTACTGTAAGTCGCTCTGGATAAGAGCGTCTGCTAAATGACTAAAATGTAAAATGTAAATGTAAAATAAATCTTGGTCAACCAAGAGTCGTCTGTTCTTTCTACCAATCAATTGGTTGAAATGTTATGTGTATTTTTCCATATATAGACACACCCCATGTGTTTTAATAAAATCAACTCTATGTACTGAACTGGTCTGATGCTTTAAGCACGCTGTTTGATCAAATAATTAAGACACACAAATTACTCGAGAGAGCCAGAGATCAAGATAACCTAACCAGAAGGAAAAAACATTCTGCCGTTATGCTCCTGAAGTTTCCGGTAATGGGCTACACCAGTGGTCGGCAACCTTTTCCATTTGGAGTGGCAATGTATCTTACCATTTCTACTGATCTGGTGCCAGTTATGATTTTCATATGCACATTTTCGTGGAACAGTTTCATTTAATTTATAATAGTATCTCAAGATCATTGTCTGTGATTAATCTACATTCTATCTAAATGAAATTATACAAATCTAAAAGTAACTTTTATTGCCATTGCCAACTATGTAAAAATAGCCTACATAAAGCCAACAAATAAAAACATTGCAGCCTGCAGGTAGAAAATATCCTACAAATCACATTGGCTACACATGGGCCTGTCTACAACGAACTTGAAACATTGTATCAACTATCAACTGGGTCGGCCCAAAACTCGAGCAAGCTTGCAACATTGTATAAAATATTCTGGGCCCTCAGTTTCCCGCGCCAGTGAGTTTGGGACAGACACAGCTGTCGGCTATTTGTACAAAGGATAAAAAGTAATCAGGTATTTTATGACATTTCCACTGGATCAGAGCATTACATTTTTCCCTTTTATGCCGAGTGGTTATCGAAAGGGCGAGAGCTGGCAATATTTTACAAAAATACTTTGAGGAACTATTGTCATTCGCAATTGATTTTTATTAGACTTTGTTTACTTGCTGTTTGAGGTGAAGAAAAACATTACTTTGAGAAGCTCCACAACTCATTAGTGGTGGTGTGTTAACACCCCCGCCATCCTACAATCCAAGCTAGATGCCCTCAATCTCACACAAATTATCAAGGAACCCACCAGGTACAATCCTAAATCCGTAAAGATGGGCACCCTCATAGATATTTTCCTGACCAACTTGCCCTCAAAATACACCTCTGCTGTTTTCAATCAGGATCTCAGCGATCACTGCCTCATTGTCTGCATCCGTTATGGGTCTGCGGTCAAACGACCACCCCTCATCACTGTCAAACGCTCCCTAAAACACTTCTGCGAGCAGGCCTTTCTAATCGACCTGGCCCGGGTATCCTGGATGGATATTGACCTCATCCCGTCAGTAGAGGATGCCTGGTTGTTCTTTAAAAGTAATTTCCTCACCATCTGAAATAAGCATGCCCCTTTAAAAAATGTAGAACTAAGAACAGATATTGCCCTTGATTCACTCCAGACCTGACTGCCCTCGACCAGCACAAAAACATCCTGTGGCATCCTGCATTAGCATCGAATAGTCCCCGCGATATGCAACTTTTCAGAGAAGTCAGGAACCAATACACAGTTAGGAACGCAAAGACTAGCTTTTTCAAACAGAAATTTGCATCCTGTAGCTCTAACTCCAAAAAGTTTTGGGACACTAAAGTCCATGGAGAATAAGAGCACCTCATCCCAGCTGCCCACTGCACTGAGGCTAGGAAACACTGTCACCACCGACAAATCCACAATAATTGAGAATTTCAATAAGCATTTCTCTACAGCTGGCCATGCTTTCCTCCTGGCTACCCCAACCCCGGCCAACAGCTCCGCACCCCCTTGCCCAAGCCTCCCCAGCATCTCCTTCACCCATATCCAGATAGGTGATGTTCTGAAAGAGCTGCAAAACCTGGACCCGTACAAATCAGCTGGGCTAGACAATCTGGACCCTCTTTCTAAAATGATCCGCCGCCATTGTTGCAACCCCTATTATTAGTCTGTTCAACTTCTCTTTCGTATCGTCCGAGATTCCTAAAGATTGGAAAGCTTCCGCGGTCATCCCCCTCTTCAACAGGGGTGACACTCTAGACCCAAACTGTTACAGACCTATATCCATCCTGTCCTGCCTTTCTAAAGTCTTCGAAATCCAAGTTAACAAACAGATCACTGACCATTTCGAATCCCACCGTACCTTCTCCGCTGTGCAATCCGGTTTCCGAGCTGGTCACGGGTGCACCTCATCCACGCTCAAGGTACTAAACGATATCATAACAGCCATCTTCATCGACCTGGCCTGTTGTCCGGACCTCTGGCGGTCTCTATAGGGGTACCACAGGGTTCAATTCTCGGGCCGACTCTTTTTTCTGTATATATCAACGATGTTTCTCTTGCTGCGGGTGATTCCTTGATCCACCTCTACACAGATGACACCATTCTGTATACTTCTGGCCCTTCTTTGGACACTGTGTTAACAAACCTCCGAACGAGCTTCAATGCCATACAACATTCCTTCTGTGGCCTCCAACTGGTCTTAAACGCTAGCCTTCACTCACGCTGCCAAACATACCCTCGTAAAATTGACTATCCTACCAATCCTTGACTTCGGCGATGTCATATTCAAAATATTCTCCAACACTCTACTCAACAAACTGGATGCAGTCTATCACAGTGCCATCCGTTTTATCACTAAAGCCCCATATACCACCCACCACTGTGACCTGTATGCTCTCGTCGGCTGGCCCTCGCTACATATTCGTCGCCAAACCCACTGGCTCCAGGTCATCTATAAGTCTTTGCTAGGTAACGCTCTCCCTTAACTCAGCTCACTGGTCACCATAGCAACACCCACCCGTAGCACGCGCTTCAGCAGGTATATCTCACTGGTCATCCCCAAAGACAACACCTATTTGGCCGCCTTTCCTTCCAGTTCTCTGCTGCCAATGACTAGAACGAATTGCAAAAATTGCTGAAGTTGGAGACTTATATCTCCCTCGCTAAGTTTAAGCATCAGCTATCTGAGCAGCTTACCGATCGCTGCAGCTGTACACAGCCCATCTGTAAATAGCCCATCCAACTTCCTACCTCATCCCCATGTTTTTATTTACTTTTTTTGCTCTTTTGCACACCAGTATTTCAACTTGCACATCATCATCTGTACATCTATCACTCCAGTGTTAATTTGTTAAATTGTAATTACTTCGCTACTATGGCCTATTTATTGCCTTACCTCTGTTCTCCATTTGCACACACTGTATATAGATTTTTCGATTGTGTTATTGACTATGTTTATTTGTCCCACTTGTAACTCTGTGTTGGTTTTGTCGCACTGCTTTGCTTTATCTTGGCCAGGTCGCAGTTGAACATGAGAACTTGTTCTCAACTATCTGATAAAGTAAAAAAAAAAAAATGAAAGAAATCTTAACTTTATTGACAATTTCTGTGGGCAGCGCCCAGAAAGGGGCCTATATTGGAGACCAAAAGTCGTCTGGCACATTGCTTAGAGTTTCGGCATCACCTTTTACCTCAAATAAACATTGGATTTCTGCTGTTGTGGGCATTTAACCATCTGTCTGACTTTGTCATTAACACAGGAGAGAGACGGGACTATCGTGGATCCTCTGGTTTTGTTCGATCTGACCAGCTAACATTACACCAGAGAACACACACAGGAGAGAAACCTTATAGCTGTGTTCAATGTGGCAAGAGCTTTACTACGTCTAGCTATCTGACAGTGCACCAGAGAATACACACAGGAGAGAAACCTTTTAGCTGTGGTCAATGTGGGAAGAGTTTTGGTCAATCTGGAGATCTGACAGTGCATCAGAGAAGACACACAGGAGCGAAACCTTATAGCTGTGGTCAATGTTGGAAGAGTTTTGGTCAATCTGGAGATCTGACAGTGCACCAGAGAACACACACAGGAGAGAAACCTTATATCTGTGCTCAATGTGGGAGGAGTTTTGGTCGATCTGGCCAGCTTACAAAACACCAGAGAACACACACAGGAGAGAAACCTTATAGCTGTGGTCAATGTGGGAAGAGTTTTGTTCGATCTGACAAGCTAACATTACACCAGAGAACACACACAGGAGAGAAATCTCATTGCTGTGACCAGAGATAATCTGATAAAAGATCTCTGGTTAAATATCAGAAAATACATGAAGAAGTTGTTTCATGATATCAATGAATTGATGTCACAATGTAGAATGTTTCAACATTGTAGTAGGAGTATTTTAATGATGTCACAATGTAGAACGTTTGCCCCCTGTTCTATTGATTTCAACATGATATGGATATTAGCCTCAGGGGGAAAATCCAGGCTCTGAATTGAAAGAGTTACTATTTATGAGATTGAACAAAAAGTGACTAACAAAAAAAGAGTTGTGTTACACTTACCACGTTGGTGACCCACTGAAATCAAAATGCAGCACTTCAAAATGTAGCTAGCCGTTTTTTACAAGTTGTCCTCTAACCAGTGATGTACACATTATTCCCAGATTCCGTGTGGTTTTTGAGCTGTTAGTTTTAACAGGACGTGCAACTTCATCTCCCTCCTGTCACACAAATGATTTCAACATGATATCGATGAGTTATGACAAATAAGTGTTGTGTTCCTTTGTTTAGCGACCCCTATATTTAAATGCATCACTCCAAAATATAGCTGACTGTCTTCTGCAGGTTGTCCTCTAACCAGTGAGGTAAAAGATATCTCCCATTTCCATGTGTTTTTTTTTTGTTGTGTTAGTTTCAACATCACGTACAACCAGATTCCCCCCCCCCCTAATTGATATTAGTGATTTATTGCTACTTATCAAAACAACAGCGTTTTTGGTGCTTGTGCAGTTTATAAGATGCTTGTTTTAAAAAAATACAAGTAATATGATTATTGTGGCAGATGTTTGTGTATATTGCACATTTTATGTTTAGGTTTTCAATATATCACAAACTGTTTCTGCATATTGGTTATTGATTTGTACTCGTTAAAACTTTGTTTTGACATTGGGGCTATCCCACCTAGCAAAATGTCATTGAAAAGACGTTGAAAATAAGACTATGCAACCAAATATTTCATATTTACGTTTCATGTAATGATAATTATTTATGCAACCAACTGACAATTTTTGGGTACAATTATATTGACATTGTTGCCCTGCTTTTAGAATATCGGGGTTAATTCTCAGATGTGCCAACCCAAATGTACTAGAGCGTGTTATAAGGACAACTTGGTTGCTGATTGTCTCAAGGGTGGGCAGTCAAACTATTTGTGTTTTGTGTTTAACCAGTGTGTTACCATGGATCACAATTAATTTTGACAAGTTTTTCCGTGTTGTAGATTAGTTTTATCTCTTATTCTTATCCGTATTTTTTTTAAACTGACTAATACAATTTGATTTGAGTTTTGTTTGGGCTCGTTCCAAGGGGACGAGAGTTCTAGAAGGTAGTGGGTTCCATTCCATAGAACGAAAAAGGAGAAAAAAAATAATACGATTGTATATTATTATTTAGAAATACGTGTCTTTTCTTGTTTTAATTGTTGACAGCCAGTAGACACCATGTTTATATTGTAGAAGGTGAAGCATTGTAGTTGATTATAATGTGAAATGGAAGTTGTTTTCTGTTCGTGGTAAGCAAATTGTCCAACAAAAATATAGTATATATTTGTTGTCTTAAGGGGGAAGGTGTTACAGTCGTTGGTTTTTCCATTTATGTTTTGAGGTTGGACTTTAGCACGTCTAGCTCGTTAGCACGTCTAGCTCGTTAGCACGTGTAGCTCGTTAGCACGTAGGACGCACTGATTGGTGTCACCTCGTTAGTCAGTATGTGTTACACCTGTGCTGGCTTGTCCATCTCGTTAGTGGGAAGGTGTTTCACCTGAGCTGGTCCAGGTTCTATTTAAGAGTGTCTCCAGTTGTCCTGATAGATGTGGAGAGTCAACACCTTTAGTTGCTCCACCTTTTTGGTTTGCTTCCTGTCTTTAAGTTTGGTGTGGGTTTTTCTTTTGTTTGCCTCTTCTTGGGCAGATTTAGTGGGTCTCATGGTGGGTGTCTTTTAGGTCCCAGTTGTTGTTACTAGTGAACTTTCAGTGGACACCTCCATAGTGTCTATCAGAGCCCCTCCTAAAAAAAAACAAGCTTATAATCAATGGCATTTCCTTGGGATGCTCATTAGTCTTTAAGTTATAGTTTTTTATTCTCTTATGTTTGTGTACTAAATATTTCTGTTTATGCTTATGTCATGTTCTGTGGCCTTGCCGTTCCATTTCTTGACTGTCCCTGTGTAACAGTGTAGGTTCCGTCCCTCTCTTCGCCCCAACCCGGGCTTGAACCAGGGACCCTGCACACATCAACAACTGACACCCCACGAAGCATCGTTACCCATCGCGCCACAAAAGCCGCGGCCCTTGCAACGCAAGGGGAAACCCTACTTCAAGTCTCAGAGCGAGTGACGTCACTGATTGAAATGCTATTAGCGTGCACCATCGCTAACTAACTAGCCATTTCACATCGGTTACACTTGCAATACACAAAGAAACACATTTAGTCATATTATATTATAACCTGGGGCGGCAGGTAGCCTAGTGGTTAGAGCATTGGACTAGCAATCGAAAGGTTGCAAGATCGAATCCCCAAGCTGACAAGGTAGAAATCTGTCGTTCTGCCCCTGAACAAGGCAGTTAACCCACTGTGTCATTGAAAATAAGAATTTGTTCTTAACTGACTTGCCTTGTTAAATAAAACACTCAAAGTAATGGATATGGAGCATCTACAGCCTCAGTTACACCTGGCACCTAAATGTGACTTCTGTCATCTGATCACTCCAAGCTGCATTAGGTCTGGATGCAAAAATGTCACAATGTGCTGCATTAGGTTTAGATCTACCAGCATGGGCATTGTGTTTGCAATTTCAGTCTGGCCACTGAATATGCATCAGCAATGTAAAGAGATGTGGGAAAAGTACATTTGACACAAATGACCTATATAATATAAAAGAACAAATGTGTGTGCCTGAGGGGAAATTAACTTCCATACAGCCAAAGGGGATGAGAAATTACACCAATATCAGTGGACAATTTGCACTAATGTAAATAAAAATAAATGATGGAACATATTCCCTTTTGCTTACGTGATGAACCCCTAATCTGGGTCCTCCGAAACTTGCAACATTGTATAAAATATTCTGGGCCCTCAGAGTTTCCTGCGCCAGTGAGTTTGGGATAGACACAGCTGTCGGCTATTTGTGCAAAGGATAAGAAGTAATCAAGTATTTTATGATTACCCGCCTCACCCAATTTGATCTGCTATTTTCTTTACTTTAGAACCGGAACCCCCAACATAAGCTAGCCAGCTAACTAGCCAGCTAGCCACTGCTAGCGGTCATCAGCTAACCTTTAGCCCATACAACTCCTGCCAGTCTGCTCAGCGCAATTCAACCCAGAGAATATCAAACTTCTCTTTTTCCCATATCTCCGGATTCCTACCGCAAGCTCTGAACCTTTTAACCTGGATCATCGCAGCCAGCTAGCTTCTATCCAAGTGGCTACTCCTGGCTAATGTTTCTGTCCCGAAGCAAGCGCCAATTAGCCTGGAGCTAGCCTATGCTAGGCCCATCTCCTGGCTAGCTGAAGAGGTCCATCAGCCACTCTTTGGGCTACAATACCTATTTTTCCAATTGGCTTGGACCCTTTTACTGCCGATATGGAGCCCCACCATCACAACTGGACTACCGACGTAATCCACCCGAGGGTTTTTTTCAACAGGCACCTCCGTCGCGACGTCCCCTGAATGCTCATCTGCTAGCCTGCTAACTGTGGCCCGCTAGCTGTCTAGAGCATACCGGACTGTTAGCTGAAGAGGTCCATCAGCCAATTTCTTGCGCTACTATACCTATTTTGCCAATTATTCTTATTATTATATATTTTTTTTAACCTTTATTTAACTAGACAAGTCAGTTAAGAACATATTCTTATTTTCAATGACGGCCTAGGAACAGTGGGTTAACTGCCTTGTTCAGGGGCAGAACGACAGATGTTTACTTTGTCAGCTCGGGGATTCGATCTTGCAACCTTTCGGTTACAAGTCCAACGCTCTGACCACTAGGCTACCTGCCAACTCTTTTACTACATGGAGCCCTGCTGAAGTAACCGCACGAGGGAGCTACAACAGACTTCTTCCGTCGCATAGTCCCTCTAAGGCCCTTCTGCTAGCACCGGCCCGCTAGCTGTCTGAATCGACGTGTCTCCAGCCCGCCCAGCTACTCACTGGACCCAATGATCACTCAGCTACGCATGCCTCTCCCTAATGTCAATATGCCTTGTCCATTGCTGTTTTGGTTAGTGATTATTGTCTTATTTCACTGTAGAGCTTCCAGCCCTGCTCAATATGCCTCAGCTAACCCTCTTGTCCCACCTCCCACACATGCGGTGACCTCACCTGGTTTAATTGCGGTCATCTATCTTCAGAGCTTGTGTTGTTAGGTGACCTAAACTGGGATATGCTTAACACCCCAGCCATCCTACAATCTAAGCTAGATGCCCTCAATCTCACACAAATTATTAATGAACCTACCAGGTACAACCCCAAATCCGTAACCACGGGCACCCTCATAGATATCATCCTGATCAACTTGCCCTCTAAATACACCTCTGCTGTCTTCAACCAGGACCTCAGTGATCACTGTCTCATTGCCTGTTTCCGTAATGGGTCCGCGGTCAAACGACCACCCCTCAACGCTCCCTAAAACACTTCAGCGAGCAGGCCTTTCTAATCGACCTCGCCCGGGTATCCTGGAAGGATATTGAACTCATTCCATCAGTAGAAGATGCCTGGTTATTCTTTAACCTGTTTAGGATAGGGGGCAGTATTTTCACAGCCGGATAAAAAACATACCTGATTTAATCTGGTTATTACTCCTGCCCAGAAACTAGAATATGCATTTAATTAGTAGATGTGGATAGAAAACACCCTAAAGTTTCTAAAACTGTTTGAATGGTGTCTGTGAGTATAACAGAACTCATATGGCAGGCCAAAACCTGAGAAGATTCCATACAGGAAGTGCCCTCTCTGACCATTTCTTGTCCTTCTATAGCCTCTTTATGGAAAATAGAGGATCTCTGCTGTAACGTGACATTTTCTAAGGCTCCCATAGGCTCTCAGAAGGCGCCAGAACAGGGAATGATGACTCTGCAGACCTTGGGAGAAAAACAGTAGGGCATTTACAATGACACGGGCGCGCGCGCGTGCATGTGAAGAGTCCATTTTACATTTTCAGTGTTTGAACGAAAACAAGGTCTCCCGGTCGGAATATTATCGCTATTTTACGAGAAAAATCGCATAAAAATTGATTTTAAACAGCGTTTGACATGCTTCGAATTACGGTAATGGAATATTTTGAATTTTTTTGTCACGATACGCGCCGGCGCGTCACCCTTCGGATAGTGTCTTCAACGCAAGAACAAACGCAGCTATTTGGATATAACTATGGATTATTTGGAACCAAAACAACATTGGGTGTTGAAGTAGAAGCCCTGGGAGTGCATTCTGACGAAGAACAGCAAAGGTAATCCAATTTTTCTTATAGTAAATCTGAGTTTGGTGAGTGCCAAACTTGGTGGGTGTCAAAATAGCTAGCCTGTGATGGCCGGGCTATCTACTCAGAATATTGCAAAATGTGCTTTCACCGAAAAGCTATTTTAAAATGGGACACCGCGATTGCATAAAGGAGTTCTGTATCTATAATTCTTAAAATAATTGTGATGTTTTTTGTGAACGTTTATCGTGAGTAATTTAGTAAATTCACCGGAAGTTTTTGATAGGTATGCTAGTTCTGAACGTCACATGCTAATGTAAAAAGCTGGTTTTTGATATAAATATGAACTTGATTGAACAAAACATGCATGTATTGTATAACATAATGTCCTAGGAGTGTCATCTGATGAAGATCATCAAAGGTTAGTGCTGCATTTAGCTGTGGTTTTGGTTTTTGTGACATTATATGCTAGCTTGAAAAATGGGTGTCTGATTATTTCTGGCTGGGTACTCTCCTGACATAATCTAATGTTTTGCTTTCATTGTAAAGCCTTTTTGAAATCGGACAATGTGGTTAGATAAAGGTGAGTCTTGTCTTTAAAATGGTGTAAAATAGTCATATGTTTGAAAAATGGAAGTTTGGGGATTTTTGAGGAGTTTGTAATTCGCGCCACGCTCTATCATTGGATATTGGCGAGGCGTTCCGCTAGCGGAACATCTAGATGTAAGTGCTTTCCTCACAATCTTAAATAAGCATGCCCCATTCAAAAAATGTATAACTAATAACAGATATAGCCCTTGGTTCACCCCAGACTTGACTGCCCTTGACCAGCACAAAAACATCCTGTGGCGTTCTGCATTAGCATCGAATAGCCCCCGTGATATGCAACTTTTTAGGGAAGTTAGGAACCAATATACACAGGCAGTTAGGAAAGCTAAGGCTAGCTTTTTCAAACAGAAATTTGCATCCTGTAGTACAAACTCAAAAAAGTTCTGGGACACTGTAAAGTCCATGGAGAATAAGAGCACCTCCTCCCAGCTGCCCACTGCACTGAGGCTAGGAAACACTGTCACTACCGATAAATCCACAATAATTGAGAATTTCAATAAGCATTTTTCTACGGCTGGCCATGCTTTCCACCTGGCTCCCCCTACCTCGGTGAACAGCCCTGTGCTCCCCACAGCAACTCGCCCAAACCTCCCCCACTTCTCCTTCACCCAAATCCAGATAGCTGATGTTCTGAAAGAGCTGCTAAATCTGGACCCCCACAAATCAGCCGGGCTAGACAATCTGGACCCTCTTTCTTTCTAAAATTATCTGCCGAAATTATTGCATCCCCTATTACTAGCCTGTTCAACCTCTCTTTCGTATCGTCTGAGATTCCCATAGATTGGAAAGCTGCCGTGGTCATCCCCCTCTTCAAAGGGGGAGACACTCTAGACCCAAATTGCTACAGACCTATATCTTATTCTACCCTGCCTTTCTAAGGTCCAAGGAAAGCCAAGATAAACAGATTACCGACCATTTCGAATCTCACCGTACCTTCTCCGCTATGCAATCTGGTTTCAGAGCTGGTCATGGGTGCACCTCAGCCCCGCTCAAGGTCCTAAACGATATCATAAACTCCATCGATAAGAGACATTACTGTGCAGCCGTATTCATCGACCTGGCTAAGGCGTTCGACTCACAACATTCTATTGGCAGACTCAACAGCCTTGGTTTCTCAAATGATTGCCTCGCTTGGTTCACCAACTACTTCTCTGATAGAGTTCAGTATGTCAAATCAGAGGGCCTGTTGTCCGGACCTCTGGCAGTCTCTATGGGGGTGCCACAGGGTTCAATTCTCAGGCCGACTCTCTTCTCTGTATATCAATGATGTCGCTCTCGCTGCTGGTGATTCTTTGATCCACCTCTACGCAGACGACACCATTCTGTATACCTCTGGCCCTTCGTTGGACACTGTGTTAACTAACCTCCAGATGAGCTTCAATGCCATCCTTCCGTGGCCTCCAACTGCTCTTAAATGCAAGTAAAACTAAATGCATGCTCTTCAACCGATCGCTGCCAACACCTGCCCGCCCGTCCAGCATCACTACTCTGGACGGTTCTGACATAGAATATGTGGACAACTACAAATACCTAGGTGTCTGGTTAGACTGTAAACTCTCCTTCCAGACTCACATTAACCTGTTGGGGGTAGGGGGCAGTATTTACACAGCCGGATAAAAAACGTACCCGATTTAATCTGGTTATTACTACTGCCCAGAAACTAGAATATGCATATAATTATTGGCTTTGGATAGAAAACACCCTAAAGTTTCTAAAACTGTTTGAATGGTGTCTGTGAGTATAACAGAACTCATATGGCAGGCAAAAACCTGAGAAGATTCTGAACAGGAAGTGGCCTGTCTGACAAGTTCTTGTTCATCTTGGCTCTTTTTATTGAAGACTGAGGATCTTTGCTGTAACGTGACACTTCCTACGGCTCCCATAGGCTCTCAGAACCTGGGAAAAAGCTGAATGATATCGAGGCAGCCCCAGGCTGAAACACATTTGCGCTTTTGGCAAGTGGCTGATCAGAGGACAATGGGCTTAGGCGCGTGCATGAGTCGACCCCATGCTTTATTTTGTTTCGTCTTTTTACCTAAACGCAGATTCCCGGTCGGAATATTATCACTTTTTTACGAGAAAAATGGCATAAAAATTGATTTTAAACAGCGGTTGACATGCTTCGAAGTACAGTAATGGAATATTTTGAATTTTTTTGTCCAGAGAGGTTAAATACGTGATCTTGCTGTTGGACAGTTTTTTTGTATTCTGAAATGCACTCAACTATGTATAATTTAGTGGCTCCTTATGTTACGCTGGAAAAACAGTTTTCGTGGGCACAGAAATACTAAATCAAATCCAATGGTTTTTAACTGAGTCATCTTGTAATCCAAGATGGCGTAGCAGTAAGACATGTTTGTTGTTGTAAATGTTTTTTTTGTTTACGGTTGAAGTCGGAAATTTACATACTCTTATGTTGGCGTCATTCAAACTCGTTTTAACCACTCCACAAATTTCTTGTTAACCTCTCTAGGGTAGGGGGCAGTATTTGCACGGCCGGATAAAAAACGTACCCGATTTAATCTGGTTATTACTACTGCCCAGAAACTAGAATATGCATATAATTGTTTGATTTGGATAGAAAACACCCTAAAGTTTCTAAAACTGTTTGAATGGTGTCTGTGAGTATAATAGAACTCATATGGCAGGCAAAAACCTGAGAAGATTCCTTACAGGAAGTGCCCTCTCTGACCATTTCTTGGCCTTCTACACTCTCTTTATTGAAAACTGAGGATCTCTGCTGTAACGTGACACTTCCTACGGCTCCCATAGGCTCTCAGAAGGCGGCAGAACGTTGAATGATGACTTTGCAGGCCATTGCTGAAAAACAGTAGCGCATTTGGATAGTGGTTGATCAGAGAACAATGAGACTGGGGGCGCGTGCACGAGGCGACACCATATTTTTATTTTTTAGTCTTTGAATGAAAACAGGGTTTCCCGGTCGGAATATTATCGCTTTTTTACGAGGAAAATCGCATAAAAATGTATTTTAAACAGCGGTTGACATGCTTCGAAGTACGGTAATGGAATATTTCGATTTTTTTTGTCACGAAACACGTCGGGCGCGTCACCCTTCGGATAGTGTCTTGAACGCACGAACAAAACAGAGGATATTTGAACATAACTATGGATTATTTTGAACCAAACCGACATTTGTTATTGAAGTAGAAGTCCTGGGAGTGCATTCTGACGAAGAACAGCAAAGGTAATCCAATTTTTCATATAGTAAATCTGAGTTTGGTGAGGGCCAAACTTGGTGGGTGTCAAAATAGCTAGCCCGTGATGGCGAGCTATCTACTCAGAATATTGCAAAATGTGCTTTTGCCGAAACGCTATTTTAAAATCGGACATAGCGATTGCATAAAGGAGTTCTGTATCTATAATTCTTAAAATAATTATGTTTTTTGTGAACGTTTATCGTGAGTAATTTAGTAAATTCACCGGAAGTTTGCGGTGGGTATGCTAGTTCTGAACGTCACATGCTAATGTAAAAAGCTGGTTTTTGATATAAATATGAACTTGATTGAACAAAACATGCATGTATTGTATAACATAATGTCCTAGGAGTGTCATCTGATGAAGATCATCAAAGGTTAGTGCTGCATTTAGCTGTGGTTTGGGTTTATGTGACATTATATGCTAGCTTGAAAAATGGGTGTCTGATTATTTCTGGCTGGGTACTCTGCTGACATAATCTAATGTTTTGCTTTCGTTGTAAAGCCTTTTTGAAATCGGACAGTGTGGTTAGATTAACGAGAGTCTTGTCTTTAAAATGGTGTAAAATAGTCATATGTTTGAGAAATTGAAGTAATAGCATTTCTAAGGTATTTGAATATCGCGCCACGGGATTCCACTGGCTGTTGAGTAGGTGGGACGATACCCTAGAGAGGTTAATAAACTATAGTTTTGGCAAGTCGGTTAGGACATCTACTTTGTGCATGACACAAGTCCTTTTTCCAACAATTGTTTACAGAGATTATTTCACTTATAATTCGCTGTATCACAATTCCAGTGGGTCATTAGTTTACATAGACTAAGTTGACTGTCTTTAAACAGCTTGAAAAATTCCAGAAAATTATGTCATGGCTTTAGAAGCTTCTGATAGGCTGATTGACATCATTTGAGTCAATTGGAGGTGTACCTGTGGATGTATTTGAAGGCCTACCTTCAAAGTCAGTGCCTCTTTGCTTGACATCATGGGAAAATCAAAAGAAATCAGCCAAGACGTCAGAAACAAATTGTAGACCTCCACAAGTCTGGTTCATCCTTGGGAGCAATTTCCAAACGCCTGAAGGTACCACGTTCATCTGTACAAACAATAGTACGCAAATATAAACACCATGGGACCACACAGCCGTCATACCGCTCAGGATGGAGACACGTTGTGTCTCCTAGAGATGAACGTACTTTGGTGTGAAAAGTGCAAATCAATCCCAGAACAACAGCAAAGGACCTTGTGAAGATGCTGGAGGAAACGGGTACAAAAGTAATCTATATCCACAGTAAAATGAGTCCTATATCGACATAACCTGAAAGGCCGCTCAGCAAGGAAGAAGCCACTGCTCCAAAACCGCCATAAAAAAGCCAGACTACGGTTTGCAACTGCACATGGGGACAAAGATTGTACTTTTTGGAGAAATGTCCTCTGGTCTGATGAAACAAAAATAGAACTGTTTGTCCATAATGACCATTGTTATGTTTGGAGGAAAAAGGGGGATGCTTGCAAGCCGAAGAACACCATGCCAACCGTGAAGCACTGGGGTGGCAGCAGCATGTTGTGGGGGTGCTTTGCTGCAGGAGGGACGGGTGCACTTCACAAAATAGATGGCATCATGAGGTAGGAAAATTATGTGGATATATTGAAGCAACATCTCAAGACATCAGTCAGGAAGTTAAATCTTGGTCGAAAATGATTCATCCAGATGGACAATGACCCCAAGCATACTTCCAAAGTTGAGGCAAAATGTCAAGGTATTGGAGTGACCATCACAAAGTCCTCAATCCTATAGAAAATTTGTGGGCAGAACTGAAAAAGTGTGTGCGAGCAAGGAGGCCTACATTCTGACTCAGTTACACCAGCTCTGTCAGAAGGAATGGGCCAAAATTCACCCAACTTATTGTGGGAAGCTTGTGGAAGGCTACCCAAAACGTTTGACCCAAGTTAAACAATTTAAAGGCAATGCTACCAAATACTAATTGAGTGTATTTCCTACTTCTGACCCACTGGGAATGTGATGAAAGAAATAAAAGCTGAAATAAATCATTCTCTGCTATTATTCTGACATTACACATTCTTAAAATAAAGTGGTGACCCTAACTGAGCTAAGACAGGGAATATTTACTAGGATTAAATGTCAAGAATTGTGAAAAATGTAGTTTAAATGTATTTGGCTAAGGTGTATGAAAACCTCCGACTTCAACTGTATATTGCAATATATTTCAATCTCTTTTTCCATTTTTAAATTAAATATTCCTTCTGGCAGCCCGCCTCACCCAATGTGATACGGATCTGCAATTTTTTTTAGACCTTATAGCTAGAACCTCCATCAGCAGCTAGCCATCAGAAGCTAACCAGCTAATTAGCTACTAGCTATTTAGTCATTGTTAGCCACTGCTAGCGGACCATTACACCGGATAATCGCAGCTAGCTAGCTGCTACCGAGTGGCCCAGCCCATCTCCCGGCCTGCTCATTGGACTCTATGATCACTCGGCTAAACAGCTGATACCTCCTGGACTCTTCTCTAACACAACTAGAAGCCACTACATCACCGGATTCCTGCCGTAAGCTCTGGACCTTTGCACCGGAGTGGCTATAGTGGCTAATGCCCTTGTCCCGAAGCTAGCACCAGTTAGCCTCGAGCCAGGTGCATCTCCCGGCTAGCAAACAAAATTACTCCAGCTACAATACCTCTTTTGCCAATTGGCCTGGACCCTTTGTCGAAACGGAGCCCCGCCGATCCATCACGACTGGTCTGCCGACGCAATTCCGTCAGATGTGCCCTCAACCGGCCTTTGCCAGACATCGGTGACGCCCTTGTCCCGAAGCTAGCACCAGTTAGCCTCAAGCCAGGCGCGTCTCCCGGCTAGCATAGTAACGACTACCTAACGGCTTCCCTGGTTCATAAATTGCTGTTCACTGGACCCTATGATCACTTGGCTCCATAGCTGATGCCTGCTGGACTGATCATTAATCATAGAACTCCGTTTTGTTTATCTGTCGGCCCCAGCCTCGAACTCAGGCCCTGTGTGTAGTTAACTGACCCTCTCTGCCCATTCATCGCCATTTTACCTGTTGTTGTTGTCTTAGCTGATTAACTGTTGTCTTACCCCTTGTCTTAGCTAGCTCTCCGAATCAACACCTGTGATTGCTTTATGCCTCGCTTTGTCTCTCTAATGTCAATATGCCTTGTATACTGTTGTTTAGGGTAGTTATCATTGTTTTATTTTACTGCGGAGCCCCTAGTCCCACTCAACATGCCTCAGAGAACTCTTTTGTCCCACCTCCCACACATGCGGTGACCTCACCTAGCATAACTGGTGCCTCCAGAGATGCAACCTCTCTTATCATCACTCAATGCCTAGGTTTACCTCCACTGTACCCACACCCTACCATACCCCTGTCTGTACATTATGCCTTGAATCTATCCTACCACGCCCAGAATTCTGCTCCTTTTATTCTCTGTTCCCAACGCATTAGACGACCAGTTCAGATAGCCTTTAGCCGTACCCTCATCCTACTCCTCTGTTCCTCGGGTGATGTAGAGGTTAACCCAGGCCGTGTGTGTCCCCAGGCACTCTCATTTGTTGACTTCTGTAACCGTAAAAGCCTTGGTTTCATGCATGTTAACATCAGAAGCCTCCTCCCTAAGTTTGTTTTACTCACTGCTTTAGCACACTCCGCCAACCTTGATGTCCTTGCCGTGTCTGAATCCTGGCTTTGGAAGGCCACCAAAAATTCTGAAATTTCCATCCCCAGCTACAACATTTTCCGTAGAGATAGAACTGCCAAAGGGGGAGGAGTTGCAATCTACTGCAGAGATGGCCTGCAGAGTTCTATCATACTTTCCAGGTTTATGCCCAAACAGTTCGAGCTTCTAATTAAAAAAATGTATCTCTCCAGAAATTAGTCTCACTGTTGCCGCCTGTTACAGACCCCCCCTCAGCTCCCAGCTGTACCCTGTACACCATATGTGAATTGATTGCCCCCCATCGATCTTCAGAGTTCGTTCTGTTAGGTGACCTAAACTGGGATATCCTTAACACCCCGGCCATCCTACAATCCAAGCTAGATGCCCTCAATCTCACACAGATTATCAAAGAACCTACCAGGTACAACCCTAAATCCGTAAACATGGGCACCCTCATAGATATTATCCTGACCAACTTGCCCTCCAAATACACCTCTGCTGTTTTCAGTCAGGATCTCAGTGATCACTGCCTCATTGCCTGCATCCGTTATGGGTCCGCGGTCAAACGACCACCTCTCATCACTGTCAAACGCTCCCTAAAACACTTCTGCAAGCAGGCCTTTCTAATCAACCTGGCCATGGTCTCCTGGAAGAATATTGACCTCATCCCGTCAGTAGAGGATGCCTGATTTTTCTTTAATTATAATTTCCTCACCACCTTAAATAAGCATGCCCCTTTCAAAAAATGTAGAACTAAGAACAGATATAGCCCTTGGTTCACTCCAGACCTGACTGCCCTCGACCAGCACAAAAACATCCTGTGGCGTACTGCACTAACAGCTCCCCACCCCCCGCAGCTACTTCCCCAAGCCTCCCCAGCTTCTCCTTCACCCAAATTCAGATAGCTGATGTTCTGAAAGAGTTGCAAAACCTGGACCCGTACAAATCAGCTGGGCTTGACAATCTGGACCCTCTCTTTCTAAAATTATCCGCCGCCATTGTGGCAACCCCTATTACTAGTCTGTTCAACCTCTCTTTCGTATCGTCCGAGATTCCTAAAGATTGGAATGCTTCCGTGGTCATCCCCTTCTTCAAAGGGGGTGACACTCTAGACCCAAACTCTTACTGACCTATATCCATCCTGCCCTGTCTTTCTAAAGTCTTCGAAAGTCAAGTTAACAAACAGGTCACTGACCATTTCGAATCCGACCGTACCTTCTCCGCTGTGCAATCCAGTTTCCGAGCTGGTCACGGGTGCACCTCAGCCACGCTCAAGGTACTAAACGATATCATAACCGCCATCGATAAAAGACAGTACTGTGCAGCCGTCTTCATCAACCTGGCCAAGGCTTTCGACTCTGTCAATCACCGTATTCTTATCGGCAGACTCAATAGCCTTGGTTTCTCAAATGACTGACTCGCCTGATTCACCAACTACTTCTCAGACAGAGTTCAGAGTGTCAAATCGGAGGGCCTGTTGTCCGGACCTCTGGCAGTCTCTATGGGAGTACCACAGGGTTCAATTCTCGGACCGACTCTTTTCTCTGTATATACCAATGATGTTGCTCTTGCTGCGGGTGATTCTTTGATCCACCTCTACGCAGAAGACACCATTCTGTTTACAACTGGCCCTTCTTTGGACACTGTGTTTGCAAACCTCCAAACGAGCTTCAATGTCATACAACACTCCTTCTATGGCCTCCAACTGCTCTTAAACGCTAGTAGAACTAAATGTATGCTCGTCAACCGATCGCTGCCCCGCACCCGCCCGTCCAGCATCACAACTCTGGACGTTTCTGACTTAGAATATGTGGACAACTATAAATACCTAGGTGTCTGGCTAGACTGTAAACTCTCCTTCCAGGCTAATATTAAGCATTTCCAATCCAAAATTAAATCTAGTATCGGCTTCCTATTTCGCAACAAAGCCTCTTTCACTCACGCTGCCAAACATAGTCAGTTTTACGAGGGTATCTTACCGATCCTTGACTTTGGCGATGTCATTTTCAAAATAGCCTCCAACACTCTACTCAGCAAACTGGATGCAGTCTACCACAGTGCCATCCGTTTTGTCACCAAAGCCCCATATACCACCCACCACTGGGACCTGTATGCTCTCGTCGGCTGGCCCTCGCTACATATTCGTTGCCAAACCCACTGGCTCCAGGTCATCTATAAGTCTTTGCTAGGCCGCCTTAACTCAGCTCACTGGTCACCATAGCAACACCCACCCATAGCACGCGCTCCAGAAGGTATATCTCACTGGTCGTCCCCAAAGCCAACACCTACTTTGGCCGCATTTCCTTCCAGTTCTCTGCTGCCAATCACTGGAACGAATTGCAAAAATTTCTGAAGTTGGAGACTTATATCTCCCTCATTAACTTTAAGCATCAGCTATCTGAGCAGCTTACCGATCGCTGCAGCTGCACACAGCCCATCTATAAATAGCCCATCCAACTGCCTACCTCATCCCCATGTTTTTATTTACTTTTTTTGCTCTTTTGCACACCAGTATTTCTACTTGCACATCATCATCTGCACATCTATCACTCCAGTGTTAATTTGTTAAATTGTAATTACTCTGCTACTATGGCCTATTTATTGCCTTACCTCCGTACTCCATTTGCACACACCGTATATAGATTATTCTATTGTGTTATTGACTGTACGTTTGTTTATCCCACGTGTAACTCTGTTGTTTTTGTCGCACTGCTTTGCTTTATCTTGGCCAGGTCGCAGTTGTAAATGAGAACTTGTTCTCAACTGGCCTACCTGGTTAAATAAAGGTGAAATAAAAATTTAAAAAATAGAATCTTAACTTTATTGACAACAAATGGATATTGTCATTAACCTGTTAGGGCTAGGGGGCAGCATTTGCACGTCTGGATAAAAAAAATGTACCCGATTTAATCTGGTTACTAATCCTACCCAGTAACTAGAATATGCATATACTTATTATATATGGATAGAAAACACTCTAAAGTTTCTAAAACTGTTTGAATGGTGTCTGTGAGTATAACAGAACTCATTTGGCAGGCAAAACCCTGAGACATTTTCTGACAGGAAGTGGATACCTGATGTGTTGTATTGACTTTAAACCTATCCCATTGAAAAACACAGGGGCTGAGGAATATTTTGGCACTTCCTATTGCTTCCACTAGATGTCACCAGCCTTTACAAAGTGTTTTGAGTCTTCTGGAGGGAGATCTGACCGAACAAGAGCCATGGAACGATGATGTCCCATTAGACACCTGGCGCGCGAGTTCATGTTGGGTACCCTCGTTCCAATACGTTATAAAAGAGTATGCATTCGTCCACCTTGAATATTATTCATGTTCTGGTTAAAAAAGGCCCTAATGATTTATGCTATACAACGTTTGACATGTTTGAACGAACGTAAATATATTTTTTCCCCTCGTTCATGACGAGAAGTCCGGCTGGCTTAGATCATGTGCTAACAAGACGGAGATTTTTGGACATAAATGATTAGCTTTTTTGAACAAAACTACATTCGTTATGGACCTGTGATACCTGGAAGTGACATCTGATGAAGAGAATCAAAGGTAATGGATTATTTACATAGTATTTTCGATTTTAGATCTCCCCAACATGACGTCTAGTCTGTATCGCAACGCGTATTTTTCTGGGCGCAGTGCTCAGATTATCGCAAAGTGTGATTTCCCAGTAAGGTTATTTTTAAATCTGGCAAGTTGATTGGGTTCAAGAGATGTAAATCTATAATTCTTTAAATGACAATATAATATTTTACCAATGTTTTCTAATTTTAATTATTTAATTTGTGACGCTGACTTGACTGCCGGTTATTGGAGGGAAACGATTTCCTCAACATCAATGCCATAGTAAAACGCTGTTTTTGGATATAAATATGAACTTGATAGAACTAAAAATGCATGCATTGTCTAACATAATGTCCTAGGAGTGTCATCTGATGGAGATTGTAAAAGGTTAGTGCATCATTTTAGCTGGTTTTATGGTTTTGGTGACCCTGTCTTTGACTTGACAAAACATTACACACAACTCTTGTAAATGTACTGTCCTAACATACTCTAAATTTATGCTTTCGCCGTAAAACCTTTTTGAAATCGTAAAACGTGGTTAGATTAAGGAGATGTTTATCTTTCAAAGGGTGTAAAATAGTTGTATGTTTGAAAAATTTGAATTTTGACATTTATTTGGATTCAAATTTGCCGCTCTTGAAATGCACCTGCTGTTGATGGAGTGCACCACGGGTGGCACGCTAGCGTCCCACCTAGCCCATAGAGGTTAACGCGGTTCTTCAATAATGACACATAATTCATAATACTGTAGCAAACATTATATTAAACAGGAAATTCAAACGAGCCTTAAAATTATAATCCAAAGTAGTGTGAAATGTACTCATACGCTTCCTGGAAATGGAGTTTACTCCCCTGAGTTTCCCCATTCACATTCAGAATACATTGTGAGAATCTAAAATCTTTGCTCACCATTTTTGCTCCACGCAGATATAGTACATCCATAACTATCGGTTTCCTCATTACCAGATATACTACATCCATAACTAGTGGTTTCCTCATTAGCAGATATACTACATCCATAACTATCGGTTTCCTCATTAGTGGGGAGGAGTTTCTACAACCAAATTGTCAGAAAGGGCCCTATATGTGAGACCAAAAGTCGTCTGGCACAGTGCTTAGAGTTTCAACAACATGAATAACTTATTTCTAGCCTACAATCATCGATGTCACTACTAATGTGAAAACAAGACAAAATATGACTATTCTTACAGACGTCAATTGTTGTCCAACATCATGGCGCTGCTGTTGGCATCACCTTTTACAGTGGAGTTCTGCTGTTGTGGGCCTTTAATCATCTGTCTGACTTTGTTGTTCACACAGGAGAGAAACTTAACTATCGTGGATCCTCTGGGGAGCCTCAACAACCTCATGATGCTGAAGAGGCAGAGAAGAGTCTCTCCGCATCAGAACACCTCAAGAAACACCTGCAGAGATCCACAGGGAAGAGAACTCACTGTTGCTCTGACTGTGGGAAGAGATTTACTTCCTCATCAGGCATTACAATTCATCAGAGAACACACACAGGAGAGAAATCTTATAGCTGTGATCAATGTGGGAAGAGTTTTACTACATCTGGCCATCTGACTTCACACCAGAGAATACACACAGGAGAGAAATCTTATAGCTGTGGTCAATTTGGGAAAAGTTTTGGTCAATCTGGCCATCTGGTATCACACCAGAGAACACACACAGGAGAGAAATCTTATAGCTGTGGTCAATGTGGGACGAGTTTTGCTACATCTAGCGCTCTGACTCTACACAAGAGAATACACACAGGAGATAAATCTTATAGCTGTGGTCAATGTGGGAAGAGGTTTGCTGCATCTAGCACTCTGACTCCACACCAGAGAACACACACAGGAGAGAAACCTTTTAGCTGTGGTCAATTTGGGAAGAGTTTTGGTCGATCTTGCCATCTGACTCAACACAAGAGAATACACATAGCAGATAAACCTTATAGCTGTGGTCAATGTGGGAAGAGTTTTGGTCAATCTCGCCATCTGGTATCACACCAGAGAACACACACAGGAGAGAAATCTTATAGCTGTGGTCAATGTGGGAAGAGTTTTGGTCAATCTTGCCATCTGACTCAACACCAGAGTATAAACACAGGAGAGAAACCTTATAGCTGTGATCAATGTGGGAAGAGTTTTGGTCGATCTGGAGAGCTGACAGTTCACCAGAGAATACACACAGGAGAGAAATCGTATAGCTGTGATCAATGTAGGAAGAGTTTTGGTCGATCTGGAGAGCTGACAGTGCACCAGAGAATACACACAGGAGAAAAACCTTATAGCTGTGGTCAATGTGGGAAGAATTTTGCTGCATCTAGAACTCTGACACTACACCAGAGAACACACACAGGAGAGAAATCTTATAGCTGTGATCAATGTGGGAATAGTTTTGGTCGATCTGGAGTGCTGACAGTGCACCAGAGAAGACACACACAGGAGAAAAATCTTATAGCTGTGGTCAATGTGGGAAGAATTTTGCTGCATCTAGAACTCTGACACTACACCAGAGAATACACACAGGAGATAAACCTTATAGCTGTGGTCAATGTGGGAAGAGGTTTGCTGCATCTAGCACTCTGACTCTACACCAGAGAACACACACAGGAGAGAAACCTTTTAGCTGTGGTCAATGTGGGAAGAGTTTTGGTCGATCTTGCCATCTGACTCAACACAAGAGAATACACATAGGAGATAAATCTTATAGCTGTGATCAATGTGGGAAGAGTTTTGGTCGATCTGGAGTGCTGACAGTGCACCAGAGAAGACACACAGGAGAGAAACCTTCTAGCTGTGATCAATGTGGCAAAAGTTTTACTACATCTTGCTATCTGACTATACACCGACGAACACACACAGGAGAGAAATCTTATAGCTGTAATCAATGTGGGAAGAGTTTTACTACATCTGGCTCTCTGACTTCACACCAGAGAATACACACAGGAGAGAAACCTTATATCTGTGGTCAATGTGGGAAGAGTTTTAGTCAATCTAGCTATCTGACAATGCACCAGAGAACACACACAGGAGAGAAACCTTATAGCTGTAATCAATGTGGGAAGAGTTTTACTACATCTTGCTATCTGACTATACACCGACGAACACACACAGGAGAGAAATCTTATAGCTGTAATCAATGTGGGAAGAGTTTTGTTTCATCTAGCGGTCTGACAGTACACAAGAGAACACACACAGGAGAGAAATCTTATAGCTGTGACCAGAGATAATCTGATAAAAGACTTCTGATCAAATATCAGAAAATACATACATGAAGGAGTTGTTTCATGATATCAATGAATTAATGTCACAATGTAGAATGTTTTAACATTGTAGAAGGAGAATTTTAATGATGTCACAATGTAGAACCCTAAATGTTTGTCCCCTGTTCTATTGATTTCAACATGATATGGATATTAGCCTCAGGGGGAAAATCCAGGTTCTGAATTGAGAGAGTTACTGTTTATGTGATTTAACAAAAAGTGATGAACAAAAAAAGAGTTGTTACACTTACCACGTTGGTGACCCACTGGAATCAAAATGCAACACTTCAAAATGTAGCGATCTGTTTTCTACAAATTGTCCTCTAACCAGTGATGTACAAATTATTCCCAGATTCCGTGTGGTTTTTGAGCTGTTAGTTTTAACAGGACGTGCAACCTCATCTCCCTCCTCTCTCACAGTTGATTTCAACATGATATCGATGAGTTATGATAAATAAGTGTTGTGCTCCTTTGTTTAGCGACCCCTAAATTTAAATGCATCACTCCAAAATGTAGCTGACTGTCTTCTGCAGGTTGTCCTCTAATCAGTGAGGTAAAATATATCTCCCATTTCCATGTGTTTTTTTAGTTGTGTTAGTTTCAACAGCACGTACAACCTGATTTAACCCCTAATGGATATCAGTGATTTATTGCTGCTTGTGCAGTTTTATAAGGTGCTTGTTTAAAAAAATATATATGATTATTGTGGCAGATGTTTGTGTATATAGCACATTTTATGTTTACGTTTTCAATTTATCCCAAACTGTTTCTGCATATTGGTTTTTGATTGTGTTTTGGTTATTGGTTATTCAAACTGTGTTTTGACGTTGGGCTATCCCACCCAGCAAAATGTATTTGAAAAGACTTTGAAAATAAGACTATGTAACATTTAGTAATCATAATTATTTATGTAACCAACTGACAATTTTTGGTACAATTATATTGACATTGTTGCCCTGCTTTTATAATATCAGGGTTCATTCTCAGATGTGCCAACCCAAATGTACTAGAGCATGACATTGGGGACTGGTCCCGATCCAACAACATGCCTGTCTAGTGAACCCTGAAAAGAGAGAGAAGCTCTGCAGTGAGGTGTAAAGTTACTACGGATATTGCAGGAGTTTCCTCTTGAAATCAGACATGTCCGTGGTAAGGACAACTTGGTTGCTGATTGGCTCAAGGGTGGGCAGTCAAAAAGATTTGTGTTTTGCTTTTAGCCAGTGCGTTGCCATGGATCACAATTTATTTTGACTGCACGTTTTTCTGTATTGGAGATGAATTTAGTTTGGGCTCGTTCCAAGGGGACGAGAGTTCTAGAAGCTAGTGAGATTTAGGAAGACGAGAGTTCTAGAAGCTAGTGAGTTTTAGGATTCTATAGTAAGTGAACCAAGGTTGGGGATTCTATAGCAAGAAAAAGGTGAAAAAATACTATTGTATATTATTATTATTTAGAAGTACGTGTTTTTTCTTGTTTTTAATTGTTGACAGCCAGTAGACACCATGGTGAAGGTGAAGCATTGTAGTTGGTTATAATGTGAAATGGAAGTTGTTTTCTGTTGGTGGTGAGCAAACTTGTCCAACGAAAATATAGGATATATTTGTTGTCTTAAAGGGGGAAGGTGTTACAGGCTTTGGTTTTTCCATTTATGTTTTGAGGTTGGACTTTAGCACGTCTAGCTCGTTAGCACGTATAGCTCGTTAGCAAGTTGGACGCACTGATTGGTGTCACCTCATTAGTCAATGTGTTACCCCTGTGCTGGCTTGTCCATCTCGTTATGGTTGAATATTGCATCCAATTGTTAATATTTTAATCAATGGATCAATGTTAATTTTAATTGTTTATTCCTGTGAAGCCATTGTGTTGCATCCATGTCTGAAAAGTGCTGTATAAATAAAGCTTGATTTGATTTGAACATATTGCAAAAGAAAGGAACCCAATGACTGACAGTCAACAGACTTAATTTTAATTTTATTTAACCTTTATTTAACTAGGAAGTCAGTTAAGAACAAATTCTTATTTACAATGACGGTCTACCAGGGAACAGTGGGTTAATAACCACTAGGCTACCTGCCGCCCTCTTGCATAACAAATGAGCACATATTTTTGTCCATCTTAGAATGAAAAACAGTATCAATTCAGTATATCTTCCACTATGTCAAAACAGTATCACTTTTCAACCAACCCAGTTCATTGTTTGAAACTGAAAAGTTTTGAAATCAACAATACGTCAAAGGATTCAACAACTGTAAACTGAAACAAACAATTGGATCAAACAGATCAATCCCACTGGACATTAGGTTTCATTCAGACTCTGCAGGGTTTAGATTAAGGAAGGACTAATTAAACTAGGACATTTAAGTAGCTTTCCTGAACGTGGCTTAAATTTGGCTTAGTTAGTCAGAGACTGGAGGCCTGGAGTCAGGTAAGTAAGCCTAAATGAGAACACCTGGGTTAATCCTAATTAGGTTCAGTATGAACACCTGGGTTAATCCTGATTAGGTTCAGTATGAACACCTGGGTTAATCCTGATTAGGTTCAGTATGAACACCTGGGTTAATCCTGATTAGGTTCAGTATGAACACATGCTGTTGGTCTAGTGGTGCTCATTAAAACCCAGAATAGAAAACACCAATACTGGTGTGAATCTGGAGACGAAACAATGGCAGAGGCAAAAATAATTTGTTCAAAAACACTTTAGTGTGCATGAAAAAACACTCCAAAACAAATGTCAAACCATCCAGTTATTGAAGGTAAAACCACACTGCTGCTACTGAGCAGTAGAACAAGCGGGTTGGGCTGCAATTTGCAGTGAATTCAATGGAAATGTGACCACAAGAAGAAACAACAACTTCAGGTGAGATATCTGCATTATTATCAGGATTACAAGAAACAACAACTAGAGGTGAGATATCTGCATTATTATCAGGATTACAAGAAGAAACAACAACTTCAGGTGAGATATCTGCATTATTATCAGGATTACAAGAAGAAACAACAACTAGAGGTGAGATATCTGCATTATTATCAGGATTACAAGAAACAACAACTAGAGGTGAGATATCTGCATTATTATCAGGATTACAAGAAGAAACAACAACTAGAGGTGAGATATCTGCATTATTATCAGGATTACAAGAAGAAACAACAACTAGAGGTGAGATATCTGCATTATTATCAGGATTACAAGAAGAAACAACAACTAGAGATGAGATATCTGCATTATTATCAGGATTACAAGAAGAAACAACAACTAGAGGTGAGATATCTGCATTATTATCAGGATTACAACAAGAAACAACAACTAGAGGTGAGATATCTGCATTATTATCAGGATTACAAGAAACAACAACTAGAGGTGAGATATCTGCATTATTATCAGGATTACAAGAAGAAACAACAACTTCAGGTGAGATATCTGCATTATTATCAGGATTACAAGAAGTAACAACAACTTCAGGTGAGATATCTACATTATTATCAGGATTACATGAAGAAACAACAACTAGAGGTGAGATATCTGCATTATTATCAGGATTACAAGAAGAAACAACAACTTGTGGAATGTGAACAGGTTGGAAGAGCCAGTACACAGTGAGTGTGTGATGTGAACAGGTTGGAAGAGCCAGTACACAGTGAGGTTGGAATGTGAACAGGTTGGAAGAGCCAGTACACAGTGAGGGTGGAATGTGAACAGGTTGGAAGAGCCAGTACACAGTGAGGGTGGAATGTGAACAGGTTGGAAGAGCCAGTACACAGTGAGGGTGTAATGTGAACAGGTTGGAAGAGCCAGTACACAGTGATTGTGTTCCCTCCACATCTGCTATAACATCCCTGAGAGAAGATTCTGCCACCACCTTTCAGCAGAGAACAAAGAAGATGACCATGCATGAAACGTTAACCAGAGAATTTCATGAGCATAAAATGAAATATCTGAAGGAAGAACATGAGATGAGAATTGTCCAGGTTGAATTGGATATGAAGTTGGAAGAGAGAGGTATGATCCTAAAAAGAGACAGTAATGAGACAAAAGTGATGACCAGCCATGGTGAACAATATGATATGTAAAACAATACATGTTTTGGCATTTGGATATTCATGAGAGTATTTTAATCACCACAAACTACATTTTAAACCAGCCTTGGTTTAGTCACTCATTTAATTTTGCTTCACACTATTTGAATTTTGTACAGAACAAACATTATCAAACCAAAAATAAGCCATAATGTACACATTCTATATTTAAATCATCTAGTTGAAGTGCTGCAATGTGAAGCAACTCCGTGTGCAAGTCCTCCTTGGTCATTCCTCAGCCATGGACACATCTGCCTCAGTCACGGACACATCTGTTTCAGCCATGGACACATCTGCCTCAGTCATGGGTACATCTGCCTCAGTCATGGGTACATCTGTTTCAGTCATGGACACATCGGCCTCAGCCACGGACACATCTGCCTCAGGCACGGACACATCTGCCTCAGGCATGGACACATCTGCCTCAGCCACGGACACATCTGCCTCAGGCATGGACATATGGACACATCTGCCTCAGGCATGGATACATCTGCCTCAGGCATGGACATATCTGCCTCAGGCATGGACACATCTGCCTCAGTCATGGACACATCTGCCTCAGTCACGGACACATCTGCCTCAGCCACGGACACATCTGCCTCAGTCACAGACACATCTGCCTCAGCCACGGACACATCTGCCTCAGCCACAGACACATCTGCCTCAGTCACGGACACAACTACCTCAGCCATGGGTACATCTGTTTCAGTCATGGACACATCTGCCTCAGTCACGGACACATCTGCCTCAGCCACGGACACATCTGCTTCAGCCACGGACACATCTGCTTCAGCCACGGACACATCTACCTCAGTCACAGACACATCTGCCTCAGTCACGGACACATCTGCCTCAGTCACAGACACATCTGCCTCAGTCACGGACACATCTGCCTCAGTCACGGACACATCTGCCTCAGTCACGGACACATCTGCCTCAGTCACGGACACATCTGCCTCAGTCACGGACACAACTACCTCAGCCATGGGTACATCTGCCTCAGTCACGGACACATCTGCTTCAGCCACGGACACATCTGCTTCAGCCACGGACACATCTACCTCAGTCACAGACACATCTGCCTCAGTCACGGACACAACTACCTCAGCCATGGGTACATCTGTTTCAGTCATGGACACATCTGCCTCAGTCACGGACACATCTGCCTCAGCCACGGACACATCTGCTTCAGCCACGGACACATCTGCTTCAGCCACGGACACATCTACCTCAGTCACAGACACATCTGCCTCAGTCATGGACACATCTGCCTCAGCCATGGACACATCTGTTTCAGTCATGGGTACATCTCTTTCAGTCATGGGTACATCTCTTTCAGTCATGGACACATCTGCTTGATGCTGATCTCTCATGGGAGGATCAGGACAGTCATGCTGCTTCAGGTAGTTGTGCAGCACAGCTGTAGCAATGATCACCTTGCAGCATCTTCTTGGCTTGAAACAAAGTGTATTGCGAAAACACTGGAATCGATTTTTCCATACTCCAAACACACGCTGGACCATCCCTCTCGTGTGGATATGAGCTCTGTTGTATCTTTGCTGCTCAGCTGTTGTGGGATATATGTCTGGAGTGAATAAAAAGTTACTCTGACCAGATTATTATGTAGTAACTATTAGTAGACCATATTATTATGTAGTAACTATTAGTAGACCATGTTACTATGTAGAAACTATTAGTAGACCATGTTACTATGTAGAAACTATTAGTAGAACATGTTACTATGTAGAAACTATTAGTAGAACATATTACTATGTAGTAACTATTAGTAGACCATGTTACTATGTAGTAACTATTAGTAGACCATATTACTATGTAGTAACTATAAGTAGACCATGTTTCTCACCCTAATATACTCTGACCATATTACTATGTAGTAACTATTAGTAGACCATATTACTATGTAGTAACTATTAGAACATATTACTATGTAGTTACTATGTAGTAACAGTGCTTATATGCCCCCTTTATTTATCCTACGGTTCTGACTTGGTGTACAGGGAGGACATTGTAAGAACGGCCCATGTTCTGAATTCTGTCGCTGTACATTTCAAAAGTGCTATATAGTTATATTGACTGTCAGTCTTAGCTCGCTCATGAATGTCTTAATCGAAATGACCATCTCTGAAACTGAGTACAATGAAGAGTTGAGGGAAATCCTTCAATCGTGAGTTGCACCTTTCCAACGGGCAACAATGTTTGAAAACTCTAAATGAGGAGTGCATCCACCCTGAACATTGATGGTAAACCAGTTGTTATGGTTATGGTACTCCTCAGCATCAGGAGTTGATGGTAAACCAGTTGTTATGGTTACGGTACCCCTCAGCATCAGGAGTTGATGGTAAACCAGTTGTTATGGTTACGGTACTCCTCAGCATCAGGAGTTGATGGTAACCAGTTGTTATGGTTATGGTACTCCTCAGCATCAGGAGTTGATGGTAAACCAGTTGTTATGGTTGCGGTACTCCTCAGCATCAGGAGTTGATGGTAAACCAGTTGTTATGGTTATGGTACTCCTCAGCATCAGGAGTTGATGGTAACCAGTTGTTATGGTTATGGTACTCCTCAGCATCAGGAGTTGATGGTAAACCAGTTGTTATGGTTACGGTACTCCTCAGCATCAGGAGTTGATGGTAAACCAGTTGTTATGGTTATGGTACTCCTCAGCATCAGGAGTTGATGGTAAACCAGTTGTTATGGTTGCGGTACTCCTCAGCATCAGGAGTTGATGGTAAACCAGTTGTTATGGTTATGGTACTCCTCAGCATCAGGAGTTGATGGTAACCAGTTGTTATGGTTATGGTACTCCTCAGCATCAGGAGTTGATGGTAAACCAGTTGTTATGGTTGCGGTACTCCTCAGCATCAGGAGTTGATGGTAACCAGTTGTTATGGTTATGGTACTCCTCAGCATCAGTAGTTGATGGTAACCAGTTGTTATGGTTACGGTACTCCTTATTATCAGGAGTTGATGGACACTTGATGGGAACATGACAGCCATCTAACCAGCCAATCACTCCTGGGAACTGCCCATATTCATAGAATTGCACTTTATAGTTGGCTTGGCCAGCAGCATCAGGAAACTAGATGTAAAGACTTCTCCTGCAGACTTTATAGTTGGCTTGACCAGCAGCATCAGGAAACTAGATGTAAAGACTCCTCCTGCAGACTTTATAGTTGGCTTGGCCAGCAGCATCAGGAAACTAGATGTAAAGACTCCTCCTGCAGACTTTATAGTTGGCTTGACCAGCAGCATCAGGAAACTAGATGTAAAGACTCCTCCTGCAGACTTTGTGAACTATTAAACACACAGTTGCTTCACTGGCACCGACACAAATCACCAAGTCCCACAATGAAAGATTCCAGATGCCAAAAACCTCAAGGATTTAACTCCTATCCTCAAGTACTGGCCTGGCTGGCCTCTGTAGTGCATGTTGGTCTTCATTTAGACATTATAAATAGTCCATGCTTCCTCACAAACAGTATGAAGCAGAAGTTAAACCTGCCTCTTTGAAAGATTAATTTAAGCTTCAATTTAGTCCTAGAGTAGCTCTAATCCTCCCTCTTGCAATCGGCTTTGATTGGTCCAGAACAGGCTAAATCTACCACTATTTTAAGATAAGACAGCTCAAACAAGCATTTTACTCTGGGAATAAGCTTAAGATTTGTCTGTGAAACCGGCCTAAGTGTTTTATATAATATGACAATGTGTTTCTGTGTTGCAGTCAAGAAATGGAACAGCAAGGCCACAGAACATGACATAATCAGAGCTGTGGGAGACCACCTCAAGCCCCTGGTAGAGCCGGGAGTGGTGTTTACCACTCCACCACACCTTCAGCAGGCTGGAAAAGTGGGATTGATACTTTTTTTTCCTTTCATACTAAGATGGACCAATAGTCTGTTGATTGGTCAGTCATTTTGTTGAAATCAAATCAAGCTTTATTTATACAGCACATTTCAGACATGGATGCAACACAATGGCTTCACAGGAAAAAACGAATAAAAAATAAACTGAAATATTTAGTACACAACAAACAGAAGACTAACAACTGAAAGACTAATGGGCAACCTAAGGAAATGCCATTGATTAAAATATTAATTGGATGCAACATCCAACTCAAAATATAAGCTTGTTTTTTAGGAGGGGTTCTGAAAGACACTATGGGGGTGTCCACTGAAAGTTGACTAGTAACAACAACTGGGACCTAAAAGACACCCGCCATGAGACCCACTAAATCTGCCCAAGAAGAGGAAAACAAAAGAAAAACCCACACCAAACTTAAAGACAGGAAGCAAACCAAAAAGGTGGATCAACTAAAGGTGTTGACTCTCCACATCTATCAAGACAACTGGAGCACTGGGCCAGACACTCTTAAATAGAACCTGGACCAGCTCAGGTGAAACACCTTCCCACTAACGAGATGGACAAGCCAGCACAGGTGTAACACATACTGACTAACGAGGTGACACCAATCAGTGCACCAAAGACACATTTCAGTTGAACTGACTAGAAAACAACTTCCATTTTACATTATAATCAACTACAATGCTTCACCTTCTACAATATAAACATGGTGTCTGGCTGTCAACAATTAAAACAAGAAAAAAAAACACGCATTTCTAAATGATAATATACAATCGTATTATTTTTTTTCTCCTTTTTCCTTCTACAACTCTCGTCCCCTTGGAACGAGCCCAAACAAAGCTCAAATCAAATTGTATTAGTCACATGCGCTGAATACATGTGTAGACAAAACAGTGAAAATGCTTACTTACGAGCCCCTAACCAACAGTGCAGTTTTAAAAAAATACAGAAAAAAATAAGAGATAAAACTAATCTCCAACACGGAAAAACGTGTCAAAATAAATTGTGATCAATGGTAACACACTGGTTAAACGCAAAACACATAGTTTGACTGCCCACCCTTGAGACAATCAGCAACCAAGTTGTCCTTACCACAGACATGTCTGATTTCAAGAGGAAACTCCTGCAATATCCATAGTAACTTTCCACCTCCCAGCAGAGCTTCTCTCTCTTTTCTGGGTTCACTAGATAGGTATGCTGTTGGATCAGGGCCCAGTCCCCAATGTCATGCTCTAGTACATTTGGGTTGGCACATCTGAGAATGAACCCTGATATTCTAAAAGCAGGGAAACAATGTCAATATAATTACATTACTCTAGTACATTTGTTAATTGTACCCAAAAATGTGTCAGTTGGTTGCATTAATAATAATCATAACTAAATGTTACATGAAATGTAAATATGAAATATTTGGTTGCATAGTCTTATTTTCAATTACATTTTGCTAGGTGGGATAGCCCAATGTCAAAACACAGTGTACATATCAATAACCAATATGCAGAAACAGTTTGTGATAAATTGAAAACCTCAACATAAAATGGGCTATACTGTATACACAAACATCTGCCACAATAATATTACTTGTATTTTTTAAAACAAGCACCTTATAAACTGCACAAGCACCAGAAACGCTGTTGTTTTGAAAAGTAGCAAAAAAAATCACTGATATCGATTAGGGGGGAAATCAGGTTGTACGTGCTGTTGAAACTAACACAACTAAAAAAAACACATGGAAATGGGAGATATATTTTACCTCACTGGTTAGAGGACAACCTGCAGTAGACAGTCAGCTACATTTTGGAGTGATGCATTTAAATGTAGGGGGTCACTAAACAAAGGAACACAACACTTATTTGTCATCACTCATCAATATCATGTTGAAATCAATTGTGAGAGGAGGGAATAATGTGTACATCACTGGTTAGAGGACAACTTGTAGAAAACAGCTAGCTACATTTTGAAGTGTTGCATTTTGATTCCAGTGGGTCACCAATGTGGTAAGTGTAACGCAAGTCTTTTTTTGTTAAATCACATAATAGTAACTCTTTCATGTCAGAGCCTGGATTTTCCCCCTGAGGCTAATATCCATATCATGTTGAAATCAATAGAACAGTGGACAAACGTTTAGGGTTCTACATTGACATCACTAATATACTCCTACAATGTTAAAACATTCTACATTGTGACAATTCATTGATATCATGAAACAACTCCTTCATGTATGTACTTTTATCAGATTCTCTCTAGTCACAGCTATAAGATTTCTCTCCTGTGTGTATTCTCTGGTGCACTGTCAGATCTGTAGATTGAACAAAACTCTTTCCACATTGACCACAGCTATAAGTTCTCTATCCTGTGTGTGTTCTCTGGTATAATGTGAGCTGGCTAGATAGAACAAAACTCTTCCCATATTGAGTACAGCTATAATGTTTCTCTCCTGTGTGTCTTCTCTGGTGCACAGTCAGATGGGTAGATTGACCAAAACTTTTCTCACATTGACCACAGCTATACGATTTCTCTCCTGTGTGTGTTATCTGGTGTATAGTCAGAGAGCCAGACATAGTATATCTCTTCCCACATTGATCACAGCTGTAAGGTTTCTCTCCTGTGTGTGTTCTCTGGTGCACTGTCAGCTCTCCAGATTGACCAAAACTCTTCCTACATTGAACACATCTATAAGATTTCTCTCCTGTGTGTGTTCCCTGATGAATTTTAATGCCTGATGAGGTGAATCTCTTCCCACAGTCAGAGCAGCAGTGAGTTCTCTTCCCTGTGGATCTCTGCAGGTGTTTATTGAGGTGTTCTGATCTGGAGAGACTCTTCTCTGCCTCTTCAACATCATGAGGTTGTTGAGGCTCCCCAGAGGATCCACGATAGTTAAGTTTCTCTCCTGTGTGAACAACAAAGTCAGACAGATGAGTAAAGGCCCACAACAGCGGTAATCCACTGTAAAAGGTGATGCCAACAGCGTAGCCATGATGTTATACAACAATTGACGTCTGTAATGAATGTTAAAATTATTTGACAATTGTCTTAAAATGAGCAAGAATAGTCATATTTTGTCTTGTTTTCACATTAGTAGTAACATTGATGATTGTAGGCTAGAAATCAGATATTCATGTTGTTGAAACTCTAAGCAGTGTGCCAGATGACTTTTGGTCTCCAATATAGGCCCCTTTCTGTGTTTGCTAAAATTGCGGCACGAGGGCAATTTGATTGCATTAACTCCTCCCTGCTAATGAGGAAACCGATAGTTATGGATGTATTCTATCTGCCTGGAGCAAAAATGGTGAGCAAAGATTTTAGTTTTTCAATGTATTCTGAATGTGAATGGGGGAAAACTCAGGGGAGTAACCTCCATTTCCAGGTTGCTTATGAGTACATTTCACACTACTTTGGATTATAATTGGAAGGCTCATTTGAATGTCCTGTTTAATATAATGTTTGCTAGAGTATTAAGAATTATGTGTAATTATTGAAGAACCGCGTTAATGACAGTATCCATTTGGGTGTTGTCAAAAAAATTAAAATGTTTTTATTTATTTAACCAGGTAGGCCAGTTGAGAACAAGTTCTCATTTACAACTGCAACCTGGCCAAGATAAAGCAAAGCAGTGCGACAAAAAAACAGTGGGATAAGTTACACGTGGGATAAACAAACAAAGTCAATAACACAATAGAAAAATCTATATACAGTGTGTGCAAATGGAGAACAGAGGTAAGGCAATAAATAAGCCATAGTAGCGAAGTAATTACAATTTAACAAATTAACACTGGAACCTGTATTAATGGCACCTGATTGAACTTATCAGTATAAAAGACACCTGTCCACAACCTCAAACAGTCACACTCCAAACTCCACTATGGCCAAGACCAAAGAGCTGTCAAAGGACACCAGAAACAAAATTGTAGACCTGCACCAGGCTGGGAAGACTGCATCTGCAATAGGTAAGCAGCTTGGTTTGAAGAAATCAACTGTGGGAGCAATTATTAGGAAATGGAAGACATACAAGACCACTGATAATCTCCCTCGATCTGGGGCTCCACGCAAGATCTCACCCCGTGGGGTCAAAATGATCACAAGAACGGTGAGCAAAAATCCCAGAAGCACACGGGGGGAGCTAGTGAATGACCTGCAGAGAGCTGGGACCAAAGTAACAAAGCCTACCATCATTAACACACTACGCCGCCAGGGACTCAAATCCTGCAGTGCCAGATGTGTCCCCCTGCTTAAGCCAGTACATGTCCAGGCCCGTCTGAAGTTTGCTAGAGAGCATTTGGATGATCCAGAAGAGGATTGGGAGAATGTCATATGGTCAGATGAAACCAAAATAGAACTTTTTGGTAAAAACTCAACTCGTCGTGTTTGGAGGACAAAGAATGCTGAGTTGCATCCAAAGAACACCATACCTACTGTGAAGCATGGGGGTGGAAACATCATGCTTTGGGGCTGTTTTTCTGCAAAGGGACCAGGACGACTGATCCGTGTAAAGGAAAGAATGAATGGGGTCATGTTTCGTGAGATTGAGTGAAAACCTCCATCAGCAAGGGCATTGAAGATGAAACGTGGCTGGGTCTTTCAGCATGACAATGATCCCAAGCACACCGCCTGGGCAACGAAGGAGTGGCTTCGTAAGAAGCATTTCAAGGTCCTGGAGTGGCCTAGCCAGTCTCCAGATCTCAACCCCATAGAAAATATTTGGAGGGAGTTGAAAGTCCGTGTTGCCCAGCGACAGCCGCAAAACATCACTGGTCTAGAGGAGATCTGCATGGAGGAATGGGCCAAAATACCAGCAACAGTGTGTGAAAACCTTGTGAAGACTTACAGAAAACGTTTGACCTGTGTCATTGCCAACAAAGGGTATATAACAAAGTATTGAGATAAACTTTTGTTATTGACCAAATACTTATTTTACACCATAATTTGCAAATAAATTCATTAAAAATCCTACAATGTGATTTTCTGGAATTTCTTTTCTCATTTTGTCTATCATAGTTGAAGTGTACCTATGATGAAAATTACAGGCCTCTCATCTTTTTAAGTGGGAGAACTTCCACAATTGGTGGCTGACTAAATACTTTTTTGCCCCACTGTATAGATGACCTGGACCAGTGGGTTTGGCGACGAATATGTAGCAAGGGCTAGCCGACAAGAGCATACAGGTCGCAGTGGTGGGTGGTATATGGGGCTTTAGTGACAAAACGGATGGCACTGTGATAGACTGCATCCAGTTTTCTGAGTAGAGTGTTGAGGCTATTCTGTAAATGACATCGCCGAAGTTAAGGATCGGTAGGATAGTCCGTTTTACGAGGGTATGTTTGGCAGCGTGAGTTAAGGAGGCTATGTTGTGAAATAGGAAGCCGGTTCTAGATCTAATTTTGGATTGGAGATGCTTAATATTAGTCTGGAGAGTTTACACCTAGGTATTGTAGTTGTCCACATATTCTAAGTCAGAACCATCCAGGGTAGTGATGCTAGTCGGGCAGGTGTAGGCAGCGATAGGTTGTTGATTGATCGGTTGTTCTTATCGGCTGATGAGTCTGCCGATAAGAATACGGTGATTGACAGAGTCGAAAGCCTTGGCCAGGTCGATGAAGACGGCTGCACAGTACTGTCTTTTATCGAAGGTGGTTATGATATTGTTTAGTACAGCTCGGAAACAGGATTGCACAGCGGAGAAGATACGGTGGGATTCGAAATGGTCAGTGATCTGTTTGTTAACTTGGCTTTCGAAGACTTTAGAAAGGCAGGGCAGGATGGATATAGGTCTGTAACAGTTTGGGTCTAGAGTGTCACCCCCGTTGAAGAGGGGGATGACCGCGGCAGCTTTCCAATCTTTAGGAATCTCAGACGATACGAAAGAGAGGTTGAACAGACTAGTAATAGGGATTGCCACAATGGCGGCAGATCATTTTAGAGAGGGTCCAGATTGTCTAGCCCAGCTGATTTGTACGGGTCCAGGTTTTGCAGCTCTTTCAGAAGATCAGCTATCTGGATTTTGGTGAAGGAGAAGCGGGGGAGGCTTGGGCAAGTAGCTGCGGAGCTGTTGGCCGGGGTTGGGGTAGCCAGGAGGAAAGCATGGCCAGCCGTAGAGAAATGCTTCTTGAAATTCTTGATTATCGTGGCGTTATCGGTGGCGAAAGTGTTTCCTAGCCTCAGTGCAGTGGGCAGCTGGGATGAGGTGCTCTTATTCTCCATGGACTTTAGTGTCCCGGAACTTTTTGGAGTTAGAGTTACAGGATGCAAATTTCTGTTTGAAACAGCTAGCCTTTGCATTCCTAACTGACTGTGTGTATTGGTTCCTGACTTCTCTGAAAAGTTGCATATCTCAGGGACGATTCGATCCTAGTGCAGTACGCCACAGGATGTTTTTGTGCTGGTCGAGGGCAGTCAGGTCTGGAGTGAACCAAGGGCTATATCTGTTTTTAGTTCTACATTTTTTGTAAGGGGCATGCTTATTTAAGGTGGTGAGGAAATTATAATTAAAGAACAACCAGGCATCCTCTACTGACGGGATGAGGTCAAAATCCTTCCAGGATACCCGGGCCAGGTCAATTAGAAAGGCCTGCTTGCAGAAGTGTTTTAGGGAGCGTTTGACAGTGATGAGGGGTGGTCGTTTCACCGCGAACCCATAACGGATGCAGGCAACGATCGCTGAGATCCTGATTGAACACAGCAGAGGTGTATTTGGAGGGAAAGTCGGTCAGGATAATATCTATGAGGGTGCCCATGTTTACGGATTTAGGGTTGTACCTGGTGGATTCCTTGATAATTTGTGTGAGATTGTAGGACGGTGGGGGTGTTAAGCATATCCCAGGTTAGGTCACCTAATAGAACAAACTCTGAAAATAGATAGGGGGCAATCAATTCACATATGGTGTCCAGGGCACAGCTGGGAGCTGAGGGGGGTCTATAACAGGCGGCAACAGTGAGAGACATTTCTGGAGAGATTCATTTTTAAAATTAGAAGTTCGAACTGTTTGGGCATGGACCTGGAAAGTATGACAAGTATGACAGAACTTGACGGAAAATGTTGTGGTTGGGGATTGAAATTTCAGAATTTTTGGTTGCCTTCCTAAGCCAGGATTCAGACACGGCTAGGACATCACACAGGGCCTGGGTTAACCTCTACATCACCCGAGGAACAGAGGAGTAGGATGAGGGTAAGGCTAAAGGCTATCAGAACTGGTTGTCTAGTGCGTTGGGAACAGAGAATAAAAGGAGCGGATTTCTGGGCGTGGTAGGATAGATTCAAGGCATAATGTACAGACAGGAGTATGGTAGGGTGCGGGTACAGTGGAGGTAAACCTAGGCATTGAGTGACGATAAGAGAAGTTGCATCTCTGGAGGCACCAGTTATGCTAGGTGAGGTCACCGCATGTGTGGGAGGTGGGACAAAAGAGCTCTCTGAGGCATGTTGAGTGGGACTAGGGGCTCTGCAGTAAAATAAAACAAGGATAACTACCCTAAACAACATTACACAAGGCATATTGACGTTAGAGAGAGACATAAAGCGAGGCATAAAGCAATCACAGGTGTTGATTGGGAGAGGTAGCTAAGACAACAGGTAAGACAACAACAGTTAATCAGCTAAGACAATAACAGGTAAAATGTCGATGAATGGGCAGAGAGGGTCTGTTAACTACACACAGGGCCTGAGTTCGAGGCTGGGGTCGACAGATAAACAAAATAAACAAAATGGAGAACCGTGATTAATGAACAATCCAGCAGGCATCAGCTATGGAGCCAAGTGATCATAGGGTCCAGTGAACAGGAATATATGAAACAGGGAAGCCGTTAGGTAGTCGTTACTACGCTAGCTGGGAGATGCACCTGGCTCGAGGCTAACTGGTGCTAGCTTCGGGACAAGGGTCTCACCGATGTCCTGCAAAGGCCGGTTGAGGGCACATCGGATGGAATTACGTCGGCAGACCAGTCGTGATGGATCGGCGGAGCTCCATGTTGACAAAGGGTCCAGGCCAATTGGCAAAAGTAGCTGGAGTAATTTTGTTTGCTAGCCGGGAGATGCACCTGGCTCGAGGCTAACTGGTGCTAGCGTCGGGACAAGGGCATTAGCCACTATAGCCACTCCGGTGCAAAGGTCCAGAGCTTACGGCAGGAATCCGGTGATGTAGTGGCTTCTAGTCGTCTTAGTGAAGAGTCTGGGAGGCATCAGCTGTGTAGCCGAGTGATCATAGGGTCCACTGAGCAGGCCGGGAAATGGGCCTGGCTCAAGGCTAGCTTCGAGGCTGGGCCACTCGGTAGCAGCTAGCTAGCTGCGATTATCCGGTGTAATGGTCCAGAGCTTACGGCAGGAATACGGTGATGTAGTGGAGAAAAACAGTCCGATATGCTCAGGGTTGATATCGCGCCATGCAGACTGGCAGGTATTATCCAGGCAAAAAGCGGCTGGTGTCTGAGCTAAAAAGGTAAAGCAGTGGCTAACAATGACTAAATAGCTATTAGCTAATTAGCTGGTTAGCTTCTGATGGCTAGGTTCTGATGGAGGTTCTAGCTATAAGGTCTAAAAGAATAGGAGATCCGTATCACATTGGGTGAGGCGGATTGCCGGAAGGTATATTTAATTTAAACATGGAAAAAGAGATTTAAATATTTTGCAATATATACAAAAAAAGACAACAAAAAAAACATAACATTTACAAGAAACACATCATACTGCTACGCCATCTTGGATTAGAAGATAAACTTTGGATATAGCAAACTCTGAAATGATTTATTATTTCTGTGCCCACGAAAACTGTTTTCCCAGCGTAACATAAGGAGCCACTAAATGATACGTAGGTCGAGTGCATTTTCATTCACGCCTCGCTGGAAGCCCCGCCTTCCACAGGTGATGAGCGTGAGGCTCGGGTTTATTCCTAAATTTAATACCACTCTTCACCGACCCAGGAAGGGGTGGGGCCAAACAGGTGTTGCACCTCGTTTCCCTCCTTCAGGGAACAGTAATTATAGTGTTAGGTTCTAATTTTTCAGAGTAAATAACTCGCGGACACTAGAGAAGCTTAACCAAGTTTAATTCTTCACAAAGGGTCGTTACAGCTGTAATTCAGACAAAAACATGTTCTCACCATCACAAGTATATATACCCCACTTTGGACACTGCTTTTCTCCAATCCTTACATCTTCTGGTTGGGACAAGAAGAGGGTAACAGGATACTAAACCCTTATTACTCCCTTCAGGGGATCTGACCTGACCTCCTGACCTCAACCCCTCCTTCGCCTAATCCACAGATGTCCATCCGCTTCCCCTATAGCAATCCTGTGATCTCCTCCCGTCCACCCAGCACATTCCACAGCCACTCTGTCTTTCTACAGATCTCACTCCTTTATATACTCTGCGTCTGATCTATCATGTCTTTAATATCTCAATGTTCAAAGTTTAGCCCGAATCCAACAATAGTCATAAAGTTACACTCCCTTTCAGTTGGTCAACTTCGGTAAAACATACTATGGGAAAATACAATCATTCCCCATGCCGACCCAAACGGATACCAAATGAAACGGCCCATGGCAGACCACCCAGACCTGACCCCACAAGATGCGTTAGTTGTCAATTTGTTAATTGTCTTTTGTTTGAAACACTCCTGTCAATGTTGAGTAAGGACGCACACCTAATTACACATATAGAAGTAGGACTAGTCTACCTGGCCTGCGCGCAAATGTAGGCCTATAAATGTGCCCATTTGGGGATGTCTGATAGTATTTCTGATTGTCTTAACGCACCACCACTAATGAGTTGTGGAGCTTCGCAAAGTAATTTTTCTTCACCTCAAACAGCAAGTAAACAAAGTCAAATCAAAATCAACTGCGAATGACAATAGTTCCTCAAAGTATTTACGTAAAATATTTCCAGCTCTCACCCTTTCGATAACCACTCAGCATAAAAGGGGAAAAATGCAATGCTCTGATCCAGTGGAAATGTCATAAAATACCTGATTACTTCTTATCCTTTGCCAACAGCTGTGTCTGTCCCGAACTCACTGGCGGGGAAACTGTGAGGGCCCAGAATATTTTATACAATGTTGCAAGTTTCGGATGACCCAGTTGATAGTTGATACAATGTTTCAAGTTTGTTGTAGACAGGCCATGTGCAGCCAATGTGATTTCTAGGATACTTATTTTTATCAGGATATTTTCTACCTGCAGAATGCAATGTTTTTATTTGTTGGCTTTATGTAGGCTATTTTTTACATAGTTGGCAATGGCAATAAAAGTTACTTTTAGATTTGTATAATTTTCATTTAGATTTAGATAGAATGTGGATTAATCACAGACAATTTTGAGATACTATTATAAATTAAATGAAACTGTTCCACGAAAATGTGCATATGAAAAGCATAACTGGCACACAGATTGGTAGAAATGGTCAGATAAATTGGCACTCCAACTGGAAAAGGTTGCCACTGCTGGTGTAGTCAATTACTAGTCTATTAGTCTATTACTGAAAACTTCAGGAGCAGAACGGCAGAATTTACGAAGTCCAGCAGTGGGGGGGGGGGGGGGGTTCTTCTGGTGAGGTTGGGGCGGCAGCGCAGCCTAGTGGTTAGAGCGTTGGACTAGTAATTCGCAGAGTACGACCCTGCCTCACACAGGAAGCGGCGCAGGTCCTAATCCAGGCACTTGTCATCTCCCGTCTGGATTACTGCAACTCGCTGTTGGCTGGGCTCCCTGCCTGTGCCATTAAACCCCTACAACTCATCCAGAACGCCGCAGCCTGTCTGGTGTTCAACCTTCCCAAGTTCTCTCACGTCACCCCGCTCCTCCGCTCTCTCCACTGGCTTCCAGTTGAAGCTCGCATCCGCTACAAGACCATGGTGCTTGCCTACGGAGCTGTGAGGGGAACGGCACCTCTGTACCTTCAGGCTCTGATCAGGCCCTACACCCAAACAAGGGCACTGCGTTCATCCACCTCTGGCCTGCTGGCCCCCCTACCTCTGAGGAAGCACAGTTCCCGCTCAGCCCAGTCAAAACTGTTCGCTGCTCTGGCACCCCTATGGTGGAACAAGCTCCCTCACGACGCCAGGACAGCGGAGTCAATCACCACCTTCCGGAGACACCTGAAACCCCACCTCTTTAAGGAATACCTGGGATAGGATATAGTAATCTTTCTAACCCCCCCCCCCCCCCAAAAAAAAGATATAGATGTACTATTGTAAAGTGCTTGTTCCACTGGATATCATAAGGTGAATGCACCAATTTGTAAGTCGCTCTGGATAAGAGCGTCTGCTAAATGACTTAAATGTAAAAAAAATGTAAATGTAACCGAAAGGTTGCAAGATCGAATCCCCGAGCTGACAAGGTACAAATCTGTCGTTCTGCCCCTGAACAAGGCAGTTAATCCACTGTTCCTAGGCAATCATTAAAAATAAGAATTTGTTCTTAACTGACTTGCCTAGTTAAATAAAGGTAAAAAAAATAAAAAGGTAAAAAAAAAAGGTTATGTTGATGACTGGCTCCCTCTAGTCAGGTTATAGTGACGACTGGCTCCCTCTAGTCAGGTTATAGTGACGACTGGCTCCCTCTAGTCAGGTTATAGTGACGACTGGCTCCCTCTAGTCAGGTTATAGTGACGACTGGCTCCCTCTAGTCAGGTTATAGTGACGACTGGCTCCCTCTAGTCAGGTTATAGTGACGACTGGCTCCCTCTAGTCAGGTTATAGTGACGACTGGCTCCCTCTAGTCATTTGTGTGTCTTATTTATTTAATCAAATAGCGTGCTTAAAGCATCAGACAAGTTCAGTACATATAGATTTTATAAAAACACATGGGGTGATTGGTAGAAAGAACAGATGACTCTTGGTTGAACATGATTTTGGTTAGAGGTCGACCGATTAATCAGAATGGCCGATTAATTCGGGTATTTTTGCCCACCGATTTGCCGATTTAAAAAAAAAGAAAATTAGGCAAGTCAGGCAAGTCAGTTAAACACATTCTTATTTTCAATGACGGCCTAGGAACAATGGGTTAACTGCCTTGTTCAGGGGCATAACGACACATTTTTACCTTGTCAGCTCAGGGATTCAAACTAGTCCAACGCTCTAACCACCTGCTTTACGTTGCACTCCACGAGGAGCCTGCCTGTTACGCGAATGCAGTAAGAAGCCAAGGTAAGTTGCTAGCTAGCATTAAACTTATCTTATAAAAAAACAATCAATCATAATCACTAGTTAACTACACATGGTTGATGATATTACTAGTTTATCTAGCCCGTCCTGCGTTGCATATAATCGCTTAGGTGCACGTTGCTCCAACCATAAACATCAATGCCTTTCTTAAAATCAATACACAAGTATATATTTTTAAACCTGCATATTTAGTTAATATTGCCTGCTAACATGAATTTCTTTTAACTAGGGAAAATGTGTCACTTCTAGCAAACAGAGTCAGGGTATATGCAGCAGTTTGGGCCGCCTGGCTCGTTGCGAACTGTGAAGACTATTTCTTCCTAACAAAGACAGCCGACTTCGCCAAACGGGGGATGATTTAACAAAAGCGCATTTGCGAAAAATGCACAATCGTTGCACGACTGTACCTAACCATAAACATCAATGCCTTTCTTAAAATCAATACACAGAAGTATATATTTTTAAACCTGCACATTTAGCTAAAAGAAATCCAGGTTAGCAGGCAATATTAACCAGGTGAAATTGTGTCATTTTGCGTTCATTGCATGCAGTCAGGTTATATGCAACAGTTTGGGCCGCCTGGCTTTTTGCGAACTAATTTGCCAGAATTTTACATAATTATGACATAACATTGAAGGTTGTGCAATGTAACAAGAAAAACGTTTCGTTTTCGAGATGATAGTTTCTGGATTTGACCATATTAATGACCTAAGGCTCGTATTTCTGTGTGTTATTATGTTATAATTAAGTCTATAATTTGATAGAGCAGTCTGACTGAGCGATGGTGGGCAGCAGCAGGCTCGTAAGCATTCATTCAAAATAGCACTTTCGTGCGTTTTGCCAGCAGCCCTTCGCAATGCATTGCGCTGTTTATGACTTCAAGCCTGTCAACTCCCAAGATGAGGCTGGTGTAACCCATGTGAAATGGCTAGCCAGTTAGCCGGGTGCGCGCTAATAGCATTTCAAACGTCACTCGCTCTGAGACTTGGAGTAGTTTCCCCTTGCTCTGCATAGGTAACGCTGCTTCGAGGGTGGCTTTGTCGATGTGTTCCTGGTTTGAGCCCAGGTAGGAGCGAGGAGAGGGACGGAAGCTATACTGTTACACTGGCCATACTAAAGTGCCTATAAGAACATCCAATAGTCAAAGGTATATGAAATACAAATCGTATAGAGAGAAATAGTCCTATAATTCCTATAATAACTACAACCTAAAACATCTTACCTGGGAATATTGAAGACTCATGTTAAGAGGAACCACCAGCTTTCATATGTTCTCATGTTCTGAGCAAGGAACTTAAACGTTAGCTTTTTTACATGGCACATATTGCACTTTTACTTTCTTCTCCAACACTTTGTTTTTGCATTATTTAAACCAAATTGAACATGTTTCATTATTTATTTGAGGCTAAATTGATTTTATTGATGTATTATATTAAGTTAAAATAAGTGTTCATTCAGTATTGTTGTAATTGTCATTATTACAAATAAAAAAAATAAAATAATAATAATTAAAAAAATATAGATATATTTAAATTAAAAAAATAAATAAAAATAAATACAAATGTAACTAAAATAAAATAAATAATAAACAAAAAATAAAATCGCCCAATGAATCGGTATCGGCTTTTTTTGGTCCTCCAATAATCGCTATCGGCGTTGAAAAATCATAAAATCGGTCGACCTCTAATTTTGGGGCTCCTGAGTGGCACAGCGGACACTGCATATCAGTGCTTGAGGCGTCACTACAGACACCCTGGTTCAAATCCAGGCTGTATCACAACCGGCCGTGATTGGGAGTCCCATAGGGCGGCGCACAATTGGCCCAGCGTCGTCCGGGGTAGGCAGTCATTGTAAATAAGAATTGGTTCTTAACTGACTTGCCTAGTTAAATAAAAGGTTACATTTAAATAAATTTTAAAAAATGGTGTTTCATGACAAACCATTTTTTACAAATCCATCAAGACACCAACTTTGAGAAGGTTTTTAAACAAAGGTTTCAAACCAATTCATGAATGTAATTGAATCTAGGTATGTCTTGCCTTTAATGTAAGGGCATGAAAAAAAATTGACTGAATATTATACAATGACTTATCAACAGCTCTAATAATTTGCCCCCACAGGAAATCTTCACTGGCAATTATAGAATATACTATATAGCCTCAAAATCTGTTTAAAACAATAATTTTGACCTCATGGATGGCCAGTCTTTGTATTCATAGTGTAGTGAATTCAGGTGGTAGCCCTGAGCTGAACTCAAACCTGGGTCCAGCGACTGTCAAGCCAACACCTTATAACTGTTACGCCAAGATGTCTGAACTTCTTAACGAGGTCGTTAGGTGTTGGGTTACGGTTGATACAATAGCTTTCTCTATGAATTTGAGAGTGGTTACATTTCTCCTTCCCCCATCCCTCAGCTGTTTACCAAACCAAGCCTCTGGGCAGCCATTTTGTTGCGGTTTATAAAACCCACACAACCCAGCAATCTGCAGATCAAACAATAACAAATCTGTCATTCCACCTCCACCGGGTGGGTATAATTTGTTGAACGTTTCAACTGGAATCCGTTCCAAAAGCTCCGCAAATGTCAAGGTTGCCAACCAACAACGCATACAAAGTCGTATAACGATAGAATGAGATACTGGGTAGGGAGTGAGCAATGTAATAACGTTTTTCACTCACCACGTTTATCCCGAAAAATGTCTCTTCGTTCTGGTAGCCTCCACCATTCCTCGTTCGTTGGTTTAGTTATTATTTCCGGTGTTCCTGCATTCGCCGGTGAACTCTGTTGCGCCTCAATTAGGGAATCGCTATGGTTGAAATGTAACTAATGACTGCCAGCCCCAGTATTTTATTAGCTAGGTGGATTGTACACAATTGTTACCGATGATACTGTATATACCAGCCTACTCGTATTACAGAAACATACATTGTATTTTGCCATGTTCTCTCTGTGTTACTCCTGGTTCCCAAATATCAGCTAACTTGTGTCTGTGTCGATGTTGTTTAGTTCAACTTGCCTAGTTAAATAAAGATTAAATAAAATAGAACGTATACAATATGCTTTGACCTATTTCAGGTAACCTAAAGATGCTTGATTCACTATAGTTGCTTTTGAAGAACTTTCCAGTCGTTTGTGCTTTACATTACGATTTTTGAACGTCTGTTTATTGGACATATATATTAGTGTCTTATAAAAAAGGGCAAAGAATGTAAAGCATCCCATCTGTTTTAAGGTTATAGTGTGTATGTGTGTGGTGTAGTTCCTCTTGATGTCCACTAGGTGTCAGCACAGCTTCAATAATGTCACACCAGGGTCACAACATGTTTTCATGTGTAACCTTACAGTGAAATGCTGACTGACAAGCCCTTAACCAACAATTTCGTTTTAAGAAAAATATGTGTTAAGTAAAAAATAAGAAATAAAATTAACTAATAATTAAAGAGCAGTAGTAAAATCAAAATAGCGAGGCTTTATACATAGGTACCGGTTTGTCGAGGTAATTGAGGTGTTCCTTTCAATTCCAGTGGTGTAAATTACTTAACAAAAAATGTTTTTAAACTACTCCACTACATTCCGTTTATATATCTGTTGATTTTGTATCTGTACTTTTACTCTTTCTGTTTCTTTACAACTTGAAATTTTACTTCACTACATTTCTAAATAAAAAAATGTATTTTTTACTCTATACAGTTTCCCTGGCACACAAAAGTACTTGTTCATTTCAAATGCTGAGCCGGACAGGAAAATGGTCCAATTCACACACTTATCAAGACAACATCCTTGGTCATCCCTACTGCCTCAGATCTAGCGGACTCACTAAACACATGCTTCATTTGTAAATTATGTCTGATTGTTGGAGTGTTCCCCTGGTTCTTTTTTAAATAAAATAACAGAATCGTGCTGTCTGGTTTGCTTAATATATGATGGAAGGTCAAATAATTGATACTTTTACCACTGATACTTAATTAAGTATATTTTAGCAATGACGTTTAATTAGTATTTTACTGGGTGAATTTCACTTTTACTTGAGACATTTTCTATAAACGTCATCTTAATATTGTAACTTTTTCTCTTCATTTGCCTACTACTGTCTATAAGCTATCATACCATGTGGGTTTTTTCTTGGGGACCAGGTATCGGAACGCCTTTGAAGGGTCTACAAAGCATGCCCCCCAGGTAAAAGTTGCCTTTTGCAGACAAGGATTGTATTGTTACTCCACGACATAATATGTTATCACAACTCTATTAAAAGGACATTCTACACAAAGTGTCACTTCATTCCTTTTAATTCATGGGAACTAGTCCCTACCGCCCTACACACCTCCAGTTAGCTCTTTCATGATAACAAAAGGCAACATCAAAAATGGCTCTCTAAAAATCTACTCTTCTTGGACTTGAACTCCCAAACTCTGGTTTGGGGAGCAACCACCATAACCACTACTCCACCGTACAGACAGAGTCATAATGTTAAGGGGTCCTTCAAAATGCACGCATCAAAGACAACATTTCAGAGGTTGGAGAACGGTGTGGGGGCTTGTACTTCTTGGACCTATCGACCGTTCCTCAATCTTCTTCTGATGACTACAATCAGAGATTATGAATCTTCAAAACCTACACTATAGGATGGATGTGTTTAGGAATGGGGGACGAAATTTCAAAGGTACCTGTTTCCAATTACCAGCAAATACACCCTAGAAATGTTACACCCTCATCTTAATATTGCAACGTTTTCCCTTCATTTGCCTACTACTGTCTATAAGCTATCATACCATGTGGGTTTTTTCTTGGGGACCAGGTATCGGAACGCCTTTGAAGGATCTACAAAGCATCCCCCCCCTGCCTTTTGCAGAGATATTTTGTATCAAATCCATCTTAAAGTTTGTTACTCCATGACATAATCTGATATCACAACACTATTGAAATGACATACTTTACAATGTGACTGGAGTCTTAGACCATATTTTTTGCCCTTCCTCTGACACTGCCTAGTATATACAGTAGATCCTGGATGGCAGTAAGCTTCTAGTCAATGATGTACTCGGCCGTACGCAATCAAATTTGATTCATTAAGTCCTTTCAACATCAGCCGATGTCACAAAGTGCTGTACAGAAACCCAGCCTAAAACCCCAAACAGCAAGCAATACAGATGCACAGTGACTAGGAAAAACTCCCTAGAAAGGCAGGAACCTAGGAAGAAACCTAGAGAGGAACCAGGCTCTGAGGGGTATCCAGTCCTCTTCTGGCTGTGCCGGGTGGAGATTATAACAGAACATGGGCAAACGTTCATAGATGACCAGCAGGCTGAAATAATTATAATCACAGTGGTTCAAGAGGGTGCAACAGGTCAGCATCTTAGGAGTAAATGTCAGGTCTGGGACAAGGTAGCACGTCCGGTGAACAGGTCAGGGTTCCGTAGCCGCAGGCAGAACAGTTGAAACTGGAGCAGCAGCATGACCAGGTGGACTGGGGACAGCAAGGAGTGATCAGGCCAGGTAGTCGTGAGACGTGGTCCCAGGGCTCAGGTCCTCCAGGATAGAAGGGAGAAGGAGAGAGTGAATTAGAGGGAGCATACTTAAATTCACACGGGACACTGGATACGACAGGATAAATACTCCAGGTATATCTGACTGACCCTAACCCCCCTACACAAACTATTGCAACGTAAATAATGGGGGCTGAGACAGGAGTGGTCGGGAGACACTGTGGCCCCTTACAACGATACACCCTCAGTAGCGCCTTACGGTCGGATGCCGAGCAGTTGCCATACCAGGAGGTGATGCAACCTGTCAGGATGCTCTCGACGGTACAGCTGTAAATCCTTTTGAAGATCTGAGTATCCTTTCCAAATCTTTTCTGTCTCCTGAGTGGGAATATGTTTTGTCGCACCCTCTTCACAACTGTCTTGGTGTGCTTGGACCATGTTCGTTTGTTGGCGATGTGGACACCAAGGAACTTGAAGCTCTCAACCTGCTCCACTACAGCCCCATCGATGAGAATGGGGGCATGTTCGGTCATCCTTTTCCTGTAGACAACAATCACCTCCTTTGTGTTGGTCACGTTGAGGGAGAGGTTGTTGTCTTCGCCCCACACGGTCAGGTCTCTGACCTCCTCCCTATAGGCTGTCTCATCGTTGCCGGTGATCAGGCCTACCACTGTTGTCATCAGCAAACATAATGATGGTGTTGGAGTCGTGCCTGGCTGTGCAGAATTGAGTGAACAGAGTACAGGAGGGGACTGAGCACAGACCCTTGAGGGGCCCCCGTGTTGAGGATAAGCGTGCCGGATGTGTTAACTATCCTTACCAGCTGGGGGCGGCCCGTCAGGAAGTCCAGAATCCAGTTCCAGAGGGAGGTGTTTAGTACCAGGGTCTTTTGCTTAGTGATCAGCTTTGTTGGCACTATGGTGTTGAACGCTGAGTTGTAGTCAATGAGCAGCATTCTCACAGAGGGGATCCTTTTGTCCAGGTGAGAGGGTAGTGTGGAGCGCAATAGAGATTGCATCATCTGTGGATCTGTTGGGCCAGTATGCCAATTGGATTGGGTCTAGGGTTTCCGGCATGATTGCTTGATGTCAGCCACTACCAGCCTTTCAAAGGACTTCATGGCTACCAATGTGAGTGCTATGGGGCGCTAATAATTTAGGCAGGTTACCTTTGCTTTCTTGGGCACAGGGACTATGGTGGTCTGTTTGAAAGATGTAGGTATTACAGACTCGGTCAGGGAGAGGTTGAAAATGTCAGTGAAGACACTTGCCTGGTAATCAGTCTGGGCCCGCGGCTGTGGGAATGTTTACCTGTTTAAAAGTCTTGCGCACATCGGCTATGGAGAGCGTGATCCCACATTCATCCAGAACAGCTGGTGCTCTCGTGCATGCTTCAGTGTTGCGTTGCTCGAAGCGAGCATAAAAGGCTTTTAGCTCATTTGGTAGGTTCTTGTCACCAGCCAGCTCGTGGCTGGGTTTCCCTTTGTAGTCATGAATATTTTCCACGCCCTTTCACATCCAACAAGCATCAGAGGCGGTGTAGTAGGATTCAATCTTAGTCCTGTATTGACACTTCAGGACAAGTCTCTGAATTTCCTTGAGTGGGCCAGCCAGAACTGTGACTTGAACCCAATCGAACATCTCTGGAGAGACCTGAAAATAGCAGTGCAGCAACGCTCTCCATCGAACTTGACAGAGATTGAGAGGATCTACAGAGAAAAATGGGAGAACCTCCCCAAATACAAGTGTGGCAAGCTTGTAGCATCAGACCCAAGGCTGTAATCGCTGTCAAAGGTGGTTCAACAAAGTACTGATTAAAGGGTCTGTATACCTATGTAAATTTGATCAAATTTTGATTTAATAAATTGGAAATCATTTCTAAAAGTCACACCCTGATCTGTTTCACCTTTCCTGTGATGGTCTCCACCCCCTCCAGGTGTCGCTTATTATCCCTAGCCTCTGTGCCAGTTTGTCTTGTATGCTTTTAAAGGCAACCAGCGTTTCCCTTACTCCTGCTCCTATTCTCTTTTGCTAGTCCTCACGTTTTTTTTACCCTTGCCTGTTTTCTGGACTCCATACCTGCCTGCCTGACCATTCTGCTTGCCCTGACCTCAAGCCTGCCTGCCACTCTGTACCTCCTGGACTCTGAACTGGTTGACATTTTGCCTTTCCATGACCACTCTTGCCTAGCCCTTTAGGATTGTTTAATAAATATCAAGACAAACCATCTGCCTCCCGTGTCTGCATCTGGGTCTCGCTTTGTGCTCTTATACTAAACCTGCTTTTGCTTTGACATTGTTCGCTATTGTGTGTAGATTGATGAGAGAACCAATGTAATCAATTGTAGAAGGCTGTAACGTAACAAAATGTCAAACAAGTCAAGGGGTCTGAATACTTTCCGAAGCACTGTAAATATTGATAAGTCACCTTGTACTGTTGGGTTATATTTTCTTAAACTTAATGTGATGCATAGGTTATGGGTAAATTAATGTTAAACATAACAGGTTTGTATTGTACTAACATGGATTGAGCTACATATAATAATGTGTGACTAACTGGAGGGTTACTGGAGTGTAGGCTGAGTAGACTCGTGACACACACACACACACACACACAATGCCTGGTTGTGGGGCCACTCAAGGAAAGGTGTATGTGAGGAACTGATAGAGGGGAAAATGGCTGTCGCATAAGAACAGGCACTGTCCTTGGGTGTCTGACTCTCGGGTACACACACGAAGATAAGCTAGAAGACAACTATGCTTGGCAACAAAGATGCGTCTACAGGCTGCACGCCAACGATAGGCTGGAGTAAGTCTAAACCACACCCAAGCCTCTACTATGACAGGCCCTCAGGGAGAGGGAACTAAGTCTGTCAAGAAGTATTTCAAGAAAAACTTGTGATGTCATTCCAGTTCTCTGTCTACCCTGCGTGGTGTCACAGTGAGCCCGTATATACGAACATCATATTTACCATTCAAGTGTTTGCATTAATTAAAGTACAAAGAAATCAGAAGTTACTCTGTGCTGACTATTTTTGTTCTGATACCAGATTCGAATTGACGCGAACCCAACAGTACCAAATATGTTTTAAACCATATAGTTACATTCAGAAATGGTAGGTTGAGACTAATACAGTCAGGATAGTATAACTTATCCCATCATACCCAGGACATTTAGTACAGTCTTCCAATACATTAGATTAATCAAGAGTCAATATCTTACTACCATTATGATAATTAAGGCTTTTTAATGCCACTGATGGTAAACACAAAAATCATTTTTCATCAATATAATGGTTAACGTTCTTTGTAGAAGTTGTAGAAAGGAAAATACCTACTGTAGCTATGTAGGCTTCCTGCTGGCTGCCAATTGTCACTCAAAAAACCATAAGAATAGGTTGTTTTTTAAATTACAAATTAAACTAGCATGTGCATTTCTCTAAGAAGCTAGAGGTAAATTTCAGTCAGATTACTCAAAAACGAAACCAAAAAAACAAGTTCACTGAAATCCACTATCATTCGCTTATGCCAGCTTAACCATAACCCATCTATACAGTTCAGTATAGCAATATTATGGCATTATCGGGGTACTGTTACTTTAATTACATTTAACTATAAAAAAAATTACCGGGGGGAAATCACGTGACCCTTGATCGAGATGACTGCATGAACTAAGAGCTCCGCACAAGTAGTTTCCAATTCCTAATCTTACCTCCACTTCAAGTTAAAACTCCTTTAGCTTTAGTCAGAAAGTCATGGCGCCTACAAAAGGCGATGTTACAAGTGACATTTTTACCCTGACTCGAGCATTAGTGGCGGAAAACTCCAAGAAGCAGCTAGCTTTAGAAAAAGCTAGCGCAATTAGCCAGAAGCAAGAGGACCCGTTCCCCCACAAGGCCCAACTTCGCACTCTGTCGAAGACATCCTTTCTGAACTGAGATCCCAACGTACAGAGCTCAACATTAAATTAGATGCCATTAACGCTCAGCTCAGTGCGATAGGGTGCAACGTGACAATCCTGGAAAATGCTTGGCCTGACATCAACAACAAGAACCATCAACGCGGGGCGCCTGGACGAGGCAGAGGGGCGAATCCTATCCATGGAAAACTTACTGACAGACGCCATGGAAACAATAGCATATGCTAAAAACAAAATAGAGCATCTGGAAGAGAAAACAGAGGACCTGGAAAACAGCGGGCGAAGGAATAACAGGGCTCTATTAAACCAGGCTGAAAAAGAAGAGAAACATGCCAATGATCCGCTACCTACAAGACAAACTCCCCGAGTGGCTCCACCTGTCCACCGACAGGCCCATAGAACGAGAGAGCTCACCGAGCACTGAGGCCCCCACCAGCAGCCAGACAACCACCGCGCCCAATCACCATACGTTTCCTGAGATTCACCGACAAGGAACGAGTCCTACAGGCGGCGAAAATCAACACCATGACAGTGGGAAACGCCAAACTCACTTTACACCAGGACCTGTCAGCTGGAATACGCCGAGAGTTTGACGGGGTGAAGAAATACTCTATTGACCGAGGCATCTTTAGGGGATTCAAATACCCAAACGAGCTCAGGATTCTTCACCAAGGAGCCCTGCGACACTTCAAAACTCTAGGAGGCAAAACGTTATTAGAAAGACAATCCTGGTCAATGAGAAATGGACCAATGACTAAATGCGATTACTGTTATTACTAAAGGAGGGAAGACAACATAAAGCCGACATCCAAAGACCCACGCGCCCCGCTAAATGTCATTATAGCCGTCTAATCTATATTTATTTTCCTTTAGCTGAGAGGGATAGGCTCTATAGCCTGACCTAGGCCTACTAACGTTTCAGCCTACTTTTATTTCCCTTTTTTGGTGCTATTATTACTATGTCCCTTGGGGGAGGTATATGTAGGCTAGGCTATAGATTTTATTTTCTCCCTCTTTTAATGTGGTCTGGATGGGGGCTACGTTGTAATTTACTCAATGTGGGGCGGAGAGGAGAGGATGAGGCATTTCTTTGGTGGGTGGGGGAGACGTTGTGTGTTGCTAACTGTTCCCTTTTTTTGGGGAACAGAATTGAGACTGGGCGGGGGGAGTAATAGATCCAACGGGATATGTCGAGTTGTTTGGGAACTCGGCTGGGGTGTTCAGAGATTGTTATTTTATGTGAACGCAGCTGTAACTATTATCCACCTTTACCCAGAGATGACTTGCACTAATGTTCGATGACGACGACTAGTACCTTAAATCTCTTGACATGGAACTGCCATGGTCTAGGTCATGCAATATAACGGAAAAAGATACTATTTTCTCTAGAAAAGGAAAAAAGCAGACATTGCACTATTACAAGAGACACACCTCTGTGATGCCGAACATGCCAAACTCCGCAGAGCCTGGGTGGGACTGGTGTATTTCCCATCTTTCAAATCAAACAGTAGAGGTACAGCCATACTTAGCCATTAGAATGTTCCATTCATAATTGACAAAAACATATCTGATCCGGAGGGGAGATTTATTTAGAAAACTGGGTTACTTTATTGGCAACCAATTACTATCTTAAACATATACGCCCCTAATACAGATACTCCTGCTTTCATGTCAAAAATGATAACCCTGCTCAATGAGCATTGTGCTTCCTTTGGAGGGCTGGCCGGAGATCTTAATTGTACCCTCAACCCAACCCTGGACAAATCATCTCAAGTCCCCATAGATCTGCAAAGATCTCCGGCAGCCTCTGGAACTGCCGGTCTGCGGCCAACAAGGCAGAGTTCATCTCAACCTATGCTACCCTCCAGTCCCTCGACTTCTTGGCGCTGACGGAAACATGGATTACCAGAGATAACACTGCTACTCCTACTGCTCTCTCCTCGTCTGCCCACGTGTTCTCGCATACCCTGAGAGCATCTGGCCAGCGGGGTGGTGGCACTGGAATCCTCATCTCTCCCAAGTGAACATTCTCTCTTTCTCCCCTGACCCATCTGTCTATCGCCTCCTTTGAATTCCATGCTGTCACAGTTACCAGCCCTTTCAAGCTTAACATCCTTATCATTTATCGCCCTCCAGGTTCCCTAGGAGAGTTCATCAATGAGCTTGACGCCTTGATAAGTTCCTTTCCTGAGGATGGCTCACCTCTCACAGTTCTGGGTGACTTTAACCTGTTGGGGATAGGGGGCAGTATTTACACGGCCGGATAAAAAACGTACCCGATTTAACCTGTTAGGGCTAGGGGGCAGTATTGACACGGCTGTATAAAAACGTACCCGATTTAATCTGGTTACTACTCCTGCCCAGTAACTAGAATATGCATATAATTATTGGCTTTGGATAGAAAACACTCCAAAGTTTCTAAAACTGTTTGAATGGTGTCTGTGAGTATAACAGAACTCAAATGGCAGGTCAAATCCTGAGAAGATTCTGTACAGGAAGTACCCTGTCTGACCATTTCTTGGCCTTCTTTGTCATCTCTATCCAAAACAAAGGATCTCTGCTGTTAACCTGTTATGGCTAGGGGGCAGTATTTTCACGGCTGGATAAAAAACATACCCGATTTAATCTGGTTACCACTCCTACCCAGTAACTAGAATATGCATATACTTATTACATATGGATAGAAAACACCCTAAAGTTTCTAAAACTGTTTGAATGGTGTCTGTGAGTATAACAGAACTCAAATGGCAGGTCAAAACCTGAGAGATTCCTTTACAGGAAGTGGCCTGTCTGACCATTTCTTGAACTTCTTTTCCATCTCTATCTTTTACTAAGGATCTCTGCTCTAACGTGACACTTCCTACTTCGTCCATAGGCGCTCAGAGCCCGGGAAAAAACAGAATGTCGTCATCCCAGCCCCAGGCTGAAACACATTATCGCCTTTCTCAAGTGGCCGATCAAGGGACTCTGGGCTTAGGCGCGTGACCCGACCGCCCCCGCCTTTGTGATTTTTTCCTCTGTTTGCCGAAAAGGAGATTCCCTGTCGGAATATTATCGCTTTTCTGCGAGAAAAATGGCGTAAAATTTGATTTTAAACAGCGGTTGACATGCTTCGAAGTACGGTAATGGAATATTTAGAATTTTTTTGTCACGAATTGCGCCATGCGCGCGACCCTTCTTTACCATTTCGGATAGTGTCTGGAACGCACGAACAAAACGGCGCTATTCGGATATAACGATGGATTATTTTGGACCAAACCAACATTTGTTATTGAAGTGGCAGTCCTGGGAGTGCATTCTGACGAAGACAACAAAAGGTAATGAAACTTTTATAATAGTAAAGCTGATATTGGTGAGTGCTAAACTTGCCGGGTGTCTAAATAGCTAGCCCGTGATGCCTGGGCTATGTACTTAGAATATTGCAAAATGTGCTTTCACCAAAAAGCTATTTTAAAATCGGACATATCGAGTGCATAGAGGAGGTCTGTATCTATAATTCTTAAAATAATTGTTATGCTTTTTGTGAACGTTTATCGTGAGTAATTTAGTAAAATGTTAGCGAATTCCCCGGAAGTTTGCGGGGGGTATGCTAGTTCTGAACGTCACATGCTAATGTAAAAAGCTGGTTTTTGATATAAATATGAACTTGATTGAACAAAACATGCATGTATTGTATAACATAATGTCCTAGGGTTGTCATCTGATGAAGATCATAAAAGGTTAGTGCTGCATTTAGCTGTCTTCTGGGTTTTTGTGACATTATATGCTAGCTTGAAAAATGGGTGTCTGATTATTTCTGGCTTGGTACTCTGCTGACATAATCTAATGTTTTGCTTTCGTTGTAAAGCCTTTTTGAAATCGGACAGTGTGGTTAGATAAAGGAGAGTCTTATCTTTAAAATGCTGTGAAATAGTCATATGTTTGAAAAATTGAAGTTTTTGTATTTTAGAGGAGTTTGTATTTCGCGCCACGCCCATCATTGGATATTGGAGCAGGTGTTAAGTGACACTTCCTACGGCTCCAATGGGCTCTCGGAAGGCGGCAAAAAGCTGAATCGTGGCTTTGCAGGCTCTGGCTGAAAAAAAGTAGCGAGTTTGGGTAGTGGCTGGTTACAGTACTGTGAGACTCAGGCGCGTGCCCACGTCGACCGAATGCTTTGTTTTCTTTCCTCTGTTTACCTAAACGCAGATTCCCGGTCGGAATATTATCGCTTTTTTAGGAGAAAAATGGCATAAAAATTGACTTTAAACAGCGGTTGACATGCTTCGAAGTACGGTAATGGAATATTTAGAATTTTTTTGTCACAAATTGCGCCATGCTCGTGACCCTTATTTACACTTCGGATAGTGTCTTGGAACGCACGAACAAAACGCCGCTATTTGGATATAACGATGGATTATTTTGGACCAAACCAACATTTGTTATTGAAGTAGCAGTCCTGGGAGTGCATTCTGACGAAGACAACAAAGTTAATCAAACTTTTGCAATAGTAAATCGGAGTTTGGTCAGGGCTAAACTTGGTCGGTGTCTAAATGGCTTGCCGTGATGGCTGGGCTATCTACTGAGAATATTGCAAAATGTGCTTTCACCGAAAAGCTATTTTAAAATCGGACACCTCGATTGCACAAAGGAGTGCTGTATCTATAATTCTTTAAAAAATTGTTATGTTTTTTGTGAACGTTTATCGTGAGTAATTTAGTAAATTCACCGGAGGTTTGCGGGGGGTATGCTAGTTCTGAACGTCACATGCTATTGTAAAAAGCTGGTTTTTGATATAAATATGAACTTGATTGAACAAAACATGCATGTATTGTATAACATAATGTCCTAGGTGTGTCATCTGATGAAGATCATCAAAGGTTAGTGCTGCATTTAGCTGTCTTCTGGGTTTTTGTGACATTATATGCTAGCTTGAAAAATGGGTGTCTGATTATTTCTAGCTGGGTACTCTGCTGACATAATCTAATGTTTTGCTTTCGTTGTAAAGCCTTTTTGAAATCGGACAGTGTGGTTAGATTAACGAGAGTCTTGTCTTTAAAATGCTGTAAAATAGTCATATGTTTGAGAAATTGAAGTAATAGCATTTCTAAGGTATTTGAATAACGCGCCACTGGATTACACTGGCTGTTGCGTAGGTGGGACGAATTCGTCCCGCCTAGCCCAGAGAGGTTAATCTGGTTACTACTCCTGCCCAGTAACTACAATATGCATATAATTATTGGCTTTGGATAGAAAACACCCTAAAGTTTCTAAAACTGTTTGAATGGTGTCTGTCAGTATAACAGAACTCATATGGCAGGCAAAAACCTGAGAAGATTCTCACCAGGAAGTGGCCTGTCTGACAAGGTGTTGTTGTTCTTGTCTCTGTTTATTGAAGACTCAGGATCTTAGCTGTAACGTGACACTTCCTACGGTTCCCATAGGCTCTCAGAACCCGGGAAAAAGCTGAATGACGTAATTCAATGCCCAGGCTGAAACACATTTGCTCGTTTGGCAAGTGCTCTATCAGACGGCCATTAGACGAGGCTCGTGCATGAGTGGATAGCATGCTTTTACTTTTCTCTCGTTGAATGTAAACAGGCTTTGCCGGTCGGAATATTATCGCTTTTTTATGAGAAAAGTGGCATAAAAATGGATTTTAAACAGCGGTTGCCATGCTTCGAAGTACGGTAATGGAATATTTCGATTTTTTTTGTCACGAAATGCGCAATGCTCGTAACCCTTATTTACGATTCGGATAGTGTCTTGAACGCACGAACAAAACGCCGCTGTTGGAACATAACTATGGATTATTTTGGACCAAACCAACATTTGTTATTGAAGTAGAAGTCCTGGGAGTGCATTCTGACGAAGACAACAAAGGTAATAACATTTTTCTTATAGTAAATCTGACTTTGGTGAATGCTAAACTTGCTGGGTGTCTAAATAGCTAGCCCTGTGATGCACGGCTATCTACTTAGAATATTGCAAAATGTGCTTTCACCGAAAAGCTATTTTAAAATCGGACATATCGAGTGCATAGAGGAGTTCTGTATCTATAATTCTTAAAATAATTGTTATGTTTTTTGTGAACGTTTATCGTGAGTAATTTAGTAAATTCACCGGAAGTGTTCGGTGGGAATGCTAGTCACATGCTAGTCACCTGCTAATGTAAAAAGCTGGTTTTTGATATAAATATGAACTTGATTGAACAGACATGCATGTACTGTATAACATAATGTCCTAAGATTGTCATCTGATGAAGATCATCAAAGGTTAGTGCTGCATTTAGCTGTGGTATGGGTTTATGTGACATTATATGCTAGCTTGAAAAATGGGTGTCTGATTATTTCTGGCTGGGTACTCTGCTGACATAATCTAATGTTTTGCTTTCGTTGTAAAGCCTTTTTGAAATCGGACAGTGTGGTTAGATTAACGAGAGTCTTGTCTTTAAAATGCTGTAAAATAGTCATATGTTTGAGAAATTGAAGTAATAGCATTTCTAAGGTATTTGAATAACGCGCCACGGGATTCAACTGGCTGTTGAGTAGGTTGGACGCAAGCGTCCCACCTAGCCCATAGAGGATAACCTCCCCACGTCTACCTTTGACTCATTCCTCTCTGCCTCCTTCTTTCCACTCCTCTCCTCTTTTGACCTCACCCTCTCACCTTACCCCCCCCCCCCCCACTCACAAGGCAGGCAATACGCTTGACCTCATCTTTACTAGATGCTGTTCTTCCACTAATCTCATTGCAACTCCCCTCCAAGTCTCCGACCACTACCTTGTATCCTTTTCCCTCTCGCTCTCATCCAACACTTCTCACTCTGCCCCTACTCGGATGGTATTGCACCGTCCCAACCTTCGCTCTCTCTTTCCCGCTACTCTCTCCTCTTCCATCCTATCATCTCTTCCCTCTGCTCAAACCTTCACCAACCTATCTCCTGATTCTGCCTCCTCAACCCTCCTCTCCTCCCTTTCTGCATCCTTTGACTCTCTATGTCCCCTATCCTCCAGGCCGGCTCGGTCCTCCCCTCCTGCTCCGTGGCTCGACGACTCATTGCGAGCTCACAGAACAGGGCTCCGGGCAGCCGAGCGGAAATGGAGGAAAACTCGCCTCCCTGCGTACCTGGCATCCTTTCACTCCCTCCTCTCTACATTTTCCTCTTCTGTCTCTGCTGCTAAAGCCACTTTCTACCACTCTAAATTCCAAGCATCTGCCTCTTGCCACCTTCTCCTCCCTCCTGAATCCTCCTCCCCCTCCCCCCCCCCCCCTCCTCCCTCTCTGCGGATGACTTCGTCAACCATTTTGAAAAGAAGGTCGACGACATCCGATCCTCGTTTGCTAAGTCAAACGACACCGCTGGTCCTGCTCACACTGCCCTACCCTGTGCTTTGACCTCTTTTTCCCCTCTCTCTTCAGATGAAATCTCGCGTCTTGTGACGGCCGGCCGCCCAACAACCTGCCCGCTTGACCCTATCCCCTCCTCTCTTCTCCAGACCATTTCCGGAGACCGTCTCCCTTACCTCACCTCTCTCATCAACTCATCCTTGACTGCTGGCTACATCCCTTCCGTCTTCAAGAGAGCGAGAGTTGCACCCCTTCTGAAAAAACCTACACTCGATCCCTCCGATGTCAACAACTACAGACCAGTATCCCTTCTTTCTTTTCTCTCCAAAACTCTTGAACGTGCCGTCTTTGGCCAGCTCTCCTGCTATCTCTCTCAGAATGACCTTCTTGATCCAAATCAGTCAGGTTTCAAGACTGGTCGTTCAACTGAGACTGCTCTTCTCTGTGTCACGGAGGCTCTCCGCACTGCTAAAGCTAACTCTCTCTCCTCTGCTCTCATCCTTCTAGAACTATCTGCTGCCTTTGATACTGTGAACCATCAGATCCTCGTCTCCACCCTCTCCGAGTTGGGCATCTCCGGCGTGGCCCACGCTTGGATTGTGTCCTACCTGACAGTTCGCTCCTACCAGGTGGCGTGGCGAGAATCTGTCTCCGCACCACGTGCTCTCACCACTGGTGTCCCCCAGGGCTCTGTTCTAGGCCCTCTCCTATTCTCGCTATACACCAAGCCACTTGGCTCGTCATATCCTCACATGGTCTCTCCTATCATTGCTATGCATACGACACACAATTAACCTTCTCCTTTCCCCCTTCTGATAACCAGGTGGCGAATCGCATCTCTGCATGTCTGGCAGACATATCAGTGTGGATGACGGATCACCACCTCAAGCTGAACCTCGGCAAGATGGAGCTGCTCTTCCTCCCAGGGAAGGACTGCCTGTTCCATGATCTCGCCATCACGGTTGACAACTCCATTGTGTCCTCCTCCCAGAGTGCTAAGAACCTTGGCGTGACCCTGGACAACACCCTGTCATTCTCCACTAACATCAAGGCGGTGACCCGATCCTGTAGGGTCATGCTCTACAACATTCGCAGAGTATGACCATGCCTCACACAGGAAGCGGCGCAGGTCCTAATCCAGGCACTTGTCATCTCCCGTCTGGATTACTGCAACTCGCTGTTGGCTGGGCTCCCTGCCTGTGCCATTAAACCCCTACAACTCATCCAGAACACCGCAGCCCGTCTGGTGTTCAACCTTCCCAAGTTCTCTCACGTCACCCCGCTCCTCCACTCTCTCCACTGGCTTCCAGTTGAAGCTCGCATCCGCTACAAGACCATGGTGCTTGCCTACGGAGCTGTGAGGGGAACGGCACCTCCGTACCTTCAGGCTCTGATCAGGCCCTACACCCAAACAAGGGCACTGCGTTCATCCACCTCTGGCCTGCTCGCCTCCCTACCTCTGAGGAAGCACAGTTCCTGCTCAGCCCAGTCAAAACTGTTCACTGCTCTGGCACCCCAATGGTGGAACAAGCTCCCTCACGACGACAGGACAGCGGAGTCAATCACCACCTTCCGGAGACACCTGAAACCCCACCTCTTTAAGGAATACCTAGGATAGGATAAAGTAATCCTTCTAACCCCCCCTTAAAAGATCTAGATGCACTATTGTAAAGTGGTTGTTCCACTGGATATCATAAGGTGAATGCACCAATTTGTAAGTCGCTCTGGATAAGAGCGTCTGCTAAATGACTTAAATGTAAAGATGTTGAAGTCTCTTACTAAAGAGATGGGACTGATAGATATCTGGAGAGAGACTAATAGCTCATCTATGGACTATACATACTACTGTAATGTCCATAACACCTACTCCCGTATAGATTACATGTATATCATCCCAAAGAGTTTCATAAATTCAGCCACGTGTACAGTCGGACCCATAGCACTTTCAGATCACGCTTTTGTCCACCTCTGCAACAACATTCCAAGGTCAAAGATCTGGAAATTCAACACCTCCATGTTATCAAACAAAGTGTTCCATACATTGGTAACTACATGGATAGACAACTACACACAAGATAACAAAGATTCTCCTGTTTCTCCGGCCACAATGTGGGACGCTGCCAAAGACACACTAAGAGGTCATCTAATTGTATATGCTTCCTCTAAGAAAAAAGCAATGGAAGCACACAGGCTAGATCTTGAGAGGGAGCTGGAACACTATGAAAAAGTACATAAACAATCCCGACAGCACCTCCTGGAGTCACCTTAAAGCAGCCAAAGCTGAATTTGGACTATACTCGGGAGATAAAAAAAAGTTTTACTAAACAGAAATACCATGAGTATAGCAATAGGCCAAGTAGATTGCTTGCCAATTAAAAAAAAGAGCAGTCAGAGTGTACAATCATGGCTAACCGAACAGCAGAGGACCAGGTCACATATGACCCAAAAAAGATAAATGTTTCATGATTTTTACTGCAAACTATATACCTCTGAGAGAAAACATACGGAGGCAGAACTCCACTCCTTCCTAGAGGGAATCTCGCTACCTAAACTATCAGAGACCGACCGAGAAGATCTCATCTCCCCCTTCACTCCTGAGATGTTGGAGGCAATTACCTCCATGCCACCTAATAAGTCCCCAGGCCCAGATGGATTCCCCAGAGAGTTCTACAAAGCTTTTTGGCCCCAGTTTAGCCCTATTTTCATGCCAATGCTGGATGATTTTTACAAAAACTGACCCTCTATCCTGCTCGTCCTTCTGGCGTATAAGCTTGTTGGATTTCGACTACAGAATAATTACCAAATTTCTCGCCAAAAGACTAAACACTCTTTTTCCCAAAATAATACAAGCGGACCAAACTGGATTTATTAGAGACAGATACTCTTCTAATAACAGTCGCTGTCTTTTTGATATTATTGATCAAGTAAACGCACAGAAGACCCCTGTCCTGCTGGCTTCAGTGGATGCTGAGAAGGCGTTTGACAGGATGGAGTGGAGCTTTCTGTTCTCAGTCTTAGAAAAGTTCAATATGGGCCCAAACAGATTCCCTTTGGGACGGGGCACAAGACAAGGATGCTCTCTGTCCCCCCTGCTCTATTTGTTGGGGGCGGAGCCTCTGACAGAGTTGATAAGGAGCAATCCAAGTATTATGGGTGTTTCTGCAGGCGGCCTGCTGCACAAGATTTCGCTTTACATGGATGTTATCTTGCTCTACATATCCAACCCTGAGAAATCCCTGCCTCCCATTTTATACACAATTGCTCAGTATGGCAAGTTTTCAGGTTATAAGATACATTTTAGCAAATCCACTGTCTGCCCTCTCAATCTTACACTCACCAGCTCTATGAAGACACAATGTCAATTTCAATGGAAGTCAGGGGTTTCAATACCTTGGGATCTTCATAACACCAGGTCTGAATAGCCTTTAAGGAAAATTATCTTCCACTCCTAGATCGAATCAAGAACGATCTCCCTCCCAATTAGCCTAGTCAGAAGAATTAATGTCATCCGTATGAACATCCTCCGTAGACTGAACTATTTATTTCACATGCTCCCATGCTATCACCCAGTTTCCTTTTTCAAAACAACTAACCAAAGCTTCACCAAATTTTTATGGGGCAATAAAAAAAACCTAGGATCAACTGCTCCACTCTATCGAAACCTGAATCTAAGGGTGGTCTTGCCCTTCCCTCCCTTCAATTGTACTATTGGTCTACCCAAATCCACAACATGCTAACATGGATCACAAACAGACAAGAGTCAACGTGGATTCAGATAGAAGCCCAATCCTGTGGTTCATTGCCCCTAAGCTCAATTATATTCATTAATAACTTTAGTGAAGTGGGCAACATAGCCAAAACCTTTGTGATTTACAGCACCCTACTAGCGTGGAGGGATTAAGAAATACCTGGGCATTTCCTCCAAAATATGTTCTCACTCGCCTATAGTAGGCAACCCAGACTTGCCAAAAGCCCAGAATGATGCCAACTTTGATCTTTGGCATACTGTTGGAATCAGAACCTTTTCAGACCTATTTCATCAGAAAATCACTACACTGAAATCCTTTCAAGAGTTCTGCAGTGAATTCAATGTGCCAAAAAATAATAATAATAATCTAATTAGACATGTCATTCACTCATTTACTTCCAAGAGGAGGTTTAGAGCTCAGCTGAATGAGGTTGAAACCCTTCTTGTCACAGCACAATCCATTAAAGGCAAAATATCTTATATCTATAGACTCCTTTCTGAGAAAGGAGGCTCCTCCTTTACTCCTTTGAAAATAATCTGGGAAAGGGACCTTGGTCTGACTATCAGTGATGAGTTATGGACGGAGGTTTGCGACAGGGTATACTGCTCCTCTACTAATGTAAAAATGAAAGAATCTAATTACAAATTGTATTACATTCCAATGAGACTCCACAGAATGAAAACAGACATTTTTCCTAACCGTAGAAGATGTACCTCTGAAAATGGAACCTATATGCATTTCTTTTGGAGCTGTAGAGAGATTGCCAGATTTTGGTAATCTATACATACTGCTGCACACAAAATACTAGATGTACAGTTTGATATGATCCCGTGTATCTATCTTCTTAATGCCCAGCAGGACTTTGTTCTTGATCCTGACAAAGAAAATGAGCTCATGACTCTTACATACTTTGCTAAGAAATGCATTCTTCTATTGTGGGCCTCTAATACTTCTCCTACATTTAAAATGTGGATTGACCAGAGTGTTGACTTTCTCCAACTTGAAAAGCTCACTTATGACCTCAGCAAGAGACAGCCCAAGTTTGATAGACTCCGGTCTCCACTACTCAACTATATTTCAAATTGGACAAAATGAGCAGAAACATGTTGTGTAAGGTGCTGTAAAAACTAAAGATTTGCTCGTCGTCTCAGCTTAGGCTGGAAATAGCTAATAAGAACCTTGATAGTGCTGCTGCAAGTCTTATATATATATATATCATTTCTATTTGAATAATTAATCTTTATATTAAAAATATTTGTCTTTTTTATTATTGTTAGTTTTTATAAATAATATATGTTTTAAGTCTGTCACATCTGTGAATGTGGAATGTGTTTTGTTGGTTGAAAAACCAAAAACTGTTAAGTAAAAAAACTAAACTACAAGTATATAAATGACAAAGTACTGAGTAAAAGTAGTTTTCAAAATCCAACATGCCTTTAATATTTTTTCAGTTTCTGTTACCTTAATGTTTTCACACATTACCTGTTCCTTTCAATTTAAGGGAGAAATAGCAAATGTACTGTATGTAGTAGGTAATTTAATTGGTTGCAACAAAGACATGTGTTTTTCAAAAAAAAAATAGTCACCTCATTTCTATCAGCATGTTAAACGCACAACCAGAGGGAAACAAATTCGAGACCAGCTTTACTCCACACACAGATGCGTACAAAGCTCGCCCTCCACTTGGCAAATCTTACCATATTTATCAGGTATGAAGGTAAGACCCAGATGCAGACCACGTCAATGAAACAATAGTTTAATACTCACAGGGGCAAGCAATAGTAACTTTAGTTAACTCTACCTACATGTACATACTACCTCAACTAACTGGTGCCCCCGCACATTCACCCTGTACCGGCATCCCCTGTATATATTGTTATATTTTAATGTTGCCCTTTAATTACTTTTCTCTTACTCTTATCTGTCTTTTTTGAAACTGCAGAGTTGGTTAGAGGCTCGTAAGTAAGCCTTTCACTGTAAGGTCTACACCTGTTTTATTCAGCATTTCACTGTAAGGTCTACACCTGTTGTATTCGGCGCATGTGACTAATAAGATTTGATTTAACAGTACAAGGCAGGCAGGGGTCAGTAACCAGAGGTGTGGCAACGGTACCAGACCACAGGTAGGCTCAGGTTCTGGGTAGGCAGAGGTCAGAAACAGGAGACAAAGAGCTGTGAGACATGGTTTTAACTCAGGACACATTAAAAGGTGGGATGTATACGAAGAGTACGGAGCAACAGAAGATGAACAGCAGAGGGCCTAATAATCTTGGAGATGGGAAATGGGCCAATAACCTGGGGGGGGAGAGTTTGCGAGATCCACCCGGAGTGGCAGATCCCGGGTGGACAGACATACCTTCTGCCCTAGCCGATACTGGGGAGCTGTGGTCTGATAGCAATCCTCTTGTCTTCGATACCTTGAGGTGGTATTGAGGAGGGCCAATCGGGCTCTCCTTCAGGTTAGACGACAGCGGCGGACAAACATCTCGGCAGAAGGTATGCCGACCTCTTCCTCCTGCTCGGGGAAAAGCGGAGGCTGATACCCCAGGGAACACTCGAACGGAGATAGGCCCATGGCAGAGCAGGGTAGGGTGTTGCGGGCGTACTCGACTCACACCAGCTGCTAGCTCCAGGTGGTGGGGTTGGCGGAGACCAGGCAGTGCAGAGTAGTCTCTAGATCGTGGTTTGCTCGCTCCCACTTGCCAGTGGACTGGTGGTGGAACCCAGAGGACAGGTTGGCCGACGATCCAATGAGGGCGTAGAATGCCTTCCAGACCCCGGATGAGAACTGAGGCCCCTGGTCGGAGACCAGGTCCACGGGCAGTCCATGGATCCGGAAGACGTGCTACACCATGGGCTGTGCCGTCTCCTTGGCCACGGGTAGTTTGGGGAGAGGAATGAAGTGGGCTGCTTTGGATAACCGGTCGACCAGTCAGGATTGCAGTGTAGCCCTCAGACCGGGGGGGGGGGGGACCCGTGATGAAATCCAGAGATATGTTGGACCAGGGACGGTGAGTGTGACAGGCTAGCCTGGAGGAATTGGCCCACTCCAGGACCGCGTAGCGGACAACCTCAGGCACGAACATCTGGTTATCTTGACCCCCCCAGGTTTCGGCTACGACCGCTGCGCCTCCCGGACCTGTTCCCCTATACCCCAGCTGAGTGCCGTCCCCAGGCAAGAGGTAGGAAGGATTGTCTCGGGCTCCGGGGTGCTAGCCGTGGGGTTATAGCGGTGAAACAAAACATCTGGCTTGACGTTCTTGGACCCCGACTGGTAGGAGGGGGAAAGTAGAACTGGGTAAACAGTGCCCATTTCAGTTGCCTGGAGTTGAGGTGATTGGCGGTGCGGAGATACTCCAGATTTTTGTTGTCTGTCCACTCAATGAACGGATGCTCCACCCCTTCAAGCCAGTGCCTCCATTGCCATCTTCACTGCTAGAAGCTCCCGATTCCCCACATCATTATTCCTTTGTGGCGTTGAGGCGGTGGGAGAAGGCAGCGCAAGGATGCAACTTCCAATCCAGGGCAGAACGTTCATCCACACTGCATCTTCTTTAGGAGTGCTATTTATATCCTGTCGACTACTGATCATTCATCCACACTGCATCTTCTTTAGGAGTGCTATTTATATCCTGATCATTCATCCACACTGCATCTTCTTTAGGAGTGCTATTTATATCCTGATCATTCATCCACACTGCATCTTCTTTAGGAGTGCTATTTATATCCTGATCATTCATCCACACGGCATCTTCTTTAGGAGTGCTATTTATATCCTGTCGACTACTAATCATTCATCCACACTGTGTGTCTCATCATTGCAGGTAATTTGTGACAAATGTATAAAGTATGTGTTTTATAAACTCATGAACACCAGCCAGTATATTAGCCCGGTTCTGTTAGTTTAGGTGGATTATACTTCACCACCAGAGGGGGACGTTGAGTAATATTTCAGGTTAATTTGATATATTTTTATACTAAAATGGATGACAGTTTATTCTGATGTTGTGAATATGAGATTACACATGGAAACAATGTATTATTTTTATTATAGTAAATTAGAAATTATTAGGAATTGTTAAATCCACTATATGATCACAATAACTTTGACAGACATTTTGATCGTTTTTTGTTAGTTTATTATAGAAGGCAGATTTGTGGAGAATTGCTGTAGGAGTGCTATTTATATCCCATCACTACTGATCATTCATCCATACTGTGTGTGTCCCATCTTTGCAGCTTTGGAAATAAATGAACTATCCATCCATTGCTCCTTCCTGTGTTGATTCACTGATTTGAGAGACGGGACTAGGAAGGTCACGCTAGCTCGATATTTAGCTGAAGCTTGCAAACGTTAGTCACACCTCATGCTTCCATGTACTGTGTGGTTGTGTTATCTAGAGGGAACCCGTTAGCACAGTAGGATCTGGTGCCTCTTGCAGTGGGTTCAAATCGACAGAGGAAATCAACCTGCTTGCTCCTTTTTGTTTTGTCAACTTTTCGATGGGGATGTTATGTTTGATACCGGAGCTACGAGGCCTGCGTCCAAATCGCTAAGCAGTAAACTTCAAAGCAGTGTACCGATGCCTGTATCACTTTATCAGCAGCACGTCATCAATGGCGTCTGAAGCTTCATTTCATCAAACAACCACCTGATTGGTTTGGTATTGGGCTTGTTCGACACTGCAGGCGACTGCCAACTGACTGATCTACAAATCACCTTGCATCATAAATAACTACTCATTATTATTTATAAATCAGTCACCATTTACCCACAATGCAGCATGGATTTGATGCTCTCGAGCACGGTGAGTGGTTTAGTAGATGACTTAAAGGCTATGCTGCTACGGTGTGGGATGTCATCTATAATAATGACATAAAGGCTATGCTGCTACGGTGTGGGATGTCATCTATAATAATGACATAAAGGCTATGCTGCTACGGAGTGGGATGTCATCTATAATAATGACATAAAGGCTATGCTGCTACGGTGTGGGATGTCATCTATAATAATGACATAAAGGCTATGCTGCTACGGTGTGGGATGTCATCTATAATAATGACATAAAGGCTATGCTGCTACGGTGTGGGATGTCATCTATAATAATGACTTAAAGGCTATGCTGCTACGGTGTGGGATGTCATCTATAATAATGACATAAAGGCTATGCTGCTCCGGTGTGGGATGTCATCTATAATAATGACATAAAGGCTATGCTGCTACGGTGTGGGATGTCATCTATAATAATGACATAAAGGCTATGCTGCTACGGTGTGGGATGTCATCTATAATAATGACATAAAGGCTATGCTGCTACGGTGTGGGATGTCATCTATAATAATGACATAAAGGCTATGCTGCTACAGTGTGGGACGTCATCTATAATAATGACATAAAGGCTATGCTGCTGCGGTGTGGGATGTCATCTATAATAATGACATAAAGGCTATGCTGCTACGGTGTGGGACGTCATCTATAATAATGACATAAAGGCTATGCTGCTACAGTGTGGGATGTCATCTATAATAATGACATAAAGGCTATGCTGCTACGGTGTGGGATGTCATCTATAATAATGACATAAGGCTATGCTGCTACGGTGTGGGATGTCATCTATAATAATGACATAAAGGCTATGCTGCTACGGTGTGGGATGTCATCTATAATAATGACATAAAGGCTATGCTGCTACGGTGTGGGATGTCATCTATAATAATGACATAAAGGCTATGCTGCTGCGGTGTGGGATGTCATCTATAATAATGACATAAAGGCTATGCTGCTACGGTGTGGGATGTCATCTATAATAATGACATAAAGGCTATGCTGCTACGGTGTGGGATGTCATCTATAATAATGACATAAGGCTATGCTGCTACGGTGTGGGATGTCATCTATAATAATGACATAAAGGCTATGCTGCTACGGTGTGGGACGTCATCTATAATAATGACATAAAGGCTATGCTGCTGCGGTGTGGGATGTCATCTATAATAATGACATAAAGGCTATGCTGCTACAGTGTGGGATGTCATCTATAATAATGACATAAAGGCTATGCTGCTACGGTGTGGGATGTCATCTATAATAATGACATAAAGGCTATGCTGCTACGGTGTGGGATGTCATCTATAATAATGACATAAAGGCTATGCTGCTACGGTGTGGGACGTCATCTATAATAATGACATAAAGGCTATGCTGCTACGGTGTGGGATGTCATCTATAATAATGACATAAAGGCTATGCTGCTACGGTGTGGGATGTAATCTATAATAATGACATAAAGGCTATGCTGCTGCGGTGTGGGATGTCATCTATAATAATGACATAAAGGCTATGCTGCTACGGTGTGGGACGTCATCTATAATAATGACATAAAGGCTATGCTGCTACGGTGTGGGATGTCATCTATAATAATGACATAAAGGCTATGCTGCTACGGTGTGGGACGTCATCTATAATAATGACATAAAGGCTATGCTGCTACGGTGTGGGATGTCATCTATAATAATGACATAAAGGCTATGCTGCTACGGTGTGGGATGTCATCTATAATAATGACATAAAGGCTATGCTGCTACGGTGTGGGATGTCATCTATAATAATGACATAAAGGCTATGCTGCTACGGTGTGGGATGTCATCTATAATAATGACATAAAGGCTATGCTGCTACGGTGTGGGACGTCATCTATAATAATGACATAAAGGCTATGCTGCTGCGGTGTGGGATGTCATCTATAATAATTTGGCTGTTCTAAATTCTGTGTTGCTCAAAGCCTTGAGTAATGATCCTATTTTTGAGACAATTGGCTGGAAAGGATCAATGCTTCAGGAATCTTTGTTTCCCCATCATGGAATCTATCTATTTTTGATGTTGGGGATTTTCCCGGCCATCATTCTGTATGTCTCTGCTCTTCTGATCTGCAGTCATGTTTTAGTTGGGTTTTGTTAGTTGGGTTCTAACTGGTCTCCATTAGTTGGACTCCAGCTCGCTGACCATAGTGTCACGAACCGGCTCGAAGACTGTAACAAAAAGTGAGACAACGTGGAGATAAAGAATAACAAAATATATTTATTAACAGAAGTAAAGTAAAGAGAATTAACAATGGTGTGTGTTTAGTCAGTAGTGTAAGTGAGTGATCGCGTGTATACATGTGATAATGAGGGGTGTTGAAAGGTTCCAACGCAAACAACCAAAATCTGTCTGTGTCTGCATGGAGAGAGTCTCCTCAATGAACGGGGAAGAGGTGCATTTATCCTGGGACACACCCAGCCCAGGTGTGTCCCATTTCACTGAAGACCCTCCCGGCTCCGCCCACCGACATCCTATTAAGGAAAAACAAGAGAAAAGAGATAGAATTCAGCAGACAGAGTGGGAGGGTTGTCACAGCAGTCTGATGATATACCAGGGCCTGGGGATGCAGTTAGGTTTGTATGCAGTCTGGTGTTATACCAGGGACTGGGGATGCAGTTAGGTTTGTATACAGTCTGGTGATATACCAGGGACTGGGGATGCAGTTATGTTTGTATGCAGTCTGGTGATATACCAGGGACTGGGGATGCAGTTAGGTTTGTATGCAGTCTGGTGATATACTGGGGATGTAGTTAGGTTTGTACAGCCTGGTGATATACCAGGGACTGGGGATGCAGTTAGGTTTGCACAGTCTGATGATATACCAGGGACTGGGGATGTAGTTAGGTTTGTATGCAGTCTGGTGATATACCAGGGACTGGGGATGTAGTTAGGTTTGTACAGTCTGGTAATATACCAGGGACTGGGGATGTAGTTAGATTTGTACAGTCTGGTAATATACCAGGGACTGGGGATGCAGTTAGGTTTGTATGCAGTCTGGTGATATGCCAGGGACTGGGGATGTAGTTAGGTTTGTACAGTCTGGTGATATACCAGGGCCTGGGGATGTAGTTAGGTTTGTATGCAGTCTGGTGATATACCAGGGACTGGGGATGCAGTTAGGTTTGTATGCAGTCTGGTGATATACCAGGGACTGGGGATGCAGTTAGGTTTGTATACAGTCTGGTGATATACCAGGGACTGGGGATGTAGTTAAGTTTGTACAGTCTGATGATCTACCAGGGACTGGGGATGTAGTTAGGTTTGTATGTAGTCTGGTGATATACCAGGGACTGGGGATGCAGTTAGGTTTGTATGCAGTCTGGTGATATACCAGGGACTGGGGATGTAGTTAGGTTTGTATGCAGTCTGATGATATACCAGGGCCTGGGGATGTAGTTAGGTTTGTATGCAGTCTGATGATATACCAGGGCCTGGGGATGTAGTTAGGTTTGTACAGTCTGATGATCTATCAGGGACTGGGGATGCAGTTAGGTTTGTATACAGTCTGGTGATATACCAGGGACTCGGGATGCAGTTAGGTTTGTATGCAGTCTGGTGATATACTGGGGATGTAGTTAGGTTTGTACAGTCTGGTGATATACCAGGGACTGGGGATGCAGTTAGGTTTGTACAGTCTGATGATATACCAGGGACTGGGGATGTAGTTAGGTTTGTATGCAGTCTGGTGATATACCAGGGACTGGGGATGTAGTTAGGTTTGTACAGTCTGGTAATATACCAGGGACTGGGGATGTAGTTAGGTTTGTACAGTCTGGTAATATACCAGGGACTGGGGATGCAGTTAGGTTTGTATGCAGTCTGGTGATATACCAGGGACTGGGGATGTAGTTAGGTTTGTACAGTCTGGTGATATACCAGGGCCTGGGGATGTAGTTAGGTTTGTATGCAGTCTGGTGATATACCAGGGACTGGGGATGCAGTTAGGTTTGTATGCAGTCTGGTGATATACCAGGGACTGGGGATGTAGTTAGGTTTGTATGCAGTCTGATGATATACCAGGGCCTGGGGATGTAGTTAGGTTTGTATGCAGTCTGATGATATACCAGGGCCTGGGGATGTAGTTAGGTTTGTACAGTCTGATGATCTACCAGGGACTGGGGATGCAGTTAGGTTTGTATACAGTCTGGTGATATACCAGGGACTGGGGATGCAGTTAGGTTTGTATGCAGTCTGGTGATATACTGGGGATGTAGTTAGGTTTGTACAGTCTGGTGATATACCAGGGACTGGGGATGCAGTTAGGTTTGTACAGTCTGATGATATACCAGGGACTGGGGATGTAGTTAGGTTTGTATGCAGTCTGGTGATATACCAGGGACTGGGGATGTAGTTAGGTTTGTACAGTCTGGTAATATACCAGGGACTGGGGATGTAGTTAGGTTTGTACAGTCTGGTAATATACCAGGGACTGGGGATGCAGTTAGGTTTGTATGCAGTCTGGTGATATACCAGGGACTGGGGATGTAGTTAGGTTTGTACAGTCTGGTAATATACCAGGGACTGGGGATGTAGTTAGGTTTGTACAGTCTGGTAATATACCAGGGACTGGGGATGCAGTTAGGTTTGTATGCAGTCTGGTGATATACCAGGGACTGGGGATGTAGTTAGGTTTGTACAGTCTGGTAATATACCAGGGACTGGGGATGCAGTTAGGTTTGTATGCAGTCTGGTGATGTAGTTAGGTTTGTACAGTCTGGTGATATACCAGGGACTGGGGATGTAGTTAGGTTTGTACTGTCTGATGATATACCCGGGCCTGGGGATGCAGTTAGGTTTGTACAGTTTGGTGATATACCAGGGACTGGGGATGTAGTTAGGTTTGTATGTAGTCTGGTGATATACCAGGGACTGGGGATGCAGTTAGGTTTGTATACAGTCTGGTGATATACCAGGGACTGGGGATGCAGTTAGGTTTGTATACAGTCTGATGATATACCAGGGACTGGGGATGCAGTTAGGTTTGTACAGTCTGATGATATACCAGGGACTGGGGATGCAGTTAGGTTTGTACAGTCTGATGATATACTGGGGATGCAGTTAGGTTTGTATACAGTCTGATGATATACCAGGGACTGGGGATGCAGTTAGGTTTGTAAAGTCTGATGATATTCCAGGGACTGGGGATGTAGTTAGGTTTGTACAGTCTGATGATATACCAGGGACTGTGGATGCAGTTAGGTTTGTACAGTCTGATGATATACCAGGGACTGGGGATGTAGTTAGGTTTGTTTTCCTCTAGCTATTCTCCAGTTTTCTCCCAGCAGCGTTCATAGAACATAGATCACTGTTAAACTATGCTGCAGAGTTCCTAGTTTGACAGATAATTCAACCAGTGTGTGACCAGTGGGTTTCTTTAAATGAATGAATATGAAACTGCCTTAAATACAGATGTGAAGGACAGTATGTTTTAAATTCTCACTCAAAATATGCACTGCTCTATTTGAACGTCTCAATATAATATTATTATTTAATGAAAGAAATAAAAATACATTTGTGTGCAACAAAAAAAGTATCTAAACTGCGTTTCCCTCCAGACGGCGATGTGCGTCTTTCAGGTGATGCTGCCAGCGTGACGTATAATCTAGTGGACGGAAGGGATCAACAACAACGAGTCAGCCACCTTTGTAGCCAACAGCCGAAACATTTAGACTTTTTCTGTGCATATTTGCCTCTGTGTTTTACATATACTTCTGACGTCTAGTTAATTGCGCCCATTTAAATGTTATAGGTACATTGTTAGTCAACTAGCTGGCTTGATAAGTTAGCCTAGCACTAAACTAGTCGCTCATGCTAGCTAGCTAGCCAGCTAACATCCCCGACCATGAGCTCACTGATGCATTCCCCCCCTGCTAAAGAAGAGGAGGTCTGCTGGACGGAGAAAGAAGCTCTGGGGCTGAACATTGTCGTGAAAGAGGAGAAGGAAGAGGAGGATGTTACAGTAAAACAAGAAGTAGAGGGTGAGGCTGTTACAGTGAAAGAAGAAGAGAAAGATGTTTCAGTGAAAGAAGAGGAAGACTCGTTCAGAATGGAGGAGGATGTTACAGTAAAAGAAGAGGAGGCAGAGAAAGAGGACGATACAGTTTTTGAAGTGAAGGAGGAGAAAGAGGGAGAGAGAACGGTCATATTGACAGAGGAGTCAGGAGAACTGATTACCATCAGTAAGTACTGTCTTAAAAACGGGCTCTAACTGTCAAGTTTTTGAGCGAATGTTGTTTTAAAGCAGCATGCTACTGAAATTCTATACTTGAAAATGTTGTTCTATAGTATAAGAATTTATGTTATAATATAATGTTAAAGCTACATTTTAAAATGGGTGGTTAAAGCCCTGAATGCTGATCGGCTGACAGCCGTGGTATATCAGGTCGTATACCATGGGTATGACAAAACATGTATTTTTACTGTTCTAATTACGTTGGTAACCAGTTTATAATAGCAATAAGCCACCTCGGGTTTGTGATATATGGCCAATATACCACGGCTAAGGGCTGTATCCAGGCACTCTGCGTTGCGTCGTGCGTAAGAACAGTCTTTAACCATGCTTTATTGGCCATATACCACACTTCCTCTGGTCTTATTGCTTAACTGTGACATGTGTATACCATCAGAGTCAGCAGAGCTGGTAGCTCTATAATAATAGATAATGTCATGTTTCAGGCTGAGCAGAGCTCTATAATAATAGATAATGTCATGTTTCAGGCTGAGCAGAGCTCTATAATAATAGATAATGTCATGTTTATAGGCTGATCAGAGCTGTATAATAATAGATAATGACATGTTTATCTATTATTATAGAGCTCTGCTCAGCCTATAAACATGACATTATCTATTATTATAGAGCTCTGATCACATTATAAAATGTGGTCCTCATGAGAGCCAGTTTTCATCATAGCGATCCATAACTAGTGGTTTCCTCATTAGCAGATATACTACATCCATAACTAGTGGTTTCCTCATTACCAGATATACTACATCCATAACTAGTGGTTTCCTCATTACCAGATATACTACATCCATAACTAGTGGTTTCCTCATTACCAGATATACTACATCCATAACTAGTGGTTTCCTCATTACCAGATATACTACATCCATAACTAGTGGTTTCCTCATTACCAGATATACTACATCCATAACTAGTGGTTTCCTCATTACCAGATATACTACATCCATAACTAGTGGTTTCCTCATTACCAGATATACTACATCCATAACTAGTGGTTTCCTCATTACCAGATATACTACATCCATAACTAGTGGTTTCCTCATTACCAGATATACTACATCCATAACTACTGGTTTCCTCATTATCAGATATACTACATCCATAACTAGTGGTTTCCTCATTAACAGATATACTACATCCATAACTAGTGGTTTCCTCATTAACAGATATACTACATCCATAACTAGTGGTTTCCTCATTACCAGATATACTACATCCATAACTAGTGGTTTCCTCATTACCAGATATACTACATCCATAACTAGTGGTTTCCTCATTACCAGATATACTACATCCATAACTAGTGGTTTCCTCATTACCAGATATACTACATCCATAACTAGTGGTTTCCTCATTACCAGATATACTACATCCATAACTAGTGGTTTCCTCATTACCAGATATACTACATCCATAACTAGTGGTTTCCTCATTAGCAGATATACTACATCCATAACTAGTGGTTTCCTCATTACCAGATATACTACATCCATAACTAGTGGTTTCCTCATTAGCAGATATACTACATCCATAACTAGTGGTTTCCTCATGACCAGATATACTACATCCATAACTAGTGGTTTCCTCATTACCAGATATACTACATCCATAACTAGTGGTTTCTTCATTACCAGATATACTACATCCATAACTAGTGGTTTCCTCATTAGCAGATATACTACATCCATAACTAGCGGTTTCCTCATTAGCAGATATACTACATCCATAACTAGTGGTTTCCTCATTACCAGATATACTACATCCATAACTAGCGGTTTCCTCATTACCAGATATACTACATCCATAACTAGTGGTTTCCTCATTACCAGATATACTACATCCATAACTAGTGGTTTCCTCATTACCAGATATACTACATCCATAACTAGTGGTTTCCTCATTACCAGATACACTACGTCCATAACTAGTGGTTTCCTCATTACCAGATATACTACATCCATAACTAGTGGTTTCCTCATTAGCAGATATACTACATCCATAACTAGCGGTTTCCTCATTAGCAGGGAGGAGTTTCTGCAACCAAATTGTGTGTGCTTTGCCCTCGTGCCGCAATTTTAGCAAACACAGAAAGGGGCCTATATTGGAGACCAAAAGTTGTCATGCTCCTTAGGATTTCAACAACTTTAATAACTTATTTCTAGCCTACAATCATCGATGTTACTACTAATGTGAAAACAAGACAAAATGACTATTGTTGCTCACTTGACCGTCTTAATATAATTGTCAAATAATATTAACATTCATTAAAGACTTCAATTGTTGTACAACATCATGGCTATGCTGTTAGCATCACCTTTTTCAGTCGATTTCTACTGTTGTGGGCCTTTCACCATCTGTCTGACTTTTTCATTCACACAGGAGAGATACGGGACTATCGTGGATCCTCTGGGGAGCCTCAACAACATCATGATGCTGACGAGGTAGAGAAGAGTGTCTCCAGATCAGAACTCCTCAAGAAACACCAGCAGAGACCCACAGGGAAGAAACCTCACTGCTGCTCTGACTGTGGGAAGATCTTTTCAAAGTCATATATACATTACAATCACACCAGATAATTCACACAGGAGAGAAACGTTATAGCTGTGCTCAATGTGGGAAGAGTTTTGCTACATCTAGCAATCTGACTATACACCAGAGAACACACACAGGAGAGAAATATCATAGCTGTGATCAATGTGGGAAGAGATACTCTCGTAAAAGATGTCTGACTAAACATCAGAAAATACATTTAGATGTTTCATGATATCAATGAAATAATGTTACAATGTAGAATGTTTTAACATTGTAGAAGGAGTATTTTAATGATGTCACAATGGCATGATAATGATGGCAAAGTTGTCTAATTACTATGTCATTGTTTTTCCAGGCCACTATAGTGTCTTCTCAGATAATGGTAGCTAGCACTGTCATTTAAGCTGCCGTCAGAGTCAGTCAGAATGTCACAATGTATAACCCTAAACGTTTGTCCCCTGTTTAATTGATTTCTACATGATATGGATATTAGCCTCAGGGGGAAAATCCAGGCTCTGAATTGAAAGAGTTACTATTTATGAGATTTAACAAAAAGTGACTAACAAAAAAAGAGCTGTGTTCCACTTACCACGTTGGTGACCCACTTGAATCAAAATGCAACACTTCAAAATGTAGCGAGCTGTTTTCTACAAGTTGTCCTCTAACCAGTGAGGTAAAATACATCTCCCATTTCCATGTGTTTTTTTTTAGTTGTGCTAGTTTCAACAGCACGTACAACCTGATTTCCCCCCTAATCGATATCAGTGATTTATTGCTACTTGTCAAAACAACAGCGTTTTTGGTGCTTGTGCAGTTTATAAGGTGCTTGTTTTAAAAAATACAAGTAATATGATTATTGTGGCAGATGTTTGTGTATATAGCACATTTTATGTTTAGGTTTTCACTTTATCCAAACTGTTTCTGCATATATGTTATTGATTTGGACATCCCGCAAAATGTAATTGAAAAGAAGACTATGTCCTACGAGTCCAATACACATTCGGTTGTAGTTGAAAGTTGAAAAGATATCTTTTGTCAATGACTTGAAAACAACTTCATTTCAACGTACTTGCAGCCTATACACATGGTCACAGTATAATAAATTGGTCTATAATCAATTTTATTAACTATCCTACATCACTGCAGTATTTCTTGACAACATTCAAATGCTAATTGTCTTTATTCCACTACTGAAGAAGCATGACTCAAATCACCTCATATTTCAAACATCCAGCCTGACAAAAGATACATGTTTTATTATTCCATACCTCACCATTAAGTTAATTATTGACAATAGATATTAACAAAGGGGTGTATATTTGGTTTTGATATTTCATATTTACAATTCATGTAACATTTAGTAATATTTATTAATTATGTAAACAACTGACAATTTTGGCTACAATTATATTGACATTGTTTTCCTGCTTTTAGAATATCAGGGTTCATTCTCAGATGTGTTACTAAGTTACTACGGATATTGCAGGAGTTTCCTCTTGAAATCCGACATGTCCGTGGTAAGGAAAACTTGGTTGCTGATTGTCTCAGGGGTGGGCAGTCAAAAGGTTTTGTGTTGTTTCATGTTTTTCCGTATTGGAGATGAGTTTTGTTTGTTTGGGCTCGTCCCAAGACGACGAGAGTTCTAGAAGCTAGTGAGTTTTAGGATTGTATATTATTATTTAGAAATCATTTTTTCCCCCCTTGTTTTTAATTGTTGACAGCCAGTAGACACCATGTTTATATTGGTGAAGGTGAAGCATTGTATTTGATTATAATGTGAAATGGAAGTTGTTTTCTGTTGATGGTAAACATCAGTCTTAATCTGAAGTTTGGATAGTAACGTATAGAAATATGCTTAATCAGATGATTGACATGTGGATAATAAGCTTTATTACGTTATCTTGGGGTTCCGTTCTTTCACTGCCCATCATAGAAGGTCACGGGGTGGTATTGAGAGGGGTATATATATTATTATTATTAGATATTTTAGTTAGCAGCAGAAGGTCTATAGTTCCTGGGAGGCTTGATTTTGCCGTGGTTTCTGGGAGGTTAGAGAACCGTTGAGGATCCCATGGTCATTGTCTGGGAAACAAAAGTTTATCTTTTGTTCTGCTGGGAGTATTTATGGAGAGCTGCTTCGTAGCTGTGGAGAGTCCTTGAAAAAGCAAATGGAATGGTTGTCGTGACTACCTGAGAATTTCTTACGTTTTATGTGGATTCTGTGAATATATGAAAATATGATGAATTGTATGTGTGTATAATCGATTACTAGAGATTTAATGAAGTAATACTGGGAATATAATTAGATACAATTTAAACAACCCATATGTAGACGAACGTAGGTTTTGAGTTGGTATCTTTAATGGATCATTTGATAAAGATGAGGTTTAAGCATTAATTAACAGTCTACAAAGTCTGGCCAGTTGTCTCAGAAACTGATGGGAGTGTGTCCACTTTATGGCAAGTTGCCCTAACGATGTAACTATAAAACGTCCGGGTACTACAATTGAAATAAAACTGCCCTTTAGGCGTAGGGTTCTTCCCAGTATGAGAGGAGTTGCTAGATTTATTGAATAAACCTTTTTCCATAAAGTTAGAGTGAACCAAGGTGTCTGACTAGCTGTTGATGTTGAAGAAGCATCCCGTAAAGGTTCCTGGAGTTTAGGGGTTCTTCAAATTGAAACTGTGGGGGAACCCCTATAAGTTCCTCAAAGAACATTTTGGGGTTCATTTTTTAAACTCCCTGTCCACCCTCCCTGCATTATAAAAAACATATTTTAACAACAATATTGACAATATTGATTTAAATAATTCATTGTTTATTTAGTGGCACCACAAATGTGAATTAATATTTACAAAACACATTACAAAATTGAAACATTTCTGCAGACATGTCAGACCATAATAAATAATACATTTACTTTGTATAGTGCTTTTCATGACATTTTTAAATATATAAATAATGATAATGTACAATAAAAACAATATTGTAGACTTGATGCTAAATACAGATTTTTTAGCTTTAGTGTGTATATCATATTCACTTAGTTATAATAGAAAGTTTGCCATCTTTATGACCGGCCCTGGTAACTTCACCCCAACTTCTCTTATCCCCAGAACACAGTAACTTAACAACATAAGTGTTTTTCTGACATTTTGGGGAAATTGAAGGGAAAATAAAAAATCCAGCCGTAGCAGAGCTCCAAGTCCCATGGGGACGTCCTCGAGGGCGTGGATGTTCTCCCCATCAAAGGCCAGCGGGATTTCACTCTCATGGTGAAATGGATTTCCACCGATGTGCAGTAAAGGAGTGAAGAGCTGTGAAATCTGTGTCAACAAAAGTAAGAAAAGATTAATACACATACAATTAACAAAGAACATAACAAATGTATAGCTGTAGTTTTATATAAGCATGCACACCTATGTTTATGAAGAAACAGATGATTGGTGCATAGGCATACCTTGTCATGGACATAAAGGCCACTCGGGTCCTCGTTGAAGAGGTTGGGCAAGAGCTGCTGTGGTCTCCAGTCCTAGTAAAGTAAAGCAATGATCTTACTACACTTGCTAATTTTATTACAAAATATATTAGAGAAAGGGAAGGAATAAGAGCAAATACCTCTTCTGTATTGTCCTTCAGGGACTGTCAAAATAGCAGGATGATGTCCTCACCCCTGCCTCGCCTCTCTACCTCTGATAGTCCTTGGATTATCTTGTCTATATCCATTCCATGGACCTGATTCATTTCTGAGAAGATAATTTGCACACATTTGAATGCTAATAGATTTCAGTTTGTATTGACTGCTATGTAGGTTAAATGTACACTTCAAATGCAGCTGTCCTACAACATATCTGTACCTTCTTCTTGATCCCAATTGCATTGTGTCCATGTTCTGACCTATGAGAATTTCAAAGGAAGATAAAATGTGTCAAAAAAAAAAAATAAATATATATATATATATATATATATATATATATTAAATAAATATTGAAAGATAAATGGCATCGACATACAGTTGAATGCAAAATAGAAGAACATATTGGAGAAAGCACTAGCCAATACAGTACTGCCATACAGTAACAGTACTGCCATACAGGCCTAATATCACATTTCAAGATATCTTTGTACACAAATTGTTTAATATTTTATCAGGCTGACTTGAAAGATTATACGCAACGTTTTGCTGCGTGGCAATACTGTGTTTGGATTCTGAAGGGCATTTATACAAAAGAGGTAGTCTAGACACTGTATTAATACCATTATCCATTTGAATCACATCAACAGCTACCATCTAAGATATTAATTTACCTCCACATGTAACGTTTCCAAAATGGGATAGTATTGTACATGTAACGTTTCCAAAATGGGATAGTATTGTACATGTAACGTTTTCAAAATGGGATAGTATTGTACATGTAACGTTTCCAAAATGGGATAGTATTGTACATGTAACGTTTCCAAAATGGGATAGTATTGTCCATGTAACGTTTCCAAAATGGGATAGCATTGTACATGTAATGTTTCCAAAATGGGATAGTATTGTACATGTAACATTTCCAAAATGGGATAGTATTGTACATGTAACGTTTCCAAAATGGGATAGTATTGTACATGTAACCTTTCCAAAATGGGATAGTATTGTACATGTAACGTTATGCCCCCTTGTGAGTTAATAGTATTGCATGCTGTAGCAGGCTATATAAAGAGGAAGACCTCCATTGACGATTCAGTTCGTTGTAACATCTCGTCTGGACAGGTCACCGTCCTTAGTTAGTTAGTTAGTTAGTTAACTAAGCTAACGTTAGCTAGTTCATTATCACAAAAGTGAGAACTGATCTAGATTGGAAACTTACATTAATCAGTGTAAAGCCATGTTGGCTTTATGGAAACGATATACAATATATGGGAAAGAATATAGTTGAGGAAATAATCCAAACCTAGTTGTGCCTAGTTAGGACATAACGTTAGCTAGCTAGCTAACGGTACTGTACTGTAGCTCATACAACGCCGACGGTCAAACCCGGCTTTCTAATATTTACGTTAATTAACTATAGTAACGTTATGGAAGATATTCACAGAAAACCAGAATTGTCTTCGTTATTCATTATACGTATGTTATATTATTATATAAATTATTTCGAGACATATTCAGAGCCAAACATCAACCCAACTTAACCTTTTTAACTGTTGTCGCATCCAAACTTGTCACCATCGTTTTCAGTTGTAATTGCGAAGTTCCCGGAAGAAGTCCAGCAACAACGGAGGTTCCTCGTTGAACCCACCTTCTAACAAGTTCTTTGAAGAACCTTTTGGGGCTGTTTTTCATTGACCAAGAACCCTACGGTTCTTAGGGGATCTGAGAACAACTCCAGTTGAACCCTACATTTTTAGAGTGTAGTCGGCACTATTTACTCTCAGATTCAAACATGATGATTAGTATCAACGATCAAGTCAGCTGCTGCTGCTCCAATACAGTATGAGGTGAGACGGTGAACTGATGTTGAACTGGGCAGTCAGCTGCTGCTGCTCCAATACAGTATGAGGTGAGACGGTGAACTGATGTTGAACTGGGCAGTCAGCTGCTGCTGCTCCAATACAGTATGAGGTGAGACGGTGAGCTGATGTTGAACTGGGCAGTCAGCTGCTGCTGCTCCAATACAGTATGAGGTGAGACGGTGAACTGATGTTGAACTGGGCAGTCAGCTGCTGCTGCTCCAATACAGTATGAGGTGAGACGGTGAACTGATGTTGAACTGGGCAGTCAGCTGCTTCTGCTCCAATACAGTATGAGGTGAGACGGTGAACTGATGTTGAATCATAATGATTAAGTTAATTAAAATTAATTTGTGAAACTGTTAATTAGTGAATTAGTGAAAAAATAGTATATGTCTTATTAAATATATTACTCTATTGTTATCATATAGAAACATCATGGAATATTGTACATCATATTAAATATATTACTCTATTGTTATCATATAGAAACATCATGGAATATTGTACATCATATTAAATATATTACTCTATTGTTATCATATAGAAACATCATGGATAATTGTACATCATATTAGCATCAACATATATTATTGTTTCATTCAATTTCACATAATAAGGATATTTAATATTTTCAAGTTCAGAAGTCAGAACCCATCACCTGCTATGTAAAAGAGACAAAAGAATGCACAATGGTCAATGCTATCCGGGATCCTTTGGACATCCCTACCCTAAACCCTAACCTTAACCCCTACCTTAGGGACGTGCCAAGGATGTATCTCTACCTGAAAATACATGATCTAAGTGATTGATAGTTGGTATTCAGCAGTCATAAAGCCTTATTTACTTTAATGAACTACTAAAATAGTGATTTTGTCAGACAGCATAGATAGCAGCTCTACACTTTATTGACTGACTGATCCATTCATCCTTCCATCCCTCCTCAGCCTTCCTCTCCTCTGAAGACCCAGTGAGGGTGGAGCTCAGTCAGAGAGCTGTTGAGGGACTGGTTAGGAAGAACACTTCTACAGCCAGAGAGGTGAGAGGTCACACATGGTTTAGATGGTAAATATTTATGTCCCCTTAGTGGTTCATCACGTCAGCAAAAGGGAATATGTTCCACCATCTATGTTTATTTACATTAGTGCAAATTGTCCACTGATATTGGTGTAATTTCTCACCCCTTTTGGCTGTATGAAAGTTAATTTCCCCTCAGACACACACATTTGTTCTTTGATATTATGAAGGTCATTTGTGTCAAATGTACTTTTCCCCACTCATTCACCCCATCTCTTTACATTGCTTATGTATATTCGGTGGCCAGACTCAAATTCCGAACACAATGCCCATCCTGGCAGATCTAAACCTAATGCAGCACATTGTGACATCTGTGCATCCAGACCTAATGCAGCTTGGAGTGATCAGAAGTCACATTTAGGTGCCAGGTGTAACTGAGGCTGTAGATGCTGCATATCCATTACTTTGAGGGTTTTATATAATTTGACTAAATGTGTTTCTTTCTGTGTTGCAGGGGCAGTCAAGAAATGGAACGGCAAGGCCACAGAACATGACATAAACAGAGCTGTGGAGACCACCTCAAACCCCTGGTAGAGCCGGGGGTGGTGTTTACCACTCCTTCAGCAGGCTGGAAAAGTGGGATTGATCTGTTTGATCCATTTGTTTGTTTCAGTTGAATCCTTTGACATATTGATTTCAACAAATAAACTGGGTTGGTTGAAAAGTGATACTAAACATTCATACCATGCACTATTTTGACAGTGGAACATATACTGATTTTATACTGTTTTTCATACTAAGATGGACCAATAGTCTGTTGATTGGTCAGTCATTGGGTTAATTTGTTTTACAATATGTTCAAATCAAATCAAGCTTTATTTATACAGCACATTTCATACATGGATGCAACACAATGACTTCACAGGAATAAACAAATATTTACCACAACAAACAAGATTAACAACTGAAAGACTAGTGAGCATTCTAAGGAAATTCCATTGATTAAAATATTAACAATTGGATGCAACATCCAACCCAAAATATCAGCTTGTTTTACAATACTGTTTGTTGTTACGTTCCCCAGCAAGAAACCAGAAATGTCCCATAATTAGATTTGTATTTTTTTTTTTTTTATTATAAAATGTTGCTCAAACAGACAAAGAGTCACTGACAACAATCACAATTGAATAGTAACAACAACTGGGACCTAAAAGTCACCCACCATGAGACCCACTAAATCTGCCCAAGAAGAGGAAAACAAAAGAAAAACCCACACCAAACTTAAAGACAGGAAGCAAACCAAAAAGGTGGAGCAACTAAAGGTGTTGACTCTCCACATGTATCAAGACAACTGGAGCACTGGGCCAGACACTCTTAAATAGAACCTGGACCAGCTCAGGTGAAACACCTTCCCACTAACGAGATGGACAAGCCAGCACAGGTGTAACACATACTGACTAACGAGGTGACACCAATCAGTGCGTCCTACGTGCTAACGGAGCTAGACGTGCTAACGGAGCTAGACGTGCTAACGGAGCTAGACGTGCTAACGGAGCTAGACGTGCTAACGGAGCTAGACGTGCTAACGGAGCTAGACGTGCTAACGAGCTAGACGTGCTAACGGGCTACACGTGCTATAGTCCAACCTCAAAACATAAATGGAAAAACCAAAGCCTGAAACACCTTCCCCCTTAGACAAATATATCCTATATTTTTGTTGGACAAGTTTGCTCACCACCAACAGAAAACAACTTCCTTTTCTCATTATAATCATCTACAAAGCTTCACCTTCACCAATATAAACATGGTGTCTACTGGCTGTCAACAATTAAAAACAAGAAGAAAAAAAAAAAACATTTTCTAAATATATAATTTTCTACTTTTTCTAATTTTTTTAAACATTTTTTTTTTAACTCACTAGCTTCTAGAACTCACTAGCTTCTAGAACTCTCGTCTTCCTAAAACTCACTCGTTTCTTGAACTCCAATACGGAAAAACGTTCAGTCAAAATAAATTGTGATCCATGATAACTCACTGGCTAAACACAAAACTATTTAACTACCCACCCTTGAGACAATCAGCAACCAAGTTGTCCTTACCACAGACATGTCTGATTTCAAGAGGAAACTCCTGCAATATCCATAGTAACTTTCCACCTCACTGCAGAGCTTCTCTCTCTTTTCAGGGTTCACTAGATAGGCATGTTGTTGGGTCGGGGACCAATCCCCAATGTCATGCTCTAGTACATTTGGGTTGGCACATCTGAGAATGAACCCTGATATTCTAAAAGCAGGGTAACAATGTCAATATAATTGTACCAAAAAATTGTCAGTTGGTTGCTTGAAAAAATATCATTACTAAATGTTACATGAAATGTAAATATGAAATATGAAAAGCAAATGTACACCCCTTTGTTAATGGTGGGATAGCCCCAATGTCAAAACACAGTTTTAAAGTGTCCAAATCAATAATCAATATGCAGAAACAGTTTGGGATGAATTGAAATCCTAAACATAAAATGTGCTATATACACAAACATCTGCCACAATAATCATATTACTTGTATTTATTTAAACAAGCACCTTATAAACTGCACAAGCACCAGAAACACTGTTGTTTTGACAAGTAGCAATAAATCACTGATATCCATTAGGGGGGAAATCAGGTTGTACATGCTGTTGAAACTAACACAACTAAAAGAAAACATGGAAATGGGAGACATATTTTACCTCACTGGTTAAAGGACAACCTGCAGAAGACAGTCAGCTACATTTTGGACTGATACATTTAAATGTAGGGGGTCGCTGAACAAAATAACACAACACTAATTTGTCATAACTCATCAATATCATGCTAAAATCATTTGTGTGACAGAAGGGAGATGAGGTTGCATGTCATGTTAAAACTAACAGCTCAAAAACCACACAGAATCTGGGAATGTGTACATCACTGGGTAGAGGACAATTGATAGAAAACAGCTAGCTACATTTTGAAGTGTTGTATTTTGATTCAAGTGGGTCACCAACATGTTATACTTAACAACTCTTTCTTTGTTAGTCACTTTTTGTTAAATCTCATAAATAATACTCTTTCAATTCAGAGCCTGGATCTTTCCACTGAGGCTAAGATCAATTAAACAGGGGGCAAATGTTTCAGGTTCTACATTCTGACATCATTAAAATACTCCTACTACAATGTTAAAACATTCTACATTGTGACATTATTTCATTGATATCATGAAACAAATCCTTCATGTATGAATTTTCTGATGTTTGATCAGAGATCTTTTATCAGAGTATCTCTTGTCACATTGATCACAGCTTTGAGGTTTCTCCCCTGTGTGTGTTCTCCGGTGTGAAGTCAGCTTGCTAGATGTATAAAAACTCTTCCCACATTGATCACAGCCATAAGATCTTTCTCCTGTGTGTGTCCTATGGTGTATATTTAGATAGCAAGACGTAGAAAAACTCTTCCCACATTGATTACAGCTATATGGCTTCTCTCCTGTGTGTGTCCTATGGTGTATAGTTAGATAGCTAGATGTAGAAAATCTCTTCCCACATTGACTACAGCTATATGGTTTCTCTCCTGTGTGTGTTCTCTGGTGCAAAGTCAGATGGGTAGATGTAGTAAAACTCTTCCCACATTGATCACAGCCAAAAGGTTTCTCTCCAGTGTGAATTCTTTTATGTATTTTAAGGTCTACTGAAGAGATGAATCTCTTCCCACAGTCAGAGCAGCAGTGAGATTTCGCTCCTATGTGTATTCGCTGGTGTTTCTTGAGGAGTTCTGATCTGGAGAGACTCTTCTCTGCCTCGTCAGTATCATGATGTTGTTGAGGCTCCCCAGAGGATCCACGATAGTCACATCTCTCTCCTGTGTGAACGACAAAGTCACTGTTTATTTGAGGTAAAAGGTGATGCCCAGAGCGTACCCATAAAGTTGTACAACAATTGACATCTGTTAAATTTGACAATTAAGACAGAAAAGTTAGCAACAAAAGTCAAATTTTGTCTTGTTTTCACATTAGTGGTAACTAGAAATAAGTTATTAAAGTTGTTGAAATCCTAAGCAGTGTGCCAGACGACTTTTGGTCTCCAATATAGGCCCCTTTCTGTGTTTGCTAAAATTGCGGCACGAGGGTAACGCGCACACAATTTGGTTGCAGAAACTCCTCCATGCTAAAGAGGAAACCACTAGTTATGGATGTAGTATATCTGGTAATGAGGAAACCACTAGTTATGGATGTAGTATATCTGCTAATGAGGAAACCACTAGTTATGGATGTAGTATATCTGGTAATGAGGAAACCACTAGTTATGGATGTAGTATATCTGGTAATGAGGAAACCACTAGTTATGGATGTAGTATATCTGCCTGGAGCAAAAATGGTGAGCAAAGATTTTAGTTTTTCCACAATGTATTCTGAATATTACAGCTCACTATCAGCACAAGATCAGGAGTGCTACTCAAGGAAACTCACATTAAGCTCTGTGTCTATTCACTAATTCACCACCGTGGGGGAAAACTCAGGGGAGTTCTCATAGGCTGACAGCAAAAATAGCCTCCATTTACAGGTTGCTTTTGAGTGCATTTCACATTACTTTTGGAAAGGAATTGTAAGACTCGTTTGAATGTCCTGGTTAATATGTTTGTGTTATTTGTGTTACAAATCAACTGCTTTATACTTAAAAAACACTTCAACCAGTGAAATGCTCTTTGGCTAGCTTTGCCATCAGCCTGACAATGAGGGTTTGTACACTAAGTGTTAAACAAATTGGCCCATAACTTCACCAAACAATAATACAGACCTCCTGTAGGACACATAACATCACCTAACAACAACATAGACCTACTGTAGGACCCATAACTTCACCTAACAACAACATAGACCTACTGTAGGACCCATAACTTCACCTAACAACAACATAGACCTCCTGTAGGACACATAACATCACCTAACAACAACATAGACCTCCTGTAGGACCCATAACTTCACCAAACAATAACATAGACCTAGGACTATAAATCATTTAATATTTTAGGTGAAACATGGAAACTAAAATGTCTTTGTCATGACATTTCATAACCTGATCACCAGATAATGTTGTGAATAATCCCACTAGGCTACTCTGTAATGGGTTGTCATTCTAAATGTCCTGAATAAAGGAACGTGACAGAATTGCGCATCACATTTAACAAACCAAACATTGAAATACCCTTATAGAAGGTAAAGTAAAAACCCAAACCGGTCCGTGCATCAATACTGGTATATAGTAAAATATGGTTTACCGCCCATCCCCAAGGCTAGGTTGAGTGTGGGCAGACATCGTAAACATCACACTCAGGCAGAGAAGACGTTTGATCCGCCCAAAGACCCAATCCATCTCTACTATTAGTTCATGTTAGTAAACTGTAAACAAACTGTATCCTTTCAGTTGAGCGTCCTAGCACTACGCCTGTCTACCAATCCATCTATACTATTAGTTCATGTTAGTAAACTGTAAACAAACTGTATCCTTTCAGTTGAGCGTACTAGCACTATGCCTGTCTACCAATCCATCTCTACTATTAGTTCATGTTAGTAAACTGTAAACAAACTGTATCCTTTCAGTTGAGCGTACTAGCACTATGCCTGTCTACCAATCCATCTATACTATTAGTTCATGTTAGTAAATTGAAAACAAACTGGATCCTTTCAGTTGAGCGTACTAGTGCTACGCCTGTCTACCAATCCATCTACAGTGGGGCAAAAAAGTATTTAGTCAGCCACCAATTGTGCAAGTTGTCCCACTTAAAAATATGAGAGAGGCCTGTAACTTTCATCATAGGTACACGTCAACTATGACAGACAAAATTAAGAAGAAAAAAAGACAGAAAATCACATTGTAGGATTTTTTATGAATTTATTTGCAAATTATGGTGGAAAATAAGTATTTGGTCACCTACAAACAAGCAAGATTTCTGGCTCTCACAGACCTGTAACTTCTTCTTTAAGAGGCTCCTCTGTCCTCCACTTGTTACCTGTATTAATGGCACCTGTTTGAATTTGTTATCAGTATAAAAGACACCTGTCCACAACCTCAAACAGTCACACTCCAAACTCCACTATGGCCAAGACCAAAGAGCTGTCAAAGGACACCAGAAACAAAATTGTAGACCTGCACCAGGCTGGGAAGACTGAATCTGCAATAGGTAAGCAGCTTGGTTTGAAGAAATCAACTGTGGGAGCAATTATTTGGAAATGGAAGACATACAAGACCACTGATAATCTCCCTCGATCTGAGGCTCCACGCAAGATCTCACCCCGTGGGGTCAAAATGATCACAAGAACGGTGAGCAAAAATCCCAGAAGCACACGGGGGGACCTAGTGAATGACCTGCAGAGAGCTGGGACCAAAGTAACAAAGCCTACCATCAGTAACACACTACGCCGCCAGGGACTCAAATCCTGCAGTGCCAGACGTGTCCCCTTGCTTAACCTCTATGGGCTAGGTGGGACGCTTGTGTAATCCCGTGGCGCGATATTCAAATACCTTAGAAATGCTATTACTTCAATTTCTCAAACATATGACTATTTTACACCATTTTAAAGACAAGATTCTCGTTAATCTAACCACACTGTCCGATTTCAAAAAGGCTTTACAACGAAAGCAAAACATTAGATTATGTCAGCAGAGTATCCAGCCAGAAATAATCAGACACCCATTTTTCAAGCTAGCATATAATGTCACAAAAACCAAAACCACAGCTAAATGCAGCACTAACCTTTGATGATCTTCATCAGATGACACTCCTAGGACATTATGTTATACAATACATGCATGTTTTGTTCAATCAAGTTCATATTTATATAAAAAAAACAGCTTTTAACATTAGCATGTGACTAGCATTCCCACCAAACACTTCCGGTGAATTTACTAAATTACTCACGATAAACGTTCACAAAAAACATAACAATTATTTTAAGAATTATAGATACAGAACTCCTTTATGCACTCGCTATGTCCGATTTTAAAATAGCTTTTCGGTGAAAGCACATTTTGCAATATTCTGAGTAGATAGCCCGGCCATCACAGGCTAGCTATTTTGACACCCACCTAGTGTGGTACTCACCAAACTCAGAATTACTATTAGAAAAATTGGATTACCTTTGCTGTTCTTCGTCAGAATGCACTCCCAGGACTTCTACTTCAATAACAAATGTTGGTTTGGTTCCAAATAATCCATAGTTATATCCAAATAGCGGCGTTTTGTTCGTGCGTTCAAGACATTATCCGAAGGGTAAAGAAGGGTGACGCGCCCGACGCGTTTCGTGACAAAAAATGTCAAAATATTCCATTACCGTACTTCGAAGCATGTCAAACGCTGTTTAAAATCAATTTTTATGCGATTTTTCTCGTAAAAAAGCGATAATATTCCGACCGGGAGTCGTTGTTTTCATTCAAAGAGAGAGAAAGTAAACATGGTGTCGGCTCGTGCATGCGCCTCCAGTCTCATTGTCCTCAGATCGACAACTATCCAAATGCGCTTCTGTTTTTCAGCCATGGCCTGCAAAGTCACTATTCATCGTTCTGGCGCCTTCTGAGAGCCTATGGGAGCGTTAGAAAATGTCACGTTATGCCAGAGATCCCCTGTTTTGGTTAGAGATTATCAAGAAGGCCAGGAAATAGTCAGAGAGAGCGCTTCCTGTTTGGAATCTTCTCAGGTTTTGGCCTGCCAAATGAGTTCTGTTATACTCACAGACACCATTCAAACAGTTTTAGAAACTTTAGGGTGTTTTCTATCCAAATCAAACAATTATATGCATATTCTAGTTACTGGGCAGGAGTAGTAACCAGATTAAATCGGGTACATTTTTTGTCCGGCCATGCAAATACTGCCCCCTATCCCCAACAGGCTAAGCCAGTACATGTCCAGGCCCGTCTGAAGTTTGCTAGAGAGCATTTGGATGATCCAGAAGAGGATTGGGAGAATGTCATATGGTCAGATGAAACCAAAATAGAACTTTTTGGTAAAAACTCAACTCGTCGTGTTTGGAGGACAAAGAATGCTGAGTTGCATCCAAAGAACACCATACCTACTGTGAAGCATGGGGGTGGAAACATCATGCTTTGGGGCTGTTTTTCTGCAAAAGGACCAGGACGACTGATCCGTGTAAAGGAAAGAATGAATGGGGCCATGTATCGTGAGATTTTGAGTGAAAACCTCCTTCCATCAGCAAGGGCATTGAAGATGAAACGTGGCTGGGTCTTTCAGCATGACAATGATCCCAAACACACCGCCCGGGCAACGAAGGAGTGGCTTCGTAAGAAGCATTTCAAGGTCCTGGAGTGGCCTAGCCAGTCTCCAGATCTCAACCCCATAGAAAATCTTTGGAGGGAGTTGAAAGTCCGTGTTGCCCAGCGACAGCCCCAAAACATCACTGGTCTAGAGGAGATCTGCATGGAGGAATGGGCCAAAATACCAGCAACAGTGTGTGAAAACCTTGTGAAGACTTACAGAAAACGTTTGACCTGTGTCATTGCCAACAAAGGGTATATAACAAAGTATTGAGATAAACTTTTGTTATTGACCAAATACTTATTTTCCACCATAATTTGCAAATAAATTCATAAAAAAATCCTACAATGTGATTTTCTGTATTTTTTTTCCTCATTTTGTCTGTCATAGTTGAAGTGTTCCTATGATGAAAATTACAGGCCTCTCATCTTTTTAAGTGGGAGAACTTGCACAATTGGTGGCTGACTAAATACTGTTTTGCCCCACTGTATACTATTAGTTCATGTTAGTAAACTGTAAACAAACTGTATCCTTTCAGTTGAGCGTACTAGCACTACGCCTGTCTACCAATCCATCTCTACTATTAGTTCATGTTAGTAAACAGTAAACAAACTGGATCCTTTCAGTTGAGCGTACTAGCACTACGCCTGTCTACCAATCCATCTAATACTATTAGTTCATGTTAGTAAACTGTAAACAAACTGGATCCTTTCAGTTGAGCGTACTAGCACTACGCCTGTCTACCGGAAGTTGATGCTGTTGCTATGCAACCTCGCTACCAATCTATTCCTAGTATTTACTGAATATCTGTCTACCAAGTTGTTAAGTTGTTTGTTCTCCCTTTGCACCACCTCCGCCTTGCCATGAATAGAGTCTACAGTACCTTTCACCACCTCCACCTTGCCATGAATAGAGTCTACAGTACCTTTCACCACCTCCACCTTGCCATGAATAGAGTCTACAGTACCTTTCACCACCTCCACCTTGCCATGAATAGAGTCTACAGTACCTTTCACCACCTCCACCTTGCCATGAATAGAGTCTACAGTACCTTTCACCACCTCCACCTTGCCATGAAGAGTCTACAGTACCTTTCACCACCTCCACCTTGCCATGAATAGAGTCTACAGTACCTTTCACCACCTCCACCTTGCCATGAATAGAGTCTACAGTACCTTTCACCACCTCCACCTTGCCATGAAGAGTCTACAGTACCTTTCACCACCTCCACCTTGCCATGAATAGAGTCTACAGTACCTTTCACCACCTCCACCTTGCCATGAATAGAGTCTACAGCACCTTTCACCACCTCCACCTTGCCATGAATAGAGTCTACAGCACCTTTCACCACCTCCACCTTTCCATGAATAGAGTCTACAGTACCTTTCACCACCTCCACCTTGCCATGAAGAGTCTACAGTACCTTTCACCACCTCCACCTTGCCATGAATAGAGTCTACAGTACCTTTCACCACCTCCACCTTGCCATGAATAGAGTCTACAGTACCTTTCACCACCTCCACCTTGCCATGAATAGAGTCTACAGTACCTTTCACCACCTCCACCTTGCCATGAAGAGTCTACAGTACCTTTCAGTGCCGTGTTCTCTTTCCTTAAGTTGGCTGAATTCTAGACTGGCACATAATGCATTAATGTCCTCTCGTAATAAATCCAAGATATCAAGTTTGGCAAGCCTTTCATTGATGGATTTTAACAAGTCAACATCCATATCAGTAAACCTCTCAACTTGGTTTCGGTTTGTTTTGTTGTTTGGGTTGGTTGTCCTTAACAACGCTCGAATCTCCGAAACCAGCGACATGTTCTTCGAGTTCGTCAAGCTCTTCAATGGATACTGAATCATCCAGCGTGTTTACAGGGATAGTTAAACACTGCTCTCTGGTACTCAGACGAGAGTGCTCTGAAATCGGAGTAGATAGTCAGAGTGAATTTATGAAATCACCCGGCTGTCCATTGAGAAAGCACAACGACTATACCATTTAGCTAAGCTAAGAATGACGGGAATAATCAAGTCAATAAACGTTGGGTAGTTAGTTAGATAGAATATAGTTAATATACTGGCAAGTTTGATGTATAAGTAGCCAACTAACGTTAGGTAGCTAGTTAACATACCGGTACATACTGCTGTAATAACATGCTAACAAATTGTCAGCCAAAATAACGTGTAAGGTAACTTATTTGAAAAGTCATTACTTTATTACATTGCTCAACATTTTATTAACATTTGGCATAATTAGTTAAAGCAATGAATTTGTATCAGCTTTCGTTGGACTTCGGCTGCATATATAAATTGGCTGAATATTATACAATGACTTATCAATAGCTGTAACAATTTGACCCCCACAGGAAATCTACACTGGCAGTTATAGAAAGACCCATTTACTATAAAACCATTGATTCTTGAAGAATATAACTTATAAATGTCTCAAATGTTTCAACTTTATTACCCCACCAGAAACCAAAACATTAGCTTGTATAACGCCACTGTTTGTAAACAAGCACTGTAAAGCCTTAATCTTGTTAAAAACGATAATTTTGACCTTATGGATGACTGGTCCTTGTATTTATAGTATAGTGAATTCAGGGGGTAGCCCTGAACTGAACTCAAACCTGGGTCCAGCGACTGTCAAGCCAACACCTTATAACTGTTACGCCAAGATGTCTGAACTTCTTAACGAGGTCGCTAGGTGTTGGGTTACGGTTGCTACAATAGCTTCCTCTATGAATTTGAGAGTGGTTACATTTCTCCAGCCCCCATTCCTCAGCTGTTTACCAAACCAAGTCTCAGGGCTGACAATTTTTTGCTATTTAAATCCTAGGTTACCCGTATAAAATAGCCGCACATCTATCAACCAATCTGCAGTTCATACAATAACAAAGCTGTCATTCCACCACTAGTTTGGTTATAAGATGATGATGGGGCTGGAGAAATGTAACTAGTCTCAAATTCATAGACAGACCTATGGATGCAAGGACTGACCATCCATGATATCAACATTATAGTTTTAACCATGTTGAGGCTATACAGTGTTGGTTTACATTGTTTCTAAACATTGGAGTAAAAAAAAAAGCTTATTTAGGGTTATGATGGGGTACAACAGTTGAACTAAGCTCATGAGGCATGTGTTATATTCTTCAAGAATCAATGGCTATAAATAAATAATTTTTAAAGTCTAAATATGGATGTAGCTATTGCATATTTCCCCTTTAACTTTAACACCAAACATCAGTTCAACAACTGCAGAGTTTGTGCCTCTGTCTTTAAGACAGTACTTACTAGTGTTAATCAGGGTCCGTTTATCGTTAGAACCATTGGATGCCTTAAGATGCCTTTGGGAAACCGAGCCCAGAAATCCAGTTTCATCCTCTTCATCCTCCTCTTCTTCCAATGTGACAGTCATCTCCCCCTCCTCCTCTTTCACCCCAAAAACCTCATCCTCCTCTTTCTCTTCCTCTTCTTTAACAGTAACATCCTCCTCCTCTTTCACTCTGAACGCATCTTCCTCATCTTTCACTGAAACGTCTTTCTCTTCTTCTTTCACTGTAACAGCCTCACCCTCTACTTGTTTTTGTATTGGGACATCCTCTTCCTCCTCTTTCACGACAACGTTCAGCCACAGACCCTCTTTCTCCGTCCAGCAGACCTCTTCTTTAACAGGAGGAGAGTTGTTTAGTGAGCTCATGGTCGGGAATGCTAGCTAACTATGCTAATGCTAACTTAACCAGCCCGCTAGCTGACTAAAAACAACAACACCGTAAATATGGAATTAAAACGGATAACTAACTAGACGATATCAGTGGGTTTAAACCACAGTGGCTAATATACACTAAAGCGTCTAAAGAGCTTTATTGGTTCGGCTATTTTGTCTAGCAAGCTACCGAGGTGGCTGACGAACTGTTGCTACTGTTGAAAGAAGAGTTCCGTCCACTACGTCACACCAACAGCATTGCGTTAAATTCCCAGACCGCCATCTGCTGACTGGAGTGGGTAACGCAGTTTAGTAAAATGTATATTTAATTTTCTGACAAAAAGTTAAAGGGTAGGTATCAGGGACGTCGCTAGGCCTAAAATAATCATTACCCCCCCCCCCCAAATAAATTATATTATATCAAATCAAATACAGACATATATCGAATACATTTTTTTGACATATTGTTTTGTATACGTTTTAAAGATTCTAAGTACTGTTCCAAATCAGATAAAAAAATTAAGAAAAGGGGCTTTTTCTTCATACATTTTGATTTGTGGATGAAAGATTTTCCTAATAAAATAAAGAGATTTATGACATACTCACGTTCAATTGTGGAATCAGTGTAGTAAAATAATATGTCAAACTTAGTAATATCAATGGTTGTATGCAATTTGCGGCTAAGATATAGTTTTACATCAGTCCAAAACACTTCACTATATAAACAATTACAGAATAAGTGTTCAATAGATTCAGTTTCTAGTTCACAAAAACTGCATTCACTGGTAACGTCAAATATATATTTAGAAATCAAGCTATTACACGGATAGCATCTATGGATTATCTTAAAGGAGATCTCCTTTACTTTATTGGTCACCATAAATCTGTGTGGAGTGAGCCAAGCACGGCGCCAGTTTACATCAAACGATGAAGCCCAACAAGATATCGCAGAGGGAATAGACTTCCTGTAGAAAATATCCCTTATTAAACGATTGTTGAATTTCGTATCTAGTAGACCAATGCCATTCAACTGAATATCGCTTACAATCGGAGATATTCCAAAATATGCATTATTCTGAAGTAAGGTTTTTATCCCACTAGGTATAGCTTTAATAACAGTGTCATATTCCTTGCTTGAAACCTCAAAGTTGTATATTTCCATAAATTCTCTCCGTGTAAATAGATTCCCACTGTTATTAACCAATTGGCTGACAAGAACAATGTTTTTCGAGAACCATTTATGGTTAAATAACATCTTATTTCTATGTAATATTGACCCATTGTTCCAAATAAAACATTTATGAGGTGAAAAGTTGTGTTTATACAACAAAGCCCAGCACATTAAAGCCTGCTTGTGAAAAACCGCCAGTTTCACAGGAATTTTACCCACAATATATGGACATTGTAGTAAAAAATTAAGCCCTCCGAACTTCTGAAAAACAAAATGAGGTATAATATTCCAGAAGCTATGAGGATTTTTTATGTACCTTTTAATCCAGTTGACCTTAGATTTCACTCTCTTCAATCAGATATCAAAGACATTTAGACCGCCATCACAAACCCTGTTGGTGATAACATCTCTTTTTATCTTATGTGGCTTGTTTTTCCATATGAAGTTGTACAAACGCCTATCTAAGGTACAGCAAGTGGATTTGGGAATGTCTAGGAGAGAGGGGTACCCCTACACAGAACTGAACTGGGTCAAAGATGGTGGACAGAAATACTAGGAGAGAGGGGTACCCCTACACAGAACTGAACTGGGTCAAAGATGGCGGACAGAAATACTAGGAGAGAGGGGTACCCCTACACAGAACTGAACTGGATCAAAGATGGTGGACAGAAATTCTAGGAGAGAGGGGTACCCCTACACAGAACTGAACATGGATCAAAGATGGCGGACAGAAATACTAGGAGAGAGGGGTACCCCTACACAGAACTGAACTGGATCAAAGATGGCGGACAGAAATACTAGGATGGAAGCAAATGTAAGGGATTATAACGAATCATGCAGAAACATGTACAGTTGACAGGAATGTTAGTTAATGTAGAGACAAACGATTATGCATTTTTTTATTGTAAAGTTCATTTACGAAAATCGCGATTTAGCAAGCTAGCTGACTAGCTAACATTAGCCAGCTAGCTGACTAGCTAACATTAACCAGCTAGCTGACTAGCTAACATTAGCCAGCTAGCTGGCTAGCTTTATGGGTGTTGTGACATGAGTATGAAATTGTCATTCTGGTTGTTTTAGGGACTCCTGAAACAACCAGCAAACCAGGCTGTCGTTTTGTGAAACAGTGGATCTATAGAATCTAGCTAGCTGAAGAGTTTACTGCAAATTGAATGTACAATTTTGTAAGCTTGCCTTGCTGATATTAGCCATGCAGATAGATGAAATAACCTAGCTAGCTATGTTCTTGCTTATTGTGCAGTGGATGATTAAAATACCTGTATGCCTATGGATGTGTAGCCAGCTATCTAGCCGATCTGTGTATGGACCCAAACGTTTGGTATACATATTAGTTCAGAACCTAGCTATGAACCTCAGCTATCATAGCCAGTTGTATCAACTTCAAAACAGCCTGAATGACATTAATGAAGCCTATGGATTGAGTAGAATATAATATCATGTTGTGCCAAGGATGCAAGTCGTATATACATGTAGTTATTACCATGCATGAGATCCCCACATTGTAGCCTGTACATTTAATATATTCACTGATCGTGTACTCTACCTTGCCAAATAAAGGTGCAGTTTAGGTATGAATGTATTTGACATTATTTTTCAGTCATATCCAATACCAGGAGTATCAAATCCCTTCTTTGAATGACGCTGTGTCTGCATGTATGTATTACAATTATACACTTCAACAGTGTTTACCAATCTTGGTCCTGGGACATCAATGGTTACACATTGTAACTAATAGACTAGAAACAGGATTTAACTAGTTAATTCATATATACAGAAATATGTTAAAAAACAGAACACTACACTTCCTATGCATCATGTAAATACTCTGACACTGGTTCATCTCAACATCTAATGCCCTTCATCTGCATTGATCTGGTAAACACAGGATAGGTGGAGTATTTCATCAAATTAGACTTCATTTCAACCAGTAGAGAATGTGAAATGCTTTATTGAAAAGCTCATTAACCAAGTGTTATAAATACAAGTTCAATCTGTCCTTCAATGCACATCTGTTGTGCATTATAAAAACAGAGGAAGAAAGAGGTGGTGAGAGAGGTGTAAAAGACAGAAAGGGAAAGAGGTAAGCACATAGGAGCAGGGAAGGCAGCACATGATTAATGAATCACAGTGCTACCTAAACATTCTCTCAGTTCATCACAATTACATAATAGTGTCTCTCGTCGGCCCAAAGGTTCTTAAAAGCAGGTGAGGTGGCGATGATGGGACTGGGGGTTGGCATCCTCTCACATCAAAACATACCTGCAGACGAGAGACAGATGGAGAGAGAGAGCATGTTTAAGCCTTGTGTTTTTATTTTTTATTCTAACATTGTTAGTCATCAATCAGGAGGTGAAATGCAAAACTGACCTTGGATCATTAACTCTGGGACTACTGCATCTCTATCTGTATTTCAATGTAAAGCATCTCTTTAATAATACTTCCTGTATAATATAAACTGACCTGGGATCATTAACTCTGGGACTACTGCATCTCTATCTGTATTTCAATGTAAAGCATCTCTTTAATAATACTTCCTGTTGAACTGACCAAGTGACCTCTCACCTCTGATCATGCTGTGCCCTCTATGTAGCCAGTTCAGATGCAGGAGGGGTTCACCGACACAGCTGATTTAACCTAGAGGATTTAGGGAGAAGGGGAGAGAGGGATGAAGTGAAGGAGAGAGACTGTTATTGAGAAAATAAGGTAGTTAAAGTGACAGTGTTCAACAGGAATCTGTGTGTGGCCTCACCTGGTGTCCACACCACACTAAGTGGCTGCAGAGTACTTTATGCTGAAAAACATGAACGGACACACAATGACAAACAATATAGCGTAGTTATAGAAATAATGAAGTGTCTTACTATTCTCCATGGTTGGCCCTCTTGCCTATTCTTTGAAGGTGGAAGGAGCCACAGTTATACACCTGAGCCTGCTTACTGCACAACACAATCCATCAATCAGACTGATACATGAGTGTGTAGGTATGGGGTATAGGGTGTCTAATTGTTCTACATTTTTTCAATATGGGTGATTTAAAATAGCCTGTTTTGTTTTTGTACAGACATCACACCCTTACCTAAACAGCACCCTCACATGAGAAGTAGAAATCAAAGGGAGAGAAACTGTGAATTGAATAACTGCAGTTGACATAGCTCAGTAAATGGAAGAATACTCTTATTGCAATGTGAATGGCTCTTAAAAGAGCCTTTGGTTGTGCATAGTGACATCTATGGTGTTGCCAGGGAACAGCACCCTCTTTGAAGAAGTAGGAGGTGAAGATCTCCTGCACACGGATTGCCTCTCTTGCTGCGTTGTTGGACCCCATCCTTGAAACATCCTGCAGAGCAGCAGACTCCTCCTCTGGCACACGGCGGCGAGCTGCAGATCCCCTCCTGGTCCTCGTGTCCATCCTCATGAAGTTACGCAGGACACAGGTAGCCTTCACACACCTGAATTCCTCCAGGAGGCAGTCCCAGATGACCCTGGTCACCCAACCTTGCAGTGCCCTACACGGTAACTGTCGGCAATCGTTTTGAAGGAATCTCCAGTTACAAGGTATCTGTAGGTATATGGAAGACAATGTAATTATTAGACTGTTACATCACCAGGTCATTGTGGATTACTACAGTATAATATCACTGATAACAAATCATGATAACATTGGATTGATAGATGCATGGGCACACATATGTACATGTGTAGCATGTGACAATAACAGGATCATATCAAGGATGGCATCACAAATGAATACATAAATACCACTTGAAGCTCGATGATGAGTTGATCATTTGAATCAGCTGTGCAGTGTGAAGGCAAAAACAAAAATGTGCCCCCCTTTGAGTCCCCAGGACTGAGAACCACTGCTCTTCATTGGGACCTCTTCATATGTAGACTGGCTTTCATAGAGCTCTTTATCTGAGGACAGACAACCTCACAAGAAACAGACTTCATTATAGTCAAATTACACCACACTGAATATTATGTTACTATTATCTCTGTCCTCACTTCTAGGGACAGGAACTACACAAAAGTACCTGCCCTATCCAGAATAGCCTCCTCTCTCACTGACAGTTGGGGCTGCTATCCTTTCACCCTCCTCCATGGCTGTTAGCTAGCTACATTTGGAGTTTGTTTTTTACAGTGATAAATACATCAAGATATCTAATATGAAGTTAGGTAGATGGTGATATTTCATTCACTTAGCTATCTATCTATCTATACAGAATGTGAAGTTGGCTAGCTAGCTAGCTCATTTAGCAGCTCATTTGAGTTAGCCTGCACTGTAGCTAGTTAGCTATTAATACATCAGGTTTTTTTACATTTTCAAAACCTATTTACTTACTTACTTGAATAGGTTCTTCCAGCCATGTGGACAATTGGAAACAGGGCAGCAATGTTTGTCACCAGAGCGTTTTAGAGGATATTACTATTGAACTATGTACCCATTTAATAACCAGAACTTCATACAAACTTGCTCTGCTGAATTCTTGACGGAGTCACAATGGGCGGCCTAAGCGGCATCTAGTCCATCTGCTGACTGGACGCAGTTCAGTAAAATGTATATTTTATTTTCAGACAAAAAGTTAAAGTGTAGGAAGCATGAGTTTTTACTCACCAGTGTAACAACACAGTGTGGTTAAAGACTTAGTAATTTAGTTGTAGCCATGATCTGGCTACCTGTAAGTACAAACAGTTATGTTTTTGCGTTGTTACATATTTCTTAATTTATTTCTGGATATCTTCTAAACTACCCACAATGCAGTATTTCTCAACGTCATATGGAGGATCTACTCTGTGCTACAGAGTTTGTATGCTAGCTCGGTAGCTAGCTCCAGCTTGTCAACATTAGCTACACCTCATGCTTTCATGTACGGTGTGGTTGTGTTATCTAGTGGGAACCCATGAGTGCAAACGATTGGTTTAGTATGAAGTTATACATTTTAAATTATTTCCGTTGCAATTTACATCATAGGGAATAGGCTGGTCCTCCATATTACATCACACCTGACTTTATCATTCTTTGTAATTCTAATTGGTTTTATGTAATAACTCCAAAAATAGAACAGTGAGGTGTTACTTTGCAATTGGACCTACTTTAAAAAATATATATATTATAAACAATACACTTTAATACACTTTAATACACAATAAACCATACAAAACATACAAACAGAAATCACAACATCATACAAACATTAACTACATCACACCTGTCCAGACCCACTAGAACACACCTCCGACTCCATTAACTACATCACACCTGTCCAGACCCACTAGAACACACCTCCATCTCCATTAACTACATCACACCTGTCCACTAGAACACACCTCCATCTCCATTAACTACATCACACCTGTCCAGACCCACTAGAACACACCTCCATCTCCATTAACTACATCACACCTGTCCAGACCCACTAGAACACACCTCCATCTCCATTAACTACATCACACCTGCCCAGACCCACTAGAACACACCTCCATCTCCATTAACTACATCACACCTGTCCAGACCCACTAGAACACACCTCCATCTCCATTAACTACATCACACCTGTCCAGACCCACTAGAACACACCTCCATCTCCATTAACTACATCACACCTGTCCAGACCCACTAGAACACACCTCCATCTCCATTAACTACATCACACCTGCCCAGACCCACTAGAACACACCTCCATCTCCATTAACTACATCATACCTGTCCACTAGAACACACCTCCATCTCCATTAACTACATCACACCTGCCCAGACCCACTAGAACACACCTCCATCTCCATTAACTACATCACACCTGCCCAGACCCACTAGAACACACCTCCATCTCCATTAACTACATCACACCTGTCCACTAGAACACACCCCCATCTCCATTAACTACATCACACCTGCCCAGACCCACTAGAACACACCTCCATCTCCATTAACTACATCACACCTGTCCAGACCCACTAGAACACACCTCCATCTCCATTAACTACATCACACCTGTCCAGACCCACTAGAACACACATCCATCTCCATTAACTACATCACACCTGTCCAGACCCAGTAGAACACACCTCCATCTCCATTAACTACATCACACCTGCCCAGACCCACTAGAACACACCTCCATCTCCATTAACTACATCACACCTGCCCAGACCCACTAGAACACACTTCCATCTCCATTAACTACATCACACCTGTCCAGACCCACTAGAACACACCTCCATCTCCATTAACTACATCACACCTGCCCAGACCCACTAGAACACACCTCCATCTCCATTAACTACATCACACCTGTCCAGATCCACTAGAACACACCTCCATCTCCATTAACTACATCACACCTGTCCAGACCCACTAGAACACACCTCCATCTCCATTAACTACATCACACCTGTTCCGACCCACTAGAACACACCTCCATCTCCATTAACTACATCACACCTCCCCAGACCCACTAGAACACACCTCCATCTCTATTAACTACATCACACCTGTCCAGACCCACTAGAACACACCTCCATCTCCATTAACTACATCACACCTGTCCAGACCCACTAGAACACACCTCCATCTCCATTAACTACAGCACACCTGTCCAGACCCACTAGAACACACCTCCATCTCCATTAACTACATCACACCTGTCCAGACCCACTAGAACACACCTCCATCTCCATTAACTACATCACAACTGTCCAGACCCACTAGAACACACCTCCATCTCCATTAACTACATCACACCTGTCCAGACCCACTAGAACACACCTCCATCTCCATTAACTACATCACACCTGTCCAGACCCAGTAGAACACACCTCCATCTCCATTAACTACATCACACCTGCCCAGACCCACTAGAACACACCTCCATCTCCATTAACTACATCACACCTGTCCAGACCCACTAGAACACACCTCCATCTCCATTAACTACATCACACCTGTCCAGACCCACTAGAACACACCTCCATCTCCATTAACTACATCACACCTGCCCAGACCCACTAGAACACACCTCCATCTCCATTAACTACATCACACCTGTCCAGACCCACTAGAACACACCTCCATCTCCATTAACTACATCACACCTGTCCAGACCCACTAGAACACACCTCCATCTCCATTAACTACATCACACCTGTCCAGACCCACTAGAACACACTTCCATCTCCATTAACTACATTACACCTGTCCAGACCCAGTAGAACACACCTCCATCTCCATTAACTACATCACACCTGCCCAGACCCAGTAGAACACACCTCCATCTCCACTAACTACATCACACCTGTCCAGACCCACTAGAACACACCTCCATCTCCATTAACTACTTCACACCTGTCCAGACCCACTAGAACACACCTCCATCTCCATTAACTACATCACACCTGTCCCGACCCACTAGAACACACCTCCATCTCCATTAACTACATCACACCTGCCCAGACCCACTAGAACACACCTCCATCTCTATTAACTACATCACACCTGTCCAGACCCACTAGAACACACCTCCATCTCCATTAACTACATCATACCTGTCCCGACCCACTAGAACACACCTCCATCTCCATTAACTACATCACACCTGTCCAGACCCACTAGAACACACCTCCATCTCCATTAACTACATCACACCTGTCCAGACCCAGTAGAACACACCTCCATCTCCATTAACTACATCACACCTGCCCAGACCCACTAGAACACACCTCCATCTCCATTAACTACATCACACCTGTCCAGACCCACTAGAACACACCTCCATCTCCATTAACTACATCACACCTGTCCAGACCCACTAGAACACACCTCCATCTCCATTAACTACATCACACCTGCCCAGACCCACTAGAACACACCTCCATCTCCATTAACTACATCACACCTGTCCAGACCCACTAGAACACACCTCCATCTCCATTAACTACATCACACCTGTCCAGACCCACTAGAACACACCTCCATCTCCATTAACTACATCACACCTGTCCAGACCCACTAGAACACACTTCCATCTCCATTAACTACATTACACCTGTCCAGACCCAGTAGAACACACCTCCATCTCCATTAACTACATCACACCTGCCCAGACCCAGTAGAACACACCTCCATCTCCACTAACTACATCACACCTGTCCAGACCCACTAGAACACACCTCCATCTCCATTAACTACTTCACACCTGTCCAGACCCACTAGAACACACCTCCATCTCCATTAACTACATCACACCTGTCCCGACCCACTAGAACACACCTCCATCTCCATTAACTACATCACACCTGCCCAGACCCACTAGAACACACCTCCATCTCTATTAACTACATCACACCTGTCCAGACCCACTAGAACACACCTCCATCTCCATTAACTACATCATACCTGTCCCGACCCACTAGAACACACCTCCATCTCCATTAACTACATCACACCTGCCCAGACCCACTAGAACACACCTCCATCTCCATTAACTACATCACACCTGTCCAGACCCACTAGAACACACCTCCATCTCCATTAACTACATCACACCTGTCCAGACCCACTAGAACACACCTCCATCTCCATTAACTACATCACACCTGTCCACTAGAACACACCTCCATCTCCATTAACTACATCACACCTGCCCAGACCCACTAGAACACACCTCCATCTCCATTAACTACATCACACCTGCCCAGACCCACTAGAACACACCTCCATCTCCATTAACTACATCACACCTGCCCAGACCCACTAGAACACACCTCCATCTCCATTAACTACATCACACATGTCCAACTAGAACACACCTCCATCTCCATTAACTACATCACACCTGTCCAGACCCACTAGAACACACCTCCATCTCCATTAACTACAATACACCTGTCCAGACCCACTAGAACACACCTCCATCTCCATTAACTACATCACACCTGCCCAGACCCACTAGAACACACCTCCGCCTCTATTAACTACATCACACCTGCCCAGACCCACTAGAACACACCTCCATCTCCATTAACTACATCACACCTGTCCAGACCCACTAGAACACACCTCCATCTCCATTAACTACATCACACCTGTCCAGACCCACTAGAACACACCTCCATCTCTATTAACTACATTAGAACTGTCCACTAGAACACACCTCCATCTCCATTAACTACATCACACCTGCCCAGACCCACTAGAACACACCTCCATCTCCATTAACTACATCACACCTGTCCCGACCCACTAGAACACACCTCCATCTCCATTAACTACATCACACCTGCCCAGACCCACTAGAACACACCTCCATCTCTATTAACTACATCACACCTGTCCAGACCCACTAGAACACACCTCCATCTCCATTAACTACATCATACCTGTCCCGACCCACTAGAACACACCTCCATCTCCATTAACTACATCACACCTGCCCAGACCCACTAGAACACACCTCCATCTCCATTAACTACATCACACCTGTCCAGACCCACTAGAACACACCTCCATCTCCATTAACTACATCACACCTGTCCAGACCCACTAGAACACACCTCCATCTCCATTAACTACATCACACCTGTCCACTAGAACACACCTCCATCTCCATTAACTACATCACACCTGCCCAGACCCACTAGAACACACCTCCATCTCCATTAACTACATCACACCTGCCCAGACCCACTAGAACACACCTCCATCTCCATTAACTACATCACACCTGCCCAGACCCACTAGAACACACCTCCATCTCCATTAACTACATCACACATGTCCACTAGAACACACCTCCATCTCCATTAACTACATCACACCTGTCCAGACCCACTAGAACACACCTCCATCTCCATTAACTACAATACACCTGTCCAGACCCACTAGAACACACCTCCATCTCCATTAACTACATCACACCTGCCCAGACCCACTAGAACACACCTCCGCCTCTATTAACTACATCACACCTGCCCAGACCCACTAGAACACACCTCCATCTCCATTAACTACATCACACCTGTCCAGACCCACTAGAACACACCTCCATCTCCATTAACTACATCACACCTGTCCAGACCCACTAGAACACACCTCCATCTCTATTAACTACATTAGAACTGTCCACTAGAACACACCTCCATCTCCATTAACTACATCACACCTGCCCAGACCCACTAGAACACACCTCCATCTCCATTAACTACATCACACCTGCCCAGACCCACTAGAACACACCTCCATCTCCATTAACTACATCACACCTGCCCAGACCCAAAAGAACACACCTCCATCTCCATTAACTACATCACACCTGCCCAGACCCACTAGAACACACCTCCATCTCCATTAACTACATCATACCTGTCCACTAGAACACACCTCCATCTCCATTAACTACATCACACCTGCCCAGACCCACTAGAACACACCTCCATCTCCATTAACTACATCACACCTGCCCAGACCCACTAGAACACACCTCCATCTCCATTGACTACATCACACCTGTCCACTAGAACACACCCCCATCTCCATTAACTACATCACACCTGCCCAGACCCACTAGAACACACCTCCATCTACATTAACTACATCACACCTGTCCAGACCCACTAGAACACACCTCCATCTCCATTAACTACATCACACCTGCCCAGACCCACTAGAACACACCTCCATCTCCATTAACTACATCACACCTGCCCAGACCCACTAGAACACACCTCCATCTCCATTAACTACATCACACCTGTCCAGACCCACTAGAACACACCTCCATCTCCATTAACTACATCACACCTGCCCAGACCCACTAGAACACACCTCCATCTCCATTAACTACATCACACCTGTCCAGACCCACTAGAACACACCTCCATCTCCATTAACTACATCACACCTGTCCAGACCCACTAGAACACACCTCCATCTCCATTAACTACATCACACCTGTCCAGACCCACTAGAACACACTTCCATCTCCATTAACTACATCACACCTGTCCAGACCCAGTCGAACACACCTCCATCTCCATTAACTACATCACACCTGCCCAGACCCAGTAGAACACACCTCCATCTCCACTAACTACATCACACCTGTCCAGACCCACTAGAACACACCTCCATCTCCATTAACTACAGCACACCTGTCCAGACCCACTAGAACACACCTCCATCTCCATTAACTACATCACACCTGTCCAGACCCACTAGAACACACCTCCATCTCCATTAACTACATCACACCTGTCCACTAGAACACACCTCCATCTCCATTAACTACATCACACCTGTCCACTAGAACACACCTCCATCTCCATTAACCACATCACACCTGTTCCGACCCACTAGAACACACCTCCATCTCCATTAACTACATCACACCTCCCCAGACCCACTAGAACACACCTCCATCTCCATTAACTACATCACACCTGCCCAGACCCACTAGAACACACCTCCATCTCCATTAACTACATCACACCTGTCCAGACCCACTAGAACACACCTCCATCTCCATTAACTACATCACACCTGTCCAGACCCACTAGAACACACCTCCATCTCCATTAACTACATTACACCTGTCCAGACCCACTAGAACACACTTCCATCTCCATTAACTACATCACACCTGTCCAGACCCAGTCGAACACACCTCCATCTCCATTAACTACATCACACCTGCCCAGACCCAGTAGAACACACCTCCATCTCCACTAACTACATCACACCTGTCCAGACCCACTAGAACACACCTCCATCTCCATTAACTACAGCACACCTGTCCAGACCCACTAGAACACACCTACATCTCCATTAACTACATCACACCTGTCCAGACCCACTAGAACACACCTCCATCTCCATTAACTACATCACACCTGTCCACTAGAACACACCTCCATCTCCATTAACTACATCACACCTGTCCACTAGAACACACCTCCATCTCCATTAACCACATCACACCTGTTCCGACCCACTAGAACACACCTCCATCTCCATTAACTACATCACACCTCCCCAGACCAACTAGAACACACCTCCATCTCTATTAACTACATCACACCTGTCCAGACCCACTAGAACACACCTCCATCTCCATTAACTACATCACACCTGTCCAGACCCACTAGAACACACCTCCATCTCCATTAACTACAGCACACCTGTCCAGACCCACTAGAACACACCTCCATCTCCATTAACTACATCACACCTGTCCAGACCCACTAGAACACACCTCCATCTCCATTAACTACATCACACCTGTCCAGACCCACTAGAACACACCTCCATCTCCATTAACTACATCACACCTGTCCAGACCCACTAGAACACACCTCCATCTCCATTAACTACATCACACCTGTCCAGACCCAGTAGAACACACCTCCATCTCCATTAACTACATCACACCTGCCCAGACCCACTAGAACACACCTCCATCTCCATTAACTACATCACACCTGTCCAGACCCACTAGAACACACCTCCATCTCCATTAACTACATCACACCTGTCCAGACCCACTAGAACACACCTCCATCTCCATTAACTACATCACACCTGTCCAGACCCAGTAGAACACACCTCCATCTCCATTAACTACATCACACCTGCCCAGACCCACTAGAACACACCTCCATCTCCATTAACTACATCACACCTGTCCAGACCCACTAGAACACACCTCCATCTCCATTAACTACATCACACCTGTCCAGACCCACTAGAACACACCTCCATCTCCATTAACTACATCACACCTGCCCATACCCACTAGAACACACCTCCATCTCCATTAACTACATCACACCTGTCCAGACCCACTAGAACACACCTCCATCTCCATTAACTACATCACACCTGTCCAGACCCACTAGAACACACCTCCATCTCCATTAACTACATCACACCTGTCCAGACCCACTAGAACACACTTCCATCTCCATTAACTACAACACACCTGTCCAGACCCAGTAGAACACACCTCCATCTCCATTAACTACATCACACCTGCCCAGACCCACTAGAACACACCTCCATCTCCATTAACTACATCACACCTGTCCAGACCCACTAGAACACACCTCCATCTCCATTAACTACATCACACCTGTCCACTAGAACACACCTCCATCTCCATTAACTACATCACACCTGCCCAGACCCACTAGAACACACCTCCATCTCCATTAACTACATCACACCTGTCCACTAGAACACACCCCCATCTCCATTAACTACATCACACCTGCCCAGACCCACTAGAACACACCTCCATCTCCATTAACTACATCACACCTGTCCAGACCCACTAGAACACACCATCTCCATTAACTACATCACACCTGTCCACTAGAACACACCTCCATCTCCATTAACTACATCACACCTGCCCAGACCCACTAGAACACACCTCCATCTCCATTAACTACATCACACCTGCCCAGACCCACTAGAACACACCTCCATCTCCATTAACTACATCACACCTGCCCAGACCCACTAGAACACACCTCCATCTCCATTAACTACATCACACCTGTCCACTAGAACACACCTCCATCTCCATTAACTACATCACACCTGTCCAGACCCACTAGAACACACCTCCATCTCCATTAACTACAATACACCTGTCCAGACCCACTAGAACACACCTCCATCTCCATTAACTACATCACACCTGCCCAGACCCACTAGAACACACCTCCGCCTCTATTAACTACATCACACCTGCCCAGACCCACTAGAACACACCTCCATCTCCATTAACTACATCACACCTGTCCAGACCCACTAGAACACACCTCCATCTCCATTAACTACATCATACCTGTCCAGACCCACTAGAACACACCTCCATCTCTATTAACTACATTAGAACTGTCCACTAGAACACACCTCCATCTCCATTAACTACATCACACCTGCCCAGACCCAGTAGAACACACCTCCATCTCCATTAACTACATCACACCTGCCCAGACCCACTAGAACACACCTCCATCTCCATTAACTACATCACACCTGCCCAGACCCACTAGAACACACCTCCATCTCCATTAACTACATCATACCTGCCCAGACCCACTAGAACACACCTCCATCTCCATTAACTACATCATACCTGTCCACTAGAACACACCTCCATCTCCATTAACTACATCACACCTGTCCAGACCCACTAGAACACACCTCCATCTCCATTAACTACATCACACCTGTCCAGACCCACTAGAACACACCTCCATCTCCATTAACTACATCACACCTGTCCACTAGAACACACCTCCATCTCCATTAACTACATCACACCTGCCCAGACCCACTAGAACACACCTCCATCTCCATTAACTACATCACACCTGTCCACTAGAACACACCCCCATCTCCATTAACTACATCACACCTGCCCAGACCCACTAGAACACACCTCCATCTCCATTAACTACATCACACCTGTCCAGACCCACTAGAACACACCTCCATCTCCATTAACTACATCACACCTGTCCACTAGAACACACCTCCATCTCCATTAACTACATCACACCTGCCCAGACCCACTAGAACACACCTCCATCTCCATTAACTACATCACACCTGCCCAGACCCACTAGAACACACCTCCATCTCCATTAACTACATCACACCTGCCCAGACCCACTAGAACACACCTCCATCTCCATTAACTACATCACACCTGTCCACTAGAACACACCTCCATCTCCATTAACTACATCACACCTGCCCAGACCCACTAGAACACACCTCCGCCTCTATTAACTACATCACACCTGCCCAGACCCACTAGAACACACCTCCATCTCCATTAACTACATCACACCTGTCCAGACCCACTAGAACACACCTCCATCTCCATTAACTACATCACACCTGTCCAGACCCACTAGAACACACCTCCATCTCTATTAACTACATTAGAACTGTCCACTAGAACACACCTCCATCTCCATTAACTACATCACACCTGCCCAGACCCAGTAGAACACACCTCCATCTCCATTAACTACATCACACCTGCCCAGACCCACTAGAACACACCTCCATCTCCATTAACTACATCACACCTGCCCAGACCCACTAGAACACACCTCCATCTCCATTAACTACATCATACCTGCCCAGACCCACTAGAACACACCTCCATCTCCATTAACTACATCATACCTGTCCACTAGAACACACCTCCATCTCCATTAACTACATCACACCTGCCCAGACCCACTAGAACACACCTCCATCTCCATTAACTACATCACACCTGCCCAGACCCACTAGAACACACCTCCATCTCCATTAACTACATCACACCTGTCCACTAGAACACACCCCCATCTCCATTAACTACATCACACCTGCCCAGACCCACTAGAACACACCTCCATCTCCATTAACTACATCACACCTGTCCAGACCCACTAGAACACACCTCCATCTCCATTAACTACATCACACCTGTCCAGACCCACTAGAACACACCTCCATCTCCATTAACTACATCACACCTGTCCAGACCCAGTAGAACACACCTCGATCTCCATTAACTACATCACACATGCCCAGACCCACTAGAACACACCTCCATCTCCATTAACTACATCACACCTGCCCAGACCCACTAGAACACACCTCCATCAACTACATCACACCTGTCCAGACCCACTAGAACACACCTCCATCTCCATTAACTACATCACACCTGCCCAGACCCACTAGAACACACCTCCATCTCCATTAACTACATCACACCTGTCCAGACCCACTAGAACACACCTCCATCTCCATTAACTACATCACACCTGTCCAGACCCACTAGAACACACCTCCATCTCCATTAACTACATCACACCTGTCCAGACCCACTAGAACACACTTCCATCTCCATTAACTACATCACACCTGTCCAGACCCAGTCGAACACACCTCCATCTCCATTAACTACATCACACCTGCCCAGACCCAGTAGAACACACCTCCATCTCCACTAACTACATCACACCTGTCCAGACTCACTAGAACACACCTCCATCTCCATTAACTACAGCACACCTGTCCAGACCCACTAGAACACACCTCCATCTCCATTAACTACATCACACCTGTCCAGACCCACTAGAACACACCTCCATCTCCATTAACTACATTACACCTGCCCAGACCCACTAGAACACACCTCCATCTCCATTAACTACAGAACACCTGTCCACTAGAACACACCTCCATCTCCATTAACTACATCACACCTGTTCCGACCCACTAGAACACACCTCCATCTCCATTAACTACATCACACCTCCCCAGACCCACTAGAACACACCTCCATCTCCATTAACTACATCACACCTGTCCACTAGAACACACCTCCATCTCCATTAACTACATCACACCTGCCCAGACCCACTAGAACACACCTCCATCTCCATTAACTACATCACACCTGCCCAGACCCACTAGAACACACCTCCATCTCCATTAACTACATCACACCTGTCCAGACCCACTAGAACACACCTCCATCTCCATTAACTACATCACACCTGTCCAGACCCACTAGAACACACCTCCATCTCCATTAACTACATCACACCTGTCCAGACCCACTAGAACACACTTCCATCTCCATTAACTACATCACACCTGTCCAGACCCAGTCGAACACACCTCCATCTCCATTAACTACATCACACCTGCCCAGACCCAGTAGAACACACCTCCATCTCCACTAACTACATCACACCTGTCCAGACCCACTAGAACACACCTCCATCTCCATTAACTACAGCACACCTGTCCAGACCCACTAGAACACACCTCCATCTCCATTAACTACATCACACCTGTCCAGACCCACTAGAACACACCTCCATCTCCATTAACTACATCACACCTGTCCAGACCCACTAGAACACACCTCCATCTCCATTAACTACAGAACACCTGTCCACTAGAACACACCTCCATCTCCATTAACTACATCACACCTGTCCCGACCCACTAGAACACACCTCCATCTCCATTAACTACATCACACCTCCCCAGACCCACTAGAACACACCTCCATCTCTATTAACTACATCACACCTGTCCAGACCCACTAGAACACACCTCCATCTCCATTAACTACATCACACCTGCCCAGACCCACTAGAACACACCTCCATCTCCATTAACTACATCACACCTGCCCAGACCCACTAGAACACACCTCCATCTCCATTAACTACATCACACCTGTCCACTAGAACACACCCCCATCTCCATTAACTACATCACACCTGCCCAGACCCACTAGAACACACCTCCATCTCCATTAACTACATCACACCTGTCCAGACCCACTAGAACACACCTCCATCTCCATTAACTACATCACACCTGTCCACTAGAACACACCTCCATCTCCATTAACTACATCACACCTGCCCAGACCCACTAGAACACACCTCCATCTCCATTAACTACATCACACCTGCCCAGACCCACTAGAACACACCTCCATCTCCATTAACTACATCACACCTGTCCACTAGAACACACCCCCATCTCCATTAACTACATCACACCTGCCCAGACCCACTAGAACACACCTCCATCTCCATTAACTACATCACACCTGTCCAGACCCACTAGAACACACCTCCATCTCCATTAACTACATCACACCTGTCCACTAGAACACACCTCCATCTCCATTAACTACATCACACCTGCCCAGACCCACTAGAACACACCTCCATCTCCATTAACTACATCACACCTGCCCAGACCCAGTAGAACACACCTCCATCTCCACTAACTACATCACACCTGTCCAGACCCACTAGAACACACCTCCATCTCCATTAACTACATCACACCTGTCCAGACCCACTAGAACACACCTCCATCTCCATTAACTACATCACACCTGTCCAGACCCAGTAGAACACACCTCCATCTCCATTAACTACATCACACCTGCCCAGACCCACTAGAACACACCTCCATCTCCATTAACTACATCACACCTGCCCAGACCCACTAGAACACACCTCCATCTCCATTAACTACATCACACCTGTCCAGACCCACTAGAACACACCTCCATCTCCATTAACTACATCACACCTGCCCAGACCCACTAGAACACACCTCCATCTCCATTAACTACATCACACCTGTCCAGACCCACTAGAACACACCTCCATCTCCATTAATTACATCACACCTGTCCAGACCCACTAGAACACACCTCCATCTCCATTAACTACATCACACCTGTCTAGACCCACTAGAACACACTTCCATCTCCATTAACTACATCACACCTGTCCAGACCCAGTAGAACACACCTCCATCTCCCTTAACTACATCACACCTGCCCAGACCCACTAGAACACACCTCCATCTCCATTAACTACATCACACCTGTCCACTAGAACACACCCCCATCTCCATTAACTACATCACACCTGCCCAGACCCACTAGAACACACCTCCATCTCCATTAACTACATCACACATGTCCAGACCCACTAGAACACACCTCCATCTCCATTAACTACATCACACCTATCCACTAGAACACACCTCCATCTCCATTAACTACATCACACATGCCCAGACCCACTAGAACACACCTCCATCTCCATTAACTACATCACACCTGCCCAGACCCACTAGAACACACCTCCATCTCCATTAACTACATCACACCTGTCCACTAGAACACACCTCCATCTCCATTAACTACATCACACCTGTCCAGACCCACTAGAACACACCTCCATCTCCATTAACTACATTACACCTGTCCAGACCCACTAGAACACACCTCCATCTCCATTAACTACATAACACCTGCCCAGACCCACTAGAACACACCTCCGCCTCTATTAACTACATCACACCTGCCCAGACCCACTAGAACACACCTCCATCTCCATTAACTACATCACACCTGTCCAGACCCACTAGAACACACCTCCATCTCCATTAACTACATCACACCTGTCCAGACCCACTAGAACACACCTCCATCTCTATTAACTACATTAGAACTGTCCACTAGAACACACCTCCATCTCCATTAACTACATCACACCTGCCCAGACCCACTAGAACACACCTCCATCTCCATTAACTACATCACACCTGTCCAGACCCACTAGAACACACCTCCATCTCTATTAACTACATTAGACCTGTCCACTAGAACACACCTCCATCTCCATTAACTACATCACACCTGCACCGGCCCCAGTAGAACACACCCCCATCTCCATTAACTACATCACACCTGTCCACTAGAACACACCTCCATCTCCATTAACTACATCACACCTGTCCAGACCCACTAGAACACACCTGCATCTCCATTAACTGCATCACACCTGTCCAGACCCACTAGAACACACCTCCATCTCCATTAACTACATTACACCTGTCCAGACCCAGTAGAACACACCTCCATCTCCATTAACTACATCACACCTCCCCAGACCCACTAGAACACACCTCCATCTCTATTAACTACATCACACCTGTCCAGACCCACTAGAACACACCTCCATCTCCATTAACTACATCACACCTGCCCAGACCCACTAGAACACACCTCCATCTCCATTAACTACATCACACCTGCCCAGACCCACTAGAACACACCTCCATCTCCATTAACTACATCACACCTGTCCACTAGAACACACCCCCATCTCCATTAACTACATCACACCTGCCCAGACCCACTAGAACACACCTCCATCTCCATTAACTACATCACACCTGTCCAGACCCACTAGAACACACCTCCATCTCCATTAACTACATCACACCTGTCCACTAGAACACACCTCCATCTCCATTAACTACATCACACCTGCCAAGACCCACTAGAAAACACCTCCATCTCCATTAACTACATCACACCTGCCCAGACCCACTAGAACACACCTCCATCTCCATTAACTACATCACACCTGCCCAGACCCACTAGAACACACCTCCATCTCCATTAACTACATCACACCTGTCCACTAGAACACACCTCCATCTCCATTAACTACATCACACCTGTCCAGACCCACTAGAACACACCTCCATCTCCATTAACTACATTACACCTGATCAGACCCACTAGAACACACCTCCATCTCCATTAACTACATCACACCTGCCCAGACCCACTAGAACACACCTCCGCCTCTATTAACTACATCACACCTGCCCAGACCCACTAGAACACACCTCCATCTCCATTAACTACATTACACCTGTCCAGACCCACTAGAACACACCTCCATCTCCATTAACTACATCACACCTGTCCAGACCCACTAGAACACACCTCCATCTCTATTAACTACATTAGAACTGTCCACTAGAACACAACTCCATCTCCATTAACTACATCACACCTGCCCAGACCCACCAGAACACACCTCCATCTCCATTAACTACATCACACCTGTCCAGACCCACTAGAACACACCTGCATCTCTATTAACTACATTAGACCTGTCCACTAGAACACACCTCCATCTCCATTAACTACATCACACCTGCCCAGACCCAGTAGAACACACCCCCATCTCCATTAACTACATCACACCTGTCCACTAGAACACACCTCCATCTCCATTAACTACATCACACCTGTCCAGACCCACTAGAACACACCTCCATCTCCATTAACTGCATCACACCTGTCCAGACCCACTAGAACACACCTCCATCTCCATTAACTACATCACACCTGTCCAGACCCAGTAGAACACACCTCCATCTCCATTAACTACATCACACCTGCCCAGACCCACTAGAACACACCTCCATCTCCATTAACTACATCACACCTGCCCAGACCCACTAGAACACACCTCCATCTCCATTAACTACATCACACCTGTCCAGACCCACTAGAACACACCTCCATCTCCATTAACTACATCACACCTGCCCAGACCCACTAGAACACACCTCCATCTCCATTAACTGCATCACACCTGTCCAGACCCACTAGAACACACCTCCATCTCCATTAACTACATTACACCTGTCCAGACCCACTAGAACACACCTCCATCTCCATTAACTACATCACACCTGCCCAGACCCACTAGAACACACCTCCGCCTCTATTAACTACATCACACCTGCCCAGACCCACTAGAACACACCTCCATCTCCATTAAATACATTACACCTGTCCAGACCCACTAGAACACACCTCCATCTCCATTAACTACATCACACCTGTCCAGACCCACTAGAACACACCTCCATCTCTATTAACTACATTAGAACTGTCCACTAGAACACAACTCCATCTCCATTAACTACATCACACCTGCCCAGACCCACCAGAACACACCTCCATCTCCATTAACTACATCACACCTGTCCAGACCCACTAGAACACACCTGCATCTCTATTAACTACATTAGACCTGTCCACTAGAACACACCTCCATCTCCATTAACTACATCACACCTGCCCAGACCCAGTAGAACACACCCCCATCTCCATTAACTACATCACACCTGTCCACTAGAACACACCTCCATCTCCATTAACTACATCACACCTGTCCAGACCCACTAGAACACACCTCCATCTCCATTAACTGCATCACACCTGTCCAGACCCACTAGAACACACCTCCATCTCCATTAACTACATCACACCTGTCCAGACCCAGTAGAACACACCTCCATCTCCATTAACTACATCACACCTGCCCAGATCCACTAGAACACACCTCCATCTCCATTAACTACATCACACCTGCCCAGACCCACTAGAACACACCTCCATCTCCATTAACTACATCACACCTGTCCAGACCCACTAGAACACACCTCCATCTCCATTAACTACATCACACCTGCCCAGACCCACTAGAACACACCTCCATCTCCATTAACTACATCACACCTGTCCAGACCCACTAGAACACACCTCCATCTCCATTAACTACATCACAGCTGTCCAGACCCACTAGAACACACCTCCATCTCCAATAACTACAACACACCTGTCCAGACCCACTAGAACACACTTCCATCTCCATTAACTACATCACACCTGTCCAGACCCAGTAGAACACACCTCCATCTCCATTAACTACATCACACCTGCCCAGACCCAGTAGAACACACCTCCATCTCCACTAACTACATCACACCTGTCCAGACCCACTAGAACACACCTCCATCTCCATTAACTACAGCACACCTGTCCAGACCCACTAGAACACACCTCCATCTCCATTAACTACATCACACCTGTCCAGACCCACTAGAACACACCTCCATCTCCATTAACTACATCACACCTGTCCAGACCCACTAGAACACACCTCCATCTCCATTAACTACATCACACCTGTCCACTAGAACACACCTCCATCTCCATTAACTACATCACACCTGTCCAGACCCACTAGAACACACCTCCATCTCCATTAACTACATCACACCTGTCCACTAGAACACACCTCCATCTCCATTAACTACATCACACCTGCCCAGACCCACTAGAACACACCTCCATCTCCATTAACTACATCACACCTGTCCACTAGAACACACCTCCATCTCCATTAACTACATCACACCTGTCCAGACCCACTAGAACACACCTCCATCTCCATTAACTACATCACACCTGTCCACTAGAACACACCTCCATCTCCATTAACTACATTACACCTGTCCAGACCCACTAGAACACACCTCCATCTCCATTAACTACATCACACCTGCCCAGACCCACTAGAACACACCTCCGCCTCTATTAACTACATCACACCTGCCCAGACCCACTAGAACACACCTCCATCTCCATTAAATACATTACACCTGTCCAGACCCACTAGAACACACCTCCATCTCCATTAACTACATCACACCTGTCCAGACCCACTAGAACACACCTCCATCTCTATTAACTACATTAGAACTGTCCACTAGAACACAACTCCATCTCCATTAACTACATCACACCTGCCCAGACCCACCAGAACACACCTCCATCTCCATTAACTACCTCACACCTGTCCAGACCCACTAGAACACACCTGCATCTCTATTAACTACATTAGACCTGTCCACTAGAACACACCTCCATCTCCATTAACTACATCACACCTGCCCAGACCCAGTAGAACACACCCCCATCTCCATTAACTACATCACACCTGTCCACTAGAACACACCTCCATCTCCATTAACTACATCACACCTGTCCAGACCCACTAGAACACACCTCCATCTCCATTAACTGCATCACACCTGTCCAGACCCACTAGAACACACCTCCATCTCCATTAACTACATCACACCTGTCCAGACCCAGTAGAACACACCTCCATCTCCATTAACTACATCACACCTGCCCAGACCCACTAGAACACACCTCCATCTCCATTAACTACATCACACCTGCCCAGACCCACTAGAACACACCTCCATCTCCATTAACTACATCACACCTGTCCAGACCCACTAGAACACACCTCCATCTCCATTAACTACATCACACCTGCCCAGACCCACTAGAACACACCTCCATCTCCATTAACTACATCACACCTGTCCAGACCCACTAGAACACACCTCCATCTCCATTAACTACATCACAGCTGTCCAGACCCACTAGAACACACCTCCATCTCCAATAACTACAACACACCTGTCCAGACCCACTAGAACACACTTCCATCTCCATTAACTACATCACACCTGTCCAGACCCAGTAGAACACACCTCCATCTCCATTAACTACATCACACCTGCCCAGACCCAGTAGAACACACCTCCATCTCCACTAACTACATCACACCTGTCCAGACCCACTAGAACACACCTCCATCTCCATTAACTACAGCACACCTGTCCAGACCCACTAGAACACACCTCCATCTCCATTAACTACATCACACCTGTCCAGACCCACTAGAACACACCTCCATCTCCATTAACTACATCACACCTGTCCAGACCCACTAGAACACACCTCCATCTCCATTAACTACATCACACCTGTCCACTAGAACACACCTCCATCTCCATTAACTACATCACACCTGTCCAGACCCACTAGAACACACCTCCATCTCCATTAACTACATCACACCTGTCCACTAGAACACACCTCCATCTCCATTAACTACATCACACCTGCCCAGACCCACTAGAACACACCTCCATCTCCATTAACTACATCACACCTGCCCAGACCCACTAGAACACACCTCCATCTCCATTAACTACATCACACCTGCCCAGACCCACTAGAACACACCTCCATCTCCATTAACTACATCACACCTGTCCACTAGAACACACCTCCATCTCCATTAACTACATCACACCTGTCCAGACCCACTAGAACACACCTCCATCTCCATTAACTACATCACACCTGCCCAGACCCACTAGAACACACCTCCATCTCCATTAACTACATCACACCTGTCCAGACCCACTAGAACACACCTCCATCTCCATTAACTACATCACACCTGTCCAGACCCACTAGAACACACTTCCATCTCCATTAACTACATCACACCTGTCCAGACCCACTAGAACACACCTCCATCTCCATTAACAACATCACACCTGCCCAGACCCACTAGAACACACCTCCATCTCCATTAACTACATCACACCTGCCCAGACCCACTTGAACACACCTCCATCTCCATTAACTACATCACACCTGCCCAGACCCACTAGAACACACCTCCATCTCCATTAACTACATCACACCTGCCCAGACCCACTAGAACACACCTCCATCTCCATTAACTACATCATACCTGACCACTAGAACACACCTCCATCTCCATTAACGACATCACACCTGCCCAGACCCACTAGAACACACCTCCATCTCCATTAACTACATCACACCTGCCCAGTCCCACTAGAACACACCTCCATCTCCATTAACTACATCACACCTGTCCACTAGAACACACCCCCATCTCCATTAACTACATCACACCTGCCCAGACCCACCTGAACACACTTCATTCTCCATTAACTACATCACACCTGTCCAGACCCAGTAGAACACACCTCCATCTCCATTAACTACATCACACCTGCCCAGACCCAGTAGAACACACCTCCATCTCCACTAACTACATCACACCTGTCCAGACCCACTAGAACACACCTCCATCTCCATTAATTACAGCACACCTGTCCAGACCCACTAGAACACACCTCCATCTCCATTAACTACATCACACCTGCCCAGACCCACTAGAACACACCTCCATCTCCATTAACTACATCACACCTGCCCAGACCCACTAGAACACACCTCCATCTCCATTAACTACATCACACCTGTCCAGACCCACTAGAACACACCTCCATCTCCATTAACTACATCACACCTGTCCAGACCCACTAGAACACACTTCCATCTCCATTAACTACATCACACCTGTCCAGACCCACTAGAACACACCTCCATCTCCATTAACAACATCACATCTGCCCAGACCCACTAGAACACACCTCCATCTCCATTAACTACATCACACCTGCCCAGACCCACTAGAACACACCTCCATCTCCATTAACTACATCACACCTGCCCAGACCCACTAGAACACACCTCCATCTCCATTAACTACATCATACCTGTCCACTAGAACACACCTCCATCTCCATTAACTACATCACACCTGCCCAGACCCACTAGAACACACCTCCATCTCCATTAACTACATCACACCTGCCCCGTCCCACTAGAACACACCTCCATCTCCATTAACTACATCACACCTGTCCACTAGAACACACCCCCATCTCCATTAACTACATCACACCTGCCCAGACCCACCTGAACACACTTCATTCTCCATTAACTACATCACACCTGTCCAGACCCAGTAGAACACACCTCCATCTCCATTAACTACATCACACCTGCCCAGACCCAGTAGAACACACCTCCATCTCCACTAACTACATCACACCTGTCCAGACCCACTAGAACACACCTCCATCTCCATTAACTACAGTACACCTGTCCAGACCCACTAGAACACAACTCCATCTCCATTAACTACATCACACCTGCCCAGACCCACTAGAACACACCTCCATCTCCATTAACTACATCACACCTGCCCAGACCCACTAGAACACACCTCCATCTCCATTAACTACATCACACCTGTCCACTAGAACACACCCCCATCTCCATTAACTACATCACACCTGCCCAGACCCACTAGAACACACCTCCATCTCCATTAACTACATCACACCTGCCCAGACCCACTAGAACACACCTCCATCTCCATTAACTACATCACACCTGCCCAGACCCACTAGAACACACCTCCATCTCCATTAACTACATCACACCTGCCCAGACCCACTAGAACACACCTCCATCTCCATTAACTACATCACACCTGCCCAGACCCACTCGAACACACCTCCATCTCCATTAACTACATCACACCTGTCCACTAGAACACACCCCCATCTCCATTAACTACATCACACCTGCCCAGACCCACTAGAACACACCTCCATCTCCATTAACTACATCACACCTGTCCAGACCCACTAGAACACACCTCCATCTCCATTAACTACATCACACCTGTCCACTAGAACACACCTCCATCTCCATTAACTACATCACACCTGCCCAGACCCACTAGAACACACCTCCATCTCCATTAACTACATCACACCTGCCCAGACCCACTAGAACACACCTCCATCTCCATTAACTACATCACACCTGCCCAGACCCACTAGAACACACCTCGATCTCCATTAACTACATCATACCTGTCCACTAGAACACACCTCCATCTCCATTAACTACATCACACCTGCCCAGACCCACTAGAACACACCTCCATCTCCATTAGCTACATCACACCTGCCCAGACCCACTCGAACACACCTCCATCTCCATTAACTACATCACACCTGTCCACTAGAACACACCCCCACCTCCATTAACTACATCACACCTGCCCAGACCCACTAGAACACACCTCCATCTCCATTAACTACATCACACCTGTCCAGACCCACTAGAACACACCTCCATCTCCATTAACTACATCACACCTGTCCAGACCCACTAGAACACACCTCCATCTCCATTAACTACATCACACCTGCCCAGACCCAGTAGAACACACCTCCATCTCCACTAACTACATCACACCTGTCCAGACCCACTAGAACACACCTCCATCTCCATTAACTACAGCACACCTGTCCAGACCCACTAGAACACACCTCCATCTCCATTAACTACATCACACCTGTCCAGACCCACTAGAACACAACTCCATCTCAATTAACTACATCACAGCTGTCCAGACCCACTAGAACACACCTCCATCTCCATTAACTACATCACACCTGTCCACTAGAACACACCTCCATCTCCATTAACTACATCACACCTGTCCAGACCCACTAGAACACACCTCCATCTCCATGAACTACATCACACCTGTCCACTAGAACACACCTCCATCTCCATTAACTACATCACACCTGCCCAGACCCACTAGAACACATCTCCATCTCCATTAACTACATCACACCTGCCCAGACCCACTAGAACACACCTCCATCTCCATTAACTACATCACACCTGCCCAGACCCAGTAGAACACACCTCCATCTCCACTAACTACATCACACCTGTCCAGACCCACTAGAACACACCTCCATCTCCATTAACTACAGCACACCTGTCCAGACCCACTAGAACACACCTCCATCTCCATTAACTACATCACACCTGTCCAGACCCACTAGAACACAACTCCATCTCAATTAACTACATCACAGCTGTCCAGACCCACTAGAACACACCTCCATCTCCATTAACTACATCACACCTGTCCACTAGAACACACCTCCATCTCCATTAACTACATCACACCTGTCCAGACCCACTAGAACACACCTCCATCTCCATGAACTACATCACACCTGTCCACTAGAACACACCTCCATCTCCATTAACTACATCACACCTGCCCAGACCCACTAGAACACATCTCCATCTCCATTAACTACATCACACCTGCCCAGACCCACTAGAACACACCTCCATCTCCATTAACTACATCACACCTGCCCAGACCCACTAGAACACACCTCCATCTCCATTAACTACATCACACCTGTCCACTAGAACACACCTCCATCTCCATTAACTACATCACACCTGTCCAGACCCACTAGAACACACCTCCATCTCCATTAACTACATCACACCTGCCCAGACCCACTAGAACACACCTCCATCTCCATTAACTACATCACACCTGTCCAGACCCACTAGAACACACCTCCATCTCCATTAACTACATCACACCTGTCCAGACCCACTAGAACACACTTCCATCTCCATTAACTACATCACACCTGTCCAGACCCACTAGAACACACCTCCATCTCCATTAACAACATCACACCTGCCCAGACCCACTAGAACACACCTCCATCTCCATTAACTACATCACACCTGCCCAGACCCACTAGAACACACCTCCATCTCCATTAACTACATCACACCTGCCCAGACCCACTAGAACACACCTCCATCTCCATTAACTACATCACAACTGCCCAGACCCACTAGAACACACCTCCATCTCCATTAACTACATCATACCTGACCACTAGAACACACCTCCATCTCCATTAACTACATCACACCTGCCCAGACCCACTAGAACACACCTCCATCTCCATTAACTACATCTACCCTGCCCCGTCCCACTAGAACACACCTCCATCTCCATTAACTACATCACACCTGTCCACTAGAACACACCCCCATCTCCATTAACTACATCACACCTGCCCAGACCCACCTGAACACACTTCATTCTCCATTAACTACATCACACCTGTCCAGACCCAGTAGAACACACCTCCATCTCCATTAACTACATCACACCTGCCCAGACCCAGTAGAACACACCTCCATCTCCACTAACTACATCACACCTGTCCAGACCCACTAGAACACACCTCCATCTCCATTAACTACAGCACACCTGTCCAGACCTACTAGAACACACCTCCATCTCCATTAACTACATCACACCTGCCCAGACCCACTAGAACACACCTCCATCTCCATTAACTACATCACACCTGCCCAGACCCACTAGAACACACCTCCATCTCCATTAACTACATCACACCTGTCCAGACCCACTAGAACACACCTCCATCTCCATTAACTACATCACACCTGTCCAGACCCACTAGAACACACTTCCATCTCCATTAACTACATCACACCTGTCCAGACCCACTAGAACACACCTCCATCTCCATTAACAACATCACACCTGCCCAGACCCACTAGAACACACCTCCATCTCCATTAACTACATCACACCTGCCCAGACCCACTAGAACACACCTCCATCTCCATTAACTACATCACACCTGCCCAGACCCACTAGAACACACCTCCATCTCCATTAACTACATCATACCTGTCCACTAGAACACACCTCCATCTCCATTAACTACATCACACCTGTCCAGACCCACTAGAACACACCTCCATCTCCATTAACTACATCACACCTGTCCAGACCCACTAGAACACACCTCCATCTCCATTACCTACATCACACCTGTCCAGACCCACTAGAACACACCTCCATCTCCATTAACTACATCACACCTGCCCAGACCCACTAGAACACACCTCCATCTCCATTAACTACATCACACCTGTCCAGACCCACTAGAACACACCTCCATCTCCATTAACTACATCACAGCTGTCCAGACCCACTAGAACACACCTCCATCTCCAATAACTACAACACACCTGTCCAGACCCACTAGAACACACTTCCATCTCCATTAACTACATCACACCTGTCCAGACCCAGTAGAACACACCTCCATCTCCATTAACTACATCACACCTGCCCAGACCCAGTAGAACACACCTCCATCTCCACTAACTACATCACACCTGTCCAGACCCACTAGAACACACCTCCATCTCCATTAACTACAGCACACCTGTCCAGACCCACTAGAACACACCTCCATCTCCATTAACTACATCACACCTGTCCAGACCCACTAGAACACAACTCCATCTCCATTAACTACATCACAGCTGTCCAGACCCACTAGAACACACCTCCATCTCCATTAACTACATCAAACCTGTCCACTAGAACACACCTCCATCTCCATTAACTACATCACACCTGTCCAGACCCACTAGAACACACCTCCATCTCCATTAACTACATCACACCTGTCCACTAGAACACACCTCCATCTCCATTAACTACATCACACCTGCCCAGACCCACTAGAACACACCTCCATCTCCATTAACTACATCACACCTGCCCAGACCCACTAGAACACACCTCCATCTCCATTAACTACATCACACCTGCCCAGACCCACTAGAACACACCTCCATCTCCATTAACTACATCACACCTGTCCACTAGAACACACCTCCATCTCCATTAACTACATCACACCTGTCCAGACCCACTAGAACACACCTCCATCTCCATTAACTACATCACACCTGCCCAGACCCACTAGAACACACCTCCATCTCCATTAACTACATCACACCTGTCCAGACCCACTAGAACACACCTCCATCTCCATTAACTACATCACACATGTCCAGACCCACTAGAACACACTTCCATCTCCATTAACTACATCACACCTGTCCAGACCCACTAGAACACACCTCCATCTCCATTAACAACATCACACCTGCCCAGACCCACTAGAACACACCTCCATCTCCATTAACTACATCACACCTGCCCAGACCCACTAGAACACACCTCCATCTCCATTAACTACATCACACCTGCCCAGACCCACTAGAACACACCTCCATCTCCATTAACTACATCACACCTGCCCAGACCCACTAGAACACACCTCCATCTCCATTAACTACATCATACCTGACCACTAGAACACACCTCCATCTCCATTAACTACATCACACCTGCCCAGACCCACTAGAACACACCTCCATCTCCATTAACTACATCACACCTGCCCCGTCCCACTAGAACACACCTCCATCTCCATTAACTACATCACACCTGTCCACTAGAACACACCCCCATCTCCATTAACTACATCACACCTGCCCAGACCCACCTGAACACACTTCATTCTCCATTAACTACATCACACCTGTCCAGACCCAGTAGAACACACCTCCATCTCCATTAACTACATCACACCTGCCCAGACCCAGTAGAACACACCTCCATCTCCACTAACTACATCACACCTGTCCAGACCCACTAGAACACACCTCCATCTCCATTAACTACAGCACACCTGTCCAGACCCACTAGAACACACCTCCATCTCCATTAACTACATCACACCTGCCCAGACCCACTAGAACACACCTCCATCTCCATTAACTACATCACACCTGCCCAGACCCACTAGAACACACCTCCATCTCCATTAACTACATCACACCTGTCCAGACCCACTAGAACACACCTCCATCTCCATTAACTACATCACACCTGTCCAGACCCACTAGAACACACTTCCATCTCCATTAACTACATCACACCTGTCCAGACCCACTAGAACACACCTCCATCTCCATTAACAACATCACATCTGCCCAGACCCACTAGAACACACCTCCATCTCCATTAACTACATCACACCTGCCCAGACCCACTAGAACACACCTCCATCTCCATTAACTACATCACACCTGTCCACTAGAACACACCTCCATCTCCATTAACTACATCACACCTGTCCAGACCCACTAGAACACACCTCCATCTCCATTAACTACATCACACCTGCCCAGACCCACTAGAACACACCTCCATCTCCATTAACTACATCACACCTGTCCAGACCCACTAGAACACACCTCCATCTCCATTAACTACATCACACCTGTCCACTAGAACACACCTCCATCTCCATTAACTACATCACACCTGTCCAGACCCACTAGAACACACCTCCATCTCCATTAACTACATCACACCTGCCCAGACCCACTAGAACACACCTCCATCTCCATTAACTACATCACACCTGCCCAGACCTACTAGAACACATCTCCATCTCCATTAACTACATCACACCTGCCCAGACCCACTAGAACACACCTCCATCTCCATTAACTACATCACACCTGCCCAGACCCACTAGAACACACCTCCATCTCCATTAACTACATCACACCTGTCCACTAGAACACACCTCCATCTCCATTAACTACATCACACCTGTCCAGACCCACTAGAACACACCTCCATCTCCATTAACTACATCACACCTGCCCAGACCCACTAGAACACACCTCCATCTCCATTAACTACATCACACCTGTCCAGACCCACTAGAACACACCTCCATCTCCATTAACTACATCACACCTGTCCAGACCCACTAGAACACACTTCCATCTCCATTAACTACATCACACCTGTCCAGACCCACTAGAACACACCTCCATCTCCATTAACAACATCACACCTGCCCAGACCCACTAGAACACACCTCCATCTCCATTAACTACATCACACCTGCCCAGACCCACTAGAACACACCTCCATCTCCATTAACTACATCACACCTGCCCAGACCCACTAGAACACACCTCCATCTCCATTAACTACATCACAACTGCCCAGACCCACTAGAACACACCTCCATCTCCATTAACTACATCATACCTGACCACTAGAACACACCTCCATCTCCATTAACTACATCACACCTGCCCAGACCCACTAGAACACACCTCCATCTCCATTAACTACATCACACCTGCCCCGTCCCACTAGAACACACCTCCATCTCCATTAACTACATCACACCTGTCCACTAGAACACACCCCCATCTCCATTAACTACATCACACCTGCCCAGACCCACCTGAACACACTTCATTCTCCATTAACTACATCACACCTGTCCAGACCCAGTAGAACACACCTCCATCTCCATTAACTACATCACACCTGCCCAGACCCAGTAGAACACACCTCCATCTCCACTAACTACATCACACCTGTCCAGACCCACTAGAACACACCTCCATCTCCATTAACTACAGCACACCTGTCCAGACCCACTAGAACACACCTCCATCTCCATTAACTACATCACACCTGCCCAGACCCACTAGAACACACCTCCATCTCCATTAACTACATCACACCTGCCCAGACCCACTAGAACACACCTCCATCTCCATTAACTACATCACACCTGTCCAGACCCACTAGAACACACCTCCATCTCCATTAACTACATCACACCTGTCCAGACCCACTAGAACACACTTCCATCTCCATTAACTACATCACACCTGTCCAGACCCACTAGAACACACCTCCATCTCCATTAACAACATCACACCTGCCCAGACCCACTAGAACACACCTCCATCTCCATTAACTACATCACACCTGCCCAGACCCACTAGAACACACCTCCATCTCCATTAACTACATCACACCTGCCCAGACCCACTAGAACACACCTCCATCTCCATTAACTACATCATACCTGTCCACTAGAACACACCTCCATCTCCATTAACTACATCACACCTGCCCAGACCCACTAGAACACACCTCCATCTCCATTAACTACATCACACCTGCCCCGTCCCACTAGAACACACCTCCATCTCCATTAACTACATCACACCTGTCCACTAGAACACACCCCCATCTCCATTAACTACATCACACCTGTCCAGACCCACTAGAACACACCTCCATCTCCATTAACTACATCACACCTGTCCAGACCCAGTAGAACACACCTCCATCTCCATTAACTACATCACACCTGCCCAGACCCACTAGAACACACCTCCATCTCCATTAACTACATCACACCTGCCCAGACCCACTAGAACACACCTCCATCTCCATTAACTACATCACACCTGTCCAGACCCACTAGAACACACCTCCATCTCCATTAACTACATCACACCTGCCCAGACCCACTAGAACACACCTCCATCTCCATTAACTACATCACACCTGTCCAGACCCACTAGAACACACCTCCATCTCCATTACCTACATCACACCTGTCCAGACCCACTAGAACACACCTCCATCTCCATTAACTACATCACACCTGCCCAGACCCACTAGAACACACCTCCATCTCCATTAACTACATCACACCTGTCCAGACCCACTAGAACACACCTCCATCTCCATTAACTACATCACAGCTGTCCAGACCCACTAGAACACACCTCCATCTCCAATAACTACAACACACCTGTCCAGACCCACTAGAACACACTTCCATCTCCATTAACTACATCACACCTGTCCAGACCCAGTAGAACACACCTCCATCTCCATTAACTACATCACACCTGCCCAGACCCAGTAGAACACACCTCCATCTCCACTAACTACATCACACCTGTCCAGACCCACTAGAACACACCTCCATCTCCATTAACTACAGCACACCTGTCCAGACCCACTAGAACACACCTCCATCTCCATTAACTACATCACACCTGTCCAGACCCACTAGAACACAACTCCATCTCCATTAACTACATCACAGCTGTCCAGACCCACTAGAACACACCTCCATCTCCATTAACTACATCACACCTGTCCACTAGAACACACCTCCATCTCCATTAACTACATCACACCTGTCCAGACCCACTAGAACACACCTCCATCTCCATTAACTACATCACACCTGTCCACTAGAACACACCTCCATCTCCATTAACTACATCACACCTGCCCAGACCCACTAGAACACACCTCCATCTCCATTAACTACATCACACCTGCCCAGACCCACTAGAACACACCTCCATCTCCATTAACTACATCACACCTGCCCAGACCCACTAGAACACACCTCCATCTCCATTAACTACATCACACCTGTCCACTAGAACACACCTCCATCTCCATTAACTACATCACACCTGTCCAGACCCACTAGAACACACCTCCATCTCCATTAACTACATCACACCTGCCCAGACCCACTAGAACACACCTCCATCTCCATTAACTACATCACACCTGTCCAGACCCACTAGAACACACCTCCATCTCCATTAACTACATCACACATGTCCAGACCCACTAGAACACACTTCCATCTCCATTAACTACATCACACCTGTCCAGACCCACTAGAACACACCTCCATCTCCATTAACAACATCACACCTGCCCAGACCCACTAGAACACACCTCCATCTCCATTAACTACATCACACCTGCCCAGACCCACTAGAACACACCTCCATCTCCATTAACTACATCACACCTGCCCAGACCCACTAGAACACACCTCCATCTCCATTAACTACATCACACCTGCCCAGACCCACTAGAACACACCTCCATCTCCATTAACTACATCATACCTGACCACTAGAACACACCTCCATCTCCATTAACTACATCACACCTGCCCAGACCCACTAGAACACACCTCCATCTCCATTAACTACATCACACCTGCCCCGTCCCACTAGAACACACCTCCATCTCCATTAACTACATCACACCTGTCCACTAGAACACACCCCCATCTCCATTAACTACATCACACCTGCCCAGACCCACCTGAACACACTTCATTCTCCATTAACTACATCACACCTGTCCAGACCCAGTAGAACACACCTCCATCTCCATTAACTACATCACACCTGCCCAGACCCAGTAGAACACACCTCCATCTCCACTAACTACATCACACCTGTCCAGACCCACTAGAACACACCTCCATCTCCATTAACTACATCACACCTGTCCAGACCCACTAGAACACACCTCCATCTCCATTAACTACATCACACCTGTCCAGACCCACTAGAACACACTTCCATCTCCATTAACTACATCACACCTGTCCAGACCCACTAGAACACACCTCCATCTCCATTAACAACATCACATCTGCCCAGACCCACTAGAACACACCTCCATCTCCATTAACTACATCACACCTGCCCAGACCCACTAGAACACACCTCCATCTCCATTAACTACATCACACCTGTCCACTAGAACACACCTCCATCTCCATTAACTACATCACACCTGTCCAGACCCACTAGAACACACCTCCATCTCCATTAACTACATCACACCTGCCCAGACCCACTAGAACACACCTCCATCTCCATTAACTACATCACACCTGTCCAGACCCACTAGAACACACCTCCATCTCCATTAACTACATCACACATGTCCAGACCCACTAGAACACACTTCCATCTCCATTAACTACATCACACCTGTCCAGACCCACTAGAACACACCTCCATCTCCATTAACAACATCACACCTGCCCAGACCCACTAGAACACACCTCCATCTCCATTAACTACATCACACCTGCCCAGACCCACTAGAACACACCTCCATCTCCATTAACTACATCACACCTGCCCAGACCCACTAGAACACACCTCCATCTCCATTAACTACATCATACCTGACCACTAGAACACACCTCCATCTCCATTAACTACATCACACCTGCCCAGACCCACTAGAACACACCTCCATCTCCATTAACTACATCACACCTGCCCCGTCCCACTAGAACACACCTCCATCTCCATTAACTACATCACACCTGTCCACTAGAACACACCCCCATCTCCATTAACTACATCACACCTGCCCAGACCCACCTGAACACACTTCATTCTCCATTAACTACATCACACCTGTCCAGACCCAGTAGAACACACCTCCATCTCCATTAACTACATCACACCTGCCCAGACCCAGTAGAACACACCTCCATCTCCACTAACTACATCACACCTGTCCAGACCCACTAGAACACACCTCCATCTCCATTAACTACAGCACACCTGTCCAGACCCACTAGAACACACCTCCATCTCCATTAACTACATCACACCTGCCCAGACCCACTAGAACACACCTCCATCTCCATTAACTACATCACACCTGTCCAGACCCACTAGAACACACCTCCATCTCCATTAACTACATCACACCTGTCCAGACCCACTAGAACACACTTCCATCTCCATTAACTACATCACACCTGTCCAGACCCACTAGAACACACCTCCATCTCCATTAACAACATCACATCTGCCCAGACCCACTAGAACACACCTCCATCTCCATTAACTACATCACACCTGCCCAGACCCACTAGAACACACCTCCATCTCCATTAACTACATCACACCTGTCCACTAGAACACACCTCCATCTCCATTAACTACATCACACCTGTCCAGACCCACTAGAACACACCTCCATCTCCATTAACTACATCACACCTGCCCAGACCCACTAGAACACACCTCCATCTCCATTAACTACATCACACCTGTCCAGACCCACTAGAACACACCTCCATCTCCATTAACTACATCACACATGTCCAGACCCACTAGAACACACTTCCATCTCCATTAACTACATCACACCTGTCCAGACCCACTAGAACACACCTCCATCTCCATTAACAACATCACACCTGCCCAGACCCACTAGAACACACCTCCATCTCCATTAACTACATCACACCTGCCCAGACCCACTAGAACACACCTCCATCTCCATTAACTACATCACACCTGCCCAGACCCACTAGAACACACCTCCATCTCCATTAACTACATCATACCTGACCACTAGAACACACCTCCATCTCCATTAACTACATCACACCTGCCCAGACCCACTAGAACACACCTCCATCTCCATTAACTACATCACACCTGCCCCGTCCCACTAGAACACACCTCCATCTCCATTAACTACATCACACCTGTCCACTAGAACACACCCCCATCTCCATTAACTACATCACACCTGCCCAGACCCACCTGAACACACTTCATTCTCCATTAACTACATCACACCTGTCCAGACCCAGTAGAACACACCTCCATCTCCATTAACTACATCACACCTGCCCAGACCCAGTAGAACACACCTCCATCTCCACTAACTACATCACACCTGTCCAGACCCACTAGAACACACCTCCATCTCCATTAACTACAGCACACCTGTCCAGACCCACTAGAACACACCTCCATCTCCATTAACTACATCACACCTGCCCAGACCCACTAGAACACACCTCCATCTCCATTAACTACATCACACCTGCCCAGACCCACTAGAACACACCTCCATCTCCATTAACTACATCACACCTGTCCAGACCCACTAGAACACACCTCCATCTCCATTAACTACATCACACCTGTCCAGACCCACTAGAACACACTTCCATCTCCATTAACTACATCACACCTGTCCAGACCCACTAGAACACACCTCCATCTCCATTAACAACATCACATCTGCCCAGACCCACTAGAACACACCTCCATCTCCATTAACTACATCACACCTGCCCAGACCCACTAGAACACACCTCCATCTCCATTAACTACATCACACCTGCCCAGACCCACTAGAACACACCTCCATCTCCATTAACTACATCATACCTGTCCACTAGAACACACCTCCATCTCCATTAACTACATCACACCTGCCCAGACCCACTAGAACACACCTCCATCTCCATTAACTACATCACACCTGCCCCGTCCCACTAGAACACACCTCCATCTCCATTAACTACATCACACCTGTCCACTAGAACACACCCCCATCTCCATTAACTACATCACACCTGCCCAGATCCACCTGAACACACTTCATTCTCCATTAACTACATCACACCTGTCCAGACCCAGTAGAACACACCTCCATCTCCATTAACTACATCACACCTGCCCAGACCCAGTAGAACACACCTCCATCTCCACTAACTACATCACACCTGTCCAGACCCACTAGAACACACCTCCATCTCCATTAACTACAGTACACCTGTCCAGACCCACTAGAACACACCTCCATCTCCATTAACTACATCACACCTGCCCAGACCCACTAGAACACACCTCCATCTCCATTAACTACATCACACCTGCCCAGACCCACTAGAACACACCTCCATCTCCATTAACTACATCACACCTGTCCACTAGAACACACCCCCATCTCCATTAACTACATCACACCTGCCCAGACCCACTAGAACACACCTCCATCTCCATTAACTACATCACACCTGCCCAGACCCACTAGAACACACCTCCATCTCCATTAACTACATCACACCTGCCCAGACCCACTAGAACACACCTCCATCTCCATTAACTACATAACACCTGCCCAGACCCACTAGAACACACCTCCATCTCCATTAACTACATCACACCTGCCCAGACCCACTCGAACACACCTCCATCTCCATTAACTACATTACACCTGTCCACTAGAACACACCCCCATCTCCATTAACTACATCACACCTGCCCAGACCCACTAGAACACACCTCCATCTCCATTAACTACATCACACCTGTCCAGACCCACTAGAACACACCTCCATCTCCATTAACTACATCACACCTGTCCACTAGAACACACCTCCATCTCCATTAACTACATCACACCTGCCCAGACCCACTAGAACACACCTCCATCTCCATTAACTACATCACACCTGCCCAGACCCACTAGAACACACCTCCATCTCCATTAACTACATCACACCTGCCCAGACCCACTAGAACACACCTCGATCTCCATTAACTACATCATACCTGTCCACTAGAACACACCTCCATCTCCATTAACTACATCACACCTGCCCAGACCCACTAGAACACACCTCCATCTCCATTAGCTACATCACACCTGCCCAGACCCACTCGAACACACCTCCATCTCCATTAACTACATCACACCTGTCCACTAGAACACACCCCCACCTCCATTAACTACATCACACCTGCCCAGACCCACTAGAACACACCTCCATCTCCATTAACTACATCACACCTGTCCAGACCCACTAGAACACACCTCCATCTCCATTAACTACATCACACCTGTCCAGACCCACTAGAACACACCTCCATCTCCATTAACTACATCACACCTGCCCAGACCCAGTAGAACACACCTCCATCTCCACTAACTACATCACACCTGTCCAGACCCACTAGAACACACCTCCATCTCCATTAACTACAGCACACCTGTCCAGACCCACTAGAACACACCTCCATCTCCATTAACTACATCACACCTGTCCACTAGAACGCACCTCCATCTCCATTAACTACATCACACCTGTCCAGACCCACTAGAACACACCTCCATCTCCATTAACTACATCACACCTGTCCACTAGAACACACCTCCATCTCCATTAACTACATCACACCTGCCCAGACCCACTAGAACACACCTCCATCTCCATTAACTACATCACACCTGCCCAGACCCACTAGAACACACCTCCATCTCCATTAACTACATCACACCTGCCCAGACCCACTAGAACACACCTCCATCTCCATTAACTACATCACACCTGTCCACTAGAACACACCTCCATCTCCATTAACTACATCACACCTGTCCAGACCCACTAGAACACACCTCCATCTCCATTAACTACATCACACCTGCCCAGACCCACTAGAACACACCTCCATCTCCATTAACTACATCACACCTGTCCAGACCCACTAGAACACACCTCCATCTCCATTAACTACATCACACCTGCCCAGACCCACTAGAACACACCTCCATCTCCATTAACTACATCACACCTGTCCAGACCCACTAGAACACACCTCCATCTCCATTAACTACATCACACCTGTCCAGACCCACTAGAACACACTTCCATCTCCATTAACTACATCACACCTGTCCAGACCCACTAGAACACACCTCCATCTCCATTAACAACATCACATCTGCCCAGACCCACTAGAACACACCTCCATCTCCATTAACTACATCACACCTGCCCAGACCCACTAGAACACACCTCCATCTCCATTAACTACATCACACCTGCCCAGACCCACTAGAACACACCTCCATCTCCATTAACTACATCACACCTGCCCAGACCCACTAGAACACACCTCCATCTCCATTAACTACATCACACCTGTCCACTAGAACACACCTCCATCTCCATTAACTACATCACACCTGTCCAGACCCACTAGAACACACCTCCATCTCCATTAACTACATCACACCTGCCCAGACCCACTAGAACACACCTCCATCTCCATTAACTACATCACACCTGTCCAGACCCACTAGAACACACCTCCATCTCCATTAACTACATCACACCTGTCCAGACCCACTAAAACACACTTCCATCTCCATTAACTACATCACACCTGTCCAGACCCACTAGAACACACCTCCATCTCCATTAACAACATCACACCTGCCCAGACCCACTAGAACACACCTCCATCTCCATTAACTACATCACACCTGCCCAGACCCACTAGAACACACCTCCATCTCCATTAACTACATCACACCTGCCCAGACCCACTAGAACACACCTCCATCTCCATTAACTACAGCACACCTGTCCAGACCCACTAGAACACACCTCCATCTCCATTAACTACATCACACCTGCCCAGACCCACTAGAACACACCTCCATCTCCATTAACTACATCACACCTGCCCAGACCCACTAGAACACACCTCCATCTCCATTAACTACATCACACCTGTCCAGACCCACTAGAACACACCTCCATCTCCATTAACTACATCACACCTGTCCAGACCCACTAGAACACACTTCCATCTCCATTAACTACATCACACCTGTCCAGACCCACTAGAACACACCTCCATCTCCATTAACAACATCACATCTGCCCAGACCCACTAGAACACACCTCCATCTCCATTAACTACATCACACCTGCCCAGACCCACTAGAACACACCTCCATCTCCATTAACTACATCACACCTGCCCAGACCCACTAGAACACACCTCCATCTCCATTAACTACATCATACCTGTCCACTAGAACACACCTCCATCTCCATTAACTACATCACACCTGCCCAGACCCACTAGAACACACCTCCATCTCCATTAACTACATCACACCTGCCCCGTCCCACTAGAACACACCTCCATCTCCATTAACTACATCACACCTGTCCACTAGAACACACCCCCATCTCCATTAACTACATCACACCTGCCCAGACCCACCTGAACACACTTCATTCTCCATTAACTACATCACACCTGTCCAGACCCAGTAGAACACACCTCCATCTCCATTAACTACATCACACCTGCCCAGACCCAGTAGAACACACCTCCATCTGCACTAACTACATCACACCTGTCCAGACCCACTAGAACACACCTCCATCTCCATTAACTACATCACACCTGTCCAGACCCACTAGAACACACCTCCATCTCCATTAACTACATCACACCTGCCCAGACCCACTAGAACACACCTCCATCTCCATTAACTACATCACACCTGCCCAGACCCACTAGAACACACCTCCATCTCCATTAACTACATCACACCTGTCCACTAGAACACACCCCCATCTCCATTAACTACATCACACCTGCCCAGACCCACTAGAACACACCTCCATCTCCATTAACTACATCACACCTGCCCAGACCCACTAGAACACACCTCCATCTCCATTAACTACATCACACCTGCCCAGACCCACTAGAACACACCTCCATCTCCATTAACTACATCACACCTGCCCAGACCCACTAGAACACACCTCCATCTCCATTAACTACATCACACCTGCCCAGACCCACTCGAACACACCTCCATCTCCATTAACTACATCACACCTGTCCACTAGAACACACCCCCATCTCCATTAACTACATCACACCTGCCCAGACCCACTAGAACACACCTCCATCTCCATTAACTACATCACACCTGTCCAGACCCACTAGAACACACCTCCATCTCCATTAACTACATCACACCTGTCCACTAGAACACACCTCCATCTCCATTAACTACATCACACCTGCCCAGACCCACTAGAACACACCTCCATCTCCATTAACTACATCACACCTGCCCAGACCCACTAGAACACACCTCCATCTCCATTAACTACATCACACCTGCCCAGACCCACTAGAACACACCTCGATCTCCATTAACTACATCATACCTGTCCACTAGAACACACCTCCATCTCCATTAACTACATCACACCTGCCCAGACCCACTAGAACACACCTCCATCTCCATTAGCTACATCACACCTGCCCAGACCCACTCGAACACACCTCCATCTCCATTAACTACATCACACCTGTCCACTAGAACACACCCCCACCTCCATTAACTACATCACACCTGCCCAGACCCACTAGAACACACCTCCATCTCCATTAACTACATCACACCTGTCCAGACCCACTAGAACACACCTCCATCTCCATTAACTACATCACACCTGTCCAGACCCACTAGAACACACCTCCATCTCCATTAGCTACATCACACCTGCCCAGACCCACTCGAACACACCTCCATCTCCATTAACTACATCACACCTGTCCACTAGAACACACCCCCACCTCCATTAACTACATCACACCTGCCCAGACCCACTAGAACACACCTCCATCTCCATTAACTACATCACACCTGTCCAGACCCACTAGAACACACCTCCATCTCCATTAACTACAGCACACCTGTCCAGACCCACTAGAACACACCTCCATCTCCATTACCAACATCACACCTGTCCAGACCCACTAGAACACAACTCCATCTCCATTAACTACATCACAGCTGTCCAGACCCACTAGAACACACCTCCATCTCCATTAACTACATCACACCTGCCCAGACCCACTAGAACACACCTCCATCTCCATTAACTACATCACACCTGTCCAGACCCACTAGAACACACCTCCATCTCCATTAACTACATCACACCTGTCCAGACCCACTAGAACACACTTCCATCTCCATTAACTACATCACACCTGTCCAGACCCACTAGAACACACCTCCATCTCCATTAACAACATCACACCTGCCCAGACCCACTAGAACACACCTCCATCTCCATTAACTACATCACACCTGCCCAGACCCACTAGAACACACCTCCATCTCCATTAACTACATCACACCTGCCCAGACCCACTAGAACACACCTCCATCTCCATTAACTACAGCACACCTGTCCAGACCCACTAGAACACACCTCCATCTCCATTAACTACATCACACCTGCCCAGACCCACTAGAACACACCTCCATCTCCATTAACTACATCACACCTGCCCAGACCCACTAGAACACACCTCCATCTCCATTAACTACATCACACCTGTCCAGACCCACTAGAACACACCTCCATCTCCATTAACTACATCACACCTGTCCAGACCCACTAGAACACACTTCCATCTCCATTAACTACATCACACCTGTCCAGACCCACTAGAACACACCTCCATCTCCATTAACAACATCACATCTGCCCAGACCCACTAGAACACACCTCCATCTCCATTAACTACATCACACCTGCCCAGACCCACTAGAACACACCTCCATCTCCATTAACTACATCACACCTGCCCAGACCCACTAGAACACACCTCCATCTCCATTAACTACATCATACCTGTCCACTAGAACACACCTCCATCTCCATTAACTACATCACACCTGCCCAGACCCACTAGAACACACCTCCATCTCCATTAACTACATCACACCTGCCCCGTCCCACTAGAACACACCTCCATCTCCATTAACTACATCACACCTGTCCACTAGAACACACCCCCATCTCCATTAACTACATCACACCTGCCCAGACCCACTAGAACACACCTCCATCTCCATTAACTACATCACACCTGCCCAGACCCACTAGAACACACCTCCATCTCCATTAACTACATCACACCTGTCCACTAGAACACACCCCCATCTCCATTAACTACATCACACCTGCCCAGACCCACTAGAACACACCTCCATCTCCATTAACTACATCACACCTGCCCAGACCCACTAGAACACACCTCCATCTCCATTAACTACATCACACCTGCCCAGACCCACTAGAACACACCTCCATCTCCATTAACTACATCACACCTGCCCAGACCCACTAGAACACACCTCCATCTCCATTAACTACATCACACCTGCCCAGACCCACTCGAACACACCTCCATCTCCATTAACTACATCACACCTGTCCACTAGAACACACCCCCATCTCCATTAACTACATCACACCTGCCCAGACCCACTAGAACACACCTCCATCTCCATTAACTACATCACACCTGTCCAGACCCACTAGAACACACCTCCATCTCCATTAACTACATCACACCTGTCCACTAGAACACACCTCCATCTCCATTAACTACATCACACCTGCCCAGACCCACTAGAACACACCTCCATCTCCATTAACTACATCACACCTGCCCAGACCCACTAGAACACACCTCCATCTCCATTAACTACATCACACCTGCCCAGACCCACTAGAACACACCTCGATCTCCATTAACTACATCATACCTGTCCACTAGAACACACCTCCATCTCCATTAACTACATCACACCTGCCCAGACCCACTAGAACACACCTCCATCTCCATTAGCTACATCACACCTGCCCAGACCCACTCGAACACACCTCCATCTCCATTAACTACATCACACCTGTCCACTAGAACACACCCCCACCTCCATTAACTACATCACACCTGCCCAGACCCACTAGAACACACCTCCATCTCCATTAACTACATCACACCTGTCCAGACCCACTAGAACACACCTCCATCTCCATTAACTACATCACACCTGTCCAGACCCACTAGAACACACCTCCATCTCCATTAACTACATCACACCTGCCCAGACCCAGTAGAACACACCTCCATCTCCACTAACTACATCACACCTGTCCAGACCCACTAGAACACACCTCCATCTCCATTAACTACAGCACACCTGTCCAGACCCACTAGAACACACCTCCATCTCCATTAACTACATCACACCTGTCCAGACCCACTAGAACACAACTCCATCTCCATTAACTACATCACAGCTGTCCAGACCCACTAGAACACACCTCCATCTCCATTAACTACATCACACCTGTCCACTAGAACACACCTCCATCTCCATTAACTACATCACACCTGTCCAGACCCACTAGAACACACCTCCATCTCCATTAACTACATCACACCTGTCCACTAGAACACACCTCCATCTCCATTAACTACATCACACCTGCCCAGACCCACTAGAACACACCTCCATCTCCATTAACTACATCACACCTGCCCAGACCCACTAGAACACACCTCCATCTCCATTAACTACATCACACCTGCCCAGACCCACTAGAACACACCTCCATCTCCATTAACTACATCACACCTGTCCACTAGAACACACCTCCATCTCCATTAACTACATCACACCTGTCCAGACCCACTAGAACACACCTCCATCTCCATTAACTACATCACACCTGCCCAGACCCACTAGAACACACCTCCATCTCCATTAACTACATCACACCTGTCCAGACCCACTAGAACACACCTCCATCTCCATTAACTACATCACACCTGTCCAGACCCACTAGAACACACTTCCATCTCCATTAACTACATCACACCTGTCCAGACCCACTAGAACACACCTCCATCTCCATTAACAACATCACACCTGCCCAGACCCACTAGAACACACCTCCATCTCCATTAACTACATCACACCTGCCCAGACCCACTAGAACACACCTCCATCTCCATTAACTACATCACACCTGCCCAGACCCACTAGAACACACCTCCATCTCCATTAACTACATCACACCTGCCCAGACCCACTAGAACACACCTCCATCTCCATTAACTACATCATACCTGACCACTAGAACACACCTCCATCTCCATTAACTACATCACACCTGCCCAGACCCACTAGAACACACCTCCATCTCCATTAACTACATCACACCTGCCCCGTCCCACTAGAACACACCTCCATCTCCATTAACTACATCACACCTGTCCACTAGAACACACCCCCATCTCCATTAACTACATCACACCTGCCCAGACCCACCTGAACACACTTCATTCTCCATTAACTACATCACACCTGTCCAGACCCAGTAGAACACACCTCCATCTCCATTAACTACATCACACCTGCCCAGACCCAGTAGAACACACCTCCATCTCCACTAACTACATCACACCTGTCCAGACCCACTAGAACACACCTCCATCTCCATTAACTACAGCACACCTGTCCAGACCCACTAGAACACACCTCCATCTCCATTAACTACATCACACCTGCCCAGACCCACTAGAACACACCTCCATCTCCATTAACTACATCACACCTGCCCAGACCCACTAGAACACACCTCCATCTCCATTAACTACATCACACCTGTCCAGACCCACTAGAACACACCTCCATCTCCATTAACTACATCACACCTGTCCAGACCCACTAGAACACACTTCCATCTCCATTAACTACATCACACCTGTCCAGACCCACTAGAACACACCTCCATCTCCATTATCAACATCACACCTGCCCAGACCCACTAGAACACACCTCCATCTCCATTAACTACATCACACCTGCCCAGACCCACTAGAACACACCTCCATCTCCATTAACTACATCACACCTGCCCAGACCCACTAGAACACACCTCCATCTCCATTAACTACATCATACCTGTCCACTAGAACACACCTCCATCTCCATTAACTACATCACACCTGCCCAGACCCACTAGAACACACCTCCATCTCCATTAACTACATCATACCTGTCCACTAGAACACACCTCCATCTCCATTAACTACATCACACCTGCCCAGACCCACTAGAACACACCTCCATCTCCATTAACTACATCACACCTGTCCAGACCCACTAGAACACACCTCCATCTCCATTAACTACATCACACCTGTCCAGACCCACTAGAACACACCTCCATCTCCGTTAACTACATCACACCTGTCCAGACCCAGTAGAACACACCTCCATCTCCATTAACTACATCACACCTGCCCAGACCCACTAGAACACACCTCCATCTCCATTAACTACATCACACCTGCCCAGACCCACTAGAACACACCTCCATCTCCATTAACTACATCACACCTGTCCAGACCCACTAGAACACACCTCCATCTCCATTAACTACATCACACCTGCCCAGACCCACTAGAACACACCTCCATCTCCATTAACTACATCATACCTGTCCAGACCCACTAGAACACACCTCCATCTCCATTAACTACATCACACCTGTCCAGACCCACTAGAACACACCTCCATCTCCATTAACTACATCACACCTGTCCACTAGAACACACCTCCATCTCCATTAACTACATCACACCTGCCCAGACGCACTAGAACACACCTCCATCTCCATTAACTACATCACACCTGCCCAGACCCACTAGAACACACCTCCATCTCCATTAACTACATCACACCTGCCCAGACCCACTAGAACACACCTCCGCCTCTATTAACTACATCACACCTGCCCAGACCCACTAGAACACACCTCCATCTCCATTAACTACATCACACCTGTCCAGACCCACTAGAACACACCTCCATCTCTATTAACTACATTAGACCTGTCCACTAGAACACACCTCCATCTCCATTAACTACATCACACCTGTCCACTAGAACACACCTCCATCTCCATTAACTACATCACACCTGCCCAGACCCACTAGAACACACCTCCATCTCCATTAACTACATCACACCTGCCCAGACCCACTAGAACACACCTCCATCTCCATTAACTACATCACACCTGTCCAGACCCAGTAGAACACACCTCCATCTCCATTAACTACATCACACCTGCCCAGACCCAGTAGAACACACCTCCATCTCCACTAACTACATCACACCTGTCCAGACCCACTAGAACACACCTCCATCGCCATTAACTACAGTACACCTGTCCAGACCCACTAGAACACACCTCCATCTCCATTAACTACATCACACCTGCCCAGACCCACTAGAACACACCTCCATCTCCATTAACTACATCACACCTGCCCAGACCCACTAGAACACACCTCCATCTCCATTAACTACATCACACCTGTCCACTAGAACACACCCCCATCTCCATTAACTACATCACACCTGCCCAGACCCACTAGAACACACCTCCATCTCCATTAACTACATCACACCTGTCCAGACCCACTAGAACACACCTCCATCTCCATTAACTACATCACACCTGTCCACTAGAACACACCTCCATCTCCATTAACTACATCACACCTGCCCAGACCCACTAGAACACACCTCCATCTCCATTAACTACATCACACCTGCCCAGACCCACTAGAACACACCTCCATCTCCATTAACTACATCACACCTGCCCAGACCCACTAGAACACACCTCCATCTCCATTAACTACATCACACCTGCCCAGACCCACTCGAACACACCTCCATCTCCATTAACTACATCACACCTGTCCACTAGAACACACCCCCATCTCCATTAACTACATCACACCTGCCCAGACCCACTAGAACACACCTCCATCTCCATTAACTACATCACACCTGTCCAGACCCACTAGAACACACCTCCATCTCCATTAACTACATCAAAACCTGTCCACTAGAACACACCTCCATCTCCATTAACTACATCACACCTGCCCAGACCCACTAGAACACACCTCCATCTCCATTAACTACATCACACCTGTCCACTAGAACACACCCCCATCTCCATTAACTACATCACACCTGCCCAGACCCACTAGAACACACCTCCATCTCCATTAACTACATCACACCTGTCCAGACCCACTAGAACACACCTCCATCTCCATTAACTACATCACACCTGTCCACTAGAACACACCTCCAACTCCATTAACTATATCACACCTGCCCAGACCCACTAGAACACACCTCCATCTCCATTAACTACATCACACCTGCCCAGACCCACTAGAACACACCTCCATCTCCATTAACTACATCACACCTGCCCAGACCCACTAGAACACACCTCCATCTCCATTAACTACATCACACCTGTCCACTAGAACACACCTCCATCTCCATTAACTACATCACACCTGTCCAGACCCACTAGAACACACCTCCATCTCCATTAACTACATTACACCTGTCCAGACCCACTAGAACACACCTCCATCTCCATTAACTACATCACACCTGTCCAGACCCACTAGAACACACCTCCATCTCCATTAACTACATCACACCTGTGCAGACCCACTAGAACACACCTCCATCTCTATTAACTACATTAGAACTGTCCACTAGAAAACACCTCCATCTCCATTAACTACATCACACCTGCCCAGACCCACTAGAACACACCTCCATCTCCATTAACTACATCACACCTGCCCAGACCCACTAGAACACACCTCCATCTCCATTAACTACATCACACCTGCCCAGACCCACTCGAACACACCTCCATCTCCATTAACTACATCACACCTGTCCACTAGAACACACCCCCATCTCCATTAACTACATCACACCTGCCCAGACCCACTAGAACACACCTCCATCTCCATTAACTACATCACACCTGTCCAGACCCACTAGAACACACCTCCATCTCCATTAACTACATCAAAACCTGTCCACTAGAACACACCTCCATCTCCATTAACTACATCACACCTGCCCAGACCCACTAGAACACACCTCCATCTCCATTAACTACATCACACCTGTCCACTAGAACACACCCCCATCTCCATTAACTACATCACACCTGCCCAGACCCACTAGAACACACCTCCATCTCCATTAACTACATCACACCTGTCCAGACCCACTAGAACACACCTCCATCTCCATTAACTACATCACACCTGTCCACTAGAACACACCTCCAACTCCATTAACTATATCACACCTGCCCAGACCCACTAGAACACACCTCCATCTCCATTAACTACATCACACCTGCCCAGACCCACTAGAACACACCTCCATCTCCATTAACTACATCACACCTGCCCAGACCCACTAGAACACACCTCCATCTCCATTAACTACATCACACCTGTCCACTAGAACACACCTCCATCTCCATTAACTACATCACACCTGTCCAGACCCACTAGAACACACCTCCATCTCCATTAACTACATTACACCTGTCCAGACCCACTAGAACACACCTCCATCTCCATTAACTACATCACACCTGTCCAGACCCACTAGAACACACCTCCATCTCCATTAACTACATCACACCTGTGCAGACCCACTAGAACACACCTCCATCTCTATTAACTACATTAGAACTGTCCACTAGAAAACACCTCCATCTCCATTAACTACATCACACCTGCCCAGACCCACTAGAACACACCTCCATCTCCATTAACTACATCACACCTGCCCAGACCCACTAGAACACACCTCCATCTCCATTAACTACATCACACCTGTCCACTAGAACACACCTCCATCTCCATTAACTACATTACACCTGTCCAGACCCACTAGAACACACCTCCATCTCCATTAACTACATCACACCTGTCCAGACCCACTAGAACACACCTCCATCTCCATTAACTACATCACACCTGTGCAGACCCACTAGAACACACCTCCATCTCTATTAACTACATTAGAACTGTCCACTAGAACACATCTCCATCTCCATTAACTACATCACACCTGCCCAGACCCACTAGAACACACCTCCATCTCCATTAACTACATCACACCTGCCCAGACCCACTAGAACACACCTCCATCTCCATTAACTACATTACACCTGTCCAGACCCACTAGAACACACCTCCATCTCCATTAACTACATCACACCTGCCCAGACCCACTAGAACACACCTCCGCCTCTATTAACTACATCACACCTGCCCAGACCCACTAGAACACACCTCCATCTCCATTAACTACATCACACCTGTCCAGACCCACTAGAACACACCTCCATCTCCATTAACTACATCACACCTGTCCAGACCCACTAGAACACACCTCCATCTCTATTAACTACATTAGACCTGTCCACTAGAACACACCTCCATCTCCATTAACTACATCACACCTGCCCAGACCCAGTAGAACACACCCCCATCTCCATTAACTACATCACACCTGTCCACTAGAACACACCTCCATCTCCATTAACTACATCACACCTGTCTAGACCCACTAGAACACACCTCCATCTCCATTAACTGCATCACACCTGTCCAGACCCACTAGAACACACCTCCATCTCCATTAACTACATCACACCTGTCCAGACCCAGTAGAACACACCTCCATCTCCATTAACTACATCACACCTGCCCAGACCCACTAGAACACACCTCCATCTCCATTAACTACATCACACCTGCCCAGACCCACTAGAACACACCTCCATCTCCATTAACTACATCACACCTGTCCAGACCCACTAGAACACACCTCCATCTCCATTAACTACATCACACCTGCCCAGACCCACTAGAACACACCTCCATCTCCATTAACAACATCACACCTGTCCAGACCCACTAGAACACACCTCCATCTCCATTAACTACATCACACCTGTCCAGACCCACTAGAACACACCTCCATCTCCATTAACTACAACACACCTGTCCAGACCCACTAGAACACACTTCCATCTCCATTAACTACATCACACCTGTCCAGACCCAGTAGAACACACCTCCATCTCCATTAACTACATCACACCTGCCCAGACCCAGTAGAACACACCTCCATCTCCACTAACTACATCACACCTGTCCAGACCCACTAGAACACACCTCCATCTCCATTAACTACAGCACACCTGTCCAGACCCACTAGAACACACCTCCATCTCCATTAACTACATCACACCTGTCCAGACCCACTAGAACACACCTCCATCTCCATTAACTACATCACACCTGTCCAGACCCACTAGAACACACCTCCATCTCCATTAACTACATCACACCTGTCCACTAGAACACACCTCCATCTCCATTAACTACATCACACCAGTCCAGACCCACTAGAACACACCTCCATCTCCATTAACTACATTACACCTGTCCAGACCCACTAGAACACACCTCCATCTCAATTAACTACATCACACCTGCCCAGACCCACTAGAACACACCTCCGCCTCTATTAACTACATCACACCTGCCCAGACCCACTAGAACACACCTCCATCTCCATTAACTACATCACACCTGTCCAGACCCACTAGAACACACCTCCATCTCCATTAACTACATCACACCTGTCCAGACCCACTAGAACACACCTCCATCTCTATTAACTACATTAGAACTGTCCACTAGAACACACCTCCATCTCCATTAACTACATCACACCTGCCCAGACCCACTAGAACACACCTCCATCTCCATTAACTACAGGACACCTGTCCAGACCCACTAGAACACACCTCCATCTCCATTAACTACATCACACCTGTCCAGACCCACTAGAACACACCTCCATCTCCATTAACTACATCACACCTGTCCAGACCCACTAGAACACACCTCCATCTCCATTAACTACATCACACCTGTCCACTAGAACACACCTCCATCTCCATTAACTACATCACACCAGTCCAGACCCACTAGAACACACCTCCATCTCCATTAACTACATTACACCTGTCCAGACCCACTAGAACACACCTCCATCTCCATTAACTACATCACACCTGCCCAGACCCACTAGAACACACCTCCGCCTCTATTAACTACATCACACCTGCCCAGACCCACTAGAACACACCTCCATCTCCATTAACTACATCACACCTGTCCAGACCCACTAGAACACACCTCCATCTCCATTAACTACATCACACCTGTCCAGACCCACTAGAACACACCTCCATCTCTATTAACTACATTAGAACTGTCCACTAGAACACACCTCCATCTCCATTAACTACATCACACCTGCCCAGACCCACTAGAACACACCTCCATCTCCATTAACTACATCACACCTGTCCAGACCCACTAGAACACACCTCCATCTCTATTAACTACATTAGACCTGTCCACTAGAACACACCTCCATCTCCATTAACTACATCACACCTGTCCAGACCCACTAGAACACACCTCCATCTCCATTAACTGCATCACACCTGTCCAGACCCACTAGAACACACCTCCATCTCCATTAACTACATCACACCTGTCCAGACCCAGTAGAACACACCTCCATCTCCATTAACTACATCACACCTGCCCAGACCCACTAGAACACACCTCCATCTCCATTAACTACATCACACCTGCCCAGACCCACTAGAACACACCTCCATCTCCATTAACTACAGCACACCTGTCCAGACCCACTAGAACACACCTCCATCACCATTAACTACATCACACCTGCCCAGACCCACTAGAACACACCTCCATCTCCATTAACTACATCACACCTGCCCAGACCCACTAGAACACACCTCCATCTCCATTAACTACATCACACCTGTCCACTAGAACACACCCCCATCTCCATTAACTACATCACACCTGCCCAGACCCACTAGAACACACCTCCATCTCCATTAACTACATCACACCTGTCCAGACCCACTAGAACACACCTCCATCTCCATTAACTACATCACACCTGTCCACTAGAACACACCTCCATCTCCATTAACTACATCACACCTGCCCAGACCCACTAGAACACACCTCCATCTCCATTTACTACATCACACCTGCCCAGACCCACTAGAACACACCTCCATCTCCATTAACTACATCACACCTGCCCAGACCCACTAGAACAATTCTCCATCTCCATTAACAACATCACACCTGCCCAGACCCACTAGAACACACCTCCATCTCCATTAACTACATCACACCTGCCCAGACCCACTAGAACACACCTCCATCTCCATTAACTACATCATACCTGTCCACTAGAACACACCTCCATCTCCATTAACTACATCACACCTGCCCAGACCCACTAGAACACACCTCCATCTCCATTAACTACATCACACCTGCCCCGTCCCAAAAGAACACACCTCCATCTCCATTAACTACATCACACCTGTCCAGACCCACTAGAACACACCTCCATCTCCATTAACTACAGCACACCTGTCCAGACCCACTAGAACACACCTCCATCACCATTAACTACATCACACCTGCCCAGACCCACTAGAACACACCTCCATCTCCATTAACTACATCACACCTGCCCAGACCCACTAGAACACACCTCCATCTCCATTAACTACATCACACCTGTCCACTAGAACACACCCCCATCTCCATTAACTACATCACACCTGCCCAGACCCACTAGAACACACCTCCATCTCCATTAACTACATCACACCTGTCCAGACCCACTAGAACACACCTCCATCTCCATTAACTACATCACACCTGTCCACTAGAACACACCTCCATCTCCATTAACTACATCACACCTGCCCAGACCCACTAGAACACACCTCCATCTCCATTTACTACATCACACCTGCCCAGACCCACTAGAACACACCTCCATCTCCATTAACTACATCACACCTGCCCAGACCCACTAGAACACACCTCCATCTCCATTAACTACATCACACCTGCCCAGACCCACTAGAACACACCTCCATCTCCATTAACTACATCACACCTGCCCAGACCCACTAGAACACACCTCGATCTCCATTAACTACATCATACCTGTCCACTAGAACACACCTCCATCTCCATTAACTACATCACACCTGCCCAGACCCACTAGAACACACCTCCATCTCCATTAACTACATCACACCTGTCCCGACCCAGTAGAACACACCTCCATCTCCATTAACTACATCACACCTCCCCAGACCCACTAGAACACACCTCCATCTCTATTAACTACATCACACCTGTCCAGACCCACTAGAACACACCTCCATCTCCATTAACTACATCACACCTGCCCAGACCCACTAGAACACACCTCCATCTCCATTAACTACATCACACCTGTCCACTAGAACACACCCCCATCTCCATTAACTACATCACACCTGCCCAGACCCACTAGAACACACCTCCATCTCCAATAACTACATCACACCTGTCCAGACCCACTAGAACACACCTCCATCTCCATTAACTACATCACACCTGTCCACTAGAACACACCTACATCTCCATTAACTACATCACACCTGCCCAGACCCACTAGAACACACCTCCATCTCCATTAACTACATCACACCTGTCCAGACCCACTAGAACACACCTCCATCTCTATTAACTACATTAGACCTGTCCACTAGAACACACCTCCATCTCCATTAAATACATCACACCTGCCCAGACCCACTAGAACACACCTCCATCTCCATTAACTACATAACACCTGTCCAGACCCACTAGAACACACCTCCATCTCCATTAACTACATCACACCTGCCCAGACCCACTAGAACACACCTCCATCTCCATTAACTACATCACACCTGTCCAGACCCACTAGAACACACCTCCATCTCCATTAACTACATCACACCTGTCCAGACCCACTTGAACACACCTCCATCTCCATTAACTACATCACACCTGTCCAGACCCACTTGAACACACCTCCATCTCCATTAACTACATCACACCTGTCCAGACCCACTAGAACACACCTCCATCTCTATTAACTACATTAGAACTGTCCACTAGAACACACCTCCATCTCCATTAACGACATCACACCTGCCCAGACCCACTAGAACACACCTCCATCTCCATTAACTACATCACACCTGTCCAGACCCACTAGAACACACCTCCATCTCTATTAACTACATTAGACCTGTCCACTAGAACACACCTCCATCTCCATTAACTACATCACACCTGCCCAGACCCAGTAGAACACACCCCCATCTCCATTAACTACATCACACCTGTCCACTAGAACACACCTCCATCTCCATTAAATACATCACACCTGCCCAGACCCACTAGAACACACCTCCATCTCCATTAACTACATCACACCTGTCCAGACCCACTAGAACACACCTCCATCTCTATTAACTACATCACACCTGCCCAGACCCAGTAGAACACACCCCCATCTCCATTAACTACATCACACCTGTCCACTAGAACACACCTCCATCTCCATTAAATACATCACACCTGCCCAGACCCACTAGAACACACCTCCATCTCCATTAACTACATGACACCTGTCCCGACCCACTAGAACACACCTCCATCTCCATTAACTACATCACACCTCCCCAGACCCACTAGAACACACCTCCATCTCTATTAACTACATCACACCTGTCCAGACCCACTAGAACACACCTCCATCTCCATTAACTACATCACACCTGTCCAGACCCACTAGAACACACCTCCATCTCCATTAACTACATCACACCTGTCCACTAGAACACACCTACATCTCCATTAACTACATCACACCTGCCCAGACCCACTAGAACACACCTCCATCTCCATTAACTACATCACACCTGTCCAGACCCACTAGAACACACCTCCATCTCTATTAACTACATTAGACCTGTCCACTAGAACACACCTCCATCTCCATTAAATACATCACACCTGCCCAGACCCACTAGAACACACCTCCATCTCCATTAACTACATAACACCTGTCCAGACCCACTAGAACACACCTCCATCTCCATTAACTACATCACACCTGCCCAGACCCACTAGAACACACCTCCATCTCCATTAACTACATCACACCTGTCCAGACCCACTAGAACACACCTCCATCTCCATTAACTACATCACACCTGTCCAGACCCACTTGAACACACCTCCATCTCCATTAACTACATCACACCTGTCCAGACCCACTTGAACACACCTCCATCTCCATTAACTACATCACACCTGTCCAGACCCACTAGAACACACCTCCATCTCTATTAACTACATTAGAACTGTCCACTAGAACACACCTCCATCTCCATTAACGACATCACACCTGCCCAGACCCACTAGAACACACCTCCATCTCCATTAACTACATCACACCTGTCCAGACCCACTAGAACACACCTCCATCTCTATTAACTACATTAGACCTGTCCACTAGAACACACCTCCATCTCCATTAACTACATCACACCTGCCCAGACCCAGTAGAACACACCTCCATCTCCATTAACTACATCACACCTGTCCACTAGAACACACCTCCATCTCCATTAAATACATCACACCTGCCCAGACCCACTAGAACACACCTCCATCTCCATTAACTACATCACACCTGTCCAGACCCACTAGAACACACCTCCATCTCTATTAACTACATCACACCTGCCCAGACCCAGTAGAACACACCCCCATCTCCATTAACTACATCACACCTGTCCACTAGAACACACCTCCATCTCCATTAAATACATCACACCTGCCCAGACCCACTAGAACACACCTCCATCTCCATTAACTACATGACACCTGTCCCGACCCACTAGAACACACCTCCATCTCCATTAACTACATCACACCTCCCCAGACCCACTAGAACACACCTCCATCTCTATTAACTACATCACACCTGTCCAGACCCACTAGAACACACCTCCATCTCCATTAACTACACTACACCTGCCCAGACCCACTAGAACACACCTCCATCTCCATTAACTACATCACACCTGTCCACTAGAACACACCCCCATCTCCATTAACTACATCACACCTGCCCAGACCCACTAGAACACACCTCCATCTCCATTAACTACATTACACCTGTCCAGACCCACTAGAACACACCTCCATCTCCATTAACTACATCACACCTGTCCACTAGAACACACCTCCATCTCCATTAACTGCATCACACCTGCCCAGACCCACTAGAACACACCTCCATCTCCATTAACTACATCACACCTGCTCAGACCCACTAGAACACACCTCCATCTCCATTAACTACATCATACCTGCCCAGACCCACTAGAACACACCTCCATCTCCATTAACTACATCACACCTGTCCACTAGAACACACCTCCATCTCCATTAACTACATCACACATGTCCAGACCCACTAGAACACACCTCCATCTCCATTAACTACATTACACATGTCCAGACCCACTAGAACACACCTCCATCTCCATTAACTACATCACACCTGCCCAGACCCACTAGAACACACCTCCATCTCCATTAACTACATCACACCTGTCCAGACCCACTTGAACACACCTCCATCTCCATTAACTACATCACACCTGTCCAGACCCACTAGAACACACCGCCATCTCTATTAACTACATTAGAACTGTCCACTAGAACACACCTCCATCTCCATTAACGACATCACACCTGCCCAGACCCACTAGAACACACCTCCATCTCCATTAACTACATCACACCTGTCCAGACCCACTAGAACACACCTCCATCTCTATTAACTACATTAGACCTGTCCACTAGAACACACCTCCATCTCCATTAACTACATCACACCTGCCCAGACCCAGTAGAACACACCCCCATCTCCATTAACTACATCACACCTGTCCACTAGAACACACCTCCATCTCCATTAAATACATCACACCTGCCCAGACCCACTAGAACACACCTCCATCTCCATTAACTACATAACACCTGTCCAGACCCACTAGAACACACCTCCATCTCCATTAACTACATCACACCTGCCCAGACCCACTAGAACACACCTCCATCTCCATTAACTACATCACACCTGCCCAGACCCACTAGAACACACCTCCATCTCCATTAACTACATCACACCTGTCCACTAGAACACACCTCCATCTCCATTAACTACATCACACCTGTCCAGACCCACTAGAACACACCTCCATCTCCATTAACTACATCACACCTGCCCAGACCCACTAGAACACACCTCCATCTCCATTAACTACATCACACCTGTCCAGACCCACTAGAACACACCTCCATCTCCATTAACTACATCACACCTGTCCAGACCCACTAGAACACACTTCCATCTCCATTAACTACATCACACCTGTCCAGACCCACTAGAACACACCTCCATCTCCATTAACTACATCACACCTGCCCAGACCCACTAGAACACACCTCCATCTCCATTAACTACATCACACCTGTCCAGCCCCACTAGAACACACCTCCATCTCCATTAACTACATCACACCTGTCCAGACCCACTAGAACACACCTCCATCTCTATTAACTACATTAGAACTGTCCACTAGAACACACCTCCATCTCCATTAACGACATCACACCTGCCCAGACCCACTAGAACACACCTCCATCTCCATTAACTACATCACACCTGTCCAGACCCACTAGAACACACCTCCATCTCTATTAACTACATTAGACCTGTCCACTAGAACACACCTCCATCTCCATTAACTACATCACACCTGCCCAGACCCAGTAGAACACACCCCCATCTCCATTAACTACATCACACCTGTCCACTAGAACACACCTCCATCTCCATTAAATACATCACACCTGCCCAGACCCACTAGAACACACCTCCATCTCCATTAACTACATCACACCTGCCCAGACCCACTAGAACACACCTCGATCTCCATTAACTACATCATACCTGTCCACTAGAACACAACTCCATCTCCATTAACTACATCACACCTGCCCAGACCCACTAGAACACACCTCCATCTCCATTAACTACATGACACCTGTCCCAACCCACTAGAACACACCTCCATCTCCATTAACTACATCACACCTGTCCAGACCCACTAGAACACACCTCCATCTCCATTAACTACATCACACCTGCCCAGACCCACTAGAACACACCTCCATCTCCATTAACTACATCACACCTGTCCACTAGAACACACCCCCATCTCCATTAACTACATCACACCTGCCCAGACCCACTAGAACACACCTCCATCTCCATTAACTACATCACACCTGTCCAGACCCACTAGAACACACCTCCATCTCCATTAACTACATCACACCTGTCCACTAGAAAACACCTCCATCTCCATTAACTACATCACACCTGCCCAGACCCACTAGAACACACCTCCATCTCCATTAACTACATCACACCTGCCCAGACCCACTAGAACACACCTCCATCTCCATTAACTACATCATACCTGCCCAGACCCACTAGAACACACCTCCATCTCCATTAACTACATCACACCTGTCCACTAGAACACACCTCCATCTCCATTAACTACATCACACCTGTCCAGACCCACTAGAACACACCTCCATCTCCATTAACTACATTACACCTGTCCAGACCCACTAGAACACACCTCCATCTCCATTAACTACATCACACCTGCCCAGACCCACTAGAACACACCTCCATCTCCATTAACTACATCACACCTGTCCAGACCCACTTGAACACACCTCCATCTCCATTAACTACATCACACCTGTCCAGACCCACTAGAACACACCTCCATCTCTATTAACTACATTAGAACTGTCCACTAGAACACACCTCCATCTCCATTAACGACATCACACCTGCCCAGACCCACTAGAACACACCTCCATCTCCATTAACTACATCACACCTGTCCAGACCCACTAGAACACACCTCCATCTCTATTAACTACATTAGACCTGTCCACTAGAACACACCTCCATCTCCATTAACTACATCACACCTGCCCAGACCCAGTAGAACACACCCCCATCTCCATTAACTACATCACACCTGTCCACTAGAACACACCTCCATCTCCATTAAATACATCACACCTGCCCAGACCCACTAGAACACACCTCCATCTCCATTAACTACATAACACCTGTCCAGACCCACTAGAACACACCTCCATCTCCATTAACTACATCACACCTGCCCAGACCCACTAGAACACACCTCCATCTCCATTAACTACATCACACCTGCCCAGACCCACTAGAACACACCTCCATCTCCATTAACTACATCACACCTGTCCACTAGAACACACCTCCATCTCCATTAACTACATCACACCTGTCCAGACCCACTAGAACACACCTCCATCTCCATTAACTACATTACACCTGTCCAGACCCACTAGAACACACCTCCATCTCCATTAACTACATCACACCTGCCCAGACCCACTAGAACACACCTCCATCTCCATTAACTACATCACACCTGTCCAGACCCACTTGAACACACCTCCATCTCCATTAACTACATCACACCTGTCCAGACCCACTAGAACACACCTCCATCTCTATTAACTACATTAGAACTGTCCACTAGAACACACCTCCATCTCCATTAACGACATCACACCTGCCCAGACCCACTAGAACACACCTCCATCTCCATTAACTACATCACACCTGTCCAGACCCACTAGAACACACCTCCATCTCTATTAACTACATTAGACCTGTCCACTAGAACACACCTCCATCTCCATTAACTACATCACACCTGCCCAGACCCACTAGAACACACCTCCATCTCCATTAACTACATCACACCTGTCCACTAGAACACACCTCCATCTCCATTAACTACATCACACCTGTCCAGACCCACTAGAACACACCTCCATCTCCATTAACTACATCACACCTGCCCAGACCCACTAGAACACACCTCCATCTCCATTAACTACATCACACCTGCCCAGACCCACTAGAACACACCTCCATCTCCATTAACTACATCACACCTGTCCAGCCCCACTAGAACACACCTCCATCTCCATTAACTACATCACACCTGCCCAGACCCACTAGAACACACCTCCATCTCCATTAACTACATCACACCTGTCCACTAGAACACACCCCCATCTCCATTAACTACATCACACCTGCCCAGACCCACTAGAACACACCTCCATCTCCATTAACTACATCACACCTGTCCAGACCCACTAGAACACACCTCCATCTCCATTAACTACATCACACCTGTCCACTAGAAAACACCTCCATCTCCATTAACTACATCACACCTGCCCAGACCCACTAGAACACACCTCCATCTCCATTAACTACATCACACCTGCCCAGACCCACTAGAACACACCTCCATCTCCATTAACTACATCATACCTGCCCAGACCCACTAGAACACACCTCCATCTCCATTAACTACATCACACCTGTCCACTAGAACACACCTCCATCTCCATTAACTACATCACACCTGTCCAGACCCACTAGAACACACCTCCATCTCCATTAACTACATTACACCTGTCCAGACCCACTAGAACACACCTCCATCTCCATTAACTACATCACACCTGCCCAGACCCACTAGAACACACCTCCATCTCCATTAACTACATCACACCTGTCCAGACCCACTTGAACACACCTCCATCTCCATTAACTACATCACACCTGTCCAGACCCACTAGAACACACCTCCATCTCTATTAACTACATTAGAACTGTCCACTAGAACACACCTCCATCTCCATTAACGACATCACACCTGTCCAGACCCACTAGAACACACCTCCATCTCTATTAACTACATTAGACCTGTCCACTAGAACACACCTCCATCTCCATTAACTACATCACACCTGCCCAGACCCAGTAGAACACACCCCCATCTCCATTAACTACATCACACCTGTCCACTAGAACACACCTCCATCTCCATTAAATACATCACACCTGCCCAGACCCACTAGAACACACCTCCATCTCCATTAACTACATAACACCTGTCCAGACCCACTAGAACACACCTCCATCTCCATTAACTACATCACACCTGCCCAGACCCACTAGAACACACCTCCATCTCCATTAACTACATCACACCTGCCCAGACCCACTAGAACACACCTCCATCTCCATTAACTACATCACACCTGTCCACTAGAACACACCCCCATCTCCATTAACTACATCACACCTGCCCAGACCCACTAGAACACACCTCCATCTCCATTAACTACATCACACCTGTCCAGACCCACTAGAACACACCTCCATCTCCATTAACTACATCACACCTGTCCACTAGAAAACACCTCCATCTCCATTAACTACATCACACCTGCCCAGACCCACTAGAACACACCTCCATCTCCATTAACTACATCACACCTGCCCAGACCCACTAGAACACACCTCCATCTCCATTAACTACATCATACCTGCCCAGACCCACTAGAACACACCTCCATCTCCATTAACTACATCACACCTGTCCACTAGAACACACCTCCATCTCCATTAACTACATCACACCTGTCCAGACCCACTAGAACACACCTCCATCTCCATTAACTACATTACACCTGTCCAGACCCACTAGAACACACCTCCATCTCCATTAACTACATCACACCTGCCCAGACCCACTAGAACACACCTCCATCTCCATTAACTACATCACACCTGTCCAGACCCACTTGAACACACCTCCATCTCCATTAACTACATCACACCTGTCCAGACCCACTAGAACACACCTCCATCTCTATTAACTACATTAGAACTGTCCACTAGAACACACCTCCATCTCCATTAACGACATCACACCTGCCCAGACCCACTAGAACACACCTCCATCTCCATTAACTACATCACACCTGTCCAGACCCACTAGAACACACCTCCATCTCTATTAACTACATTAGACCTGTCCACTAGAACACACCTCCATCTCCATTAACTACATCACACCTGCCCAGACCCAGTAGAACACACCCCCATCTCCATTAACTACATCACACCTGTCCACTAGAACACACCTCCATCTCCATTAAATACATCACACCTGCCCAGACCCACTAGAACACACCTCCATCTCCATTAACTACATAACACCTGTCCAGACCCACTAGAACACACCTCCATCTCCATTAACTACATCACACCTGCCCAGACCCACTAGAACACACCTCCATCTCCATTAACTACATCACACCTGCCCAGACCCACTAGAACACACCTCCATCTCCATTAACTACATCACACCTGTCCACTAGAACACACCTCCATCTCCATTAACTACATCACACCTGTCCAGACCCACTAGAACACACCTCCATCTCCATTAACTACATTACACCTGTCCAGACCCACTAGAACACACCTCCATCTCCATTAACTACATCACACCTGCCCAGACCCACTAGAACACACCTCCATCTCCATTAACTACATTACACCTGTCCAGACCCACTTGAACACACCTCCATCTCCATTAACTACATCACACCTGTCCAGACCCACTAGAACACACCTCCATCTCTATTAACTACATTAGAACTGTCCACTAGAACACACCTCCATCTCCATTAACGACATCACACCTGCCCAGACCCACTAGAACACACCTCCATCTCCATTAACTACATCACACCTGTCCAGACCCACTAGAACACACCTCCATCTCTATTAACTACATTAGACCTGTCCACTAGAACACACCTCCATCTCCATTAACTACATCACACCTGCCCAGACCCAGTAGAACACACCCCCATCTCCATTAACTACATCACACCTGTCCACTAGAACACACCTCCATCTCCATTAAATACATCACACCTGCCCAGACCCACTAGAACACACCTCCATCTCCATTAACTACATAACACCTGTCCAGACCCACTAGAACACACCTCCATCTCCATTAACTACATCACACCTGCCCAGACCCACTAGAACACACCTCCATCTCCATTAACTACATCACACCTGCCCAGACCCACTAGAACACACCTCCATCTCCATTAACTACATCACACCTGTCCACTAGAACACACCTCCATCTCCATTAACTACATCACACCTGTCCAGACCCACTAGAACACACCTCCATCTCCATTAACTACATCACACCTGCCCAGACCCACTAGAACACACCTCCATCTCCATTAACTACATCACACCTGCCCAGACCCACTAGAACACACCTCCATCTCCATTAACTACATCACACCTGTCCAGCCCCACTAGAACACACCTCCATCTCCATTAACTACATCACACCTGTCCAGACCCACTAGAACACACCTCCATCTCCATTAACTACATCACACCTGTCCAGACCCACTAGAACACACTTCCATCTCCATTAACTACATCACACCTGTCCAGACCCACTAGAACACACCTCCATCTCCATTAACTACATCACACCTGCCCAGACCCACTAGAACACACCTCCATCTCCATTAACTACATCACACCTGTCCAGCCCCACTAGAACACACCTCCATCTCCATTAACTACATCACACCTGTCCAGACCCACTAGAACACACCTCCATCTCTATTAACTACATTAGAACTGTCCACTAGAACACACCTCCATCTCCATTAACGACATCACACCTGCCCAGACCCACTAGAACACACCTCCATCTCCATTAACTACATCACACCTGTCCAGACCCACTAGAACACACCTCCATCTCTATTAACTACATTAGACCTGTCCACTAGAACACACCTCCATCTCCATTAACTACATCACACCTGCCCAGACCCAGTAGAACACACCCCCATCTCCATTAACTACATCACACCTGTCCACTAGAACACACCTCCATCTCCATTAAATACATCACACCTGCCCAGACCCACTAGAACACACCTCCATCTCCATTAACTACATCACACCTGTCCAGACCCACTAGAACACACCTCCATCTCCATTAACTACATCACACCTGCCCAGACCCACTAGAACACACCTCCATCTCCATTAACTACATCACACCTGTCCAGCCCCACTAGAACACACCTCCATCTCCATTAACTACATCACACCTGTCCAGACCCACTAGAACACACCTCCATCTCCATTAACTACATCACACCTGTCCAGACCCACTAGAACACACTTCCATCTCCATTAACTACATCACACCTGTCCAGACCCACTAGAACACACCTCCATCTCCATTAACTACATCACACCTGCCCAGACCCACTAGAACACACCTCCATCTCCATTAACTACATCACACCTGTCCAGCCCCACTAGAACACACCTCCATCTCCATTAACTACATCACACCTGTCCAGACCCACTAGAACACACCTCCATCTCTATTAACTACATTAGAACTGTCCACTAGAACACACCTCCATCTCCATTAACGACATCACACCTGCCCAGACCCACTAGAACACACCTCCATCTCCATTAACTACATCACACCTGTCCAGACCCACTAGAACACACCTCCATCTCTATTAACTACATTAGACCTGTCCACTAGAACACACCTCCATCTCCATTAACTACATCACACCTGCCCAGACCCAGTAGAACACACCCCCATCTCCATTAACTACATCACACCTGTCCACTAGAACACACCTCCATCTCCATTAAATACATCACACCTGCCCAGACCCACTAGAACACACCTCCATCTCCATTAACTACATCACACCTGTCCAGACCCACTAGAACACACCTCCATCTCCATTAACTACATCACACCTGCCCAGACCCACTAGAACACACCTCCATCTCCATTAACTACATCACACCTGCCCAGACCCACTAGAACACACCTCCATCTCCATTAACTACATCACACCTGCCCAGACCCACTAGAACACACCTCCATCTCCATTAACTACATCACACCTGTCCACTAGAACACACCTCCATCTCCATTAACTACATCACACCTGTCCAGACCCACTAGAACACACCTCCATCTCCATTAACTACATTACACCTGTCCAGACCCACTAGAACACACCTCCATCTCCATTAACTACATCACACCTGCCCAGACCCACTAGAACACACCTCCGCCTCTATTAACTACATCACACCTGCCCAGACCCACTAGAACACACCTCCATCTCCATTAACTACATCACACCTGTCCAGACCCACTAGAACACACCTCCATCTCCATTAACTACATTAGAACTGTCCACTAGAACACACCTCCAACTCCATTAACTACATCACACCTGCCCAGACCCACTAGAACACACCTCCATCTCTATTAACTACATTAGACCTGTCCACTAGAACACACCTCCATCTCCATTAACTACATCACACCTGCCCAGACCCAGTAGAACACACCCCCATCTCCATTAACTACATCACACCTGTCCACTAGAACACACCTCCATCTCCATTAAATACATCACACCTGCCCAGACCCACTAGAACACACCTCCATCTCCATTAACTACATCACACCTGTCCAGACCCACTAGAACACACCTCCATCTCCATTAACTACATCACACCTGCCCAGACCCACTAGAACACACCTCCATCTCCATTAACTACATCACACCTGCCCAGACCCACTAGAACACACCTCCATCTCCATTAACTACATCACACCTGCCCAGACCCACTAGAACACACCTCCATCTCCATTAACTACATCACACCTGTCCACTAGAACACACCTCCATCTCCATTAACTACATCACACCTGTCCAGACCCACTAGAACACACCTCCATCTCCATTAACTACATTACACCTGTCCAGACCCACTAGAACACACCTCTATCTCCATTAACTACATCACACCTGCCCAGACCCACTAGAACACACCTCCGCCTCTATTAACTACATCACACCTGCCCAGACCCACTAGAACACACCTCCATCTCCATTAACTACATCACACCTGTCCAGACCCACTAGAACACACCTCCATCTCCATTAACTACATCACACCTGTCCAGACCCACTAGAACACACTTCCATCTCCATTAACTACATCACACCTGTCCAGACCCACTAGAACACACCTCCATCTCCATTAACTACATCACACCTGCCCAGACCCACTAGAACACACCTCCATCTCCATTAACTACATCACACCTGTCCAGCCCCACTAGAACACACCTCCATCTCCATTAACTACATCACACCTGTCCAGACCCACTAGAACACACCTCCATCTCTATTAACTACATTAGAACTGTCCACTAGAACACACCTCCATCTCCATTAACGACATCACACCTGCCCAGACCCACTAGAACACACCTCCATCTCCATTAACTACATCACACCTGTCCAGACCCACTAGAACACACCTCCATCTCTATTAACTACATTAGACCTGTCCACTAGAACACACCTCCATCTCCATTAACTACATCACACCTGCCCAGACCCAGTAGAACACACCCCCATCTCCATTAACTACATCACACCTGTCCACTAGAACACACCTCCATCTCCATTAAATACATCACACCTGCCCAGACCCACTAGAACACACCTCCATCTCCATTAACTACATAACACCTGTCCAGACCCACTAGAACACACCTCCATCTCCATTAACTACATCACACCTGCCCAGACCCACTAGAACACACCTCCATCTCCATTAACTACATCACACCTGCCCAGACCCACTAGAACACACCTCCATCTCCATTAACTACATCACACCTGCCCAGACCCACTAGAACACACCTCCATCTCCATTAACTACATCACACCTGTCCACTAGAACACACCTCCATCTCCATTAACTACATCACACCTGTCCAGACCCACTAGAACACACCTCCATCTCCATTAACTACATTACACCTGTCCAGACCCACTAGAACACACCTCCATCTCCATTAACTACATCACACCTGCCCAGACCCACTAGAACACACCTCCGCCTCTATTAACTACATCACACCTGCCCAGACCCACTAGAACACACCTCCATCTCCATTAACTACATCACACCTGTCCAGACCCACTAGAACACACCTCCATCTCCATTAACTACATCACACCTGTCCAGACCCACTAGAACACACCTCCATCTCTATTAACTACATTAGAACTGTCCACTAGAACACACCTCCATCTCCATTAACTACATCACACCTGCCCAGACCCACTAGAACACACCTCCATCTCCATTAACTACATCACACCTGTCCAGACCCACTAGAACACACCTCCATCTCCATTAACTACATCACACCTGCCCAGACCCACTAGAACACACCTCCATCTCCATTAACTACATCACACCTGCCCAGACCCACTAGAACACACCTCCATCTCCATTAACTACATCACACCTGTCCACTAGAACACACCTCCATCTCCATTAACTACATCACACCTGTACAGACCCACTAGAACACACCTCCATCTCCATTAACTACATCACACCTGCCCAGACCCACTAGAACACACCTCCATCTCCATTAACTACATCACACCTGCCCAGACCCACTAGAACACACCTCCATCTCCATTAACTACATCACACCTGTCCAGCCCCACTAGAACACACCTCCATCTCCATTAACTACATCACACCTGTCCAGACCCACTAGAACACACCTCCATCTCCATTAACTACATCACACCTGTCCAGACCCACTAGAACACACTTCCATCTCCATTAACTACATCACACCTGTCCAGACCCACTAGAACACACCTCCATCTCCATTAACTACATCACACCTGTCCACTAGAACACACCTCCATCTCCATTAACTACATCACACCTGTCCAGACCCACTAGAACACACCTCCATCTCCATTAACTACATTACACCTGTCCAGACCCACTAGAACACACCTCCATCTCCATTAACTACATCACACCTGCCCAGACCCACTAGAACACACCTCCGCCTCTATTAACTACATTACACCTGCCCAGACCCACTAGAACACACCTCCATCTCCATTAACTACATCACACCTGTCCAGACCCACTAGAACACACCTCCATCTCCATTAACTACATCACACCTGTCCAGACCCACTAGAACACACCTCCATCTCTATTAACTACATTAGAACTGTCCACTAGAACACACCTCCATCTCCATTAACTACATCACACCTGCCCAGACCCACTAGAACACACCTCCATCTCCATTAACTACATCACACCTGTCCAGACCCACTAGAACACACCTCCATCTCCATTAACTACATCACACCTGCCCAGACCCACTAGAACACACCTCCATCTCCATTAACTACATCACACCTGCCCAGACCCACTAGAACACACCTCCATCTCCATTAACTACATCACACCTGTCCACTAGAACACACCTCCATCTCCATTAACTACATCACTTCTGTCCAGACCCACTAGAACACACCTCCATCTCCATTAACTACATCACACCTGCCCAGACCCACTAGAACACACCTCCATCTCCATTAACTACATCACACCTGCCCAGACCCACTAGAACACACCTCCATCTCCATTAACTACATCACACCTGTCCAGCCCCACTAGAACACACCTCCATCTCCATTAACTACATCACACCTGTCCAGACCCACTAGAACACACCTCCATCTCCATTAACTACATCACACCTGTCCAGACCCACTAGAACACACTTCCATCTCCATTAACTACATCACACCTGTCCAGACCCACTAGAACACACCTCCATCTCCATTAACAACATCACACCTGCCCAGACCCACTAGAACACACCTCCATCTCCATTAACTACATCACACCTGCCCAGACCCACTAGAACACACCTCCATCTCCATTAACTACATCACACCTGCCCCGTCCCACTAGAACATACCTCCATCTCCATTAACTACATCACACCTGTCCACTAGAACACACCCCCATCTCCATTAACTACATCACACCTGCCCAGACCCACTAGAACACACTTCATTCTCCATTAACTACATCACACCTGTCCAGACCCAGATAGAACACACCTCCATCTCCATTAACTACATCACACCTGCCCAGACCCAGTAGAACACACCTCCATCTCCACTAACTACATCACACCTGTCCAGACCCACTAGAACACACCTCCATCTCCATTAACTACAGCACACCTGTCCAGACCCACTAGAACACACCTCCATCTCCATTAACTACATCACACCTGCCCAGACCCACTAGAACACACCTCCATCTCCATTAACTACATCACACCTGCCCAGACCCACTAGAACACACCTCCATCTCCATTAACTACATCACACCTGTCCACTAGAACACACCCCCATCTCCATTAACTACATCACACCTGCCCAGACCCACTAGAACACACCTCCATCTCCATTAACTACATCACACCTGTCCAGACCCACTAGAACACACCTCCATCTCCATTAACTACATCACACCTGTCCACTAGAAAACACCTCCATCTCCATTAACTACATCACACCTGCCCAGACCCACTAGAACACACCTCCATCTCCATTAACTACATCACACCTGCCCAGACCCACTAGAACACACCTCCATCTCCATTAACTACATCATACCTGCCCAGACCCACTAGAACACACCTCCATCTCCATTAACTACATCACACCTGTCCACTAGAACACACCTCCATCTCCATTAACTACATCACACCTGTCCAGACCCACTAGAACACACCTCCATCTCCATTAACTACATTACACCTGTCCAGACCCACTAGAACACACCTCCATCTCCATTAACTACATCACACCTGCCCAGACCCACTAGAACACACCTCCATCTCCATTAACTACATCACACCTGTCCAGACCCACTTGAACACACCTCCATCTCCATTAACTACATCACACCTGTCCAGACCCACTAGAACACACCTCCATCTCTATTAACTACATTAGAACTGTCCACTAGAACACACCTCCATCTCCATTAACGACATCACACCTGCCCAGACCCACTAGAACACACCTCCATCTCCATTAACTACATCACACCTGTCCAGACCCACTAGAACACACCTCCATCTCTATTAACTACATTAGACCTGTCCACTAGAACACACCTCCATCTCCATTAACTACATCACACCTGCCCAGACCCAGTAGAACACACCCCCATCTCCATTAACTACATCACACCTGTCCACTAGAACACACCTCCATCTCCATTAAATACATCACACCTGCCCAGACCCACTAGAACACACCTCCATCTCCATTAACTACATAACACCTGTCCAGACCCACTAGAACACACCTCCATCTCCATTAACTACATCACACCTGCCCAGACCCACTAGAACACACCTCCATCTCCATTAACTACATCACACCTGCCCAGACCCACTAGAACACACCTCCATCTCCATTAACTACATCACACCTGTCCACTAGAACACACCTCCATCTCCATTAACTACATCACACCTGTCCAGACCCACTAGAACACACCTCCATCTCCATTAACTACATCACACCTGCCCAGACCCACTAGAACACACCTCCATCTCCATTAACTACATCACACCTGCCCAGACCCACTAGAACACACCTCCATCTCCATTAACTACATCACACCTGTCCAGCCCGACTAGAACACACCTCCATCTCCATTAACTACATCACACCTGTCCAGACCCACTAGAACACACCTCCATCTCCATTAACTACATCACACCTGTCCAGACCCACTAGAACACACTTCCATCTCCATTAACTACATCACACCTGTCCAGACCCACTAGAACACACCTCCATCTCCATTAACTACATCACACCTGCCCAGACCCACTAGAACACACCTCCATCTCCATTAACTACATCACACCTGTCCAGCCCCACTAGAACACACCTCCATCTCCATTAACTACATCACACCTGTCCAGACCCACTAGAACACACCTCCATCTCTATTAACTACATTAGAACTGTCCACTAGAACACACCTCCATCTCCATTAACGACATCACACCTGCCCAGACCCACTAGAACACACCTCCATCTCCATTAACTACATCACACCTGTCCAGACCCACTAGAACACACCTCCATCTCTATTAACTACATTAGACCTGTCCACTAGAACACACCTCCATCTCCATTAACTACATCACACCTGCCCAGACCCAGTAGAACACACCCCCATCTCCATTAACTACATCACACCTGTCCACTAGAACACACCTCCATCTCCATTAAATACATCACACCTGCCCAGACCCACTAGAACACACCTCCATCTCCATTAACTACATCACACCTGTCCAGACCCACTAGAACACACCTCCATCTCCATTAACTACATCACACCTGCCCAGACCCACTAGAACACACCTCCATCTCCATTAACTACATCACATCTGTCCAGCCCCACTAGAACACACCTCCATCTCCATTAACTACATCACACCTGTCCAGACCCACTAGAACACACCTCCATCTCCATTAACTACATCACACCTGTCCAGACCCACTAGAACACACTTCCATCTCCATTAACTACATCACACCTGTCCAGACCCACTAGAACACACCTCCATCTCCATTAACTACATCACACCTGCCCAGACCCACTAGAACACACCTCCATCTCCATTAACTACATCACACCTGTCCAGCCCCACTAGAACACACCTCCATCTCCATTAACTACATCACACCTGTCCAGACCCACTAGAACACACCTCCATCTCTATTAACTACATTAGAACTGTCCACTAGAACACACCTCCATCTCCATTAACGACATCACACCTGCCCAGACCCACTAGAACACACCTCCATCTCCATTAACTACATCACACCTGTCCAGACCCACTAGAACACACCTCCATCTCTATTAACTACATTAGACCTGTCCACTAGAACACACCTCCATCTCCATTAACTACATCACACCTGCCCAGACCCAGTAGAACACACCCCCATCTCCATTAACTACATCACACCTGTCCACTAGAACACACCTCCATCTCCATTAAATACATCACACCTGCCCAGACCCACTAGAACACACCTCCATCTCCATTAACTACATCACACCTGTCCAGACCCACTAGAACACACCTCCATCTCCATTAACTACATCACACCTGCCCAGACCCACTAGAACACACCTCCATCTCCATTAACTACATCACACCTGCCCAGACCCACTAGAACACACCTCCATCTCCATTAACTACATCACACCTGCCCAGACCCACTAGAACACACCTCCATCTCCATTAACTACATCACACCTGTCCACTAGAACACACCTCCATCTCCATTAACTACATCACACCTGTCCAGACCCACTAGAACACACCTCCATCTCCATTAACTACATTACACCTGTCCAGACCCACTAGAACACACCTCCATCTCCATTAACTACATCACACCTGCCCAGACCCACTAGAACACACCTCCGCCTCTATTAACTACATCACACCTGCCCAGACCCACTAGAACACACCTCCATCTCCATTAACTACATCACACCTGTCCAGACCCACTAGAACACACCTCCATCTCCATTAACTACATTAGAACTGTCCACTAGAACACACCTCCAACTCCATTAACTACATCACACCTGCCCAGACCCACTAGAACACACCTCCATCTCTATTAACTACATTAGACCTGTCCACTAGAACACACCTCCATCTCCATTAACTACATCACACCTGCCCAGACCCAGTAGAACACACCCCCATCTCCATTAACTACATCACACCTGTCCACTAGAACACACCTCCATCTCCATTAAATACATCACACCTGCCCAGACCCACTAGAACACACCTCCATCTCCATTAACTACATCACACCTGTCCAGACCCACTAGAACACACCTCCATCTCCATTAACTACATCACACCTGCCCAGACCCACTAGAACACACCTCCATCTCCATTAACTACATCACACCTGCCCAGACCCACTAGAACACACCTCCATCTCCATTAACTACATCACACCTGCCCAGACCCACTAGAACACACCTCCATCTCCATTAACTACATCACACCTGTCCACTAGAACACACCTCCATCTCCATTAACTACATCACACCTGTCCAGACCCACTAGAACACACCTCCATCTCCATTAACTACATTACACCTGTCCAGACCCACTAGAACACACCTCTATCTCCATTAACTACATCACACCTGCCCAGACCCACTAGAACACACCTCCGCCTCTATTAACTACATCACACCTGCCCAGACCCACTAGAACACACCTCCATCTCCATTAACTACATCACACCTGTCCAGACCCACTAGAACACACCTCCATCTCCATTAACTACATCACACCTGTCCAGACCCACTAGAACACACTTCCATCTCCATTAACTACATCACACCTGTCCAGACCCACTAGAACACACCTCCATCTCCATTAACTACATCACACCTGCCCAGACCCACTAGAACACACCTCCATCTCCATTAACTACATCACACCTGTCCAGCCCCACTAGAACACACCTCCATCTCCATTAACTACATCACACCTGTCCAGACCCACTAGAACACACCTCCATCTCTATTAACTACATTAGAACTGTCCACTAGAACACACCTCCATCTCCATTAACGACATCACACCTGCCCAGACCCACTAGAACACACCTCCATCTCCATTAACTACATCACACCTGTCCAGACCCACTAGAACACACCTCCATCTCTATTAACTACATTAGACCTGTCCACTAGAACACACCTCCATCTCCATTAACTACATCACACCTGCCCAGACCCAGTAGAACACACCCCCATCTCCATTAACTACATCACACCTGTCCACTAGAACACACCTCCATCTCCATTAAATACATCACACCTGCCCAGACCCACTAGAACACACCTCCATCTCCATTAACTACATAACACCTGTCCAGACCCACTAGAACACACCTCCATCTCCATTAACTACATCACACCTGCCCAGACCCACTAGAACACACCTCCATCTCCATTAACTACATCACACCTGCCCAGACCCACTAGAACACACCTCCATCTCCATTAACTACATCACACCTGCCCAGACCCACTAGAACACACCTCCATCTCCATTAACTACATCACACCTGTCCACTAGAACACACCTCCATCTCCATTAACTACATCACACCTGTCCAGACCCACTAGAACACACCTCCATCTCCATTAACTACATTACACCTGTCCAGACCCACTAGAACACACCTCCATCTCCATTAACTACATCACACCTGCCCAGACCCACTAGAACACACCTCCGCCTCTATTAACTACATCACACCTGCCCAGACCCACTAGAACACACCTCCATCTCCATTAACTACATCACACCTGTCCAGACCCACTAGAACACACCTCCATCTCCATTAACTACATCACACCTGTCCAGACCCACTAGAACACACCTCCATCTCTATTAACTACATTAGAACTGTCCACTAGAACACACCTCCATCTCCATTAACTACATCACACCTGCCCAGACCCACTAGAACACACCTCCATCTCCATTAACTACATCACACCTGTCCAGACCCACTAGAACACACCTCCATCTCCATTAACTACATCACACCTGCCCAGACCCACTAGAACACACCTCCATCTCCATTAACTACATCACACCTGCCCAGACCCACTAGAGCACACCTCCATCTCCATTAACTACATCACACCTGTCCACTAGAACACACCTCCATCTCCATTAACTACATCACACCTGTCCAGACCCACTAGAACACACCTCCATCTCCATTAACTACATCACACCTGCACAGACCCACTAGAACACACCTCCATCTCCATTAACTACATCACACCTGCCCAGACCCACTAGAACACACCTCCATCTCCATTAACTACATCACACCTGTCCAGCCCCACTAGAACACACCTCCATCTCCATTAACTACATCACACCTGTCCAGACCCACTAGAACACACCTCCATCTCCATTAACTACATCACACCTGTCCAGACCCACTAGAACACACTTCCATCTCCATTAACTACATCACACCTGTCCAGACCCACTAGAACACACCTCCATCTCCATTAACTACATCACACCTGTCCACTAGAACACACCTCCATCTCCATTAACTACATCACACCTGTCCAGACCCACTAGAACACACCTCCATCTCCATTAACTACATTACACCTGTCCAGACCCACTAGAACACACCTCCATCTCCATTAACTACATCACACCTGCCCAGACCCACTAGAACACACCTCCGCCTCTATTAACTACATTACACCTGCCCAGACCCACTAGAACACACCTCCATCTCCATTAACTACATCACACCTGTCCAGACCCACTAGAACACACCTCCATCTCCATTAACTACATCACACCTGTCCAGACCCACTAGAACACACCTCCATCTCTATTAACTACATTAGAACTGTCCACTAGAACACACCTCCATCTCCATTAACTACATCACACCTGCCCAGACCCACTAGAACACACCTCCATCTCCATTAACTACATCACACCTGTCCAGACCCACTAGAACACACCTCCATCTCCATTAACTACATCACACCTGCCCAGACCCACTAGAACACACCTCCATCTCCATTAACTACATCACACCTGCCCAGACCCACTAGAACACACCTCCATCTCCATTAACTACATCACACCTGTCCACTAGAACACACCTCCATCTCCATTAACTACATCACACCTGTCCAGACCCACTCGAACACACCTCCATCTCCATTAACTACATCACACCTGCCCAGACCCACTAGAACACACCTCCATCTCCATTAACTACATCACACCTGCCCAGACCCACTAGAACACACCTCCATCTCCATTAACTACATCACACCTGTCCAGCCCCACTAGAACACACCTCCATCTCCATTAACTACATCACACCTGTCCAGACCCACTAGAACACACCTCCATCTCCATTAACTACATCACACCTGTCCAGACCCACTAGAACACACTTCCATCTCCATTAACTACATCACACCTGTCCAGACCCACTAGAACACACCTCCATCTCCATTAACAACATCACACCTGCCCAGACCCACTAGAACACACCTCCATCTCCATTAACTACATCACACCTGCCCAGACCCACTAGAACACACCTCCATCTCCATTAACTACATCACACCTGCCCCGTCCCACTAGAACACACCTCCATCTCCATTAACTACATCACACCTGTCCACTAGAACACACCCCCATCTCCATTAACTACATCACACCTGCCCAGACCCACTAGAACACACTTCATTCTCCATTAACTACATCACACCTGTCCAGACCCAGATAGAACACACCTCCATCTCCATTAACTACATCACACCTGCCCAGACCCAGTAGAACACACCTCCATCTCCACTAACTACATCACACCTGTCCAGACCCACTAGAACACACCTCCATCTCCATTAACTACAGCACACCTGTCCAGACCCACTAGAACACACCTCCATCTCCATTAACTACATCACACCTGCCCAGACCCACTAGAACACACCTCCATCTCCATTAACTACATCACACCTGCCCAGACCCACTAGAACACACCTCCATCTCCATTAACTACATCACACCTGTCCACTAGAACACACCCCCATCTCCATTAACTACATCACACCTGCCCAGACCCACTAGAACACACCTCCATCTCCATTAACTACATCACACCTGTCCAGACCCACTAGAACACACCTCCATCTCCATTAACTACATCACACCTGCCCAGACCCACTAGAACACACCTCCATCTCCATTAACTACATCACACCTGTCCAGACCCACTAGAACACACCTCCATCTCTATTAACTACATTAGAACTGTCCACTAGAACACACCTCCATCTCCATTAACGACATCACACCTGCCCAGACCCACTAGAACACACCTCCATCTCCATTAACTACATCACACCTGTCCAGACCCACTAGAACACACCTCCATCTCCATTAACTACATCACACCTGCCCAGACCCACTAGAACACACCTCCATCTCCATTAACTACATCACACCTGTCCAGACCCACTAGAACACACCTCCATCTCCATTAACTACATCACACCTGTCCAGACCCACTAGAACACACCTCCATCTCTATTAACTACATTAGAACTGTCCACTAGAACACACCTCCATCTCCATTAACTACATCACACCTGCCCAGACCCACTAGAACACACCTCCATCTCCATTAACTACATCACACCTGTCCAGACCCACTAGAACACACCTCCATCTCCATTAACAACATCACACCTGCCCAGACCCACTAGAACACACCTCCATCTCCATTAACTACATCACACCTGCCCAGACCCACTAGAACACACCTCCATCTCCATTAACTACATCACACCTGCCCCGTCCCACTAGAACACACCTCCATCTCCATTAACTACATCACACCTGTCCACTAGAACACACCCCCATCTCCATTAACTACATCACACCTGCCCAGACCCACTAGAACACACTTCATTCTCCATTAACTACATCACACCTGTCCAGACCCAGATAGAACACACCTCCATCTCCATTAACTACATCACACCTGCCCAGACCCAGTAGAACACACCTCCATCTCCACTAACTACATCACACCTGTCCAGACCCACTAGAACACACCTCCATCTCCATTAACTACAGCACACCTGTCCAGACCCACTAGAACACACCTCCATCTCCATTAACTACATCACACCTGCCCAGACCCACTAGAACACACCTCCATCTCCATTAACTACATCACACCTGCCCAGACCCACTAGAACACACCTCCATCTCCATTAACTACATCACACCTGTCCACTAGAACACACCCCCATCTCCATTAACTACATCACACCTGCCCAGACCCACTAGAACACACCTCCATCTCCATTAACTACATCACACCTGTCCAGACCCACTAGAACACACCTCCATCTCCATTAACTACATCACACCTGCCCAGACCCACTAGAACACACCTCCATCTCCATTAACTACATCACACCTGTCCAGACCCACTAGAACACACCTCCATCTCTATTAACTACATTAGAACTGTCCACTAGAACACACCTCCATCTCCATTAACGACATCACACCTGCCCAGACCCACTAGAACACACCTCCATCTCCATTAACTACATCACACCTGTCCAGACCCACTAGAACACACCTCCATCTCCATTAACTACATCACACCTGCCCAGACCCACTAGAACACACCTCCATCTCCATTAACTACATCACACCTGTCCAGACCCACTAGAACACACCTCCATCTCCATTAACTACATCACACCTGTCCAGACCCACTAGAACACACCTCCATCTCTATTAACTACATTAGAACTGTCCACTAGAACACACCTCCATCTCCATTAACTACATCACACCTGCCCAGACCCACTAGAACACACCTCCATCTCCATTAACTACATCACACCTGTCCAGACCCACTAGAACACACCTCCATCTCCATTAACTACATCACACCTGCCCAGACCCACTAGAACACACCTCCATCTCCATTAACTACATCACACCTGCCCAGACCCACTAGAACACACCTCCATCTCCATTAACTACATCACACCTGTCCACTAGAACACACCTCCATCTCCATTAACTACATCACACCTGTCCAGACCCACTAGAACACACCTCCATCTCCATTAACTACATCACACCTGCCCAGACCCACTAGAACACACCTCCATCTCCATTAACTACATCACACTTGCCCAGACCCACTAGAACACACCTCCATCTCCATTAACTACATCACACCTGTCCAGACCCACTAGAACACACCTCCATCTCCATTAACTACATCACACCTGTCCAGACCCACTAGAACACACCTCCATCTCCATTAACTACATCACACCTGTCCAGACCCACTAGAACACACTTCCATCTCCATTAACTACATCACACCTGTCCAGACCCACTAGAACACACCTCCATCTCCATTAACAACATCACACCTGCCCAGACCCACTAGAACACACCTCCATCTCCATTAACTACATCACACCTGCCCAGACCCACTAGAACACACCTCCATCTCCATTAACTACATCACACCTGCCCAGACCCACTAGAACACACCTCCATCTCCATTAACTACATCACACCTGCCCAGACCCACTAGAACACACCTCCATCTCCATTAACTACATCATACCTGTCCACTAGAACACACCTCCATCTCCATTAACTACATCACACCTGCCCAGACCCACTAGAACACACCTCCATCTCCATTAACTACATCACACCTGCCCCGTCCCACTAGAACACACCTCCATCTCCATTAACTACATCTCACCTGTCCACTAGAACACACCCCCATCTCCATTAACTACATCACACCTGCCCAGACCCACTAGAACACACTTCATTCTCCATTAACTACATCACACCTGTCCAGACCCAGTAGAACACACCTCCATCTCCATTAACTACATCACACCTGCCCAGACCCAGTAGAACACACCTCCATCTCCACTAACTACATCACACCTGTCCAGACCCACTAGAACACACCTCCATCTCCATTAACTACAGCACACCTGTCCAGACCCACTAGAACACACCTCCATCTCCATTAACTACATCACACCTGCCCAGACCCACTAGAACACACCTCCATCTCCATTAACTACATCACACCTGCCCAGACCCACTAGAACACACCTCCATCTCCATTAACTACATCACACCTGTCCACTAGAACACACCCCCATCTCCATTAACTACATCACACCTGCCCAGACCCACTAGAACACACCTCCATCTCCATTAACTACATCACACCTGTCCAGACCCACTAGAACACACCTCCATCTCCATTAACTACATCACACCTGCCCAGACCCACTAGAACACACCTCCATCTCCATTAACTACATTACACCTGTCCAGACCCACTAGAACACACCTCCATCTCCATTAACTACATCACACCTGCCCAGACCCACTAGAACACACCTCCATCTCCATTAACTACATCACACCTGTCCAGCCCCACTAGAACACACCTCCATCTCCATTAACTACATCACACCTGTCCAGACCCACTAGAACACACCTCCATCTCTATTAACTACATTAGAACTGTCCACTAGAACACACCTCCATCTCCATTAACGACATCACACCTGCCCAGACCCACTAGAACACACCTCCATCTCCATTAACTACATCACACCTGTCCAGACCCACTAGAACACACCTCCATCTCTATTAACTACATTAGACCTGTCCACTAGAACACACCTCCATCTCCATTAACTACATCACACCTGCCCAGACCCAGTAGAACACACCCCCATCTCCATTAACAACATCACACCTGTCCACTAGAACACACCTCCATCTCCATTAAATACATCACACCTGCCCAGACCCACTAGAACACACCTCCATCTCCATTAACTACATAACACCTGTCCAGACCCACTAGAACACACCTCCATCTCCATTAACTACATCACACCTGCCCAGACCCACTAGAACACACCTCCATCTCCATTAACTACATCACACCTGCCCAGACCCACTAGAACACACCTCCATCTCCATTAACTACATCACACCTGCCCAGACCCACTAGAACACACCTCCATCTCCATTAACTACATCACACCTGTCCACTAGAACACACCTCCATCTCCATTAACTACATCACACCTGTCCAGACCCACTAGAACACACCTCCATCTCCATTAACTACATCACACCTGTCCAGACCCACTAGAACACACCTCCATCTCTATTAACTACATTAGAACTGTCCACTAGAACACACCTCCATCTCCATTAACTACATCACACCTGCCCAGACCCACTAGAACACACCTCCATCTCCATTAACTACATCACACCTGTCCAGACCCACTAGAACACACCTCCATCTCCATTAACTACATCACACCTGCCCAGACCCACTAGAACACACCTCCATCTCCATTAACTACATCACACCTGCCCAGACCCACTAGAACACACCTCCATCTCCATGAACTACATCACACCTGTCCACTAGAACACACCTCCATCTCCATTAACTACATCACACCTGTCCAGACCCACTAGAACACACCTCCATCTCCATTAACTACATCACACCTGCCCAGACCCACTAGAACACACCTCCATCTCCATTAACTACATCACACCTGCCCAGACCCACTAGAACACACCTCCATCTCCATTAACTACATCACACCTGTCCAGCCCCACTAGAACACACCTCCATCTCCATTAACTACATCACACCTGTCCAGACCCACTAGAACACACCTCCATCTCCATTAACTACATCACACCTGTCCAGACCCACTAGAACACACTTCCATCTCCATTAACTACATCACACCTGTCCAGACCCACTAGAACACACCTCCATCTCCATTAACAACATCACACCTGCCCAGACCCACTAGAACACACCTCCATCTCCATTAACTACATCACACCTGCCCAGACCCACTAGAACACACCTCCATCTCCATTAACTACATCACACCTGTCCAGACCCACTAGAACACACCTCCATCTCCATTAACTACATCACACCTGTCCACTAGAACAGACCTCCATCTCCATTAACTACATCACACCTGCCCAGACCCACTAGAACACACCTCCATCTCCATTAACTACATCACACCTGCCCAGACCCACTAGAACACACCTCCATCTCCATTAACTACATCACACCTGTCCACTAGAACACACCCCCATCTCCATTAACTACATCACACCTGCCCAGACCCACTAGAACACACCTCCATCTCCATTAACTACATCACACCTGTCCAGACCCACTAGAACACACCTCCATCTCCATTAACTACATCACACCTGTCCAGACCCACTAGAACACACCTCATCTCCATTAACTACATTACACCTGTCCAAACCCACTAGAACACACCTCCATCTCCATTAACTACATCACACCTGTCCAGACCCAGTAGAACACACCTCCATCTCCATTAACTACATCACACCTGCCCAGACCCACTAGAACACACCTCCATCTCCATTAACTACATCACACCTGCCCAGACCCACTAGAACACACCTCCATCTCCATTAACTACATCACACCTGTCCAGACCCACTAGAACACACCTTCATCTCCATTAACTACATCACACCTGCCCAGACCCACTAGAACACACCTCCATCTCCATTAACTACATCACACCTGTCCAGACCCACTAGAACACACCTCCATCTCCATTAACTACATCACACCTGTCCAGACCCACTAGAACACACCTCCATCTCCATTAACTACATCACACCTGTCCAGACCCACTAGAACATACCTCCATCTCCATTAACTACATCACACCTGTCCAGACCCACTAGAACACACCTCCATCTCCATTAACTACATCACACCTGTCCAGACCCAGTAGAACACACCTCCATCTCCATTAACTACATCACACCTGCCCAGACCCACTAGAACACACCTCCATCTCCATTAACTACATCACACCTGCCCAGACCCACTAGAACACACCTCCATCTCCATTAACTACATCACACCTGTCCAGACCCACTAGAACACACCTCCATCTCCATTAACTACATCACACCTGTCCACTAGAACAGACCTCCATCTCCATTAACTACATCACACCTGCCCAGACCCACTAGAACACACCTCCATCTCCATTAACTACATCATACCTGCCCAGACCCACTAGAACACACCTCCATCTCCATTAACTACATCACACCTGTCCACTAGAACACACCTCCATCTCCATTAACTACATCACACCTGTCCAGACCCACTAGAACACACCTCCATCTCCATTAACTACATTACACCTGTCCAGACCCACTAGAACACACCTCCATCTCCATTAACTACATCACACCTGTCCAGACCCAGTAGAACACACCTCCATCTCCATTAACTACATCACACCTGCCCAGACCCACTAGAACACACCTCCATCTCCATTAACTACATCACACCTGCCCAGACCCACTAGAACACACCTCCATCTCCATTAACTACATCACACCTGTCCAGACCCACTAGAACACACCTTCATCTCCATTAACTACATCACACCTGCCCAGACCCACTAGAACACACCTCCATCTCCATTAACTACATCACACCTGTCCAGACCCACTAGAACACACCTCCATCTCCATTAACTACATCACACCTGTCCAGACCCACTAGAACACACCTCCATCTCCATTAACTACATCACACCTGTCCAGACCCACTAGAACACACCTCCATCTCCATTAACTACATCACACCTGTCCAGACCCAGTAGAACACACCTCCATCTCCATTAACTACATCACACCTGCCCAGACCCACTAGAACACACCTCCATCTCCATTAACTACATCATACCTGTCCAGACCCACTAGAACACACCTCCATCTCCATTAACTACAGCACACCTGTCCAGACCCACTAGAACACACCTCCATCTCCATTAACTACATCACACCTGTCCAGACCCACTAGAACACACCTCCATCTCCATTAACTACATCACACCTGTCCACTAGAACACACCCCCATCTCCATTAACTACATCACACCTTCCCAGACCCACTAGAACACACCTCCATCTCCATTAACTACATCACACCTCCCCAGACCCACTAGAACACACCTCCATCTCTATTAACCACATCACACCTGTCCAGACCCACTAGAACACACCTCCATCTCCATTAACTACATCACACCTGCCCAGACCCACTAGAACACACCTCCATCTCCATTAACTACATCACACCTGTCCAGACCCACTAGAACACACCTCCATCTCCATTAACTACATCACACCTGTCCACTAGAATAGACCTCCATCTCAAATAACTACATCACACCTGCCCAGACCCACTAGAACACACCTCCATCTCCATTAACTACATCACACCTGCCCAGACCCACTAGAACACACCTCCATCTCCATTAACTACATCACACCTGTCCACTAGAACACACCCCCATCTCCATTAACTACATCACACCTGCCCAGACCCACTAGAACACACCTCCATCTCCATTAACTACATCACACCTGTCCAGACCCACTAGAACACACCTCCATCTCCATTAACTACATCACACCTGTCCAGACCCACTAGAACACACCTCCATCTCCATTAACTACATTACACCTGTCCAGACCCACTAGAACACACCTCCATCTCCATTAACTACATCTCGCCTGTCCAGACCCAGTAGAACACACCTCCATCTCCATTAACTACATCACACCTGAACAGACCCACTAGAACACACCTCCATCTCCATTAACTACATCACACCTGCCCAGACCCACTAGAACACACCTCCATCTCCATTAACTACATCACACCTGTCCAGACCCACTAGAACACACCTCCATCTCCATTAACTACATCACACCTGCCCAGACCCACTAGAACACACCTCCATCTCCATTAACTACATCACACCTGTCCAGACCCACTAGAACACACCTCCATCTCCATTAACTACATCACACCTGTCCAGACCCACTAGAACACACCTCCATCTCCATTAACTACATCACACCTGTCCAGACCCAGTAGAACACACCTCCATCTCCATTAACTACATCACACCTGCCCAGACCCACTAGAACACACCTCCATCTCCATTAACTACATCACACCTGCCCAGACCCACTAGAACACACCTCCATCTCCATTAACTACATCTTACCTGTCCAGACCCACTAGAACACACCTCCATCTCCATTAACTACATCACACCTGCCCAGACCCACTAGAACACACCTCCATCTCCATTAACTACATCACACCTGTCCAGACCCACTAGAACACACCTCCATCTCCATTAACTACATCACACCTGTCCAGACCCACTAGAACACACCTCCATCTCCATTAACTACATCACACCTGTCCAGACCCACTAGAACACACTTCCATCTCCATTAACTACATCACACATGTCCAGACCAACTAGAACACACCTCCATCTCCATTAACAACATCACACCTGCCCAGACCCACTAGAACACACCTCCATCTCCATTAACTACATCACACCTGCCCAGACCCACTAGAACACACCTCCATCTCCATTAACTACATCACACCTGCCCAGACCCACTAGAACACACCTCCATCTCCATTAACTACATCACACCTGCCCAGACCCACTAGAACACACCTCCATCTCCATTAACTACATCATACCTGTCCACTAGAACACACCTCCATCTCCATTAACTACATCACACCTGCCCAGACCCACTAGAACACACCTCCATCTCCATTAACTACATCACACCTGCCCAGACCCACTAGAACACACCTCCATCTCCATTAACTACATCACACCTGTCCACTAGAACACACCCCCATCTCCATTAACTACATCACACCTGCCCAGACCCACTAGAACACACCTCCATCTCCATTAACTACATCACACCTGCCCAGACCCACTAGAACACACCTCCATCTCCATTAACTACATCACACCTGTCCAGACCCACTAGAACACACCTCCATCTCCATTAACTACATCACACCTGTCCAGACCCACTAGAACACACCTCCATCTCCATTAACTACATCACACCTGTCCAGACCCACTAGAACACACCTCCATCTCCATTAACTACATCACACCTGTCCAGACCCAGTAGAACACACCTCCATCTCCATTAACTACATCACACCTGCCCAGACCCACTAGAACACACCTCCATCTCCATTAACTACATCACACCTGCCCAGACCCACTAGAACACACCTCCATCTCCATTAACTACATCTTACCTGTCCAGACCCACTAGAACACACCTCCATCTCCATTAACTACATCACACCTGCCCAGACCCACTAGAACACACCTCCATCTCCATTAACTACATCACACCTGTCCAGACCCACTAGAACACACCTCCATCTCCATTAACTACATCACACCTGTCCAGACCCACTAGAACACACCTCATCTCCATTAACTACATCACACCTGTCCAGACCCACTAGAACACACCTCCATCTCCATTAACTACATCACACCTGTCCAGACCCAGTAGAACACACCTCCATCTCCATTAACTACATCACACCTGCCCAGACCCACTAGAACACACCTCCATCTCCATTAACTACATCACACCTGCCCAGACCCACTAGAACACACCTCCATCTCCATTAACTACATCACACCTGTCCAGACCCACTAGAACACACCTCCATCTCCATTAACTACATCACACCTGCCCAGACCCACTAGAACACACCTCCATCTCCATTAACTACATCACACCTGTCCAGACCCACTAGAACACACCTCCATCTCCATTAACTACATCACACCTGTCCAGACCCACTAGAACACACCTCCATCTCCATTAACTACATCACACCTGTCCAGACCCACTAGAACACACCTCCATCTCCATTAACTACATCACACCTGTCCAGACCCACTAGAACACACCTCCATCTCCATTAACTACATCACACCTGTCCAGACCCAGTAGAACACACCTCCATCTCCATTAACTACATCACACCTGCCCAGACCCACTAGAACACACCTCCATCTCCATTAACTACATCACACCTGCCCAGACCCACTAGAACACACCTCCATCTCCATTAACTACATCACACCTGTCCAGACCCACTAGAACACACCTCCATCTCCATTAACTACATCACACCTGTCCACTAGAACAGACCTCCATCTCCATTAACTACATCACACCTGCCCAGACCCACTAGAACACACCTCCATCTCCATTAACTACATCATACCTGCCCAGACCCACTAGAACACACCTCCATCTCCATTAACTACATCACACCTGTCCACTAGAACACACCCCCATCTCCATTAACTACATCACACCTGCCCAGACCCACTAGAACACACCTCCATCTCCATTAACTACATCACACCTGTCCAGACCCACTAGAACACACCTCCATCTCCATTAACTACATCACACCTGTCCAGACCCACTAGAACACACCTCCATCTCCATTAACTACATTACACCTGTCCAGACCCACTAGAACACACCTCCATCTCCATTAACTACATCACAACTGTCCATACCCAGTAGAACACACCTCCATCTCCATTAACTACATCACACCTGCCCAGACCCACTAGAACACACCTCCATCTCCATTAACTACATCACACCTGCCCAGACCCACTAGAACACACCTCCATCTCCATTAACTACATCACACCTGTCCAGACCCACTAGAACACACCTTCATCTCCATTAACTACATCACACCTGCCCAGACCCACTAGAACACACCTCCATCTCCATTAACTACATCACACCTGTCCAGACCCACTAGAACACACCTCCATCTCCATTAACTACATCACACCTGTCCAGACCCACTAGAACACACCTCCATCTCCATTAACTACATCACACCTGTCCAGACCCACTAGAACACACCTCCATCTCCATTAACTACATCACACCTGTCCAGACCCAGTAGAACACACCTCCATCTCCATTAACTACATCACACCTGCCCAGACCCACTAGAACACACCTCCATCTCCATTAACTACATCATACCTGTCCAGACCCACTAGAACACACCTCCATCTCCATTAACTACAGCACACCTGTCCAGACCCACTAGAACACACCTCCATCTCCATTAACTACATCACACCTGTCCAGACCCACTAGAACACACCTCCATCTCCATTAACTACATCACACCTGTCCACTAGAACACACCCCCATCTCCATTAACTACATCACACCTGCCCAGACCCACTAGAACACACCTCCATCTCCATTAACTACATCACACCTGCCCAGACCCACTAGAACACACCTCCATCTCTATTAACCACATCACACCTGTCCAGACCCACTAGAACACACCTCCATCTCCATTAACTACATCACACCTGCCCAGACCCACTAGAACACACCTCCATCTCCATTAACTACATCACACCTGTCCAGACCCACTAGAACACACCTCCATCTCCATTAACTACATCACACCTGTCCACTAGAATAGACCTCCATCTCAAATAACTACATCACACCTGCCCAGACCCACTAGAACACACCTCCATCTCCATTAACTACATCACACCTGCCCAGACCCACTAGAACACACCTCCATCTCCATTAACTACATCACACCTGTCCACTAGAACACACCCCCATCTCCATTAACTACATCACACCTGCCCAGACCCACTAGAACACACCTCCATCTCCATTAACTACATCACACCTGTCCAGACCCACTAGAACACACCTCCATCTCCATTAACTACATCACACCTGTCCAGACCCACTAGAACACACCTCCATCTCCATTAACTACATTACACCTGTCCAGACCCACTAGAACACACCTCCATCTCCATTAACTACATCTCGCCTGTCCAGACCCAGTAGAACACACCTCCATCTCCACTAACTACATCACACCTGTCCAGACCCAGTAGAACACACCTCCATCTCCATTAACTACATCACACCTGCCCAGACCCACTAGAACACACCTCCATCTCCATTAACTACATCACACCTGCCCAGACCCACTAGAACACACCTCCATCTCCATTAACTACATCTTACCTGTCCAGACCCACTAGAACACACCTCCATCTCCATTAACTACATCACACCTGCCCAGACCCACTAGAACACACCTCCATCTCCATTAACTACATCACACCTGTCCAGACCCACTAGAACACACCTCCATCTCCATTAACTACATCACACCTGTCCAGACCCACTAGAACACACCTCCATCTCCATTAACTACATCACACCTGTCCAGACCCACTAGAACACACCTCCATCTCCATTAACTACATCACACCTGTCCAGACCCAGTAGAACACACCTCCATCTCCATTAACTACATCACACCTGCCCAGACCCACTAGAACACACCTCCATCTCCATTAACTACATCACACCTGCCCAGACCCACTAGAACACACCTCCATCTCCATTAACTACATCTCACCTGTCCAGACCCACTAGAACACACCTCCATCTCCATTAACTACATCACACCTGCCCAGACCCACTAGAACACACCTCCATCTCCATTAACTACATCACACCTGTCCAGACCCACTAGAACACACCTCCATCTCCATTAACTACATCACACCTGTCCAGACCCACTAGAACACACCTCCATCTCCATTAACTACATCACACCTGTCCAGACCCACTAGAACACACCTCCATCTCCATTAACTACATCACACCTGTCCAGACCCACTAGAACACACCTCCATCTCCATTAACTACATCACACCTGTCCAGACCCACTAGAACACACCTCCATCTCCATTAACTACATCACACCTGTCCAGACCCACTAGAACACACCTCCATCTCCATTAACTACATCACACATGTCCAGACCAACTAGAACACACCTCCATCTCCATTAACAACATCACACCTGCCCAGACCCACTAGAACACACCTCCATCTCCATTAACTACATCACACCTGCCCAGACCCACTAGAACACACCTCCATCTCCATTAACTACATCACACCTGCCCAGACCCACTAGAACACACCTCCATCTCCATTAACTACATCACACCTGTCCAGACCCACTAGAACACACCTCCATCTCCATTAACTACATCACACCTGCCCAGACCCACTAGAACACACCTCCATCTCCATTAACTACATCACACCTGTCCAGACCCACTAGAACACACCTCCATCTCCATTAACTACATCACACCTGTCCAGACCCACTAGAACACACCTCCATCTCCATTAACTACATCACACCTGTCCAGACCAACTAGAACACACCTCCATCTCCATTAACTACATCACACCTGTCCAGACCAACTAGAACACACCTCCATCTCCATTAACTACATCACACCTGCCCAGACCCACTAGAACACACCTCCATCTCCATTAACTACATCACACCTGCCCAGACCCACTAGAACACACCTCCATCTCCATTAACTACATCACACCTGCCCAGACCCACTAGAACACACCTCCATCTCCATTAACTACATCACACCTGCCCAGACCCACTAGAACACACCTCCATCTCCATTAACTACATCACACCTGTCCGCCCACTAGAACACACCTCCATCTCCATTAACTACATCACACCTGCCCAGACCCACTAGAACACACCTCCATCTCCATTAACTACATCACACCTGCCCAGACCCACTAGAACACACCTCCATCTCCATTAACTACATCACACCTGTCCACTAGAACACACCCCCATCTCCATTAACTACATCACACCTGTCCAGACCCACTAGAACACACCTCCATCTCCATTAACTACATCACACCTGTCCAGACCCACTAGAACACACCTCCATCTCCATTAACTACATCACACCTGTCCAGACCCACTAGAACACACCTCCATCTCCATTAACTACATTACACCTGTCCAGACCCAGTAGAACACACCTCCATCTCCATTAACTACATCACACCTGCCCAGACCCACTAGAACACACCTCCATCTCCATTAACTACATCACACCTGCCCAGACCCACTAGAACACACCTCCATCTCCATTAACTACATCACACCTGTCCAGACCCACTAGAACACACCTCCATCTCCATTATCTACATCACACCTGCCCAGACCCACTAGAACACACCTCCATCTCCATTAACTACATCACACCTGTCCAGACCCACTAGAACACACCTCCATCTCCATTAACTACATCACACCTGTCCAGACCCACTAGAACACACCTCCATCTCCATTAACTACATCACACCTGTCCAGACCAACTAGAACACACTTCAATCTCCATTAACTACATGACACCTGTCCAGACCCAGAAGAACACACCTCCATCTCCATTAACTACATCACACCTGCCAAGACCCAGTAGAATACACCTCCATCTCCACTAAATACATCACACCTGTCCAGACCCACTAGAACACACCTCCATCTCCATTAACTACAGCACACCTGTCCAGACCCACTAGAACACACCTCCATCTCCATTAACTACATCACACCTGTCCAGACCCACTAGAACACACCTCCATCTCCATTAACTACATCACACCTGTCCACTAGAACACACCCCCATCTCCATTAACTACATCACACCTGCCCAGACCCACTAGAACACACCTCCATCTCCATTAACTACATCACACCTGCCCAGACCCACTAGAACACACCTCCATCTCCATTAACTACATCACACCTGTCCAGACCCACTAGAACACACCTCCATCTCCATTATCTACATCACACCTGCCCAGACCCACTAGAACACACCTCCATCTCCATTAACTACATCACACCTGTCCAGACCCACTAGAACACACCTCCATCACACCTGTCCAGACCCACTAGAACACACCTCCATCTCCATTAACTACATCACACCTGTCCAGACCAACTAGAACACACTTCAATCTCCATTAACTACATCACACCTGTCCAGACCCAGTAGAACACACCTCCATCTCCATTAACTACATCACACCTGCCAAGACCCAGTAGAATACACCTCCATCTCCACTAACTACATCACACCTGTCCAGACCCACTAGAACACACCTCCATCTCCATTAACTACAGCACACCTGTCCAGACCCACTAGAACACACCTCCATCTCCATTAACTACATCACACCTGTCCAGACCCACTAGAACACACCTCCATCTCCATTAACTACATCACACCTGTCCACTAGAACACACCCCCATCTCCATTAACTACATCACACCTGCCCAGACCCACTAGAACACACCTCCATCTCCATTAACTACATCACACCTCCCCAGACCCACTAGAACACACCTCCATCTCTATTAACTACATCACACCTGTCCAGACCCTCTAGAACACACCTCCATCTCCATTAACTACATCACACCTGCCCAGACCCACTAGAACACACCTCCATCTCCATTAACTACATCACACCTGTCCAGACCCACTAGAACACACCTCCATCTCCATTAACTACATTCCACCTGTCCACTAGAACAGACCTCCATCTCAATTAACTACATCACACCTGCCCAGACCCACTAGAACACACCTCCATCTCCATTAACTACAACACACCTGCCCAGACCCACTAGAACACACCTCCATCTCCATTAACTACATCACACCTGCCCAGACCCACTAGAACACACCTCCATCTCCATTAACTACATCACACCTGCCCAGACCCACTAGAACACACCTCCATCTCCATTAACTACATCACAACTGCCCAGACCCACTAGAACACACCTCCATCTCCATTAACTACATCATACCTGTCCACTAGAATACACCTCCATCTCCATGAACTACATCACACCTGCCCAGACCCACTAGAACACACCTCCATCTCCATTAACTACATCACACCTGCCCAGACCCACTAGAACACACCTCCATCTCCATTAACTACATCACACCTGTCCACTAGAACACACCCCCATCTCCATTAACTACATCACACCTGCCCAGACCCACTAGAACACACCTCCATCTCCATTAACTACATCACACCTGTCCAGACCCACTAGAACACACCTCCATCTCCATTAACTACATCACACCTGCCCAGACCCACTAGAACACACCTCCATCTCCATTAACTACATCACACCTGTCCACTAGAACACACCCCCATCTCCATTAACTACATCACACCTGCCCAGACCCACTAGAACACACCTCCATCTCAATTAACTACATCACACCTGTCCAGACCCACTAGAACACACCTCCATCTCCATTAACTACATCACACCTGTCCAGACCCACTAGAACACACCTCCATCTCCATTAACTACATCACACCTGTCCAGACCCACTAGAACACACCTCCATCTCCATTAACTACATCACACCTGTCCAGACCCAGTAGAACACACCTCCATCTCCATTAACTACATCACACCTGCCCAGACCCACTAGAACACACCTCCATCTCCATTAACTACATCACACCTGCCCAGACCCACTAGAACACACCTCCATCTCCATTAACTACATCACACCTGTCCAGACCCACTAGAACACACCTCCATCTCCATTATCTACATCACACCTGCCCAGACCCACTAGAACAATCCTCCATCTCCATTAACTACATCACACCTGTCCAGAACCACTAGAACACACCTCCATCTCCATTAACTACATCACACCTGTCCAGACCCACTAGAACACACCTCCATCTCCATTAACTACATCACACCTGTCCAGACCCACTAGAACACACCTCCATCTCCATTAACTACATCACACCTGTCCACTAGAACACACCTCCATCTCCATTAACTACATCACACCTGCCCAGACACACTAGAACACACCTCCATCTCCATTAACTACATCACACCTGCCCAGACCCACTAGAACACACCTCCATCTCCATTAACTACATCACACCTGCCCAGACCCACTAGAACACACCTCCATCTCCATTAACTACATCACACCTGCCCAGACCCACTAGAACACACCTCCATCTCCATTAACTACATCATACCTGTCCACTAGAACACACCTCCATCTCCATTAACTACATCACACCTGCCCAGACCCACTAGAACACACCTCCATCTCCATTAACTACATCACACCTGCCCAGACCCACTAGAACACACCTCCATCTCCATTAACTACATCACACCTGTCCAGACCCACTAGAACACACCTCCATCTCCATTAACTACATCACGCCTGTCCAGACCCACTAGAACACACCTCCATCTCCATTAACTACATCACACCTGTCCAGACACAATAGAACACACCTCCATCTCCATTAACTACATCACACCTGTCCAGACCCAGTAGAACACACCTCCATCTCCATTAACTACATCACACCTGCCCAGACCCACTAGAACACACCTCCATCTCCATTAACTACATCACACCTGTCCAGACCCACTAGAACACACCTCCATCTCCATTATCTACATCACACCTGCCCAGACCCACTAGAACACACCTCCATCTCCATTAACTACATCACACCTGTCCAGACCCACTAGAACACACCTCCATCTCCATTAACTACATCACACCTGTCCAGACCCACTAGAACACACCTCCATCTCCATTAACTACATCACACCTGTCCAGACCAACTAGAACACACTTCCATCTCCATTAACTACATCACACCTGTCCAGACCCAGTAGAACACACCTCCATCTCCATTAACTACATCACACCTGCCAAGACCAAGTAGAACACACCTCCATCTCCACTAACTACATCACACCTGTCCAGACCCACTAGAACACACCTCCATCTCCATTAACTACAGCACACCTGTCCAGACCCACTAGAACACACCTCCATCTCCATTAACTACATCACACCTGTCCAGACCCACTAGAACACACCTCCATCTCCATTAACTACATCATACCTGTCCACTAGAACACACCCCCATCTCCATTAACTACATCACACCTGCCCAGACCCACTAGAACACACCTCCATCTCCATTAACTACATCACACCTCCCCAGACCCACTAGAACACACCTCCATCTCTATTAACTACATCACACCTGTCCAGACCCACTAGAACACACCTCCATCTCCATTAACTACATCACACCTGCCCAGACCCACTAGAACACACCTCCATCTCCATTAACTACATCACACCTGTCCACTAGAACAGACCTCCATCTCCATTAACTACATCACACCTGCCCAGACCCACTAGAACACACCTCCATCTCCATTAACTACATCACACCTGCCCAGACCCACTAGAACACACCTCCATCTCCATTAACTACATCACACCTGTCCACTAGAACACACCCCCATCTCCATTAACTACATCACACCTGCCCAGACCCACTAGAACACACCTCCATCTCCATTAACTACATCACACCTGTCCAGACCCACTAGAACACACCTCCATCTCCATTAACTACATCACACCTGTCCAGACCCACTAGAACACACCTCCATCTCCATTAACTACATTACACCTGTCCAGACCCACTAGAACACACCTCCATCTCCATTAACTACATCACACCTGTCCACTAGAACACACCCCCATCTCCATTAACTACATCACACCTGCCCAGACCCACTAGAACACACCTCCATCTCCATTAACTACATCACACCTGTCCAGACCCACTAGAACACACCTCCATCTCCATTAACTACATCACACCTGTCCAGAGCCCCTAGAACACACCTCCATCTCCATTAACTACATCACACCTGCCCAGACCCACTAGAACACACCTCCATCTCCATTAACTACATCACACATGCCCAGACCCACTAGAACACACCTCCATCTCCATTAACTACATCACACCTGCCCAGACCCACTAGAACACACCTCCATCTCCATTAACTACATAACACCTGTCCAGACCCACTAGAACACACCTTCATCTCCATTAACTACATCACACCTGCCCAGACCCACTAGAACACACCTCCATCTCCATTAACTACATCACACCTGTCCAGACCCACTAGAACACACCTCCATCTCCATTAACTACATCACACCTGCCCAGACCCACTAGAACACACCTCCATCTCAATTAACTACATCACACCTGTCCAGACTCACTAGAACACACTTCCATCTCCATTAACTACATCATACCTGTCCAGACCCACTAGAACACACCTCCATCTCCATTAACTACATCACACCTGTCCACTAGAACAGACCTCCATCTCCATTAACTACATCACACCTGCCCAGACCCACTAGAACACACCTCCATCTCCATTAACTACATCACACCTGTCCACTAGAACACACCCCCATCTCCATTAACTACATCACACCTGCCCAGACCCACTAGAACACACCTCCATCTCCATTAACTACATCACACCTGCCCAGACCCACTAGAACACACCTCCATCTCAATTAACTACATCACACCTGTCCAGACTCACTAGAACACACTTCCATCTCCATTAACTACATCATACCTGTCCAGACCCACTAGAACACACCTCCATCTCGATTAACTACATCACACCTGTCCACTAGAACAGACCTCCATCTCCATTAACTACATCACACCTGCCCAGACCCACTAGAACACACCTCCATCTCCATTAACTACATCACACCTGTCCACTAGAACACACCCCCATCTCCATTAACTACATCACACCTGCCCAGACCCACTAGAACACACCTCCATCTCCATTAACTACATCACACCTGTCCAGACCCACTAGAACACACCTCAATCTCCATTAACTACATCACACCTGTCCAGACCCCCTAGAACACACCTCCATCTCCATTAACTACATCACACCTGCCCAGACCCACTAGAACACACCTCCATCTCCATTAACTACATCACACATGCCCAGACCCACTAGAACACACCTCCATCTCCATTAACTACATCACACCTGCCCAGACCCACTAGAACACACCTCCATCTCCATTAACTACATAACACCTGTCCAGACCCACTAGAACACACCTTCATCTCCATTAACTACATCACACCTGCCCAGACCCACTAGAACACACCTCCATCTCCATTAACTACATCACACCTGTCCAGACCCACTAGAACACACCTCCATCTCCATTAACTACATCACACCTGCCCAGACCCACTAGAACACACCTCCATCTCAATTAACTACATCACACCTGTCCAGACTCACTAGAACACACTTCCATCTCCATTAACTACATCATACCTGTCCAGACCCACTAGAACACACCTCCATCTCCATTAACTACATCACACCTGTCCACTAGAACAGACCTCCATCTCCATTAACTACATCACACCTGCCCAGACCCACTAGAACACACCTCCATCTCCATTAACTACATCACACCTGTCCACTAGAACACACCCCCATCTCCATTAACTACATCACACCTGCCCAGACCCACTAGAACACACCTCCATCTCCATTAACTACATCACACCTGCCCAGACCCACTAGAACACACCTCCATCTCAATTAACTACATCACACCTGTCCAGACTCACTAGAACACACTTCCATCTCCATTAACTACATCATACCTGTCCAGACCCACTAGAACACACCTCCATCTCGATTAACTACATCACACCTGTCCACTAGAACAGACCTCCATCTCCATTAACTACATCACACCTGCCCAGACCCACTAGAACACACCTCCATCTCCATTAACTACATCACACCTGTCCACTAGAACACACCCCCATCTCCATTAACTACATCACACCTGCCCAGACCCACTAGAACACACCTCCATCTCCATTAACTACATCACACCTGTCCAGACCCACTAGAACACACCTCCATCTCCATTAACTACATCACACCTGTCCAGACCCACTAGAACACACCTCCATCTCCATTAACTACATTACACCTGTCCAGACCCACTAGAACACACCTCCATCTCCATTAACTACATCACACCTGTCCACTAGAACACACCCCCATCTCCATTAACTACATCACACCTGCCCAGACCCACTAGAACACACCTCCATCTCCATTAACTACATCACACCTGTCCAGACCCACTAGAACACACCTCCATCTCCATTAACTACATCACACCTGTCCAGACCCACTAGAACACACCTCCATCTCCATTAACTACATTACACCTGTCCAGACCCACTAGAACACACTTCCATCTCCATTAACTACATCACACCTGTCCACTACAACAGACCTCCATCTCCATTAACTACATCACACCTGCCCAGACCCACTAGAACACACCTCCATCTCCATTAACTACATCACACCTGCCCAGACCCACTAGAACACACCTCCATCTCCATTAACTACATCACACCTGTCCACTAGAACACACCCCCATCTCCATTAACTACGTCACACCTGCCCAGACCCACTAGAACACACCTCCATCTCCATTAACTACATCACACCTGTCCAGACCCACTAGAACACACCTCCATCTCCATTAACTACATCACACCTGTCCAGACCCACTAGAACACACCTCCATCTCCATTAACTACATTACACCTGTCCAGACCCACTAGAACACACCTCCATCTCCATTAACTACATCACACCTGTCCAGACCCAGTAGAAGACACCTCCATCTCCATTAACTACATCACACCTGCCCAGACCCACTAGAACACACCTCCATCTCCATTAACTACATCACACCTGCCCAGACCCACTAGAACACACCTCCATCTCCATTAACTACATCACACCTGTCCAGACCCACTAGAACACACCTTCATCTCCATTAACTACATCACACCTGCCCAGACCCACTAGAACACACCTCCATCTCCATTAACTACATCACACCTGTCCAGACCCACTAGAACACACCTCCATCTCCATTAACTACATCACACCTGCCCAGACCCACTAGAACACACCTCCATCTCAATTAACTACATCACACCTGTCCAGACTCACTAGAACACACTTCCATCTCCATTAACTACATCATACCTGTCCAGACCCAGTAGAACACACCTCCATCTCCATTAACTAGATCACACCTGCCCAGACCCACTAGAACACACCTCCATCTCCACTAACTACATCACACCTGTCCAGACCCACTAGAACACACCTCCATCTCCATTAACTACAGCACACCTGTCCAGACCCACTAGAACACACCTCCATCTCCATTAACTACATCAAACCTGTCCAGACCCACTAGAACACACCTCCATCTCCATTAACTACATCACACCTGTCCAGACCCACTAGAACACACCTCCATCTCCATTAACTACATCACACCTGTCCACTAGAACACACCTCCATCTCCATTAACTACATCACACCTGTCCAGACCCACTAGAACACACCTCCATCTCCATTAACTACATCACACCTGCCCAGACCCACTAGAACACACCTCCATCTCCATTAACTACATCACACCTATCCAGACCAATTAGAACACACCTCCATCTCTATTAACTACATCATACCTGTCCAGACCCACTACAACACACCTCCATCTCCATTAACTACATCACACCTGTCCAGACCCACTTGAAAACACCTCCATCTCCATTAACTACATCACACCTGTCCACTAGAACACACCTCCATCTCAATTAACTACATCACACCTGTCCAGACCCACTAGAACACACCTCCATCTCCATTAACTACATCACACCTGCCCAGACCCACTAGAACACACCTCCATCTCCATTAACTACATCACACCTGCCCAGACCCACTAGAACACACCTCCATCTCCATTAACTACATCACACCTGTCCACTAGAACACACCCCCATCTCCATTAACTACATCACACCTGCCCAGACCCACTAGAACACACCTCCATCTCCATTAACTACATCACACCTGTCCAGACCCACTAGAACACACCTCCATCTCCATTAACTACATCACACCTGTCCAGACCCAGTAGAACACACCTCCATCTCCATTAACTACATCACACCTGCCAAGACCCAGTAGAACACACCTCCATCTCCACTAACTACATCACACCTGTCCAGACCCACTAGAACACACCTCCATCTCCATTAACTACAGCACACCTGTCCAGACCCACTAGAACACACCTCCATCTCCATTAACTACATGACACCTGTCCAGACCCACTAGAACACACCTCCATCTCCATTAACTACATCACACCTGTCCACTAGAACACACTCCCATCTCCATTAACTACATCACACCTGCCCAGACCCACGAGAACACACCTCCATCTCCATTAACTACATCACACCTCCCCAGACCCACTAGAACACACCTCCATCTCTATTAACTACATCACACCTGTCCAGACCCACTAGAACACACCTCCATCTCCATTAACTACATCACACCTGCCCAGACCCACTAGAACACACCTCCATCTCCATTAACTACAGCACACCTGTCCAGACCCACTAGAACACACCTCCATCTCCATTAACTACATCACACCTGTCCACTAGAACAGACCTCCATCTCCATTAACTACATCACACCTGCCCAGACCCACTAGAACACACCTCCATCTCCATTAACTACATCACACCTGCCCAGACCCACTAGAACACACCTCCATCTCCATTAACTACATCACACCTGTCCACTAGAACACACCCCCATCTCCATTAACTACATCACACCTGCCCAGACCCACTAGAACACACCTCCATCTCCATTAACTACATCACACCTGTCCAGACCCACTAGAACACACCTCCATCTCCATTAACTACATCACACCTGTCCAGACCCACTAGAACACACCTCCATCTCCATTAACTACATTACACCTGTCCAGACCCACTAGAACACACCTCCATCTCCATTAACTACATCACACCTGTCCAGACCCAGTAGAAGACACCTCCATCTCCATTAACTACATCACACCTGCCCAGACCCACTAGAACACACCTCCATCTCCATTAACTACATCACACCTGCCCAGACCCACTAGAACACACCTCCATCTCCATTAACTACATCACACCTGTCCAGACCCACTAGAACACACCTCCATCTCCATTAACTACATCACACCTGTCCAGACCCACTAGAACACACCTCCATCTCCATTAACTACATTACACCTGTCCAGACCCACTAGAACACACCTCCATCTCCGATAACTACATCACACCTGTCCAGACCCAGTAGAAGACACCTCCATCTCCATTAACTACATCACACCTGCCCAGACCCACTAGAACACACCTCCATCTCCATTAACTACATCACACCTGCCCAGACCCACTAGAACACACCTCCATCTCCATTAACTACATCACACCTGTCCAGACCCACTAGAACACACCTTCATCTCCATTAACTACATCACACCTGCCCAGACCCACTAGAACACACCTCCATCTCCATTAACTACATCACACCTGTCCAGACCCACTAGAACACACCTCCATCTCCATTAACTACATCACACCTGCCCAGACCCACTAGAACACACCTCCATCTCAATTAACTACATCACACCTGTCCAGACTCACTAGAACACACTTCCATCTCCATTAACTACATCATACCTGTCCAGACCCAGTAGAACACACCTCCATCTCCATTAACTAGATCACACCTGCCCAGACCCACTAGAACACACCTCCATCTCCACTAACTACATCACACCTGTCCAGACCCACTAGAACACACCTCCATCTCCATTAACTACAGCACACCTGTCCAGACCCACTAGAACACACCTCCATCTCCATTAACTACATCAAACCTGTCCAGACCCACTAGAACACACCTCCATCTCCATTAACTACATCACACCTGTCCAGACCCACTAGAACACACCTCCATCTCCATTAACTACATCACACCTGTCCACTAGAACACACCTCCATCTCCATTAACTACATCACACCTGTCCAGACCCACTAGAACACACCTCCATCTCCATTAACTACATCACACCTGCCCAGACCCACTAGAACACACCTCCATCTCCATTAACTACATCACACCTATCCAGACCAATTAGAACACACCTCCATCTCTATTAACTACATCACACCTGTCCAGACCCACTAGAACACACCTCCATCTCCATTAACTACATCACACCTGTCCAGACCCACTTGAAAACACCTCCATCTCCATTAACTACATCACACCTCTCCACTAGAACACACCTCCATCTCCATTAACTACATCACACCTGTCCAGACCCACTAGAACACACCTCCATCTCCATTAACTACATCACACCTGCCCAGACCCACTAGAACACACCTCCATCTCCATTAACTACATCACACCTGCCCAGACCCACTAGAACACACCTCCATCTCCATTAACTACATCACACCTGTCCACTAGAACACACCCCCATCTCCATTAACTACATCACACCTGCCCAGACCCACTAGAACACACCTCCATCTCCATTAACTACATCACACCTGTCCAGACCCACTAGAACACACCTCCATCTCCATTAACTACATTACACCTGTCCAGACCCACTAGAACACACCTCCATCTCCATTAACTACATCACACCTGTCCAGACCCAGTAGAACACACCTCCATCTCCATTAACTACATCACACCTGCCCAGACCCACTAGAACACACCTCCATCTCCATTAACTACATCACACCTGCCCAGACCCACTAGAACACACCTCCATCTCCATTAACTACATTACACCTGTCCAGACCCACTAGAACACACCTTCATCTCCATTAACTACATCACACCTGCCCAGACCCACTAGAACACACCTCCATCTCCATTAACTACATCACACCTGTCCAGACCCACTAGAACACACCTCCATCTCCATTAACTACATCACACCTGCCCAGACCCACTAGAACACACCTCCATCTCAATTAACTACATCACACCTGTCCAGACTCACTAGAACACACTTCCATCTCCATTAACTACATCATACCTGTCCAGACCCAGTAGAACACACCTCCATCTCCATTAACTACATCACACCTGCCCAGACCCACTAGAACACACCTCCATCTCCACTAACTACATCACACCTGTCCAGACCCACTAGAACACACCTCCATCTCCATTAACTACATCACACCTGTCCAGACCCACTAGAACACACCTCCATCTCCATTAACTACATCACACCTGTCCAGACCCACTAGAACACACCTTCATCTCCATTAACTACATCACACCTGTCCACTAGAACACACCTCCATCTCCATTAACTACATCACACCTGTCCAGACCCACTAGAACACACCTCCATCTCCATTAACTACATCACACCTGCCCAGACCCACTAGAACACACCTCCATCTCCATTAACTACATCACACCTATCCAGACCAATTAGAACACACCTCCATCTCTATTAACTACATCACACCTGTCCAGACCCACTAGAACACACCTCCATCTCCATTAACTACATCACACCTGTCCAGACCCACTTGAAAACACCTCCATCTCCATTAACTACATCACACCTGTCCACTAGAACACACCTCCATCTCCATTAACTACATCACACCTGTCCAGACCCACTAGAACACACCTCCATCTCCATTAACTACATCACACCTGTCCAGACCCACTAGAACACACCTAAATCTCCATTAACTACATCATACCTGTCCACTAGAACACACCTCCATCTCCATTAACTACATTACACCTGTCCACTAGAACACACCTCCATCTCCATTAACTACATCACACCTGCCCAGACCAACTAGAACACACCATCATCTCCATTAACTACATCACACCTGTCCACTAGAACACACTTCCATCTCCATTAACTACATCATACCTGTCCAGACCCAGTAGAACACACCTCCATCTCCATTAACTACATCACACCTGCCCAGACCCACTAGAACACACCTCCATCTCCACTAACTACATCACACCTGTCCAGACCCACTAGAACACACCTCCATCTCCATTAACTACATCACACCTGTCCAGACCGACTAGAACACACCTCCATCTCCATTAACTACATCACACCTGTCCAGACCCACTAGAACACACCTTCATCTCCATTAACTACATCACACCTGTCCACTAGAACACACCTCCATCTCCATTAACTACATCACACCTGTCCAGACCCACTAGAACACACCTCCATCTCCATTAACTACATCACACCTGTCCAGACCCACTAGAACACACCTAAATCTCCATTAACTACATCATACCTGTCCACTAGAACACACCTCCATCTCCATTAACTACATTACACCTGTCCACTAGAACACACCTCCATCTCCATTAACTACATCACACCTGCCCAGACCAACTAGAACACACCTCCATCTCCATTAACTACATTACACCTGTCCACTAGAACACACCTCCATCTCCATTAACTACATCACACCTGTCCAGACCCAGTAGAACACACCTCCATCTCCATTAACTACATCTCACCTGTCCAGACCCACTAGAACACACCTCCATCTCCATTAACTACATCACACCTGTCCACTAGAACACACCTCCATCTCCATTAACTACATCACACCTGCCCAGACCAACTAGAACACACCTCCATCTCCATTAACTACATCACAACTGTCCAGACCCACTAGAACACACCTCCATCTCCATTAACTACATCACACCTGTCCAGACCCACTAGAACACACCTCCATCTCCATTAACTACATCACACCTGCCCAGACCCACTAGAACACACCTCCATCTCCATTAACTACATGACACCTGTCCAGACCCACTAGAACACCCCTCCATCTCCATTAACTACATCACACCTGTCCAGACCCACTAGAACACACCTCCATCTCCATTAACTACAGCACACCTGTCCAGACCCACTAGAACACACCTCCATCTCCATTAACTACATCACACCTGTCCACTAGAACAGACCTCCATCTCCATTAACTACATCACACCTGCCCAGACCCACTAGAACAAACCTCCATCTCCATTAACTACATCACACCTGCCCAGACCCACTAGAACACACCTCCATCTCCATTAACTACATCACACCTGTCCACTAGAACACACCCCCATCTCCATTAACTACATCACACCTGCCCAGACCCACTAGAACACACCTCCATCTCCATTAACTACATCACACCTGTCCAGACCCACTAGAACACACCTCCATCTCCATTAACTACATCACACCTGTCCAGACCCACTAGAACACACCTCCATCTCCATTAACTACATCACACCTGCCCAGACCCACTAGAACACACCTCCATCTCCATTAACTACATCACACCTGTCCACTAGAACACACCTCCATCTCCATTAACTACATCACACCTGTCCAGACCCATTAAAACACACCTCCATCTCCATTAACTACATCACACCTGCCCAGACCCACTAGAACACACCTCCATCTCCATTAACTACATCACACCTATCCAGACCAATTAGAACACACCTCCATCTCTATTAACTACATCACACCTGTCCAGACCCACTAGAACACACCTCCATCTCCATTAACTACATCACACCTGTCCAGACCCACTTGAAAACACCTCCATCTCCATTAACTACATCACACCTGTCCACTAGAACACACCTCCATCTCCATTAACTACATCACACCTGTCCAGACCCACTAGAACACACCTCCATCTCCATTAACTACATCACACCTGCCCAGACCCACTAGAACACACCTCCATCTCCATTAACTACATCACACCTGCCCAGACCCACTAGAACACACCTCCATCTCCATTAACTACATCACACCTGTCCACTAGAACACACCCCCATCTCCATTAACTACATCACACCTGCCCAGACCCACTAGAACACACCTCCATCTCCATTAACTACATCACACCTGTCCAGACCCACTAGAACACACCTCCATCTCCATTAACTACATCACACCTGTCCAGACCCACTAGAACACACCTCCATCTCCATTAACTACATTACACCTGTCCAGACCCACTAGAACACACCTCCATCTCCATTAACTACATCACACCTGTCCAGACCCAGTAGAACACACCTCCATCTCCATTAACTACATCACACCTGCCCAGACCCACTAGAACACACCTCCATCTCCATTAACTACATCACACCTGCCCAGACCCACTAGAACACACCTCCATCTCCATTAACTACATTACACCTGTCCAGACTCACTAGAACACACTTCCATCTCCATTAACTACATCATACCTGTCCAGACCCAGTAGAACACACCTCCATCTCCATTAACTACATCACACCTGTCCAGACCCACTTGAAAACACCTCCATCTCCATTAACTACATCACACCTGTCCACTAGAACACACCTCCATCTCCATTAACTACATCACACCTGTCCAGACCCACTAGAACACACCTCCATCTCCATTAACTACATCACACCTGCCCAGACCCACTAGAACACACCTCCATCTCCATTAACTACATCACACCTATCCAGACCAATTAGAACACACCTCCATCTCTATTAACTACATCACACCTGTCCAGACCCACTAGAACACACCTCCATCTCCATTAACTACATCACACCTGTCCAGACCCACTTGAAAACACCTCCATCTCCATTAACTACATCACACCTCTCCACTAGAACACACCTCCATCTCCATTAACTACATCACACCTGTCCAGACCCACTAGAACACACCTCCATCTCCATTAACTACATCACACCTGCCCAGACCCACTAGAACACACCTCCATCTCCATTAACTACATCACACCTGCCCAGACCAACTAGAACACACCTCCATCTCCATTAACTACATCACAACTGTCCAGACCCACTAGAACACACCTCCATCTCCATTAACTACATCACACCTGTCCAGACCCACTAGAACACACCTCCATCTCCATTAACTACATCACACCTGCCCAGACCCACTAGAACACACCTCCATCTCCATTAACTACATGACACCTGTCCAGACCCACTAGAACACCCCTCCATCTCCATTAACTACATCACACCTGTCCAGACCCACTAGAACACACCTCCATCTCCATTAACTACAGCACACCTGTCCAGACCCACTAGAACACACCTCCATCTCCATTAACTACATCACACCTGTCCACTAGAACAGACCTCCATCTCCATTAACTACATCACACCTGCCCAGACCCACTAGAACAAACCTCCATCTCCATTAACTACATCACACCTGCCCAGACCCACTAGAACACACCTCCATCTCCATTAACTACATCACACCTGTCCACTAGAACACACCCCCATCTCCATTAACTACATCACACCTGCCCAGACCCACTAGAACACACCTCCATCTCCATTAACTACATCACACCTGTCCAGACCCACTAGAACACACCTCCATCTCCATTAACTACATCACACCTGTCCAGACCCACTAGAACACACCTCCATCTCCATTAACTACATCACACCTGCCCAGACCCACTAGAACACACCTCCATCTCAATTAACTACATCACACCTGTCCAGACTCACTAGAACACACTTCCATCTCCATTAACTACATCATACCTGTCCAGACCCAGTAGAACACACCTCCATCTCCATTAACTACATCACACCTGCCCAGACCCACTAGAACACACCTCCATCTCCATTAACTACAGCACACCTGTCCAGACCCACTAGAACACACCTCCATCTCCATTAACTACATCAAACCTGTCCAGACCCACTAGAACACACCTCCATCTCCATTAACTACATCACACCTGTCCAGACCCACTAGAACACACCTCCATCTCCATTAACTACATCACACCTGTCCACTAGAACACACCTCCATCTCCATTAACTACATCACACCTGTCCAGACCCATTAAAACACACCTCCATCTCCATTAACTACATCACACCTGCCCAGACCCACTAGAACACACCTCCATCTCCATTAACTACATCACACCTATCCAGACCAATTAGAACACACCTCCATCTCTTTTAACTACATCACACCTGTCCAGACCCACTAGAACACACCTCCATCTCCATTAACTACATCACACCTGTCCAGACCCACTTGAAAACACCTCCATCTCCATTAACTACATCACACCTGTCCACTAGAACAAACCTCCATCTCCATTAACTACATCACACCTGTCCAGACCCACTAGAACACACCTCCATCTCCATTAACTACATCACACCTGCCCAGACCCACTAGAACACACCTCCATCTCCATTAACTACATCACACCTGTCCAGACCCACTAGAACACACCTCCATCTCCATTAACTACATTACACCTGTCCAGACCCACTAGAACACACCTCCATCTCCATTAACTACATCACACCTGTCCAGACCCAGTAGAACACACCTCCATCTCCATTAACTACATCACACCTGCCCAGACCCACTAGAACACACCTCCATCTCCATTAACTACATCACACCTGCCCAGACCCACTAGAACACACCTCCATCTCCATTAACTACATTACACCTGTCCAGACTCACTAGAACACACTTCCATCTCCATTAACTACATCATACCTGTCCAGACCCAGTAGAACACACCTCCATCTCCATTAACTACATCACACCTGTCCAGACCCACTTGAAAACACCTCCATCTCCATTAACTACATCACACCTGTCCACTAGAACACACCTCCATCTCCATTAACTACATCACACCTGTCCAGACCCACTAGAACACACCTCCATCTCCATTAACTACATCACACCTGTCCACTAGAACACACCTCCATCTCCATTAACTACATCACACCTGTCCAGACCCACTAGAACACACCTCCATCTCCATTAACTACATCACACCTGCCCAGACCCACTAGAACACACCTCCATCTCCATTAACTACATCACACCTATCCAGACCAATTAGAACACACCTCCATCTCTATTAACTACATCACACCTGTCCAGACCCACTAGAACACACCTCCATCTCCATTAACTACATCACACCTGTCCAGACCCACTTGAAAACACCTCCATCTCCATTAACTACATCACACCTCTCCACTAGAACACACCTCCATCTCCATTAACTACATCACACCTGTCCAGACCCACTAGAACACACCTCCATCTCCATTAACTACATCACACCTGCCCAGACCCACTAGAACACACCTCCATCTCCATTAACTACATCACACCTGCCCAGACCCACTAGAACACACCTCCATCTCCATTAACTACATCACACCTGTCCACTAGAACACACCCCCATCTCCATTAACTACATCACACCTGGCCAGACCCACTAGAACACACCTCCATCTCCATTAACTACATCACACCTGTCCAGACCCACTAGAACACACCTCCATCTCCATTAACTACATCACACCTGTCCAGACCCACTAGAACACACCTCCATCTCCATTAACTACATTACACCTGTCCAGACCCACTAGAACACACCTCCATCTCCATTAACTACATCACACCTGTCCAGACCCAGTAGAACACACCTCCATCTCCATTAACTACATCACACCTGCCCAGACCCACTAGAACACACCTCCATCTCCATTAACTACATCACACCTGCCCAGACCCACTAGAACACACCTCCATCTCCATTAACTACATTACACCTGTCCAGACCCACTAGAACACACCTTCATCTCCATTAACTACATCACACCTGCCCAGACCCACTAGAACACACCTCCATCTCAATTAACTACATCACACCTGTCCAGACTCACTAGAACACACTTCCATCTCCATTAACTACATCATACCTGTCCAGACCCAGTAGAACACACCTCCATCTCCATTAACTACATCACACCTGCCCAGACCCACTAGAACACACCTCCATCTCCACTAACTACATCACACCTGTCCAGACCCACTAGAACACACCTCCATCTCCATTAACTACATCACACCTGTCCAGACCCACTAGAACACACCTCCATCTCCATTAACTACATCACACCTGTCCAGACCCACTAGAACACACCTTCATCTCCATTAACTACATCACACCTGTCCACTAGAACACACCTCCATCTCCATTAACTACATCACACCTGTCCAGACCCACTAGAACACACCTCCATCTCCATTAACTACATCACACCTGCCCAGACCCACTAGAACACACCTCCATCTCCATTAACTACATCACACCTATCCAGACCAATTAGAACACACCTCCATCTCTATTAACTACATCACACCTGTCCAGACCCACTAGAACACACCTCCATCTCCATTAACTACATCACACCTGTCCAGACCCACTTGAAAACACCTCCATCTCCATTAACTACATCACACCTGTCCACTAGAACACACCTCCATCTCCATTAACTACATCACACCTGTCCAGACCCACTAGAACACACCTCCATCTCCATTAACTACATCACACCTGTCCAGACCCACTAGAACACACCTAAATCTCCATTAACTACATCATACCTGTCCACTAGAACACACCTCCATCTCCATTAACTACATTACACCTGTCCACTAGAACACACCTCCATCTCCATTAACTACATCACACCTGCCCAGACCAACTAGAACACACCTCCATCTCCATTAACTACATCACACCTGTCCACTAGAACACACTTCCATCTCCATTAACTACATCATACCTGTCCAGACCCAGTAGAACACACCTCCATCTCCATTAACTACATCACACCTGCCCAGACCCACTAGAACACACCTCCATCTCCACTAACTACATCACACCTGTCCAGACCCACTAGAACACACCTCCATCTCCATTAACTACATCACACCTGTCCAGACCCACTAGAACACACCTCCATCTCCATTAACTACATCACACCTGTCCAGACCCACTAGAACACACCTTCATCTCCATTAACTACATCACACCTGTCCACTAGAACACACCTCCATCTCCATTAACTACATCACACCTGTCCAGACCCACTAGAACACACCTCCATCTCCATTAACTACATCACACCTGCCCAGACCCACTAGAACACACCTCCATCTCCATTAACTACATCACACCTATCCAGACCAATTAGAACACACCTCCATCTCTATTAACTACATCACACCTGTCCAGACCCACTAGAACACACCTCCATCTCCATTAACTACATCACACCTGTCCAGACCCACTTGAAAACACCTCCATCTCCATTAACTACATCACACCTGTCCACTAGAACACACCTCCATCTCCATTAACTACATCACACCTGTCCAGACCCACTAGAACACACCTCCATCTCCATTAACTACATCACACCTGTCCAGACCCACTAGAACACACCTAAATCTCCATTAACTACATCATACCTGTCCACTAGAACACACCTCCATCTCCATTAACTACATTACACCTGTCCACTAGAACACACCTCCATCTCCATTAACTACATCACACCTGCCCAGACCAACTAGAACACACCTCCATCTCCATTAACTACATCACACCTGTCCACTAGAACACACCTCCATCTCCATTAACTACATCACACCTGTCCAGACCCAGTAGAACACACCTCCATCTCCATTAACTACATCTCACCTGTCCAGACCCACTAGAACACACCTCCATCTCCATTAACTACATCACACCTGTCCACTAGAACACACCTCCATCTCCATTAACTACATCACACCTGTCCACTAGAACACACCTCCATCTCCATTAACTACATCACCTGTCCACTAGAACACACCTCCATCTCCATTAACTACATCACACCTGCCCAGACCAACTAGAACACACCTCCATCTCCATTAACTACATCACAACTGTCCAGACCCACTAGAACACACCTCCATCTCCATTAACTACATCACACCTGTCCAGACCCACTAGAACACACCTCCATCTCCATTAACTACATCACACCTGCCCAGACCCACTAGAACACACCTCCATCTCCATTAACTACATGACACCTGTCCAGACCCACTAGAACACCCCTCCATCTCCATTAACTACATCACACCTGTCCAAACCCACTAGAACACACCTCCATCTCCATTAACTACAGCACACCTGTCCAGACCCACTAGAACACACCTCCATCTCCATTAACTACATCACACCTGTCCACTAGAACAGACCTCCATCTCCATTAACTACATCACACCTGCCCAGACCCACTAGAACAAACCTCCATCTCCATTAACTACATCACACCTGCCCAGACCCACTAGAACACACCTCCATCTCCATTAACTACATCACACCTGTCCACTAGAACACACCTCCATCTCCATTAACTACATCACACCTGCCCAGACCCACTAGAACACACCTCCATCTCCATTAACTACATCACACCTGTCCAGACCCACTAGAACACACCTCCATCTCCATTAACTACATTACACCTGTCCAGACCCACTAGAACACACCTCCATCTCCATTAACTACATCACACCTGTCCAGACCCAGTAGAACACACCTCCATCTCCATTAACTACATCACACCTGCCCAGACCCACTAGAACACACCTCCATCTCCATTAACTACATCACACCTGCCCAGACCCACTAGAACACACCTCCATCTCCATTAACTACATTACACCTGTCCAGACTCACTAGAACACACTTCCATCTCCATTAACTACATCATACCTGTCCAGACCCAGTAGAACACACCTCCATCTCCATTAACTACATCACACCTGTCCAGACCCACTTGAAAACACCTCCATCTCCATTAACTACATCACACCTGTCCACTAGAACACACCTCCATCTCCATTAACTACATCACACCTGTCCAGACCCACTAGAACACACCTCCATCTCCATTAACTACATCACACCTGTCCACTAGAACACACCTCCATCTCCATTAACTACATCACACCTGTCCAGACCCACTAGAACACACCTCCATCTCCATTAACTACATCACACCTGCCCAGACCCACTAGAACACACCTCCATCTCCATTAACTACATCACACCTATCCAGACCAATTAGAACACACCTCCATCTCTATTAACTACATCACACCTGTCCAGACCCACTAGAACACACCTCCATCTCCATTAACTACATCACACCTGTCCAGACCCACTTGAAAACACCTCCATCTCCATTAACTACATCACACCTCTCCACTAGAACAGACCTCCATCTCCATTAACTACATCACACCTGTCCAGACCCACTAGAACACACCTCCATCTCCATTAACTACATCACACCTGCCCAGACCCACTAGAACACACCTCCATCTCCATTAACTACATCACACCTGCCCAGACCCACTAGAACACACCTCCATCTCCATTAACTACATCACACCTGTCCACTAGAACACACCCCCATCTCCATTAACTACATCACACCTGGCCAGACCCACTAGAACACACCTCCATCTCCATTAACTACATCACACCTGTCCAGACCCACTAGAACACACCTCCATCTCCATTAACTACATCACACCTGTCCAGACCCACTAGAACACACCTCCATCTCCATTAACTACATTACACCTGTCCAGACCCACTAGAACACACCTCCATCTCCATTAACTACATCACACCTGTCCAGACCCAGTAGAACACACCTCCATCTCCATTAACTACATCACACCTGCCCAGACCCACTAGAACACACCTCCATCTCCATTAACTACATCACACCTGCCCAGACCCACTAGAACACACCTCCATCTCCATTAACTACATTACACCTGTCCAGACCCACTAGAACACACCTTCATCTCCATTAACTACATCACACCTGCCCAGACCCACTAGAACACACCTCCATCTCAATTAACTACATCACACCTGTCCAGACTCACTAGAACACACTTCCATCTCCATTAACTACATCATACCTGTCCAGACCCAGTAGAACACACCTCCATCTCCATTAACTACATCACACCTGCCCAGACCCACTAGAACACACCTCCATCTCCACTAACTACATCACACCTGTCCAGACCCACTAGAACACACCTCCATCTCCATTAACTACATCACACCTGTCCAGACCCACTAGAACACACCTCCATCTCCATTAACTACATCACACCTGTCCAGACCCACTAGAACACACCTTCATCTCCATTAACTACATCACACCTGTCCACTAGAACACACCTCCATCTCCATTAACTACATCACACCTGTCCAGACCCACTAGAACACACCTCCATCTCCATTAACTACATCACACCTGCCCAGACCCACTAGAACACACCTCCATCTCCATTAACTACATCACACCTATCCAGACCAATTAGAACACACCTCCATCTCTATTAACTACATCACACCTGTCCAGACCCACTAGAACACACCTCCATCTCCATTAACTACATCACACCTGTCCAGACCCACTTGAAAACACCTCCATCTCCATTAACTACATCACACCTGTCCACTAGAACACACCTCCATCTCCATTAACTACATCACACCTGTCCAGACCCACTAGAACACACCTCCATCTCCATTAACTACATCACACCTGTCCAGACCCACTAGAACACACCTAAATCTCCATTAACTACATCATACCTGTCCACTAGAACACACCTCCATCTCCATTAACTACATTACACCTGTCCACTAGAACACACCTCCATCTCCATTAACTACATCACACCTGCCCAGACCAACTAGAACACACCTCCATCTCCATTAACTACATCACACCTGTCCACTAGAACACACTTCCATCTCCATTAACTACATCATACCTGTCCAGACCCAGTAGAACACACCTCCATCTCCATTAACTACATCACACCTGCCCAGACCCACTAGAACACACCTCCATCTCCACTAACTACATCACACCTGTCCAGACCCACTAGAACACACCTCCATCTCCATTAACTACATCACACCTGTCCAGACCCACTAGAACACACCTCCATCTCCATTAACTACATCACACCTGTCCAGACCCACTAGAACACACCTTCATCTCCATTAACTACATCACACCTGTCCACTAGAACACACCTCCATCTCCATTAACTACATCACACCTGTCCAGACCCACTAGAACACACCTCCATCTCCATTAACTACATCACACCTGCCCAGACCCACTAGAACACACCTCCATCTCCATTAACTACATCACACCTATCCAGACCAATTAGAACACACCTCCATCTCTATTAACTACATCACACCTGTCCAGACCCACTAGAACACACCTCCATCTCCATTAACTACATCACACCTGTCCAGACCCACTTGAAAACACCTCCATCTCCATTAACTACATCACACCTGTCCACTAGAACACACCTCCATCTCCATTAACTACATCACACCTGTCCAGACCCACTAGAACACACCTCCATCTCCATTAACTACATCACACCTGTCCAGACCCACTAGAACACACCTAAATCTCCATTAACTACATCATACCTGTCCACTAGAACACACCTCCATCTCCATTAACTACATTACACCTGTCCACTAGAACACACCTCCATCTCCATTAACTACATCACACCTGCCCAGACCAACTAGAACACACCTCCATCTCCATTAACTACATCACACCTGTCCACTAGAACACACCTCCATCTCCATTAACTACATCACACCTGTCCAGACCCAGTAGAACACACCTCCATCTCCATTAACTACATCTCACCTGTCCAGACCCACTAGAACACACCTCCATCTCCATTAACTACATCACACCTGTCCACTAGAACACACCTCCATCTCCATTAACTACATCACACCTGTCCACTAGAACACACCTCCATCTCCATTAACTACATCACCTGTCCACTAGAACACACCTCCATCTCCATTAACTACATCACACCTGCCCAGACCAACTAGAACACACCTCCATCTCCATTAACTACATCACAACTGTCCAGACCCACTAGAACACACCTCCATCTCCATTAACTACATCACACCTGTCCAGACCCACTAGAACACACCTCCATCTCCATTAACTACATCACACCTGCCCAGACCCACTAGAACACACCTCCATCTCCATTAACTACATGACACCTGTCCAGACCCACTAGAACACCCCTCCATCTCCATTAACTACATCACACCTGTCCAAACCCACTAGAACACACCTCCATCTCCATTAACTACAGCACACCTGTCCAGACCCACTAGAACACACCTCCATCTCCATTAACTACATCACACCTGTCCACTAGAACAGACCTCCATCTCCATTAACTACATCACACCTGCCCAGACCCACTAGAACAAACCTCCATCTCCATTAACTACATCACACCTGCCCAGACCCACTAGAACACACCTCCATCTCCATTAACTACATCACACCTGTCCACTAGAACACACCCCCATCTCCATTAACTACATCACACCTGCCCAGACCCACTAGAACACACCTCCATCTCCATTAACTACATCACACCTGTCCAGACCCACTAGAACACACCTCCATCTCCATTAACTACATCACACCTGTCCAGACCCACTAGAACACACCTCCATCTCCATTAACTACATCACACCTGCCCAGACCCACTAGAACACACCTCCATCTCAATTAACTACATCACACCTGTCCAGACTCACTAGAACACACTTCCATCTCCATTAACTACATCATACCTGTCCAGACCCAGTAGAACACACCTCCATCTCCATTAACTACATCACACCTGCCCAGACCCACTAGAACACACCTCCATCTCCACTAACTACATCACACCTGCCCAGACCCACTAGAACACACCTCCATCTCCATTAACTACAGTACACCTGTCCAGACCCACTAGAACACACCTCCATCTCCATTAACTACATCAAACCTGTCCAGACCCACTAGAACACACCTCCATCTCCATTAACTACATCACACCTGTCCAGACCCACTAGAACACACCTCCATCTCCATTAACTACATCACACCTGTCCACTAGAACACACCTCCATCTCCATTAACTACATCACACCTGTCCAGACCCATTAAAACACACCTCCATCTCCATTAACTACATCACACCTGCCCAGACCCACTAGAACACACCTCCATCTCCATTAACTACATCACACCTATCCAGACCAATTAGAACACACCTCCATCTCTATTAACTACATCACACCTGTCCAGACCCACTAGAACACACCTCCATCTCCATTAACTACATCACACCTGTCCAGACCCACTTGAAAACACCTCCATCTCCATTAACTACATCACACCTGTCCACTAGAACACACCTCCATCTCCATTAACTACATCACACCTGTCCAGACCCACTAGAACACACCTCCATCTCCATTAACTACATCACACCTGCCCAGACCCACTAGAACACACCTCCATCTCCATTAACTACATCACACCTGCCCAGACCCACTAGAACACACCTCCATCTCCATTAACTACATCACACCTGTCCACTAGAACACACCCCCATCTCCATTAACTACATCACACCTGCCCAGACCCACTAGAACACACCTCCATCTCCATTAACTACATCACACCTGTCCAGACCCACTAGAACACACCTCCATCTCCATTAACTACATCACACCTGTCCAGACCCACTAGAACACACCTCCATCTCCATTAACTACATTACACCTGTCCAGACCCACTAGAACACACCTCCATCTCCATTAACTACATCACACCTGTCCAGACCCAGTAGAACACACCTCCATCTCCATTAACTACATCACACCTGCCCAGACCCACTAGAACACACCTCCATCTCCATTAACTACATCACACCTGCCCAGACCCACTAGAACACACCTGCATCTCCATTAACTACATGACACCTGTCCAGACCCACTAGAACACCCCTCCATCTCCATTAACTACATCAGACCTGTCCAAACCCACTAGAACACACCTCCATCTCCATTAACTACAGCACACCTGTCCAGACCCACTAGAACACACCTCCATCTCCATTAACTACATCACACCTGTCCACTAGAACAGACCTCCATCTCCATTAACTACATCACACCTGCCCAGACCCACTAGAACAAACCTCCATCTCCATTAACTACATCACACCTGCCCAGACCCACTAGAACACACCGCCATCTCCATTAACTACATCACACCTGTCCACTAGAACACACCCCCATCTCCATTAACTACATCACACCTGCCCAGACCCACTAGAACACACCTCCATCTCCATTAACTACATCACACCTGTCCAGACCCACTAGAACACACCTCCATCTCCATTAACTACATCACACCTGTCCAGACCCACTAGAACACACCTCCATCTCCATTAACTACATCACACCTGCCCAGACCCACTAGAACACACCTCCATCTCAATTAACTACATCACACCTGTCCAGACTCACTAGAACACACTTCCATCTCCATTAACTACATCATACCTGTCCAGACCCAGTAGAACACACCTCCATCTCCATTAACTACATCACACCTGCCCAGACCCACTAGAACACACCTCCATCTCCACTAACTACATCACACCTGCCCAGACCCACTAGAACACACCTCCATCTCCATTAACTACAGCACACCTGTCCAGACCCACTAGAACACACCTCCATCTCCATTAACTACATCAAACCTGTCCAGACCCACTAGAACACACCTCCATCTCCATTAACTACATCACACCTGTCCAGACCCACTAGAACACACCTCCATCTCCATTAACTACATCACACCTGTCCACTAGAACACACCTCCATCTCCATTAACTACATCACACCTGTCCAGACCCATTAAAACACACCTCCATCTCCATTAACTACATCACACCTGCCCAGACCCACTAGAACACACCTCCATCTCCATTAACTACATCACACCTATCCAGACCAATTAGAACACACCTCCATCTCTATTAACTACATCACACCTGTCCAGACCCACTAGAACACACCTCCATCTCCATTAACTACATCACACCTGTCCAGACCCACTTGAAAACACCTCCATCTCCATTAACTACATCACACCTGTCCACTAGAACACACCTCCATCTCCATTAACTACATCACACCTGTCCAGACCCACTAGAACACACCTCCATCTCCATTAACTACATCACACCTGCCCAGACCCACTAGAACACACCTCCATCTCCATTAACTACATCACACCTGCCCAGACCCACTAGAACACACCTCCATCTCCATTAACTACATCACACCTGTCCACTAGAACACACCCCCATCTCCATTAACTACATCACACCTGCCCAGACCCACTAGAACACACCTCCATCTCCATTAACTACATCACACCTGTCCAGACCCACTAGAACACACCTCCATCTCCATTAACTACATCACACCTGTCCAGACCCACTAGAACACACCTCCATCTCCATTAACTACATTACACCTGTCCAGACCCACTAGAACACACCTCCATCTCCATTAACTACATCACACCTGTCCAGACCCAGTAGAACACACCTCCATCTCCATTAACTACATCACACCTGCCCAGACCCACTAGAACACACCTCCATCTCCATTAACTACATCACACCTGCCCAGACCCACTAGAACACACCTCCATCTCCATTAACTACATTACACCTGTCCAGACTCACTAGAACACACTTCCATCTCCATTAACTACATCATACCTGTCCAGACCCAGTAGAACACACCTCCATCTCCATTAACTACATCACACCTGTCCAGACCCACTTGAAAACACCTCCATCTCCATTAACTACATCACACCTGTCCACTAGAACACACCTCCATCTCCATTAACTACATCACACCTGTCCAGACCCACTAGAACACACCTCCATCTCCATTAACTACATCACACCTGTCCAGACCCACTAGAACACACCTAAATCTCCATTAACTACATCATACCTGTCCACTAGAACACACCTCCATCTCCATTAACTACATTACACCTGTCCACTAGAACACACCTCCATCTCCATTAACTACATCACACCTGCCCAGACCAACTAGAACACACCTCCATCTCCATTAACTACATTACACCTGTCCACTAGAACACACCTCCATCTCCATTAACTACATCACACCTGTCCAGACCCAGTAGAACACACCTCCATCTCCATTAACTACATCACACCTGTCCAGACCCACTAGAACACACCTCCATCTCCATTAACTACATCACACCTGTCCACTAGAACACACCTCCATCTCCATTAACTACATCACACCTGTCCACTAGAACACACCTCCATCTCCATTAACTACATCACCTGTCCACTAGAACACACCTCCATCTCCATTACCTACATCACACCTGCCCAGACCAACTAGAACACACCTCCATCTCCATTAACTACATCACACCTGTCCAGACCCACTAGAACACACCTCCATCTCCATTAACTACATCACACCTGTCCAGACCCACTAGAACACACCTCCATCTCCATTAACTACATCACACCTGCCCAGACCCACTAGAACACACCTCCATCTCCATTAACTACATGACACCTGTCCAGACCCACTAGAACACCCCTCCATCTCCATTAACTACATCACACCTGTCCAGACCCACTAGAACACACCTCCATCTCCATTAACTACAGCACACCTGTCCAGACCCACTAGAACACACCTCCATCTCCATTAACTACATCACACCTGTCCACTAGAACAGACCTCCATCTCCATTAACTACATCACACCTGCCCAGACCCACTAGAACACACCTCCATCTCCATTAACTACATCACACCTGCCCAGACCCACTAGAACACACCTCCATCTCCATTAACTACAGCACACCTGTCCAGACCCACTAGAACACACCTCCATCTCCATTAACTACATCACACCTGTCCAGACCCAGTAGAACACACCTCCATCTCCATTAACTACATCACACCTGCCCAGACCCACTAGAACACACCTCCATCTCCATTAACTACATCACACCTGCCCAGACCCACTAGAACACACCTCCATCTCCATTAACTACATCACACCTGTCCAGGCCCACTAGAACACACCTTCATCTCCATTAACTACATCACACCTGCCCAGACCCACTAGAACACACCTCCATCTCCATTAACTACATCACACCTGTCCAGACCCAGTAGAACACACCTCCATCTCCATTAACTACATCACACCTGCCCAGACCCACTAGAACACACCTCCATCTCAATTAACTACATCACACCTGTCCAAACTCACTAGAACACACTTCCATCTCCATTAACTACATCATACCTGTCCAGACCCAGTAGAACACACCTCCATCTCCATTAACTACATCACACCTGTCCAGACCCACTTGAAAACACCTCCATCTCCATTAACTACATCACACCTGTCCACTAGAACACACCTCCATCTCCATTAACTACATCACACCTGTCCAGACCCACTAGAACACACCTCCATCTCCATTAACTACATCACACCTGTCCAGACCCACTAGAACACACCTCCATCTCCATTAACTACATCACACCTGTCCAGACCCACTTGAAAACACCTCCATCTCCATTAACTACATCACACCTGTCCACTAGAACACACCTCCATCTCCATTAACTACATCACACCTGTCCAGACCCACTAGAACACACCTCCATCTCCATTAACTACATCACACCTGTCCAGACCCACTAGAACACACCTCCATCTCCATTAACTACATCACACCTGTCCACTAGAACACACCTCCATCTCCATTAACTACATCACACCTGTCCAGACCCACTAGGACACACCTCCATCTCCATTAACTACATCAAACCTGCCCAGACCCACTAGAACACACCTCCATCTCCATTAACTACATCACACCTATCCAGACCAATTAGAACACACCTCCATCTCTATTAACTACATCACACCTGTCCAGACCCACTAGAACACACCTCCATCTCCATTAACTACATCACACCTGTCCAGACCCACTTGAAAACACCTCCATCTCCATTAACTACATCACACCTGTCCACTAGAACACACCTCCATCTCCATTAACTACATCACACCTGTCCAGACCCACTTGAAAACACCTCCATCTCCATTAACTACATCACACCTCTCCACTAGAACACACCTCCATCTCCATTAACTACATCACACCTGTCCAGACCCACTAGAACACACCTCCATCTCCATTAACTACATCACACCTGCCCAGACCCACTAGAACACACCTCCATCTCCATTAACTACATCACACCTGTCCACTAGAACACACCCCCATCTCCATTAACTACATCACACCTGCCCAGACCCACTAGAACACACCTCCATCTCCATTAACTACATCACACCTGTCCAGACCCACTAGAACACACCTCCATCTCCATTAACTACATCACACCTGTCCAGACCCACTAGAACACACCTCCATCTCCATTAACTACATTACACCTGTCCAGACCCACTAGAACACACCTCCATCTCCATTAACTACATCACACCTGTCCAGACCCAGTAGAACACACCTCCATCTCCATTAACTACATCACACCTGCCCAGACCCACTAGAACACACCTCCATCTCCATTAACTACATCACACCTGCCCAGACCCACTAGAACACACCTCCATCTCCATTAACTACATTACACCTGTCCAGACCCACTAGAACACACCTTCATCTCCATTAACTACATCACACCTGCCCAGACCCACTAGAACACACCTCCATCTCCATTAACTACATCACACCTGTCCAGACCCACTAGAACACACCTCCATCTCCATTAACTACATCACACCTGCCCAGACCCACTAGAACACACCTCCATCTCAATTAACTACATCACACCTGTCCAGACTCACTAGAACACACTTCCATCTCCATTAACTACATCATACCTGTCCAGACCCAGTAGAACACACCTCCATCTCCATTAACTACATCACACCTGCCCAGACCCACTAGAACACACCTCCATCTCCACTAACTACATCACACCTGTCCAGACCCACTAGAACACACCTCCATCTCCATTAACTACATCACACCTGTCCAGACCCACTAGAACACACCTCCATCTCCATTAACTACATCACACCTGTCCAGACCCACTAGAACACACCTTCATCTCCATTAACTACATCACACCTGTCCACTAGAACACACCTCCATCTCCATTAACTACATCACACCTGTCCAGACCCACTAGAACACACCTCCATCTCCATTAACTACATCACACCTGCCCAGACCCACTAGAACACACCTCCATCTCCATTAACTACATCACACCTATCCAGACCAATTAGAACACACCTCCATCTCTATTAACTACATCACACCTTTCCAGACCCACTAGAACACACCTCCATCTCCATTAACTACATCACACCTGTCCAGACCCACTTGAAAACACCTCCATCTCCATTAACTACATCACACCTGTCCACTAGAACACACCTCCATCTCCATTAACTACATCACACCTGTCCAGACCCACTAGAACACACCTCCATCTCCATTAACTACATCACACCTGTCCAGACCCACTAGAACACACCTAAATCTCCATTGACTACATCATACCTGTCCACTAGAACACACCTCCATCTCCATTAACTACATTACACCTGTCCACTAGAACACACCTCCATCTCCATTAACTACATCACACCTGCCCAGACCAACTAGAACACACCTCCATCTCCATTAACTACATCACACCTGTCCACTAGAACACACCTCCATCTCCATTAACTACATCACACCTGTCCAGACCCAGAAGAACACACCTCCATCTCCATTAACTACATCTCACCTGTCCAGACCCACTAGAACACACCTCCATCTCCATTAACTACATCACACCTGTCCACTAGAACACACCTCCATCTCCATTGACTACATCACACCTGTCCACTAGAACACACCTCCATCTCCATTAACTACATCACCTGTCCACTAGAACACACCTCCATCTCCATTACCTACATCACACCTGCCCAGACCAACTAGAACACACCTCCATCTCCATTAACTACATCACAACTGTCCAGACCCACTAGAACACACCTCCATCTCCATTAACTACATCACACCTGTCCAGACCCACTAGAACACACCTCCATCTCCATTAACTACATCACACCTGCCCAGACCCACTAGAACACACCTCCATCTCCATTAACTACATGACACCTGTCCAGACCCACTAGAACACCCCTCCATCTCCATTAACTACATCACACCTGTCCAGACCCACTAGAACACACCTCCATCTCCATTAACTACAGCACACCTGTCCAGACCCACTAGAACACACCTCCATCTCCATTAACTACATCACACCTGTCCACTAGAACAGACCTCCATCTCCATTAACTACATCACACCTGCCCAGACCCACTAGAACAAACCTCCATCTCCATTAACTACATCACACCTGCCCAGACCCACTAGAACACACCTCCATCTCCATTAACTACATCACACCTGTCCACTAGAACACACCCCCATCTCCATTAACTACATCACACCTGCCCAGACCCACTAGAACACACCTCCATCTCCATTAACTACATCACACCTGTCCAGACCCACTAGAACACACCTCCATCTCCATTAACTACATCACACCTTTCCAGACCCACTAGAACACACCTCCATCTCCATTAACTACATCACACCTGCCCAGACCCACTAGAACACACCTCCATCTCAATTAACTACATCACACCTGTCCAGACTCACTAGAACACACTTCCATCTCCATTAACTACATCATACCTGTCCAGACCCAGTAGAACACACCTCCATCTCCATTAACTACATCACACCTGCCCAGACCCACTAGAACACACCTCCATCTCCACTAACTACATCACACCTGTCCAGACCCACTAGAACACACCTCCATCTCCATTAACTACAGCACACCTGTCCAGACACACTAGAACACACCTCCATCTCCATTAACTACATCAAACCTGTCCAGACCCACTAGAACACACCTCCATCTCCATTAACTACATCACACCTGTCCAGACCCACTAGAACACACCTCCATCTCCATTAACTACATCACACCTGTCCACTAGAACACACCTCCATCTCCATTAACTACATCACACCTGTCCAGACCCACTAAAACACACCTCCATCTCCATTAACTACATCACACCTGCCCAGACCCACTAGAACACACCTCCATCTCCATTAACTACATCACACCTATCCAGACCAATTAGAACACACCTCCATCTCTATTAACTACATCACACCTGTCCAGACCCACTAGAACACACCTCCATCTCCATTAACTACATCACACCTGTCCAGACCCACTTGAAAACACCTCCATCTCCATTAACTACATCACACCTGTCCACTAGAACACACCTCCATCTCCATTAACTACATCACACCTGTCCAGACCCACTAGAACACACCTTCATCTCCATTAACTACATCACACCTGCCCAGACCCACTAGAACACACCTCCATCTCCATTAACTACATCACACCTGCCCAGACCCACTAGAACACACCTCCATCTCCATTAACTACATCACACCTGTCCACTAGAACACACCCCCATCTCCATTAACTACATCACACCTGCCCAGACCCACTAGAACACACCTCCATCTCCATTAACTACATCACACCTGTCCAGACCCACTAGAACACACCTCCATCTCCATTAACTACATCACACCTGTCCAGACCCACTAGAACACACCTCCATCTCCATTAACTACATTACACCTGTCCAGACCCACTAGAAAACACCTCCATCTCCATTAACTACATCACACCTGTCCAGACCCAGTAGAACACACCTCCATCTCCATTAACTACATCACACCTGCCCAGACCCACTAGAACACACCTCCATCTCCATTAACTACATCACACCTGCCCAGACCCACTAGAACACACCTCCATCTCCATTAACTACATCACACCTGTCCAGACTCACTAGAACACACTTCCATCTCCATTAACTACATCATACCTGTCCAGACCCAGTAGAACACACCTCCATCTCCATTAACTACATCACACCTGTCCAGACCCACTTGAAAACACCTCCATCTCCATTAACTACATCACACCTGTCCACTAGAACACACCTCCATCTCCATTAACTACATCACACCTGTCCAGACCCACTAGAACACACCTCCATCTCCATTAACTACATCACACCTGTCCAGACCCACTAGAACACACCTAAATCTCCATTAACTACATCATACCTGTCCACTAGAACACACCTCCATCTCCATTAACTACATTACACCTGTCCACTAGAACACACCTCCATCTCCATTAACTACATCACACCTGCCCAGACCAACTAGAACACACCTTCATCTCCATTAACTACATCACACCTGTCCACTAGAACACACCTCCATCTCCATTAACTACATCACACCTGTCCAGACCCAGTAGAACACACCTCCATCTCCATTAACTACATCTCACCTGTCCAGACCCACTAGAACACACCTCCATCTCCATTAACTACATCACACCTGTCCACTAGAACACACCTCCATCTCCATTAACTACATCACACCTGTCCACTAGAACACACCTCCATCTCCATTAACTACATCACCTGTCCACTAGAACACACCTCCATCTCCATTAACTACATGACACCTGTCCAGACCCACTAGAACACCCCTCCATCTCCATTAACTACATCACACCTGTCCAGACCCACTAGAACACACCTCCATCTCCATTAACTACATCACACCTGTCCACTAGAACACACCTCCATCTCCATTAACTACATCACACCTGTCCAGACCCACTAAAACACACCTCCATCTCCATTAACTACATCACACCTGCCCAGACCCACTAGAACACACCTCCATCTCCATTAACTACATCACACCTATCCAGACCAATTAGAACACACCTCCATCTCTATTAACTACATCACACCTGTCCAGACCCACTAGAACACACCTCCATCTCCATTAACTACATCACACCTGTCCAGACCCACTTGAAAACACCTCCATCTCCATTAACTACATCACACCTGTCCACTAGAACACACCTCCATCTCCATTAACTACATCACACCTGTCCAGACCCACTAGAACACACCTTCATCTCCATTAACTACATCACACCTGCCCAGACCCACTAGAACACACCTCCATCTCCATTAACTACATCACACCTGCCCAGACCCACTAGAACACACCTCCATCTCCATTAACTACATCACACCTGTCCACTAGAACACACCCCCATCTCCATTAACTACATCACACCTGCCCAGACCCACTAGAACACACCTCCATCTCCATTAACTACATCACACCTGTCCAGACCCACTAGAACACACCTCCATCTCCATTAACTACATCACACCTGTCCAGACCCACTAGAACACACCTCCATCTCCATTAACTACATTACACCTGTCCAGACCCACTAGAAAACACCTCCATCTCCATTAACTACATCACACCTGTCCAGACCCAGTAGAACACACCTCCATCTCCATTAACTACATCACACCTGCCCAGACCCACTAGAACACACCTCCATCTCCATTAACTACATCACACCTGCCCAGACCCACTAGAACACACCTCCATCTCCATTAACTACATCACACCTGTCCAGACTCACTAGAACACACTTCCATCTCCATTAACTACATCATACCTGTCCAGACCCAGTAGAACACACCTCCATCTCCATTAACTACATCACACCTGTCCAGACCCACTTGAAAACACCTCCATCTCCATTAACTACATCACACCTGTCCACTAGAACACACCTCCATCTCCATTAACTACATCACACCTGTCCAGACCCACTAGAACACACCTCCATCTCCATTAACTACATCACACCTGTCCAGACCCACTAGAACACACCTAAATCTCCATTAACTACATCATACCTGTCCACTAGAACACACCTCCATCTCCATTAACTACATTACACCTGTCCACTAGAACACACCTCCATCTCCATTAACTACATCACACCTGCCCAGACCAACTAGAACACACCTTCATCTCCATTAACTACATCACACCTGTCCACTAGAACACACCTCCATCTCCATTAACTACATCACACCTGTCCAGACCCAGTAGAACACACCTCCATCTCCATTAACTACATCTCACCTGTCCAGACCCACTAGAACACACCTCCATCTCCATTAACTACATCACACCTGTCCACTAGAACACACCTCCATCTCCATTAACTACATCACACCTGTCCACTAGAACACACCTCCATCTCCATTAACTACATCACCTGTCCACTAGAACACACCTCCATCTCCATTAACTACATGACACCTGTCCAGACCCACTAGAACACCCCTCCATCTCCATTAACTACATCACACCTGTCCAGACCCACTAGAACACACCTCCATCTCCATTAACTACAGCACACCTGTCCAGACCCACTAGAACACACCTCCATCTCCATTAACTACATCACACCTGTCCACTAGAACAGACCTCCATCTCCATTAACTACATCACACCTGCCCAGACCCACTAGAACACACCTCCATCTCCATTAACTACATCACACCTGCCCAGACCCACTAGAACAGACCTCCATCTCCATTAACTACATCACACCTGTCCAGACTCACTAGAACACACTTCCATCTCCATTAACTACATCATACCTGTCCAGACCCAGTAGAACACACCTCCATCTCCATTAACTACATCACACCTGTCCAGACCCACTTGAAAACACCTCCATCTCCATTAACTACATTACACCTGTCCACTAGAACACACCTCCATCTCCATTAACTACATCACACCTGTCCAGACCCACTAGAACACACCTCCATCTCCATTAACTACATCACACCTGTCCAGACCCACTAGAACACACCTAAATCTCCATTAACTACATCATACCTGTCCACTAGAACACACCTCCATCTCCATTAACTACATTACACCTGTCCACTAGAACACACCTCCATCTCCATTAACTACATCACACCTGCCCAGACCAACTAGAACACACCTTCATCTCCATTAACTACATCACACCTGTCCACTAGAACACACCTCCATCTCCATTAACTACATCACACCTGTCCAGACCCAGTAGAACACACCTCCATCTCCATTAACTACATCTCACCTGTCCAGACCCACTAGAACACACCTCCATCTCCATTAACTACATCACACCTGTCCACTAGAACACACCTCCATCTCCATTAACTACATCACACCTGTCCACTAGAACACACCTCCATCTCCATTAACTACATCACCTGTCCACTAGAACACACCTCCATCTCCATTAACTACATGACACCTGTCCAGACCCACTAGAACACCCCTCCATCTCCATTAACTACATCACACCTGTCCAGACCCACTAGAACACACCTCCATCTCCATTAACTACAGCACACCTGTCCAGACCCACTAGAACACACCTCCATCTCCATTAACTACATCACACCTGTCCACTAGAACAGACCTCCATCTCCATTAACTACATCACACCTGCCCAGACCCACTAGAACACACCTCCATCTCCATTAACTACATCACACCTGCCCAGACCCACTAGAACAGACCTCCATCTCCATTAACTACAGCACACCTGTCCAGACCCACTAGAACACACCTCCATCTCCATTAACTACATCACACCTGTCCACTAGAACAGACCTCCATCTCCATTAACTACATCACACCTGCCCAGACCCACTAGAACACACCTCCATCTCCATTAACTACATCACACCTGTCCAGACCCACTACAACACACCTCCATCTCCATTAACTACATCACACCTGTCCAGACCCACTAGAACACACCTCCATCTCCATTAACTACATTACACCTGTCCAGACCCACTAGAACACACCTCCATCTCCATTAACTACATCACACCTGTCCAGACCCAGTAGAACACACCTCCATCTCCATTAACTACATCACACCTGCCCAGACCCACTAGAACACACCTCCATCTCCATTAACTACATCACACCTGCCCAGACCCACTAGAACACACCTCCATCTCCATTAACTACATCACACCTGTCCAGACCCACTAGAACACACCTTCATCTCCATTAACTACATCACACCTGCCCAGACCCACTAGAACACACCTCCATCTCCATTAACTACATCACACCTGTCCAGACCCAGTAGAACACACCTCCATCTCCATTAACTACATCACACCTGCCCAGACCCACTAGAACACACCTCCATCTCAATTAACTACATCACACCTGTCCAGACTCACTAGAACACACTTCCATCTCCATTAACTACATCATACCTGTCCAGACTCACTAGAACACACTTCCATCTCCATTAACTACATCATACCTGTCCAGACCCAGTAGAACACACCTCCATCTCCATTAACTACATCACACCTGTCCAGACCCACTTGAAAACACCTCCATCTCCATTAACTACATCACACCTGTCCACTAGAACACACCTCCATCTCCATTAACTACATCACACCTGTCCAGACCCACTAGAAAACACCTCCATCTCCATTAACTACATCACAGCTGCCCAGACCCACTAGAACACACCTCCATCTCCATTAACTACATCACACCTGCCCAGACCCACTAGAACACACCTCCATCTCCATTAACTACATCACACCTGTCCACTAGAACACACCCCCATCTCCATTAACTACATCACACCTGCCCAGACCCACTAGAACACACCTCCATCTCCATTAACTACATCACACCTGTCCAGACCCACTAGAACACACCTCCATCTCCATTAACTACATCACACCTGTCCAGACCCACTAGAACACACCTCCATCTCCATTAACTACATTACACCTGTCCAGACCCACTAGAACACACCTCCATCTCCATTAACTACATCACACCTGTCCAGACCCAGTAGAACACACCTCCATCTCCATTAACTACATCACACCTGCCCAGACCCACTAGAACACACCTCCATCTCCATTAACTACATCACACCTGCCCAGACCCACTAGAACACACCTCCATCTCCATTAACTACATCACACCTGTCCAGACCCACTAGAACACACCTTCATCTAAATTAACTACATCACACCTGCCCAGACCCACTAGAACACACCTCCATCTCCATTAACTACATCACACCTGTCCAGACCCACTAGAACACACCTCCATCTCCATTAACTACATCACACCTGCCCAGACCCACTAGAACACACCTCCATCTCAATTAACTACATCACACCTGTCCAGACTCACTAGAACACACTTCCATCTCCATTAACTACATCATACCTGTCCAGACCCAGTAGAACACACCTCCATCTCCATTAACTACATCACACCTGCCCAGACCCACTAGAACACACCTCCATCTCCACTAACTACATCACACCTGTCCAGACCCACTAGAACACACCTCCATCTGCATTAACTACATCACACCTGTCCAGACCCACTAGAACACACCTCCATCTCCATTAACTACATCACACCTGTCCAGACCCACTAGAACACACCTCCATCTCCATTAACTACATCACACCTGTCCACTAGAACACACCTCCATCTCCATTAACTACATCACACCTGTCCAGACCCACTAGAACACACCTCCATCTCCATTAACTACATCACACCTGCCCAGATCCACTAGAACACACCTCCATCTCCATTAACTACATCACACCTATCCAGACCAATTAGAACACACCTCCATCTCTATTAACTACATCACACCTGTCCAGACCCACTAGAACACACCTCCATCTCCATTAACTACATCACACCTGTCCAGACCCACTTGAAAACACCTCCATCTCCATTAACTACATCACACCTGTCCACTAGAACACACCTCCATCTCCATTAACTACATCTCACCTGTCCAGACCCACTAGAACACACCTCCATCTCCATTAACTACATCACACCTGTCCAGACCCACTAGAACACACCTCCATCTCCATTAACTACATCATACCTGTCCACTAGAACACACCTCCATCTCCATTAACTACATTACACCTGTCCACTAGAACACACCTCCATCTCCATTAACTACATCACACCTGCCCAGACCAACTAGAACACACCTCCATCTCCATTAACTACATCACACCTGTCCACTAGAACACACCTCCATCTCCATTAACTACATCTCACCTGTCCAGACCCACTAGAACACACCTCCATCTCCATTAACTACATCACACCTGTCCACTAGAACACACCTCCATCTCCATTAACTACATCACACCTGTCCACTAGAACACACCTCCATCTCCATTAACTACATCACCTGTCCACTAGAACACACCTCCATCTCCATTAACTACATCACACCTGCCCAGACCAACTAGAACACACCTCCATCTCCATTAACTACATCACACCTGTCCAGACCCACTAGAACACACCTCCATCTCCATTAACTACATCACACCTGTCCAGACCCACTAGAACACACCTCCATCTCCATTAACTACATCACACCTGCCCAGACCCACTAGAACACACCTCCATCTCCATTAACTACATGACACCTGTCCAGACCCACTAGAACACCCCTCCATCTCCATTAACTACATCACACCTGTCCAGACCCACTAGAACACACCTCCATCTTCATTAACTACATCACACCTGTCCAGACCCACTAGAACACACCTCCATCTCCATTAACTACATCAAACCTGTCCAGACCCACTAGAACACACCTCCATCTCCATTAACTACATGACACCTGCCCAGTCCCACTAGAACACACCTCCATCTCCATTAACTACATCACACCTGCCCAGACCCACTAGAACACACCTCCATCTCCATTAACTACATCACACCTGTCCAGACCCACTAGAACACACCTCCATCTCCATTAACTACATCACACCTGCCCAGACCCACTAGAACACACCTCCATCTCCATTAACTACATCACACCTGTCCACTAGAACACACCCCCATCTCCATTAACTACATCACACCTGCCCAGACCCACTAGAACACACCTCCATCTCCATTAACTACATCACACCTGTCCAGACCCACTAGAACACACCTCCATCTCCATTAACTACATCACACCTGTCCAGACCCACTAGAACACACCTCCATCTCCATTAACTACATTACACCTGTCCAGACCCACTAGAACACACCTCCATCTCCATTAACTACATCACACCTGTCCAGACCCAGTAGAACACACCTCCATCTCCATTAACTACATCACACCTGCCCAGACCCACTAGAACACACCTCCATCTCCATTAACTACATCACACCTGTCCAGACCCACTAGAACACACCTCCATCTCCATTAACTACATCACACCTGTCCAGACCCACTAGAACACACCTCCATCTCCATTAACTACATTACACCTGTCCAGACCCACTAGAACACACCTCCATCTCCATTAACTACATCACACCTGTCCAGACCCAGTAGAACACACCTCCATCTCCATTAACTACATCACACCTGCCCAGACCCACTAGAACACACCTCCATCTCCATTAACTACATCACACCTGCCCAGACCCACTAGAACACACCTCCATCTCCATTAACTACATCACACCTGTCCAGACCCACTAGAACACACCTTCATCTCCATTAACTACATCACACCTGCCCAGACCCACTAGAACACACCTCCATCTCCATTAACTACATCACACCTGTCCAGACCCACTAGAACACACCTTCATCTCCATTAACTACATCACACCTGCCAAGACCCACTAGAACACACCTCCATCTCCATTAACTACATCACACCTGTCCAGACCCACTAGAACACACCTCCATCTCCATTAACTACATCACACCTGTCCAGACCCAGTAGAACACACCTCCATCTCCATTAACTACATCACACCTGCCCAGACCCACTAGAACACACCTCCATCTCCATTAACTACATCACACCTGCCCAGACCCACTAGAACACACCTCCATCTCCATTAACTACATCACACCTGCCCAGACCCACTAGAACACACCTCCATCTCCATTAACTACATCACACCTGTCCACTAGAACACACCCCCATCTCCATTAACTACATCACACCTGCCCAGACCCACTAGAACACACCTCCATCTCCATTAACTACATCACACCTGTCCAGACCCACTAGAACACACCTCCATCTCCATTAACTACATCACACCTGTCCAGACCCACTAGAACACACCTCCATCTCCATTAACTACATCACACCTGTCCAGACCCAGTAGAACACACCTCCATCTCCATTAACTACATCACACCTGCCAAGACCCAGTAGAACACACCTCCATCTCCACTAACTACGTCACACCTGTCCAGACCCACTAGAACACACCTCCATCTCCATTAACTACAGCACACCTGTCCAGACCCACTAGAACACACCTCCATCTCCATTAACTACATCACACCTGTCCAGACCCACTAGAACACACCTCCATCTCCATTAACTACATCACACCTGTCCACTAGAACACACCTCCATCTCCATTAACTACATCACACCTGCCCAGACCCACTAGAACACACCTCCATCTCCATTAACTACATCACACCTCCCCAGACCCACTAGAACACACCTCCATCTCTATTAACTACATCACACCTGTCCAGACCCACTAGAACACACCTCCATCTCCATTAACTACATCACACCTGTCCAGACCCACTAGAACACACCTCCATCTCCATTAACTACATCACACCTGTCCACTAGAACAGACCTCCATCTCCATTAACTACATCACACCTGCCCAGACCCACTAGAACACACCTCCATCTCCATTAACTACATCACACCTGCCCAGACCCACTAGAACACACCTCCATCTCCATTAACTACATCACACCTGTCCACTAGAACACACCCCCATCTCCATTAACTACATCACACCTGCCCAGACCCCCTAGAACACACCTCCATCTCCATTAACTACATGACACCTGTCCAGACCCACTAGAACACACCTCCATCTCCATTAACTACATCACACCTGTCCAGACCCACTAGAACACACCTCCATCTCCATTAACTACATTACACCTGTCCAGACCCACTAGAACACACCTCCATCTCCATTAACTACATCACACCTGTCCAGACCCAGTAGAACACACCTCCATCTCCATTAACTACATCACACCTGCCCAGACCCACTAGAACACACCTCCATCTCCATTAACTACATCACACCTGCCCAGACCCACTAGAACACACCTCCATCTCCATTAACTACATCACACCTGTCCAGACCCACTAGAACACACCTTCATCTCCATTAACTACATCACACCTGCCCAGACCCACTAGAACACACCTCCATCTCCATTAACTACATCACACCTGTCCAGACCCACTAGAACACACCTCCATCTCCATTAACTACATCACACCTGCCCAGACCCACTAGAACACACCTCCATCTCAATTAACTACATCACACCTGTCCAGACTCACTAGAACACACTTCCATCTCCATTAACTACATCATACCTGTCCAGACCCAGTAGAACACACCTCCATCTCCATTAACTACATCACACCTGTCCACTAGAACACACCTCCATCTCCATTAACTACATCACACCTGTCCAGACCCACTAGAACACACCTCCATCTCCATTAACTATAGCACACCTGTCCAGACCCACTAGAACACACCTCCATCTCCATTAACTACATCAAACCTGTCCAGACCCACTAGAACACACCTCCATCTCCATTAACTACATCACACCTGTCCAGACCCACTAGAACACACCTCCATCTCCATTAACTACATCACACCTGTCCACTAGAACACACCTCCATCTCCATTAACTACATCACACCTGTCCAGACCCACTAGAACACACCTCCATCTCCATTAACTACATCACACCTGCCCAGACCCACTAGAACACACCTCCATCTCCATTAACTACATCACACCTATCCAGACCAATTAGAACACACCTCCATCTCTATTAACTACATCACACCTGTCCACTAGAACACACCTCCATCTCCATTAACTACATCACACCTGTCCACTAGAACACACCTCCATCTCCATTAACTACATCACACCTGTCCACTAGAACACACCTCCATCTCCATTAACTACATCCACCTGTCCACTAGAACACACCTCCATCTCCATTAACTACATCACACCTGCCCAGACCAACTAGAACACACCTCCATCTCCATTAACTACATCACACCTGTCCAGACCCACTAGAACACACCTCCATCTCCATTAACTACATCACACCTCTCCACTAGAACACACCTCCATCTCCATTAACTACATCACACCTGTCCAGACCCACTAGAACACACCTCCATCTCCATTAACTACATCACACCTGCCCAGACCCACTAGAACACACCTCCATCTCCATTAACTACATTACACCTGTCCAGACCCACTAGAACACACCTCCATCTCCATTAACTACATCACACCTGCCCAGACCCACTAGAACACACCTCCATCTCCATTAACTACATGACACCTGTCCAGACCCACTAGAACACCCCTCCATCTCCATTAACTACATCACACCTGTCCAGACCCACTAGAACACACCTCCATCTTCATTAACTACATCACACCTGTCCAGACCCACTAGAACACACCTCCATCTCCATTAACTACATCAAACCTGTCCAGACCCACTAGAACACACCTCCATCTCCATTAACTACATGACACCTGCCCAGTCCCACTAGAACACACCTCCATCTCCATTAACTACATCACACCTGCCCAGACCCACTAGAACACACCTCCATCTCCATTAACTACATCACACCTGTCCAGACCCACTAGAACACACCTCCATCTCCATTAACTACATCACACCTGCCCAGACCCACTAGAACACACCTCCATCTCAATTAACTACATCACACCTGTCCAGACTCACTAGAACACACTTCCATCTCCATTAACTACATCATACCTGTCCAGACCCAGTAGAACACACCTCCATCTCCATTAACTACATCACACCTGCCCAGACCCACTAGAACACACCTCCATCTCCATTAACTACATCACACCTGTCCAGACCCACTAGAACACACCTCCATCTCCATTAACTACATCACACCTGCCCAGACCCACTAGAACACACCTCCATCTCCATTAACTACATGACACCTGTCCAGACCCACTAGAACACCCCTCCATCTCCATTAACTACAGCACACCTGTCCAGACCCACTAGAACACACCTCCATCTTCATTAACTACATCACACCTGTCCAGACCCACTAGAACACACCTCCATCTCCATTAACTACATCAAACCTGTCCAGACCCACTAGAACACACCTCCATCTCCATTAACTACATCACACCTGTCCACTAGAACACACCTCCATCTCCATTAACTACATCACACCTGCCCAGACCCACTAGAACACACCTCCATCTCAATTAACTACATCACACCTGTCCAGACTCACTAGAACACACTTCCATCTCCATTAACTACATCATACCTGTCCAGACACAGTAGAACACACCTCCATCTCCATTAACTACATCACACCTGCCCAGACCCACTAGAACACACCTCCATCTCCACTAACTACATCACACCTGTCCAGACCCACTAGAACACACCTCCATCTCCATTAACTACAGCACACCTGTCCAGACCCACTAGAACACACCTCCATCTCCATTAACTACATCAAACCTGTCCAGACCCACTAGAACACACCTCCATCTCCATTAACTACATCACACCTGTCCAGACCCACTAGAACACACCTCCATCTCCATTAACTACATCACACCTGTCCACTAGAACACACCTCCATCTCCATTAACTACATCACACCTGTCCAGACCCACTAGAACACACCTCCATCTCCATTAACTACATCACACCTGCCCAGACCCACTAGAACACACCTCCATCTCCATTAACTACATCACACCTATCCAGACCAATTAGAACACACCTCCATCTCTATTAACTACATTACACCTGTCCACTAGAACACACCTCCATCTCCATTAACTACATCACAACTGTCCGGACCCAGTAGAACACACCTCCATTTCCATTAACTACATCTCACATGTCCAGACCCACTAGAACACACCTCCATCTCCATTAACTACATCACACCTGTCCACTAGAACACACCTCCATCTCCATTAACTACATCACACCTGTCCACTAGAACACACCTCCATCTCCATTAACTACATCCACCTGTCCACTAGAACACACCTCCATCTCCATTAACTACATCACACCTGCCCAGACCAACTAGAACACACCTCCATCTCCATTAACTACATCACACCTGTCCAGACCCACTAGAACACACCTCCATCTCCATTAACTACATCACACCTCTCCACTAGAACACACCTCCATCTCCATTAACTACATCACACCTGTCCAGACCCACTAGAACACACCTCCATCTCCATTAACTACATCACACCTGCCCAGACCCACTAGAACACACCTCCATCTCCATTAACTACATCACACCTGTCCAGACCCACTAGAACACACCTCCATCTCCATTAACTACATCACACCTGCCCAGACCCACTAGAACACACCTCCATCTCCATTAACTACATGACACCTGTCCAGACCCACTAGAACACCCCTCCATCTCCATTAACTACATCACACCTGTCCAGACCCACTAGAACACACCTCCATCTTCATTAACTACATCACACCTGTCCAGACCCACTAGAACACACCTCCATCTCCATTAACTACATCACACCTGCCCAGACCCACTAGAACACACCTCCATCTCCATTAACTACATCACACCTGTCCAGACCCACTAGAACACACCTCCATCTCCATTAACTACATCACACCTGCCCAGACCCACTAGAACACACCTCCATCTCCATTAACTACATGACACCTGTCCAGACCCACTAGAACACCCCTCCATCTCCATTAACTACATCACACCTGTCCAGACCCACTAGAACACACCTCCATCTCCATTAACTACATCACACCTGTCCAGACCCAGTAGAACACACCTCCATCTCCATTAACTACATCACACCTGCCCAGACCCACTAGAACACACCTCCATCTCCATTAACTACATCACACCTGCCCAGACCCACTAGAACACACCTCCATCTCCATTAACTACATCACACCTGCCCAGACCCACTAGAACACACCTCCATCTCCATTAACTACATCACACCTGTCCACTAGAACACACCCCCATCTCCATTAACTACATCACACCTGCCCAGACCCACTAGAACACACCTCCATCTCCATTAACTACATCACACCTGTCCAGACCCACTAGAACACACCTCCATCTCCATTAACTACATCACACCTGTCCAGACCCACTAGAACACACCTCCATCTCCATTAACTACATCACACCTGTCCAGACCCAGTAGAACACACCTCCATCTCCATTAACTACATCACACCTGCCAAGACCCAGTAGAACACACCTCCATCTCCACTAACTACGTCACACCTGTCCAGACCCACTAGAACACACCTCCATCTCCATTAACTACAGCACACCTGTCCAGACCCACTAGAACACACCTCCATCTCCATTAACTACATCACACCTGTCCAGACCCACTAGAACACACCTCCATCTCCATTAACTACATCACACCTGTCCACTAGAACACACCTCCATCTCCATTAACTACATCACACCTGTCCAGACCCACTAGAACACACCTCCATCTTCATTAACTACATCACACCTGTCCAGACCCACTAGAACACACCTCCATCTCCATTAACTACATCAAACCTGTCCAGACCCACTAGAACACACCTCCATCTCCATTAACTACATGACACCTGCCCAGTCCCACTAGAACACACCTCCATCTCCATTAACTACATCACACCTGCCCAGACCCACTAGAACACACCTCCATCTCCATTAACTACATCACACCTGTCCAGACCCACTAGAACACACCTCCATCTCCATTAACTACATCACACCTGCCCAGACCCACTAGAACACACCTCCATCTCAATTAACTACATCACACCTGTCCAGACTCACTAGAACACACTTCCATCTCCATTAACTACATCATACCTGTCCAGACCCAGTAGAACACACCTCCATCTCCATTAACTACATCACACCTGCCCAGACCCACTAGAACACACCTCCATCTCCATTAACTACATCACACCTGTCCAGACCCACTAGAACACACCTCCATCTCCATTAACTACATCACACCTGCCCAGACCCACTAGAACACACCTCCATCTCCATTAACTACATGACACCTGTCCAGACCCACTAGAACACCCCTCCATCTCCATTAACTACAGCACACCTGTCCAGACCCACTAGAACACACCTCCATCTTCATTAACTACATCACACCTGTCCAGACCCACTAGAACACACCTCCATCTCCATTAACTACATCAAACCTGTCCAGACCCACTAGAACACACCTCCATCTCCATTAACTACATCACACCTGTCCACTAGAACACACCTCCATCTCCATTAACTACATCACACCTGCCCAGACCCACTAGAACACACCTCCATCTCAATTAACTACATCACACCTGTCCAGACTCACTAGAACACACTTCCATCTCCATTAACTACATCATACCTGTCCAGACACAGTAGAACACACCTCCATCTCCATTAACTACATCACACCTGCCCAGACCCACTAGAACACACCTCCATCTCCACTAACTACATCACACCTGTCCAGACCCACTAGAACACACCTCCATCTCCATTAACTACAGCACACCTGTCCAGACCCACTAGAACACACCTCCATCTCCATTAACTACATCAAACCTGTCCAGACCCACTAGAACACACCTCCATCTCCATTAACTACATCACACCTGTCCAGACCCACTAGAACACACCTCCATCTCCATTAACTACATCACACCTGTCCACTAGAACACACCTCCATCTCCATTAACTACATCACACCTGTCCAGACCCACTAGAACACACCTCCATCTCCATTAACTACATCACACCTGCCCAGACCCACTAGAACACACCTCCATCTCCATTAACTACATCACACCTATCCAGACCAATTAGAACACACCTCCATCTCTATTAACTACATTACACCTGTCCACTAGAACACACCTCCATCTCCATTAACTACATCACAACTGTCCGGACCCAGTAGAACACACCTCCATTTCCATTAACTACATCTCACATGTCCAGACCCACTAGAACACACCTCCATCTCCATTAACTACATCACACCTGTCCACTAGAACACACCTCCATCTCCATTAACTACATCACACCTGTCCACTAGAACACACCTCCATCTCCATTAACTACATCCACCTGTCCACTAGAACACACCTCCATCTCCATTAACTACATCACACCTGCCCAGACCAACTAGAACACACCTCCATCTCCATTAACTACATCACACCTGTCCAGACCCACTAGAACACACCTCCATCTCCATTAACTACATCACACCTCTCCACTAGAACACACCTCCATCTCCATTAACTACATCACACCTGTCCAGACCCACTAGAACACACCTCCATCTCCATTAACTACATCACACCTGCCCAGACCCACTAGAACACACCTCCATCTCCATTAACTACATCACACCTGTCCAGACCCACTAGAACACACCTCCATCTCCATTAACTACATCACACCTGCCCAGACCCACTAGAACACACCTCCATCTCCATTAACTACATGACACCTGTCCAGACCCACTAGAACACCCCTCCATCTCCATTAACTACATCACACCTGTCCAGACCCACTAGAACACACCTCCATCTTCATTAACTACATCACACCTGTCCAGACCCACTAGAACACACCTCCATCTCCATTAACTACATCAAACCTGTCCAGACCCACTAGAACACACCTCCATCTCCATTAACTACATGACACCTGCCCAGTCCCACTAGAACACACCTCCATCTCCATTAACTACATCACACCTGCCCAGACCCACTAGAACACACCTCCATCTCCATTAACTACATCACACCTGCCCAGACCCACTAGAACACACCTCCATCTCCATTAACTACATCACACCTGTCCAGACCCACTAGAACACACCTCCATCTCCATTAACTACATCACACCTGCCCAGACCCACTAGAACACACCTCCATCTCCATTAACTACATGACACCTGTCCAGACCCACTAGAACACCCCTCCATCTCCATTAACTACAGCACACCTGTCCAGACCCACTAGAACACACCTCCATCTTCATTAACTACATCACACCTGTCCAGACCCACTAGAACACACCTCCATCTCCATTAACTACATCAAACCTGTCCAGACCCACTAGAACACACCTCCATCTCCATTAACTACATCACACCTGCCCAGACCCACTAGAACACACCTCCATCTCAATTAACTACATCACACCTGTCCAGACTCACTAGAACACACTTCCATCTCCATTAACTACATCATACCTGTCCAGACCCAGTAGAACACACCTCCATCTCCATTAACTACATCACACCTGCCCAGACCCACTAGAACACACCTCCATCTCCACTAACTACATCACACCTGTCCAGACCCACTAGAACACACCTCCATCTCCATTAACTACAGCACACCTGTCCAGACCCACTAGAACACACCTCCATCTCCATTAACTACATCAAACCTGTCCAGACCCACTAGAACACACCTCCATCTCCATTAACTACATCACACCTGTCCAGACCCACTAGAACACACCTCCATCTCCATTAACTACATCACACCTGTCCACTAGAACACACCTCCATCTCCATTAACTACATCACACCTGTCCAGACCCACTAGAACACACCTCCATCTCCATTAACTACATCACACCTGCCCAGACCCACTAGAACACACCTCCATCTCCATTAACTACATCACACCTATCCAGACCAATTAGAACACACCTCCATCTTTATTAACTACATTACACCTGTCCACTAGAACACACCTCCATCTCCATTAACTACATCACAACTGTCCGGACCCAGTAGAACACACCTCCATTTCCATTAACTACATCTCACCTGTCCAGACCCACTAGAACACATCTCCATCTCCATTAACTACATCACACCTGTCCACTAGAACACACCTCCATCTCCATTAACTACATCACACCTGTCCACTAGAACACACCTCCATCTCCATTAACTACATCCACCTGTCCACTAGAACACACCTCCATCTCCATTAACTACATCACACCTGCCCAGACCAACTAGAACACACCTCCATCTCCATTAACTACATCATACCTGTCCAGACCCACTAGAATACACCTCCATCTCCATTAACTACATCACACCTCTCCACTAGAACACACCTCCATCTCCATTAACTACATCACACCTGTCCAGACCCACTAGAACACACCTCCATCTCCATTAACTACATCACACCTGCCCAGACCCACTAGAACACACCTCCATCTCCATTAACTACATCACACCTGTCCAGACCCACTAGAACACACCTCCATCTCCATTAACTACATCACACCTGCCCAGACCCACTAGAACACACCTCCATCTCCATTAACTACATGACACCTGTCCAGACCCACTAGAACACCCCTCCATCTCCATTAACTACATCACACCTGTCCAGACCCACTAGAACACACCTCCATCTTCATTAACTACATCACACCTGTCCAGACCCACTAGAACACACCTCCATCTCCCTTAACTACATCAAACCTGTCCAGACCCACTAGAACACACCTCCATCTCCATTAACTACATGACACCTGCCCAGTCCCACTAGAACACACCTCCATCTCCATTAACTACATCACACCTGCCCAGACCCACTAGAACACACCTCCATCTCCATTAACTACATCACACCTGTCCAGACCCACTAGAACACACCTCCATCTCCATTAACTACATCACACCTGCCCAGACCCACTAGAACACACCTCCATCTCAATTAACTACATCACACCTGTCCAGACTCACTAGAACACACTTCCATCTCCATTAACTACATCATACCTGTCCAGACCCAGTAGAACACACCTCCATCTCCATTAACTACATCACACCTGCCCAGACCCACTAGAACACACCTCCATCTCCATTAACTACATCACACCTGTCCAGACCCACTAGAACACACCTCCATCTCCATTACCTACATCACACCTGCCCAGACCCACTAGAACACACCTCCATCTCCATTAACTACATGACACCTGTCCAGACCCACTAGAACACCCCTCCATCTCCATTAACTACAGCACACCTGTCCAGACCCACTAGAACACACCTCCATCTTCATTAACTACATCACACCTGTCCAGACCCACTAGAACACACCTCCATCTCCATTAACTACATCAAACCTGTCCAGACCCACTAGAACACACCTCCATCTCCATTAACTACATCACACCTGCCCAGTCCCACTAGAACACACCTCCATCTCCATTAACTACATCACACCTGCCCAGACCCACTAGAACACACCTCCATCTCCATTAACTACATCACACCTGTCCAGACCCACTAGAACACACCTCCATCTCCATTAACTACATCACACCTGCCCAGACCCACTAGAACACACCTCCATCTCAATTAACTACATTACACCTGTCCAGACTCACTAGAACACACTTCCATCTCCATTAACTACATCATACCTGTCCAGACCCAGTAGAACACACCTCCATCTCCATTAACTACATCACACCTGCCCAGACCCACTAGAACACACCTCCATCTCCACTAACTACATCACACCTGTCCAGACCCACTAGAACACACCTCCATCTCCATTAACTACAGCACACCTGTCCAGACCCACTAGAACACACCTCCATCTCCATTAACTACATCAAACCTGTCCAGACCCACTAGAACACACCTCCATCTCCATTAACTACATCACACCTGTCCAGACCCACTAGAACACACCTCCATCTCCATTAACTACATCACACCTGTCCACTAGAACACACCTCCATCTCCATTAACTACATCACACCTGTCCAGACCCACTAGAACACACCTCCATCTCCATTAACTACATCACACCTGTCCAGACCCACTAGAACACACCTCCATCTCCATTAACTACATCACACCTGCCCAGACCCACTAGAACACACCTCCATCTCCATTAACTACATTACACCTGTCCACTAGAACACACCTCCATCTCCATTAACTACATCACACCTGTCCAGACCCAGTAGAACACACCTCCATCTCCATTAACTACATCTCACCTGTCCAGACCCACTAGAACACACCTCCATCTCCATTAACTACATCACACCTGTCCACTAGAACACACCTCCATCTCCATTAACTACATCACACCTGTCCACTAGAACACACCTCCATCTCCATTAACTACATCCACCTGTCCACTAGAACACACCTCCATCTCCATTAACTACATCACACCTGCCCAGACCAACTAGAACACACCTCCATCTCCATTAACTACATCACACCTGTCCAGACCCACTAGAACACACCTCCATCTCCATTAACTACATCACACCTCTCCACTAGAACACACCTCCATCTCCATTAACTACATCACACCTGCCCAGACCCACTAGAACACCCCTCCATCTCCATTAACTACATCACACCTGTCCAGACCCACTAGAACACACCTCCATCTTCATTAACTACATCACACCTGTCCAGACCCACTAGAACACACCTCCATCTCCATTAACTACATCAAACCTGTCCAGACCCACTAGAACACACCTCCATCTCCATTAACTACATGACACCTGCCCAGTCCCACTAGAACACACCTCCATCTCCATTAACTACATCACACCTGCCCAGACCCACTAGAACACACCTCCATCTCAATTAACTACATCACACCTGTCCAGACTCACTAGAACACACTTCCATCTCCATTAACTACATCATACCTGTCCAGACCCAGTAGAACACACCTCCATCTCCATTAACTACATCACACCTGCCCAGACCCACTAGAACACAACTCCATCTCCACTAACTACATCACACCTGTCCAGACCCACTAGAACACACCTCCATCTCCATTAACTACAGCACACCTGTCCAGACCCACTAGAACACACCTCCATCTCCATTAACTACATCAAACCTGTCCAGACCCACTAGAACACACCTCCATCTCCATTAACTACATCACACCTGTCCAGACCCACTAGAACACACCTCCATCTCCATTAACTACATCACACCTCTCCACTAGAACACACCTCCATCTCCATTAACTACATCACACCTGTCCAGACCCACTAGAACACACCTCCATCTCCATTAACTACATCACACCTGCCCAGACCCACTAGAACACACCTCCATCTCCATTAACTACATCACACCTGTCCAGACCCACTAGAACACACCTCCATCTCCATTAACTACATCACACCTTTCCAGACCCACTTGAACACACCTCCATCTCCATTAACTACATCACACCAGTCCACTAGAACACACCTCCATCTCCATTAACTACATCACACCTGTCCAGACCCACTAGAACACACCTCCATCTCCATTACCTACATCACACCTGTCCAGACCCATTAGAACACACCTCCATCTCCATTAACTACATCATACCTGTCCACTAGAACACACCTCCATCTCCATTAACTACATCACACCTGTCCAGACCCACTAGAACACACCTCCATCTCCATTAACTACATCACACCTGCCCAGACCCACTAGAACACACCTCCATCTCCATTAACTACATCACACCTGTCCAGACCCACTAGAACACACCTCCATCTCCATTAACTACATCACACCTTTCCAGACCCACTTGAACACACCTCCATCTCCATTAACTACATCACACCTGTCCACTAGAACACACCTCCATCTCCATTAACTACATCACACCTGCCCAGACCAACTAGAACACACCTCCATCTCCATTAACTACATCACACCTGTCCACTAGAACACACCTCCATCTCCATTAACTACATCACACCTGTCCAGACCCAGTAGAACACACCTCCATCTCCATTAACTACATCTCACCTGTCCAGACCCACTAGAACACACCTCCATCTCCATTAACTACATCACACCTGTCCACTAGAACACACCTCCATCTCCATTAACTACATCCACCTGTCCACTAGAACACACCTCCATCTCCATTAACTACATCACACCTGCCCAGACCAACTAGAACACACCTCCATCTCCATTAACTACATTACACCTGTCCAGACCCACTAGAACACACCTCCATCTCCATTAACTACATCACACCTGTCCAGACCCACTAGAACACACCTCCATCTCCATTAACTACATCACACCTGCCCAGACCCACTAGAACACACCTCCATCTCCATTAACTACATGACACCTGTCCAGACCCACTAGAACACCCCTCCATCTCCATTAACTACATCACACCTGTCCAGACCCACTAGAACACACCTCCATCTTCATTAACTACATCACACCTGTCCAGACCCACTAGAACACACCTCCATCTCCATTAACTACATCAAACCTGTCCAGACCCACTAGAACACACCTCCATCTCCATTAACTACATCACACCTGTCCAGACCCACTAGAACACACCTCCATCTCCATTAACTACATCATACCTGTCCAGACCCAGTAGAACACACCTCCATCTCCATTAACTACATCACACCTGCCCAGACCCACTAGAACACACCTCCATCTCCATTAACTACATCACACCTGTCCAGACCCACTAGAACACACCTCCATCTCCATTACCTACATCACACCTGCCCAGACCCACTAGAACAAACCTCCATCTCCATTAACTACATGACACCTGTCCAGACCCACTAGAACACCCCTCCATCTCCATTAACTACAGCACACCTGTCCAGACCCACTAGAACACACCTCCATCTTCATTAACTACATCACACCTGTCCAGACCCACTAGAACACACCTCCATCTCCATTAACTACATCAAACCTGTCCAGACCCACTAGAACACACCTCCATCTCCATTAACTACATCACACCTGCCCAGTCCCACTAGAACACACCTCCATCTCCATTAACTACATCACACCTGCCCAGACCCACTAGAACACACCTCCATCTCCATTAACTACATCACACCTGTCCAGACCCACTAGAACACACCTCCATCTCCATTAACTACATCACACCTGCCCAGACCCACTAGAACACACCTCCATCTCAATTAACTACATTACACCTGTCCAGACTCACTAGAACACACTTCCATCTCCATTAACTACATCATACCTGTCCAGACCCAGTAGAACACACCTCCATCTCCATTAACTACATCACACCTGCCCAGACCCACTAGAACACACCTCCATCTCCACTAACTACATCACACCTGTCCAGACCCACTAGAACACACCTCCATCTCCATTAACTACAGCACACCTGTCCAGACCCACTAGAACACACCTCCATCTCCATTAACTACATCAAACCTGTCCAGACCCACTAGAACACACCTCCATCTCCATTAACTACATCACACCTGTCCAGACCCACTAGAACACACCTCCATCTCCATTAACTACATCACACCTGTCCACTAGAACACACCTCCATCTCCATTAACTACATCACACCTGTCCAGACCCACTAGAACACACCTCCATCTCCATTAACTACATCACACCTGCCCAGACCCACTAGAACACACCTCCATCTCCATTAACTACATCACACCTATCCAGACCAATTAGAACACACCTCCATCTCTATTAACTACATTACACCTGTCCACTAGAACACACCTCCATCTCCATTAACTACATCACACCTGTCCAGACCCAGTAGAACACACCTCCATCTCCATTAACTACATCTCACCTGTCCAGACCCACTAGAACACACCTCCATCTCCATTAACTACATCACACCTGTCCACTAGAACACACCTCCATCTCCATTAACTACATCACACCTGTCCACTAGAACACACCTCCATCTCCATTAACTACATCCACCTGTCCACTAGAACACACCTCCATCTCCATTAACTACATCACACCTGCCCAGACCAACTAGAACACACCTCCATCTCCATTAACTACATCACACCTGTCCAGACCCACTAGAACACACCTCCATCTCCATTAACTACATCACACCTCTCCACTAGAACACACCTCCATCTCCATTAACTACATCACACCTGTCCAGACCCACTAGAACACACCTCCATCTCCATTAACTACATCACACCTGCCCAGACCCACTAGAACACCCCTCCATCTCCATTAACTACATCACACCTGTCCAGACCCACTAGAACACACCTCCATCTTCATTAACTACATCACACCTGTCCAGACCCACTAGAACACACCTCCATCTCCATTAACTACATCAAACCTGTCCAGACCCACTAGAACACACCTCCATCTCCATTAACTACATGACACCTGCCCAGTCCCACTAGAACACACCTCCATCTCCATTAACTACATCACACCTGCCCAGACCCACTAGAACACACCTCCATCTCAATTAACTACATCACACCTGTCCAGACTCACTAGAACACACTTCCATCTCCATTAACTACATCATACCTGTCCAGACCCAGTAGAACACACCTCCATCTCCATTAACTACATCACACCTGCCCAGACCCACTAGAACACAACTCCATCTCCACTAACTACATCACACCTGTCCAGACCCACTAGAACACACCTCCATCTCCATTAACTACAGCACACCTGTCCAGACCCACTAGAACACACCTCCATCTCCATTAACTACATCAAACCTGTCCAGACCCACTAGAACACACCTCCATCTCCATTAACTACATCACACCTGTCCAGACCCACTAGAACACACCTCCATCTCCATTAACTACATCACACCTCTCCACTAGAACACACCTCCATCTCCATTAACTACATCACACCTGTCCAGACCCACTAGAACACACCTCCATCTCCATTAACTACATCACACCTGCCCAGACCCACTAGAACACACCTCCATCTCCATTAACTACATCACACCTGTCCAGACCCACTAGAACACACCTCCATCTCCATTAACTACATCACACCTTTCCAGACCCACTTGAACACACCTCCATCTCCATTAACTACATCACACCAGTCCACTAGAACACACCTCCATCTCCATTAACTACATCACACCTGTCCAGACCCACTAGAACACACCTCCATCTCCATTAACTACATCACACCTGTCCAGACCCATTAGAACACACCTCCATCTCCATTAACTACATCATACCTGTCCACTAGAACACACCTCCATCTCCATTAACTACATCACACCTGTCCAGACCCACTAGAACACACCTCCATCTCCATTAACTACATCACACCTGCCCAGACCCACTAGAACACACCTCCATCTCCATTAACTACATCACACCTGTCCAGACCCACTAGAACACACCTCCATCTCCATTAACTACATCACACCTTTCCAGACCCACTTGAACACACCTCCATCTCCATTAACTACATCACACCTGTCCACTAGAACACACCTCCATCTCCATTAACTACATCACACCTGTCCAGACCCACTAGAACACACCTCCGTCTCCATTAACTACATCACACCTGTCCAGACCCACTAGAACACACCTCCATCTCCATTAACTACATCATACCTGTCCACTAGAACACACCTCCATCTCCATTAACTACATTACACCTGTCCACTAGAACACACCTCCATCTCCATTAACTACATCACACCTGCCCAGACCAACTAGAACACACCTCCATCTCCATTAACTACATCACACCTGTCCACTAGAACACACCTCCATCTCCATTAACTACATCACACCTGTCCAGACCCAGTAGAACACACCTCCATCTCCATTAACTACATCTCACCTGTCCAGACCCACTAGAACACACCTCCATCTCCATTAACTACATCACACCTGTCCACTAGAACACACCTCCATCTCCATTAACTACATCACACCTGTCCACTAGAACACACCTCCATCTCCATTAACTACATCCACCTGTCCACTAGAACACACCTCCATCTCCATTAACTACATCACACCTGCCCAGACCAACTAGAACACACCTCCATCTCCATTAACTACATTACACCTGTCCAGACCCACTAGAACACACTTCCATCTCCATTAACTACATCACACCTGTCCAGACCCACTAGAACACACCTCCATCTCCATTAACTACATCACACCTGCCCAGACCCACTAGAACACACCTCCATCTCCATTAACTACATGACACCTGTCCAGACCCACTAGAACACCCCTCCATCTCCATTAACTACATCACACCTGTCCAGACCCACTAGAACACACCTCCATCTTCATTAACTACATCACACCTGTCCAGACCCACTAGAACACACCTCCATCTCCATTAACTACATCAAACCTGTCCAGACCCACTAGAACACACCTCCATCTCCATTAACTACATCACACCTGTCCAGACCCACTAGAACACACCTCCATCTCCATTAACTACATCACACCCGTCCAGACCCACTAGAACACACCTCCATCTCCATTAACTACATCACACCTGCCCAGACCAACTAGAACACACCTCCATCTCCATTAACATTAACTACATCACACCTGCCAGACCCACTAGAACACACCTCCATCTCCATTAACTACATCACACCTGCCCAGACCAACTATAACACACCTCCATCTCCATTAACTACATCACACCTGTCCAGACCCACTAGAACACACCTCCATCTCCATTAACTACATCACACCTTCCCAGACCCACTAGAACACACCTCCATCTCCATTAACTACATCACACCTGCCCAGACCCACTAGAACACACCTCCATCTCCATTAACTACATCACACCTTCCCAGACCCACTAGAACACACCTCCATCTCCATTAACTACACCACACCCGTCCAGACCCACTAGAACACACCTCCATCTCCATTAACTACATCACACCTATCCAGACCAATTAGAACACACCTACATCTCTATTAACTACATCACACCTGCCCAGACCAACTAGAACACACCTCCATCTCCATTAACTACATCACACCTGCCCAGACCAACTAGAACACACCTCCATCTCCATTAACTACATCACACCTATCCAGACCAATTAGAACACACCTCCATCTCTATTAACTACATTACACCTGTCCACTAGAACACACCTCCATCTCCATTAACTACATCACACCTGTCCAGACCCAGTAGAACACACAACCATCTCCATTAACTACATCTCACCTGTCCAGACCCACTAGAACACACCTCCATCTCCATTAACTACATCACACCTGTCCACTAGAACACACCTCCATCTCCATTAACTACATCACACCTGTCCACTAGAACACACCTCCATCTCCATTAACTACATCCACCTGTCCACTAGAACACACCTCCATCTCCATTAACTACATCACACCTATCCAGACCAATTAGAACACACCTCCATCTCTATTAACTACATTACACCTGTCCACTAGAACACACCTCCATCTCCATTAACTACATCACACCTGCCCAGACCAACTAGAACACACCTCCATCTCCATTAACTACATCACACCTGCCCAGACCCACTAGAACACACCTCCATCTCCATTAACTACATGACACCTGTCCAGACCCACTAGAACACCCCTCCATCTCCATTAACTACATCACACCTGTCCAGACCCACTAGAACACACCTCCATCTTCATTAACTACATCACACCTGTCCAGACCCACTAGAACACACCTCCATCTCCATTAACTACATCAAACCTGTCCAGACCCACTAGAACACACCTCCATCTCCATTAACTACATGACACCTGCCCAGTCCCACTAGAACACACCTCCATCTCCATTAACTACATCACACCTGCCCAGACCCACTAGAACACACCTCCATCTCCATTAACTACATCACACCTGTCCAGACCCACTAGAACACACCTCCATCTCCATTAACTACATCACACCTGCCCAGACCCACTAGAACACACCTCCATCTCAATTAACTACATCACACCTGTCCAGACTCACTAGAACACACTTCCATCTCCATTAACTACATCATACCTGTCCAGACCCAGTAGAACACACCTCCATCTCCATTAACTACATCACACCTGCCCAGACCCACTAGAACACAACTCCATCTCCACTAACTACATCACACCTGTCCAGACCCACTAGAACACACCTCCATCTCCATTAACTACAGCACACCTGTCCAGACCCACTAGAACACACCTCCATCTCCATTAACTACATCAAACCTGTCCAGACCCACTAGAACACACCTCCATCTCCATTAACTACATCACACCTGTCCAGGCCCACTAGAACACACCTCCATCTCCATTAACTACATCACACCTCTCCACTAGAACACACCTCCATCTCCATTAACTACATCACACCTGTCCAGACCCACTAGAACACACCTCCATCTCCATTAACTACATCACACCTGCCCAGACCCACTAGAACACACCTCCATCTCCATTAACTACATCACACCTGTCCAGACCCACTAGAACACACCTCCATCTCCATTAACTACATCACACCTTTCCAGACCCACTTGAACACACCTCCATCTCCATTAACTACATCACACCAGTCCACTAGAACACACCTCCATCTCCATTAACTACATCACACCTGTCCAGACCCACTAGAACACACCTCCATCTCCATTAACTACATCACACCTGTCCAGACCCATTAGAACACACCTCCATCTCCATTAACTACATCATACCTGTCCACTAGAACACAACTCCATCTCCATTAACTACATCACACCTGCCAAGACCCACTAGAACACACCTCCATCTCCATTAACTACATCACACCTGTCCAGACCCACTAGAACACACCTCCATCTCCATTAACTACATCACACCTTTCCAGACCCACTTGAACACACCTCCATCTCCATTAACTACATCACACCTGTCCACTAGAACACACCTCCATCTCCATTAACTACATCACACCTGTCCAGACCCAGTAGAACACACCTCCATCTCCATTAACTACATCTCACCTGTCCAGACCCACTAGAACACACCTCCATCTCCATTAACTACATCACACCTGTCCACTAGAACACACCTCCATCTCCATTAACTACATCACACCTGTCCACTAGAACACACCTCCATCTCCATTAACTACATCCACCTGTCCACTAGAACACACCTCCATCTCCATTAACTACATCACACCTGCCCAGACCAACTAGAACACACCTCCATCTCCATTAACTACATTACACCTGTCCAGACCCACTAGAACACACCTCCATCTCCATTAACTACATCACACCTGCCAGACCCACTAGAACACACCTCCATCTCCATTAACTACATCACACCTGCCCAGACCAACTATAACACACCTCCATCTCCATTAACTACATCACACCTGTCCAGACCCACTAGAACACACCTCCATCTCCATTAACTACATCACACCTTCCCAGACCCACTAGAACACACCTCCATCTCCATTAACTACATCACACCTGCCCAGACCCACTAGAACACACCTCCATCTCCATTAACTACATCACACCTTCCCAGACCCACTAGAACACACCTCCATCTCCATTAACTACACCACACCCGTCCAGACCCACTAGAACACACCTCCATCTCCATTAACTACATCACACCTGCCCAGACCAACTAGAACACACCTCCATCTCCATTAACTACATCACACCTGTCCAGACCCACTAGAACACACCTCCATCTCCATTAACTACATCACACCTGCCCAGACCAACTAGAACACACCTCCATCTCCATTAACTACATCACACCTGTCCAGACCCACTAGAACACACCTCCATCTCCATTAACTACATCACACCTTCCCAGACCCACTAGAACACACCTCCATCTCCATTAACTACATCACACCTGCCCAGACCCACTAGAACACACCTCCATCTCCATTAACTACATCACACCTTCCCAGACCCACTAGAACACACCTCCATCTCCATTAACTACACCACGCCCGTCCAGACCCACTAGAACACACCTCCATCTCCATTAACTACATCACACCTTCCCAGACCCACTAGAACACACCTCCATCTCCATTAACTACATCACACCTGTCCAGACCCACTAGAACACACCTCCATCTCCATTAACTACATCACACCTTTCCAGACCCACTTGAACACACCTCCATCTCCATTAACTACATCACACCTGTCCACTAGAACACACCTCCATCTCCATTAACTACATCACACCTGTCCAGACCCACTAGAACACACCTCCGTCTCCATTAACTACATCACACCTGTCCAGACCCACTAGAACACACCTCCATCTCCATTAACTACATCACACCTGTCCACTAGAACACACCTCCATCTCCATTAACTACATCACACCTGCCCAGACCAACTAGAACACACCTCCATCTCCATTAACTACATCACACCTGTCCACTAGAACACACCTCCATCTCCATTAACTACATCACACCTGTCCAGACCCAGTAGAACACATCTCCATCTCCATTAACTACATCTCACCTGTCCAGACCCACTAGAACACACCTCCATCTCCATTAACTACATCACACCTGTCCACTAGAACACACCTCCATCTCCATTAACTACATCCACCTGTCCACTAGAACACACCTCCATCTCCATTAACTACATCACACCTGCCCAGACCAACTAGAACACACCTCCATCTCCATTAACTACATCACACCTGTCCAGACCCACTAGAACACACCTCCATCTCCATTAACTACATCACACCTTCCCAGACCCACTAGAACACACCTCCATCTCCATTAACTACATCACACCTGCCCAGACCCACTAGAACACACCTCCATCTCCATTAACTACATCACACCTTCCCAGACCCACTAGAACACACCTCCATCTCCATTAACTACACCACACCCGTCCAGACCCACTAGAACACACCTCCATCTCCATTAACTACATCACACCTTCCCAGACCCACTAGAACACACCTCCATCTCCATTAACTACATCACACCTGTCCAGACCCACTAGAACACACCTCCATCTCCATTAACTACATCACACCTTTCCAGACCCACTTGAACACACCTCCATCTCCATTAACTACATCACACCTGTCCACTAGAACACACCTCCATCTCCATTAACTACATCACACCTGTCCAGACCCACTAGAACACACCTCCGTCTCCATTAACTACATCACACCTGTCCAGACCCACTAGAACACACCTCCATCTCCATTAACTACATCATACCTGTCCACTAGAACACACCTCCATCTCCATTAACTACATTACACCTGTCCACTAGAACACACCTCCATCTCCATTAACTACATCACACCTGCCCAGACCAACTAGAACACACCTCCATCTCCATTAACTACATCACACCTGTCCACTAGAACACACCTCCATCTCCATTAACTACATCACACCTGTCCAGACCCAGTAGAACACACCTCCATCTCCATTAACTACATCTCACCTGTCCAGACCCACTAGAACACACCTCCATCTCCATTAACTACATCACACCTGTCCACTAGAACACACCTCCATCTCCATTAACTACATCCACCTGTCCACTAGAACACACCTCCATCTCCATTAACTACATCACACCTGCCCAGACCAACTAGAACACACCTCCATCTCCATTAACTACATTACAACTGTCCAGACCCACTAGAACACACCTCCATCTCCATTAACTACATCACACCTGTCCAGACCCACTAGAACACACCTCCATCTCCATTAACTACATCACACCTGCCCAGACCCACTAGAACACACCTCCATCTCCATTAACTACATGACACCTGTCCAGACCCACTAGAACACCCCTCCATCTCCATTAACTACATCACACCTGTCCAGACCCACTAGAACACACCTCCATCTTCATTAACTACATCACACCTGTCCAGACCCACTAGAACACACCTCCATCTCCATTAACTACATCAAACCTGTCCAGACCCACTAGAACACACCTCCATCTCCATTAACTACATCACACCTGTCCAGACCCACTAGAACACACCTCCATCTCCATTAACTACATCACACCCGTCCAGACCCACTAGAACACACCTCCATCTCCATTAACTACATCACACCTGCCCAGACCAACTAGAACACACCTCCATCTCCATTAACATTAACTACATCACACCTGCCAGACCCACTAGAACACACCTCCATCTCCATTAACTACATCACACCTGCCCAGACCAACTATAACACACCTCCATCTCCATTAACTACATCACACCTGTCCAGACCCACTAGAACACACCTCCATCTCCATTAACTACATCACACCTTCCCAGACCCACTAGAACACACCTCCATCTCCATTAACTACACCACACCCGTCCAGACCCACTAGAACACACCTCCATCTCCATTAACTACATCACACCTGCCCAGACCAACTAGAACACACCTCCATCTCCATTAACTACATCACACCTGTCCAGACCCACTAGAACACACCTCCATCTCCATTAACTACATCACACCTGCCCAGACCAACTAGAACACACCTCCATCTCCATTAACTACATCACACCTGTCCAGACCCACTAGAACACACCTCCATCTCCATTAACTACATCACACCTTCCCAGACCCACTAGAACACACTTCCATCTCCATTAACTACATCACACCTGCCCAGACCCACTAGAACACACCTCCATCTCCATTAACTACATCACACCTTCCCAGACCCACTAGAACACACCTCCATCTCCATTAACTACACCACACCCGTCCAGACCCACTAGAACACACCTCCATCTCCATTAACTACATCACACCTTCCCAGACCCACTAGAACACACCTCCATCTCCATTAACTACATCACACCTGCCCAGACCCACTAGAACACACCTCCATCTCCATTAACTACATCACACCTTCCCAGACCCACTAGAACACACCTCCATCTCCATTAACATTAACTACATCACACCTGCCAGACCCACTAGAACACACCTCCATCTCCATTAACTACATCACACCTGTCCACTAGAACACACCTCCATCTCCATTAACATTAACTACATCACACCTGCTCAGACCAACTAGAACACACCTCCATCTCCAGCGCATCAGTCTCCTCCACATGGCCTCAAACTGCACCATTTTATTTCTCTCTGTTGCCCAGAACTTTACATTTTTAGATAATATAGCGTTTTACCTTTCTATTGCGTTAACAACAGAAGATTGGTTGACAGTTTTTAGGTACAGTACTTAAGATGATTGACGAGAAAACCATCGGTATCTCACTACACCCTCATATGCCATGTCTTTAAATATGCAGACAGACGGATTAAAAGTACATTTACATTGTACTCCTTCTGACAGCCAACTTTCTAACTCCTCCCATAACTTTATGACGTCATAACATTCCCAGAAGGATTATTGAGTCATTGTTAGTTTTACACTGAAGACATGACTCTGCCGTTGTGCTGTAGAATTAGGGGATTTGTCTCTTGTATAATAAGGGACTATTATCTGTCCCAACATCACAGGCCACAGACTTTGATAAAGACTTCCAACATTTTTTCCGCAGTTAAGGATCAACTTAGTTAAAAAAAAGGGGTTTCTCCCTGTACACCTGCTAATGTAAATCCATTGCAAATGCTCTTCCCATTGATAAACTAAATGACAATTAACTTATGGGCGGTGGTGGTGATGATGGCCTATTGGATGACATCGTCCATTGGGATTCTCCAAAAAAGAAGACGCTCTGGATTGATCACTGGAGTCAGCAGTGAAGGAGGAGGTTGATCATCAGGAGTCAGATGAGAAAGGGGAGGTTGATCATCAGGAGTCAGATGTGAAGGAGGAGGTTGATCATCAGGAGTCAGATGTGAAGGAGGAGGTTGATCATCAGGAGTCAGATGTGAAGGAGGAGGTTGATCATCAGGAGTCAGATGTGAGGGAGGAGGTTGATATTCTAAAATGGATTAAATCAATATTTCCCCCTCAATCTACACACAATACCCCATAATGACATCACAATACCCCATAATGACATCACAATAGCCCATAATGACATCACAATACCCCATAATGACAAAGCAAAAACAGTTTTTTATAAATGTTTCAAATGTAACAAAAACAACAACTGAAATATCACATTTACATACAGTACCAGTCAAAAGTTTGGACTCACCAACTCATTCAAGGGTTTTTCCTTTATTTGTACTATTCTGTACATTGTAGAATAATAGTGAAGACATCAAAACTATGAAATAGTGCCCTACCCTGTGCTTTGACCTCTTTCTCCCCTCTCTCTCCAGATGAAATCTCGCGTCTTGTGACGGCCGGTCGCCCAACAACCTGCCCACTTGACCCTATCCCCTCCTCTCTTCTCCAGACCATTTCCGGAGACCTTCTCCCCTACCTCACCTCGCTCGTCAACTCATCCTTGACCGCTGGCTACGTCCCTTCCGTCTTCAAGAGAGCGAGAGTTGCACCCCTTCTGAAAAAACCTACACTCGATCGCTCCGATGTCAACAACTACAGACCAGTATCCCTTCTTTCCTTTCTCTCCAAAACTCGTGAACGTGCCGTCCTTGGCCAGCTCTCTTGCTATCTCTCTCAGAATGACCTTCTTGATCCTAATCAGTCAGGTTTCAAGACTGGGCATTCAACTGAGACTGCTCTTCTCTGTGTCACGGAGGCTCTCCGCACTGCTAAAGCTAACTCTCTCTCCTCTGCTCTCATCCTCCTAGACCTATCTGCTGCCTTTGATACTGTGAACCATCAGATCCTCCTCTCCACCCTCTCCGACCTGGGCATCTCCGGCGCGGCCCACGCTTGGATTGCGTCCTACCTGACAGGTCGCTCCTACCAGGTGGCGTGGCGAGAATCTGTCTCCGCACCACGTGCTCTCACCACTGGTGTCCCCCAGGGCTCTGTTCTAGGCCCTCTCCTATTCTCGCTATACACCAAGTCACTTGGCTCTGTCATATCCTCACATGGTCTCTCATATCATTGCTATGCAGATGACACACAATTAATCTTCTCCTTTCCCCCTTCTGACAACCAGGTGGCGAATCGCATCTCTGCATGTCTGGCAGACATATCAGTGTGGATGACGGATCACCACCTCAAGCTGAACCTCGGCAAGACGGAGCTGCTCTTCCTCCCGGGGAAGGACTGCCCTTTCCATGATCTCGCCATCACGGTTGACAACTCCCTTGTGTCCTCCTCCCAGAGTGCTAAGAGCCTCGGCGTGACCCTGGACAACACCCTGTCGTTCTCCACTAACATCAAGGCGGTGACCCGATCCTGTAGGTTCATGCTCTACAACATTCGTAGAGTACGACCCTGCCTCACACAGGAAGCGGCGCAGGTCCTAATCCAGGCACTTGTCATCTCCCGTCTGGATTACTGCAACTCGTTGTTGGCTGGGCTCCCTGCTTGTGCCATTAAACCCCTACAACTCATCCAGAACGCCGCAGCCCGTCTGGTGTTCAACCTTCCCAAGTTCTCTCACGTCACCCCGCTCCTCCGCTCTCTCCACTGGCTTCCAGTCGAAGCTCGCATCCGCTACAAGACCATGGTGCTCGCCTATGGAGCTGTGAGGGGAACGGCACCTCCGTACCTTCAGGCTCGATCAGGCCCTACACCCAAACAAGGGCACTGCGTTCATCCACCTCTGGCCTGCTCGCCTCCCTACCTCTGAGGAAGCACAGTTCCCGCTCAGCCCAGTCAAAACTGTTCGCTGCTCTGGCACCCCAATGGTGGAACAAGCTCCCTCACGACGCCAGGACAGCGGAGTCAATCACCACCTTCCGGAGACACCTGAAACCCCACATCTTTAAGGAATACCTGGGATAGGATAAAGTAATCCTTCTAACCCCCCCTTAAAAGATTTAGATGCACTATTGTAAAGTGGTTGTTCCACTGGATATTATAAGGTGAATGCACCAATTTGTAAGTCGCTCTGGATAAGAGCGTCTGCTAAATGACTTAAATGTAAATGTAAATGTAAAAAATAACACATCATGTAGTAACCAAAAAAGGGTTAATCAAATCAAAATATATTTTATATTTGAGATTCTTCAAAGCAGTCACCCTTTGCCTCGATGACAGCTTTGCACACTCTTGGCATTATCTCAACCAGCTTCATGAGGTAGTCACCTGGAATTCATTTCAATTAACAGGTGTGCCTTGTTAAATGTTAATTTGTGGAATTTCTTTCCTTCTCAATGCGTTTGAGCCAATCAGTTGTATTGTGACAAGGTATGGGTTGCTCTCATGAGGATTGCCACCGGAAAGGAAGACCCAGAGTTACCTCTGCTGCAGAAGATACGTTCATTAGAGTTAACTGCACCTCAGATTGCAGTCCAAATAAATGCTTCACAGAGTTCAAGTAACAGACACATCTCAACATCAACTGTTCAGAGGTGACTGCATATAATCAGGCCTTCATGGTTGAATTTGCTGCATTGCAAAAACACTGTTTACAAAAGCTTTGTTAAAGAACAAGAAAGCCAGCACACTGTTTACAAAAAATGTGTTTTTCTTTCAAAAACAATGACATTTCTAAGTGACCCCAAACTTTTTAACGGTGGTATACATCTACATGATGTATTTTTACACCATGTAGGAGCAGTATAGACCGACAGTAGCTGGCTACTTATTTAGATGTTGAACCTGTTTGGGATAGGGGGCAGTATTTTCACGGCCAGATAAAAAAACGTACCCAATTTAATCTGGTTACTACTCCTGCCCAGAAACTAGAATATGCATATAATTAGTAGATTTGGATAGAAAACACTCTAAAGTTTCGAAAACTGTTTGAATGGTGTCTGTGAGTATAACAGAACTCATATGGCAGGCCAAAACCTGAGAAGATTCTATACAGGAAGTGCCCTGTCTGACAATTTGTTCTCCTTCTAGGGCATCTCTATCAAAAATACAGCATCTCTGCTGTAACGTGACATTTTCTAAGGCTTCCATTGGCTCTAGGAAGGCGCCAGAAAGTGGATGAGAGCTCTCCAGTCTCTGGGCGAAAAACAGCAGGGGTTTTTGTGAGTGGTCCTTCTGAGAACAATGACACTGAGGCGCGCGTGCACGAGACGACTCCATTTTTTTCTTTCAGTGTTAGAATGAACAAAATGTCGCCCGGTTGGAATATTATCGCTATATTACGAGAAAAATAGCATAAAAATGTATTTTAAACAGCGTTTGACATGCTTCGAAGTACGGTAATGGAATATTTTGAATTTTTTTGTCACGAAATGCACCGGCGCGTCACCCTTCGGATAGTGACTTGAACGCACGAACAAAACGGAGCTATTTGGATATAACTATGGATTATTTTGAACCAAAACAACATTTGTTGTTAAAGTAGAAGTCCTGAGAGTGCATTCTGACGAAGAACAGCAAAGGTAATCCAATTTTTCTTATAGTAAATCTGAGTTTGGTGAGGGCCAAACTTGGTGGGTGTCAAATTAGCTAGCCGTGATGGCCGGGCTATATACTCAGAATATTGCAAAATGTGCTTTCACCGACGAGCTATTTTGAAATCTGACACCGAGATTGCATAAAGGAGTTCTGTATCTATAATTCTTAAAATAATTGTTATGTTTTTTGTGAACGTTTATCGTGAGTAATTTAGTAAATTCAGTGGGTATGCTAGTTCTGAACATCACATGCTAATGTGAAAAGCTGGTTTTTGATATAAATATTAACTTGATTGAAAAAAACATGCATGAATTGTATAACATAATGTCCTAGGAGTGTCATCTGATGAAGATCATCAAAGGTTAGTGCTGCATTTAGCTGTGGTATTGGTTTTTGTGACATATATGCTTGCTTTGAAAATGGCTGTGTGATTATTTTTGGGAGGGTACTCTCCTGACATAATCTAATGTTTTGCTTTCGTTGTAAAGCCTTGTTGAAATCGGACAATGTGGTTAGATAAAGGAGAGTCTTGTCTTTAAAATGGTGTAAAATAGTCATATGTTTGAGAAATTTAAGTTTTAGCATTTTTGAGGTATTTGTAATTCGCGCCACTATATACCATTGGATATTGGTGAGGCGTTCCGCTCCCTAACAGGTTTCAATGAAACTGCCTTAAATGTGCTGTAGTAAACATGTTTTATTCGCACTAATCAACCAACATATCCCTGTCTTTGTATGTCTCAATATAATAGTATGATTTAATTAAATCCATGTAAAATAATCTTTGTCTGAAAATAAAATCTGATCCTCAACTGCGTTTCCCTCCAGTCAGCAGACGGCGATGTGCGTCTTTCAGGCGATGCTGCAGCGTGACGTATAATCTAGTGGACGGTTCTTCATAAACAGCTCGTCAACCACCTCGGTAGCTTGCTAGCCAACATAGCCGAAAGATTCAAGCTATTTATACGCTTTCGGTCTATATTACCTACTGTGTTTTAGACACACTTCTGTCGTATCTACTTGTTAACCTATTTAATATAATATTACGTTATTTTGTATTAGTCAGCTATAGTAGCTGGCTGGTTAAGTTAGCATTAGCCTAGTCGCTAATGATAGCTAGCTAGCTAACATCCCCGAACATGAGCTCCCTAAACTACTCCCCTCCTGTTAAAGAAGAGGAGGTCTGCTGGACGGAGAAAGAAGCTCTGGGGCTGAACATTGTCGTGAAAGAGGAGAAGGAAGAGGAGGATGTTACAGTAAAACAAGAAGTAGAGGGTGAGGCTGTTACAGTGAAAGAAGAAGAGAAAGACGTTGCAGTGAAAGAAGAGGAAGACGCGTTCAGAGTGAAAGAGGAGGAGGAAGAGAAAGAGGAGGATGTCGTTTTTGGAGTGAAAGAGGAAGGAGAGATTACTGTCACATTGAAAGATGAAGAGGAGGAGATAGGAGATCTGATTAACACCAGTAAGTACCGCCTTCAATTAGTTTTTAACTTTGGATATTCGGAGTTGGCTCTTCAATACCTCTTCAGCGGAGGGCCCTGGGATGATGACTGATATGTCTAGAATCAGACGACGTAGAGAGCAAGCTACCCCTTGTTTTCTCCGTTCCGTTTCCAAAAAGTGACTTAACATATATATTTGAGAACTGTCTATCTGCTGACTGCAGACTGGGGGGCACGGCATGTAGTGATTTTAATGTAGTGATGTTTTACTACACACCGTGTCCTCCAATAGAGCCATGTGAGAGTTGGGTTGGCTACACCAAAGATTATGGATATACTGACAAGATGTCTCTCTGCCCTAACAAGGGGAGTCGTTGTCCACAAAGCGGCACTGTGGGTTGTCTCGCTCCCACCTATCCTGTCTTTGGATTGGTGGATACATCTTATTATTGTAATCTATTGTTTATATTCTATGAGGGTTGTTGACGTCAACCGCCTGTATTCAATGGAGAGAGATGCTAAGCTACTAGCATGAATATGCATAGCGATATGGAGACAACTCCTATAGTGTTTCTATCAAAGTTGTCGGTATGTCACGTGTCCACATAACAACTTAAGAATTACGAAACTTCTGTTGGATCAAGTAAACCTCACGTAGCAAATAAGCCATTAATTTTGTTGTTGACCAAATTCAACACTTTCCACATTGGGTTGATAATTGTTTCCACTTGGATACAACCTACTGTAACCTACTGGCATGACCTAGAGAGATACAACCTAATGTAACCTACTGGCATGACCTAGAGAGTTACAACCTACTGTAGCCTACTGGCATGACCTAGAGAGATACAACCTACTGTAGCCTACTGGCATGACCTAGAGAGTTACAACCTACTGTAACCTACTGGCATGACCTAGAGAGATACAACCTACTGTAACGTACTGGCATGACCTAGAGAGATACAACCTACTGTAGCCTACTGGCATGACATAGAGAGTTACAACCTACTGTAACCTACTGGCATGACCTAGAGAGATACAACCTACTGTAGCCTACTGGCATGACATAGAGAGTTACAACCTACTGTAACCTACTGGCATGACCTAGAGAGATACAACCTACTGTAACCTACTGGCATGACCTAGAGAGTTACAACCTACTGGTATGCAAGCATTTCTATGCATGCAACAACAACCAAAGTGCTTCTTCATTTATTACTCTGGTAAAGACAGTTATGCCGTGCTCCATGTTGGATCCAACATCCCTAACAAATTGATGTTTATAATGTGTTATTGTCTACTTGATTTACAGTAGGGTCTCATTAGTCTGTTTGCACACAGAGATACTTAGCTCATAATGTGTAGAGAACTGTTCCTTGATGGATAGGCTATTGTACAACACACAGAGCTATTTTCCTTTATTCAGGACATTTAGAATGACAACCCATTACAGAGTAGCCTAGTGGGATTATTCACAAAATTATCTGGTGATCAGGTTATGAAATGTCATGACAAGGACATTTTAGTTTCCATGTTTCACCTGAAATATTAAATATATAGTCCTAGGTCTGTGTTGTTGTTAGGTGAAGCTATGGGCCAATTTGTTAAACACTTAGTGTACAAACCCTCATTGTCAGGCTGATGGCAAAGCTAGCCAAAGAGCATTTTACTGGTTGAAGTGTTTTTTAAGTATAAAGCAGCTGATTTGAGACAATAACACAAACATATTAAGCAGGATATTCAAGCGAGCCTTACAATTATAATCCAAAGGTAGTTTTGAAATTCACTCATAAGCAACCTGGAAATGGAGGCTATTTTTGCTGTCTGCCTATGAGAACTCCCCTGAGTTTTCCCCCATGGTGGTGAATTAGTGAATAGACACAGAGCTTAATGTGAGTTTCCTTGAGTAACACTCCTGATCTTGTGCTGTAATATTCAGAACACATTGTGAAAAACTAAAATCTTCGTTCACCATGTTTTCTCCAGGCAGATATACTACATCCATAACTAGTGGTTTCCTCATTAGCAGATATACTACATCCATAACTAGTGGTTTCCTCATTACCAGATATACTACATCCATAACTAGTGGTTTCCTCATTACCAGATATACTCCATCCATAACTAGTGGTTTCCTCATTAGCAGGGAGGTGTTTCTGCAATCAAATTGTGAGTGCATCGCCCTCGCCCCCAAAATTTTAGCAAACACAGAAAGGGGCCTGTATTGGAGAGCAAAAATCACAATGCTTAGGATTTCACCAACTTTAATAACTTATTTCTAGTTACTACTAATGTGAAAACAAGACAAAATATGATTGTTGCTAACTTGACTGTCTTAATTGTCAAATAATTTAACAGTCAATTGTTTACAACTTCATGGGTACACTCTTGGCATCACCTTTCACCTCAAATAAACAGTGGATCTTTGCTGTTGTGGGCCTTTAACCATCTGTTTATAACTTTGTTATTCACACAGGAGAGAGACGTGACTATCGTGGATCCTCTGGGGAGTCTCAACAACATCATGAAGCTGACAAGGCAGAGAAGAGTCTCTCCAGATCAGAACACCTCAAGAAACAGCAGCAGAGACCCACATGGAAGAAATCTTACTGCAAATCTTCATCGGAACTTATTAAAGTACACCAGCGAGTACACACAGGAGAGAAATCTCACCACTGTTTTGATTGCGGGAAGAGTTACTTAAGATCAAAATCACTAAAAGTACACATGATGATTCACACAGGAGAAAAACCTTACAGCTGTGATCAATGTGGGAAGAGTTTTACTACATCAAGCTATCTGACTATACACCAGAGAACACATACAGGAGAGAAACCATATAGCTGTACTCAATGTGGGAAGAGTTTTACTCATTCAAGCAACCTGTTATCACACCAGAGAAAACACACAGGAGATAAATCTTATAGCTGTGATCAATGTGGGAAGAGTTTTACTCAGTCAAGCAACCTGGTATCACACCAGAGAACACACACAGGAGAGAAACCTTATAGCTGTGATCAATGTGGGAAGAGTTTTACTACATCTAGCCATCTGATTGTACACCAGAGAACACACACAGGAGAGAAACCTTATAGCTGTACTCAATGTGGGAAGAGTTTTACTCACTTAAGCAGCCTGGTATCACACCAGAGAAAACACACTGGAGAGAAACCTTATAGCTGTGATCAATGTGGGAAGAGTTTTACTACATCTAGCCATCGGATTGTACACCAGAGAACACACACAGGAGAGAAATCTTATAGCTGTACTCAATGTGGAAAGAGTTTTACTCACTTAAGCAGCCAGTTATCACACCAGAGAACACACACAGGAGAGAAATCTTATAGCTGTAATCAATGTGAGAAGAGTTTTGTTACTTCTAGCCATCTGACTATACACCAGAGAACACACACAGGAGAGAAATCTCATAGCTGTGATCAATGTGACAAGAGATACTCTGATAAAAGATCTCTGATCAAACATCAGAAAATACATACATGAGGGAGTTGTTTCATGATATCAATGAATTAATGTCACAATGTAGAATGTTTTAACATTGTAGAAGGAGTATTTTAATGATGTCACAATGTAGAACCCTAAATGTTTTCCCCTGTTCTATAGATTTCAACATGATATGGATATTAGCCTCATCTGTGGAAATTGTTTTGTTCTTTGCTCCGTTCATCTTTCCCTCAATCTTGACTAGTCTGCCAGTCCCTGCCACTGAAAAACTTCCCCACTGCATGATGCTGCCATGCTTCACCGTAGGGATGGTGCCTGGTTTCCTCCAGACGTGACACTTGGCATTCAGGCCAAGAGTTCAATCTTGGTTTCATCAGAACAGAGAATCTTGTTTCTCATGGTCTGAGAGGCCTTTTGGTGAACTCCAAGTGGGCTGTCATGTGACTTTTATTGAGAAGTGGCTTCTGTCTGGCCACTCTACCATAAAGGCCTGATTTGTGGAGTGCTGTATAGATGGTTGTCCTTCTGGAAGGTTCTCCCATCTCCACAGAGGAACTCTGGAGCTCTGTCATAGTGAACAGCGGGTTCTTGGTCACATCCTTGAACAAGGCCCTTCTCCCCCGATTGCTCTGTTTGAAGAGTCTTGGTGGTTCCAAATGTCTTCCATTTAATAATGATGGAGGCCACTGTGTTCTTGTGGACCTTCAATACTTCAGCCATTTTTTGGTACCCTTCCCCAGATCCTGTCTCGGAGCTCTACGGACAATTCCTTCGACCTCATGGCTTGGTTTTTGTTCTGACATGCACTGTCAACTGTGGGACCTTATATAGACAGGTGTGTGCCCAAATCATGTCCAATGAATTGAATTTACCGCAGGTGGACTCCAATCAAGTTGTAGAAACATCTCAAGGATGATCAATGGAAACAGGATGCACCTGAAAGCAATTTCGAGTCTCATAGCAATGGGTCTGCATACTTATGTAAATAAGGTATTTCTGTTTTTCTCTTTGTCATTATGGGGTAGATTAATGAGGAAAACAATATTATTTAATCCATTTTAGAATAAGGCTGTAACGTAACAAAATGTGTGAAAAGTCAAGGGGTCTGAATACTTTCTAAATGCTCTGAATATGCTACTGGTTTACTGTTAGAATAAGTTGTATGACTACACCAATACTGTTAAAGCAACGATGCAGAGACCTAGAAAATGCATGGCCAACCTTGCTGCTAGAGATCTAGCTACTGGGTGTGCAGGTTTCTGTTCCAGCCCTGCACTAACACCTGACATTGTGCTGATTATTTGGATTAGACACTATTGAACTATTCAGTCATGTCTTGTTGTGGAGTCAGATGGACGTCTAAATCCACGGCCCATTTCCACAGCTGTTCTTTATGATAGGAAATAAAGTGGATTCACAGAATGAACTATAGTGTCTTTTTGGGTCATTGAACATTCACTGTTTGTCTGTTTTATTTCGTTGTTTCTCTAATTTAGTCTGATGATATTGATGCACAATCACTGTCTGGCTGACAGTCTGTGAACTGAGTCAATCTAGTTCCCACAGAATGAATGTTGTGGGTATTTAATTCTGCTACATTTAAACATTATTTTAAGCTTTATTTAACTAGGCAAGACAGTTAAGAACAAATTCTTATTTAAAATGATGGCCTACCTGGGAACAGTGGGTTAACTGCCTTGTTCAGAGGCAGAACGACAGATTTTTACCTTGTCAGCTCTAACCACTAGGCTACCTGCCGGCCTATAGGCATGTCCAATGCAGACATGATGGGATTAGTATTGGCTTCATAGGCGTGTCCAATGCAGACATGATGGGATTAGTATTGGCTTCATAGGCGTGTCCAATGCAGACATGATGGGATTAGTATTGGCTTCATAGACGTGTCCAATGCACTTGTACATGTGGTTTGTAATTTCGATACAGAAACAGGATTTGCTAGTCCTCCCACATTGTTTCCATTTTGCTGAGATGTTTTCTCCATTTGAAATGATACTGTTAGAAATAGGTAAAGCAATCACACATCTGAGAACTTGTGTGTGTTAATCATTAGTTAATAACTCGAAAGAAAACAAAAGGCTGATTGATACTGATCAGTGTGGGGGTTTTCTTTTTCATCAGACAATTAATGAGGCTCGCCATGTTGAAGGAGACCAGATTAGACTCATAATGAGGCTCACCATGTTAAAGGAGACCAGATTAGACTCATAATGAGGCTCACCATGTTGAAGGAGACCAGATTAGACTCATAATGAGGTTGACCATGTTGAAGGAGACCAGATTAGACTCATAATGAGGCTGACCATGTTGAAGGAGACCAGATTAGACTCATGATCAGTGGTGGAAAAAGTACCCAATTGTCATACTCTAGTAAAAGTATAGATACCTTAATAGAAAGTTACCCACTAAAATACTACTTGAGAAAAAGTCTAAAAGTATTTGGTATTAAATATACTTAAGTATCTAAAGTAAAAGTATGAATAATTTCAAATTCCTTACATTAAGCAAACCAGATGACACAATTTTCTTGTATTTTTATTTACGTATAGCCAGGGGCACACTCCAACACTCAGACATCATTTACAAACGAAGCATTTGTGTTTAATGAGTCAGCCAGATCAGAGGCAGGAGGGATGACCAGGGATGTTCTCTGTTTAGTGAGTCCGCCAGGTCAGAGGCAGTAGGGATGACCAGGGATGTTCTCTGTTTAGTGAGTCCATCAGACCAGAGGCAGTAGGGATGACCAGGGATGTTCTCTGTTTAGTGAGTCTGTCAGATCAGAGGCAGTAGGGACGACCAGGGATGTTCTCTGTTTAGTGAGTCCATCAGACCAGAGGCAGTAGGGACGACCAGGGATGTTCTCTGTTTAGTGAGTCCATCAGACCAGAGGCAGTAGGGATGACCAGGGATGTTCTCTGTTTAGTGAGTCCGTCAGATCAGAGGCAGTACAGATGACCAGGGATGTTCTCTTGATTAGTGCTGAATTGGACCATTGTCCTGTCCTGCTAAGCATTCAAAATGTACTTTTGGGTGTCAGGGAAATTGTATGGATTAAAAAATACATTCTTTTCTTTAGGAATGTAGTGAAGTAAAAGTTGTCAAAAATAAAAATAGTAAAATAATTCTTACATCTAGATGTTCCGCTAGCGGAACGCCTCGCCAATATCCAATGATAGAGCGTGGCGCGAATTACAAACTCCTCAAAAATCCAAAAACTTCAATTTTTCAAACATATGACTATTTTACACCATTTTAAAGACAAGACTCTCCTTTATCTAACCACATTGTCCGATTTCAGAAAGGCTTTACAACGAAAGCAAAACATTAGATTATGTCAGGAAAGTACCCAGCCAGAAATAATCACACACCCATTTTTCAAGCTAGCATATAATGTCACAAAAACCAAAACCACAGCTAAATGCAGCACTAACCTTTGATGATCTTCATCAGATGACACTCCTAGGATATTATGTTATACAATACATGCATGTTTTGTTCAATCAAGTTCATATTTATATAAAAAACCAGCTATTTACATTAGCATGTGACGTTCAGAACTAGCATACCCACCGAAAACTTCTGGTGAATTTACTAAATTACTCACGATAAACATTCACAAAAAACATAACAATTATTTTAAGAATTATAGATACAGAACTCCTTTATGCAATCGCTTGGTCCGATTTTAAAATAGCTTTTCGGTGAAAGCAGATTTCGCAATATTCTGAGTAGATAGCCCGGCCATCACAGGCTAGCTATTTTGACACCCACCAAGTTTGGCACTCACCAAACTCAGATTTACTATAAGAAAAATTGGATTACCTTTGCTGTTCTTCGTCAGAATGCACTCCCAGGACTTCTACTTCAACACCCAATGTTATTTTGGTTCCAAATAATCCATAGTTATATCCAAATAGCTGCGTTTTGTTCTTGCGTTCAAGACACTATCCGAAGGGTGACGTGCCGGTGCGTATCGTGACAAAAAAATTCAAAATATTCCATTACCGTACTTCGAAGCATGTCAAACGCTGTTTAAAATCAATTTTTATGCGATTTTTCTCGTAAAATAGCGACAATATTCCGCCCGGGAAACCTTGTTTTTGTTCAAACACTGAAAATAGAAAATGGAGTCTTCACATGCACGCGCACACCAGTGTCATTGTTCTCAGAACGACCACTTTCCAAAACCCCTACTGTTTTTCGCCCAGGGACTGCAGAGTTATCATTCCCCATTCTGGCGCCTTCTGAGAGCCTATGGGAGCCTTAGAAAATGTCACGTTACAGCAGAGATCCTCTATTTTCGATAAAGAGGCTACAGAAGGCCAAGAAATGGTCAGACAGGGCACTTCCCATATAGAATCTTCTCAGGTTTTGGCCTGCCATATGAGTTCTGTTATACTCACAGACACCATTCAAACAGTTTTAGAAACTTCAGAGTGTTTTCTATCCAAATCAAATAATTATATGCATATTCTACTTTCTGGGCAGGAGTAATAACCAGATTAAATCGGGTACGTTTTTTAACCGGCCGTGAAAATACTGCCCCCTATCCTAAACAGGTTAACTTTATTGACAACACCCAAATGGATACTGTCAATAATGCAGGTCTTCAACTACACATAATACTTAATACTGTAGATGTTTAATTACAGTCACATGTTCATATCACACATATCATCAGCTGATCCAGGAAATCCTTTTCTGAATGCCAGTCAAATGACAAACATCACGACATGGGTATATCTGTTGTTTGGTGAAGTTATGGGTCCTACATTAGGTCTATGTTATTGTTAGGTGAAGTTATGGGCCCTACAGTAGGTCTATGTTATTGTTAGGTGAAGTTATGGGTCCTACATTAGGTCTATGTTATTGTTAGGTGAAGTTATGGGTCCTACAGTAGGTCTATGTTATTGTTAGGTGAAGTTATGGGTCCTACAGTAGGTCTATGTTATTGTTAGGTGAAGTTTTGGGCCAATTTAACAAACAGTGTACAGACCCTCATTGTCAGGCTGATGGAAAAGCTAGCCAAAGAGCATTTTACTGGTTGAAGTGTTTTTTAAGTGCAAAGCGGTTGATTTGCGATGATCAAATCAAAGGTTATTTGTCACGTGCGCCGAATACAACAATCTAACCAATAGTGCGAAGAAAAGGTGTGGTGTGGTGTGTGTGTGTAGGTAGGTAAGTAAAGAAATAAAACAACTGTAAAAAGACATTTGAAAATAAGAGTAGCAAGGCTATATACAGACACCGGTTAGTCAGGCTTATTGAGGTAGTATGTAAATGTAGGTATGGTTAAAGTGACTATGCATATATGATGAACAGAGAGTAGCAGTAGCGTAAAAAGAGGGGTTGGCAGGTGGTGGGACACAATGCAGATAGCCCGGTTAGCCAATGTGTGGGAGCACTGGTTGGTCGGGCCAATTGAGGTAGTATGTACATGAATGTATAGTTAAAGTGACTATGCATATAAGATAAACAGAGAGTAGCAGCAGCGTAAAAGAGGGGTTGGGGGGGCACACAATGCAAATAGTCAGGGTAACTATTTGGTTACCTGTTCAGGAGTCTTATGGCTTGGGGGTAAAAACTGTTGAGAAGCCTTTTTGTCCTAGACTTGGCACTCTGGTACCGCTTGCCATGCGGTAGTAGAGAGAACAGTCTATGACTGGGGTGGCTGGGGTCTTTGACAATTTTTAGGGCCTTCCTCTGACACCGCCTGGTGTAGAGGTCCTGGATGGTAGGCAGCTTTGCCCCAGTGATGTACTGGGCCGTACGCACTACCCTCTGAAGTGCCTTGCGGTCGGAGGCCGAGCAATTGCCGTAGCAGGCAGTGATGCAACCGGTCAGGATACTCTCGATGTTGCAGCTGTAGAACCTTTTGAGGATCTCAGGACCCATGCCAAATCTTTTTAGCTTCCTGAGGGGGAATAGGCTTTGTCGTGCCCTCTTCACGACTGTCTTCATGTGTTTGGACCATTCTAGTTTGTTGTTGATGTGGACACCAAGGAATTTGAATCTCTCAACCTGCTCCACTACAGCCCCGTCGATGAGAATGGGGATGTGCTCGGTGCTCCATTTCCTGTAGTCCACAATCATCTCCTTTGTCTTGGTTACGTTGAGGGATAGGTTGTTATTCTGGCACCACCCGGCCAGGTCTCTGACCTCTTCCCTATAGGCTGTCTCGTCATTGTCGGTGATCAGGCCTACCACTGTTGTGTCATCAGCAAACTTAATGATGGTGTTGGAGTCGTGCCTGGCCATGCAGTCTTGGGTGAACAGGGAGTACAGGAGAGGACTGAGCACGCACCCCTGGGGAGCTCCAGTGTTGAGGATCAGCGTGGCAGATGTGTTGCTACCTACCCTCACCACCTGGGGGCGGCCCATCAGGAAGTCCAGGATCCAGTTGCAGGAGGTGTTTAGTCCCAGGTTCCTTAGCTTAGTGATGAGCTTTGAGGGTACTATGGTGTTGAACGCTGAGCTGTAGTCAATGAATAGCATTCTCACATAAGTGTTCCTTTTGTCCAGGTGGGAAAGGGCAGTGTGGAGTGCAATAGAGATTGCATCATCTGTGGATCTGTTTGGGCGGTATGCAAATTGGAGTGGATCTAGGGTTTCTGGGATAATGGTGTTGATGTGAGCCGTGGCCAGCCTTTCAAAGCACTTCATGGCTACAGACGTGAGGGCTATGGCTCTGTAGTCATTTAGGCAGGTTACCTTAGTGTTCTTGGGCACAGGGACTATGGTGGTCTGCTTGAAGCATGTTGGTATTACAGACTCAATCAGGGACATGTTGAAAATGTCAGTGAAGACACCTGCCAGTTGGTCAGCACATGCCCGGAGCACACGTCATGGTAATCCGTCTGGCCCTGCAGCCTTGTGTATGTTAACCTGTTTAAAGGTCTTACTCACGTCGGCTACGGAGAGCATGATCACACAGTCGTCCGGAACAGCTGATGTTCTCATGCATGCCTCATTGTTGCTTGCCTCGAAGCGAGCAGAGAAGTGATTTAGCTCGTCTGGTAGGCTCGTGTCACTGGGCAGTGTCTAATCCAGGTGAGTGAGTGATCCAATCTAATCCATCATTCGAGGTGTGATTGATGTGTGAGTGATTGCTGTCCTGATATCCAGAAGCTTTTTTCTGGAGAAACATTATGTACAAAATAATTTACAAATATCGCGAAAGAAAACACATAATAGCACAATTGGTTAGGAGACGGTCATCTCCTCCGGCGCCATTTTTGAGTTAAAAGCGTTTTACTGGTTGAAGTGTTTTTTAAGTACAGAGGTTGATTTGCGATGATGACACAAACATTATATTAAGCAGGACATTCAAACGAGCCTTACAATTATTTTTTAATTTATTTATTTCACCTTTATTTAACCAGGTAGGCAAGTTGAGAACAAGTTCTCATTTACAATTGCGACCTGGCCAAGATAAAGCAAAGGAGTTCGACAACATACAACAACACAGAGTTACACATGGAGTAAAACAAATATACAGTCAATAATACAGTAGAAAATTATAATCCAAAGTAGTGGGAAATGTACTCATAAGCAACCTGGAAATGGAGGTTACTCCCCTGAGTTTTCCCCCGTTCACATTCAGAATACATTGTAAAAAATTAAAATCTTTGCTCACCATTTTTGCTCCAGGCAGATATACTACATCCATAACTATTGGTTTTCTCATTAGCAGGGAGGTGTTTCTGCAATCAAATTGTGTGCGCATCGCCCTCGTGCCGCAATTTTATTAAACACAGAAAGGGGCCTATATTGGAGACCAAAAGTCGTCTGGCACACTCCTTAGGATTTCAGCAACTTTAACTTTTTTCTAGCATACAATCATCGATTTTACTACTAATGTGAAAAGACAAAATATGACTATTCTTGCTAATTTTAAAACAATTGTCAAATAATTGTAACATTCATTACAGACGTCAATTGTTGTACAACATCATGGCTACGCTGTTGGCATCACCTTTTACAGTGGATTACCGCTGTTGTGGGCCTTTAACCATCTGTCTGACTTTGTTGTTCACACAGGAGAGAGACGTGACTATCATGGATCCTCTGGGGAGCCTCAACAACCTCATGATGCTGACGAGGCAGAGAAGAGTCTCTCCACATTAGAACACCTCAAGAAACACCCGCAGAGATCCACAGGGAAGAGAACTCACTGCTGCTCTGACTGTGGGAAGAGTTTTGTTTCTTCAGGACATTTAAAATCCAACCAGAGAATACACACGGGAGAGAAACCCTATAGCTGTGCTCAATGTGGGAAGAGTTTTACTACATCTGGCCAGCTGACTTTACACCAGAGAACACACACAGGAGAGAAACCTTATAGCTGTGATCAATGTGGGAAGAGTTTTACTACATCTGGCCAGCTGACTTTACACCAGAGAACACACACAGGAGAGAAACCTTATAGCTGTGATCAATGTGCGAAGAGTTTTGTTCAATCTGGCCAGCTGACTTTACACCAGAGAACACACACAGGAAAGAAATCTTATACCTGTGATCAGTGTGGGAAGAGTTTTGTTCAATCTGGCCAGCTGACATTACACCAGAGAACACACACAGGAGAGAAATCTTATAGCTGTGATCAGTGTGGGAAGAGTTTTGTTCAATCTGGCCAGCTGACATTACACCAGAGAACACACACAGGAGAGAAATCTTATAGCTGTGATCAATGTGGGAAGAGTTTTGTGGCATCTAGAAGTTTGACTCTACACCAGAGAATATACACAGGAGAGAAATCTTATAGCTGTAATCAATGTGGGAAGAAGTTTGCTGCATCTAGCAGTCTGACTATAAACCAGAGAATACACACAGGAGAGAAATCCTATAGCTGTAATCAATGTGGGAAGAGTTTTACTACATCTGGCCAGCTGACTTTACACCAGAGAACACACACAGAAGATAAATCTTATAGCTGTGATCAATGTGGGAAGAATTTTGCGGCATCAAGAAGTCTGACTCTACACCAGAGAATACACACAGGAGAGAAGCCTTATACCTGTGATCAATGTGGGAAGAGTTTTACAGGATCTAGAAATCTGACAATACACCAGAGAACACACACAGGAGAGAAGCCTTATAGCTGTGATCAATGTGGGAAGAGTTTTATTACATCTAGCAATCTGACTCCACACCAGAGAACACACACAGGAGAGAAATAGCTGTGACTAGAGATAATCTGATAAAAGTACATACATGAAGGAGTTGTTTCATGATATCTATGAATTAATGTCACAATGTAGAATGTTTAAACATTGTAGTAGGAGTATTTTAATAAATTCCACAATGTAGAACCCTAAACGTTTGTCCCCTGTTCAATTGATTTCAACATGATATGGATATTAGCCTCAGGGGAAAATCTAGGCTCTATTTATGTGATTTAACAAAAAGTGACTAACAAAAAAGTTGTTACACTTACCACGTTGGTGACCCACTGGAATCAAAATGCAACACTTCAAAATGTAGCTAGCTGTTTACCACAAGTTGTCCTCTAACCAGTGATGTACACATTACTCCCAGATTCTGTGTGGTTTTTGAGCTGATAGTTTTAACAGGACGTGCAACCTCATCTCCCTTCTGTCACACAAATGATTTTAGCATGATATCGATGAGTTATGACAAATAAGTGTAGTGTTCCTTTGTTCAGCGACCCCTACATTTAAATGCATCACTCCAAAATGTAGCTGAATGTCTTCTGCAGGTTGTCCTCTAATCAGTGAGGTAAAATATATCTCCCATTTCCATGTGTTTTTTTAGTTGTGTTATTTCCCCCTAATTGATATCAGTGATTTATTGCTACTTGTCAAAACAACAGCGTTTTTGGTGCTTGTGCAGTTTATAAGGTGCTTGTTTAAAAAATTACAAGTAATATGATTATTGTGGCAGATGTTTGTGTATATAGTACATTTTATGTTAAGTTTTTCAATATATCACAAACTGTTTCTGCATATTGGTTATTGATTTGGACACGTTAAAACTGTGTTTTGACATTGGGGATATCCCACCTAGCAAAATGTCATTGAAAAGACGTTGAAAATAAGACTATGCAACCAAATATTTCATATTTACATTTCATGTAACATTTAGTAACGATAATTATTTATGCAACCAACTGACACTTTTTTTGTACAATTATATTGACATTGTTGCCCTGCTTTTAGAATATCAGGGTTCATTCTCAGATGTGCCAACCCAAATGTACTAGAGCATGACATTGGGGACTGGGCCCCGATCCAACAACATGCCTATCTAGTGAACCCTGAAAGAGAGAGAAGCTCCACAGTGAGGTGGAAAGTTACTACGGATATTGCAGGAGTTTCCTCTTGAAATCAGACATGTCCGTGGTAAGGACAACTTGATTGTCTCAAGGGTGGGCAGTCAAAAAGTTTTGTGTTTAGCCAGTGAGTTGCCATGGATCACAATTTATTTTGACTGCACGTTTTTCCGTATTGGAGATGAGTTTTGTTTGGGCTCGTTCCAAGGGGACGAGAGATCTAGAAGCTAGTGGGGAAAAATGTTTTTTTCTTGTTTTTAATTGTTGACAGCCAGTAGACACCATGTTCATATTAGTGAAGGTGAAGCATTGTAGTTGACTATAATGTGAAATGGAAGTTGTTTTCTGATGATGGTGAGCAAACTTTTAAGGTGTTAGTCTTTGGTTTTTCCATTTTATGTTTTGAGGTTGGACTTCAGCACGTCTAGCTCGTTAGCACGTCTAGCTCGTTAGCACGTCTAGCTCGTTAGCACGTCTAGCTCGTTAGCACGTCTAGCTCGTTAGCACGTCTAGCTCGTTAGCACGTCTAGCTCGTTAGCACGTCTAGCTCGTTAGCACGTCTAGCTCGTTAGCACGTAGGACGCACTGATTGGTGTCACCTCTTTAGTCAGTATGTGTTACACCTGTGCTGGCTTGTCCATCTCGTTAGTGGGAAGGTGTTTCACCTGAGCTGGTCCAGGTTCTATTTAAGAGTGTCTGGCCCAGTGCTCCAGTTGTCTTGATAGATGTGGAGAGTCAACACCTTTAGTTGCTCCACCTTTTTGGTTTGCTTCCTGTCTTTAAGTTTGGTGTGGGTTTTTCTTTTGTTTTCCTCTTCTTGGGCAGATTTAGTGGGTCTCATGGTGGGTGTCTTTTAGGTCCCAGTTGTTGTTACTAGTCAACTTTCAGTGTCCCAAGCTTATATTTTGGGTTGGATATTGCATCCCATTAACATTTTAATCAATGACATTTCCTCATTAGTCTTTCAGTTTAGTCTTCTGTTTTTTGTGTACTAAATATTTCTGTTTATTTTCAATGTTTTTTAAATCTTTTTCCTGTGAAGCCATTTTGTTGCATCCATGTCTGAAATGTGCTGTATGAATCAAGCTTGATTTTATTTGAACTTATAATGAACCCAATGACTGACCAATCAACAGACTCTTGGTCCCTCTTAGTATGAAAAACAGTATCAATCCCACTTTTCCAGCCTGCTGAAGGCGTGGTGGAGTGGTAAACACCACCCCCGGCTCTACCAGGGGCTTGAGGTGGTCTCCCACAGCTCTGCTTATGTCATGTTCTGTGGCCTTGCTGTTCCATTTCTTGACTGCCCCTGCAACACAGAAATAAACACATTTAGTCATATTATATAAAACACTCAAAGTAATGGATATGGAGCATCTACAGCCTCAGTTACACCTGGCACCTAAATGTGATTTCTGTTATCTGATCGCTGCATTAGGTCTGGATGCACAGATGTCACAATGTGCTGCATTAGGTTTAGATCTACCAGGATGGGCATTGTGTTCTGAATTTGAGTCTGGCCACCGAATATACATAAGCAATGTAAAGAGATGGGGTGAATGAGGGGAAAAGTACATTTGACACAAATTACCTGCATAATATCAAAGAACAAATGTGTGTGTCTGAGGGGAAATTAACTTTCATACAGCCAAAAGGGGTGAGAAATTACACCAATATCAGTGGACAATTTGCACTAATGAAAATAAACATAGATGGTGGAACATATTCCCTTTTGCTGATGTGATGAACCACTAAGGGGACATAAATATTTACCATCTAAACCATGTGTGACCTCTCACCTCTCTGGCTGTAGAAGTGTTCTTCCTAACCAGTCCCTCAACAGCTCTCTGACTGAGCTCCACCCTCACTGGGTCTTCAGAGGAGAGGAAGGCTGAGGAGGGATGGAAGGATGAATGGATCAGTCAGTCAATAAAGTGTAGAGCTGCTGTCTGACAAAATCACTATTTTAGTAGTTAATTCAAGTAAATAAGGCTTTATGACTGCTGAATACCAACTATCAATCACTTAGATCATGTATTTTCAGGTAGAGATACATCCTTGGGACGTCCCTAGCCCGTTGAAGTTGACATTTAAAATGGTTAAGGTTAGGGTTTAGGGTAGGGATGTCCCAAGGATCCCAGATAGCATTGACCATTGTGCATTCTTCTGTCTCTTTTACATAGCAGGTGATGGGTTCTGACTTCTGAACTTGAAAATATTAAATATCCTTATTTATGTGAAATTGAATGAAACAATAATGTATGTTGATGCTAATATGATGTACAATATTCCATGATGTTTCTATCATGATAACACATAGCAGTCAATAGTATTTAATATGATGTACAATATTCCATGATGTTTCTATATGATAACAATCGAGCAATATATTTAATATGACATATACTATTTTTTTAACAGTTTCACTAATTAATTTCAATTAACTTAATCGTTATGATTCAACATCAGTTCACCGTCTCACCTCATACTGTATTGGAGCAGCAGCAGCTGACTGCCCAGTTCAACATCAGTTCACCGTCTCACCTCATACTGTATTGGAGCAGCAGCAGCTGACTGCCCAGTTCAACATCAGTTCACCGTCTCACCTCATATTGTATTGGAGCAGCAGCAGCTGACCTGATGTTGATGCTAATCATCATGTTTGAATCTGAGAGTAAATAGAGCCAACTACACTCTAAAAATGAAGGGTTCAACTGGAGTTGTTCTCAGATCCCCTAAGAACCGTAAAAATCAAATCAAATTTATTTTTATATAGCCCTTCGTACATCAGCTGATATTCTCAAAGTGCTGTACAGAAACCCAGCCTAAAACCCCAAACAGCAAGCAAAGCATGTGAAAGAAGCACGGTGGCTAGGAAAAACTCCCTAGGAAAAACTCCCTAGAAAGGCCAAAAACCTAGGAAGAAACCTAGAGAGGAACCAGGCTATGAGGGGTGGCCAGTCCTCTTCTGGCTGTGCAGGGTGGATATTATAACAGAACATGGTCAAAATGTTAAAATGTTAAAATGTTCATAAATGACCAGCATGGTCAAATAATAATAATCATAGTAGTTGTCGAGGGTGCAACAAGCACGTCCGGTGAACAGGTCAGGGTTCCATAGCCGCAGGCAGAACAGTTGAAACTGGAGCAGCAGCACGGCCAGGTGGACTGGGGACAGCAAGGAGTCATCATACCAGGTAGTCCTGAGGCATGGTCCTAGGGCTCAGGTCCTCCGAGAGAAAGACAGAAAGAGAGAAAGAGAGAATTAGAGAGAGCATATTTAAATACACACAGGACACCGGATAAGACAAGAGAAATACTCCAGATGTAACAGACTGACCCTAGCCCCCCGACACATAAACTACTGCAGCATAAATACTGGAGGCTGAGACAGGAGGGATCAGAAGACACTGTGGCCCCATCCGATGATACCCCCGGACAGGGCCAAACAGGCAGGATATAACCCCACCCACTTTGCCAAAGCACAGCCCCCACACCACTAGAGGGATGTCTCCAACCACCAACTTACCGTCCTAAGACAAGGCCGAGTATAGCCCACAACGATCTCCGCCATGGCACAACCCAAGGGGGGGGGGGGGGCGCCAACCCAGACAGGAAGACCACGTCAGTGACTCAACCCACTCAAGTGACGCACCCCTCCCATGGACGGCATGGAAGAACACCAGTAGGCCAGTGACTCAGCCTCTGTAAAAGGGTTAGAGGCAGAGAATCCCAGTGGAAAGAGGGGAACCGGCAAGGCATAGACAGCAAGGGCGGTTCGTTGCTCCAGCCTTTCCGTTCACCTTCACACTCCTGGGCCAGACTATACTTAATCATAGGACCTACTGAAGAGATAAGTCTTCAGTAAAGACTTAAAGGTTGAGACTGAGTCTGCGTCTCTCACATTGGTAGGCAGACCATTCCATAAAAATGGAGCTCTATAGGAGAAAGCCCTACCTCCAGCCGTTTGCTTAGAAATTCTAGGGACAATTAGGAGGCCTGCGTCTTGTGACCGTAGCGTACGTGTAGGTATGTACGGCAGGACCAAATCGGAAAGATAGGTAGGAGCAAGCCCATGTAATGCTTTGAAGGTTAGCAGTAAAACCTTGAAATCAGCCCTTGCCTTAACAGGAAGCCAGTGTAGGGAGGCTAACACTGGAGTAATATGATCAAATTTTTTGGTTCTAGTCAGGATTCTAGCAGCCGTATTTAGCACTAACTGAAGTTTATTTAGTGCTTTATCCGGGTAGCCGGAAAGTAGAGCATTGCAGTAGTCCAGCCTAGAAGTAACAAAAGCATGGATTAATTTTTCTGCGTCATTTTTGGACAGAAAATTTCTGATTTTTGCAATGTTACGTAGATGGAAAAAAGCTGTCCTTGAAACAGTCTTGATATGTTCTTCAAAAGAGAGATCAGGGTCCAGAGTAACGCCGAGGTCCTTCACAGTTTTATTTGAGACGACTGTACAACCATCCAGATTAATTGTCAGATTCAACAGAAGATCTCTTTGTTTCTTGGGACCTAGAACAAGCATCTCTGTTTTGTCCGAGTTTAAAAGTAGAAAGTTTGCAGCCATCCACTTCTTTATGTCTGAAACACAGGCTTCTAGCGAGGGCAATTTTGGGGCTTCACCATGTTTCATTGAAATGTACAGCTGTGTGTCGTCTGCATAGCAGTGAAATTTAACATTATGTTTTCGAATGACATCCCCAAGAGGTAAAATATATAGTGAAAACAATAGTGGTCCTAAAACGGAACCTTGAGGAACACCGAAATTTACAATTGATTTGTCAGAGGACAAACCATTCACAGAGACAAACTGATATCTTTCCGACAGATAAGATCTAAACCAGGCCAGAACTTGTCCATGTAGACCAATTTGGGTTTCCAATCTCTCCAAAAGAATGTGGTGATCGATGGTATCAAAAGCGGCACTAAGATCTAGGAGCACGAGGACAGATGCAGAGCCTCGGTCTGACGTCATTAAAAGGTCATTTACCACCTTCACAAGTGCAGTCTCAGTGCTATGATGGGGTCTAAAACCAGACTGAAGCGTTTCGTATACATTGTTTGTCTTCAGGAAGGCAGTCAGTTGCTGTGCAACAGCTTTTTCTAAAATTTTGGAGAGGAATGGAAGATTCGATATAGGCCGATAGTTTTTTTATAATTTCTGGATCAAGATTCGGCTTTTTCAAGAGAGGCTTTATTACTGCCACTTTTAGTGAGCTTGGTACACATCCGGTGGATAGAGAGCCGTTTATTATGTTCAACATAGGAGGGCCAAGCACAGGAAGCAGCTCTTTCAGTAGTTTAGTTGGAATAGGGTCCAGTATGCAGCTTGAGGGTTTGGAGGCCATGATTATTTTCATCATTGCGTCAAGAGATATAGTACTAAAACACTTTAGTATCTCCCTTGATCCTAGGTCCTGGCAGAGTTGTGCAGACTCAGGACAATGGAGCTTTGGAGGAATACCCAGATTTAAAGAGGAGTCTGTAATTTGCTTTCTAATGATCATGATCTTTTCCTCAAAGAAGTTCATAAATTTATTACTGCTGAAGTGAAAGCCATCCTCCATTTGCGAAGGCTGCTTTTTAGTTAGCTTTGCGACAGTATCAAAAAGAAATTTCGGATTGTTCTTATTTTCCTCAATTAAGTTGGAAAAATAGGATGATCGAGCAGCAGTAAGGGCTCTTCGATACTGCACGGTACTGTCTTTCCAAGCTAGTCGGAAGACTTCCAGTTTGGTGTGGCGCCATTTCCGTTCCAATTTTCTGGAAGCTTGCTTCAGAGCTCGTGTATTTTCTGTATACCAGGGAGCTAGTTTCTTATGACAGATGTTTTTAGTTTTTAGGGGTGCAACTGCATCTAGGGTATTGCGCAAGGTTAAATTGAGTTCCTCGGTTAGGTGGTTAACTGATTTTTGTCCTCTGACGTCCTTGGGTAGGCAGAGGCAGTCTGGAACGGCATCAAGGAATCTTTGGGTTGTCTGAGAATTTATAGCACGACTTTTAATGCTCCTTGGTTGGGGTCTGAGCAGATTATTTGTTGCAATTGCAAACGTAATAAAATGGTGGTCCGATAGTCCAGGATTATGAGGAAAAACATTTAGATCCACAACATTTATTCCATGGGACAAAACTAGGTCCAGAGTATGACTGTGGCAGTGAGTAGGTCCAGAGACATGTTGGACAAAACCCACTGAGTCGATGATGGCTCCGAAAGCCTTTTGGAGTGGGTCTGTGGACTTTTCCATGTGAATGTTAAAGTCACCAAAAATTAGAATATTATCTGCTATGACTACAAGATCCGATAGGAATTCAGGGAACTCAGTGAGGAACACTGCATATGGCCCAGGAGGCCTATAAACAGTAGCTATAAAAAGTGAGTGAGTAGGCTGCATAGATTTCATGACTAGAAGCTCAAAAGACGAAAACGTCATTGTTGTTTTTTTTTTTGTAAATTGAAATTTGCTATCGTAAATGTTAGCAACACCTCCGCCTTTGCCGGATGCACGGGGGGTATGGTCACTAATGTAACCTGGGGGTGAGGCCTCATTTAACACAGTAAATTCATCAGGCTTAAGCCATGTTTCAGTCAGGCCAATCACATCAAGATTATTATCAGTGATTAGTTCATTGACTATAACTGCCTTGGAAGTGAGGGATCTAACATTAAGTAACCCAATTTTGAGATGTGAGGTATCACAATCTCTTTCAATAATGGCAGGAATGGAGGAGGTCTTTATACTAGTGAGATTGCTAAAGCGAACACCGCCATTTTTAATTTTGCCCAACCTAGATCGAGGCACAGACACGGTCTCAATGGGGAAAGCTGAGCTGACTACACTGACTGTGCTAGTGGCAGACTCCACTAAGCTGGCAGGCTGGCTAACAGCCTGCTGCCTGGCCTGCACCCTATTTCATTGTGGAGCTAGAGGAGTTAGAGCCCTGTCTATGTTCGTAGATAAGATGAGAGCACCCCTCCAGCTAGGATGGAGTCCGTCACTCCTCAACAGGCCAGGCTTGGTCCTGTTTGTGGGTGAGTCCCAGAAAGAGGGCCAATTATCTACAAATTCTATCTTTTGGGAGGGGCAGAAAACAGTTTTCAACCAGCGATTGAGTTGTGAGACTCTGCTGTAGAGCTCATCACTCCCCCTAACTGGGAGGGGGCCAGAGACAATTAATCGATGCCGACACATCTTTCTAGCTGATTTACACGCTGAAGCTATGTTGCGCTTGGTGACCTCTGACTGTTTCATCCTAACATCGTTGGTGCCGACGTGGATAACAATATCTCTATACTCGCCAGTTTTAGCTTTAGCCAGCACCGTCTTTAGATTAGCCTTAACGTCGGTAGCCCTGCCCCCTGGTAAACAGTGTATGATCGCTGGATGATTAGTTTTAAGTCTAATACTGCGGGTAATGGAGTCGCCAATGACTAGGGTTTTCAATTTGTCAGAGCTAATGGTGGGAGCCGTCGGCGTCTCAGACCCCACAACGGGAGGAGTAGAGACCAGAGAAGTCTCGGCCTCCGACTCCGACTCGCTTAATGGGGAGAACCGGTTGAAAGTTTCTGTCGGCTGAATAAGCGACACCGGTTGAGCATTCCTACAGCGTTTCCCTCCAGAAGCCATGAGAAAGATGTCCGGCTGCGGGGACCGTGCGAGGGGGTTTATACTAACGTTACTATCTGTACTTACTGGTGGCACAGACGCTGTTTCATCCTTTCCTACACTGAAATTACCCTTGCCTAACGATCGCGTCTGAAGCTGGGCTTGCAGCACAGCTATCCTTGCCGTAAGGCGATCGTTCTCCTGTATATTATAAGTACAACGACTGCAATTAGAAGGCATCATGTTAATGTTACTTAGCTTCGGCTGTTTGAAGTCCTGACGAACCATGTCCAGATAAAACCTCCGGGGTGAAAAAGTTGAATGAAAAAAGTTGAGTGAGGGAAAAAGTAAAAATATACGGTAATGAAAAAGTAAAAAACCGTCAGGTATCAAAGTAAGATCGGCAACAAAAACAAGTCTGCAAGGGTTCTTGGTCAATGAAAAACTGCCCCAAAAGGTTCTTCAAAGAACTTGTTAGGGTTCTTTGGGTTCAAGGTGGGTTCATCGAGGAACCACCGTTGTTGCTGGACTTCTTCCGGGAACTTCGCAATTACAACTGAAAACGATGGTGACAAGTTTGAATGCGACAACAGTTAAAAAGGTTAAGTTGGGTTGATGTTTGGCTCTGAATATGTCTCGAAATCATTTATTATAATAATATAACATACTATTAATGAATAACGAAGACAATGATGGTTTTCTGTGAATATCTTCCATAACGTTACTATAGTTAATGAACGTAAATATTAGAAAGCCGGGTTTGAGCGTGGGCGTTGTATGAGCTACAGTACAGTACCGTTAGCTAGCTAGCTAACGTTATGTCCTAACTAGGCACAACTAGGTTTGGATTATTTCCTCAACTATATTCTTTTCCATATATTGTATATCGTTTCCATAAAGCCAACAACCGCTCTTATTCCTTCCCTTTCTCTAATGTATTTTGTAATAAAATTATCAAGTGTAGTAAGATCATTGCTTTACTTTACTAGGACTGGAGACCACAGCAGCGATTCTGCTCTTGCCCAACCTCTTCAACGAGGACCCGAGTGGCCTTTATGTCCATGACAAGGTATGTCTATACACCAATCATCTGTTTCTTCATTAACATAGGTGTGCATGCTTATATAAAACTACAGCTGAACATTTGTTCTGTTCTTTGTATGTGTATTAATCTTTTCTTACTTTTGTTGACATAGATTTCACCACTCTTCACTCCTTTACTGCACATCGGTGGAAATCCATTTCACCATGAGAGTGAAATCCCGCTGGCCTTTGATGGGGAGAACATCCACACCCTCGAGGACGTCCCCATGGGACTTGGAGCTCTGCTACGTCTGTATTTTTTATTTTCCCTTCAATTTCCCCAAAATGTCAGAAAAACACTTATGTTGTTAAGTTACTGTGTTCTGGGGATAAGAGAAGTTGGGGTGAAGTTACCAGGGCCGGTCATAAAGATGGAAAACTTCCTAACATAACTAAGTGGATACGATATACACACTAAAGCTGAAAAATCTGTATTTAGCATCAAGTCTACAATGTTGTTAGTTTACCTATGATTCATTTTCAATGTTGTTTTTATTTTACATCATTATTTCATAAATTCTAAATGTCATGAAAAGCACTATACAAAGTAAATGTATTATTTATTATGGTCTGACATGTCTGCAGAAATGTTTCAATTTTGTAATGTGTTTTGTTTGGTAAATGGTTTTGTAAATATTAATTCACATTTGTGGTGCCACTAAAAATAAACAATGAATTATTTAAATCAATATTGTCAATATTGTTATTAAAATATTTTTTTTATAAGGAGGGAGGGTGGACAGGGAGTTAAAAAAGGAACCCCAAAAGGTTCTTTGAGGAACCATGATAAGGGGTTCTTTGGAGAACTTATAGGGGTTCCCCCACAGTTTCAATTTGAAGAACCCCTACAGGATACTCCAGGAACCTTTACTTTTTAGAGTGTATATTGATAAAAGTCACCTTGTCCGAGAGACATTTACATAGTTATACAAAGCCCAATTTGGGATGAATATTTTAGGGCGAAATAGAGGCCACAGACAGACCTGATATCGACCATAATTCAACGTACTTTGACGTCATGTGCTGAGTGGGTGTGACCAAAGTTATTCTGTTTAGCTACACTTTGTAGTACATTTTTACACTATAATAAATGTTTCTGATGCCGCATCGGCCCGTTTTCAAAGGGAGTCGTTGGTTTGTAGGGGAAGTCGCTTGTAGGGGCAGGTTTCATCTGATTAACGGAACCAAAAAAATATGTTTGTTTCCCGGACAATTTTACATTTACATTTACGTCATTTAGCAGACGCTCTTATCCACAATGAACAATGACCATGGGATCCTCAACGGTTCTCTAACCTCCCAGAGACCACGGCAAAATCAAGCCTCCCAGGAACTATAGACCTTCCGCTGCTTTCTAAAATATCCTCACGCTTATTATCCACATCACAATCATCTGATTAAGAAAACTTCTATATGTTACTATCCAGACGACAGATTAAGACTCATTTCCACAACTCTCATATCACAGTCACACAACTCTCATATCACAGTCACACAACTCTCATATCACAGTCACAACTCTCATATCACAGTCACACAATGCTATTAATTTACATTTACGTCATTTAGCAGACGCTCTTATCCAAAGCGACTTACAAATTGGTGCAATCACCTTATGATATCCAGTGGAACAACCACTTTACAATAGTATATCTATATCTTTTTTGGGGGGGAGGGGGATTACTTTATCCTATCCCAGGTATTCCTTAAAGAGGTGGGGTCTCAGGTGTCTCCGGAAGGTGGTGATTGACTCCGCTGTCCTGGCGTCGTGAGGGAGCTTGTTCCACCATTGGGGTGCCAGAGCAGCGAACAGTTTTGACTGGGCTGAGCAGGAACTGTGCTTCCGCAGAGGTAGGGAGGCGAGCAGACCAGAGGAGGATGAACACAGTGCCCTTCTTTGGGTGTAGGGACTGATCAGAGCCTGAAGGTCCGGAGGTGCCGTTCCTCTCACAGCTCCGTAGGCAAGCACCATGGTCTTGTAGCAGATGCAAGCTTCAACTGGAAGCCAGTGGAGTGTGCGGAGGAGCGGGGTTACGTGAGAGAACTTGGGAAGGTTGAACACCAGACGGGCTGCGGCGTTCTGGATGAGTTGTAGGGGTTTAATGTTGTAGGGGTTTAAAGACGGGAGATGACAAGTGCCTGGATTAGGACCTGCGCCGCTTCCTGTGTAAGGCAGGGTCGTACTCTGCGAATGTTGTAGAGCATGAACCTACAGGATCGGGTCACCGCCCTGATCTTAGCGGAGAACGACAGGGTGTTGTCCAGGGTCACGCCAAGGCTCTTAGCACTCTGGGAGGAGGACACAATGGAGTTGTCAGCCGTGATGGCGAGATCATGGAACGGGCAGTCCTTCCCCGGGAGGAAGAGCAGCTCCGTCTTGCCAAGGTTCAGCTTGAGGTGGTGATCCGTCATCCACACTGATATGTCTGCCAGACATGCAGAGACGCGATTCGCCACCTGGTTATCAGAAGGGGGAAAGGAGAAGATTAATTGTGTGTCGTCTGCGTAGCAATGATAGGAGAGACCGTGTGAGGATATGTCAGAGCCAAGTGACTTGGTGTATAGCGAGAATAGGAGAGGGCCTAGAACTGAGCCCTGGGGACACCAGTGGTGAGAGCACGTGGTGCGGAGACAGATTCTCGCCACGCTCCCTGGTAGGAGCGACCTGTCAGGTAGGACGCAATCCAAGAGCGAGCCGCACCGGAGATGCCCAACTCGGAGAGGGTGGAGAGGAGGATCTGATGGTTCACAGTATCAAAGGCAGCAGATAGGTCTAGAAGGATGAGAGCAGAGGAGAGAGAGTTAGCTTTAGCAGTGCGGAGAGCCTCCGTGACACAGAGAAGAGCAGTCTCAGTTGAATGACCAGTCTTGAAACCTGTAGTTGTTGACATCAGAGGGATCGAGTGTAGATTTTTTGAGAAGGGGTGCAACTCTCGCACTCTTGAAGATGGAAGGGACGTAGCCAGCGGTCAAGGAATAGTTGATGAGCAAGGTGAGAAGGTCTCCGGAAATGGTCTGGAGAAGAGAGGAGGGGATAGGGTCAAGCGGGCAGGTTGTTGGGCGGCCGGCTGTCACAAGCCGCAAGGTTTCATCTGGAGAGAGAGGGGAGAAAGAGGTCAAAGCATAGGGTAGGGCAACATGAGCAGGACCAGCGGTGTCATTTGACTTAACAAACGAGGATCGAATGTCGTCCGCAGAGAGGGAGGAGGGGGGGAGGGAGAGGAGGATTCAGGAGGGAGGAGAAGGTGGCAAAGAGCTTCCTAGGGTTAGAGGCAGATGCTTGGAATTTAGAGTGGTAGAAAATGGCTTTAGCAGCAGAAACAGAGGAAGAAAATGTAGAGAGGAGGGAGTGAAAAGATGCCAGGTCCGCAATGAGGCTAGTTTTCCTCCATTTCCGCTCGGCTGCCCGGAGCTCTGTTCTGTGAGCTCGCAATGAGTCGTCAAGCCACGGAGCAGGAGGGGAAGACCGAGCCGGCTGGGAGGATAGGGGACATAGAGAGTCAAAGGATGCAGAAAGGGAGGAGAGGAGGGTTGAGGAAGCAGAATCTGGAGATTGGTTGGAGACTGATTGAGCAGAGGGAAGAGATGATAGGATGGAAGAGGAGAGAGTAGCAGGAGAGAGAGAGCGAAGGTTGCGACGGCGCAATACCATCTGAGTAGGGGCAGAGTGAGTAGTGTTGGAGGAGAACGAGAGGGAAAAGGATACAAGGTAGTGGTCGGAGACTTGGAGGGGAGTTGCAGTGAGATCAGTAGAAGAACAGCATCTAGTAAAGATGAGGTCAAGCGTATGGCCTGCCTTGTGAGTAGGGGGGATGGTAAGAGGGTGAGGTCAAAAGAGGAGAGGAGTGAAAAGAAGGAGGCAGAGAGAAATGAGTCAAAGGTAGACGTAGGGAGGCTAAAGTCACCCAGAACTGTGAGGGGTGAGCCATCCTCAGGAAAGGAACTTATCAAGGCGTCAAGCTCATTGATGAACTCTCCAAGGGAACCTGGAGGGCGATAATTGATAAGGATGTTAAGCTTGAATGGGCTAGTGACTGTGACAGCATGGAATTCAAATGAGGAGATAGACAGATGGGTCAGGGGAGAAAGAGAGAATGTCCACTTGGGAGAGATGAGGATTCCAGTGCCACCACCCCGCTGACCAGATGCTCTCGGGGTATGCGAGAACACGTGGCCAGACGAGGAGAGAGCAGTAGGAGTAGCAGTGTTTTCTGTGGTAATCCATGTTTCCGTCAGCGCCAAGAAGTCGAGGGACTGGAGGGTAGCATAGGCTGAGATGAACTCTGCCTTGTTGGCTGCAGACCGGCAGTTCCAGAGGCTGCCGGAGACCTGGAACTCCACGTGGGTCGTGCGCGCTGGGACCACCACGTTAGAGTGGCAGCGGTCACGCGGTGTGAGGCGTTTGTGTGGCCTGTGCAGAGAGGAGAGAACAGGGATAGACAGACACATAGTTGACAGACTACAGGAGAGGCTACGCTAATGCAAAGGAGATTGGAATGAAAATTAACTTAACTGGGGAAGCGAGAGCGCAGGGCCTCCCTCACTAACCATTCACTGAAACACTCAAATATAACTTTTCCAACTTCCACTTTAGAAATTATAATTGATGTAAACTACAGTGGTTCAATGTTTCCAGGAATAGGCTCAATCTATTCCCAAACATACCTAATCAATTAGTTGTTTTTCAACAAAAAAAATTACCTGCAGGAATATTTTCACATTTCAATCTCATGGTTAGTTCCTAGGATAATGCAACTCATACATTTACATCTGTCAATACTTCTTAAATGGGGTACAGGTTTAAAATAATTACAGGTTTAAAACAATTACAGGTGCACCTTACTATCTTATACTATATCACAAATGGTCTTACTTAGTAAATACAGATTCTAGTTTTCATCCAGTTCACACAGATAGCTGACTCAGCCTCAGATTCTCCTGATTGGGCCCTGTTTACACCTCCACACAGGAATACACACTCAGAGCCTCCTGACTGGGCCCTGTTTTCACCTCCACACAGGAATACACACTCAGAGCCTACGGGGCTTTTCTAAAAACTCTTTGTGTGTGTCGCTCACCTCTTTCTTTTTTTAAACTACGTTCGAGATGTGGTATCCACTCGGCTCGCTGCCCCTGGAGATGTACTGATGTATATACTATTCTGATGGTATCCACTTGGCTCGCTGCCTCTCAGATCAAAGGTGGGTCCATCTGCTCCGTTCCCGAAGTGTGGTCACCCTGAGATCCCAAGTTAGAGGGATCCCTCATGCATCATTTACCCAGGTCACCAGGAGCGGTCACCAAGTGAAGATTCACATCCCCAAATCTGGTTGTTAATTTCTTTAATATCAAATGAGGAGATACAAACTTATCATACAAGTCAGTTATTCTTAAACTAAATATTTATTCACTTATAAGGGAGCAGGTCAATACAACGTACACATATAAAGTGAATCAATTGAGTGCCCTACGATAATGATGGCTGGTGGACCCACGGGACAAAAGTACAAAGGTCTTTTATAGCCCTTTCAACCTACATGATGAACAACAGATGTATAGAACAGGTCACAAGGTTAAGATTTGTATGAAAGATACTTATAATTCTCAGCAGACAGTATCTACTGTAAAAACAGTACTCTTTGTGTAGAGACCATAGATAGGCATGTTGTTGGATCAGGGCCCAGTCCCCAATGTCATGCTCTAGTACATTTGGGTTGACACATCGGAGAATGAACCCTGATATTATAAAAGCAGGGCAACAACGTCAATATTATTGTACCCAAAAGATGTCAGTTGGTTACATAAATAATTATCATTACTAAATGTTACATGAAATGTAAATATGAAATACTTGGTTGCATAATCTTATTTTCAACAGCTTTTCAATTACATTTTGCTAGGTGGGATATCCCCAATGTCAAAACACAGTTTTAACGTTCCCAAATCAATAACCAATATGCAGAAACAGTTTGGGATAAATTGAAAACATAAACATAAAATGTGCTATATACACAAACATCTGCCACAATAATCATATTACTTGTATTTTTTTAAACAAGCACCTTATAAACTGCACAAGCACCAGAAATGCTCTAGTTTTGACAAGTAGCAATAAATCACTGATATCGATTAGGGGGGAAATCAGGTTGTACGTGCTGTTGAAACTAACACAACTAAAAAAACACATGGAAATGGGAGATATCTGTTAACTCACTGATTAGAGGTCAACCTGCAGAAGACAGTCAGCTACATTTTGGAGAGATGCATTTAAATGTAGGGGTCGCTAAACAAAGGAACGCAACACTTACTTGTCATCACTCATCAATATCATGCTAAAATCATTTGTGAGAGGAGGGAATAATGTGTACATCACTGGTTAGAGGACAACTTGTAGAAAACAGCTAGCTACATTTTGAAGTGTTGCATTTTGATTAAAGTGGGTCACCAACATGGTAAGTGTAACACAGCTCTTTTTGTGTTAGTCACTTTTTGTTAAATCACATAAGCAGTACTCTTTCATTTCAGAGCCTGGATTTTCCCCCTGAGGCTAATATCCATATCATGTTGAAATCAATAGAACAGGGGGCAAACGTTTAGGGTTCTACATTGTGACATCATTAAAATACTCCTACTACGATGTTAAAACATTCTACATTGTGACATTAATTCATTGATATCATGAAACAACTCCTTCATGTATTTTCTAAAATTTGACCAGAGATCTTTAATCAGATTATCTCTGGTCACAGCTAAGAGATTTCTCTCCTGTGTGTGTTCTCTGGTGTCGTACCAGGCTGTTTGACTGAGTAAAACTCTTCCCACATTGATAACAGCTATAAGGTTTATCTCCTGTGTGTGTTCTCTGGTGAATAGTCAGACTGCTAGATGTAACAAAACTCTTCCCACATTGACTACAGCTATAAGGTTTATCTCCGGTGTGTGTTCTCTGGTGTAAAGTCAGAGAGCCAGATGTAGTAAAACTCTTCCCACATTGATCACAGCTATAAGGTTTCTCTCCTGTGTGTGTTCTCTGGTGTAAAGTCAGAGAGCCAGATGTAGTAAAACTCTTCCTACATTGATCACAGCTATAAGGTTTCTCTCCTGTGTGTGTTCTCTGGTGAAAAGTCAGAGAGCCAGATCTAGTAAAACTCTTCCCACATTGATCACAGTTATAAGGTTTCTCTCCTGTGTGTGTTCTCTGGTGAAAAGTCAGAGAGCCAGATCTAGTAAAACTCCTCCCACATTGATCACAGCTATAAGGTTTCTCTCCTGTGTGTATTCTCTGGTGCACTGTCAGATGGCCAAATTGACCAAAACTCTTCCCACATTGACCACAGCTATAAGGTTTCTCTCCTGTGTGTGTTCTCTGGTGTGATATCAGGCTGGTTGAATGAGTAAAACACTTCCCACATTGATCACAGCTATAAGATTTCTCTCCTGTGTGGATTCTCTGATGAATTGTAATGCCTGATGAGGAGGTGAATCTCTTCCCACAGTCAGAGCAGCAGTGAGTTCTCTTCCCTGTGGATCTCTGCAGGTGTTTCTTGAGGTGTTCTGATCTGGAGAGACTCTTCTCTGCCTCGTCAGAATCATGAGGTTGTTGAGGCTCCCCAGAGGATCCACGATAGTCCCGTCTCTCTCCTGTGTGAACAACAAAGTCAGACAGATGGTTAAAGGCCCACAACAGCGGAAATCCACTGTAAAAGGTGATGCCAACAGCGTTGCCATGATGTTGTACAACAATTGAAGTCTGTAATGAACGTTAAAATGATTTGACAATTGTCTTAAAATGAGCAAGAACAGTCATATTTTAGTAGTAACATCGATGATTGTAGGCTAGAAATAAGTTATTCATGTTGTTGAAACTCTAAGCACTGTGCCAGACGACTTTTGGTCTCACATATAGGGCCCTTTCTGTCTTTCCTAAAAATTGCGGCAAGAGGGAGATGCACATGCAATTTGGTTGTAGAAACTCCTCCCTGCTAATGAGGAAACCGATAGTTATGGATGTACTATATCTGATTAGAGTAAAAATGGTGAGCAAAGTCTTTAGTTTTTCACAATGTATTCTGATGTGAATGGGGGAAAAGTCAGGGAAGTAACCTCCATTTCCAGGAAGATTACATTTACATTTTAGACATTTAGCAGACGCTCTTATGAGCGACTTACAGTAGTGAATGCATACATTTCATTTCATGCATTTTTTAAAATTATTATTTTTTATTTTTTGTACTGGCCCCCCGTGGGAATCGAACCCACAACCCTGGCGTTGCAGACACCATGCTGGCGTTGCAAACACCATGCTCTACCAACTGAGCCACGGGGAAGATTATGAGTGCATTTCACACTACTTTGGATTATAATTGTAAGGCTCGCTTGAATGTCCTGCTTAATATAATGTTTGCTAGAGTATTAAGAACCGTGTTAATGACAGTATCCATTTGTGTGTTGTTAATAAAGTTATGATTTTTTAAATGTATTTTTAATTAAATTTAGTTTTTCACCTTTATTTAACCAGGTAGGCCAGTTGAGAACAAGTTCTCATTTACAACTGCGACCTGACCAAGATAAAGCAAAGCAGTGCGGCAAAAAACAACACCACAGAGTTACTCATGGGATAAACAAACATAGTCAATAACACAATAGAAAACTCTATATACATTGTGTGCAAATGGAGTAAGGAGGCACGGCAATAAATAGGCCATAGTAGCGAAGTAATTACACATTTGGAAATTAACACTGGAGTGATGGATGTGCAGATGATGATGTGCAAGTAGAAATACTGGTGTGCAAAATAGCAAAAAAATGGGGATGAGGTAGGTAGTTGGATGGGCTATTTACAGATGGGCTGTGTAAAGCTGCATCGAGCGGTAAGCTGCTCAGACAGCTGATGCTTAAAGTTAGTGAGGGAGATATAAGTCTCCAACTTCAGCGATTTTAGCAATTCGTTCCAGTCATTGGCAGCAGAGAACTGGAAGGAAAGGCGGCCAAATAGGTGTTGGCTTTGGGGGTGACCAGTGAGATATACCTGCTGGAGCGCGTGCTATGGGTGGGTGTTGCTATGGTGACCAGTGAGCTGAGTTAAGGCGGAGCATTACATAGCAAAGACTTATAGATGACCTGGAGCTAGTAGGTTTGGCGACGAATATGTAGCGAGGGCCAGCCGACGAGGGCATACAGGTCGCAGTGGTGGGTGGTATATGGGGCTTTGGTGACAAAACGGATGGCACTGTGATAGACTGCATCCAGTTTGCTGAGTAGAGTGTTGGAGGCTATTTTGTAAATGATATCGGCGAAGTCAAGAATCGGTAGGAGAGTCAGTTTTACGAGGGTATGTTTGGCAGCGTGAGTGAAGGAGGCTTTGTTGCGAAATAGGAAGCCGATTCTAGATTTAAGTTTGGATTGGAGATGCTTAATATGAGTCTGGAAGGAGAGTTTACAGTCTAACCAGACACCTTGGTATTTGTAATTGTCCACATATTCTAAGTCAGAATCTTCCAGAGTAGCGATGCTAGTCGGGCGGGCGGGTTCGGGCAGCGATCGGTTGAAGAGCATGCATTTAGTTTTACTAGCGTTTAAGAGCAGTTGGAGGCCACAGAAGTAGTGTTGTATGGCATTGAAGCTCGTTTGGAGGTTTGTTAACACAGTGTCCAAAGAAGGGCCAGATGTATACAGAATGGTGTCATCTGCGTAGAAGTGGATCAAGGAATCACGCGCAGCAAGAGCGACATCGTTGATATATACAGAGAAAAAAGTTGGCCCGAGAATTGAACCCTGTGGTACCCCCAAAGAGACTGCCAGAGGTCCGGACAACAGGCCAGGTCGATGAAGACGGCTGCACAGTACTGTCTTTTATCAATGGCGGTTATGATATCGTTTAGTACCTTGAGCGTGGATGAGGTGCACCCGTGACCAGCTCGGAAACCGGATTGCACAGTGAAGAAGGTATGGTGGGATTCGAAATGGTCAGTGATCTGTTTGTTAACTTGGCTTTCGAAGACTTTAGAAAGGAAGGACAGGATGGATATAGGTCTTTAACAGTTTGGTTCTAGAGTGTCACCCCCTTTGAAGAGGGGGATGACTGCGGAAGCTTTCCAATCTTTAGGAATCTCGGACGATACGAAAGAGAGGTTGAACAGACTATAGGGGTTGCAACAATGGCGGCTGATAATTTTAGAAAGAGGGTCCAGATTGTCTAGCCCAACTGATTTGTACGGGTCCAGGTTTTGCAGCTCTTTCAGAACATCAGCTATCTGGACTTGGGTGAAGGAGAAGCGGGGGAGGCTTGGGCAAGTAGCTGCAGGGGGTGCGGAGCTGTTGGCCGGGGTTGGGGTAGCCAGGAGGAAAGCATGGCCAGCCGTAGAGAAATGCTTATTGAAAATCTCGATTATCGTGGATTTATCGGTGGTGACAGTGTTTCCTAGCCTCAGTGCAGTGGGCAGCTGGGAGGAGGTGCTCTTATTCTCCATGGACTTTACAGTGTCCCAAAACCTTTTGGAGTTAGAGCTACAGGATGCAAATTTCTGTTTGAAAAGGCTAGCCTTTGCTTTCCTAACTGACTGTGTGTATTGGTTCCTGACTTCTCTGAAAAGTTGCATATTGCTATTCGATGCTAGTGCAGTACGCACTTGATGTTTTTGTGCTGGTCGAGGGCAGTCAGGTCTGGAGTGAACCAATGGCTTTATATGTTTTTAGTTCTACATTTTTTGAAAGGGACATGCTTATTTAAGGTGGTGAGGAAATCACTTTTAAAGAACAACCAGGCATCCTCTACTGACGGGATGATGTCAATATCCTTCCAGGATACCCGGGCCAGGTCGATTAGAAAGGCCTGCTCGCAGAAGTGTTTTAGGGAGCGTTTGACAGTGATGAGGGGTGGTCGTTTGACCGCGGACCCATAATGGATGCAGACAATGAGGCAGTGATCGCTGAGATCCTGATTGAAAACAGCAGAGGTGTATTTGGAGGGCAAGTTGGTCAGGATAATATCTATGAGGGTGCCCATGTTTACAGATTTAGGGTTGTACTTGGTGGGTTCCTTGATAATTTGTGTGAGATTGAGGGCATCTAGCTTGGATTGTAGGATGGCCGGGGTGTTAAGCATATCCCAGTTTAGGTCACCTAACAGAACGAACTCTGAAGATAGATGGGGGGGCAATCGATTCACATATGGTGTCATGGGCACAACTGGGCGCTGAGGGGGGTCTGTAACAGGCGGCATCAGTGAGAGACATTTCTGGAGAGATTAATTTTTTTAAATTAGAAGCCCGAACTGTTTGGGCATAGACCTGGAAAGTATGACAGAACTATGCAGGCCATCTCTGCAGTAGATTGCAACTCCTCCCCCTTTGGCAGTTCTATCTTGACGGAAAATGTTGTCATTCGGGATGTATATTTCAGAATTTTTGGTGGCCTTCCAAATCCAAGATTTAGACACGGCAAGGACATCAAGGTTGCTAAAGCAGTGAGTAAAACAAACTTAGGGAGGAGGCTTCTGATGTTAACATGCATGAAACCAAGGCTTTTACGGTCACAGAAGTCAACAAATGAGAGTGCCTGGGGACACACAGGGCCTGGGTTAACCTTTATGTCACCCGAGGAACAGAGGAGTAGGATGAGGGTACGGCTAAAGGCTATCAGAACTGGTCGTCTAGTGCGTTGGGAACAGAGAATAAAAGGAGCAGATTTCTGGGCGTGGTAGGAAAGATTCAAGGCATAATGTACAGACAGGGGTATGGTAGGGTGCGGGTACAGTGGAGGTAAACCTAGGCGTTGAGTGACGATAAGAGAGGTTGCATCTCTGGAGGCACCAGTTATGCCAGGTGAGGTCACCGCATGTGTGGGAGGTGGGACAAAAGAGTTCTCTGAGGCATGTTGAGTGGGACTAGGGGCTCCGCAGTAAAATAAAACAATGATAACTACCCTAAACAACAGTATACAAGGCATATTGACATTAGAGAGACATAAAGCGAGGCATAGAGCAATCACAGGTGTTGATTGGGAGAGCTAGCTAAGACAACAACGGGTAAGACAACAGTTAATCAGCTAAGACAACAACAACAGGTAAAATGGCGATGAATGGACAGAGAGGGTCGGTTAACTACACACAGGGCCTGAGTTCGAGGCTGGGGTCGACAGATAAACAAAATAAACAAAATGGAGACCAGTGATTAATGAACAGTCCAGCAGGCATCAGCTATGTAGCCAAGTGATCATAGGGTCCAGTGAACAGCAATATATGAAACAGGGAAGCCGTTAGGTAGTCATTACTACGCTAGCCAGGAGATGCACCTGGCTCGAGGCTAACTGGTGCTAACTTCGGGACAAGGCCTTCACCTACATCCTGCAAAGGCCGGTTGAGGGCACATCGGATGGAATTACGTCGGCAGACCAGTCGTGATGGATCGGTGGAGCTCCGTGTTGACAAAGGGTCCAGGCCAATTGGCAAAAGAGGTATTGTAGCTGGAGTAATTTTGTTTGCTAGCCGGGAGAAGGACCTGGCTCAAGGCTAACTGGTGCTAGCTTCGGGACAAGGCGTTAGCCACTATAGCCAATCTGGTGCAAAGGTCCAGAGCTTACGGCAGGAATCCGGTGATGTAGTGGCTTCTAGTGGTCTTAGTGAAGAGTCTGGGAGGCATCAGCTGTGTAGCCGAGTGATCATAGGGTCATAGGGTCCACTGAGCAGGCCGGGAGATGGGCCTGGCTCAAGGCTAGCACTCGGTAGTAGCTAGCTAGCTGCGATTATCCGGTGTAATGGTCAGTTTGTCACCGAAAACACACAAACTTTTACAGATGCACAATAGAGAGCATCCTGTCGGGCTGTATCACCGCCTGGTATGGCAGCTGCTCCGCCCATAACCGAAAGGCTCTCCAGAGGGTAGTGAGGTCTGCACCACGCATCACCAGAAACTTTAGGAGCATAACATCAGAATTTACGAAGGCAAGCAGCAGCGGGAGGAGTAGGCTAAAGAAGAGGGTTTTTTCTGATGTTAGGCTATCTTGTTTCAGAGGGGTGTCATCAATAGCCCATAATGACAAAGTGAAAACAGTTAAAAAAATATATATATCTTATTTACTTAAGTATTCAGACCTTTTGCTATGAGACTCAAAATTGCTTTCAGGTGCCTCTTGTTTAAATTACTCATCCTTGAGATGTATCTACAACTTGTTCGGAGTCCACCTGTGGTAAATTCAATTGATTGGATATGATTTGGAAGGCACACACCTGTCTATATAACGTCCCAGAGTTGACAGTGCATGTCAGAGCAAAAACCAAGCCATGAGGTCGAAGGAATTGTCTGTAGAGCTCCGAGACAGGATTGTGTCGAGACACAGATCTGGGGATGGGCACCAAAAATAATTATGCAGCATTGAAGGTCCCCAAGAACACAGTGGCCTCCATCATTCATAAATGGAATACTCTTCCAAGAGCTGGTCACCCGGCCAAACTGAGCGATTGGGGGAGAAGGGCCTTGGTCAGGGAGGTGACCAAAAACCTGATGGTCACTCTGACAGAGCTCCAACGTTCATCTGTGGAGATGGGAGAACCTTCCAGAAGGACAACTATCTCTGCAGCACTCCACCAAGCAGACCTTTATGGTAGAGTGGCCAGACAGAAGCCACTCCTCAGTATAAAGCATATGACAGCCTGCTTGGAGTTTGACAAAAGGCCCCTTAAGACTCTAAGACCATGAGAAACAAGATTCTCTGGCTTGATAAAACCAAGATTGAACTCATTGGCATGACTGCCAAGAGTCACGTCTGGAGTAAACCTGGCACCATCCCTACGGTAAAGCATGGTGGTGGCAGCATCATGCTGTGGAGATGTTTTTCAGCAGCAGGGACTGGGAGACTAGTCCGGAAAGTATTATGTGAAATTATTTTGATGTGATATTTAAATATTGTGTGAAATTATTTTGATGTGATATGAAAGTACAGCAATTTATGTTTCTAGAAACGTATCGAGATTGAGAATCTATTCATATTTGGATGGAATATTTGACTATTTTAGCTGCCAGAGCCAGTCTACCTCTGAAAATAACATACAGTCCTTGGACCTTGAGGAGTAACGGGGGCAGCAATCAGCAGTAGAAACAATAACAAAGCGTACTCCCTGCCCGTTTTGGTAAAAAGCTGAGGGATGGGGCTGGAGAAATGTAACCATCCATGATATCAACATTCTAGTTTTAACCATGTTTTGAGGATATACAGTGTTTGTTTATATTTACTGAAAAACATTGGAATAAAAAAAGCTTCTATTTTGGGTTCTGATGGGGTACGACTGTTGAACTAATCTCATGAGGCATTTATACGTTAATTCTTCAAGAAACAGATGGGTACATATCATTAATGTATAAGTCCCAAAATGGATGTAACAACTACTGATTGCCCCTTTAAGAGAACATATTGGGCTAATCTAATAGGAGATATTGAGGACTACAGTATTTCAGGCATTGTCATTGGATGCATTTGATCAATTGTTAACGTTTTGTTGATGGTCCACTCTTGATGTTCTACACATTACAGTGTAGCTTCAGCCATTCCTACAGAACAACATTAAAGTGTAGAACCCCTTTACTGCATATTGGTTCAACGACTGCAGAGACGGTACTTACTGATGTTAATCAGATCTCCAACCTCTTCTTCCTGCAATGTGACAGTCATCTCCCCCTCCTCCTCTTTCACTCCAAAAACTCCATCCTCCTCTTTCTCCTCTTCTTTTACTGTAGCATCCTCCTCCTCTTTCACTCTGAATGCGTCTTCCTCTTCTTTCACTGAAACGTCTTTCTCTTCTTCTTTCACGGTAACATCCTCACCCTCTACTTGTTTTTGTATTGTAACATCGTTCTCTTCCTTCTCCTCCTCTTTCACGACAGCTTCTTTTTCCGTCCAGCAGACCTCCTCTTCCTTAGCAGGAGGAGAGTAGCTTAGTGAACTCATGGTCGGGGATGTTAGCTAGTTAGCATTAGCGACTAGCTTAGTTCTAAGCTAACTTAGCAAACCAGCTAGCTGACAAACAACGTAAAAATATAATTAAATGGGCCAACAAGTACATACGACAGAAGTGTGTTTAATACACAGCGACTAATATACACCAAACCAGTGTAAAGAGCGTGAATGTTGTAGCTATGTTTGCTAGAAAGCTACCGAGGTGTCTGACTAGCTGTTGTTGTTGAAGGAGCGTCCCGTCCACTAGATTATACGTCACACTGGCACATCGCCTGAACCTAAAAGACGCACATCGCCATCTGCTGACTGGAGTGGGCAACGCAGTTGAGGAACCAAACGTTTATTTTTCATTTATTTCATAAAAGGTTAATATTATATTAAGTCGTTCAAAGAGAAGCATGTGTTGATTGATTCGTGTTTAATGAGTGAGAATTTAAAACAAACTTTACACTCACTACATATTTGCATTGAACCATACTTCTGACATGGATCATTTTGACCCCAGAGGCATATCTTTTACCATAGCCAAAATGTGGTTTATTCAATTCTTCCAATTTTTCATGACTTTGTCAATCAACTGGTTGTTAATAAATCAAAATCATGGTTTAGTGTTTCTGTATCAAAATGGACTTTTGACTTATTCAAATCCTTTGGAGTCATTTTGACCCCAGCCAAAAGCACCTTTGATAAATAGGATATTTATTTCAAATCAAAATCACATTTTATTGGTCACATACACGTGTTTAGCAGATATTATTGCGGGTGTAGCGAAATGCTTGTGTTTCTAGCTCCGACAGTACAGTAATATCTGACAAGCATTGTCTAACAATTTCACAACATATACCCAAAACACACAAATCTAAGTATTTTAATCTAGGTTTCTCTGTAGTCATGATTCATCCCACCAGAGGGTGGAGGGGCACCTGTACTTACTAATGTATTTACTTAAGTATTCAGACCCTTTGCTATGAGACTTGAGATTGAGCTCAGATGCATGCTGATTCCACTAATCATCCTTGAGATGTTTCTAGAACTTGATTGGAGTCCACCTGTGGTAAATTCAATTGATTGGACATGATTTGGAAAGGCACACACCTGTCTATAAAAGGACCCACAGTTCACAGTGCATGTCAGAGCAAAAACTAAGCCATGAGGTCAAAGGAATTGTCCGTAGAGCGCTGAGACAGGATTGTGTCAAGGCACAGATCTGGGGAACGGTACCAAAAAATGTCTGCAGCATTGAAGGTCCCCAAGAATACAGTGGCCTCCATTATTCTTAAATGGAAGAAGTTTGGAACCATCAAGACTCTTCCTAGAGCTGGCCACCCGGCCAAATTGAGCAATCAGGGGAAAAGGGCCTTGGTCAGGGAGGTGACCAAGAATCCGATGATCACTCTGACAGAGCTCCAGAGTTCCTCTGTGGAGATGGGAGAACCTTCCAGAAGGACAACAATCTCTGCAGCACTCCACCAATCAGGCCTTTATGGTAGAGAGGCTAGATGGAAGCCACTCCTCAGTAAAAGGCACATGACAGCTAAAAGGCACCTAAAGACTCTCAGTCCATGAAAAACAAGATTCTCTGGTCTGATTAAACCAAGCTTGAACTCTTTGGCCTGAATGCCAAGTGTCACGTCTGGAGGAAAATTGGCACCATCCCTACGGTGAAGCATGGTGGTGGCAACATCATTACTGTGGAGATGTTTCTCAGCAGCAGCGCAAATTGTCCCCTGATATTGGTGTAATTTATCACCCATTTTGTCTGTATGAAAGTTCATTTCCCCTCAGGCACACACATTAGTTCTTTGCTATTATGAAGGTAATTTGTGTAGTATGTACTTTTCCCCACTACTCTTTACATTGCTTATGCATATTCGGTGGCCTGACTGCATCTAGACTATGTCAAAGGACCATCCTGTTAGATTTGAACCTAATGCAGCTTGGAGTGATCGGATGACAGAAGTCAAATTTAGGTGCCAGGTGTAACTGAGACCCTAGATGCTCCATATGTATTACTGATAGTGTTTTATAGAATATGACAAAATGTGATTGTATTGCAGGGAATTTATCATTTTCAACTAATGTACTGGGTTCGTTGAAAAGTGATACTAAACCTACATACCATGCACTATTTTAACATAGTGGAAGACAAATTTAAATTATACTGTTTTTAATACTAAGATGGATGAAGCTATGTGTTGCTTTTGCACAGATTTGTTCATTGGTTTTGTAAGGGTCTGTTGATTAATCAGTCATTGGGTTCATTTATTTTACAATATGTTCAAATCAAGCTTCATACAGCACATTTCAGACATGGATGCAACACAATGGCTTCAAAGAACGAAACAAAAACATCGAAAATAAACATTTGCTACACAAACATAAGAGGATAAAAAAACAATAACTGAAAGACTAATGAGCATTCTAATTCATTTTAAGGAAATGCAAGTGATTAAAATATGAAAAATTGGATGCAATATCCAAACCAAAATATAAGCTTGTTCTACTACATTGTTTGTTGTTACGTTTCCCAGCAAGAAAAATCTAAAATGTTGCTCAAACAGAAGAGGAACTAACAAAGAGTCACTGACAACAACCACAACTAAACAGGTGGGGTTTTAGGAGGGGTTCTGAAAGACACTATGGGGGTGTCCACTGAAAGTTGACTAGTAACAACAACTGGGACCTAAAAGACACCCACCATGAGACCCACTAAATCTGCCCAAGAAGAGACAAACAAAAGAAAAACCCACACCAAACTTAAAGACAGGAAGCAAACCAAAAAGGTGGAGCAACTAAAGGTGTTGACTCTCCACATGTATCAAGACAACTGGAGCACTGGGCCAGACACTCTTAAATAGAACCTGGACCAACTCAGGTGAAACACCTTCCCACTAACGAGATGGACAAGCCAGCACAGGTGTAACACATACTGACTAACGAGGTGACACCAATCAGTGCGTCCTACGTGCTAACGGAGCTAGACGTGTTAACGAGCTAGACGTGCTAACGAGCTAACGATTGTACTGGTCTCCACCCAAGTTCGCGGGGAAATCGCGGTCTTTTCCTTATTGCAGTAAAAGTTCTCAGTGAGGAAACAATACCGTATCACACTCGTGATTATTTCTCCGCTTTTTCAGGTACGTTATTGATGATAAAACAGAGTCATTTAAATGTAATAACTCGCTAACATGTCAAGAGTGTTTAAGGTGTGTCTTAGTAACATCTTGAGGAAGTTAGAGTTAAGTTTGCAGAGAGTAATATGAGTCCTGCTCGGTTGCAGCGAAGGCTTCGTACTGAGAGTAGCTGCCATTTTATGTCGATCGTGAATGAACATGTGCGTTGTTAATAAGATATTTTGCGGTGTTATTTGTATAATGGTTTTTCAAATACTTTATTGACTGTTGATAAATTGAGTTATGGTTTACTGAGTTAAAGCTTTGTGCTTGACAGTTATATTGAAATTAGTGTATGTTTCAGTGAATTACAGTGTATACTGTTGTGACTTGAATAAGCCTTGTACCCTACAACACTAGCTCTTTCCTGTAGATCTGTTTTGTAAAATGTGTTACTTTGGTAAAATGATTGCAGTAAAAGTTCTGTGAGGAAACAATACCGTATCACACTCGTGATTATTTCTCCCCATTTTCAGGGGCGTAACATTTTTGGAGGCTCCGCTGAGATGGCTGCTCAGATGTCCAGTTTCCACATCCTGGTCGCTGAATTCCGAGCCAGCTAAATCCCCACATAACAACTCAGGCAGGCTGCAGTGAGGAATGTGTTGCTGTTCGAGGAGAGCTGGAAGTTGGTGGTTAAGTACGTGTCAGCTGAGGCCATTGATCGACCATCAGAGACAGTAAGGACCATCTAATTCAGAGTCAACTCCTGCACAGTAAAAGTTCCTCCTGTTCTGTCAACATGATGACCGCCTTGGAAGAACTACAGGAAGAGGTAGTAGGAGAATTGCACACCCTGACTAAAGACAAGTTACTAGAGTTATGTGATTTCCTTGACATCTCAGGCGAACAGAGAAGAGATGTTCAAGACAAATCCCGCATATCATTGATGACTCACATTATGATGTTCCTTGAAAGAGAGGAAGTTGCAGAGTTAGAAGATGGCGGCATGTCGGAATTGTTTTTACTTAAAGACAAAATGACAGAGATGATCAGTGGCATAGATAACAAAACAGGGCAAACTGACCATGATATTGAAACAGCCGGAACACATCACAGAATAGAGGAACTGAGAACTGCAACCCCACAACAAGGGGTGGGAACTGAGCAGATTACTGCAGCCAAAGCCAGTGATTCTCTGCGTCAGCCCCAACCCCATGCTAATCTTCAGGGAGCGTGCCGCTCTCACCCAGTGCACAGCCCAGCTCATACTGGCGCAAAGAGTTTAACATTTCTGGTCAGATAGGTGAACCGGGCCAGAAAGATAAACTGATTTTTTTTCCAGCCTTGCCCATCAGATCGAGAATGGACTTAACCTGTTATGGCTAGGGGGCAGTATTTTCACGGCTGGATAAAAAACGTACCCGATTTAATCAGAATATTAGTCCTGCCCAGAAACTAGAATATGCATATAACTAATAGCTTTGGATAGAAAACACTACAAAGTTTCTAAAACTGTTTGAATGGTGTCTGTGAGTATAACAGAACTCATTTGGCAGGCCAAAACGTGAGAAGATTCTGTACAGGAAGTACCCTGTCTGACCATTTCTTGAACTTCTTTGCCATCTCTATCCATTACAAAGGATCTCTGCTCTAACGTGACACTTCCTACGTCTTCCATGGGCGCTCAGAGCCCGGGAAAAAGCTGAATGACGTAATTCAAAGCCCTGGCTGAAACACACGAGCGCTTTTGCTAAGTGGTCTATCAGAGGACAAAGGGCTTAGGCTCGTGCACTGGCCGCCCCCGTCTTTGTGTTTTTCCCTCTATTTGCCGAAACACAGATTCCCGGTCGGAATATTATCGCTTTTTTTACGAGAAAAATGGCATAAAAATTGATTTTAAACAGCGGTTGACATGCTTCGAAGTACGGTAATGAAATATTTAGAAATCTTTTGTCACGAAATGCGCCATGCGCGCGACCCTTATTTACCATTCGGATAGTGTCTAGAACGCACAAACAAAACGCCGCTGTTTGGATATAACGATGGATTATTTTGGACCAAACCAACATTTGTTATTGAAGTAGAAGTCCTGGGAGTGCATTCTGACGAAGAACAGGAAAGGTAATCAAACTTTTCTAATAGTAAATCTGATATTGGTGAGTGCTAAACTTGGTGGGTGTCTAAATAGCTAGCCCTGTGATGCCGGGCTATCTACTGAGAATATTGTAAAATGTGCTTTCACCGAAAAGCTATTTTAAAATCGGACATATCGAGTGCATAGAGGAGTTCTGTATCTATAATTCTTAAAATAATTGTTATGTTTTTTGTGAACGTTTATCGTGAGTAATTTAGTAAATTCACCGGAGGTTTGCGGGGGGTATGCTAGTTCTGAACGTCACATGCTAATGTAAAAAAGCTGTTTTTTGATATAAATATGAACTTGATTGAACAAAACATGCATGTATTGTATAACATAATGTCCTAGGGTTGTCATCTGATGAAGATCATCAAAGGTTAGTGCTGCATTTAGCTGTGGTTTTGTTTTTTGTGACATTATATGCTAGCTTGAAAAACGGGTAGTCTGATTATTTCTGGCTGGGTACTCTGCTGACATAATCTAATGTTTTGCTTTCGCTGTAAAGCCTTTTTGAAATCGGACAGTGTGGTTAGATTAACGAGAGTCTTGTCTTTAAAATGCTGGAAAATAGTCATATGTTTGAAAAATTGAAGTTTTCGGATTTTAGAGGAATTTGTATTTCGCACCACGCCCATCATTGGATATTGGAGCAGGTGTTCCGCTAGCGGAACGTCTAGATGTAAGAGGTTAACAGAGGCTATCCTGAGGTAGAAATAGTAGACGCAGTAGTCAGGGCTATTTCTCCAGGCTCACAGCTACGCAGTTACTTGGAAGGTAAACCCCAGCTAACTCTTCCCACACTTAGATATATCCTGCGTTCCCACTTTCAAGAGAAGAGTGCAACAGAGCTTTACAAACAGCTAGCTTCAGAAGCACAGCATAGCAAGGAGATCCCTCAAAGCTTCCTGATGCGCGTCTTAGATTTGAGGCAGAAAGTACTGTTTGCATCCCAGGAGTCAGAATTAGGGCTTAAGTATGACCCTGCTCTAGTCCAGCGCATGTGTTTACACACAGTCCTTACAGGTCTCCAGAGTGACAGTATCAGGATAGACATGCAGCCTCTTCTGCTAGATAGCGAAACATCAGATGAGGTTTTGCTAGAGAAGCTTAATATTGCTTGTGCTAATGAGATAGAAAGACGAAACAAAAAGCGGTTTAATGCCCCACAGTCTGCTACAACGGTAAGTGTAGTCCAGTTAGAAGATACGCCATCTGCAAAGTGTCCTGTGAAGGAAGCCAAAGCTAAGATACCCGCAGAACTGTTAACCTCTCTAGGGTATGTGGGACGAAATCGTCCCACCTACTCAACAGCCAGTGGAATCCCGTGGCGCGTTATTCAAATACCTTAGAAATGCTATTACTTCAATTTCTCAAACATATGACTATTTTACACCATTTTAAAGACAAGACTCTTGTTAATCTAACCACACTGTCCGATTTCAAAAAGGCTTTACAACGAAAGCAAAACATTAGATTATGTCAGCAGAGTACCCAGCCAGAAATAATCAGACACCCATTTTTCAAGCTAGCATATAATGTCCCATAAACCCAAACCACAGCTAAATGCAGCACTAAGCTTGGATGATCTTCATCAGATGACACTCCTAGGACATTATGTTATACAATACATGCATGTTTTGTTCAATCAAGTTCATATTTATATAAAAAAGCTGCTTTTTACATTAGCATGTGACGTTCAGAACTAGCATACCCACCGCAAACTTCCGGTGAATTTACTAAATTACTCACGATAAACGTTCACAAAAAACATAACAATTATTTTAAGAATTATAGATACAGAACTCCTTTATGCAATCGCTATGTCCGATTTTAAAATAGCTTTTCGGCAAAAGCACATTTTACAATATTCTGAGTAGATAGCCCAGCCATCACGGGCTAGCTATTTTGACACCCACCAAGTTTGGCCCTCACCAAACTCCGATTTACTATTAGAAAAATTTGATTACCTTTGCTGTTCTTCGTCAGAATGCACTCCCAGGATTTCTACTTCAATAACAAATGTTGGTTTGGTTCCAAATAATCCATAGTTATGTTAAAATATCCTCTGTTTTGTTCGTGCGTTCAAGACACTATCCGAAGGGTGACACGCCTGACGCGTTTCGTGACAAAAAAAATCTAAATATTCCATTACCGTACTTCGAAGCATGTCAACCGCTGTTTAAAATCAATTTTTATGCGATTTTTCTCGTAAAAAAGCTATAATATTCCGACTGGGAAACCCTGTTTTCGTTCAAAGATGAAAAAATAAAAACATGGTGTCGCCTCGTGCACGCGCCCCAGTCTCATTGTTCTCTGATCGACCACTTACAAAATGCGCTACTGTTTTTCAGCCAGGGCCTGCAAAGGCATCATTCAGCGTTTTGCCGCCTTCTGAGAGCCTATGGGAGCCGTAGCAAGTGTCACGTTACAGCAGAGATCCTCAGTTTTCAATAAAGAGAGTGTAGAAGCCCAAGAAATGGTCAGAGAGGGAGCTTCCTGTAAGGAATCTTCTCAGGTTTTTGCCTGCCATATGAGTTCTGTTATACTCACAGACACCATTCAAACAGTTTTAGAAACTTTCGGGTGTTTTCTATCCAAAGCCAATAATTATATGCATATTCTAGTTTCTGGGCAGTAGTAATAACCAGATTAAATCGGGTACGTTTTTTATCCGGCCGTGCAAATACTGCCCCCTAACCTAGAGAGGTTAACCAACAGTGTTGATCATGCCCTCTCGAACCGGGATGCGTGGGGATGGGCAGCGATGACTCCATGACCATGGACTCGTCCTTGCTAGGACATTGTGAGGCATAATGGTCTGGAGAATGACATTTATAACACCGACCCTGCTGTGTGGGGGATGACTTCTCCCACCTCCGGAGGGGGTTTGGAGGTTTCGGTGGCGGACGTGCCGGGGCGAGTCGTGGTACGGGATTTGCAGAATCCTTCCGTTCCTTCTTGTCCCCTTTTAACAACTCCCCTGTAGATCGGTATGTTTCCACCGCCTGGGCTATGTCGTCGGCTGACAACGGGTTGGTTTGACCCACAACCCTTTTTAAGTCACTGGGTAATTCCCTCAATATCTTGTCCACAACGAGGGTCACAATTACATGTCCTACTCCCTTTCCGGGTTCCAGTCACTGTTTCCACTGGTGCTATCATGGGCTGGAGTCCGTTCTGCCACGGCCATTGTCTGAATTCGGCACAACCTGCCCCGGGAAGGCTTCCTGGGTCCTCATAGGTGGTTACGGACCTCTCCGTCATTCATGAAGAGTACCGGGACCTCTGGGAGGTTTTGAACAAGTCCCGGTCCACTTCCCTTCCGCCGCACCACCCCTATGACTGCGGGATTGACCTTCTCCCTAGCACCCCGCTGCCCCGGGGACGTCTGTACTGGTTGGCGGGACCAGAGACGAAGGCTATGGAGAACTACATTGGGGAATCTCTAGCTACAGGATTTATCCATCCCTCTTCCCCTCCCACTGACGCAGGCTTGTTCTTCATGGATCAGACCCTGTACCCGTGCATTGACTACAGGGGACTCAATGTCATTACTGTTAAGAACCGATATCCGCCACCACTCATTTCCTCGCCCTTCAAGCATTTCCAGGTGGAAACTGTATTCTCCAAGCTGGATCTACGAAACGCCTACCACCTGGTGGGGATACGAGAGGGGGACGAGTGGAAGACTGCCTTCAACATGGCCAGCGCCCACTAAGAATATCTGGTCATGCACTTTAGCAATTTCCATCGCTCCACATTCCCTTTCTGGGCTACATGATCTCTGCTGGGAGTGTCCAGATGTATCCCGAGAAAGTGAATGCGGTGGTGGATTGGCCTCCGCCTACATCCAGGATGCAGCTGAACACCTCCTGGGGTTAGCCAACTTTTATCGCCGCTTTATCTACGATTACAGCATCCTTGCCTCCCCCTGTCTGCCCTCACCTCTACCAAGGTTCAGTTCACGTGGTCCACGGCCGCTGACCGGGCGTTCCGGGACCTGAAATAGCGATTCACCACAGCTCTGATCTTGGTTCATCCGGACCCTTCCTGTCAGTTTGTGGTGGAGGCAAATGCTTCTGATGTCAGAGTGGGGGCTGTTCTGTCGCAACGTTCTGCCCTGGATTGGAAGTTGCATCCTTGCGCTGCCTTCTCCCACCGCCTCAACGCCACAGACGAATAATGATGTGGGGAATCGGGAGCTTCTATCAGTGAAGATGGCAATGGAGGCACTGGCTTGAAGGGGCGGAGCATCCGTTCATTGTGTGGACAGACAACAAAAATCTGAAGTATCTCCGCAACGCCAATCACCTCAACTCCAGGCAACTGAAATGGGCACTGTTTACCCAGTTCTACTTCCCCCTACTACCAGCCAGGGTCCAAGAACGTCAAGCCAGATGTTTTGTTTCACCGCTATAACCCCATGGCTAGCACCCCGGAGCCCGAGACAATCCTTCCTACCTCTTGCCTGGGGACGGCACTCAGCTGGGGTATAGGGGAACAGGTCCGGGAGGTGCAGCGGTCGTAGCCGAAACCTGGGGGGGTCCAGATAACCAGATGTTCGTGCCTGAGGTTGTCCACTACGCGGTCCTGGAGTGGGCCAATTCCTCCAGGCTAGCCTGTCACACTCACCGTCCCTGGTCCAACATATCCCTGGATTTCGTCACGGGTCCCCCCCCCCCGGTCTGAGGGCTACACTGCCATCCTGACTGGTCGACTGGTTATCCAAAGCAGCCCACTTCATTCCTCTCCCCAAACTACCCTTGGCCAAGGAGACGGCCCAGCCCATGGTGTAGCACGTCTTCCGGATCCATGGACTGCCCGTGGACCTGGTCTCCGACCGGGGGCCTCAGTTCTCATCCCGGGTCTGGAAGGCATTCTACGCCCTCATTGGATCGTCGGCCAACCTGTCCTCTGGGTTCCACCACCAGTCCACTGGCAAGTGGGAGCGAGCAAACCACGATCTAGAGACTACTCTGCACTGCCTGGTCTCCGCCAACCCCACCACCTGGAGCTAGCAGCTGGTGTGAGTCGAGTATGCCCGCAACACCCTTCCCTGCTCTGCCATGGGCCCATCTCCGTTCGAGTGTTCCCTGGGGTATCAGCCTCCGCTCTTCCCCGAGCAGGAGGAAGAGGTCGGCATACCTTCTGCCGAGATGTTTGTCCGCCGCTGTCGTCTAACCTGAAGGAGAGCCCGATTGGCCCTCCTCAATACCACCTCAAGGTATCGAAGACAAGAGGATTGCTATCGGACCACAGCTCCCCAGTATCGGCTAGGGCAGAAGGTATGGCTGTCCACCCGGGATCTGCCACTCCGGGGGGATCTTGCAAACTCTTCCCCCCCAGGTTATTGGCCCATTTCTCATCTCCAAGATTATTAGGCCCTCTGCTGTTTATCTTCTGTTGCTCCGTACTCTTCGTATACATCCCACCTTTTAATGTGTCCTGAGTTAAAACCATGTCTCACAGCTCTTTGTCTCCTGTTTCTGACCTCTGCCTACCCAGAACCTGAGCCTACCTGCGGTCTGGTACCGTTGCCACACCTCTGGTTACTGACCCCTGCCTGCCTTGTACTGTCAAATCAAATCTTATTAGTCACATGCGCCGAATACAACAGGTGTAGACCTTACAGTGAAATGCTGAATAAAACAGGTGTAGACCTTACAGTGAAAGGCTTACTTACGAGCCTCTAACCAACTCTGCAGTTTCAAAAAAGACAGATAAGAGTAAGAGAAAAGTAATTAAAGGGCAACATTAAAATATAACAATATATACAGGGGATGCCGGTACAGGGTGAATGTGCGGGGGCACCAGTTAGTTGAGGTAGTATGTACATGTAGGTAGAGTTAACTAAAGTTACTATTGCTTGCCCCTGTGAGTATTAAACTATTGTTTCATTGACGTGGTCTGCATCTGGGTCTTACCTTCATACCTGATAAATATGGTAAGATTTGCCAAGTGGAGGGCGAGCTTTGTACGCATCTGTGTGTGGAGTAAAGCTGGTCTCGAATTTGTTTCCCTCTGGTTGTGCATTTAACATGCTGATAGAAATTAGGTGACTTTATTTTTTTTTGAAAAACACATATGTCTTTGTTGCAACCAATTAAATTACCTCCTACAGTACATTTGCTACTTCTCCCTTAAATTGAAAGGAACAGGTAATGTGTGAAAACATTAAGGTAACAGAAAAACTTTAAAAATATCAAAGGCATGTTGGAATTTGAAAACTATTTTTACTCAGTACTTTGTCATTTATATACTTGTAGGTTTTTTATTTATTTTCCAATTTAATTTTTTAGTTTTTCAACCAACAAAACACATTCCACATTCATAGATGTGACAGACTTAAAACATATATTATTTATAAAAACTAACAATAATAATAAAGAGAAATATATATATATAAGATGAATTATTCAAATAGAAATTATATATATATATAAGACTTGCAGCAGCAGTATCAAGGTTCTTATTAGCTATTTCCAGCCTAAGCTGAGACGACGAGCAAATCTTTAGTTTTTACAGCACCTTACACAACATGTTTCTGCTCATTTTCCTAATCAGCCCATTCACTCTGTCCAATTTGAAATATAGTTGAGTAGTGGAGACCAGAGTCTATCAAACTTGGCTTGTCTCTTGCTGAGGTCATAAGTGAGCTTTTCAAGAGGGAGAAAGTCAACAATCTGGTCAATCCACATTTTAAATGTAGGAGAAGTATTAGAGGCCCACAATAGAAGAATGCATTTCTTAGCAAAGTATGTAAGAGTCATGAGCAAATTTTCTTTGTCAGGATCAAGAACAAAGTCCTGCTGGGCATTAAGAAGATAGATACACGGGATCATATCAAACTGTACATCTAGTATTTTGTGTGCAGCAGTATGTATAGATTGCCAGATTGTGGTAATCTCTCTACAGCCCCAAAATAAATGCATACATCTTCTACGGTTAGGAAAAATGTCTGTTTTCATTCTGTGGAGTCTCATTGGAATGTAATACAATTTGTAATTAGATTCTTTCATTTTTACATTAGTAGAGGAGCAGTATACCCTGTCGCAAACCTCCGTCCATAACTCATCACTGATAGTCAGACCAAGGTCCTTTTCCCAGATTATTTTCAAAGGAGTAAAGGAGGAGCCTCCTTTCTCAGAAAGGAGTCTATAGCTATAAGATATTTTGCCTTTAATGGATTGTGCTGTGACAAGAAGGGTTTCAACTTCATTCAGCTGAGCTCTAAACCTCCTCTTGGAAGTAAATGAGTGAATGACATGTCTAATTTGATTTTTTTTTTTATGGGATCTTGGCACATTGAATTCACTGCAGAACTCTTGAAAGGATTTCAGTGTAGTGATTTTCTGATGAAATAGGTCTGAAAAGGTCCTGATTCCAACAGTATGCCAAAGATCAAAGTTGGCATCACTCTGGGCTTTTGGCAAGTCTGGGTTGCCTACTATAGGCGAGTGAGAACATATTTTGGAGGAAATGCCCAGGTATTTCTTAATCCCTCCACACTAGTAGGGTGCTGTAAATCAAAAAGGTTTTGGCTATGTTGCCCACTTCACTAAAGTTATTAATGAATATAATTGAGCTTAGGGGCAATGAACCACAGGATTGGGCCTCTATCTGAATCCACGTTGACTCTTGTCTGTTTGTGATCCATGCTAGCATGTTGCGGATTTGGGTAGACCAGTAGTACAATTGAAGAGAGGGAAGGGCAAGACCACCCTTAGATTCAGGTTTCGATAGAGTGGAGAAGTTGATCCTAGGTTTTTTTTATTGCCCCATATAAATTTGGTGAAGCTTTGGTTAGTTGTTTTGAAAAAAGGAAACTGGGTGATAGCATGGGAGCATGTGAAATACATAGTTCAGTCTACGGAGGATGTTCATACGGATGACATTAATTCTTCCAACTAGGCTAATTGGGAGGGAGATCCAGGTTTGGAGATCGTTCTTGATTCGATCTAGGAGTGGAAGATAATTTTCCTTAAAGGCTATTCAGACCTGGTGTTATGAAGATCCCAAGGTATTGAAATCTTCCATTGAAATTGACATTGTGTCTTCATAGAGCTGGTGAGTGTAAGATTGAGAGGGCAGACAGTGGATTTGCTAAAATGTATCTTATAACCTGAAAACTTGCCATACTGAGCAATTGTGTATAAAATGGGAGGCAGGGATTTCTCAAGGTTGGATATGTAGAGCAAGACATCATCCACGTAAAGCGAAATCTTGTGCAGCAGGCCGCCTGCAGAAACACCCATAATACTTGGATTGCTCCTTATCAACTCTGCCAGAGGCTCCGCCCCCAACAAATAGAGCAGGGGGGACAGAGAGCATCCTGGTCTTGTGCCCCGTCCCAAAGGGAATCTGTCAGAGTTCAGTCCGTTAGTAGTCACCATGGCATTTGGATGAGAGTATAGGGACTTAATCAATTTAATAATGTTTGGCCCCATATTGAACTTTTCTAAGACTGAGAACAGAAAGCTCCACTCCATCCTGTCGAACGCCTTCTCAGCATCCACTGAAGCCAGCAGGACAGGGGTCTTCTGTGCGTTTACTTGATCAATATTATCAAAAAGACAGCGACTGTTATCAGAAGAGTATCTGTCTCTAATAAATCCAGTTTGGTCCGCTTGTATTATTTTGGGAAGAAGAGTGTTTAGTCTTTTGGCGAGCAATTTGGTAATTATTCTGTAGTCGAAATCCAAAAAGCTTATGGGCCGGAAGGACGAGCAGGATAGAGGGTCCTTGTCTTTTTTGAGCAACACTGTAATGCGAGCTGTGTGCATTGAGTCTGGGAGAACTCAGTTTTTGTAAAAATCCTCCAGCATTGGCATGAAAATAGGGCTAAGCTGGGGCCAAAAAGCTTTGTAGAACTCTGGGGAATCCATCTGGGGACTTATTAGGTGGCATGGAGGTAATTGCCTCCAACATCTCAGGAGTGAAGGGGGAGATGAGATCTTCTCGGTCGGTCTCTGATAGTTTAGGTAGCGAGATTCCCTCTAGGAAGGAGTGGAGTTTTGCCTCCGTATGTTTTCTCTCAGAGGTATATAGTTTGCAGTAAAAATCATGAAACATTTATCTTTTTTGGGTCATATGTGACCTGGTCCTCTGCTGTTCGGTTAGCCATGATTGTACACTCTGACTGCTCTTTTTTTTAAATTGGCAAGCAATCTACTCGGCCTATTGCTATACTCTTGGTATTTCTGTTTAGTGAAACTTTTTTTTTATCTCCCGAGTATAGTCCAAATTCAGCTTTGGCTGCTTTAAGGTGACTCCAGGAGGTGCTGTCGGGATTGTTTATGTACTTTTTCATAGTGTTCCAGCTCCCTCTCAAGATCTAGCCTGTGTGCTTCCATTGCTTTTTTCTTAGAGGAAGCATATACAATTAGATGACCTCTTAGTGTGGCTTTGGCAGCGTCCCACATTGTGGCCGGAGAAACAGCAGAATCTTTGTTGTCTTGTGTGTAGTTGTCTATCCATGTAGTTACCAATGTATGGAACGCTTTGTTTGATAACATGGAGGTGTTGAATATCCAGATCTTTGACCTTGGAATGTTGTTGCAGAGGTGGACAAAAGCGTGATCTGAAAGTGCTATGGGTCCGACTGTACACGTGGCTGAATTTATGAAACTCTTTGGGATGATATAAATGTAATCTATACGGGAGTAGGTGTTATGGACATTACAGTAGTATGTATAGTCCATAGATTAGCTATTAGTCTCTCTCCAGATATCTATCAGTCCCATCTCTTTAGTAAGAGACTTCAACATATTTGCAGATCTAGGATTTGTGGTGGGGACTTGAGATGATTTGTCCAGGGTTGGGTTGAGGGTACAATTAAGATCTCCGGCCAGCCCTCCAAAGGAAGCACAATGCTCATTGAACAGGGTTATCATTTTTGACATGAAAGCAGGAGTATCTGTATTAGGGGCGTATATGTTTAAGATAGTAATTGGTTGCCAATAAAGTGACCCAGTTTTCTAAATAAATCTCCCCTCCGGATCAGATATGTCAATTATGAATGGAACATTCTTATGGCTAAGTATGGCTGTACCTCTACTGTTTGATTTGAAAGATGGGAAATACACCAGTCCCACCCAGGCTCTGCGGAGTTTGGCATGTTCGGCATCACAGAGGTGTGTCTCTTGTAATAGCGCAATGTCTTCTTTTTTCTTTTTTAGAGCAAATATTATATTTTTCCGTTATATTGCATGACGTAGACCATGGCAGTTCCATGTCAAGAGATTTAAGGTACTAGTCATCGTCATCGAACATTAGTGCAAGTCATCTCTGGGTAAAGGTGGATAATAGTTACAGCTGCGTTCACATAAAATAACAATCTCTGAACACCCCAGCCGAGTTCCCAAACAACTCGACATATCCCGTTGGATCTATTACTCCCCCCGCTCAGTCTCAATTCTGTTCCCCAAAAAAAGGGAACAGTTAGCAACGCACAACGTCTCCCCCACCCACCAAAGAAATGCCTCATCCTCTCCTCTCCGCCCCACATTGAGTAAATTACAACGTAGCCCCCATCCAGACCACATTAAAAGAGGGAGAAAATAAAATCTATAGCCTAGCCTACATATACCTCCCCCAAGGGACATAGTAATAATAGCACCAAAAAAGGGAAATAAAAGTAGGCTGAAACGTTAGTAGGCCTAGGTCAGGCTATAGAGCCTATCCCTCTCAGCTAAAGGAAAATAAATATAGATTAGACGGCTATAATGACATTTAGCGGGGCGCGTGGGTCTTTGGATGTCGGCTTTATGTTGTCTTCCCTCCTTTAGTAATAACAGTAATCGCATTTAGTCATTGGTCCATTTCTCATTGACCAGGATTGTCTTTCTAATAACGTTTTGCCTCCTAGAGTTTTGAAGTGTCGCAGGGCTCCTTGGTGAAGAATCCTGAGCTCGTTTGGGTATTTGAATCCCCTAAAGATGCCTCGGTCAATAGAGTATTTCTTCACCCCGTCAAACTCTCGGCGTATTCCAGCTGACAGGTCCTGGTGTAAAGTGAGTTTGGCGTTTCCCACTGTCATGGTGTTGATTTTCGCCGCCTGTAGGACTCGTTCCTTGTCGGTGAATCTCAGGAAACGTATGGTGATTGGGCGCGGTGGTTGTCTGGCTGCTGGTGGGGGCCTCAGTGCTCGGTGAGCTCTCTCGTTCTATGGGCCTGTCGGTGGACAGGTGGAGCCACTCGGGGAGTTTGTCTTGTAGGTAGCGGATCATTGGCATGTTTCTCTTCTTTTTCAGCCTGGTTTAATAGAGCCCTGTTATTCCTTCGCCCGCTGTTTTCCAGGTCCTCTGTTTTCTCTTCCAGATGCTCTATTTTGTTTTTAGCATATGCTATTGTTTCCATGGCGTCTGTCAGTAAGTTTTCCATGGATAGGATTCGCCCCTCTGCCTCGTCCAGGCGCCCCGCGTTGATGGTTCTTGTTGTTGTCAGGCCAAGCATTTTCCAGGATTGTCACGTTGCACCCTATCGCACTGAGCTGAGCGTTAATGGCATCTAATTTAATGTTGAGCTCTGTACGTTGGGATCTCAGTTCAGAAAGGATGTCTTCGACAGAGTGCGAAGTTGGGCCTTGTGGGGGAACGGGTCCTCTCGCTTCTGGCTAATTGCGCTAGCTTTTTCTAAAGCTAGCTGCTTCTTGGAGTTTTCCGCCACTAATGCTCGAGTCAGGGTAAAAATGTCACTTGTAACATCGCCTTTTGTAGGCGCTATGACTTTCTGACTAAAGCTAAAGGAGTTTTAACTTGAAGTGGAGGTAAGATTAGGAATTGGAAACTACTTGTGCGGAGCTCTTAGTTCATGCAGTCATCTCGATCAAGGGTCACGTGATATCCCCCCGGTAATTTTTTTTTATAGTTAAATGTAATTAAAGTAACAGTACCCCGATAATGCCATAATATTGCTATACTGAACTGTATAGATGGGTTATGGTTAAGCTGGCATAAGCGAATGATAGTGGATTTCAGTGAACTTGTTTTTTTGGTTTCGTTTTGAGTTATCTGACTGAAATTTACCTCTAGGTTCTTAGAGAAATGCACATGCTAGTTTAATTTGTAATTTAAAAAACAACCTATTCTTATGGTTTTTTTGAGTGACAATTGGCAGCCAGCAGGAAGCCTACATAGCTACTGTAGTTATTTTCCTTTCTGCAACTTCTACAAAGAACGTTAACCATTATATTGATGAAAAAGGAATTTTGTGTTTACCATCAGTGGCATTAAAAAGCCTTAATTATCATAATGGTATTAAGATATTGACTCTTGATTAATCTAATGTATTGGAAGACTGTACTAAATGTCTTGGGTATGATGGGATAAGTTATACTATCCTGACTGTATTAGTCTCAACCTACCATTTCTGAATTTAACTATATGGTTTAAAAAATATTTGGTACTGTTGGGTTCGCGTCAATTCGAATCTGGTATCAGAACAAAAATAGTCAGCACAGAGTAACTTCTGATTTCTTTGTACTTTAATTAATGCAAACACTTGAATGGTAAATATGATGTTCGTATATACGGGCTTACTGTGACTCCACGCAGGGCAGACAGAGAACTGGAATGACATCACAAGTTTTTCTTTAAATATTTCTTGACAGACTTAGTTCCCTCTCCCTGAGCGCCTGTCATAGTAGAGGCTTGGGTGTGGTTTAGACTTACTCCAGCCTATCGTTGGCGTGCAGGCTGGTCCCAGCCTCTAGATGCATCTTTGTTGCCAAGCATAGTTGTCTTCTAGCTTATCTTTGTGTGTGTACCCGAGAGTCATACACCCAAGGACAGTGCCTGTTCTTATGCCACAGCCATTTTCCCCTCTATCAGTTCCTCACATACACCTGTCCTTGAGCGGCCCCACAACCAGGCATTGTGTGTGTGTGTCACGAGTCTACTCGGCCTACACTCCAGTAACCCTCCAGTTAGTCACACATTATTATATGTAGCTCAATCCATGTTAGTACAATACAAACCTGTTATGTTTAACATTAATTTACTCATAAGCTATGCATCACATTTAGTTTAAGAAAATATAACCTAACAGTACAAGGTGACTTATCAATATTTACAGTGCTTCGGAAAGTATTCAGACCCCTTGACTTGTTTGACATTTTGTTACGTTACAGCCTTCTACAATTGATTATATTGGTTCTCTCATCAATCTACACACAATAGCGAACAATGTCAAAGCAAAAGCAGGTTTAGTATAAGAGCACAAAGCGAGACCCAGATGCAGACACGGGAGGCAGATGGTTTGAGTCTTGATATTTATTAAACAATCCTAAAGGGCTAGGCAAGAGTGGTCGTGGAAAGGCAAGATGTCAACCAGTTCAGAGTCCAGGAGGTACAGAGTGGCAGGCAGGCTTGAGATCAGGGCAAGCAGAATGGTCAGGCAGGCAGGTATGGAGTCCAGAAAACAGGCAAGGGTAAAAAAAAAACGTGAGGACTAGCAAAAGAGAATAGAAGCAGGAGTAAGGGAAACGCTGGTTGCCTTTAAAAGCATACAAAACGAACTGGCACAGAGGCTAGGGATAATAAGCGACACCTGGAGGGGGTGGAGACCATCACAGGAAAGGTGAAACAGATCAGGGTGTGACATTTAGAAATGATTTCCAATTTATTAAATCAAAATTTGATAAAATGTACATAGGTATACAGACCCTTTACTCAGTACTTTGTTGAAACACCTTTGGCAGTGATTACAGCCTTGGGTCTGATGCTACAAGCTTGCCACACTTGTATTTGGGGAGTTTCTCCCATTCTTCTCTGTAGATCCTCTCAAGCTCTGTCAAGTTCGATGGAGAGCGTTACTGCACTGCTATTTTCAGGTCTCTCCAGAGATGTTCGATTGGGTTCAAGTCACAGTTCTGGCTGGCCCACTCCAGGACAAGTCTCTGAATTTCCTTAAGTGTCAATACAGGACTAGGATTGAATCCTACTACAGCGCCTCTGATGCTTGTTGGATGTGAAAGGGCTTGGAAAATATTCATGACTACAAAGGGAAACCCAGCCACGAGCTGGCTGGTGACAAGAACCTACCAAATGAGCTAAAAGCCTTTTATGCTCGCTTCGAGCAACTCAACACTGAAGCATGGACGAGAGCACCAGCTGTTCTGGATGAATGTGGGATCACGCTCTCCATAGCCGATGTGCGCAAGACCTTTAAACAGGTAAACATTCCCACAGCCGTGGGCCCAGACTGATTACCAGGCAAGTGTCTTCACTGACATTTTCAACCTCTCCCTGACCGAGTCTGTAATACCTACATCTTTCAAACAGACCACCATAGTCCCTGTGCCCAAGAAAGCAAAGGTAACCTGCCTAAATGATTAGCGCCCCGTAGCACTCACATTGGTAGCCATGAAGTCCTTTGAAAGGCTGGTAGTGGCTGACATCAAGCAATCATGCCGGAAACCCTAGACCCACTCCAATTGGCATACTGGCCCAACAGATCCACAAATGATGCAATCTCTATTGCGGTCCACACTACCCTCTCACCTGGAAAAAAGGATCCCCTCTGTGAGAATGCTGTTCATTGACTACAACTCAGCGTTCAACACCATAGTGCCAACAAAGCTGATCACTAAGCGAAGGACCCTGGTACTAAACACCTCCCTCTGGAACTGGATTCTGGACTTCCTGACGGGCCACCCCCAGCTGGTAAGGATAGTTAACACATCCGGCACGCTTATCCTCAACACGGGGGCCCCTCAAGGGTGCTTGCTCAGTCCCCTCCTGTACTCTGTTCACTCAATTCTGCACAGCCAGGCACGACTCCAACACCATCATTATGTTTGCTGATGACAACAGTGGTAGGCCTGATCACCGACAACGATGAGACAGCCTATAGGGAGGAGGTCAGAGACCTGACCATGTGGGGCGAAGACAACAACCTCTCCCTCAACGTGACCAACACAAAGGAGATGATTGTTGTCTACAGGAAAAGGATGACCGAACATGCCCCCATTCTCATCGATGGGGCTGTATTGGAGCAGGTTGAGAGCTTCAAGTTCCTTGGTGTCCACATCGCCAACAAACGAACATGGTCCAAGCACACCAAGACAGTTGTGAAGAGGGTGCGACAAAACATATTCCCACTCAGGAGACAGAAAAGATTTGGAATGGATACTCAGATCCTCAAAAGGATTTACAGCTGTACCGTCGAGAGCATCCTGACAGGTTGCATCACCTCCTGGTATGGCAACTGCTCGGCATCCGACCGTAAGGCGCTACTGAGGGTGTATCGTTGTAAGGGGCCACAGTGTCTCCCGACCACTCCTGTCTCAGCCCCCATTATTTACGTTGCAATAGTTTGTGTAGGGGGGTTAGGGTCAGTCAGATATACCTGGAGTATTTATCCTGTCGTATCCAGTGTCCCGTGTGAATTTAAGTATGCTCCCTCTAATTCACTCTCTCCCTCTCCCTTCTATCCTGGAGGACCTGAGCCCTGGGACCACGTCTCAGGACTACCTAAGCCTGATCACTCCTTGCTGTCCCCAGTCCACCTGGTCATGCTGCTGCTCCAGTTTCAACTGTTCTGCCTGCGGCTACGGAACCCTGACCTGTTCACCGGACGTGCTACCTTGTCCCAGACCTGACATTTACTCCTGAGATGCTGACCTGTTGCACCCTCTTGAACCACTGTGATTATTATTATTTGAGCCTGCTGGTCATCTATGAACGTTTGCCCATGTTCTGTTATCTCCACCTGGCACAGCCAGAAGAGGACTGGATACCCCTCAGAGCCTGGTTCCTCTCTAGGTTTCTTCCAAGGTTCCTGCCTTTCTAGGGAGTTTTTCCTAGCCATCGTGCATCTGTATTGCTTGCCGTTTGGGGTTTTAGGCTGGGTTTCTGTACAGCACTTTGTGACATCGGCTGATGTTGAAAGGGCTTAATGAATAAAATTTGATTGCGTACGGCCGAGTACATCATTGACTAGAAGCTTACTGCCATCCAGGATCTACTGTATATTCTAGGCGGTGTCAGAGGAAGGGCAAAAAATATGGTCTAAGACTCCAGTCACATTGTAAAGTATGTCATTTCAATAGTATAAGTTACAATATTAAGATGATGGTATAACATTTCTAGGGTCTATTTGCTGGTAATTGGAAACGGGTCCCTTTGGAATTTCATCCCCCCATTCCTAAACACATCCATCCTATAGTGTAGGTTTTGAAGATTCATAATCTCTGATTGTAGTCATCAGAAGAAGATTGAGGAACAGTTGTTAGATCCAAGAAGTACAAGCCCCCACATCATTCTCCAACCTCTGAAATGTTGTCTTTGATGCGTGCATTGTGAAGTACCCCTTAACAGTTTGACTCTGTCTGTCCGGTAGAGTAGTGGTTATGGTGGTTGCTCCCCAATCCAGAGTTTGGGAGTTCAAATCTAAGCAGAGCATTTTTTACAGAGCCATTTTTGATGTTGCCTTTTGTTGGCATGAAAGAGCTAACTTGAGGTGTGTAGGGCGGTAAGGGCTCGTTCCCATCAAATAGAAGGAATGACGTGACGCCTTGTGTAAAATGTCCTTTTAATAGAGTTGTGATAACATATGTCGTGGAGTAACAATACAATCCTTGTCTGCAAAAGGCAACTTTTACCTGGTGGGGCATGCTTTGTAGACCATTCAAAGGTGTTCCGATACCTGGTCCCCAAGAAAAAACCCACGTTATGATGGCTTATAGACAGTAGTAGGCAAATGAAGGGGAAAAAGTTACAATATTAAGATGATGACGTTAATAGAAAATGACTCAAGTAAAAGTCACCGTCATTGCTAAAATATACTTAAGTATCAGTGGTAAAAGTATCAATAATTTGACCTTCCATATATTAAGCAAACCAGACAGCACGATTCTGTTGTTATTTTATTTAAGAAATAACCAGGGGAACACTCCAACAATCAGACATAATTTACAAATGAAGCATGTGTTTAGTGAGTCCGCTAGATCTGAGGCAGTAGGGATGTTCTCTTGATAAGTGTGTGAATTGGACCATTTTCCTGTCCGGCTCAGCATTTGAAATGAAACAAGTACTTGTGTGCCAGGGAAACTGTATAGAGTAAAACATACATTTTTTTATTTAGAAATGTAGTGAAGTACAATTTCAAGTTGTAAAGAAACAGAAAGAGTAAAAGTACAGATATATAAACGGAATGTAGTGGAAATACATTTTTTGTTAAGTAATTTACACCACTGGAATTGAAAGGAACACCTCAATTACCTCGACAAACCGGTACCTATGTATAAAGCCTCGCTATTTTGATTTTACTACTGCTCTTTAATTATTTGTTAATTTTATTTCTTATTTTTTACTTAACACATATTTTTATTAAAACGAAATTGTTGGTTAAAGGCTTGTCAGTCAGCATTTCACTGTAAGGTTACACATGAAAACATGTTGTGACCCTGGTGGGACATTATTGAAGCTGTGCTGACACCTAGTGGACATCAAGAGGAACTACACCACACACATTATAACCTTAAAACAGATGGGATGCTTTACATACGTTGCCCTTTTTTATAAGACACTAATATATATGTCCAATAAACAGACGTTCAAAAATCGTAATGTAAAGCACAAACGACTGGAAAGTTCTTCAAAAGCAACTATAGTGAATCAAGCATCTTTAGGTTACCTGAAATAGGTCAAAGCATATTGTATACGTTCTATTTTATTTAATCTTTATTTAACTAGGCAAGTTGAACTAAACAACATCGACACAGACACAAGTTAGCTGATATTTGGGAACCAGGATTAACACAGAGAACATGGCAAAATACAATGTATGTTTCTGTAATACGAGTAGGCTGGTATATACAGTATCATCGGTAACAATTGTGTACAATCCACCTAGCTAATAAAATACTGGGGCTGGCAGTCATTAGTTACATTTCAACCATAGCGATTCCCTAATTGAGGCGCAACAGAGTTCACCGGCGAATGCAGGAACACCGGAAATAATAACTAAACCAACGAACGAGGAATGGTGGAGGCTACCAGAACGAAGCGACATTTTTTCGGGATAAACGTGGTGAGTGAAAAACGTTATTACATTGCTCACTCCCTACCCAGTATCTCATTCTACCGTTATACGACTTTGTATGCGTTGTTGGTTGGCAACCTTGACATTTACGGAGCTTTTGGAACGGATTCCAGTTGGAACGTTCCACGAATTATACCCACCCAGAACCATTGGATGCCTTAACATGCCTTTGGGAAACCAGGCCCAGATATCCAGTTTCCTCCTCCTTTCTCGATGTAACAGTCATCTCCCCCTCCTCTTTAACCCCAAAAACTGCATCGTCCCCTTCTTTTACTGTAACGTCCTCCTCTTTCACTCTGAACGCGTCTTCCTCTTCTTTCACTGAAACATATTTCTCTTCTTCTTTCACGCTAACAGCCTCACCCTCTACTTGTTTTTGTATTGTAACATCCTCCACTTCCTCCTCTTTCACTTCTTTAGCAGGAGAGTAGTTTAGTAACCGCATGGTCGGGGATGTTATCTAGCTAGGCTAATGCTAACTTAACCAGCCCGCTAGCTGACCAAAAACAACACTGTAAACATTAAATGAAATCGGATAACTAACTAGAAAACATTAGTGGGTTTAAAACAAAGTGGCTAATATATACGAAACTTTATTGGTTCGGCTATTTTGTCTCGCAAGCTACCGAGGTGGCTGAATAACTGTTGCTGCTGTTGAAAGAAGCGTTCCGTCCACTAGATTATACGTCACAGTAACAGCAGAACCTTAAATTCCCAGACCGCCATCTGCTGACTGGAGTGGGTAACGCAGTTGAGTAAAACGTATATTTAAAATGTGCAGACAAGTTAAATGTAGGAAGCATGAGTTTTTGGTCCTGGGATAGAAATGTATAAAGTTGACATTACATCATAAAATCCACCTTTTACATCGTACATTAGCAATTTATGTTTTAGGAACTACTGTTGTTGGTTTGGTGTCAAATAAGCCTCTCTTTATATGTTATTTGCCGAATCTCAATTTTCCATGTGGGTTTTACACTAGCTAAAGTTCCCTCTTTCAAGTTGGTAGCTAACTGGAAAATCGAATCAAATCAAAAATCAAATTTTATTGGTCATGTACACATGGTTAGCAGTTGTTAATGCGAGTGTAGCGAAATGCTTGTGCTTCTAGTTCTGACAGTGCAGTAATATCTAACAAGTAATCTAACAATTCCCCAACAACTACCTAATACACACAAATCTAAAGGGGTGAATGAGAATATGTACATAGAAGTACATGGATGAGCGATGGCCGAGCGGCAGTGGCGGACTGGCCGTAGGGAGCACCGGGACATTTCCCAGTGGCATGAGGGTCGTTTTGGCCTGCCGTGAATAGTCAACTTGACCAGTGATAATATAGCAAGCAGGAATGAGTTGATGGAGAATCCACGTATCAGGCGCGACTCTCACTCTCTCGCTGCAGTGTCCCTGCGCAAAAATTACATCAGGTCTCTCCGCGACGCACATAGCAACCGTCTCCCTGCTTCTCTACCGATAACATTTTAGACAAGTCGCACGGCGAAATGGACGGTCAGAAAAGGAAAGATGGAGCAGAGGGGTAGAGAATAAAAAACGAGAAAGGCCCTTGCCACAGACGCAGCTAAATGCTGCAAAATAAGCGACATATTCGCCAGTAAGGGACCAGGTCAGTCAAAAACACCAGTTAAAACACACACACTGATACACACACACGACACCCAGCATGGCTAGCTAAAACACACACACACACACGACACCCAGCATGGCTAGCTAAAACACACACACACGACACCCAGCATGGCTAGCTAAAACACACACACACGACACCCAGCATGGCTAGCTAAAACACACACACACGACACCCAGCATGGCTAGCTAAAACACACACACACGACACCCAGCATGGCTAGCTAAAACACACACACACGACACCCAGCATGGCTAGCTAAAACACACACACTGATACACACACACACACACACGACACCCAGCATGGCTAGCTAAAACACACACACACGACACCCAGCATGGCTAGCTAAAACACACACACTGATACACACACACACACACGACACCCAGCATGGCTAGCTAAAACACACACACACGACACCCAGCATGGCTAGCTAAAACACACACACTGATACACACACACACACACGACACCCAGCATGGCTAGCTAAAACACACACACACGACACCCAGCATGGCTAGCTAAAACACACACACTGATACACACACACACACACGACACCCAGCATGGCTAGCTAAAACACACACACACGACACCCAGCATGGCTAGCTAAAACACACACACTGATACACACACACACACACACACGACACCCAGCATGGCTAGCTAAAACACACACACTGATATACACACACACGACACCCAGCATGGCTAGCTAAAACACACACACTGATACACACACACACGACACCCAGCATGGCTAGCTAAGTAGCCTAGCTAATAATAGTGACACAACCGCCGGTAGACTAAACAGTTTGCACGTCTTACGTCTTCGTGGAGGAATTATATCATTGCAATGAGTGCAACATAGCGATCAGAATATGACATTGAAGGCAATATGTTTCAACTAATAGTAAATCTAGACTATGGACTTGCCAGGATTCAGTCATGACTCATGCCACATAAGCTGGGTAAAGTGCACATACACTGTACAGCGAAACAGGCTGCAGTAACGTAACCATAATACATCCATGAACGGAACACAGTAGCCTGTGTGACACAGCACAGGAAATGACAAAGATCATTAACCCATTAGTACCATCATTACAAGTTACAATACTATACAGCTCTGGGAAAAATTAAGAGACCACTCCAAATTAAGAGAACATTCTTAATTTTTTCCAGAGCTGTATTAATGTAGCCTACTGATACACTAATGACAGTGAGTATGATAAGAGTATTTTCTTTGTAAAGGTGGAGAAGGAAGCAGCAGCAGCACTAGAGCTTCAGGTGCTCCTGTAGAACCAGAGATGGTGGTCAGTACAGAGTCAGACTCAGAACAGGAACCTTCAGGTACAACTTCAGAGCACAAACCTAAACATGTAGGCTATGATTTTAGATTAATATGTACTTTATTTATGAGATTATCAGTGGGACTGTAATCGGGGGAGGCATACAATCGATGACTGCACAAGTAATACAAGATTAAATTTAGGTTATTTACAATGTTAATCTCATTCTTGTCACGCCTGCTCCCGCTCTTCCTCCCTCTGGCACCCCCAACATTACGCACTCAAGCCACTTTCAGTACACACACCTGCCTTTCCCCGTCACGCGCATCATTGGACTCACTTACTTGTGTAATTTCCTTCCCCATATCTGTCTCCTAGCTCTGTTCCCTGATTCGGGATTGTTTGTCACATGTCCTTGTTTACCCGTGTGAGTGAGTGAGTGAGTGAGTGAGTGATGAGTGAGTGAGTGAGTGAGTGAGAATCAATCCATTTGATTATTTTGCCCGTCCTCAGTCCAAGGATTGTGACTTTTTTTTCAGTACCACCCAAAACAAACCCCTCAAAGAGTCATTCCACTCCAAAGATGGCACAAACAGAAAATGGCTGACCTACAATGAAGTAACTCACTCCTTGTTCTGCTCAGTATGTCTTGCATTCGCAAAACATTCAGACAGTAATAATGCATTTGTCAAAGGAGGCATGCAGGCCTGGAAACATGCCCATCAGAGAGTACAGGAACATGAGAGAAGCAAGACCCATAGAGAAAGTGCAGAAGCCTTTTTCCTCAGAGCCAGCAAAGCAGACACCGTACCCTTCTGAGTGATAATGTCAGTTCAACGAGACCAGGTCAGAAAGAGGAGGCAGGTCACGGAACGTGTGATCGATGTAGTTAAAGTTATTGGTAAATGTGGGCTTAGCTACAGAGGACACAGGCACAAAGCTGCATATAACTTGGAAAACATGGAAGGCAATCATGACACGTTTCTTGAGCTTATATTGTTGCCAAGCAACTATGATGTCTGCCTACAAGAGCATGTTAGTGGTTGCATTGAGAAGAGCAAGAAGCAGATGGGAAATAAAGGAAGAGGGTCCTTGGTAACTATGACGTCCAAAACAACAGCAAATAAAGTAATTGAAATCATCAGAATGTTGATTCAGCAGACAATTGCTGTTGAAGTGAGAAAGGCAGGGATGTTGTCAATACGAATGGACACAACACAGGATTTAACATCCAAAGATCAGTGTGCAGTAGTTCTGTGATATGTCACTGATGTTGTCCACCAGAGACTCATTGCGGTCATTGACTGTGAGTCATAGACTGGACAGTACTTTGTGGACCTGGTGAAACAGACCCTTGAGAAGATGGACATAGATATCAAACCGTGTGTTGGTAATGCAACAGACGGAGCAGCTAATATTCAGGGACAATACAGGGGCTTCTCTGCATCGCTCACAGGAGAGTCTCCTAACCAAGTACACATATGTATCAGGGCACAAGGCGAGAACCAGATGCAGACACAGGAGGCAGATGGTTGGACACTTAGATGTTTATTGATCCAAAAAGGGAGTAGGCAAGAGAATGGTCCTGGATAGGCAAAAGGTCAAAACAATGCTGGTTGACTTGGACATACAAGATGAACTGGCACAGAGAGACAGGAAACACAGAGATAAATACACTGGGGCAAGCGACACCTGGAGGTGTGGAGACAATCACAAGGACAGGTGAAACAGATCAGGGTGTGACAATATGGTGTCACTCACATGTCTTCAACCTTGTGCTAACTGACACCACTGGGGTTGTTGTGAATCCCTTTTTCTCACTACTGAATGACATTGCAGTGTTCGTTCGAAGATTCCAACAAGTGCATGAAGCTATGGGAGGAAACCAGTGAGGACAGGAGACACAGACGGTTTGATGTAATTGGTGAAACACGCTAGTGGGCCAAAGACGAGGCCTTGAGGAAAGTATTTGGAAGCTTTGCAAAGCCTGACTGTGCATTTTACATGGATGAATCACTATGGAAAGAATGGAACAGGATGTGGTCATCACTATGGAAAGAATGGAACAGGATGTGACCATAAAACCTAGCATCCGAAGCAAAGCCCAAGGGTACAAGGATGCTCTCCTAAAGTATGAAACCATAATTACAGCTGAGGTTTTTCTCAGGAATTTTTGAGCAGACGTCCCCCTCTCTCTAAATACTTGTAAACAAGTGGCATGGATATCGTAACAGCACAGAACTTGGTGACGGGAACAGAGGATAACCTGAGAAAGTGTGCCGGAGACTTTGAGGGTGTGAAGAGGGCAGCAGACGACTTTGTTGAGTGGGCCAATAGCCTTCTGGAGGAGCAGCAGGACTGTGATGCTGAAGCTCAGACTGCTCTCCCAGAGAAGAGAACAACAGAAAAAATAAGAGAAAACCAGGTGAGTTGGCAGAAGATGAGCCCATTGCTAATGCAGACATGGATTACAAAATCAAGATCCACAATGTGGTACTGGACACTGTTGTTGAAAGTATTCACCGCCGTTATGCAGCAAATGCAGTGCTGTGTGCAGATGTCTCCTGCATGAATCCAAAGCATTTTCCTGAGAAAAGAGCCTTCCAAAGACAGCCACGAAGGAGCTCAGCAAAAATTCTTACTGGAATTTGATGAACACGCCACTGTTGAGGCATTGCAGGCTGTACTGATCAGCCTTGCAGAACAGTAGGAAAGACTGAAACAGTCAGCATTGGAGGAGTACAACACCAGGGCCACCGCCGCCAGTGATGAATCAGGGGAAGTTCCTCCTCACCCTATCCATCACTCAGGTGGCTTGTGAGAGGACCGCCTCTACCATGAAATTCGTGAAGAACCGCCTAAGAACCTCCCTCACTCGAGAAGCTTGAAGTGTTCCTTTTGATGGCAACAGAGGAGATGATTATGGGACTTGGCAAAGATGATATCATTGACAAGATGTCAGAGAGCAGTGAGTTACTGCACCACCTACTGGTTTACTAGTGGTAATTACTTCCTGGTTACTCCGAAGTAGCTATGGTATAACTCTTCCTTAACCTGTTGGGGCTTGGGGGCAGTATTTGCACGGCCGGATAAAAAAACGTACCCGATTTAATTTGGTTACTACTCCTGCCCAGAAACTAGAATATGCATATAATTAGTAGATTTGGATAGAAAACACTCTAAAGTTTCTAAAACTGTTTGAATGGTGTCTGTGAGTATAACAGAACTCATATGGCAGGCCAAAACCTGAGAAGATTCCATACAGGAAGTGCCCTGTCTGACAATTTGTTGTCCTTCTGTTGCATCTCTATCAAAAATACAGCATCTGTGCTGTAACGTGACATTTTCTAAGGCTTCCATTGGCTCTCTAAAGCCGCCAGAAAGTGGAATGGGGTGTCTGCTGTCTCTGGGCGAAGAACAGCAGGATAATTTGTAAGTGGTCAGCCTGGGGACAGTGACACTGGAGATGCGCGGTCACGAGACTACTCCATTTTTTTTCTTTCAGCCTTTGAATGAATACAACGTTGCCCGGTTGGAATATTATCGCTATTTTACGAGAAAAAAAGCATAAAAATTGATTTTAAACGTTTGACATGCTTCTAAGTACGGTAATGGAATATTTTGAATTCTTTGGTCACGAAATGCGCCGGTCGCATCACCCTTCGGATAGTGACCTGAACGCACAAACAAAACGGAGCTATTTGAATATAACTATGGATTATTTGGAACCAAAACAACATTTGTTGTTGAAGTAGAAGTCCTGGGAGTGCATTCTGACGAAGAACAGCAAAGGTAATCCAATTTTTCTAATAGTAATTCTGAGTTTAGTGAGCCCCAAACTTGGTGGGTGTCAAAATAGCTAGCCGTGATGACCGAGCTATGTACTCAGAATATTGCAAAATGTGCTTTCACCGAAAAGCTATTTTAAGATCTGACACCGCGATTGCATAAAGGAGTTCTGTATCTATAATTCTTAAAATAATTTATGTACTTTGTGAACGTTTTCATGAGTAATTTAGTAAATTCACCGGAAGTTTGCGGTGGGTATGCTAGTTCTGAACATCACATGCTAATGTAAAAAGCTGGTTTTTGATATAAATATGAACTTCATTGAACAAAACATGCATGTATTGTATAACATAATGTCCTAGGAGTGTCATCTGATGAAGATCATCAAAGGTTAGTGCTGCATTTAGCTGTGGTTTTGGTTTTTGTGACATATATGCTTGCTTTGAAAATGGCTGTGTGATTATTTTTGGCAGTCAGCATCAAAAACCAGCTTTTTACATTAGCATGTGACTAGCATTCCGACCGAACACTGCCGGTGAATTTACTAAATTACTCACGATAAACGTTCACAAAAAACATAACAATTATTTTAAGAATTATAGATACAGAACTCCTCTATGCACTCGATATGTCCGATTTTAAAATAGCTTTTCGGTGAAAGCACATTTTGCAATATTCTAAGTAGATAGCCCGGCATCACAGGGCTAGCTATTTAGACACCCAGCAAGTTTAGCACTCACCAAAGTCAGATTTACTATAAGAAAAATGTTATTACCTTTGCTGTTCTTTGTCAGAATGCACTCCCAGGACTTCTACTTCAATAACAAATGTTGGTTTGGTCCCAAATAATCCATTGTTATATCCAAATAGCGGCGTTTTGTTCGTGCGTTCAAGACACTATCCGAGCATGGGTGACGAGCATGGCGCATTTCGTGACAAAAAAATTCTAAATATTCCATTACCGTACTTCGAAACATGTCAACTGCTGTTTAAAATCAATTTTTATGCCATTTTTCTCGTAAAAAAGCGATAATATTCCGACCGGGAAAGCGTGTATACGTACAAAGAGAGAGAAAATAAAAACATCTCGTGCACGAGCGTGAGTCTCAGAGTACTCTGACCAGCCACTATCCAAACGCGATAATGTGTTTCAGCCTGGGGCTGCCTCGATATCATTAAGCTTTTTCCCGGGCTCTGAGAGCCTATGGGAGCCGTAGGAAGTGTCACGTTACAGCAAAGATCCTCAGTCTTCAATAAAAAGAGCCAAGATGAACAACAACTTGTCAGACAGGCCACTTCCTGTTCAGAATCTTCAGGTTTTTGCCTGCCATATGAGTTCTGTTATACTCAGACACCATTCAAACAGTTTTAGAAACTTTAGGGTGTTTTCTATCCAAAGCCAATAATTATATGCATATTCTAGTTACTGGGCAGGAGTAGTAACCAGATTAAATCGGGTAAGTTTTTTTTATCCGGCCGTGTCAATACTGCCCCCTAGCCCTAACAGGTTAAAATGGTTGATTGTTTGAGAAAATTGAATCGTGGTATTTTAGTTGGTTTTGTATTTCGCGCCGTGTGATGCCATTGGCTGTTGGCTAGGGGTTCCGCAGGCGGAACGGGGTTCTGCTAGGGGGCAGTATTGACAATTTCGGAAAAAATATGTGCCCATTTTAAACTGCCTCCCACTCAAACTCAGAAGCTAGGATATGCATAGTATTAGTATATTTAGATAGAAAACACTCTGACGTTTCTAAAACCGTTTGAATGGTGTCTGTGAGTATAACAGAACTCATATGGCAAATAAAAACCTGAGAGAAATCCTACCAGGAAGTGGAAATCTGGATGCATGGGCTCTCTTCAAGTTGTTTCCTATTGAATACACAGTGACGTAGTATGAGGTATATGAGGTATTTGTATTTCACGCCACGCGATTCCACTGGCTGTTGACTAGTACCTTGCCCAGGGAGGTTAAACTGTCATTCAAAGAATTATAGATGAACATCTCCTTTATGCTAATGCTGTGAAAGATTTCAAAATAACTTTACTGGGAAAGCACACTTTGCAATAATCTGAGTACTGCACTCAGAAAAATACACTAGGCAATACTGATAGCCGCCATATTGGAGTCATCTAAAATATTAAATAGCATTATAAATATTCACTTACCTTTAATAATCTTCATCAGAGAGCACTTCCAGGAATCCCAGGTCCACAATAAATGTTGTTTTGTTCGATAAACTCCATCATTTATGTCCAAATAGCTCCTTGTTGTTCGCACGTTCAGTTCAGCTACTCCAAATGTAGGAAGCGCGCCGAAAAGAAAATAAATATATATTTTTACGTTCGTTCAAACATGTCAAACGTTGTAAAGCATCAATCTTTAGGGCCTTTAGAACGTGAAACTTCAGTAATATTCCAACCGGACGGTTCCTGTGTCTTGAAAAACGTTTTGGAACACAGGTCCCTTCTTACATGAATGCGCGCCAATGAACTGATGGGTCTACAACTTCCCAGCCTTCTTGTTCGGTCTCTGTTCATCATAGACGCCTCAAACAACTTTCTAAAGACTGTTGACATCTAGTGGAAGCCTTAGGAACTACAAAATGAACCCTAACTCACTGTGTGTTCCATTGGCAATGACTTGAAAGGACTACAAGCACCAGAATTCTCACTTCCTGGTTAGATTCTTCCCCGATTTTTGCCTGCCATATGAGTTCTGTTATACTCACAGACATCATTCAAACAGTTTTAGAAACTTCAGAGTGTTTTCTATCAAAATCTACTAATAATATGCATATTCCAGTTCCTGGGCCCGAGTAGTAGGCCGTTTAATTTGGGTACGTTTTTCATCCGGCCGTGAAAATACTGCCCCCTACCCTAGAGAGGTTAAACACTTAATGTAAAAACCCTCAGTTTCAGGCTGATGGCAAAGCTTGCCAAAGAGAATTTTACTGGTTGAAGTGTTTTTTTAAAAGTATAAAGCAGTTGATTTGCGACAATAACACAAACATATTAAGCAGAAGATTCAAACGAGCCTTACAATTATATTCCAAAAGTAATGTGAAATGCACTCATAAGCAACCTGTAAATGGAGGCTATTTTTGCTGTCAGCCTGAGAACTCCCCTGAGTGAATAGACATTTACATTTACGTCATTTAGCAGACGCTCTTATCCAGAGCAACTTACAAATTGGTGCAATCCACCTCCAGTGGAACAGCCACTTTACAATAGTACATCTATTTTTTTTGGGGGGGGGGGGGGTTGAAGGATTACTTTATCCTATCCCAGGTATTGCTTAAAGAGGTGGGGTTTCAGGTGTCTCCGGAAGGTGGTGATTGACTCCGCTGTCCTGGCGTCGTGAGGGAGCTTGTTCCACCATTGGGGTGCCAGAGCAGCGAACCGTTTTGACTGGGCTGAGCGGGAACTGTGCTTCCGCAGAGGTAGGGAGGCGAGCAGGCCAGAGGTGGATGAATGCCGTGCCCTTCTTTGGGTGTAGGGACTGATCAGAGCCTGAAGGTACGGAGGTGCCGTTCCCCTCACAGCTCCGTAGGCAAGCACCATGGTCTTATAGCAGATGCGAGCTTCAACTGGAAGCCAGTGGAGTGTGTGACGTGAGAGAACTTGGGAAGGTTGAACACCAGACGGGCTGCGGCGTTCTGGATGAGTTGTAGGGGTTTAATGGCACAGGCAGGGAGCCCCGCCAACAGCAAGTTGCAGTAATCCAGACGGGAGATGACAAGTGCCTGGATTAGGACCTGTGCCGCTTCCTTTGTGAGGCAGGGTCGTACTCTGCGAATGTTGGAGAGCATGAACCTACAGGATCGGGTCACCGCCTTGATGTTAGCAGAGAACGACAGGGTGTTGTCCAGGGTCACGCCAAGGCTCTTAGCACTCTGGGAGGAGGACACAATGGAGTTGTCAACCGTGATGGCGAGATCATGGAACGGGCAGTCTTCCCCGGGAGGAGAGCAGCTCCGTCTTGCCGAGGTTCAGCTTGAGGTGGTGATCCGTCATCCACACTGATATGTCTGCCAGACATGCAGAGATGCGATTCGCCACCTGGTTATCAGAAGGGGGAAAGGAGAAGATTAATTGTGTGTCGTCTGCGTAGCAATGATAGGAGAGACCGTGTGAGGATATGACAGAGCCAAGTGACGTGGTGTATAGCAAGAATAGGAGAGGGCCTAGAACTGAGCCCTGGGGGACACCAGTGGTGCGAGCACGTGGTGCAGAGACGGATTCTCGCCACGCCACCTGGTAGGAGCGACCTGTCAGGTAGGACGCAGTCCAAGAGTGAGCCGCGCCGGAGATGCCCAACTCGGAGAGGGTGGAGAGGAGGATCTGATGGTTCACAGTATCAAAGGCAGCAGATAGGTCTAGAAGGATGAGAGAGAGTTAGCTTTAGTAGTGCGGAGAGCCTCCGTGACACAGAGAAGAAAAAAAAACCTGAGAAGATTTCATGCAGGAAGTGGCCTGTCTGACAAGGTGTCGTTCTTCTTGTCTCTGTTTATTGAAGAGTGAGGATCTTAGCTGTAACGTGACACTTCCTACGGCTGCCATAGGCTCTCAGAAGGCGGCAAAATGCTGAATCGTGGCTTTGCAGGCTCTGGCTTAAAAAAAGTAGCGTGTTTGGGTAGTGGCTGGTTACAGTACTGTGAGACTCAGGCTCGTGCCCGCGTCGACCGAAAGCTTTGTTTTCTTTCCTCTGTTTAGCTAAATGGAGATTCCCGGTCGGAATATTATCGCTTTTTTACGAATTGCGCCATGCGCGCGACCCTGATTTACCATTTCGGATAGTGTCTGGAACGCACGAACAAAACGCCGCTATTCGGATATAACGATGGATTATTTTGGACCAAACCAACATTTGTTATTGAAGTAGCAGTCCTGGGAGTGCATTCTGACGAAGACAACAAAAGGTAATCAAACTTTTGTAATAGTAAATCTGATATTGGTGAGTGCTAAACTTGCCGGGTGTCTAAATAGCTAGCCCGTGATGGCTGGGCTATGTACTTAGAATATTGCAAAATGTGCTTTCACCAAAAAGCTATTTTAAAATCGGACATATCGAGTGCATAGAGGAGTTCTGTATCTATAATTCTTAAAATAATTGTTATGCTTTTTGTGAACGTTTATCGTGAGTAATTTAGTAAATTGTTAGTAAATTCCCCGGAAGTTTGCGGGGGGTATGCTAGTTCTGAACGTCACATGCCAATGTAAAAAGCTGTTTTTTGATATAAATATGAACTTGATTGAACAAAACATGCATGTATTGTATAACATAATGTCCTAGGGTTGTCATCTGATGAAGATCATCAAAGGTTAGTGCTGCATTTAGCTGTCTTCTGGGTTTTTGTGACATTATATGCTAGCTTGAAAAATGGGTGTCTGATTATTTCTGGCTGGGTACTCTGCTGACATAATCTAATGTTTTGCTTTCGTTGTAAAGCGTTTTTGGGACAGTGTGGTTAGATTAACGAGAGTCTTGTCTTTAAATAGCTGTAAAATAGTCATATGTTTGAGAAATTGAAGTAATAGCATTTCTAAGGTATTTGAAAATCGCGCCACTGGATTAGACTGGCTGTTGCGTAGGTGGGACGAATTCGTCCCGCCTGCCCTAGAGAGGTTAACAAACGAGGATCGGATGTCGTCAACCTTCTTTTCAAAATGGTTGACGAAGTCATCCGCAGAGAGCGAGGAGGGGGAGGAGGATTCAGGAGGGAGCAGAAGGTGGCAAAGAGCTTCCTAGGGTTAGAGGCAGATGCTTGGAATTTAGAGTGGTAGAAAGTGGCTTTAGCAGCAGAAACAGAGGAAGAAAATGTGGAGAGGGAGTAAAAAGATGCCAGGTCCGCAGGGAGGCTAGTTTTCATCCATTTCCGCTCGGCTGCCCGGAGCTCTGCTCTGTGAGCTCGCAATGAGTTGTCAAGCCACGGAGCAGGAGGGGAGGACCGAGCCAGCCCGGGAGCATAGGGGACATAGAGAGTCAAAGGATGCAGAAAGGGAGGAGAGGAGGGTTGAGGAGGCAGAATCAGGAGATTGGTTGGAGAAGGATTGAGCAGAGGGAAGAGATGATAGGATGGAAGAGGAGAGTGTAGCAGGAGAGAGAGAGCGAAGGTTGCGACGGCGCAATACCATTTGAGTAGGGGCAGAGTGAGTAGTGTTGGAGGAGAGCGAGAGGGAAAAGGATACAAGGTAGTGGTCGGAGACTTGGAGGGGAGTTGCAGTGAGATTAGTAGAAGAACAGCATCTAGTAAAGATGAGGTCAAGCATATTGCCTGCCTTGTGAGTAGGGGGGGACGGTGAGAGGGTGAGGTCAAAAGAGGAGAGGAGTGGAAAGAAGGATGCAGAGAGAAATGAGTCAAAGGTTAAAGGGAGGTTAAAGTCACCAAGAATTGTGAGGGGTGAGCCATCCTCAGGAAAGGAACTTATCAAGGCGTCAAGTTCATTGATGAACTCTCCAAGGGAACCTGGAGGGCGATAAATGATAAGGATGTTAAGCTTGAATGGGCAAGTGACTGTGACAGCATGGAATTCAAAGGAGGACATAGACAGATGGGTCAGGGGAGAAAGAGAGAATGTCCACTTGGGAGAGATGAGGATTCCAGTTCCACCACCCCGCTGACCAGATGCTCTCGGGGTATGCGAGAACACGTGGTCAGACGAGGAGAGAGCAGTAGGAGTAGCAGTGTTTTCTGTGGTAATCCATGTTTCCGTCAGCGCCAAGAAGTCGAGGGACTGGAGGGTAGCATAGGCTGAGATGAACTCTGCCTTGTTGGCCGCAGACTGGCAGTTCGAGAGGCTGCCGGAGACCTGGAATTCCACGTGGGTCGTGCGCGCTGGGACCACCAGGTTAGAGTGGCAGCGGCCATGCGGTGTGAAGCGTTTGTGTGGCCTGTGCAGAGAGGAGAGAACAGGGATAGACAGACACATAGTTGACAGGCTACAGGAGAGTCTACGCTAATGCAAAGGAGATTGGAATGAAAATTAACTAAACAACGGGGGAAGCGAGAGAGCAGGGCTTCCCTCACTAACCATTCACTGAAACACTCAAATATATATTTTCCAACTTCCACTTTAGAAATTATAATTGATGTAAACTACAGTGGTTCAATGTTTCCAGCAATAGGCTCAAACTTAGTTTATTCAGCTAGATAACTTAGTACAGTATTCTTCCGTGAAACCCACCCAGTGCACCGTATCCTATGACGCCGTAGCTAACTAGCATCCAATAACACACGGTTAGCATCAATACTTGGTTACAACAAACTACCAATGGATCATTCGTGTCCATGTCTAGTTCCTTTCATAACGCAGAAGTAATTAAACGTTGGCTAGATAACACAAAGTCAGTCCTGCTAGCTACACAAGTGGACTACACAACTCGAAAGTTCAGAAAGTTAAGCTTACGTTGCAAAAATCTTATTGACTAAAAATGATACAGTACTGCTAGCTGGTAGAGTTGGCTAGCTAGCAGTGGCTGCGTTTACCTTTATCTTTGATACAAAGACAACTATGTAGCTAGCTAATTTTACACTAACATCACACTAGACACAGAGCTTAATGTGAGCTTCCTTCAGTAGCACTCCTGATCTTGTGCTGATAGTGCGCTGTATTATTCAGAATACATTGTGGAAAACTAAAATCTTTGCAAGATTACTTTTGGTCTCCAAAAAAAGGCCCCTTTCTGTGTTTGCTAAAATTGTGGCACGAAGGCAATGCACAAACAATTTGATTGCAGAAGCTCCTCCATGCTAATGAGGAAACCGATAGTTATGGATGTAGTATATCTGGTAATGAGGAAACTACTAGTTATGGATGTAGTATATCTGCTTGGAGCAAAAATGGTGAGCACACTGCTTAGGTTTTGACGGTCTTAAGACAATTGTAAAATAATTTAACAGATGTCAATTGTTGTACAACTTCATGGGTATGATCTGGTCATCGCCTTTTACCTCAAATAAACAGTGGATTTCTGCTGTTGTGGGCCTTTAACCATCTGTCTGACTTTGTTGTTCACACAGGAGAGAGATGTGAGTATCGTGGATCCTCTGGGGAGCCTCAACAACATCATGAGGCAAAGAAAAGTCTCTCCAGATCAGAACTCCTCAAGAAACACCAGCAGAGAAAGGTTGCAAATTTTCATCAGAACTTAAAATACACCAGCGAGTACACACAGGAGAGAAATCTTACTGCTGCTCTGACTGTGGTAAGAGTTACTCAAAATCAGATGCACTAAAAGTACACCTGAGAATTCACACTGGAGGGAAATCTCACTGCTGCTCTGACTGTGGTAAAAGATTAAACTCTTAAGTAAAACTTAAAATTCATCAAAGAATTCACACAAGAGAGAAACCATATGGATGTGCTCAATGTGGGAAGAGTTTTGTTTCATCTAGCCATCTGACTGCACACCACAGAACACACACAGGAGAGAAACAATATAGCTGTAGTCAATGTGGGACAAGATTTGCTTGGCTAAACCGCCTAGTATCACACCAGAGAACACACACTGGAGAAAAACCTTATAGCTGTGATCAATGTGGGAAGAGGTTTTGTACATCTAGCCATCTGAAATCACACCAGAGAACACACACAGGAGAGAAATCTTATAGCTGTAATCAATGTGGGAAGAGATACTCCGGTAAAAGCTTTCTGATTAAACATCAGAAAATGCATGACGGAATTGTTTCATGATGTAAATGAATTAATGTCACAATGTAGAATGTTTTAACATTGTAGTAGGAGTATTTTAATGATGTCACAATGTAGAACCCTAAATGTTTGTCCCCTGTTCTATTGATTTCAACATGATATGGATATTAGCCTCAGGGTAAAAATCCAGGCTCTGACATGGATGAGTGCTATTTATGTGATTTAACAAAAAGTGACTGACACAAAAAGAGCTGTGTTACACTTACCACGTTGGTGACCCACTTGAATCAAAACGCAACACTTCAAAATGTAGCTAGCTGTTTTTTACAAATTGTCCTCTAACCAGTGATGTTCACATTATTCCCAGATCCCGTGTGGTTTTTGAGCTGTTAGTTTATTAGTTAAAATATATATATATATTTCACCTTTATTTAACCAGGTAGTTAAATTAGTTAATTGATTTCTGCATGATATGGATATTAGCCTCGGGAAAAATCCAAGCTCTGAATTGAAAGAGTACTATTCATGAGATTTAACAAAAAGTGATGAATAAAAAAAGAGTTGTGTTACACTTACCACGTTGGTGACCCACTGGAATCAAAATGCATCACTTCAAAATGTAGCTAGCTGTTTTCTACAAGTTGTCCTCTAACTAGTGATGTACACATTATTCCCAGATTCCGTGTGGTTTTTGAGCTGTTAGTTTTAACAGGACGTGCAACCTCATCTCCCTCCTCTCACACAATTGATTTTAACATGATACCAATGAGTGATGACAAATAAGTAAGTGTTGCATTCCTTTGTTTAGGGACCCCTAAATTGAAATGCATCACTCCAAAATGTAGCTGACTGTCTTCTGCAGGTTGTCCTCTAACCAGTGAGGTAAAAGATATCTCCATTTCCATGTGTTTTTTTGTTTTGTTGTGTTAGTTTCAAGAGCAGGTTCAACCTGATTTCCCCCCAAATGAATCTAAGATTTGTGTTTTGCGTTTAGCTAGTGCGTTGCCATGGATCACAATTTATTTTGACTGCACGTTTTTCCGTATTGGAGATTAGTTTTGTTTGGGCTCGTTCCAAGGGGACGAGAGTTCTACAAGCTGGTGAGTTTTAGGATTCTATATTATTATTTAGAAATGGGTTTTTTCTTGTTTTTAATTGTTGACAGCCAGTAGACACCATGTTTATATTAGTGAAGGTGAAGCATTATACTTGATTATGTGAAATGGAAGTTGTTTTCTGTTGGTGGTGAGCAAACTTGTCCAACAAAAATATAGGATATATTTGTTGTCTTAAGGGAGAAGGTGTTACAGGCTTTGGTTTTTCCATTTATGTTTTGAGGTTGGACTTTAGACTTTATAGCTCGTTAGCACGTGTAGCTCGTTAGCACGTAGGACGCACTGATTGGTGTCACCTCGTTAGTCAGTATGTGTTACACCTGTGCTGGCTTGTCCATCTCGTTAGTGGGAAGGTGTTTCACCTGAGCTGGTCCAGGTTCTATTTAAGAGTGTCTGGCCCAGTGCTCCAGTTGTCTTGATACATGTGGAGAGTCAACACTTTTAGTTGCTCAACCTTTTTGGTTTGCTTCCTGTCTTTAAGTTTGGTGTGGGTTTTACTTTATTTTTCCTCTTCTTGGGCAGATTTAGTGGGTCTCATGGTGGGTGTCTTTTAGGTCCCAGTTGTTGTTACTAGTCAACTTTCAGTGGACACCCCCATAGTGTCTATCAGAGCCCCTCCTAAAATCCCACCTGTTTAGTTGTGGTTGTTGTCAGTGACTCTGTTCCCCTCTTCTATTTAAGGGACATTTCTGGTTTTCTTGCTGGGGAACGTAACAACAAACAATGTCGTAAAACAAGCTGATATTTTGGGTTCGATGTTGCATCCAATTGTTAATATTTTAATCAATGGCATTTCTTTAGGGTGCTCATTAGTCTTTCAGTTGTTCGTTTTTTATCCTCATGTTTGCGTTGTAAATAGTTCATGTTTTTCCTGTGAAGCCATTGTGTTGCATCCATGTCTGAAATGTGCTGTATAAATAAAGCTTGATTTGAACATATTGTAAAACAAATGAACCTAATGACTGACCAATCAACAGACTCTTTCCAAACCAATGAACAAATGTGTAAAAGCAACACCTTTCTTGGTCCATCTTAGTCTGAAAAAACAGTATCACATTTCCAGCCTGCTGAAGGTGTGGTGGAGTGGTAAACACCACCCCCGGCTCTACCAGGGGCTTGAGGTGGTCTCCCACAGCTCTGATTATGTCATTTTCTGTGGCCCTGCTGTTCCATTTCTTGACTGCCCCTGCAACACAGAAAGAAACACATTTAGTCATATTATATAAAACACTCAGGGCCGGTTTCACAGACAAGGCTTAAGCTTAGTCCCAGACTAAAATGCTTGTTTGAGCGGTCTTAACTCAGTGACTTGCACAGACTTATCTTAAAATAGTCTTGGATTTAGCCTGTTCTGGACTAAACAAAGCCGATTGCAAGAGGGCAGATTAGAGCTACTTTAGGACTAAATTGAAGCTTAAATGAATCTTTCAAAGAGGCAGGTTTAACTTCTGCTTAGTGCTGTTTGTGAGGGAGCCTGGACTATGTGGAATGTCTAAATGAAGACCCAACATGCACTACAGAGGCCAGCCAGACCAGTACTTGTGGATAGGAGTAATCCAGTATATTACTTAGAGACCGCTTTCGTATGTACAAAGAAAATGCATTGGAGATAATATCTCTCCTTGAGCCTCGACTTTCCTCTCTGTCTCAAAGAGGAAGGCCTTCACCCAATTCTCTCCAAGTTCTGATCACTGAGGTTTTTGGCATCTGGAATCTTTCATTGTGAAACTGGTGATTTGTGTCGGTGCCAGTGAAGCAACTGTGTGTTTAATAGTTCAAAGTCTGCAGGAGGAGTCTTTACATCTAGTTTCCTGATGCTGCTGGTCAAGCCAACTATAAAGTCTGCAGGAGGAGTCTTTACATCTAGTTTCCTGATGCTGCTGGCCAAGCCAACTATAAAGTGCAATTCCCTGAATATGGGCAGTTCCCAGGAGTGATTGGCTGGATGTCATGTTCCCATTAAGTGTCCATCAACTCCTGATGCTGAGGGGTACCGTAACCATAACAACTGGTTTACCATCAACTCCTGATGCTGAGGAGTACCGTAACCATAACAACTGGTTTACCATCAACTCCTGATGCTGAGGAGTACCGTAACCATAACAACTGGTTTACCATCAACTCCTGATGCTGAGGAGTACCGTAACCATAACAACTGGTTTTCCATCAACTCCTGATGCTGAGGAGTACCGTAACCATAACAACTGGTTACCATCAACTCCTGATGCTGAGGAGTACCGCAACCATAACAACTGGTTTACCATCAACTCCTGATGCTGAGGAGTACTGTAACCATAACAACTGGTTTTCCATCAATGTTCAGGGTGGATGAACTCCTCATTTAGAGTTTTCAAACATTGTTGCCTGTTGGAAAGGTGCAACTCAGGATGGAAGGATTTCCCTCAACTCTTCATTGGTCTCAGTTTCAGAGAGGACAACATGTAGCTCCCTCCAGTAACCACGAGCACAACCGTTCCTTGATTTTAACTGGCGGCTTTATTCTGTAGTTTAGTCAGAATTATCACCTTCCGTGAGAACTATAAAGTAAATGAAAATACAGTTTAAGCACACTCTTACACCTTCTTGTCTTATGAGTGACTTATTAGCTTGGTATAACTCTGAAGTAATTACATACATAAACAGTTTAGCCGGAGCTATAACAGTATCAGATTGAGCACACGAGTAAAGGAAAAAAATACTTCATTGGCTGCTTATTACAGAAGGGAGGAAATCAAACTTCACACTTATATTCCTGGCATGAATTCACGCTTCATCCTAACATACACATATCAACCTTTACGAACTACACCCGGTAACATGAAAACTTAGCTAACATCGCGCGGGAATGCCTTCACCCTCAAAGATGTGTTGCTACGATAATGATCCCCGTTACAACAGTTATTAGCCACGTAGTTCCACCCGTCTTATCATTTCCCCCGTATAGCGAACACGTAAACAATTCAAACAAAAAACAACGACATAGACTTACAGATTAACTGTCAGTTACACAACATAGTGGACAACTACTTGGTGACAGAGGATATTAGGGTGAGAAACATGGTCTACTACTAGTTACTACATAGTAACATGGTCTACTAATAGTTACATGGTCTACTAATAGTTACTACATAGTAATATTTGTTTTTATTTCACCTTTATTTAACCAGGTAGGCAAGTTGAGAACAAGTTCTCATTTACAATTGCGACCTGGCCAAGATAAAGCAAGCAGTTTGACACATACAACAACACAGAGTTACACATGGAGTAAAACAAACATACAGTCAATAATATAGTAGAAAAATAAGTCTAAATACAAAGTGAGCAAATGAGGTGAGATAAGGGAGGTAAAGGCAAAAAAGGCCATGGTGGCGAAGTAAATACAATATAGCAAGTAAAACACGAATGGTAGATTTGCAGTGGAAGAAAGTGCAAAGTAGAAATAGAAATAATGGGGTGCAAAGGAACAAAATAAATACATAAATAAATACAGTAGGGGAAGAGGTAGTTGTTTGGGCTAAATTATAGATGGGCTATGTACAGGTGCAGTAATCTGTGAGCTGCTCTGACAGCTGGTGCTTAAAGCTAGTGAGGGAGATAAGTGTTTCCAGTTTTAGAGATTTTTGTAGTTCGTTCCAGTCATTGGCAGCAGAGAACTGGAAGGAGAGGCGGCCGAAGGAGGAATTGGCTTTGGGGGTGACCAGAGAGATATACCTGCTGGAGCGCGTGCTGCTATGGTGACCAGCGAGCTGAGATAAGGGGGAACTTTACCTAGCAGGGTCTTGTAGATGACCTGGAGCCAGTGGGTTTGGCGACGAGTATGAAGCGAGGGCCAGCCAACGAGAGCGTACAGGTCGCAGTGGTGGGTAGTATATGGGGCTTTGGTGACAAAACGGATGGCACTGTGATAGACTGCATCCAATTTATTGGATGTATGGTCTACTAATAGTTACTACATAGTAACATGGTCAGAGTAACTTTTTATTCACCAGACATAAATCCCATAACAGCTGAGCAGCAAAGATACAACAGACCTCATATCCACACGAGAGGGATGGTCCAGCGTATGTTTGGAGTATGGAAAAATCGATTCCAGTGTTTTCGCAATACACTTCGTTCCAAGCCAAGAAGATGCTGCAAGGTGATCATTGCTACAGCTGTGCTGCACAACTACCTGAAGCAGCATGACTGTCCTGATCCTCCCATGATCAGCATCAAGCAGATGTACCCATGGCTGAGGCAGTGGTGTCCGCGGCTGAGGCAGGTGTACCGGTGGCTGAGGCAGATGTGGCTGAGGCAGGTGTACCTGTGACTGAGGCATGTGTTCATTATGGCTTAGTTTTGCTTTGATAATGTTTGTTCTGTACAAAATTCAAATAGATGCAGCAAAATGAAATGAGTGACTAAACCAAGGTTGGTTTAAAATGTAGTTTGTGGTGATTAAAATACTCTCACTCATGAATATCCAAATGACAAAACATGTATTGTTTTACATAACATATTGTACACCATGGCTGGTCATCACTATTGTCTCATTACTGTCTCTTTGTTGGATCATACCTCTCTCTTCCAACTTCATATCCAATTCAACCTGGACAATTCTCATCTCATGTTCTTCCTTCAGATATTTCATTTTATGCTCATGGAATTCTCTGGTTAACGTTTCATGCATGGTCATCTTCTTTGTTCTCTGCTGAAAGGTGGTGGCAGCATCTTCTCTCAGGGATGTTATAGCAGATGTGGAGGGAACACAATCACTGTGTACTGGCTCTTCCAACCTGTTCACATTACACCCTCACTGTGTACTGGCTCTTCCAACCTGTTCACATTCCTTTCCTCTGGAAAAATAACACGGTTAGAAGGACAAATAAACTCATATGGTCCTTAGAATGAAGAATAAAGATTGACACAGACAGTGGAATATATTTACCAAAGGAAGTAACCAATTTACTTTCTTTGGTATAAGATAATAATGCAGATATCTCACCTCTAGTTGTTGTACTCTTCTTGTGGTCACATTTCCATTGAATTCACTGCAAATTGCAGCCCAACCCTCTTGTTCTACTGCTCAGTAGCAGCAGTGTGGTTTTTACCTTCAATAACTGGATGGTTTAACAACATTTGTTTTGGAGCTTTTTTTCATACACACTAAAGTTTTTTTGAACAAATTATTTTTGCCTCTGCCATTGTTTTGTCTCCAGATTCACACCAGTATTGGTGTTTTCTATTCCGGGTTTTAATGAGCACCACTAGACCAACAGGATGTGTTCATACTGAACCTAATCAGGATTAACCCAGGTGTTCTCATTTAGGCTTACTTACCTTACTCCAGGACTCTAGTCTCCGACTAACTAAGCCAAGTTCAGGAAAGCTACTTAATTGTCCTAGTTTATCAAGCCCTGCAGGGTCTGAATGAAATGTCTGATTTTGACGTATTGTTGATTTCAAAACCTTTCAGTTTCAACAAATGCACTGGGTTGGTTGAAAAGTGATAATGTTTTGACATAGTGGAAGATATACTGAATTGATACTGTTTTTCATACTAAGATGGACTAAAATACGTGTTCATTGGTTATGCAAGAGGGCAGCAGGTAGCCTAGTGGTTAGAGCTGACAAGGTAAAAATATGTTGTCCTGCCCCTTAACAAGGCAGTTAACCCACTGTTCCCTGGTAGGCAATCATTGTAAATAAGAATTGTTCTTAACTGACTTGCCTAGTTAAATAAAGGTTAAATAAAATACAAATACAAATTAAGTCTGTTGATTGGTCAGTCATTGGGTTAATTTCTTTCGCAATATGTTCAAATCAAGCTTTATTTACACAGCACATTTCAGACATGGATGCAACGCAATGGCTTCACAGAAAAAACAAAAGACAATGAAAATGAACAAAATAAAAATAAATATTTTGTACACAAAAAACAGAAGACTAACAACTGAAAGACTAATAAGCACCCTAAGGAAATGCCATTGAATTGGATGCAATATTCAACCATAACGAGATGGACAAGCCAGCACAGGTGTAACACATACTGACTAACGAGCTAGACGTGCTAACGAGCTGGACGTGCAAACGAGCTAAAGTCTAAAGTCCAACCTCAAAACATAAATGGAAAAACCAAAGCCTGTAAAACCTCCTTTAAGACAACAAATATATCCTATATTTTTTATGGACAAGTTTGCTCACCACCAACAGAAAACAACTTCCATTTCACATTAATCTACTACAATGCTTCACCATCACCAATATAAACATGGTGTCTACTGGCTGTCAACAATTAAGAAAAAACACGCAATTCTAAATAATAATATTCAATCGTATTATTTTTTCCCTCCTTTTTCTTTCTATAGAATCCTAAAACTCACTAGCTTCTAGAACTCTCGTCCCCTTGGAACGAGCCCAAACAAAACTAATCTGCAATACGGAAAAACATGCAGTCAAAAAAAATTGTGATCCATGGTAACTCACTGGCTAAACGCAAAACACAAATATTTTTGACTGCCCACCCTTGAGACAATCAGAAACCAAGTTGTCCTTACCACGGACATGTCTGATTTCAAGAGGAAACTCCTGCAATATCCGTAGTAACTTTCCACCTCACTGCGGAGCTTCTCTCTCTTTTCAGGGTTCACTAGATATGCATGTTGTTGGGTCGGGGACCAGTCCCCAATGTCATGCTCTAGTACATTTGGATTGGCACATCTGAAATTAAACCCTGATATTATAAAAGCAGGGCAACAATGTCAATAAAATTGTACCAAAAAATTGTCAGTTGGTTGCATAAATAAATATCATTACTAAATGTTACATGAAATGTAAATATGAAATAGCCCCAATGTCAAAACACAGTTTTAAAGTGTCCAAATCAATAACCAATATGCAGAAACAGTTTGGGATGAATTGAAAACCTAAACATAAAATGTGCTATGTACACAAACATCTGCCACAATAATCATATTACTTGTATTTTTTTAAACAAGCACCTTATAAACTGCACAAGCACCAGAAATGCTCTAGTTTTGACAAGTAGCAATAAATCACTGATATCGATTAGGGGGGAAAATCAGGTTGTACGTGATGTTGAAACTAACACAACTAAACAAAACACATGGAAATGGGAGATATATTTTACCTCACTGGTTAGAGGACAACCTGCAGAAGACAGTCAGCTACATTTTGGAGTGATGCATTTAAATGTAGGGGTCGCTGAACAAAGGAAGGCAACACTTATTTTTCATAACTCAACAATATCATGCTAAAATCATTTGTGCGAGAGGAGGGAGATGAGGTTTCACATCCTGTTAAAACTAACAGCTCAAAAACCACACGGAATCTGGGAATAATGTCTACATCCCTGGTTAGAGGACAACTTGTAGAAAACAGCTCGCCACATTTTGAAGTGTTGCATTTTGATTCAAGTGGGTCACCAACGTGGTGAGTGTAACACAACTCTTTTTTTGTTACTATTTATGTGATTTAACAAAAATGTACTAACTCTTTCAATTCAGAGCCTGGATTTTGACCCTGAGGCTAATATCCATATCAGGCTGAAATCAATAGAACAGGGGACAAATGTTTATGGTTGTACATTGTGACATCATTAAAATACTCCTTCTACAATGTTAAAACATTTGACATTAATTCATTGATTGAGGTATTTTATCAGATTATCTCTGGTCACACTGATCACAGCTGAGGTTTCTCTTGTATGTGTTATATGGTGTGGAGTCCGCTTGCTAGAAGTAGTAAAACTCTTCCCATATTGAGCACAGCTATAAGATTTCTCTCATGTGTGTGTTTTCTCTGGTGTGATATCAGGCTGGTTGACTGAGTGAAACTCTTCCCTCATTGATTACAGCTGAAAGGCTTCTCTACTGTGTGTGTTCTCTGGTGTTTAGTCAGACAGCTAGACTTAGTAAAGCTCTTCCCACATTGAGCACAGCTATAAGGTTTCTCTCCTGTGTGTGTTCTATGGTGAAGAGTCAGAATGCTCAAAGTAGTAAAACTCTTCCCACATTGAGCACAGTTATAAGGTTTCTCTCCTGTGTGTGTTCTCTGGTGTGATTTCAGGGTGTTTGAATGACTAAAACTCTTCCCACATTGAGTACAGCTATACGGTTTCTCTCCTGTGTGTGTTCTTTGGTGTACAATAAGATGGCTAGATGTATCAAACCTCTTCCCACATTGACCACAGCTATAAGATTTCTCTCCTGTGTGTGTTCTCTGGTGTGATATCAGGCCGGTTGACCTTGTAAAACTCTTCCCACATTGAGCACAGTTATAAGATTTCTCTCCTGTGTGTGTTCGCTGGTGTGATTTCAGGCTGGTTGGATGAGTAAAACTCTTCCCACATTGAGTACAGCTACAAGGTTTCTCTCCTGTGTGTGTTATCTGGTGAAAAGTCAGAATGCTCGAAGTAGTAAAACTCTTCCCACATTCATCACAGCTATAAGGCTTCTCTCCTGTGTGTATTCTCTGGTGAAGTGTCAGAATGCTCGAAGTAGTAAAACTCTTCCCACATTCATCACAGCTATAAGGTTTCTCTCCTGTGTGTGTTCTTTGGTGTACAATAAGATGGCTAGATGTATCAAACCTCTTCCCACATTGACCACAGCTATAAGGTTTCTCTCCTGTGTGGATTCTCTGATGAATGTTAATGCCTGCAGAGGAGGTGAATCTTTTCCCACAGTCAGAGCAGCAGTGAGGTTTCTTCCCTGTGGATCTCTGCTGGTGTTTCTTGAGGTGTTCTAATGTGGAGAGACTCTTCTCTGCCTTGTCAGCATCATGAGGTTGTTGAGGCTCCCCAGAGGACCCACGGTAGTCCGGTCTCTCTCCTGTGTGAACAACAAAGTCAGACAGATGGTTAAAAGCCCACAACAGCGGAAATCCACTGTAAACAGCGTAGCCATGATGTTGTACAACAATTGACGTCTGTAATGAATGTAATGATTATTTGACATTTGTCTTAAAATGAGCAAGAACAGTTATATTTTGTCTTGTTTTCACATTAGTAGTAACATCTAAGATTGTAGACGAGAAATAAGTTACTCATGTTGTTGAAACTCTAAGCAGTGTGCCAGACGACCTTTGGTCTCCAATATAGGCCCCTTTCTGTGTTTGCTAAAATTGCGGCACGAGGGCGATGCACATGCAATTTGGTTGTATAAACTCCTCCCCGCTAATGAGGAAGCCACTAGTTATGGATGTAGTATATTTGGTAATGAGGAAACCACTAGTTATGGATGTAGTATATCTGGTAATGAGGAAACCACTAGTTATGGATGTAGTATATCTGGTAATGAGGAAACTGATAGTTATGGACGAAGGTTTTAGTTTTTACACAATGTGTTCTGAATATTACAACTTTGGATTATAATTATAAGGCTCCTTTGAATCTCCTCCTGAACCTCCTACTTTGTATATTGACCCATAACTTTGCCTAACAATAACAAACCTACTGTCGGACCCAAAACTTCACCTAACAACAAGATAGACCTAGGACTATAAATCATGTAATATTTTGGGTGAAACATGGAAACTAAAATGTCTTTGTCATAACATTTCATCACCAGATAATTTAGTGAATAATCCCACTAGGCTACTCTGTAATGTGTTGTCATTCTAAATGTCCTGAATAAAGGAAAATAGCTCTGTGTGTTGTACAATAGCCTATACATCAAGGAACAGTTCTCTAAACATTATGAGCTAAGTATCTCTGTGTCCAAACAGACTAACGAGACCCTACAGTAAATCAAGCAGACAATAACATTATAAACATCAATTTGTTAGGGATGTTGGATCGAACATGGAGCACGGCATAACTGTCTTTAAGATGGCGCCGGAGAGGAAGGCTGACGTTTTACGTATTCCCAACCAATTGTGTTTTTTTGATCGTTTCTTTGCGTTGTTTGGAACTTATTTTTTTACTTATTTTTTACATAATGTCGCTACCGTCGCTTATGACTGAAAATAACTTCTGGACATCTGAACTGCGATTACTCACCACGGACTGGCAGAATCCTTTTTTCCCTTTAACCTCTTACATCTAGACGTTCCGCTAGCGGAACACCTGCTCCAATATCCAATGATGGGCGTGGCGCGAAATACAAACTCCTCGAAAATCCGAAAACTTCCATTTTTCAAACATATGACTATTTTCCACCATTTTAAAGACAAGACTCTCCTTTATCTAACCACACTGTCCGATTTCAAAAAGGCTTTACAGCGAAAGCAAAACATTAGATTATGTCAGCAGAGTACCCAGCCAGAAATAATCAGACACCCATTTTTCAAGCTAGCATATAATGTCACAAAAAACAAAACCACAGCTAAATGCAGCACTAACCTTTGATGATCTTCATCAGATGACACTCCTAGGACATTATGTTATACAATACATGCATGTTTTGTTCAATCAAGTTCATATTTATATCAAAAACCAGCTTTTTACATTAGCATGTGACATTCAGAACTAGCATTCCCACCTCCGGTGAATTTACTAAATTACTCACGATAAACGTTCACAAAAAACATAATTATTTTAGGAATTATAGATACAGAACTCCTTTATGCAATCGCGGTGTCCGATTTTAAAATAGCTTTTCGATGAAAGCACATTTTGCAATATTCTGAGTAGATAGCCCGGCCATCATGGCTAGCTATTTTGACACCCACCAAGTTTGGTACTCACCAAACTCAGATTTACTATAAGAAAAATTGGATTACCTTTGCTGTTCTTCGTCAGAATGCACTCCCAGGACTTCTACTTCATCACCCAATGTTGTTTTGGTTCCAAATAATCCATAGTTATATCCAAATAGCGGCGTTTTGTTGTGCGTTCAAGACACTATCCGAAGGGTAACGAAGGGTGACGCGCCCGGTGCGAATCGTGACAAAACATTTCAAAATATTCCATTACCGTACTTCGAAGCATGTCAAACGCTGTTTAAAAATCAATTTTTATGTTATTTTTCTCGTAAAAATAGCGATAATATTCCGACCGGGAGTCGTTGTTTTCGTTCAAAGACTGAAAGTGTAAACATGGAGTCGTCTCGTGCACGCGCGCCCCGTCTCATTGTTCTCAGATCGACCACTTACCAAATGCGCTAATGTTTTTCAGCCATGGGCTGCAAAGTCATCATTCAACGATCTGGCGCCTTCTGAGAGCCTATGGGAGCCTCACAAAGTGTCACGTTACAGCAGAGATCCTCAGTTTTGGATAGAGATGGCAAAGAAGTCCAAGAAATGGTCAGACAGGGTACTTCCTGTACAGAATCTTCTCAGGTTTTGGCCTGCCATTTGAGTTCTGTTATACTCACAGACACCATTCAAACAGTTTTAGAAACTTTGGAGTGTTTTCTATCCAAAGCTAATAATTATATGCATATTCTAGTTACTGGGCAGGAGTAATAACCAGATTAAATCCGGTACGTTTTTTATCCGGCCGTGAAAATACTGCCCCCTATCCATAACAAGTTAATGAGTCTGACGAGCCCGACATGAACAATATTTCTGCTTTCCCTGCCTTCCCTGTAGCTCAGTGCCTTCCCTGTAGCTCAGTGCCTTCCCTGTAGCTCAGTGCCTTCCCTGTAGCTCAGTGCCTTCCCTGTAGCTCAGTGCCTTCCCTGTAGCTCAGTTGGTAGAGCATGGTGTTTGCAACGCCAGGGTTGTGGGTTCGATTCCCACGGGGGGCAAGCACAGAAAAAAAAAAATGTATGAAATTGTATGAAATGTATGCATTCACTACTGTAAGTCGCTCTGGATAAGAGCGTCTGCTAAATGACTAAAATGTAAATGTAAACAGGCCAAGATCCCCGTCAATTGCGTTTAGAGAAGGCGGAGAAATAGGGGCCAAAGGACAGGCTGCCTTCTGAGAATTCGTAGGCGATCGAATAAACCCCCCACTTCCTTCCATTCTGCTAGCAAACGTGCAATCTTTGGAAAATAAAATCGATGACCTACGTGTAAGACTAAACTACCAACGGAACATTCAAAACTGTAATATCTTACAGAGTCGTGGGTAAACGACGACATTATCAAAATACAGCTGGCTGGTTATACGCTGTACCGGCAGGATAGAACAGCGGCGTCTGGTAAGACAAGGGGCGGTGGACTATGTATTTTTGTAAATAACAGCTGGTGCACAATATCTAAGGAAGTCTTGAGCTATTGCTCGCCTGAGGTAGAGTATCTCATCATAAGCTGTAGACCACACTATCTATCTAGAGAGTTTATCTGTATTTTTCGTAGCTGTTTACAAACCACCACAGACTGAGGCTGGCACTAAGACAGCATTGAATGAGCTGTATTCCGTCATAAACAAACAGGATAACGCTCACCCAGAGGCAGTGTTCCTAGTAGCAGGGGACTTTAACCTGTTGGGTCTAGGGGGCAGCATTTGCACGTCTGGATAAAAAAAATGTACCCGATTTAATCTGGTTACTAATCCTACCCAGTAACTAGAATATGCATATACTTATTATATATGGATAGAAAACACTCTAAAGTTTCCAAAACTGTTTGAATGGTGTCTGTGAGTATAACAGAACTCATTTGGCAGGCAAAACCCTGAGACATTTTCTGACAGGAAGTGGATACCTGATGTGTTGTATTGACTTTAAACCTCTCCCATTGAAAAACACAGGGGTTTAGGAATATTTTGGCACTTCCTATTGCTTCCACTAGATGTCACCAGCCTTTACAAAGTGTTTTGAGTCTTCTGGAGGGAGATCTGACCGAACAAGAGCCATGGAACGGTGATGTCCCATTAGACACCTGGCGCGCTACTTCATGTTGGGTACCCTCGTTCCAATACGTTATAAAAGGCTATGCATTCGTCCACCTTGAATATTATTCATGTTCTGGTTAAAAAAGGCCCTAATGATTTATGCTATACAACGTTTGACATGTTTGAACGAACGGAAATATATTTTTTCCCCTCGTTCATGACGAGAAGTCCGGCTGGCTTACATCATGTGCTAACGAGACGGAGATTTTTGGACATAAATGATGAGCTTTTTTGAACAAAACTACATTCGTTATGGACCTGTGATACCTGGAAGTGACATCTGATGAAGAGAATCAAAGGTAATGGATTATTTACATAGTATTTTCGATTTTAGATCTCCCCAACATGACGTCTAGTCTGTATCGCAACGCGTATTTTTCTGGGCACAGTGCTCAGATTATTGCAAAGTGTGATTTCCCAGTAAGGTTATTTTTAAATCTGGCAAGTTGATTGCGTTCAAAAGATGTAAATCTATAATTCTTTAAATGACAATATAATATTTTACCAATGTTTTCTAATTTTAATTATTTAATTTGTGACGCTGACTTGACTGCCGGTTATTGGAGGGAAACGATTTCCTCAACATCAATGCCATAGTAAAACGCTGTTTTTGTATATAAATATGAACTTGATAGAACTAAAAATGCATGCATTGTCTAACATAATGTCCTAGGAGTGTCATCTGATGGAGATTGTAAAAGGTTAGTGTATCATTTTAGCTGGTTTTATGGTTTTGGTGACCCTGTCTTTGACTTGACAAAACATTACACACAACTCTTGTAAATGTACTGTCCTAACATACTCTAAATTTATGCTTTCGCCGTAAAACCTTTTTGAAATCGTAAAACGTGGTTAGATTAAGGAGATGTTTATCTTTCAAATGGTGTAACATAGTTGTATTTTTGAAAAATTTGAATTTTGACATTTATTTGGATTCAAATTTGCCGCTCTTGAAATGCACCTGCTGTTGATGGAGTGCACCACAGGTGGCACGCTAGCGTCCCACCTAGCCCCAAGAGGTTAACCTGTTTGGGATAGGGGGCCGTATTTTCACGGCCGGATGAAAAAACGTACCCGATTTAAACTGGTTACTACTCTTGCCCAGAAATGACAATATGCATATTATTATTAGATTTGGATAGAAAACACTGTAAAGTTTCTAAAACTGTTTGAATGGTGTCTGTGAGTATAACAGAACTCATATGGCAGGCAAAAACCTGAGAAGATTACAAGCAGGAAGTGGCCTGTCTGCGAATTTGTAGTTCTTCTTTCTTGTCCCTTTCGAAACTACAGTATCTCTGGGGTTACGTGGCACTTTCTAAGGCTTCCATTGGTTCTCTAAAGCCTTCAGAAAGCGGATTGAGGCGTCTCCTGTCTCTGGGCAGATAACAGGAGCTCAGTTTGTCAGTGGTCTGCCTGGTGACTAAGAGATTGGAGATGCGCGGTCCCGCGACCATGCTGTTTTTTATTTTCCTCTTTGAATGAATACACTATTGTCCGGTTGGAATATTATCGCTATTTTATGAGAAAAATACCATCAAACTTGATTTTAAACAGCGTTTGACATGAAAATGGCTTCTAAGTACGGTAAAGGAACATGTTGAATTTTCCTGTCTCGATATGCGCTCGCGCATTACCCTTTGAATAGTGACCTGAACGCACGAACAAAACGGAGGTATTTGGACATAACTATGTATTATTTGGAACAAAAACAACACTTCTTGTGGAAGTAGCAGTCCTGGGAGTGCATTCTGTCGAAGATCAGCAAAGGAAATACCATTTTTCTAATAGTAATTCTGATTCTTTAGTGTGCCCCGAAGTTGGCGGGTGTCAAAATAGCTAGCCGTGATGGCTAAGCTACGTACTCAGAATATTGCAAAATGTGCTTTCGCCGAAAAGCTATTTTAAAATCTGACAGTGATTGCATAAAGGAGTTCTGTATCTATAATTCTTAAAATAATTATGTATTTTGTCAACATTTATGATGAGTAATTTAGTAAATTCACCGGAAGTTTTGGGTGGGAATGCATATTCTGAACATCACATGCCAATGTAAAAAGCTGTTTTTGGATATAAATATGAACTTGATTGAACAAAACATGCATGTATTGTATAACAGAATGTCCTAGGAGTGTCATCTGATGAAGATCAAAGGTTAATGCTTCATTTAGCTGTGTTTTGGGTTTATGTGACATATGCTTGCTTGGAAAATGGCTGTGATTATTTTGGGCCATGTACTCTCCTAACATAATCAAATGGTTTACTTTCGCTGTAAAGCCTTTTTGAAATCGGACAATGTGGTTAGATTAACGAGAGTCTTGTCTTTAAAATGGTGTAAAATAGTCGTATGTTTGAAAAATTTAAATAATTGAATTTGAGGTTTTTGTATTTCGCGCCATGCGACCCCTTTGGCTGTTGGCTAGGGGTTCCGCTGGCAGAACGGGGTTCCGCTAGCGGAATGCCTAGATGTAAGAAGTTAATGCAGGGAAACTTAAATCCGTTTTACCAAATTTCTATCAGCATGTTAAATGTGCAACCAGAGGGAAAACAACTCTGGACCACCTTTACTCCACACACACAGAGACACATACAAAGCTCTCCCTCACCCTCTATTTGGCAAATCTGACCATAATTCTATCCTCCTGATTCCTGCTTACAAGTTAAAATTAAAGCAGGAAGCACCAGTGACTCGATCAATAAGAAAGTGGTTAGATGAAGCAGATGCTAAGCTACAGGACTGTTTTGCTAGCACAGACTGGAATATGTTCCGGGATTCCTCCGATGGCATTCAGGAGTACACCACCACAGTCACTGGCTTCATCAATCAGTGCATCGATGACGTCGTCCCCACAGTGACCGTACGTACATACCCCAACCAGAAGCCATGGATTACAGGCAACATCCGCACTGAGCTAAAGGCTAGAGCTGCCGCTTTCAAGAAGCAGGGCTCTAACCCGGAAGCTTATAAGAAATCCCGCTATGCAATCTCTATTGCACTCCACACTGCCCTTTCCCACCTGGACAAAAGGAACACCTATGTCAGAATGCTATTCATTGACTACAGCTCAGCGTTCAACACCATCGTGCCCTCAAAGCTCATCAATAAACTAAGGAATCTGGGACTATACACCTCCCTCTGCAACTGGATGCTGGACTTCCTGACGGGCCACCCCCATGTTGTAAGCGTATGTAACAACACATTCGCCACGCTGATCCTCAACACAGGGGCCGCTAAGGGATGAGTGCACAGTTCACTCATGATTGCACAGGCAGGTACAACTCCAACACCATCATTAAGTTTGCCGATGACACAACAGTGGTAGGCCTGATCAACGACGAGACAGCCTATAGGGAGGTCAGAGACCTGGCCATGTGGTGCAAGGACAACAATCTCCCCCTCAACATGATCAAGATTTGGCATGGGTCCTCAGATCCTCAAAAGGTTCTACAGCTGCACCATCAATAGCATCTGACTGGTTGCATCACTGCCTGGTATGGCAGCTGCTCGGCCTCTGACCGCAAGGCACTACAGAGGGTAGTGCGAATGGCCCAGTACATCACAAAAGACAAACATTCGCCTTCACTGTAATGGCATTAAAATAATTGCCAGAATATTATACAATGACTTATCAACAGCTGTAAAAATTTGACCCCCACAGAAAATCTTCACCGGCAGTTATAGAAAGACCCATATACAAAATAACCATTGATTCTTAAAGAATATAACTTATAAATGCCTCAAATGTTTCAACTGTATTACCCCATCAGAAGCCAAAACATAAGCTTGTATAAGGCCACTGTTTGTAAACAAATACTATATGGCTGAGGAGTAGGATCGATCCAAGCGTTCTGACCTCACAACGACAGTAAAGCACCCAAGCTAACTGGCTAACGTTGGATAGCTTGCTAGACACAAATGAGAGAAAACCTCACTCTTACCATTTTACTTGCCCTAGCAGAGCTGGTTAGGCTGTTTTCATGTTATCCAGAGCGTTGGTGACTAACTGTGCTGCTGGAAACAATTTAATTTGAGCTTTTTTGCCAACGTTTACTGACAGCGGCCATATCCAACAGGTGTTGAGTGTTAGTAAATTCATCAGTTATTCTGCGCTCTTGTACACTCAGATGAGAGTGCTCTAAAATCGGAGTAGAGAGCCAGAGCGAATTTACAAACGCACCCAAATTAACAATGTCCATTGAGAACGCACACGACCCCTTGGCTAAGAATGACGTGAATAATCAAGTCGATAAACGTTGTGTAGTTAGATAGAATATAGTTACTATACTGGCAAGTTTGATGTATTAGTAGCCAAATAACATTAGGTAGCTACAGTTGAAGTCGGAAGTTTACATACACCTTAACCTCTCTGGGCTACGCGGGACGAAATCGTCCCACCTACGCAACAGCCAGTGTAATCCCGTGGCGCGATTTTCAAATACCTTAGAAATGCTATTACTTCAATTTCTCAAACATATTACTATTTTACACCATTTTAAAGACAAGACTCTCGTTAATCTAACCACACGGTCCGATTTCAAAAAGGCTTTACAACAAAAGCAAAACATTAGATTATGTCAGCAGAGTACCCAGCCAGAAATAATCAGACACCCATTTTTCAAGCTAGCATATAATGTCACAAAAACCCAGAAGACAGATAAATGCAGCACTAACCTTTGATGATCTTCATCAGATGACACACCTAGGACATTATGTTATACAATACATGCATGTTTTGTTCAATCAAGTTCATATTTATATATTATATTAAAACAGCTTTTTACATTAGCATGTGATGTTCAGAACTAGCATACCCCCTGCAAACCTCCGGTGAATTTACTAAATTACTCACGATAAACGTTCACAAAAAACACAACAATTATTTTAAGAATTATAGATACAGAACTCCTTTGTGCAATCGAGGTGTCCGATTTTAAAATAGCTTTTCGGTGAAAGCACATTTTGCAATATTCTGAGTACATAGCCCAGCCATCACGGCTAGCTATTTAGACACCCACCAAGTTTAGCCCTGACCAAACTCCGATTTACTATTACAAAAGTTTGATTACCTTTGATGTTCTTCGTCAGAATGCACTCCCAGGACTGCTACTTCAATAACAAATGTTGGTTTGGTCCAAAATAATCCATCGTTATATCCATATAGCGGCGTTTTGTTCGTGCGTTCAAGACACTATCCAAAGTGTAAATAAGGGTCACGAGGATGGCGCAATTCGTGACAAAAAAATTCTAAATATTCCATTACCGTACTTCGAAGCATGTCAACCGCTGTTTAAAATCCATTTTTATGCCATTTTTCTCGTAAAAAAGCGATAATATTCCGACCGGGAATCTGCGTTTAGGTAAACAGACGAAAGAAAACAAGGCATGGGGTCGACGCGGGCACGCGCCTGAGTCTCACAGTACTGTAACCAGCCACTACCCAAACGCGCTACTTTTTTTCAGCCAGAGCCTGCAAAGCCACGATTCAGCTTTTTGCCACCTTCTGAGAGCCCATGGCAGCCGTAGGAAGTGTCACGTAACAGCAGAGATCCTCTGTAATGGATAGAGATAATCAAGAAGGGCAAGAAATTGTCAGACAGGCCACTTCCTGCATGGAATCTTCTCAGGTTTTGGCCTGCCATATGAGTTCTGTTATACTCACAGACACCATTCAAACAGTTTTAGAAACTTTAGGGTGTTTTCTATCCAAAGCCAATAATTATATGCATATTCTAGCTACTGGGCAGGAGTAGTAACCAGATTAAATCGGGTACGTTTTTTATCCAGGGCGCGTCACCCTTATTTACCCTTCGGATAGTGTCTTGAACGCACGAACAAAACAGAGGATATTTGAACATAACTATGGATTATTTTGAACCAAACCAACATTTGTTATTGAAGTAGAAGTCCTGGGAGTGCATTCTGACAAAGAACAGCAAAGGTAATAACATTTTTCTTATAGTAAATCTGACTTTGGTGAGGGCTAAACTTGGTGGGTGTCTAAATAGCTAGCCGTGATGGCTGGGCTATCTACTCGGAATATTGCAAAATGTGCTTTCACCGAAAAGGAGTTCTGTATCTATAATTCTTAAAATAATTGTTATGTATTTTGTGAACGTTTATCGTGAGTAATTTAGTAAATTCACCGGAAGTTTGCGGTGGGTATGCTAGTTCTGAACGTCACATGCTAATGTAAAAAGCTGGTTTTTGATATAAATATGAACTTGATTGAACAAAACATGCATGTATTGTATAACATAATGTCCTAGGGTTGTCATCTGATGAAGATCATCAAAGGTTAGTGCTGCATTTAGCTGTGGTTTGGGTTTATGTGACATTATATGCTAGCTTGAAAAATGGGTGTCTGATTATTTCTGGCTGGGTACTCTGCTGACATAATCTAATGTTTTGCTTTCGTTGTAAAGCCTTTTTGAAATCGGACAGTGTGGTTAGATTAACGAGAGTCTTGTCTTTAAAATGGTGTAAAATAGTCATATGTTTGAAAAATTGAAGTTTTTGGATTTTTGAGGAGTTTGTAATTCGTACCACACCCTATCATTGGATATTGGAGCGGTGTTCAGCTAGCGGAACATCTAGATGTAAGAGGTTAACAATGTCCATTGAGAATGCACATGACCCCTTGGCTAAGAATGAGGTGAATAATCAAGTCAATAAACGTTGGGTAGTTAGTTGGAATATAGTTAATATACTGGCAAGTTTGATGTAAAAGTAGCCAACTAATGTTAGGTAGCTAGCTGACATACTGGTACATACTGCTGTGAAGATATGCTATGCGGTTTGTAAGGATAGCGTAGCTAACATAATGTGTAACATAACTTATTTGAAAAATCATTACATTGCTCAACATTTGTCATAATTAGTTAAAGCAGTTCATTTGTTTCCGCTCTCTCGTCGGACTTCGACTGCATATTTTTCGCCATTTTCTTCAAATCTGAAATTAGTTGAAGCCACGCCCATTTCCTGAAGAATTGCATTTTGGGCCCTAAAAGCACAGAAAGTGTCCTCTGCATGTATACCTCGTATTTTGTTGAATTTAGTACGACATCCGGAAACTTTTGGCATACTAACTATATACATACTATGACAAATAAGCATACTATATACTAAATTCACGTCACAAATAGTACGGTTAGTATGAGTATTCTAACACAGCTCAGGTCTCTGGGCAGCCATTTTGTTTCTGTTTAAAAACTAGGTTGCCCCTTTAAAAAAGCCACACAATCAATCAACCAATCTGCAGTTGAAACAATAACAAAGCTGTCATTCCACCACTGTTTGGCTAATAAGATGATGGATGGGGCTGGAGAAATGTAACTAGTCTCAAATGCATACACAAACCTATGGAAGCAAGGACTGACCATCCGTGATATCAACATTATAGTTTTAACTATGTTTTGAGGCTATACAGTGTTGGTTTACATTGTTTCTGAACATGGGAGTAAAAAACGCTTATTTGGGGTTCTGATGGGGTACAACAGTTGAACTAAGCTCATGAGGCATGTGTTATTTTCTTCAAGAATCAATGGCTATAAATAAATAATAAAACATTTAAATATGGATGTAGCTATTGCATATTTCCCCTTTAACACCACACATCAGTTCAACAACTGCAGAGTTTGTGCCTCTGTATTTAAGACAGTACTTACTAGTGTTAACCAGGGCCCGTTTATCTTTAGAACCATTGGACGCCTTAAGATGCGTTTGGGAAACCGGGCCCAGATATCCAGTTTCCTCCTCTTCTTCCTTCTTCGATGTGACAGTCATCTCCCCCTCCTCCTCTTTCACTCCAAAAACTGCATCCTCTTCTTTCACAGTAACGGCCTCACCCTCTACTTCTTGTTTCACTGTGATATCCTCATCTTCTTTAGCAGGAGGAGAGTAGCTTAGTGAACTCATGGTCGGGGATGTTAGCTAGCTAGGCTAACGCTAACTTAACCAGCCCGCTAGCTGACTAATAACAACAACACCGTAAATATGAAATGAAATCGGATAACTAACTAGACGACAGAAGTGGGTTTAAAACACAGTTACTAATATGTACAAAAGCGCCTAAATAGCTTTATTGGTTCGGCTATTTTGTCTAGCAAGCTACCGAGGTGGCTGACGAACTGTTGCTGCTGTTGAAAGAGGCGTTCCGTCCACTACATTTTACGTCACACCAACAGCCTTACCTTAAATTCCCACACCGCCATCTGCTGACTGGAGTGGGTAACGCAGTTGAGTAAAATGTTTATTTTAATTTCAGACAAGAAGTTAAAGGATAGGAATCAGGGACGTCACTAGGCCTAAAATATTAATTAGCCCCTCCCCTAAATAAATCCATATCAGTCAATATATTTTTTCTGTGATTTATTTTTTTCATCAACCGTTCCATCGCATCTTAACTTCTTGCCGGGCCGCACTAGGACCGGGGGAGGCTGCTGCTGCACTAGTGACTGTTAGACTTTCTTCAGCAATACTAGGAGAGAGGGGTACCCCTACACAGAACTGAACTGGATCAAAGATGGCAGACAGAAATACTAGGAGAGAGGGGTACCCCTACACAGAACTGAACTGGATCAAAGATGGCGGACAGAAATACTAGGAGAGAGGGGTACCCCTACACAGAACTGAACTGGATCAAAGATGGCGGACAGAAATACTAGGAGAGAGGGGTACCTCTACACAGAACTGAACTGGATCAAAGATGGTGGACAGAAATACTAGGAGAGAGGGGTACCCCTACACAGAACTGAACTGGATCAAAGATGGTGGACAGAAATACTAGGAGAGAGGGGTACCCATACACAGAACTGAACTGGATCAAAGATGGCGGACAGAAATACTAGGAGAGAGGGGTACCCCTACACAGAACTGAACTGGATCAAAGATGGAGGACAGAAATACTAGGAGAGAGGGGTACCCCTACACAGAACTGAACTGGATCAAAGATGGTGGACAGAAATACTAGGATGGAAGCAAATGTAAGGGATTATAACATCATAACGAATCATGCAAAAACATGTACAGTTGACAGGAATGTTAGTTCATGTAGAGACAAACGATTATGCATTTTTTTATCGTAAAGTTAATTTACGAAAATCGTAAATAAGCCAGCTAGCTGACTAGCTAACATTAGCCGGCTAGCTGACTAGCTAACATTAGCCGGCTAGCTGACTAGATAACATTAGCCGGCTAGCTGACTAGATAACATTAGCCGGCTAGCTGACTAGCTAACATTAGCCGGCTAGCTGACTAGCTAACATTAGCCAGCTAGCTGACTAGCTAACATTAGCCAGCTAGCTGACTAGATAACATTAGCCAGCTAGCTGACTAGCTAACAATAGCCAGCTAGCTGACTAGCTAACATTAGCCAGCTAGCTGACTAGCTAACATTAGCCAGCTAGCTGACTAGCTAACATTAACCAGCAAGCTGATTAGCTTTATGGGTGTTGTGACATGAGTATGTAATTGTAATTCTGGTTGTTTTAGGGACTCCTGAAACAACCAGCAAACCAGGCTGTCGTTTTGTGAAACAGTGGATGTATAGACTCTAGCAAGCTGAAGAATTTCCTGCGAATTGAATGTACAATTATGTAAGCTTGCCTTGCTGATATTTGCCATGCAGATAGATGAAATAATGTAGCTAGCTATGTTCTTGCTTATTGTGCAGTGGATGATTAAAATACCTGTATGCCTATGGATGTGTAGCTAGCTATCTAGCCGATCTGTGTATGGACCCAAACGTTTGGTATACATATTAGTTCAGAACCTAGCTATGAACCTCAGCTATCATAGCCAGTTGTATCAACTTCAAAACAGCCTGAATGACATTAATGAAGCCTATGGATTGAGTAGAATATAATATCATGTTGTGCCAAGGATGCAAGTCGTATATACATGTAGTTATTACCATGCATGAGATCCCCACATTGTAGCCTGTACATTTAATATATTCACTGATCATGTACTCTACCTTGGCAAATAAAGGTGCAGTTTAGGTATGAATGTCTGTCATTGAGATTATTTTTCAGTCATATCCAATACCAGGAGTATCAAATTCCAGTCTTTGAATGATGCTGTGTCTGCATGTATGTATTACAATTATACACTTCAACAGTGTTTACCAATCTTGGTCCTGGGACATCAATGGTTACACATTGTAACTAATAGACTAGAAACAGGATTTAACTAGTTAATTCATATATACAGAAATATGTTACAAAACAGAACACTACACTTCCTATGCATCATGTAAATACTCTAACACTGGTTCATCTCAATATCTAATGCCCTTCATCTGCATTGATCTGATAAACACAGGATAGGTGGAGTATTTCATCAAATTACACTTTATTTCAACCAGTAGAGAATGTGAAACGCTTTATTGAAAAGCTCATTAACCAAGTGTTATAAATACAAGTTCAATCTGTACTTCAATGCACATCTGTTGTGCATTATAAAAACAGAGGAAGAAAGAGGAGGTGGTGAGAGAGGTGTAAAAGACAGAAAGGGAAAGAGGTAAGCACATAGGAGCAGGGAAGGCAGCACATGATTAATGAATCACAGTGCTACCTAAATATTCTCTCAGTTCATCACAATTACATAATAGTGTCTCATGTCATCCCAAAGGTTCTTAAAAGCAGGTGAGGTGGCGATGATGGGACTGGGGGTTGGCATCCTCTCACATCAAAACATACCTGCAGACGAGAGACAGATGGAGCGGGAGAACATGTTTAAACCTTGTGTTTTTATTTTTTATTCTAACATTGTTAGACATCAATCAGGAGGTGAAATGCAAAACTGACCTGGGATCATTAACTCTGGGACTACTGCATCTCTAACTGTATTTCAATGTAAAGCATCTCTTTAATACTACTTCCTGTATAATATAAACTGACCTGGGATCATTAACTCTGGGACTACTGCATCTCTATCTGTATTTCAATGTAAAGCATCTCTTTAATAATACTTCCTGTTGAGCTGACCAAGTGACCTCTCACCTCTGATCATGCTGTGCCCTCTATGTAGCCAGTTCAGATGCAGGAGGGGTTCTGTCGTGGGCGAATCAGAATTAGTTGGGTAACATAGATAATTAAGATGTTTTATTAGTATAATATGGTTATTTGAGGTACTTGTCATTAGAAAGTGTGCATTGGACTCTGGTGTCTTTTCAGTTGCACGTCTACCTTAGCTGGGGCTCAGACACTTGGGGCCCAGAGAGGGGAGAGGTCAGATTTGTCGTCATGGGAAAGTGTCTTTACCTATTCTTAAACCATGTGAAGGGATGGCGTGATTAATGGGGAACCAATGACATGTCTCCACAATGTCTGTGAGCAAGTCACTCCCTCCTTTTCTTTATTGTGGGGAGGATTATGGCAGTAAATGGACCCTTGTATGTCCTCTCTTAGATCTCGTACTTATCCTGTGATAATATTTGGCCTAGAGGCTCACTCTCAGTGAGCCTGTCCAGGAGTGGGAACAAGAGGTGTTTTACTGAGGATGGGCCACTATGAGATAGCACTGCCTGCAGCTATGGAACCCTGACCTGTTCGCCGGACGTGCTACCTGTCCCAGACCTGCTGTCCCAGACCTGCTGGAACCCTGACCTATTCACCCGGTTGTGCTACCTGTCCCAGACCTGCTGTTTTCAACTCTCTAGAGACAGCAGGAGCGGTAGAGATACTCTCAAAGATCGGCTATAAAAAAGCCAACTGACACTTACTCTTGTGTTACTGACTTGTTGCACCCTCGACAACTACTATGATTATTATTATTTGACCCTGCTGGTCATTTATGAACATTTGAACATGTAGGCCATGTGCTGTTATAATCTCCACCCGGCACAGCCAGAAGAGGACTGGCCACCCCTCATAGCCTGGTTCCTCTCTAGGTTTCTTCCTAGGTTTTGGCCTTTCTAGGGAGTTTTTCCTAGCCACCGTGCTTCTACACCTGCATTTTTTGCTGTTTGGGGTTTTAGGCTGGGTTTCTGTACAGCACTTCGAGATATCAGCTGATGTAAGAAGGGCTATATAAATAAATTTGATTTGACAAAGATTTATGATGTATTTTGATAAGAACGCCTAAAAAGCATTCCAGAGGACATGAGCTAATGGTTCTGTTCTATAGCGTACCCGGGAGGGACGGTTCTAGGGAGACCAGATACTGGGCTATTCAATGAACCAGGTTGACATAGCAGTTACTGTCTGCTGTGTTTTATGGATATCTGTCATACAAAACTTAACCTTTGTGAACTGTTACTAAGTATCTGTGGTTTGTCAATGTACGTTGAAGGGGGTGTATCGTTGCTATAAAAGATCCCTGTAGCCATTGTGTAATCACCTTCCTGGTTCATTCGAGAGAGTGCATTATTGAAGGTCAAGTACTTTTGCAAAAGTATCTTAAGTATTAAAGATGTAGTTTAACTCGGACTGGTGTGTTTGTAACTTCTCATTTGGTAATGCAGAAATTAGCCACCACAGTTCACCGACACAGCTGATATAACCTTGAGGATTTAGGGAGAAGAGGAGAGAGGGATGAAGTGAAGGAGAGAGACTGTTATTGAGAAAATAAGGTAGTTAAAGCGACAGTGTTCAACAGGAACCTGTGTGTGGCCTCACCTGGTGTCCACACCACACTAAGTGGCTGCAGAGTACTTTATGCTGAAAAACATGAACGGACACACAAGGACAAACAATATAGCGTAGTTATAGAAATAATGAAGTGTCTTACTATTCTCCATGGTTGGCCCTCCTGCCTATTCTTTGAAGGTGGAAGGAGCCACAGTTATACACCTGAGCCTGTTTACTGCACAACACAATCCATCAATCAGATTGATATATGAGTGTGTAGGTTATAGGGTGTCTAATTGTTCTACATTTTTTCAATATGGGTGATTTAAAATAGCCTGTTTTGTTTTTGTACAGACATCACACCCTTACCTAAACAGCACCCTCACCTGAGAAGTAGAAATCAAAGGGAGAGAAACTGTGAATTGAATAACTGCAGTTGACATAGCTCAGTAAATGGAAGAATACTCTTACTGCAATGTGAATGGCTCTTAAAAGAGCCTTTGTTGTACATAGTGTAGTCTATGGTGTTGCCAGGGAACAGCACCCTCTTTGAAGAAGTAGGAGGTGAAGATCTCCTGCACACGGATTGCCTCTCTTGCTGCGTTGTTGGACTCCATCCTTGAAACATCCTGCAGAGCAGCAGACTTCTCCTCTGGCACACGGCGGCGAGCTGCAGATCCCCTCCTGGTCCTCGTGTCCATCCTCATGAAGTTACGCAGGACACAAGTAGCCTTCACACACCTGAATTCCTCCAGGAGGCAGTCCCAGATGACCCTGGTCACCCAACCCTGCAGTGCCCTACACGGTAACTGTAGACAATCGTTCTGAAGGAATCTCCAGTTACAAGGTCTCTGTAGGAATATGGAAGACAATGTAATTATTAGACTGTTACATCACCAGGTCATTGTGGATTACTAAAGTATAATATCACTGATAACAAATCATGATAACATTTGATTGATAGATGCATGGGCACACATATGTACATGTGTAGCATGTGACAATAACAGGATCATATCAAGGATGGCATCACAAATGAATACATAAATACCACTTGAAGCTTGATAATGAGTTGATCATTTGAATCAGCTGTGCAGTGCTACGGCAAAAACAAAAATGTGCCCTTCTTTGAGTCCCCAGGACTGAGAACCACTGCTCTTCATTGGGACCTCTTCATATGTAGACTGGCTTTCATAGAGCTCTTTATCTGAGGACAGAAAACCTCACAAGAAACAGACTTCATTATAGTCAAATTACACCACACTGAATATGATGTTACTATTATCTCCGTCCTCACTTCTAGGGACAGGAACTACACAAAAGTACCTGCCCTATCCAGAATAGCCTCCTCTCTCACTGACAGTTGGGGCTGCTATCCTTTCACCCTCCATGGCTGTTAGCTAGCTACCTACAAATGCATTTGGAGTTTGTTTTTTACAGTGATAAATACATCAACATGGCTAGCTAATATGAAGTTAGGTAGCTGCTGGTGATATTTAATTCCCTTAGATAGATAGATAGATAGATAGATAGATAGATAGATAGATAGATAGATAGATAGATAGATAGATAGATAGATAGATAGATAGATAGATAGATAGCTATCTATCTATCTATCTATACAGTATTTGAAGTTGGTTAGATAGCTCATTTAGCAGCTCATTTGAGTTAGCCTGCACTGTAGCTAGTTAGCTAATAATACATCGTTTTTTTTACATTTTCAAAATCTATTTACTTACTTACATAGGTTCTTCCAGCCATGTGGACAACTGGAAACAGGGCAGCAAAGTTTGTCACATCTGCTGACTGGACGCAGTTGAGTAAAATGTATATTGCGTACTTTTTACACCACTGTATTTTTATTATGATCCCTTGCGTCATGCAGCCATTCCTCTGGGTAACCCCGCTGTCTGAAACGCTCATCCAGCCATTCCTCTGGGTAACCCCGCTGTCTGAAACACTCATCCAGACAGTCGGCTTGTTTGTCAGTACTATAAAGGATCTTTTTTAGGGGTGTAGGGTGGAAGCTGTCTCCGCGTAACAGGGTATTCCTGTCCATCGGCTTCCTGTATAGGTCTGTGCGAAAACCACCCCCTCCCTCTTAATCAAAATGTCCAAATAACTCGTTTCATGCACATTAAAGGTGAGGGTGAATTTCAGATGTTCACTGCTTGTATTGATGAAGGAGTGGAATCGATGAAGTTCCTCTGCTGTCCCCTGGAATAGAAGGAACACGTCATCAATGAAGACTTTTTCAGAGCCTGATGAGGTGCTAGAATGGATTGTTAGGGCTGACAATCACATTCTTCTCTAACAACCCCACATACAGATTGGCATAATAAGATGCTATTTTTTAAATTACAATGACCATAATGCACTGCATGCAGACTTGTCTTGTCTGTGTTTCTTTTACACCTGCTATGTAAAAGAGACAGAAGAATGCACAATGGTCAATGCTATCTGGAATCCTTGGGACATCCCTACCCTAAACCCTAACCTTAACCCCTACCTTAACCTTTTTAAATGTCAACTTCAACGGGCTAGGGACGTCCCAAGGATGTATCTCTACCTGAAAATACATGATCTAAGTGATTGATAGTTGGTATTCAGCAGTCATAAAGCTTTATTTACTTTAATGAACTACTAAAATAGTGTTTTTGTCAGACAGCATAGACAGCAGCTCTACACTTTATTGACTGACTGATCCATTCATCCTTCCATCCCTCCTCAGCCTTCCTCTCCTCTGAAGACCCAGTGAGGGTGGAGCTCAGTCAGAGAGCTGTTGAGGGACTGGTTAGGAAGAACACTTCTACAGCCAGAGAGGTGAGAGGTCACACATGGTTTAGATGGTAAATATGTATGTCCCCCTTAGCGGTTCATCACGTCAGCAAAAGGGAATATGTTCCATCTATGTTTATTTTTATTAGTGCAAATTCCACTGATATTGGTGTAATTTCTCACCCCTCTTGGCTGTATGAAAGTTAATTTCCTCTCAGGCACACACATTTGTTCTTTGTTATTATGAAGGTCATTTGTGTCAAATGTACTTTTCCACACTCATTCACCCCATCTCTTTACATTGCTGATGCATATTCGGTGGCCTTATCAAATTCCGAACACAATGCCCATCCTGGCAACTTGGAGTGATCAGATGACAGAAGTCACATTTAGAAGTAACTGAGGCCATAGATGCTGCATATCCATTACTTTGAGTGTTTTATATAATATGACTAAATGTGTTTCTGTGTTGCAGGGACAGTCAAGAAATGGAACAGCAAGGCAACAGAACATGACATAAGCAGAGCTGTGGGAGACCACCTCAAGCCCCTGGTAGAGCCGGGGGTGGTGTTTACCACTCCACCACGCCTTCAGCAGGCTGGAAAAGTGGGATTGATACTGTTTTTCATACTAAGAGGAGTCTGTTGATTGGTCAGTCATTGGGTTAATTTGTTTTGCAATATGTTCAAATCAAGCTTTATTTATACAGCACATTTCAGACATGGATGCAACTAAATGGCTTCACAGGGGAGAAAAACAATGAAAATAAACAAATATTTAGTACACAACAAACAGAAGAGGATAAAAAAGTAAATGAACAACTTAAAGACTAATGAGCACCCTAAAGAAATTCCATTGATTAAAATATTAATTGGGTGCAATATCCAACCCAAAATATAAGCTTGTTTTTTAGGAGGGGTTCTGAAAGACACTATGGGGGTGTCCACTGAAAGTTGACTAGTAACAACAACTGGGACCTAAAAGACACCCACCATGAGACCCACTAAATCTGCCCAAGAAGAGACAAACAAAAGAAAAATCCACAACAAACTTAAAGACAGGAAGTAAAACAAAAAGGTGGCGCATCTAAAGGTGTTGACTCTCCACATGTATCAAGACAACTGGAGCACTGGGCCAGACACTCTTAAATAGAACCTGGACCAGCTCAGGTGAAACACCTTCCCACTAACGAGATGGACAAGCCAGCACAGGTGTAACACATACTGACTAACGAGGTGACACCAATCAGTGCGTCCTACGTGCTAACGAGCTAGACGTGCTAACGAGCTAGACGTGCTAAGGAGCTACACGTGCTAAGGAGCTACACGTGCTAACGAGCTACACGTGCTAACGAGCTACACGTGCTAACGAGCTACACGTGCTAACGAGCTACACGTGCTATAGTCCAACCTCAAAACATAAATGGAAAAACTAAAGCCTGTAACACCTTCTCCCTTAAGACAACAAATATATCCTATATTTTTGTTGGACAAGTTTGCTTACCACCAAAAGAAAACAACTTCCTTTTCACATTATAATCAACTACAATGATTCACCTTCACCTGGCTGTAACGATTAAAAACAAGAAATAATTTTTTCTCCTTTTTCTTTCTATAGAATCCTAAAACTTCTAGCTTCTAGAACTCTCGTCCCCTCAATACAATACAGAAAAATGTGCAGAGAGAAACAACACTTATTTGTCATCACTCATATAAATATTACGTTGACATCAATTGAGCGAGAGAGGGGAGATGAGGTTGAACGTCCTGTTAAAACTAACAGCTCAAAAAACACACGGAATCTGGGAATAATGTGTACATCCCTGGTTAGAGGACAATTTGTAGAAAACAGCTAGCTACATTTTGATTAAAGTGGGTCGTCAATGCGGTAAGTGTAATACAGCTCTTTTTTGTTAGTCACTTTTTGTTAAATCACATAAATAGTACTCTTCCATTTCAGAGCCTGGATTTTCCCCCTGAGGTTAATATCCATATCATGTTGAAATCAATAGAACAGGGGACAAACATTTAGGGTTCTACATTGTGACATCATTAAAATTCTCCTTCTACAATGTTAAAACATTCTACATTGTGACATTATTTCATTGATATCATGAAACAACTCCATGTATTTTCTGGTGTTTGATCAGAGATCATTAATCAGAGTATCTCTTCACATTGATCACAGCTAGAAGGTTATTTCTCTCCCATGTGTGTTCTCTGGTGTACTTTTAGGCTGCTTGACTGAGAAACTTTTCCAACATTGAGTACAGCGATATGGTTTCTCTCCTGTGTGCATTCTCTAGTGTGCTTTTAAATTGCTTAACCTCTCTTGGGTAGGGGGCAGTATTTTCACGTCCGGATGAAAAGTGTGCCCGAAGTAAACTGCCTGTTACTCAGGCCCAGAAGCTAGGATATGCATATAATTGGTAGATTTGGATAGAAAACACTCTAAAGTTTCTCAAACTGTTAAAATAATGTCTGTGAGTATAATAGAACTGATTTGGCAGGCAAAACCCCGAGGACAAACCATCCAGGGGAAGAAAAGAATTGAGGTGATAGGATTTTCCAATGGATTTCGATGGGATACCCTTATTATTAGGAACCTGGTTGCAGTTCCTATGGCTTCCACTAGATGTCAACAGTCTTTAGAAATTGTTCGATGTGTTTCTTTTGAGAAATGAAGAAGTAGTCCTATTCATTGCAAGTGTCATTCCTGGTGGACTCTACTGTTTTGGTGCGCGTGAACTGGAGCTGAATCCAACGCGCCAAATAAATTGACATTTTTTGGGACATAAAGAAGGACATTATCGAACAAAAGGACCATTTGTGATGTTTCTGGGACATTTTGGAGTGCCAACAGAAGAAGATCTTCAAAGGTAAGGCATTAATTATATCGCTATTTTTGACTTTTGTGTCGCACCTGCCTGGTTGAAATATGTGTTTGTATGCGGGGTGCTGTCCTCAGATAATCGCATGGTTTGCTTTCGCCGTAAAGCCTTTTTGAAATCTGACATAGCGGCTGGATTAACAAGAAGTTAAGCTCTATTTTGATGTATAACACATATATTTTCAAGAATGTTAAATATTTGAATTTGGTATTTTTGAATTTCGCGCTCTGCAATTTCACCGGATGTTGGCCAGGTGGGATGCTACCATCCTACCTGCCCATAAGAAGTTAAACAAACAAAACTCTTCCCACATTGAGTACAGCTATGAGATTTCTCTCCTGTGTGTGTTCTCTGGTGCGCTATCAGGCTGTTTGAGTAAAACTCTTCACACATTGAGTACAGAGATATGGTTTCTCTCCTGTGTGTGTGTTCTCTGGTGTATCTTCAGATCGCCAGATATGATAAAACTCTTCCCACATTGATCACAGCTATAAGGTTTCTCTCCAGTGTGTATTCTCTGGTGTGATTTCAGGTTGCCTGACTGAGTAAAACTCTTCCCACATTGAGCACAACTATATAGTTTCTCTCCTGTGTGTGTTCTCCAATGTACTACCAGGCCCCTTGACTGAGTAAAACTCTTCCCACATTGTTTACAACAATTAGCTTCTCTCCTGTGTGTGTTCTCAGATGTATCTTCAGATAGCCAGATTAAGTAAAACTCTTCCCACATTGAGTACAGCTAAAGCTTTTCTCTCCTGTGTGTGTTCTCTGGTGCACTATCAGGCTGCTTGACTGAGTAAAACTCTTTCCACATTGAGTACAGCTATAAGATTTCTCTCCTGTGTGTGTTCTCTGGTGTATTTTAAGTTCTGATGAAAATTTGAAATGTTTCCCACAGTCAGAGCAGCAGTGAGATTTCTTCCCTGTGGATCTCTGCTGGTGTTTCTTGAGGTGTTCTGATCTGGAGAGACTCTTCTCTGCCTCGTCAGCATCATGTTGTTGCTGAGGCTCCCCAGAGGATCCACAATAGTCCCGTCTCTCTCCTGTGTGAAAGATAAAGTCAGACAGATGGTTAAAGGCTCACAACAGCAGAAATCCACTGTTTATTTAAGGTAAAAGGTGATGCCTGAAGTGAATTACATTGTTTTATTTATAATTTATACATTAGCCTCTGGTTTCAATATATCCTCTTTCAATAATAAATATCCTACTATATAAATGATCCTGTTTTCTAAAGCAATATTACTCTCTTAATCACAACAGTAGTATGTAAATCTACAGATGGATTAAATGCAAGAAAGTGGTCAGCACATTTTCCTATAGTTGGAAGAAGCAGAAGGCCCTGACAAGACTCCCTGTGGCTCAGTTGGTAGAGCATGGTGTTTGCCACGCCAGCTTGTTGTGTGCTATGCCAGGGTTGTGGGTTCAATTCCCACGGGGGCCAGTACAAAAAAAAATAAAAAAAATAAATGTATGCATTCACTACTGTAAGTCGCTCTGGATAAGAGCGTCTGCTAAATGACTAAAATGTAAATGTAAGTGCACAGGATAAACTGAGCCAACAAGCTCATCACAGAATCCCTGACAAGGTGGACCTGCCCCTCAACAAGCTCATCACAGAATCCCTGACAAGGTGGACCTGCCCCTCAACAAGCTCATCACAGAATCCCTGACAAGGTGCCCCTCAACAAGCTCATCACAGAATCCCTGACAAGGTGCCCCTCAACAAGGTCATCACAGAATCCCTGACAAGGTGGACCTGCCCCTCAACAAGCTCATCACAGAATCATTGACAAGGTGGAGATGATGGAAAAAGTCCTGGAGCAGGAAGGGGACGTCACACAAGTCCTGACAACAACAACACAGCACCTTGCACCCTCCTGGCAGCAGACAACAACAACACAGCACCTTGCACCCTCCTGGCAACAGACAACAACAACACAGCACCTTGCACCCTCCTGGCAAGACATTGAGGTCTTTGAATACAACGACTTATCAACAGCTTACCAACCCCTTCCTGGGTAACAATTTGACCCCCACAGGAAATCTACACTGGCAGTTATAGAAAGACCCATCTACTATATAACCATTGATTTTGAAGAATATACACTACCGTCACTTAGAAATGTCCTTGTTTTCGAAAGAAAAGCACGTTTTTTTGTCCAATAAAATAACATCAAATTGATCAGAAATACAGTGTAGACATTGTTAATGTTGTAAATGACTATTGTAGCTGGAAATTGATGTTTTTTTTATGGAATATCTACATAGGCTTAAAGAGGCCCATTATCAGCAACCATCACTCCTGTGTTCCAATGGCACGTTGTGTTAGCTAATCCAAGATTATCATTTTAAAAGGCTAATAAAATCCTTTTGCAATTATGTTAGCACGGATGAAAACTCTTGTTCTGATTAAAGAAGCAATAAAACTGTCCGCCTTTAGACTAGTTGAGTATCTGGAGCATCAGCATTTGTGGGTTCGATTACAGGCTCAAAATGGCCAGAAACAAAGAACTTTCTTCTGAAACTCGTCAATCTATTCTTGTTCTGAGAAATTAAGGCTATTCCATGGAAGAAACTGCTAAGAAACTGAAGATCTCGTACGCTGTGAACTACTCCCTTCAGTGAACAGTGCAAACTGGCTCTAACCAGTATTGGATACGGGGTAAACTTTGAACATTGAGATATTAAAGACATGATAGATCAGACGCAGAGTATATAAAGGAGTGAGATCTGTAGAAAGACAGAGTGGCTGTGGAATGTGCTGGGTGGACATCACAGGATTGCTTTAGGGGAAGCGGATGGACATCTGTGGATTAGGCGAAGGATGGGTTGAGGTCAGGAGGTCAGGAGGTCAGGTCAGATCCCTGAAGGTTGGTTTATTATCCTATTACCCTCTTCCTGTCGAACCAGAAGATGTAAGGATTGGAGAGATGGAGGAGTGTCCAAAGTGGGGTATATATACTTGTGATGGTGAGAACATGTTTTTGTCTGAATTACAGCTGTAACGACCCTTTGGAAGAATTAAACTTGGTTAAGTTTAGTGTCCGTGAGTTATTTACTCTGAAAAATTAGAACCTAACACTATAATTACTGTTCCCTGAAGGAGGGAAACGAGGTGCAACACCTGTTTGGCCCAACCCCTTCCTGGGTCACACTATAATAGAAAGAGGAGTGGGAGGCCCCGGTGCACAACTGAGCAAGAGGACAAGTACATTAGAGTGTCTAGTTTGAGAAACAGACGCCTCACAAGTGCTCAACTGGCAGCTTCATTAAATAGTACCCGCAAAACACCAGTCTCAACGCCAACAGTGAAGAGGCGACTCCAGGATGCTGGCCTTCTAGGCAGAGTTGCAAAGAAAAATTCATATCTCTGTCCAGTGTCTGTCTTATTTTGCCCATCAATCTTTTATGTTATTGGCCAGTCTGAGATATGGCTTTTTCTTTGCAGCATCTCGGAGTCGCCTCTTCCCTGTTGACGTTGAAACTGGTGTTTTGCGGGTACTATTTAATGAAGCTGCTAGTTGAGGACATGTGAGCTTTTCTTTCAAAATCAATGACCTTTCTAAGTGACCCCAAACTTTTGAACGGTAGTGTAACTTATAAATGCCTCAAATATTTCAACTGTATTACCCCATCAGAAAACAAAGCATAACCAAAACATTGCATAACTCCACTGTATCGCCTCAAAACCTGGTTAAAACTATGATTTTGACCTTATGGATGACTGGTCCTTGTATTTATAGTATAGTGAATTCAGGGGGTAGCCCTGAACTGAACTCAAACCTGGGTCCAGTAAATGTCAAGCCAACACCTTATAACTGTTACACCAAGATGTCTGAACTTCTTCACGAGGTCCCTAGGTTTTGGGTTATGTTTGCTACAATAGCTTTCTCTATAAATGTGAGAGTGGTTACATTTCTCCAGCCCCCATTCCTCAGCTGTTTACCAAACCAAATCTCAGGGCTGAATATTTTTTGCTATTTAAATCCTAGGTTACCCCTATAAAATAGCCGCACATCTATCAACCATTCTGCAGTTCATACAATAACAAATCTGTCATTCCACCACTAGTTTGGTTATAAGATGATGATGGGGCTGGAGAAATGTAACTAGTCTCAAATTCATAGACAGACCTATGGATGCAAGGACTGACCATCCACTATATCAACATAGTTTTAACCATGTTGAGGCTATACAGTGTTGATTTACATTGTTTCTAAACATTGGAGTAAAAAAAGCTTATTAGGGGTTTTGATGGGGTACAACAGTTGAACTAAGCTCATGAGGCATGTGTTATATTCTTCAAGAATCAATGGCTATAAATAAATAATTTAAAATGTCTAAATATGGATGTAGCTATTGCATATTTCCCCTTTAACACCACACATCAGTTCAACAACTGCAGAGTTTGTGCCTCTGTCTTTAAGACAGAACTTACTAGTGTTAATCAGGGCCCGTTCATCGTTAGAACCATTGGATGCCTTAACATGCCTTTGGGAAACCGGGCCCAGATATCCAGTTTCCTCCTCTTCATCCTCCTCTTCATCTTCTTCCAATGTGACAGTCATCTCCCCCTCCTCCTCTTTCACCCAAAAACAGCATCCTCCTCTTTCTCTTCCTCTTCTTTAACAGTAACATCCTCCTCCTCTTTCACTCTGAACGAGTCTTCCTCCTCTTTCACGACAACGTTCAGCCACATTCCCTCTTTCTCCGTCCAGCAGAGCTCTTCTTTAACAGGAGGAGAGTAGTTTAGTGAGCTCATGGTCGGGGATGTTAGCTAGCTAGGCTAATGCTAACTTAACCAGCCCGCTAGCTGACTAATAACAACAACACCGTAAATATGATATTAAAACTGATAACTAACTAGACGACAGAAGTGGGTTTAAAACACTGTGGCTAATATACACTAAAGCGTCTAAAGAGCTTTATTGGTTCGGCTGACGAACTGTTGCTGCTGTTGAAAGAAGCGTTCCGTCCACTACATTATACGTCACACCAACAGCATCGCATTAATGCCCCACATGATGTATTGTTACACCATGTAGGAGCAGTATAGACCTAGTCTGTTCATTATATACATCTACATTATGTATTGTTACACCATGTAGGAGCAGTATAGACCTAGTCTGTTCATTATATACATATACATGATGTATTGTTACACCATGTAGGAGCAGTATAGACCTACAGTAGCTAGCAACTTATTTAGATGTTGTTTGACTTATTGAAACTGGCTTAAATGTGCTGTAGTAAACATTATTTATTCGCACTAATCAATCAACACATTCCTGTCTTTGTATGTCTCAATATAATAGTATTATTTAATTACATCCATGTAAAATAATCTTTGTCTGAAAATAAAATCTGATCCTCAACTGCGTTTCCCTCCAGTCAGCAGACGGCGATGTGCGTCTTTCAGGCGATGCTGCCAGCGTGACGTATAATCTAGTGGACGGTTCTTCTTAAACATCTCGTCAACCATCTCGGTAGCTTGCTAGCCAACATAGCCGAAAGATTCAAGCTATTTATACGCTTTCGGTCTATATTACCTACTGTGTTTTTGACACACTTTTGTCGTATCTACTTGTTAATCTATTTAATTTAATATTACGTTATTTTGTATTAGTCAGCTATAGTAGCTGGCTGGTTAAGGTAGCACTAGCCTGGTCGCTAATGATAGCTAGCTAGCTAACATCCCCGAACATGAGCTCCCTAAACTACTCCCCTCCTGTTAAAGAAGAGGAGGTCTGCTGGACGGAGAAAGAAGCTCTGGGACTGAACATTGTCGTGAAAGAGGAGAAGGAAGAGGAGGATGTTACAGTAAAACAAGAAGTAGAGGGTGAGGCTGTTACAGTGAAAGAAGAAGAGAAAGACGTTACAGTGAAAGAAGAGGAAGACGCGTTCAGAGTGAAAGAGGAGGAGGATGTTACAGTAAAACAAGAAGTAGAGGGTGAGGCTGTTACAGTGAAAGAAGAAGCGAAAGACGTTACAGTGAAAGAAGAGGAAGACGCGTTCAGAGTGAAAGAGGAGGAGGATGTTACAGTAAAACAAGAAGTAGATGGTGAGGCTGTTACAGTGAAAGAAGAAGCGAAAGACGTTACAGTGAAAGAAGAGGAAGACGCGTTCAGAGTGAAAGAGGAGGAGGATGTTACAGTAAAACAAGAAGTAGAGGGTGAGGCTGTTACAGTGAAAGAAGAAGCGAAAGACGTTACAGTGAAAGAAGAGGAAGACGCGTTCAGAGTGAAAGAGGAGGATGCAGTTTTTGAAGTGAAAGAGGAGGAGGAGACAGAAGGTCAGATTAACACCAGTAAATACTAATATTTAATAACGGGCACAATTCCTGCAGTTGTTGAACTGATGTACATTTACATTTTTACATTTAAGTAATTTAGCAGACGCTCCTATCCAGAGCGACTTAAAAATTGGTGAATTCACCTTATGATATCCAGTGGAACAACCACTTTACAATAGTGCATCTAAATCTTTTATGGGGGGGTTAGAAGGATTCATTTATTCTATCCCAGGTATTCCTTAAAGAGGTGGGGTTTCAGGTGTCTCCGGAAGGTGGTGATTGACTCCGCTGTCCTGGCGTCGTGAGGGAGCTTGTTCCACCATTGGGGTGCCAGAGCAGCGAACAGTTTTGACAGGGCTGAGCGGGAACAGGGCTTCCTCAGAGGTAGGGAGGCGAGCAGGCCAGAGGTGGATGAACGCAGTGCCCTTGTTTGGGTGTAGGGCCTGATCAGAGCCTGAAGGTACACAAACGTGGTTTTAAAGCAGCAATGGTTTTTGTTTTGCATACATTTTAAAATGAAAAATCAGAGTCTGGTGTAATTCTGTTACTGTGGAATTGCCCAGCTCCTAACTATACTCAACAAAAAATATCAACGCAACATGCAACAACTTCAAAGATTTTACTGAGTTACAGTTCATAGAAGTCAATTGAAATATATTCATTAGGCCCTAATCTATGGATTTCACGACTGGGCAGGTGTGCTGCCATATGCCGACCCACTGGGGCACAAGACCCAGCCAAACAGAGTTTTCCACACAAAAGGGCTTTATTACAGACAGAAATACTCCTCAGCCCCTCCCCTCCTCAGACGATCCCGCATGAAACATGGGACCAACACTTTCCATGTTGCGTTTATATTTTTGTTCAGTATATAAACTGAGGAACACATGTCAGCGTAGAGCCCTGAACTATAATAGTAAGGCAGCAGTTTATCTGGCAGGACAGTGTGGTGTGTAGTGATCAGCAGTTTATCTGGCAGGACAGTGTGGTGTGTAGTGATCAGCAGTTTATCTGGCAGGACAGTGTGGTGTGTAGTGATCAGCAGTTTATCTGGCAGGACAGTGTGGTGTGTAGTGATCAGTTTATCTGGCAGGACAGTGTGGTGTGTAGTGATCAGCAGTTTATCTGGCAGGACAGTGTGGTGTGTAGTGATCAGCAGTTTATCTGGCAGGACAGTGTGGTGTGTAGTGATCAGCAGTTTATCTGGGAAGGACAGTGTGGTGTGTAGTGATCAGCACTTTATCTGGCAGGACAGTGTGGTGTGTAGTGATCAGCAGTTTATCTGGCAGGACAGTGTGGTGTGTAGTGATCAGCAGTTTATCTGGCAGGACAGTGTGGTGTGTAGTGATCAGTTTATCTGGCAGGACAGTGTGGTGTGTAGTGATCAGCAGTTTATCTGGCAGGACAGTGTGGTGTGTAGTGATCAGCAGTTTATCTGGCAGGACAGTGTGGTGTGTAGTGATCAGTTTATCTAGCAGGACAGTGTGGTGTGTAGTGATCAGTTTATCTGGCAGGACAGTGTGGTGTGTAGTGATCAGCAGTTTATCTGGCAGGACAGTGTGGTGTGTAGTGATCAGCAGTTTATCTAGCAGGACAGTGTGGTGTGTAGTGATCAGTTTATCTGTCAGGACAGTGTGGTGTGTAGTGATCAGCAGTTTATCTGGCAGGACAGTGTGGTGTGTAGTGATCAGTTTATCTGTCAGGACAGTGTGGTGTGTAGTGATCAGTTTATCTGTCAGGACAGTGTGGTGTGTAGTGATCAGTTTATCTAGCAGGACAGTGTGGTGTGTAGTGATCAGTTTATCTGGCAGGACAGTGTGGTGTGTAGTGATCAGTTTATCTGGCAGGACAGTGTGGTGTGTAGTGATCAGTTTATCTAGCAGGACAGTGTGGTGTGTAGTGATCAGTTTATCTGTCAGGACAGTGTGGTGTGTAGTGATCAGTTTATCTGGCAGGACAGTGTGGTGTGTAGTGATCAGTTTATCTGGCAGGACAGTGTGGTGTGTAGTGATCAGTTTATCTAGCAGGACAGTGTGGTGTGTAGTGATCAGTTTATCTGTCAGGACAGTGTGGTGTGTAGTGATCAGTTTATCTGGCAGGACAGTGTGGTGTGTAGTGATCAGTTTATCTGGCAGGACAGTGGTGTGTAGTGATCAGTTTATCTGGCAGGACAGTGTGGTGTGTAGTGATCAGTTTATCTGTCAGGACAGTGTGGTGTGTAGTGATCAGTTTATCTGTCAGGACAGTGTGGTGTGTAGTGATCAGTTTATCTGGCAGGACAGTGTGGTGTGTAGTGATCAGTTTATCTAGCAGGACAGTGTGGTGTGTAGTGATCAGTTTATCTGGCAGGACAGTGGTGTGTAGTGATCAGTTTATCTAGCAGGACAGTGTGGTGTGTAGTGATCAGTTTATCTGGCAGGACAGTGTGGTGTGTAGTGATCAGTTTATCTGGCAGGACAGTGTGGTGTGTAGTGATCAGTTTATCTGTCAGGACAGTGGTGTGTAGTGATCAGTTTATCTGGCAGGACAGTGTGGTGTGTAGTGATCAGTTTATCTGGCAGGACAGTGTGGTGTGTAGTGATGTGTTATGGAGGCACTTTGTTGATTCTTGATGTTCACTTGTACAACTGTTCATCATTACTATTGTATCTAAATGAATTATTTTAACACATTGGTTAAAAGTCTCTTGTCACAAAAATGTAATTACATTGAGCAGTATACCACATTACTTCATCATTACATTTCTTGTTTTACAAACATTGCCAAGCTGCTCATTAGTTTCTTGTTGTTGTGATTTTTGGTGTAATCAGTCATGGCAAAAAAATATTTGGGCTGGTAAAAAATCAGTGGCTGGTATATTCTATCATCTGCCTGCTACAGTGGCTGGTATATTCTATCATCTGCCTGCTACAGTGGCTGGTATATTCTATCATCTGCCTGCTACAGTGGCTGGTGGTATATTCTATCATCTGCCTGCTACAGTGGCTGGTGGACCAAAATCAAAGTAAAACAAGACTTAGACGACATTTGTCAATGTCAAAAAACATTTCAACATTCACTATATTGACTGTCTGACTTTGACGTTCATACAGGAGAGAGACGTGACTATCATGGATCCTCTGGGGAGCCTCAACAACATCATGATGCTGACGAGGCAGAGAAGAGTCTCTCCACATCAGGACACCTCAAGAAACACCATAAGAGACCCACAGGAAAGAAACCTCACTGCTGCTCTGACTGTGGGAAACGTTTCAAATCTTCATCAGAATTGAAAAAACACCAGCGAGTCCACACAGGAGAGAAACCTTATAGCTGTAATCAATGTGGGAAGAGTTTTACTCAGTCAAGCCACCTGGTATCACACCAGAGAACACACACAGGAGAGAAACCTTATAGCTGTGATCAATGTGGCAAGAGTTTTACTCAGTCAAGTAGCCTGGTATCACACCAGAGAACACACACAGGAGAGCAGCCATATGGCTGTGATCAGTGTGGCAAGGGTTTTACTCAGTCAAGTAGCCTGGTATCACACCAGAGAACACACACAGGAGAGCAGCCATATAGCTGTGATCAGTGTGGCAAGAGTTTTACTCAGTCAAGTAGCCTGGTATCACACCAGAGAACACATACAGGAGAGCAGCCATATAGCTGTGATCAGTGTGGGAAGGGTTTTACTCTGTCAACCAACCTGGTATCACACCAGAGAACACACACAGGACATCAGCCATATAGCTGTGATGTATGTGAGGATAGTTTTACTACATCAAGCCAGCTGGTAGTACACCAGCGAGTACACACAGGAGAGAAACCTTATAGCTGTAATCAGTGTGGGAAGAGTTTTACTCAGTCAAACAGCCTGAAATCACACCAGAGAACACACACAGGAGAGAAACCTTATAGCTGTGATCAATGTGACAAGAGATACTCTCATTCAAGTGGTCTGATTAAACATCAGAAAATACATGCAGGAGATCCACGGAGTGTGGAATGACCTCCAACACCAGACCTGGGTAGTAGAACACAGAGTGTGGAATGATCTCCAACACCAGACCTGGGTAGTAGAACACAGAGTGTGGAATGACCTCCAACACCAGACCTGGGTAGTAGAACACAGAGTGTGGAATGACCTCCAACACCAGACCTACAGTTGAAGTCGGAAGTTTACATACACTTAGGTTGGAGTCATTAAAACTTGTTTTTCAACCACTCCATGAATTTCTTTTTAAGAAACTATATTTTTGGCAAGTCGGTTAGGACGTACTTTATGCATGATACAGGTAATTCTTCCAACAGTTGTTTACAGACAGATTATTTCACTTATAATTCACTGTATCACAATTCCACTGTGTCAGAAGTTTACATACACAAAGTTGACTGTGCCTTTAAACAGCTTGGAAAATTCCAGAAAATTATGTAATGTCTTTAGAAGCTTCTGATAGGCTAATTGACATAATTTAAGTCAATTGGAGGTGTACCTGTGGATGTATTTCAAGGCCTACCTTCAAACTCAGTGCCCCCTTGCTTGACATCATGGGAAAATCAAAAGAAATCAGCCAAGACCTCAGAAAAAAGATTGTAGACCTCCACACGTCTGGTTCATCCTTGGGAGCAATTTCCAAAGGCCTGAATATACCACATTCATCTGATCTGTACAAACAATAGTACGCAAGTATAAACACCATGGGACCAAGCAGCCGTCATACCGCTCAGGAAGGAGACGCGTTCTGTCTCCTAGAGATGAACGTACTTTGGTGTGAAAAGTGCAAATCAATCCCAGAACAACAGCAAAGTACCTTGTGAAGATGCTGGAGGAAACAGGTACAAAAGTATCTATATCCACAGAAAAACTAATCCTATATTGACATAACCTGAAAGGCCGCTGAGCAAGGAAGAAGCCACTGTTCCAAAACCTCCATGAAAAAGCCATACTACGGTTTGCAACTGCACATAGGGACGAAGATTGTACATTTTGGAAAAATGTCATCTGGTCTGATTATACAAAAATAGAACTGTTTGGCCATAATGACCATCATTATGTTTGGAAGAAAAAGGGGGATGCTTGCAAGCCGAAGAACACCATCCCAACCGTGAAGCACGGGGGTGGCAGCATCATGTTGTGTGGGTGCTTTGCTGCAGGAGGGACTGGTGCACTTCACAAAATAGATGGCATCATAAGAAAGGAAAATTATGTGGATATATTGAAGCAACATCTCAAGACATCAGCCAGGAAGTTAAAGCTTGGTCGCAAATGGGTCTTACAAATGGACAATGACTCCAAGCATACTTCCAAAGTTGTGGCAAAATGGCTTCAGGACAACAAAGTCAAGGTATTGGAGTGGCCATCACAAAGCCCTGACCTCAATCCTATAGAAAATTTGTGGCCAGAATTGAAAAAGCGTGTGCGAGCAAGGAGGCCTACAAACCTGACTCAGTTACACCAGCTCTGTCAGGAGGAATGGGTCAAAATCCACCCAACTTATTGTGGGAAGCTTGTGGAAGACTACCCGAAACGTTTGACCCAAGTTAAACAATTTAAAGGCAATGCTACCAAATACTAATTGAGTGTATGTAAACGTCTGACCCAATGGGAATGTGATGAAAGAAATAAAAGCTGAAATAAATCATTCTCTCTACTATTATTCTGACACTTCACATTCTTAAAATAAAGTGGTAATCCTAACTGACCTAAGACAGGGAATTTTTACTAGGATTAAAAGTCAGGAATTGAGAAAAACTGAGTTTAAATGAATTTGGCTAAGGTGTATGTAAACTTCCGACTTCAACTGTACCTCATCCCCATATTGTTATTTATTGTTTTGCTCCTTTGCACCCCAGTATCTCTACTTGCACATCCATCTTCTGCACATTAATTGCTCAATTGTAATTACTTTGTCACTACGGCCTATTTATTGCCTTACCTCCCTAATCTTACCTCATTTGCACACACTGTATATAGACTTTTCTATTGTGTTATTGACTGTATGTTTGTTTATTCCATGTGTAACTCTGTGTTGTTGTTTGTGTCGCACTGATTTGCTTTATCTTGGCCAGGTCGCAGTTGTAAATGAGAACTTGTTCTAAACTGGCCTACCTGGTTAAATAAAGGTGAAATAAAATAAAATAAAAAATATATAAATATGTAATAATATGCTTATAGGTAACCAGATATTCAATACTACTAGGTTTTTAAGTCTTTAAACATACTGTATCGTTACACTGGTGAGTAAAAACTCACGCTTCCGACACTTTAAAACCTCTCTGGGCTAGGCTGGACGAAATCGTCCCACCTACGCAACAGCCAGTGTAATCCCGTGGCGCGATTTTCAAATACCTTAGAAATGCTATTACTTCAATTTCTCAAACATATGACTATTTTACACCATTTTAAAGACAAGACTCTCGTTAATCTAACCACACTGTCCGATTTCAAAAAGGCTTTACAACGAAAGCAAAACATTAGATTATGTCAGCAGAGTACCCAGCCAGAAATAATCAGACACCCATTTTTCAAGCTAGCATATAATGTCACAAAAACCAAAACCACAGCTAAATGCAGCACTAACCTTTGATGATCTTCATCAGATGACACACCTAGGACATTATGTTATACAATACATGCATGTTTTGTTCAATCAAGTTCATATTTATATCAAAAACCAGCTTTTTACATTAGCATGTGACGTTCAGAACTAGCATACCCCCCAAACCTCCGGTGAATTTACTAAATTACTCACGATAAACGTTCACAAAAAACATAACAATTATTTTAAGAATTATAGATACAGAACTCCTTTGTGCAATCGAGGTGTCCGATTTTAAAATAGCTTTTCGGTGAAAGCACATTTTGCAATATTCTGAGTAGATAGCCCAGCCATCACGGCTAGCCATTTAGACACCCACCAAGTTTAGCCCTGACCAAACTCCGATTTACTATTACAAAAGTTTGATTACCTTTGATGTTCTTCGTCAGAATGCAGCTTGATAGACAAAATAGCCAAACCAATAAAGCTCTTTAGACGCTTTAGTGTATATTAGCCACTGTGTTTTAAACTCACTTCTATCGTCTAGTTTATTATCCGATTTTATTTCATATTTACAGTGTTGTTATTAGTCAGCTAGCGGGCTGGTTAAGTTAGCATTAGCCTAGCTTGCTAACTGTTAGCTATTATCCCCAACCAGGAGGAGAGTAGTTTTGTGACCTCATGGTCGGGGATAATAGCTAACAGTTAGCAAGCTAGGCTAATGCTAACTTAACCAGCCCGCTGGACGGAGAAAGAAGCTCTCGTCAAAGTGGAGGAGGAAGAGGAGGCTGTTTCAATACAAAAACAAGTAGAGGGTGAGGCTGTTACCGTGAAAGAAGAAGAGAAAGACGGTACAGTGAAAGAAGAGGAAGACGCGTTCAGAGTGAAAGAGGAGGAGGATGTTACAGTGAAAGAGGAGGAGGAAGAGAAAGAGGTGGATGCAGTTTTTGGAGTGAAAGAGGAGGAGGGGGAGATGACTATTACATCCAGAAAGGAGGAAGAAGAAGAGGAGGAAACTGGATATCTGGGCCCGGTTTCCCAAACGCATCTTAAGGCATCCAATGGTTCTAACGGTGAACTTAGCCGTAAGATGGTTTTGAGAAACCGTTCCCTGATTAACACTAGTAAGTACTGTCTTAAATACAGAGGCACAAACTCTGCAGTTGTTGAACTGATGTGTGGTGTTAAAGGGGAAATATGCAATTGCTACATCCATATTTAGACTTTAGAATTATTTATTAATAGCCATTGATTCTTGAAGAATATAACACATGCCTCATGAGCTTAGTTCAACTGTAATACCCCAGGCCTCCCGGGTGGCGCAGTGGTCTAAGGCATCGCATTGCTGGCTGTGCCACCAGAGATTCTGGGTTCGTGCCCAGGCTCTGTCGCAGCTGGCTACGACCGGCAGGCCCATGGGGTGGCGCATCTGACCAGGTCACCAGGTGTACGGTGTCCTCCGACACATTGGTTCTGGCTGGCTTCCGGGTTGTGCATTGTGTCAAGAAGCAGTGCGGCTTTGTTGGGTTGTGTTTCGGAGGACGCATGGCTCTCGACCTTCGCCTCTCCCGAATCCGTAAGGGAGTTGCAGCGATGAGACAAGACTACTACCAATTGGATACCACGAAATTGGGGCGAAAAAGGGGTAAAATAAAAAAACCGGTCATTCCCCATTTTTTACTCCAATGTTTATAACTATTATACAGTTTCATGCTTATACAAGTGTCATAGTCCCCCCCTTTATGCTAAAAACCATATCCCCTCGGCTTTACTCCACCATTGTTTCCAAATCTAAGTTCTTTCCTCTAGGGGGGGTTTCCCCCCCTAGAGTTCCTTGGATCAATTATATTGGTGGCGCGACTATACTTTATACAGATTACTATAGGTCATTATAATATTAATACAGATTACTATAGGCCATTATAATATTAATACAGATTACTATAGGCCATTATAGGATTAAATACAGATTACTATAGGCTATTATAGGATTAAATACAGATTATTATAGGCCATTATAGGATTAAGTACAGATTACTATAGGCCATTATAATATTAATAGAGATTACTATAGGCCATTATAATATTAATACAGATTACTATACCCATTATAATATTAATACAGATTACTATAGGCCATTATAGGATTAAGTACAGATTACTATAGGCCAATTATAGGATTAAGTTGGGTCCTACAGTTGGTCTATGTTGATTTTTGATGAGGTTATGGGTCCTACAGTAGGTTTATGTTGTTAGGTGAAGATATGGGTCCTACAGTAGGTCTATGTTGTTGTTAGAAGAAGTTATGTGTCCTACAGTAGGTCTATGTTGTTAGTTGAAGTTATTGGTCCTACAGTAGGTCTGTGTTATTGCTAGGTGAAGTTATGGGTCCTACAGTAGGTCTGTGTTGTTGTTAAATCAAATTTCAAATCCAATCAAATGTATTTATGTAGCCCTTCTTACATCAGCTGATATCTCAAAGTGCTGTACAGAAACCCAGCCTAAAACCTCAAACAGCAAGCAATGCAGGTGTAGAGGCATGGTGGCTAGGAAAAACTCCCGAGAAAGGCTAAAACCTAGGAAGAAACCTAGAGAGGAACCAGGCTATGAGGGGTGGCCAGTCCTCTTCTGGCTGTGCCGGGTGGAGATTATAACAGAACATGGCCAAGATGTTCAAATGTTCATAAATGACCAGCATGGTCAAATAATAATAATCACAGTAGTTGTCGAGGGTGCAACAGGTCAGCACCTCAGGAGTAAATGTCAGTTGGCTTTTCAGAGCCGATCATTGAGAGTATCTCTACCGCTCCTGCTGTCTCTAGAGAGTTGAAAACAGCAGGTCTGGGACAGGTTGCACATCCGGTGAACAGGTCAGGATTCCATAGCCGCAGGCAGAACAGTTGAAACTGGAGCAGCAGCACGGCCATGTGGACTGGGGACAGCAAGGAGTTATCATGCCAGGTAGTCCTGAGGCATGGTCCTAGGGCTCAGGTCCCCCGAGAGAGAAAGAAAGATGGAATTAGAGAGACCATACTTAAATTCACACAGGACACCGGATAAGACAGGATAAATACTCCAGATATAACAGACTGATCCTAACCTTCGACACATAAACTACTGCAGCATAAATACTCGAGGCTGAGACAGGAGGGATCAGGAGACACTGTGGCCCCATCCGATGATACCCCCGGAAAGGGTCAAACAGGCAGGATATAACCCCACCCACTTTGCCAAAACACAGCCCCCACACCATTAGAGGAATAACTTCAACCACCAACTTACCATCCTGAGACAAGGCCGAGTATAGCCCACAAAGATCTCCACCACGGCACAACCCAAGGGGGGGCGCCAACACAGACAGGAAGACCACGTCAGTGACTCAACCCACTGAAGTGATGCACCCCTCCTAGGGACGGCATGGAAGAGCACCAGTAAGCCACCAGCTAGATTTAAAAAAAAAAACAGCTTATTTGCGTTGATGGAATGGACATTTTTAAGTGTTTTCTTATACTTATGTTCCCCTGACACTTGAGTAGATTGATTTGATTTATAGCATCTTAATATATAAAGACTCAGCCCCTGTAATAGGGTTAGAGGCAGAGAATCCCAGAGGAGAGGGGGAACCTGTCAGGCAGAGACAGCAAGGGCGGGTCGTTGCTCTTGTGCCTTTCCATTCACCTTCACACCCCTGGGCCAGACTACACTTAATCATAGGACCTACTGAAGAGATGAGTCTTCAAGAAAGACTTAAAGGTTGAGATCGAGTCTGCGTCTCTCACATGGGTAGGCAGACCATTCCATAAAAATGGAGCTCTATAGGAGAAAGCCCTGCCTCCAGCTGTTTGCTTAGAAATTCTAGGGACAATTAGGAGGCCTGCGTCTTGTGACCGTAGCGTATGTGTAGGTATGTAGGGCAGGACCAAATCGGAAAGATAGGTAGGAGCAAGCCCATGTAATGCTTTGTAGGTTCGCAGTTAAACCTTGAAATCAGCCCTTGCCTTAACAGGAAGCCAGTGTAGAGAGGCTAGCACTGGAGTAATATGATACATTTTTTTGGTTCTAGTCAAGATTCTAAAGTAGAGCATTGCAGTAGTCTAACCTAGAAGTGACAAAGCATGGATGAATTTTTCAGCATCATTTGTGGACAGAACATTTCTGATTTTTGCAATGTTACGTAGATGAAAAAAAGCTGTCCTTGAAACAGTCTTTATGTTCGTCAAAAGAGAGATCAGGGTCCAGAGTAAAGCCGAGGTCCTTCTGTCACGAGAATTTTGAATGTTCCCTTCTATTATTCAACATTAACTCAATAAATGAATACTATTTACAAGTCTTCTCCAACACACACACCATCATCAGATTATAGTCTTATGATCTTAACACATGTCATACAGTTCTACAGTTTTCAGGGTGGAATACTTTAGTCATTACTTTAAACATATAAATTATTCTATCAACAGTAGGTCTATGTTGTTGGGTGAAGTTATTGGTCCTACAGTAGGTCTATGTTGTTGTTAGGTGAATGTATGACTCCTACAGTAGGTCTATGTTGTTGGGTGAAGTTATGCATCCTACAGTAGGTCTATGTTGTTTGATGAAGTTACGGGTCCTACAGTTGGCTTATGTTGTTTGGGGAAGTTATGGGTCCTACAGTAGGTCCTACAGTAGGTCTATGTTGTTGTTGGGTGAAGTTATGGGGCCTACAGTAAGTCTATGATATTGTTAGGTGAAGTTATGGATCCTACAGTACGTCTATGTTGTTTGGGGAAGCTATGGGTCCTACAGTAGGTCTATGTTGTTGTTAGGTGAAGTTATGGGACCAACAGTAGGTCTATGTTGTTGTTAGGTGAAGTTATGGTTTCTACAGTAGGTCTATGTTATTGTTAGGTGAAGTTTTGGGTCCTACAGTAGGTCTATGTTGTTGTTAGGTGAAGTTATTGGTCCTACAGTAGGTCTATGTTGTTAGGTGAAGTTATGGGTCCTACAGTAGGTCTATGTTATTGTTAGGTGAAGTTATGGGCAAATTTGTTAAACACTTAGTGTACAAACTCTTATTGTCAGGCTGATGACAACGCTAGACAAAGAGCATTTTACTGGTTGAAGTGTTTAACTATAAATCAGTTGATTTGCGACAATAACACAAACACATTAAGCAGGTGATTCAAGCGAGCCCTACAATTATAATCCATATTTAATGTGAAATGCACTTATAAGCAACCTGTAAATGGAGGCTATTTTTGCTGTCAGCCTATGAGAACTCCCCTGAGTTTTCCCCCATGGTGGTGAATAAGCACTCCTGATATTGCGCTGTAATATTCAGAATACATTGTGAAAAACTAAAATCTTTGCTCACTATTTTTTGCTCCAGGCAGGTATACTACATCCATAACTAGTGGTTTCCTCATTACCAGATATACTACATCCATAACTAGCGGTTTCCTCATTACCAGATATACTACATCCATAACTAGTGGTTTCCTCATTAGCAGATATACTACATCCATAACTAGTGGTTTCCTCATTACCAGATATACTACATCCATAACTAGCGGTTTCCTCATTACCAGATATACTACATCCATAACTAGTGGTTTCCTCATTACCAGATATACTATATCCATAACTAGTGGTTATCTCTGTGACCAGAGATAATCTGATAAAATATATCTGATCAAATATTAGAAAATACATACATGAAGGAGTTGTTTCATGATATCAATGAATTAATGTCACAATGTAGAATGTTTTAACATTGTAGTAGGAGTATTTTAATGATGTCACAATGTAGAACCCTAAACGTTTGTCCCCTGTTCTATTGATTTCAGCATGATATGGATATTAGCCTCAGGGGGAAAATCCGGGCTCTGAAATGGAAGAGTTACTATATATGAGATTTAACAAAAAGTGACTAAAAAAAAGAGTTGTGTTACACTTACCACGTTGGTGACCCACTTGAATCAAAATGCAACACTTCAAAATGTAGCGAGCTGTTTTCTACAAATTGTCCTCTAACCAGTGATGTAAACATTATTCCCAGATTCTGTGTGGTTTTTGAGCTGTTAGTTTTAACATGACATGCAACCTCATCTCCCTTCTGTCACACAAATGATTTTAGCATGATATTGATGAGTTATGACAAATTAGTGTTGTGTTCCTTTGTTTAGCGACCCCTACATTTAAATGTATCACTCCAAAATGTAGCTGACTGTCTTCTGCAGGTTGTCCTCTAACCAGTGAGGTAAAATATATCTCCCATTTCCATGTTTTCTTTTAGTTGTGTTAGTTTCAACAGCATGTACAACCTGATTTCCCCCCTAATCGATATCAGTGATTTATTGCTACTTGTCAAAACAACAGCATTTCTGGTGCTTGTGCAGTTTATAAGGTGCTTGTTTAAATAAATACAAGTAATATGATTATTGTGGCAGATGTTTGTGTATATAGCACATTTTATGTTTAGGATTTCAATTCATCCCAAACTGTTTCTGCATATTGATTATTGATTTGGACACTTTAAAACTGTGTTTTGACATTGGGGCTATCCCACCATTAACAAAGGGGTGTACATTTGCTTTTCATATTTCATATTTACATTTCATGTAACATTTAGTAATGATATTTTTTCAAGCAACCAACTGACAATTTTTTGGTACAATTATATTGACATTGTTACCCTGCTTTTAGAATATCCGGGTTCATTCTCAGATGTGCCAAACCAAATGTACTAGAGCATGACATTGGGGACTGGGCCCTGATCCAACAACATGCCTATCTAGTGAACCCTGAGAAGAGAGAGAAGCTCCGCAGTGAGGTGGAAAGTTACTATGGATATTGCAGGAGTTTCCTCTTGAAATCAGACATGTCTGTGGTAAGGACAACTTGGTTGCTGATTGTCTCAAGGGTGAGCAGTCAAAATGTTTTGCGTTTTGCATTTAGCCAGTGCGTTGCCATTTATTTTGACTGCACGTTTTTCCGTATTGGAGATGAGTTTTGTTTGGCCTCGTTCCAAGGGGACGAGATTTCTAGAAGCTAGAGAGTTTTACGAGTTTTTTTCTTCTTGTTTTTAATTGTTCACAGCCAGTAGACACCATGTTTATATTGGTGAAGGTGAAGCTTTGTAGATGATTATGTGAAATGGAAGTTGTTTTCTGTTGGTGGTAAGCAAACTTGTCCAACAAAAACATAGGATATATTTGTTGTCTTAAGTGGGAAGGTGTTACAGGCTTTGGTTTTTCCATTTATGTTTTGAGGTTGGACGTTAGCACGTAGGAAAGGGGGATACCTGGTCAGTTGGACAACTGATTTCATTCAACTGAAATGTGTTTTCGGTGCACTGATTGGTGTCACCTCGTTAGTCAGTATGTGTTACACCTGTGCTGGCTTGTCCATCTCGTTAGTGGGAAGGTGTTTCACCTGAGCTGGTCCAGGTTCTATTTAAGAGTGTCTGGCCCAGTGCTCCAGTTGTCTTGATACATGTGGAGAGTCAACACCTTTAGTTGCTCCACCTTTTTGGTTTGCTTCCTGTCTTTAAGTTTGGTGTGGGTTTTTCTTTATTTTTCCTCTTCTTGGGCAGATTTAGTGGGTCTCATGGTGGGTGTCTTTTAGGTCCCAGTTGTTGTTACTAGTCAACTTTCAGTGGACACCCCCATAGTGTCTATCAGTACCCCTCCTAAAACCCCACCTGTTTAGTTGTGGTTGTTGTCAGTGACTCTTAGTTAGTTCCTTCTATTTAAGGGACATTTCTGTTTTTCTTGCTGGGAAACGTAACAACTAACAATGTAGTAAAACAAGCTTATATTTTGGGTTGGACAATGCATCATATTGTTAGTATTTTAATCAATGGCATTTCCTTACAATGCTCATTAGTCTTTCAGTTGTTAGTCTTGATTTTAATCTTCTTGTTTGTTGTGTACTAAATATTTCAGTTTATTTTCATAGTTTTTTCCTGTGAAGCCATTGCGTTGCATCCATGTTTGAAATGTGCTGTATAAATAAAGCTTGATTTGATTTGAACACATTGTAAAACAAATGAACCCAATGACTGACCAACACTCTTGCATAACCAATGAACAAATATGTGCAAAAGCAACACATATCTAGGTCCATCTTAGTATGAAAATAGTGCATGGTATGTATGTTTAGTATCACTTTTCAACCAACCCAGTGCATTTATTGAAGATGAAAAATGTTGCATAAATGTCAAAGGATTCAATTACTGAAACAAACAAATGGATCAAAAACATTTATCCCACTTTTCCAGCCTGCTGAAGGTGTGGTGGAGTGGTAAACACCACCCCCGGCTCTACCAGGGGCTTGAGGTGGTCTCCCACAGCTCTGCTTATGTCATGTTCTGTGGCCTTGCTGTTCCATTTATTGACTGCCCCTGCAACACAGAAACACATTTAGTCATATTATATAAAACACTCAAAGTAATGGATATGGAGCATCTATGGCCTCAGTTACACCTGGCACCTAAATGTGACTTCTGTCATCTGATCACTCCAAGCTGCATTAGGTTCAGATCTACCAGGATGGGCCTTTGACGCAGTCAGGCCACTGAATATGCATAAGCAATGTAAAGAGATGGGGTGACTGGGGGGAAAAGTACATACTACACAAATGACCTTCATAATATCAAAGAACAAATGTGTGTGCCTGAGGGGTAATTAACTTTCATACAGCCAAAAGGGGTGAGAAATTACACCAATATCAGTGGACAATTTACACTAATGTAAATAAACATAGATGATGGAACATATTCCCTTTTGCTGACGTGATGAACCACTAAGGGGACATAAATATTTACTATCTAAACCATGTGTGACCTCTCACCTCTCTGGCTGTAGAAGTGTTCTTCCTAACCAGTCCCTCAACAGCTCTCTGACTGAGCTCCACCCTCACTGGGTCTTCAGAGGAGAGGAAGGCTAAGGAGGGATGAATGGATCAGTCAATAAAGTGTAGAGCTGCTGTCTATGCTGTCTGACAAAATCACTATTTTAGTAGTTAATTAAAGTAAATTAGGCTTTATGACTGCTGAATACCAACTATCAATCACTTAGATCATGTATTTTCAGGTAGAGATACATCCTTGGGACGTCCCTAGCCTGTTGAAGTTGACATTTAAAATGGTTAAGGTAGGGGTTAAGGTTAGGGTTTAGGGTAGGGATGTCCCAAGGATCCCAGATACCAGTGACCATAGTGCATTATTCTGTCTCTTTTACATAGCAGGTGATGGGTTCTGAACTTGAAAATATGAAATATACTTATGTGAAATGTAATAAAACAATAATGTATGTTGATGCTAATATGATGTACAATATTCCATGATGTTTCTATATGATAACAATAGAATTATATATTTAATATGATGTACAATATTCCATGATGTTTCTATATGATAACAATAGAGAAATATATTTAATATGACATATACAATTTTTTAACAGTTTCACTAATTAATTTTAATTAACTTAATCATTATGATTCAACATCAGTTCACCGTCTCACCTCATACTGTATTGGAGCAGCAGCAGCTGACTGCCCAGTTCAACATCAGTTCACCGTCTCACCTCATACTGTATTGGAGCAGCAGCAGCTGACTGCCCAGTTCAACATCAGTTCACCGTCTCACCTCATACTGTATTGGAGCAGCAGCAGCTGACTGCCCAGTTCAACATCAGTTCACCGTCTCACCTCATACTGTATTAGAGCAGCAGCAGCTGACTGCCCAGTTCAACATCAGTTCACCGTCTCACCTCATACTGTATTGGAGCAGCAGCAGCTGACTGCCCAGTTCAACATCAGTTCACCGTCTCACCTCATACTGTATTGGAGCAGCAGCAGCTGACCTGATGTTGATGCTAATCAGCATGTTTGAATCTGAGAGTAAATAGAGCCGACTACACTCTAAAAATGAAGGGTTCAACTGGAGTTGTTCTCAGATCCCCTAAGAACCGTAGGGTTCTTGGTCAATGAAAAACAGCCCCAAAAGGTTCTTCAAAGAACTTGTCAGAAGGTGGGTTCATCGAGGAACCTCCGTTGTTGCTGGAATTCTTCCGGGAACTTCGCAATTACAACTGAAAACGATGGTGACAAGTTTGGATGCGACAACAGTTAAAAAGGTTAAGTTGGGTTGATGTTTGGCTCTGAATATGTCTCGAAATCATTTATTATAATAATATAACATACTAATAATGAATAACGAAGACAATTCTGGTTTTATGTGAATATCTTCCATAACGTTACTATAGTTTATTAACGTAAATATTAGAAAGCCGGGTTTAACCGTCGGCGTTGTATGAGCTACAGTACAGTACCGTTAGCTAACTAGCTAACGTTATGTCCTAACTAGGCACAACTAGGTTTGGATTATTTCCTCAACTATATTCTTTCCCATATATTGTATATCGTTTCAATAAAGCCAACATGGCTTTACACTCTCATTAATGTAAGTTTACAATCTAGAGCAGTTCTCACTTTTGTGAGAATGAACTAGCTAACGTTAGCTTCGTTAACTAACTAAGGACGGTGACCTGTCCAGACGAGATGTTACAACGAACTGAATCGTCAATGGAGGTCTTCCTCTTTATATAGCCTGCTGCAGCATGCAATACTATTAACTCACAAGGGGGCATAACGTTACATGTACAATACTATCCCATTTTGGAAACGTTACATGTACAATACTATCCCATTTTGGAAACGTTACATGGACAATACTATCCCATTTTGGAAACGTTACATGGACAATACTATCCCATTTTGGAAACGTTACATGTACAATACTATCCCATTTTGGAAACGTTACATGGACAATACTATCCCATATTGGAAACATTACATGTACAATACTATCCCATTTTGGAAACGTTACTTGTAGAATACTATCCCATTTTGGAAACGTTACATGTACAATACTATCCCATTTTGGAAACGTTACATGTACAATTCTATCCCATTTTGGAAACGTTACATGTCCGCCCCCTTGTGGAGGGAAATTAATATCTTAGATGGTAGCTGTAGATGGGATTCAAATGCATAATGGTATTAATACAGTGTCTAGAACTACCTCTTTTGTATAAATGCCCTTCAGAATCCAAACACAGTATTACCACGCAGCAAAATGTTGCGTATAATCTTTCATGCCAGCCTGATAAAATATTGAACAATTTGTGTACAAAGATATCTTGAAATGTGATATTAGGCCTGTATGGCAGTACTGTTACTGTATGGCAGTACTGTAATTGCTAGTGCTTTCTCCAATATGTTCTTCTATTTTACATTCAATTGTATGTTGATGCCATTTATCTTTCAATATTTATTTAATATGTATATACATACATACATACATACATACATACATACATACATACATACATACATACATACATACATACATATATATACTACTCAAAAAATAAAGGGAACACTTAAACAACACATCCTAGATCTGAATGAAAGAAATAATCTTATTAAATACTTTTTTATTTACATAGTTGAATGTGCTGACAACAAAATCACACAAAAATAATCAATGGAAATCCAATTTATCAACCCATGGAGGTCTGGATTTGGAGTCACACTCAAAATTAAAGTGGAAAACCACACTACAGGCTGATCCAACTTTGATGTAATCTCCTTAAAACAAGTCAAAATGAGGCTCAGTAGTGTGTGTGGCCTTCACGTGCCTGTATGACCTCCCTACAACGCCTGGGCACGCTCCTGATGAGGTGGCGGATGGTCTCCTGAGGGATCTCCTCCCAGACCTGGACTAAAGCATCCGCCAACTCCTGGATAGTCTGTGGTGCAACGTGGCATTGGTGGATGGAGCAAGACATGATGTCCCAGATGTGCTCAATTGGATTCAGGTCTTGGGAACGGGCGGGCCAGTCCATAGCATCAATGCCTTCCTCTTGCAGGAACTGCTGACACACTCCAGCCACATGAGGTCTAGCATTGTCTTGCATTAGGAGGAACCCAGGGCCAACCGCACCAGCATATGGTCTCACAAGGGGTCTGAGGATCTCATCTCGGTACCTAATGGCAGTCAGGCTACCTCTGGCGAGCACATGGAGGGCTGTGCAGCCCCCCAAAGAAATGCCACCCCACACCATGACTGACCCACCGCCAAACCGGTCATGCTGGAGGATGTTGCAGGCAGCAGAACATTCTCCACGGCGTCTCCAGACTCTGTCACGTCGGTCACGTGCTCAGTGTGAACCTGCTTTAGTCTGTGAAGAGCACAGTGCGCCAGTGGCGAATTTGCCAATCTTGGTGTTCTCTGGCAAATGCCAAACGTCCTGCACGGTGTTGGGCTGTAAGCACAACCCCCACCTGTGGACGTCGGGCCCTCATACCACCCTCATGGAGTCTGTTTCTGACCGTTTGAGCAGACACATGCACATTTGTGGCCTGCTGGAGGTCATTTTGCAGGGCTCTGGCAGTGCTTCTCCTGCTCCTCCTTGCACAAAGGCGGAGTTAGCGGTCCTGCTGCTGGGTTGTTGCCCTCCTACGGCCTCCTCCACGTCTCCTGATGTACTGGCCTGTCTCCTGGTAGCGCCTCCATGCTCTGGACACTACGCTGACAGACACAGCAAACCTTCTTGCCACAGCTCGCATTGATGTGCCATCCTGGATGAGCTGCACTACCTGAGCCACTTGTGTGGGTTGTAGACTCCGTCTCATGCTACCACTAGAGTGAAAGCACCGCCAGCATTCAAAAGTGACCAAAACATCAGCCAGGAAGCATAGGAACTGAGAAGTGGTCTGTGGTCCCCACCTGCAGAACCACTCCTTTATTGGGGGTGTCTTGCTAATTGCCTATAATTTCCACCTGTTGTCTATTCCATTTGCACAACAGCATGTGAAATGTATTGTCAATCAGTGTTGCTTCCTAAGTGGACAGTTTGATTTCACAGAAGTGTGATTGACTTGGAGTTACATTGTGTTGTTTAAGTGTTCCCTTTATTTTTTTGAGCAGTGTATATATATATATATATATATATATACATACATGTTTTAATGCTTGCAAGACTATTCTTTGACACATTTACTCTTCCTTTGAAATTCGTATAGGACAGAACATGGACACAATGCAATTGGGATCAAGAAGAAGGTACAGATATGTTGTAGGACAGCTGCATTTGAAGTGTACCTTTAACCTACATATCTTTTCAGATCTTCTCAGAAATGAATCAAGTCCATGGAATGGATATAGACAAAAAGATAATTCAAGGACTATCAGAGGTAGAGAGGCGAGGCAGGGGTGAGGACATCATCCTGCTATTTTGACAGTCCCTGAAGGACAATACAGAAGAGGTATTTGCTCTTATTCCTTCCCTTTCTCTAATGTATTTTGTAATAAAATTAGCAAGTGTAGTAAGATCATTGCTTTACTTTACTAGGACTGGAGACCACAGCAGCGATTCTGCTCTTGCCCTACCTCTTCAATGAGGACCCGAGTGGCCTTTATGTCCATGACAAGGTATGCCTATGCACCAATCATGTGTTTCTTCATTAACATAGGTGTGCATGCTTATATAAAACTACAGCTGAACATTTGTTCTGTTCTTTGTTAATTGTATGTGTATTAATCTTTTCTTACTTTTGTTGACATAGATTTCACCGCTCTTCACTCCTTTACTGCACATCGGTGGAAATCCATTTCACCATGAGAGTGAAATCCTGCTGGCCTTTGATGGGGAGAACATCCAGGCCCTCAAGGACGTCCCCATGGGACTTGGGGCTCTGCTACAGCTGGATTTTTATTTTCCCTTCAATTTCCCAAAAATGTCAGAAAAACACTTATGTTCTGGGGATAAGATAAGTTGGGGTGAAGTTACCAAGGCCGGTCTTAAAGATGGCAAACTTCCTAACATAACTAAGTGAATATGATATACACACTAAAGCTGAAAAATCTGTATTTAGCATCAAGTCTACAATATTGTTAGTTTACCTATGATTCATTTTTAATGTTGTTTTTATTGTACATCATCATTATTTATATATTTTAAATGTCATGAAAAGCACTATACAAAGTAAATGTATTGTTTATGATGGTCTGACATGTCTGCAGAAATATTGCAATTTTTTAACAAGGTCGCTAGGTGTTGGGTTATGTTTGCTACAATAGCTTTCTCTATGAATGTGAGAGTGGTTACATTTCTCCAGCTCCCATTCCTCAGCTGTTTACCAAACCAAGTCTCAGGGCTGACATTTTTTTGCTGTTTAAATCCTAGGTTACCCCTATAAAATAGCCGCACATCTATCAACCAATCTGCAGTTCATACAATAACAAAGCTGTCATTCCACCACTAGTTTGGTTATAAGATGATGATGGGGCTGGAGAAATGTAACTACTCTCAAATTCATAGACAGACCTACGGATGCAAGGCCTGACCATCCACTATATCAACATAGTTTTAACCATGTTGAGTGTTTACAGTGTTTGTTTATCATTTAAATTGTTTCTAAACATTGGAGAGAAAAAAGCTTATTAGGGGTTCTAATGGGGTACAACAGTTGAACTAAGCTCATGAGGCATGTGTTATATTCTTTAAGAATCAATGGTTATAAATAAATAATTAAAAAAGTCTAAATATGGATGAAGTTTTGCATATTTCCCCTTTAACACCACACATCAGTTCAACAACTGCAGAGTTTGTGCCTCTGTCTTTAAGACAGTACTTACTAGTGTTAATCAGGGCCGTTTATCGTTAGAACCATTGGATGCCTTAAGATGCCTTTGGGAAACCGGGCCCAGATATCCAGTTTCCTCCTCTTCATCCTCCTCATCTTCCAATGTGACAGTCATCTCCCCCTCCTCCTCTTTCACCCCAAAAACAGCATCCTCCTCTTTCTCTTCCTCTCCTTTAGCAGTAACATCCTCCTCCTCCTTCACTCTGAACGCGTCATCCTCTTGTTTAACTGAAACGTCTTTCTCTTCTTCTTTCACTGTAACAGCCTCACCCTTTACTTGTTTTTGTATTGTGACATCCTCTTCCTCCTCTTTCACGACAACGTTCAGCCACATTCCCTCTTTCTCCGTCCAGCAAACCTCTTCTTTAGCAGGAGAGTAGTTTAGTGAACTCATGGTCGGGGATGTTAGCTAGGCTAATGCTAACTTAACCAGCCTGCTAGCTGAATAATAACAACAACACCGTAAATATGAAATTAAATCTGATAACTAACTAGACGACAGTAGTGGGTTTTAAACACAGTGGCTAAATGTTATATCTAGCCTAGCTGTAGAAGAACGCACATCTGCGCAGTTTCACATTGTACATCACTCTGTCGTTTAATGACATGTGCCACTCATCCTGACAACCCATTCGTTCGTAAAGCAGCACACTGTCGTAAACCATAACAACGTACAGTATGACGTACAGCACGTCGTACCATACATAACATTTCCCCCCCCTTTCCAAAACCAGGGACTGGTACCATATATAAAATGTCCATAGGGCAAGAACCTAGAGTGATACCTGTAAGAAATAAACATTAACCTTTAAACGGAAGGACTCTCCAAACTAGCCAGTTCAGTCCATTAACCTGGAGGTTGACTAAGACACCTACCGGAGCCTAAGAATGAAAAGAGGTTAAGTAGTCCCCCAGATGAGCAGGGCGAGTTCGTGCCCGCATAGGCCTTTCTTCAACTGCCACCGCTTGTGACTCTGGCCCTTGGGGAGCCCACAGAGGCTGGGGCTCGGGTGGTAGTGGTGGGGGAGGTCCATCCGGTGGCGTCTCTGGCCTGCATGTCTGTTCTGTGTGCATTCGTATTCCTTGAGGGGCAGGGACTTTTCTGAGGCGGCTGGCGTGCCAGCGTGATCCATTGCTCAACATGAATGTGGCGGGCCCCAGTTGTCGACTGACCTGCAGGGGGTCCGACCAGAATGAGGCCATTTTGTTGCACCGCTGAGGCCGGACCCAGTCAGACACTTGGATGATCGACTTCTTCACCCTGTGTGTCTTGTCAAAACGCTGTTTCATTGCTCTTTGGTGCCTGGTCACTGCCTGCTTTTCTTGGGTGCACCTAGTCGCCGGTTCTGCAACTCTCTGTGTTCTGAGTCTGTCCAGTGGTAGTTCCATCTCACGACCTAGCATGAGGGATGCCGGGGAGACCTGTGTTGTTGTGTGTTTGCTTGCTCTGTAGTGCATTAGCGTTTGATTCAAAGCATTTTGGAACGTGCACCCCTGGACCAGGTGCGCTCAGATGCCGTTCTTCAGCGTTTGGTTGAAGCGTTCCACCCCCCCGTTAGCTTGTGGGTTGTAGTAGGCCGTGCAGATGTGTTTGATTCCCTTGTTGCTGAGATATGAGGAGAACTCGGCAGAGATTAGCTGGGGCCCATTGTCCGTGGTAAGGGTGAGGGGTAGGCCCCACCTTGTGAACAGGCTGTCTAGGATGTCCACGATGGCCTGTGCTGTGACAGTTCCGACAGGAACCACTTCTGGCCACTTAGAGTGGAGGTCATACACCACCACCACCAGGAAGCGCTGATGGTGAGGGACTGCATGACCATGGATCTCGCCACAGATGTCCAGTTGGATGTGTTCCCAGGGGCGGGACGGCCATGCGAGAGGCTGCAGGGGGGGTGGGGCGGACTGTCCTGTTTTCCCACTGAGGAGGCATGCAGCACAATCCCTGACCAGGGCTTCAATGTCGTGGTCGATGCCTGGCCACCACACAAGGTCTCGACATCGCTGTTTGACCTTCACTATGCCCAAGTGCCCCTCGTGCGCCATGGATAGAACACGCGCACGCAGACCACTTGGGACCACAGTGCAAAACCCTCGAGAGACACAGACTTCTTCCCAGCAAGACAGTTCGTGCTTCACCCTGGCGAAAGTCGCCAGCTCTTCCGGCACGTGTGCTGGCCATCCAGTGCGTATGTAGGTGCGTAGGGTAGACAGTGTGGGATCCTGTTCCGGTGCTTGCTTCAGCTCCTCCAGTGAGATGACTGACTGAAGAGGAGCGTAAAGCATTTGTACGAGCTCTGTTTCGTTGTTGTCTGGTAAGACGGTCGGAGTAGGAGCGTCAAAGGAGTGTGAGAGGAGGTCTGCCACCACGTTATCCCTCCCCGGAGTGAACTTCAGCTGATAGTCGTACTGTCTGAGGCGGTCGGCCCATCTGTGCAGCCAAAGTGGCTTGTGGCCAGTTCCTGATGCCGACAGTAGCATTGTGAGGGACTGGTGGTCGGTTCGGAGCGTGAACAGACGGCCATAGAGGTAGAGGTGCCACCTTTCGCACGCCCAGACACAGGCCAGTGCTTCTCGTTCGCCCACAGAGTACCGTTGTTCTGTGGGGCTCAGGGCCCTTGAGGCGAAGGCGACGGGCCTCTCAATGCCATTCTGCAGCTGTGAGAGGACAGCTCCTAGTGCTCCAGCTGAGGCGTCACATGTGACAATGGTGGGGCAGACGGGGTCAAAGTGAGCCAAGACTGGGGCTGTGGTGAGCTGGCTCTTCAGTGAGCGGGCCGCGTCTGAGCAGGCTGCCGTCCAGGCCCATGGCTCATCCTTCTTGAGGAGCTGGCGAAGGGGCGCTGTGGTCTGGGAGTAGTGGGGCAGAAACCGGAGGTAGTAAGCTGTCATGCCCAAGAATGATGCCACCTGAGAGGCTGAGGTCGGTTCCGGGATCCTGTGGACAGCTTCAATGTTCGACATGAGTGGGGCAATGCCTTTGGCCGACAGGCGGAACCCCACAAACTCGACGGCTGGAGCTGCAAAGGTGCACTTTCCACCGTTAAGGGTCAGGTTGTTCTGCAATAGAGCGCTGAATACTCTGTGGAGTCGATAATCATGGATGTGGAGGTCAGGGCCGTGGACCACGATGTCATCCAGATAGACCGCCACCCCAGGTATTCCAGCGAGGATGGTGCTCATCACCTTCTGGAAGCAGCTGGGGGCGGAGCTAAGTCCAAAAGGCATGCGTGTATATCTGAACACGCCAGCATGTGTGACAAAGGTAGTGAGATCTCTGCTAGCTGCATGGAGGGGTACCTGAAGATAACCCTGACGAAGGTCAAGCTTCGTGAAGATCGTGGAGCCATGGAATTGTGCATTCAGCTCCTCAGCTGTAGGCAAGGGGTACTTATCCGGGACAACGGCGTTGTTCACAGCACGGAGATCCACGCAGGTCCGGATTCCACCTGACTTTTTGGTTGCAATGACTAAGTTTGAAATCCAGGGGGCAGCGTTGACTGGCTCAATGATGCCTGCATCCAACTGTGCCTGGAGATCTTTTGTGACGTCATCACGCAGTGCAAAGGGAATGCGCCGCAGGGGCTGCATGACTGGGGTCACTTTCGGATTCACTAGGGGCCTGTGAGTAAAGGCTGTGAGGCAGCCCAGTCCATCAAACAGAGTTGGCCAGTTCTGTTGCCATGTGCAGGTAACCTGGTGGATAGCTGATCCACTGTCATCTCTCAGCGTGAATCCCAAGCCTGTGAAGAGGTCAAGGCCCAAGAGGTTGGCACCCCGCTTTGCAACATGAAATGTGAATGATGGCAGATGCTTGGTGCCGTAGTGTACTGGGACCTGGAGGGTGCCTACAATGTCTATCTTGGATCTACCGTACCCACACAGGGCAGTGGAGGGCTGTTGGAGTGGTAGGTGACTGAAAAACTTGTAGTAAGTGGCAAGGTTGAGCAATGACACCGCAGCGCCAGTATCCAGCAGCAAATACCACCTCACCCAGCTGCACAGTGCATGTCCTGAATGACACATGGTTGGTGGAGACAGTTTGGATTTCCGTGCGTTCATGTTGAGAGTGAGATGAAACTAAGGGCCTGTGCTGGGTGGAGCTAGTAGCTGGGGCAGAACAACACGCTTTCGCAAAGTGATTGTATTTTGAACAGTTCTTGCATATTTTCCCACGGGCTGGGCAGTTTGAAGCCCTTGAATTGTGAGAGCTAGCCCCACAGTTGCCACACCTACTTCTGTTTGTTTGTCTGTGTGCCTGCTGCACGGGCATGCCGGTGTCTGTGTCCATGCAGCTATCAACGTGGGAGGCCATGCGCAGCGCGTGATCGTTGTAGTGCGCCTGCTCGGGCTGAAGCTGCTGTGTGAGAATGGCTGGGGGCCGAGTGTATGCTGCAGATCTGTCTGTTAGCATAGTAGAGCATTCCAACGCCGCTTCAACCTGGAGTGCTATTTTAATAGCTCCATCTAGTTGTAAATTATCTGATTCCAAAAGCAGTTTCTCCCTTGTCTTTTCACATAACGTCCCCTCTATCAACTGATCCCTGATGATCTCGTCCTGAAGTGTCCCATAGTTACAAGAGCTAGCCAAATCCCTCAGATTAGCCACGTAGCTTTGAATGGACTCACCCGGCCGTTGGTGTCTCTTCCGTAGCCGGTAGCGTCGGAGGAGCACTCGCTCTTTCCCGGCGAAGTGGTTCCGTAGGAGGCTGACTGCAGCAATGAATGTAGGAGCCGATCCAAGCGCTCTGAAAATCCTCTGTCCCTCTGTACCGAGGCAGTGACGGAGCAGTGCTGTCCTCCGCTTGTCGGAGATTGTAGAAAAGTCCATAGCTTCGATATAAGTATTAAAGCTTTCGAGCCAGTTATTCCCCGGGACTGGAGGTTCGCCAGGCACGGCGAGGAATGGTGCTGGCGGTGGTAAACTGAATTCAGCGATCTTCGTCGCCAATGTTATATCTAGCCTAGCTGTAGAAGAACGCACATCTGCGCAGTTTCACATTGTACATCACTCTGTCGTTTAATGACATGTGCCACTCATCCTGACAACCCATTCGTTCGTAAAGCAGCACACTGTCGTAAACCACAACAACGTACAGTATGACGTACAGCACGTCGTACCATACATAACACTAATATACACTAAAGCTTCTAAAGAGCTTTATTGGTTCGGCTATTTTGTCTAGCAAGCTACCGAGGTGGCTGAATAACTGTTGCTGCTGTTGAAAGAAGCGTTCCGTCCACTAGATTATACGTCACTCCAACAGCATCACCTTAAATTCCCAGACCGCCATCTGCTGACTGGAGTGGGTAACACAGTTGAATAAAATGTTGTTTTTTAAGACAAAAAGTTAAAGGGTAGGAATCATTGACGTCGCTAGGCATAAAATATTCATTAGCCCCCCCCCCCCCTTAAATAAATCAACATGAGTCAATATATTTTTTCTTTGATTTATTTTTTTCGTCAACCGTTCCATCGCATCTTAAACTTCTTACCGGGCCGGTACTAGGACCTAGTGACTGTTAGACTTTCTTCAGCAAAGATGGCGGACATAAATACTAGGATAGAGGGGTACCCCATACACAGAACTGAACTGGATCAAAGATGGTGGACAGAAATACAAGGAGAGAGGGGTACCCCTACACAGAACTGAACTGGATCAAAGATGGTGGACAGAAATACAAGGAGAGAGGGGTACCCCAACACAGAACTGAACTGGATCAAAGATGGCGGACAGAAATACTAGGAGAGAGGGGTACCCCTACACAGAACTGAACTGGATCAAAGATGGCGGACAGAAATACTAGGAGAGAGGGGTAACCCTACACAGAACTGAACTGGATCAAAGATGGCGGACAGAAATACTTGGATGGAAGAAAATGTAAGGGATTATAATGTCATAACGAATCATGCTTTTTTTTAATCATTTAGTTCATTCACGAAAATCGCGATTTAGCCAGCTAGCTGACTAGCTAACATTAGCCAGCTAGCTAACATTAACCAGCTAGCTGACTAGCTAACATTAGCCAGCTAGCTGACTAGCTAACATTAACCAGCTAGCTGATTAGCTAACATTAACCATCTAGCTGACTAGCTAACATTAGCCAGCTAGCTGACTAGCTAACATTAACCAGCTACCTGACTAGCTAACATTAACCAGCTAGCTGACTAGCTAACATTAACCAACTAGCTAACATTAGCCAGCTAGCTGACTAGCTAACATTAACCAGCTAGCTGACTAGCTATCATTAACCAACTAGCTAACATTAGCCAGCTAGCTGACTAGCTAACATTAACCAGCTAGCTGAATAGCTAACATTAGCCAGCTAGCTGACTAGTTTTATGGGTGTTGAGTTTGAGTTTATTTTATTTTTACAGGGACAGTGCACATTAATCAACGTTTCAGTAAAGGTGCCGGTTTTAGCCAGCCGGCTAATTTTCAACCGCAGACAATCAACCGCAGACAATTTCAACCGTAGACAATCTGACATGAGTATGAAATTGTCATTCTGGTTGTTTTAGGGACTCCTGAAACAACCAGCAAACCAGGCTGTCGTTTTGTGAAACAGTGGATGTATAGAATCTAGCTAGCTGAAGAATTTACTGCAAATTGAATGTACAATTGTGTAAGCTTGCCTTGCTGATATTTGCCATCCAGATAGATGAAATAACGTAGCTAGCTATGTTCTTGCTTATTGTGCAGTGGATGATTAAAATACCTGTATGCCTATTGATGTGTAGCTAGCTATCTAGCCGATCTGTGTATGGACCCAAACGTTTGGTATACATATTAGTTCAGAACCTAGCTATGAACCTCAGCTATCATAGCCAGTTGTATCAACTTCAAAACAGTCTGAATGACATTAATGAAGCCTATGGATTGAGTAGAATATAATATGTTGTACCAAGGATGCAAGTCGTATATACATGTAGTTATTACCATGCATGAGATCCCCACATTGTAGCCTGTACATTTAATATATTCACTGATTATGTACTCTACCTTGGCAAATAAAGGTGCAGTTTAGGTATGAATGTCTTTGAGATTATTTTTCAGTCATATCCAATACCAGGAATATCAAATTCCAGTCTTTGAATGACTCTGTGTCTGCATGTATGTATTACAATTATACACTTCAACAGTGTTTACCAATCTTGGTCCTGGGACATCAATGGTTACACATTGTAACTAATAGACTAGAAACAGGATTTAACTAGTTAATTCATATATACAGAAATATAATGTTAAAAACAGAACACTACACTTCCTATGCATCATGTAAATACTCTAACACTGGTTCATCTCAACATCTAATGCCCTTCATCTGCATTGATCTGATAAACACAGGATAGGTGGAGTATTTCATCAAATTACACTTCATTTCAACCAGTAGAGAATGTGAAACGCTTTATTGAAAAGCTCATTATACAAGTGTTATAAATACAAGTTTCAATCTGTACTTCAATGCACATCTGTTGTGCATTATAAAAACAGAGGAAGAAAGAGGTGGTGAGAGAGGTGTAAAAGACAGAAAGGGAAAGAGGTAAGCACATAGGAGCAGGGAAGGCAGCATATGATTAATGAATCACAGTGCTTCCTAAATATTCTCTCAGTTCATGACAATTACATAATAGTGTCTCTCGTCGGCACAAAGGTTCTTAAAAGCAGGTGAGGTGGTGATGATGGGAGTGGGGGTTGGCATCCTCTCACATCAAAACATACCTGCAGACGAGAGACAGATGGAGAGAGAGAGCATGTTTAAGCCTTGTGTTTTTAGTTTTTATTCTGACATTGTTAGTCATCAATCAGGAGATGAAATGCAAAACTGACCTTGGATTATTAACTCTGGGACTACTGCATCTCTATCTGTATTTCAATGTAAAGCATCTCTTTAATAATACTTCCTGTTGACCTGACCAAGTGACCTCTCACCTCTGATCATGCTGTGCCCTCTATGTAGCCAGTTCAGATGCAGGAGGGGTTCACCGACACAGCTGATATAACCTAGAGGATTTAGGGAGAAGGGGAGAGAGGGATAAAGTGAAGGAGAGAGACTGTTATTGAGAAAATAAGGTAGTTAAAGCGACAGTGTTCAACAGGAATCTGTGTGTGGCCTCACCTGGTGTCCACACCACACTAAGTGGCTGCAGAGTACTTTATGCTGAAAAACATGAACGGACCCACAAGGACAAACAATATAGCATAGTTATAGAAATAATGAAGTGTCTTACTATTCTCCATGGTTGGCCCTCCTGCCTATTCGATCGAAGGTGGAAGGAGCCACAGTTATATACCTGAACCTGATTACTACACAACACAATCCATCAATCAGATTGATACATGAGTGTGTAGGTGTGGGTTATAGGGTGTCTAATTGTTCTACATTTTTTCAATATGGGTGATTTAAAATAGTCTGTTTTGTTTTTGTACAGACATCACACCCTTACCTAAACAGCACCCTCACCTGAGAAGTAGAAATCAAAGGGAGAGAAACTGTGAATTGAATAACTGCAGTTGACATAGCTCAGTAAATGGAAGAATACTCTTATTGCAATGTGAATGGCTCTTAAAAGAGCCTTTGGTTGTGCATAGTGTAGTCTATGGTGTTGCCAGGGAACAGCACCCTCTTTGAAGAAGTAGGAGGTGAAGATCTCCTGCACACGGATTGCCTCTCTTGCTGCGTTGTTGGACCCCATCCTTGAAACATCCTGCAGAGCAGCACACTCCTCCTCTGGCACACGGCGGCGAGCTACAGATCCCCTCCTGGTCCTCGTGTCCATCCTCATGAAGTTACGCAGGACACAGGTAGCCTTCACACACCTGAATTCCTCCAGGAGGCAGTCCCAGATGACCCTGGTCACCCAACCTTGCAGTGCCCTACACGTTAACTGTAGGCAATCGTTATGAAGGAATCTCCAGTTACAAGGTATCTGTAGGAATATGGAAGACAATTATTAGACTGTTACATCACCAGGTCATTGTGGATTACTAAAGTATAATATCCCTGATAACAAATCATGATAACATTGGATTGATAGATGCATGGGCACACATATGTACATGTGTAGCATGTGACAATAACAGGATCATATCAAGGATGGCATCACAAATGAATACATAAATACCACTTGAAGCTTGATAATGAGTTGATCATTTGAATCAGCTGTGCAGTGCTACGGCAAAAACAAAAATGTGCCCCTCATTGAGTCCCCAGGACTGAGAACCACTGCTCTTCATTGTGACCTCTTCATATGTAGACTGGCTTTCATAGAGCTCTTTATCTGAGGACAGAAAACCTCACAAGAAACAGACTTCATTATAGTCAAATTACACCACACTGAATATTATGTTACTATTATCTCCGTCCTCACTTCTAGGGACAGGAACTACACAAAAGTACCTGCCCTATCCAGAATAGCCTCCTATCTCACTGACAGTTGGGGCTGCTATCCTTTCACCCTCCTCCATGGCTGTTAGCTAGCTACCGACAAATGCATTTGGAGTTTGTTTTTTACAGTGATAAATACGTCAAGCCAGCTAGCTAATATGAAGTTAGGTAGCTGGTGATATTTAATTAACTTAGCTAGCTATCTATCTATACAGTATTTCATTATAGTCTTCCCTGTGGCTCAGTTGGTAGAGCATGGTGTTTGCAATGCGGGCGGCCAGTACAAAAAAAAAAAAAATAATGAAATGTATGCATTCACTACTGTAAGTCGCTCTGGATAAGAGCGTCTGCTAAATGACTAAAATGTAAATGTATTTGAAGTTGTCTAGATAGCTCATTTAGCAGCTCATTTGAGTTAGCCTGCACTGTAGCTAGTTAGCTAATAATACGTCGTTTTTTTATTTACATTTTCAAAATCTATTTACTTACTTACTTGAATAGGTTCTTCCAGCCATGTGGACAACTGGAAACAGGGGTAGGCCGTCAATGTAAATAAGAATTTGTTATTAACTGGCTTGCCGAGTTAAACTTCATTACACCGTTACACATATTACAAACTCGGTATGACGTTGAGAAATACTGCATTGTGGGTCGTTTAGAAGATTTCCCAAAATAAGTTAATAAATATGTAATAACGCAAAAACATAACTGTTTGTACTCATAGGTAACCATATCGTGACTACAACTAGCTTAGTAAGTCTTTAACCACACGGTATTGTCACACTGGTGAGTAAAAACTAAGGCGCCCTACACTTTAACTTTTTGTCTGAAAATTAAATATTAATTTTACTCAACTGCGTCCAGTCACTAGTGCAGCAGCAGCCTCCCCCGGTCCTAGTGCCGGCCCCGTAAGAAGTTTAAGATGCGATGGAATGGTTGACGAAAAAAATAAATCACAGAAAAAATATATTGACTGATTTTGATTTATTTAGGGGGGCTAATTAATATTTTAGGACTAGCGTCGTCAATGATTCCTACCCTTTAACTTTTTGTCTGAAAATAAAAAATAAACATTTTACTCAACTGCGTTACCCACTCCAGTGAGCAGATGGCGGTCTGGGAATTTAAGGTAAGGCTGTTGGTGTGACGTATAATCTAGTGGACGAAACTCTTCTTTCAACAGCAGCAACAGTTAGTCAGCCACCTCGGTAGCTTGCTAGACAAAATAGCCGAACCAATAAAGCTCTTTAGACGCATTCGTGTATATTAGCCACTGTGTTTAAAACCCACTACTGTCGTCTAGTTAGTTATCAGATTTAATTTCATATTTACGGTGTTGTTGTTATTGGTCAGCTAGCGGGCTGGATAAGTTAGCATTAGCCTAGCTAACATCCCCGACCATGAGTTCACTGAGCTACTCTCCTGCTAAAGAAGAGGGTGTTAGCTCGACGGAGAAAGATGGACTGTGGCTGAACGTTGTCGTGAAAGAAGAGGAGGAAGAAGAGGATGTCTCAGTAAAACATGAAGTAGAGGGTGAGGCTGTTACAGTGAAAGAAGAAGAGGAAGACGCGTTCAGAGTGAAAGAGGAGGAGGAAGAGAAAGAGGAGGATGGGGAGATGACTGTCACATCCCAAAAGGAGGAAACTGGATTTCTGGGCTCGATTTCTCAAACGCATCTTAAGACATCCAACGATGAACTTAGCCGTAAGATGGTTTTGAGAAACCGTTCACTGAGTAACACTAGTAAGTACTGTTGTTGTACCCCATCAGAACCCTAAATAACCTTTTTTTACTCCAATGTTTAGAAACAATGTAAATCAACACTGTATAGCCTCAACATGGTTAAAACTATAATGTTGATATCATGGATGGTCAGTCCTTGCATCCATAGGTCTGTCTATGAATTTGAAAGTAGTTACATTTCTCCAACCCCATCATCTTATTACCAAAACAGTGTTTGAACTGCAGATTGGTTGATTGATGTGTGTTTTTTTTTAAACAGCAACAAAATGGCTGCCCAGAGACTTGGTTTGGTAAACAGCTGAGGGATGGGGGAAGGAGAAATGTAACCACTCTCAAATTCATAGAGAAAGCTATTGTAGAAACCGTAACCCAACACCTAGCTACCCCGTCTAGAAGTTCAGACTTCTTGGCATAACAGTTATAAGGTGTTGACTTGACAGTCGCTGGACCCAACTTTGAGTTAAGCTCAGGGCTATCCCCTGAATTCACTTCACGATAAATACAGACTGGCCATCCATGAGGTCAAAATTATTGTTTTAAACAGATTTCAAGGATATATAGTATATTCTAGAATTCATCCATGATGTCATAATGATAGTTTAACCAGGTTTCTAGGCGATATAGTATATTCTAAAATTCATCCATGATGTCATAATGATAGTTTAACCAGGTTTCTAGGCTATATAGTATATTCTAGAATTTATCCATGATGTCATAATGATAGTTTAACCAGGTTTCTAGGCTATATAGTATATTCTAGATTTCATCCATGATGTCATAATGATAGTTTAACCAGGTTTCTAGGCTATATAGTATATTGTAGAATTCATCCATGATGTCATAATGATAGTTTAACCAGGTTTCTAGGATATATAGTATATTCTAGAATTCATCCCTGATGTCATAATGATAGTTTAACCAGGTTTCTAGGCTATATAGTATATTCTAGAATTCATCCCTGATGTCCTAATGATAGTTTAACCAGGTTTCTAGGCTATATGGTATATTCTATAATTACCAGTGTAGATTTCCTGTGGGGGGCAAATTATTACAGCTGTTGATAAGTCATTGTATAATATTCAGCCAATTTTTTTTCATGCCAATACATGAAAGGCGAAACATACCTAGATTCAATAACGTTCATGAATTGGTTTGAAACCTTTGTTTTAAACCCTTCTCAAAGTTGGTCCCGTGATGGATTTGTGAAAAACGGTTTGTCAAAAAACACTTTTATTTATTTAAATGTAACCTTTATTTAACTAGGCAAGTCAGTTAAGATTAAGAACAAATTCTTATTTCCAATGATGGCCTACCGCCGGACGACGCTGGGCCAATTGTGCGCCACCCTATGGGACTCCCAATCACGTCCGGTTGTGATACAGCCTGTAGTGACGCTGCAAGCACAGAGATAAAATGTCTTAGACCGCTTTGCCACTCGGGAGCCCCAAAATCATGTTCTAGTGCTGTCCCCAACTAAAATAAATCTTGGTCAACCAAGAGTTATCTGTTCTTTCTATCAATCGCTCCATGTGTTTTAATAAAATCAACTGTATGTACGTAACTTGTCTAATGCTTTAAGATAGGTGGGACGTTAGCATTGGCCAACATCCGGTGTAATGGCAGAGCGCCAAATTCAAATGAAATTACTATAAATATTAAACTTTCATGAAATCACAAGTGCAATACATCAAAATAAAGCTTAACTTGTTGTTAATCCAGCCAAGGTGTCAGATTTCAAAAAGGCTTTACGGCGAAAGCATACCATGCGATTATGTTAGGACACCGCCTAACCACAAAAAGCCATACAGACATTTTCCAGCCAAGGAGAGGAGTCACAAAAATCAGAAATAGCTTTTAAATTAATCACTGACCTTTGATCTTCATCTGGTTGCACTCCCAGGACTCCATGTATTGTGTAACATGTTTGTTTTGTTCGATAAAGTTAATCTTTATACCCAAAAACCTCAGTTTAAATTGGCGCGTTATGTTCAGTAATGCATTGTCTCAAAAACATCCGGTGAAATTGCAGAGAGCCAAATCAAATTACAGAAATACTCATCATAAACATTGAAAGATACAAGTGTTATACATAGGCTTAAACTACAAACTTCAGAATTCCCACTTCCTGGTTGGATTTTTCTCAGGTTTTTGCCTGCCATACGAGTTCTGTTATACTCACAGACATTATTTTAACAGTTTTGGAAACTTTAGAGTGTTTTCTATCCAATATATACATGTCCTAGCTTCTGGGCCTGAGTAACAGGCAGTTTACATAGGGCACCTTATTCATCCAAGCTACTCAATACCATCCCTGTTCCCAAAGAAGTTAAGCATGCTGTTTGGTTAAATAATTACAGATACACAAGTTACTTGAGGGAGCCAGTCATCAATAAAACCGAGAAAAACTCTTCCCTCCTCCTGCTGCTGGACTTTGTAAATTCTGCCGTTGTGCTCCTGAAGTTTTCAGTAATTAACTACACCAGCGGTCGTCAAACTTTTCTGTTTAGAGTGATAATGTATCTTACCATTTCTACCGATCTGCGGGCCAGTTATGATTTTCATATTCACATTTTACTGGAACAGTTTCATTTAATTTATAATAGTATCTCAAAATTATTGTCTGTGATTAATCTACATTCTATCTAAATCAAAATGAAAATTATACAAATCTAAAAGTAACTTTTATTGCCATTGCCAACTATGTAAAAAAATTGCCTACATAACAAATATAAACCTTGCAGCTTGCAGGTAGAAAATATCCTGATTTAAAAAAAAAAAATAAAAAAAATAACCTAGAAATCACATTGGCTGCACATGGCCTGTCTACAACAAACTTGAAACATTGTATCAACTATCAACTGGGTCCTCCTGTATAAAATATTCTAGGCCCTCAGTTTCCTACTCCAGTGAGTTTGGGACAGACACAGCTGTCGGCTATTTGTGCAAAGGATAAGAAGTAATCAGGTATTTTTTTACATTTCCACTGGATAAGAGCGTTACATTTTTCCCTTTCATGCCAAGTGGAAATATTTTATGAAAATACTTTGAGGAACTATTGTCATAAGCAATTGATTTGGTTTAGACTTTGCTTCTTTTTTTTTTTTTCACCTTTATTTAAGCAGGTAGGCTAGTTGAGAACAAGTTCTCATTTACAATTGCGACCTGGCCAAGATAAAGCAAAGCAGTTTGACACATACAACAACAGAGTTACACATGGAGTAAAACAAACATACAGTCAATAATATGGTAGAAAAATAAGTCTATATACAAAGTGAGCAAATAAGGTGAGATAAGGGAGGTAAAGGCAAAAAAGGCCATGGTGGCGAAGTAAATACAATATAGCAAGTAAAACACTGGAATAGTAGATTTGCAGTGGAAGAAAGTGAAAAGTAGAAATAGAAAGAATGGGGTGCAAACGAGCAAAATAAAATAAATAAATACAGTAGGGGAAGAGGTAGTTGTTTGGGCTAAATTATAGATGGGCTATGTACAGGTGCAGTAATCTGTGAGCTGCTCTGACAGTTGGTGCTTAAAGCTAGTGAGGGAGATAAGTGTTTCCAGTTTCAGAGATTTTTGTAGTTCGTTCCAGTCATTGGCAGCAGAGAACTTGAACGAGAGGCGGCCGAAGGGGGAATTGGCTTTGGGGGTGACCGGAGATATACCTGCTGGAGCGCGTGCTACAGATGGATGCTGCTATGGTGACCAGCGAGCTGAGATAAGGGGGAACTTTACCTAGCAGGGTCTTGTAGATGACCTGGAGCCAGTGGGTTTGGCGACGAGTATGAATCAAGGGCCAGCCAACGAGAGCGTACAGGTCGCAGTGGTGGGTAATATATGGGGCTTTGGTGACAAAACGGATGGCACTGTGATAGACTGCATCCAATTTATTGAGTAGGGTATTGGAGGCTATTTTGTAAATGACATCGCCGAAGTCGAGGATCGGTAGGATGGTCAGTTTTATGAGGGTATGTTTGGTAGCGTGAGTGAAAGATGCTTTGTTGCGAAATAGGAAGCCAATTCTAGATTTAACTTTGGATTGGAGATGTATGATGTGAGTCTGGATGGAGAGTTTACAGTCTAACCAGACACCTAGGTATTTGTAGTTGTCCACATATTCTAAGTCAGAACCGTCCAGAGTAGTGATACTGGACGGGCGGGCAGGTGCAGGCAGCGATCGGTTGAAGAGCATGCATTTAGTTTTACTTGTATTTAAGAGCAGTTGGAGGCCACAGAAGGAGAGTTGTATGGCATTGAAGCTCGTCTGGAGGGTTGTTAACACAGTGTCCAAAGAATGGCCAGAACTATACAGAATGGTGTCGTCTGCGTAGCGGTGGATCAGAGACTCACCAGCAGCAAGAGCGACATCATTGATGTATACAGAGAAGAGGGTCGGCCCAAGAATTGAACCCTGTGGCACCCCCATAGAGACTGCCAGAGGCCCGGACAACAGGCCCTCCGATTTGACACACTGAACTCTATCAGAGAAGTAGTTGGTGAACCAGGCGAGGCAATCATTTGAGAAACCAAGGCTATTCAGTCTGCCGATGAGGATGTGGTGATTGACAGAGTCGAAAGCCTTGGCCAGGTCAATGAATATGGCTGCAGTATTGTTTCTTATCGATGGCGGTTAAGATATCGTTTAGGACCTTGAGCGTGGCTGAGGTGCACTTGCTGTTTGAGGTGAAGAAACATTTGCTTTGAGAAGCTCCACAACTCATTAGTGGTGGTGCATTAAGACAATCAGAAATACTATCAGACATCCCCAAATGGGCACATTTATAGGCCTACATTTGCACACAGGCCAGGTAGACTCGTCCTACTTCTATATGCATAATTATGTGTGCGACTTTACTCAACATTGACAGGAGTGTTTCAAACAAAAGACAATTAATAAATTGACAAAACTGACGTGTCTTGCGGGGTAAGGTCTGGGTGGTCTGCCAGGGGCCGTTTCATTTAATGTCTGTTTGGGTCGGCATGGGGAATGATTGTATTTCCCCATAGTATGTTGTACCGAAGTTGACTGACTGAAAGGGAGTGTAACTTTATGATTATTGTTGGATTCGGGCAAAACTTTGAACATTAAGATATTAAAGACATGAGAGATCAGACGCAGAGTATATAAAGGAGTGAGATCTGTAGAAAGACAGTGGCTGTGGAATGTGCTGGGTGGACGGGAGGAGATCACAGGTTTGCTTTAGGGGAAGCGGCTGGACATCTGTGGATTAGGCGAAGTAGGGGTTGCGGTCAGGAGGTCAGGTCAGATCCCCTGAAGGGAGTAATAAGGGTTTAGTATCCTGTTACCCTCTTCCTGTCGACCCAGAAGATGTAAGGATTGGAGAGAAGGAGACTCCTTATGTTACGCTGGGAAAACAGTTTGTGGGCACAGAAATACTAAATCATTTCAGAGTTTGCTATATCCAATGTTTTTTAATCCAAGATGGCGTAGCAGTATGACGTGATTGTTGTTGTAAATGTTATGTTTTTTTACGTATATATTGCAAAATATTTCAATCTCTTTTTCCATGTTTAAATTAAATATACCTTCCGGAAATCCGCCTCACCCAATGTGATACGGATCTGCTATTTTTTTTTAGACCTTATAGCTAGAACCTCCATCAGAACCTAGCCATCAGAAGCTAACCAGCTACTAGCTATTTAGTCATTTTTACATTTTAGTCATTTAGCAGACGCTCTTATCCAGAGCGACTTACAGTAGTGAATGCATTCTTTTTCATACATTTTTTTTTTCTTCCGTACTAGTCCCCCGTTTTTAGCCACCGCTTTACCTTTTTAGCTCAGACACCAGCCGCTTTTTGCCTGGATAATACCTGCCAGTCTGCACAGCGCGATATCAACCCTGAGCATATCGGACTGTTTTTCTCCACTAGATCACTGTATTCCTGCCGCAAGCTCTGGACCATTACACCGGATAATCACAGCTAGCTAGCTGCCACCGAGTGACCCAGCCCCAAAGCTAGCCTTGGGCCAGGCCCATCTCCCCGCCTGCTCAGTGGACCCTATGATCACTCGGCTACACAGCTGATGCCTCCCAGACTCTTCACTAAGACGACTAGAAGCCACTACATCACTGGATTCCTGCCGTAAGCTCTGGAACTTTGCACCGGAGTGGCTATAGTGGCTAACACCCTTGTCCTGAAGCTAGCACCAGTTAGCCTTGAGCCAGGTGCATCTCCCGGCTAGCAAGGTCTGCCGACGCAATTCCGTCAGATGTGCCCTCAACCGGCCTTTGCCAGACGTCGGTGATGCCCTTGTCCCGAAGCTAGCACTAGTTAGCCTCGAGCCAGGCGCATCTCCCGGCTAGCGTAGTAACGACTACCTAACGGCTTCCCTGTTTCATATATTCCTGTTCACTGGACCCTATGATCACTTGGCTACATAGCTGATGCCTGCTGGATTGTTCATTAATCACGGGTCTCCATTTTGTTTATTTTGTTTATCTGTCGACCCCAGCCTCGAACTCAGGCCCTGTATGTAGTTAACTGATCCCCTCTGCCCATTCATCGCCATTTTACCTGTTGTTGTCTTAGCTGATTACCTGTTGTCTTACCCGTTGTTGTCTTAGCTAGCTCTCCCGATCAACACCTGTGATTGCTTTGTCTCTCTAATGTCAATATGCCTTGTATACTGTTGTTTAGGGTAGTTATCATTGTTTTATTTTACTGCGGAGCCCCTAGTCCCACTCAACATGCCTCGGAGAACTCTTTTGTCCCACCTCCTCCAGAGATGCAACCTTTCTTATCGTAACTCAATGCCTAGGTTTACCTCCACTGTACCCGCACCCTACCATACCCCTGTCTGTACCTTATGCCTTGAATCTATCCTACCACGCCCAGAAATCTGCTCCTTTTATTCTCTGTTCACAACGCACTAGACGACCAATTCTGATAGCCTTTAGCCGTACCCTCATCCTACTCCTCTGTTCCTCGGGTGATGTAGAGGTTAACCCAGGCCCTGTGTGTCCCCAGGCGCTCTCATTTGTTGACTTCTGTAACCGTAAAAGCCTTGGTTTCATGCATGTTAACTTCTATGGGATGTGAGCGTCCCACTCTATTCAACAGCCAGTGGAAGACCGTGGCGCGAAATACAAAACCTTAAAAATACTATAACTTCAATTTCTCAAACATATTACTATTTTACACCATTTGAAAGATAAGACTCTCGTTAATCCAACCACATTGTTACGATTTCAAAAAGGCTTTACAGCGAAAGCAAAACATTAGATTATGTCCAGAGAGTACCCTCCCAAAAATAATCACACAGCCATTTTCAAAGCAAGCATATATGTCACAAAAACCAAAACCACAGCTAAATGCAGCACTAACCTTTGATTATCGTCATCAGATGACACTCCTAGGACATTATGTTATACAATACATGCATGTTTTGTTCAATCAAGTTCATATTTATATCAAAAAACAGCTTTTTACATTAGCATGTGATGTTCAGAACTAGCATACCCACCGCAAACTTCCGGTGAATTTACTAAATTACTCACGATAAACATTGACAAAAAACATAAATTATTTTAAGAATTATAGATACAGAACTCCTTTATGCAATCACAGTGTCAGATTTTAAAATAGCTTTTCGATGAAAGCACATTTTGCAATATTCTGAGTACATAGCCCGGCCATCACGGCTAGCTAATTTGACACCCACCAAGTTTGGCCCTCACCAAACTTTTGATTTACTATAAGAAAAATTGGATTACCTTTGCTGTTCTTCGTCAGAATACACTCCCAGGACTTCTACTTCAACAACAAATGTTGTTTTGGTTCGAAATAATCCATAGTTATATCCAAATAGCTCAGTTTTATTCGTGCGTTCAAGTCACTATCCGAAGGGTGACGCGCCGGCGCATTTCGTGACAAAAAATGTCAAAATATTCCATTACCGTACTTCGAAACATGTCAAACGCTGTTTAAAATCAACTTTTATGCTATTTTTCTCGTAAAATAGCGATAATATTCCAACCGGGCGACGTTGTATTCGTTCAAACACAAAGAAAAAAATGGAGTCGTCTCGTGCACGCGCGCTCCAGTGTCACAAAAACTCCTGCTGTTTTTCGCCCAGAGACTGGAGAGCTCTCATTCCACTTTCTGGCGCCTTCTGAGAGCCAATGAAAGCCTTAGAAAATGTCACGTTACAGCAGAGATGCTGTATTTCTGATAGAGATGCCCTAGAAGGAGAACAAATTGTCAGACAGGGCACTTCCTGTATAGAATCTTCTCAGGTTTTGGCCTGCCATATGAGTTCTGTTATACTCACAGACACCATTCAAACAGTTTTAGAAACTTTAGAGTGTTTTCTATCCAAATCTACTAATAATATGCATATTCTAGTTCCTGGGCCCGAGTAGCAGGCCGTTTAATTTGGGTACGTTTTTCGTCCGGCCGTGAAAATACTGCCCCCTACCCAAGAGAGGTTAATGCAACTGCTGTGTCAGATTTCAAAAAAGCTTTACGGCTAAAGCAAATTTTGCAATAATCTGAGTACAGCGCTCAGATATCAAAACAAGCCTTGCAGATACCCGCCATTTGAGTCAACAGAAATGACAAAAATAAATAAATATTCACTTACCTTTGATGATCTTCATCGGAATGCACTCCCAGGAATCCCAGTTCCAGAATAAATGTTCGTTTTGTTCGATAAAGTCCATTTATGTCCAAATACCTCCTTTTTGTTCTCGCGTTTAGTCCAGTACTCCAAATGCAGGAAGCGCGTGCAAAATGTCACGACGAAAAGTCAAAAAAAGTTATATTTACGTTTGTAGAAACATGTCAAACAATGTATAGCATCAATCTTTAGGATGTTTTTAACATAAATCTTCAGTAATATTCCAACCGGACAATTCCAATGTCTTCAAAAAAGAAAAGGAACACAGCTGACTCTCACGGGAGTGCGCGCCACTGAACTCATGTCATTCTCTCACTCATCTACTTCCAGGAGCTCATATTCTCTCCCTATTCACAGTAGAAGCATGAAACAACGTTCTAAAGACTGTTGACATCTAGTGGAAGCCTTAGGAAGTGCAAAATGAACCCTAAGTCACTGTATACTGTATAGGCAATCACTTGAAAAACTACAAACCTCAGATTTCCACACTTCCTGGTTGGATTTTTCTCAGGTTTTTGCCTGCCATATGAGTTCTGTTATACTCACAGACATCATTCAAACAGTTTTAGAAACTGCAGAGTGTTTTCTATCCAAATCTACTAATAATATGCATATCCTACCTTCTGAGCCTGAGTAGCAGGAAGTTTACTACGGGCACGCCTTTCATCCGGACATCAAAATACTGCCCCCTGCCCATGAGAAGTTAAGACAATTGTCAAATAATTTTAACATTCATTACAGACTTCAATTGTTGTATAACATCAAGGCTAGCTGTTGGCATCACCTTTTACAGTGGATTACCGCTGTTGTGGGCCTTTAATCATCTGTCTGACTTTGTTGTTCACACAGGAGAGATACTTAACTATCGTGGATCCTCTGGGGAGCCTCAACAACCTCGTGATGCTGAAGAGGCAGAGAAGAGTCTCTCCAGATCAAAACACCTCAATAAACACCTTCAGAGATCCACAGGGAAGAGAACTCACTGCTGCTCTGACTGTGGGAAGAGATTCACCTCATCAGGCATTAAAATTCATCAGAGAACACACACAGGAGAGAAATCTTATAGCTGTGATCAATGTGGGAAGAGTTTTGGTCGATCTGAAAAGCTGACAGTGCACCAGAGAATACACACAGGCGAGAAACCTTATAGCTGTGATCAATGTGGGAAGAGTTTTGGTCAATCTGGCTCTCTGACTCAACACCAGAGAATACATACAGAAGAGAAACCTTATAGCTGTGATCAATGTGGGAAGAGTTTTGGTCAATCTGGCTCTCTGACTCGACACCAGAGAACACACACAGGAGAGAAATCTTATAGCTGTGGTCAATGTGGGAAGAGTTTTGGTCGATCTGGCTCTCTGACTCTACACAAGAGAACACACACAGGAGAGAAACCTTATAGCTGTGGTCAATGTGGGAAGAGTTTTACTACATCTAGCACTCTGACTCTACACCAGAGAACACACACAGGAGAGAAACCTTATAGCTGTGATCAATGTGGGAAGAGTTTTGGTCAATCTGGCCATCTAGTATCACACCAGAGAATACATACAGGAGAGAGAACTTACAGCTGTGATCGATGTGGGAAGAGTTTTGGTCGATCTGGAGAGCTGACAGTGCACCAGAGAACACACACAGGAGAGAAACCTTATAGCTGTGGTCAATGTGGGAAGAGTTTTGGTCAATCTGGAGAGCTGACAGTGCACCAGAGAACACACACAGGAGAGAAACCTTATAGCTGTGGTCAATGTGGGAAGAGTTTTTCTCGATCTGGCTCTCTGACTCTACACAAGAGAGCACACACAGGAGAGAAACCCTATAGCTGTGATCAGTGTGACAAGAGATACTTTGATAAAAGATCTCTGATCAAACATCAGAAAATACATGGAGTTATTTCATGATATCAATGAAAACATTTCACAATATAGAATGTTTTTAACATTGTAGCAGGAGTATTTTAAGGTATTTCACAATGTAGAACCCTAAAGGTTTGTCCCATTCAATTGATTTCAGCGTGATGTGGATATTAGCCTCAGGGGAAAAATCCAGGCTCTGAATTGAAAGAGAACTATTTATGTGATTTAACAGAGTGACTAACAAAAAGACTTGTGTTCCACTTACCACGTTGGTGACCCACTTGAATCGCAATGTAACACTTCAAAATGTAGTGATCTGTTTTCTACAAATTGTCTTCTAACCAGTGATGTACACACTGGTGGTTTATGAGCTGTTAGTTTTAACAGGACGTTCAACCTCATCTCCCTCCTCTCGCACAACCTGATTTCCCCCCTAATCGATATCAGTGATTTATTGCTACTTGTCAAAACAACAGCGTTTTTGGTGCTTGTGCAGTTTATAAGGTGCTTGTTTAAAAAAATACAAGTAATATGATTATTGTGGCAGATGTTTGTGTATATAGCACATTTTATGTTTAGATTTGGACATGTTAAAACTGTGTTTTGACATTAGGGCTATCCCACCTAGCAAAATGTCATTGAAAAGACATTGAAAATAAGACTATGCAATCAAATATTTCATATTTACAATTCATGTAACATTTAGTAATGATAATTATTGATGCAACCAACTGACAATTTTTGGTACAATTATATTGACATTGTTGCCCTGCTTTTAGAATATCAGGGTTCATTCTCAGATGTGCCAACCCAAATGTACTAGAGCATGACATTGGGGACTGGTCCCGATCCAACAACATGCCTATCGAGTGAACCCTGAGAAGAGAGAGAAGCTCTGCAGTGAGGTGGAAAGTTACTACGGATATTGCAGGAGTTTCCTCTTGAAATCAGACATGTCCGTGGTAAGGACAACTTGGTTGCTGATAGTCTCAAGGGTGGGCAGTTAAAAAGTTTTGTTTAGCCATTGCTTTGTTATGGATCACAATTTATTTTCACTGCACCTTTTTCCTGTATTGGAGATGAGTTTTGTTTGGGCTCATTCCAAGGGGACGAGAGTTCTAGAAGCTAGTGAGTTTTAGGATTCTATAGAAAGAAAAAGGAGAGAAAAATAATACTGTTGTACATTATTATTTAAAAAAATGTTTTTCTTGTTTTTAATTGTTGACAGCCAGTAGACACCATGTTTATATTGTAGAAGGTGAAGCTTTGTAGTTGATTGTAATATGAAATGGAAGTTTTCTTTTGGTGGTGGGCAAACTTGTCCAACAAAAGCATAGGATATATTTGTTGTCTTAAGGGGGAAGGTGTTACAGGCTTTGTTTTTCCATTTATGTTTTGAGGTTGGACTTTAGCACGTCTAGCTCGTTAGCACGTCTAGCTCCGTTAGCACGTCTAGCACCGTTAGCACGTCTAGCTCCGTTAGCACGTCTAGCTAATAGCTCGTTAGCACGTAGGACGCACTGATTGGTGTCACCTCGTTAGTCAGTGTGTGTTACACCTGTGCTGGCTTGTCCATCTCGTTAGTGGGAAGGTGTTTCACCTGAGCTGGTCCAGGTTCTATTTAAGAGTGTCTGGCCCAGTGCTCCAGTTGTCTTGATACATGTGGAGAGTCAACACCTTTAGTTGCGCCACGTTTTTGGTTTGCTTCCTGTCTTTAAGTTTGGTGTGGGTTTTTCTTTTGTTTGCCTCTTCTTGGGCAGATTTAGTGGGTCTCATGGTGGGTGTCTTTTAGGTCCAAGTTATTGTTACTAGTCAACTTTCAGTGGACACCCCCATAGTGTCTTTCAGAGACCTTCCTAAAAAACAAGATTTTGGGTTGGATATTGCATCCAATTAATATTTGAATCAATGACATTTCCTTAAGGTGCTCATTAGTATTTCAGTTGTTAGTCTTCTGTTTGTTGTGTACTAAATATAATATTAAACATGACATATTATTTCCTAACCATTCACAATGCTGGCTGAGGTACGAGTAAAACATGACATATTATTTCATAACCATTCACAATGCTGGCTGAGGTACGAGTAAAACATGACATATTATTTCCTAACCATTCACAATGCTGGCTGAGGTACGAGTAAAACATAACATATTATTTCCTAACCATTCACAATGCTGGCTGAGGTACGAGTAAAACATGACATATTATTTCCTAACCATTCACAATGCTGGCTGAGGTACGAGTAAAACATGACATATTATTCCCTAACCGAGAATAATTACAAGGATCATATTTCACAATCATTCCCACTGCTGATATTCACAGAGAATAATTACAAGGATCATATTTCTCAGCTGCATTGACCTGCAGACATCAGACACCACCTTTCCGTTATGCACATGTGACTGAAATGTAACCAATCACACAAATTACTGAGACAGCTTTGATGGCCCAATAAAAAAAACAGCAAGTTTCTACCAGCTAATGGGATAATTCCAGTGCAGTACATGTGTAAAGGGTGTAGACTCTACAAGGGTGTAGAGGGATAATTCCAGTGCAGTACATGTGTAGAGGGATACTGGAAATCAACCAATCCTCCATTGCTAATGCAATAGAAAGGTCAAATGCTTTATTATCTAAAATTGTAAAGTTCTGGGCGACAGAGAGAAATAAAATGGTGCAGTTTGAGGCCATGTGGGAGGATGCAGGAGCTGGAGATGGAGGTGTGTTCTAGTGGGTCTGGACAGGTGTGATGTAGTTAATGGAGATGGAGGTGTGTTCTAGTGGACAGGTGTGATGTAGTTAATGGAGATGGGGGTGTGTTCTAGTGGGTCTGGACAGGTGTGATGTAGTTAATGGAGGTGTGTTCTAGTGGACAGGTGTGATGTAGTTAATGGAGATGGAGGTGTGTTCTAGTGGGTCTGGCAGGTGTGATGTAGTTAATGGAGATGGAGGTGTGTTCTAGTGGGTCTGGGCAGGTGTGATGTAGTTAATGGAGATGGAGGTGTGTTCTAGTGGGACTGGCAGGTGTGATGTAGTTAATGGAGATGGAGGTGTGTTCTAGTGGGTCTGGGCAGGTGTGATGTAGTTAATGGAGATGGAGGTGTGTTCTAGTGGGTCTGGGCAGGTGTGATGTAGTTAATGGAGATGGAGGTGTGTTCTAGTGGGTCTGGACAGGTGTGATGTAGTTAATGGAGATGGAGGTGTGTTCTAGTGGGTCTGGACAGGTGTGATGTAGTTAATGGAGATGGAGGTGTGTTCTAGTGGGTCTGGACAGGTGTGATGTAGTTAATGGAGATGGAGGTGTGTTCTAGTGGGTCTGGACAGGTGTGATGTAGTTAATGGAGATGGAGGTGTGTTCTAGTGGCATAGGCAAGATGCAGTAGATGGTATAGAGTACAGTATATACATATGAGATGAGTAATGTAAGGTAAGTAAACATTATATAATATAAAGTGGCTAGTGATAAATAGATTACATCAATTTTTCCATTATTAAAGTGGCTGGAGTTGAGTCAGTATGTTGGCAGCAGCCACTCAATGTTAGTGATGGCTGTTTAACAGTCTGATGTCCTTGAGATAGAAGCTGTTTTTCAGTCTCTCGGTCCCAGCTTTGATGCACCTGTACTGACATCACCTTCTGGATGATAGCGGGGTGAACAGGCAGTGGCTCGGGTGGTTGTTGTCCTTGATGATCTTTTTGGCCTTCCTGTGACATTGGGTGGTGTAGGTGTCCTGGAGAGCAGGTAGTTTGCACCCGGTGATGCGTTGTGCAGACCTCACTACCCTCTGGAGAGCCTTCCGGTTATGGGCGGAGCAGCTGCCGTACCAGGCGGTGATACAGCCCGACAGGATGCTCTCAATTGTGCATCTGTAAAAGTTTGTGAGTGTTTTTGGTAACAAGCCGAATTTCTTCAGCCTCCTAAGGTTGAAGAGGCGCTGCTGCACCTTCTTCACCACGCTGTCTGTGTGGGTGGACCATTTCAGTTTGAGCTGATCTGGGGAAGGGTACCAAAAAATGTCTTCGGCATTGAAGGTCCCCAAGAACACAGAGGCCTCCATCATTCTTAAATGGAAGAAGTTTGGAACCACCAAGACTCTTCCTAGAGCTGGACACCCGGCCAAACTGAGAAATAGGGGGAGAAGGGCCTTGGTCAGGAGGTGAACAAGAACCCGATGTTCACTCTGACAGAGCTCCAGAGTTCCTCTGTGGAGATGGGAGAACCTTCCAGAAGGACATTTTCGAATCCAAGAGTAAAGAGAGACAAATATATTGATACAAGTATTTGTATTTATTATGGATCCCCATTAGTTCCTGCCAAGGCAACAGCTACTCTTCCTGGGGTTTATTATGGATCCCCATTAGTTCCTGCCAAGGCAACAGCTACTCTTCCTGGGGTTTATTATGGATCCCCATTAGTTCCTGCTGAGTAAGGTAGCGTGCCAGCCGACTTGAACCGCCCCTTTCAAGCAAAAGGTATAAATGATGGGTTATGAATTAACAGGTATAAGTGATGGGTTATGAATTAACAGGTATAAATGATGGGTTATGAATTAACAGGTATAAATGATGGGTTATGAACTAACAGGTATAAATGATGGGTTATGAATTAACACATCCCCTGCGAGCCCAGGCATTTCAATACATTCAAGACTTCTTACGGTCCATGTGCAATGGATATGGTTCTCTCTCTCTCTCTCTCTCTCTCTCCCCAGCTCTTCTTTAACAAGCAGCCATGTTGTCATTAGTGACCCGTTTTCAGCATTTTAAGTCTCCAGTCAACAGTGCACTGGAATTATCCCTCAACACCCTTTACACATGTACTGTACTGGAATTATCCCTCAACACCCTTTACACATGTACTGCACTGGAATTATCCCTCAACACCCTTTACACATGTACTGTACTGGAATTATCCCTCAACACCCTTTACACATGTACTGTACTGGAATGATCCCTTAACACCCTTTACACATGTACTGTACTGGAATTATCCCTCAACACCCTTTACACATGTACTGTACTGGAATGATCCCTTAACACCCTTTACACATGTACTGTACTGGAATTATCCCTCAACACCCTTTACACATGTACTGTACTGGAATTATCCCTCAACACCCTTTACACATGTACTGTACTGGAATGATCCCTCAACACCCTTTACACATGTACTGCACTGGAATTATCCCTTAACAGGGATAATCAGGATCATTCCCAACACTTCCTGTTTCCGGTCACAACTTGCAGACTTGTTTACGCTGCTGTGCGTTTTTGTTGCCGATCTTACTTTGATACCTGACGGTTTTTTACTTTTTCATTACCGTATATTTTTACTTTTTCCCTCACTCAACTTTTTTCATTCATCCCCGGAGGTTTTATCTGGACATGGTTCGTCAGGACTTCAAACAGCCGAAGCTAAGTAACATTAACATGATGCCTTCTAATTGCAGTCGTTGTACTTATAATATACAGGAGAACGATCGCCTTACGGCAAGGATAGCTGTGCTGCAAGCCCAGCTTCAGACGCGATCGTTAGGCAAGGGTAATTTCAGTGTAGGAAAGGATGAAACAGCGTCTGTGCCACCAGTAAGTACAGATAGTAACGTTAGTATAAACCCCCTCGCACGGTCCCCGCAGCCGGACATCTTTCTCATGGCTTCTGGAGGGAAACGCTGTAGGAATTCTCAACCGGTGTCGCTTATTCAGCCGACAGAAACTTTCAACCGGTTCTCCCCATTAAGCGAGTCGGAGTCGGAGGCCGAGACTTCTCTGGTCTCTACTCCTCCCGTTGTGGGGTCTGAGACGCCGACGGCTCCCACCATTAGCTCTGACAAATTGAAAACCCTAGTCATTGGCGACTCCATTACCCGCAGTATTAGACTTAAAACTAATCATCCAGCGATCATACACTGTTTACCAGGGGGCAGGGCTACCGACGTTAAGGCTAATCTAAAGACGGTGCTGGCTAAAGCTAAAACTGGCGAGTGTAGAGAGTATAGAGATATTGTTATCCACGTCGGCACCAACGATGTTAGGATGAAACAGTCAGAGGTCACCAAGCGCAACATAGCTTCAGCGTGTAAATCAGCTAGAAAGATGTGTCGGCATCGATTAATTGTCTCTGGCCCCCTCCCAGTTAGGGGGAGTGATGAGCTCTACAGCAGAGTCTCACAACTCAATCGCTGGTTGAAAACTGTTTTCTGCCCCTCCCAAAAGATAGAATTTGTAGATAATTGGCCCTCTTTCTGGGACTCACCCACAAACAGGACCAAGCCTGGCCTGTTGAGGAGTGACGGACTCCATCCTAGCTGGAGGGGTGCTCTCATCTTATCTACGAACATAGACAGGGCTCTAACTCCTCTAGCTCCACAATGAAATAGGGTGCAGGCCAGGCAGCAGGCTGTTAGCCAGCCTGCCAGCTTAGTGGAGTCTGCCACTAGCACAGTCAGTGTAGTCAGCTCAGCTTCCCCCATTGAGACCGTGTCTGTGCCTCGATCTAGGTTGGGCAAAATTAAAAATGGCGGTGTTCGCTTTAGCAATCTCACTAGTATAAAGACCTCCTCCATTCCTGCCATTATTGAAAGAGATTGTGATACCTCACATCTCAAAATTGGGTTACTTAATGTTAGATCCCTCACTTCCAAGGCAGTTATAGTCAATGAACTAATCACTGATCATAATCTTGATGTGATTGGCCTGACTGAAACATGGCTTAAGCCTGATGAATTTACTGTGTTAAATGAGGCCTCTCCTCCTGGTTACACTAGTGACCATATCCCCCGTGCATCCGGCAAAGGCGGAGGTGTTGCTAACATTTACGATAGCAAATTTCAATTTACAAAAAAAAAAACAACAATGACGTTTTCGTCTTTTGAGCTTCTAGTCATGAAATCTATGCAGCCTACTCACTCACTTTTTATAGCTACTGTTTATAGGCCTCCTGGGCCATATGCAGTGTTCCTCACTGAGTTCCCTGAATTCCTATCGGATCTTGTAGTCATAGCAGATAATATTCTAATTTTTGGTGACTTTAACATTCACATGGAAAAGTCCACAGACCCACTCCAAAAGGCTTTCGGAGCCATCATCGACTCAGTGGGTTTTGTCCAACATGTCTCTGGACCTACTCACTGCCACAGTCATACTCTGGACCTAGTTTTGTCCCATGGAATAAATGTTGTGGATCTAAATGTTTTTCCTCATAATCCTGGACTATCGGACCACCATTTTATTACGTTTGCAATTGCAACAAATAATCTGCTCAGACCCCAACCAAGGAGCATTAAAAGTCGTGCTATAAATTCTCAGACAACCCAAAGATTCCTTGATGCCCTTCCAGACTGCCTCTGCCTACCCAAGGACGTCAGAGGACAAAAATCAGTTAACCACCTAACCGAGGAACTCAATTTAACCTTGCGCAATACCCTAGATGCAGTTGCACCCCTAAAAACTAAAAACATCTGTCATAAGAAACTAGCTCCCTGGTATACAGAAAATACACGAGCTCTGAAGCAAGCTTCCAGAAAATTGGAACGGAAATGGCGCCACACCAAACTGGAAGTCTTCCGACTAGCTTGGAAAGACAGTACCGTGCAGTATCGAAGAGCCCTTACTGCTGCTCGATCATCCTATTTTTCCAACTTAATTGAGGAAAATAAGAACAATCCGAAATTTCTTTTTGATACTGTCGCAAAGCTAACTAAAAAGCAGCCTTCGCAAATGGAGGATGGCTTTCACTTCAGCAGTAATACATTTATGAACTTCTTTGAGGAAAAGATCATGATCATTAGAAAGCAAATTACAGACTCCTCTTTAAATCTGGGTATTCCTCCAAAGCTCCATTGTCCTGAGTCTGCACAACTCTGCCAGGACCTAGGATCAAGGGAGATACTAAAGTGTTTTAGTACTATATCTCTTGACGCAATGATGAAAATAATCATGGCCTCCAAACCCTCAAGCTGCATACTGGACCCTATTCCAACTAAACTACTGAAAGAGCTGCTTCCTGTGCTTGGCCCTCCTATGTTGAACATAATAAACGGCTCTCTATCCACCGGATGTGTACCAAGCTCACTAAAAGTGGCAGTAATAAAGCCTCTCTTGAAAAAGCCGAATCTTGATCCAGAAATTATAAAAAACTATCGGCCTATATCGAATCTTCCATTCCTCTCCAAAATTTTAGAAAAAGCTGTTGCACAGCAACTGACTGCCTTCCTGAAGACAAACAATGTATACGAAACGCTTCAGTCTGGTTTTAGACCCCATCATAGCACTGAGACTGCACTTGTGAAGGTGGTAAATGACCTTTTAATGACGTCAGACCGAGGCTCTGCATCTGTCCTCGTGCTCCTAGATCTTAGTGCCGCTTTTGATACCATCGATCACCACATTCTTTTGGAGAGATTGGAAACCCAAATTGGTCTACATGGACAAGTTCTGGCCTGGTTTAGATCTTATCTGTCGGAAAGATATCAGTTTGTCTCTGTGAATGGTTTGTCCTCTGACAAATCAATTGTAAATTTCGGTGTTCCTCAAGGTTCCGTTTTAGGACCACTATTGTTTTCACTATATATTTTACCTCTTGGGGATGTCATTCGAAAACATAATGTTAAATTTCACTGCTATGCAGACGACACACAGCTGTACATTTCAATGAAACATGGTGAAGCCCCAAAATTGCCCTCGCTAGAAGCCTGTGTTTCAGACATAAAGAAGTGGATGGCTGCAAACTTTCTACTTTTAAACTCGGACAAAACAGAGATGCTTGTTCTAGGTCCCAAGAAACAAAGAGATCTTCTGTTGAATCTGACAATTAATCTGGATGGTTGTACAGTCGTCTCAAATAAAACTGTGAAGGACCTCGGCGTTACTCTGGACCCTGATCTCTCTTTTGAAGAACATATCAAGACTGTTTCAAGGACAGCTTTTTTCCATCTACGTAACATTGCAAAAATCAGAAATTTTCTGTCCAAAAATGACGCAGAAAAATTAATCCATGCTTTTGTTACTTCTAGGCTGGACTACTGCAATGCTCTACTTTCCGGCTACCCGGATAAAGCACTAAATAAACTTCAGTTAGTGCTAAATACGGCTGCTAGAATCCTGACTAGAACCAAAAAATTTGATCATATTACTCCAGTGTTAGCCTCCCTACACTGGCTTCCTGTTAAGGCAAGGGCTGATTTCAAGGTTTTACTGCTAACCTTCAAAGCATTACATGGGCTTGCTCCTACCTATCTTTCCGATTTGGTCCTGCCGTACATACCTACACGTACGCTACGGTCACAAGACGCAGGCCTCCTAATTGTCCCTAGAATTTCTAAGCAAACGGCTGGAGGTAGGGCTTTCTCCTATAGAGCTCCATTTTTATGGAATGGTCTGCCTACCAATGTGAGAGACGCAGACTCAGTCTCAACCTTTAAGTCTTTACTGAAGACTTATCTCTTCAGTAGGTCCTATGATTAAGTATAGTCTGGCCCAGGAGTGTGAAGGTGAACGGAAAGGCTGGAGCAACGAACCGCCCTTGCTGTCTATGCCTTGCCGGTTCCCCTCTTTCCACTGGGATTCTCTGCCTCTAACCCTTTTACAGAGGCTGAGTCACTGGCCTACTGGTGTTCTTCCATGCCGTCCATGGGAGGGGTGCGTCACTTGAGTGGGTTGAGTCACTGACGTGGTCTTCCTGTCTGGGTTGGCGCCCCCCCCCCCCCTTGGGTTGTGCCATGGCGGAGATCGTTGTGGGCTATACTCGGCCTTGTCTTAGGACGGTAAGTTGGTGGTTGGAGACATCCCTCTAGTGGTGTGGGGGCTGTGCTTTGGCAAAGTGGGTGGGGTTATATCCTGCCTGTTTGGCCCTGTCCGGGGGTATCATCGGATGGGGCCACAGTGTCTTCTGATCCCTCCTGTCTCAGCCTCCAGTATTTATGCTGCAGTAGTTTATGTGTCGGGGGGCTAGGGTCAGTCTGTTACATCTGGAGTATTTCTCTTGTCTTATCCGGTGTCCTGTGTGTATTTAAATATGCTCTCTCTAATTCTCTCTTTCTCTCTTTCTGTCTTTCTCTCGGAGGACCTGAGCCCTAGGACCATGCCTCAGGACTACCTGGTATGATGACTCCTTGCTGTCCCCAGTCCACCTGGCCGTGCTGCTGCTCCAGTTTCAACTGTTCTGCCTGCGGCTATGGAACCCTGACCTGTTCACCGGACGTGCTTGTTGCACCCTCGACAACTACTATGATTATTATTATTTGACCATGCTGGTCATTTATGAACATTTTAACATTTTAACATTTTGACCATGTTCTGTTATAATATCCACCCTGCACAGCCAGAAGAGGACTGGCCACCCCTCATAGCCTGGTTCCTCTCTAGGTTTCTTCCTAGGTTTTTGGCCTTTCTAGGGAGTTTTTCCTAGGGAGTTTTTCCTAGCCACCGTGCTTCTTTCACATGCTTTGCTTGCTGTTTGGGGTTTTAGGCTGGGTTTCTGTACAGCACTTTGAGAATATCAGCTGATGTACGAAGGGCTATATAAAAATAAATTTGATTTGATTTGAACACATGTACCGCACTGGAATTATCCCTTTACACATGTACTGTACTGGAATTAGCCTTTACACATGTACTGCACTGGAATTATCCCTCAACACATGTACTGCACTGGAATTATCCCCTTACACATGTACTGCACTGGAATTATCCCGTTACACATGTACTGTACTGGAATTACCCCTCTACACCCTTTACACATGTACTGCACTGGAATTATCCCTCTGCACATGTACTGTACTGGAATTATCCCTCAACACATGTACTGCACTGGAATTATCCCCTAACACATGTACTGCACTGGAATTATCCCGTTACACATGTACTGTACTGGAATTACCCCTCTACACCCTTTACACATGTACTGCACTGGAATTATCCCTCTACACATGTACTGTACTGGAACGATCCCTCTACACATGTAATGCACTGGAACGATCCCTCTACACATGTACTGCACTGGAATTATCCCTCTGCACATGTACTGCACTGGAATTATCCCTCTACACATGTACTGTACTGGAATTATCCCTCTACACATGTACTGTACTGGAATTATCCCTCTACACATGTACTGTACTGGAATTATCCCTCTACACATGTACTGTACTGGAATTATCACATTGGCTGGCAGAAACGTACTGTTTTTTTATTGGGCCATCAAAGCTGTCTCAGTGAGAGACTAGTTGATTATGGACTAACAGTCTAACAGTTTGAAGGACACAACTCATGTTATTCTGGTTAAACAGTGAGAGACTAGTTGATTAAGGAGTGGGGATTCTTTTACAATTATGAAAAAAATATTTCATGTTTTATTCGTACAGCAGCCAACATTTTGAATGGTTCGGTAATAATATGTCATGTTTTACTCGTACCTCAGCCAGCATTGTGAATGGTTCGGTAATAATATGTCATGTTTTACTCGTACTTTAGCCAGCATTGTGAATGGTTCGGTAATAATATGTCATGTTTTACTCGTACCTTAGCCAGCATTGTGAATGGTTAGGAAATAATATATCATGTTTTACTCGTACCTCAGCCAGCATTGTGAATGGTGTCTGATGCAGTGACATACTAGACCATGGCAGTAAATCTAATACTTAGGTGTTTTTAGTCAGGCATGAAAGGTCTGTGTTGGTTCCGTGGTTATAAGTTACATCTGTGGCCATGCTGGCAGGGTCTGAATCAAACCCAATATCCAGTGGGATTGATCCATTTGTTTGTTTCAGTTTACAGTTGTTGAATCCTTTGACATATTGTTGATTTCAACATTTTTCATTTTCAACTATTTTTTTATTCCACCTTTATTTAAGCAGGTAGGCAAGTTGAGAACAAGTTCTCATTTACAACTGCGACCTGGCCAAGATAAAGCAAAGCAGTTTGACACATACAACAACACAGAGTTACACATGGAGTAAAACAAACATACAGTCAATAATATAGTAGAAAAATAAGTCTATATACAAAGTGAGCAAATGAGGTGAGATAAGGGAGGTAAAGGCAAAAAAGGCCATGGTGGCAAAGTAAATACAATATAGCAAGTAAAACACTGGAATAGTAGATTTGCAGTGGAAGAAAGTGCAAAGTAGAAATAATGGGGTGCAAACGAGCAAAATAAATAAATAAATACAGTAGGGAAAAGGTAGTTGTTTGGGCTAAATTATAGATGGGCTATGTACAGGTGCAGTAATCTGTGAGCTGCTCTGACAGCTGGTGCTTAAAGCTAGTGAGGGAGATAAGTGTTTCCAGTTTTAGAGATTTTTGTAGTTCGTTCCAGTCATTGGCAGCAGAGAACTGGAAGGAGACGCGGCCGAAGGAGGAATTGGCTTTGGGGGTGACCAGAGCGATATACCTGCTGGAGCGCGTGCTACAGGTGGGTGCTGCTATGGTGACCAGCGAGCTGAGATAAGGGGGAACTTTACCTAGCAGGGTCTTGTAGATGACCTGGAGCCAGTGGGTTTGGCGAAGAGTATGAAGCGAGGGCCAGCCAACGAGAGCGTACAGGTCACAGTGGTGGGTAGTATATGGGGCTTTGGTGACAAAACGGATGGCACTGTGATAGACTGCATCCAATTTATTGAGTAGGGTATTGGAGGCTATTTTGTAAATGACGTCGCCGAAGTCGAGGATCGGTAGGATGGTCAGTTTTACGAGGGTATGTTTGGCAGCATGAGTGAAAGATGCTTTGTTGCAAAATAGGAAGCCAATTCTAGATTTAACTTTGGATTGGAGATGTATGATGTGAGTCTGGATGGAGAGTTTACAGTCTAACCAGACACCTAGGTATTTGTAGTTGTCCACATATTCTAAGTCAGAACCGTCCAGAGTAGTGATGCTGGATGGGCGGGCAGGTGCAGGCAGCGATCGGTTGAAGAGCATGCATTTAGTTTTACTTGTATTTAGGAGCAGTTGGAGTTGCACTGGGTTGGTTGAAAAGTGATACTAAACTTATAGACCATGCACTATATTGACATAGTGGAAGATTTCTTAATTTTCTTTATATATAAAAGTTTTTATTACGTACAATGCCATTCATACAAAACCATCAATATTCCAAACAAACTCAAATATAGGCATTTTTAAATTCAAAACGAAACAAAAACCCAATAACAAAAAACTCAGGGGAGCATCTTCCCTCCCCTTCATGCCTACAAACTACATCTCTAAAGCCCTACCTTCCCCTATCTCCCAGTCACTATTCTATCCCCTTAAATCATCTAAATTAACCCCAGCCCTAAACCTCCCTTCCACCTCTGCCGGGCAGCATGCTGCCCCCACTTCCTCTCCTCCCTCTTCATCCTCCCCCTCAAATTTCCTTCCACCCTCCTCACTTTCCCCTCCATCCCCCAATCTCTCCCTGTCTTTACCATGTCCTGACTGGCTTCCCACAGCCCCCGTTTAAAGAGGCTTATGAGAAGCCAGAGCAGAAACCTGTCCTTGACCGTCCCCCTCGCTCTCCCTACACCTCTCTCTACCCTAGCCCAAGTTAAAACAAAATTCCCTTTCACCCTACCTAACAACAGCCGTGCCCATACTACTCCGGCAAAGGCACAGTCCCAAAAGGTGCACTGTCTCCTCCACACCACAAGATGGTCTTGGACAGGTGGGGGATCGCGCCAAGCTATGCCGGTACATGATGGAACGTACCGGCAAGCACTTCAACCAATTCAGGTCCTTGAGCTTGTTGTCCATACCTTACCTTAACTAAATCCCACCACTCTAACACCCCCTCACACATGGACCCGAGGCCTTCAATCCCCCGAAACAAACCAGTAAAGGCTTCAATGAAAGCTCATCCAGCACATCCCGATCTAATTTCCAGTACCCCCTACCGAAGAGGCTGACTGGTGACCTCACCTGCAGGAGCAGCCCGTCGGGATCCGAAAAGAACACAGGCAACAGCTGCCTAGACAACTGACCCAAGGACCTGGACAGAAAAATATAGTCAGGCCTCCGTTCGAGTTGCACCAAGTGGAACCAGCCATTGTCGGAGTAGTGTGCAGACCTCCATCAATCCGCCGGGAGTTGCACCAAGTGGAACCAGCCATTGTAGGAGTAGTGTGCAGACCTCCATCAACCCCCCGGGAGTTGCACCAAGTGGAACCAGCCATTGTAGGAGTAGTGTGCAGGCCTCCATCAACCAGACCATGGAAGCCATTAGCCCGGTGATGGCGCCTGCACTGCTATCCCCCCTACCCCTAAATCTATATTAAAATCCCCCCTACCCCTAAATCTATATTAAAATCCCCCCCACCCCTAAATCTATATTAAAATCCCCCCTACCCCTAAATCTATATTAAAATCCCCCCCACCCCTAAATCTATATTAAAATCCCCCCTACCCCTAAATCTATATTAAAATCCCCCCTACCCCTAAATCTATATTAAAATCCCCCTCTAATCCCTAAATCTATATTAAAATCCCCCCCTACCCCTAAATCTATATTAAAATCCCCCCTACCCCTAAATCTATATTAAAATCCCCCCTACCCCTAAATCTATATTAAAATCCCCCCTACCCCTAAATCTATATTAAAATCCCCCCCCACCCCTAAATCTATATTAGAATCCCCCCTAATCCCTAAATCTATATTAAAATCCCCCCCTAATCCCTATAACTATATTAAAATCCCCCCTATCCCTAAATCTATATTAAAATCCCCCCTACCCCTAAATCTATATTAAAATCCCCCCCCTACCCCTAAATCTATATTAAAATCCCCCCCACCCCTAAATCTATATTAAAATCCCCCCTACCCCTAAATCTATATTAAAATCCCCCCCCCACCCCTAAATCTATATTAGAATCCCCCCCTAACCGCTAAATCTATATTAAAATCCCCCCTATCCCTAAATCTATATTAAAATCCCCCCTATCCCTAAATCTATATTAAAATCCCCCCTACCCCTAAATCTATATTAAAATCCCCCCCTACCCCTAAATCTATATTAAAATCCCCCCCACCCCTAAATCTATTAAAATCCCCCCTACCCCTAAATCTATATTAAAATCCCCCCCACCCCTAAATCTATATTAAAATCCCCCCTACCCCTAAATCTATATTAAAAACCCCCCTATCCCTAAATCTATATTAAAATCCCCCCTACCCCTAAATCTATATTAAAATCCCCCCTATCCCTAAATCTATATTAAAATCCCCCCCACCCCTAAATCTATATTAAAATCCCCCCCACCCCTAAATCTATATTAAAATCCCCCCCACCCCTAAATCTATATTAAAATCCCCCCCACCCCTAAATCTATATTAAAATCCCCCCTACCCCTAAATCTATATTAAAATCCCCCCCCTACCCCTAAATCTATATTAAAATCCCCCCCACCCCTAAATCTATATTAAAATCCCCCCCCCACCCCTAAATCTATATTAGAATCCCCCCCTAATCCCTAAATCTATATTAAAATCCCCCCTATCCCTAAATCTATATTAAAATCCCCCCTATCCCTAAATCTATATTAAAATCCCCCCTACCCCTAAATCTATATTAAAATCCCCCCCTACCCCTAAATCTATATTAAAATCCCCCCCACCCCTAAATCTATATTAAAATCCCCCCTACCCCTAAATCTATATTAAAATCCCCCCCACCCCTAAATCTATATTAAAATCCCCCCTACCCCTAAATCTATATTAAAAACCCCCCTATCCCTAAATCTATATTAAAATCCCCCCTACCCCTAAATCTATATTAAATTTCCCCCTATCCCTAAATATATTTTAAAATCCCTCCCTACCCCTAAATCTATATTAAAATCCCCCCACCCCTAAATCTATATTAAAATCCCCCCACCCCTAAATCTATATTAAAATCCCCCCCACCCCTAAATCTATATTAAAATCCCCCCCACCCCTAAATCTATATTAAAATTCCCCCCTACATCTATATTAAAATCCCCCCCACCCCTAAATCTATATTAAAATCCCCCCTACCCCTAAATCTATATTAAAATCCCCCCTATCACCACTTGCCTATTTGTGGCGCACAGGGGCCCAAGACAGTCCACCATCTCCTTCCTGTCTGCCGCCACCTATGGCCCGTACACCCCCACTAATCTATATCTGCAATCCCTTAAGGTGACATCCACCCCCAAAACTCTCCCCTGCAATACCACAAATGAACCCTCAACCTTTACCTCCCAGTGCCCACACAATATCCCTACCCCCGATGAGTGCAACCCCCCTATACCCCAAACTGACTCCCCTTGACCCGCTCCCTCCTAAATCTATTAACATCCCCTCCATCCCTCCCCCCTATACCCCAAACTGACTCCCCTTGTCCCACTCCCTCCTAAATCTATTAACATCCCCTCCATCCCTCCCCCCTATACCCCAAACCGACTCCCCTTGCCCCACTCCCTCCTAAATCTATTAACATCCCCTCCATCCCTCCCCCCTATACCCCAAACTGACTCCCCTTGTCTCGCTCCCTCCTAAATCTATTAACATCCCCTCCATCCCTCCCCCCTATACCCCAAACTGACTCCCCTTGCCCCACTCCCTCCTAAATCTATTAACATCCCCTCCATCCCTCCCCCCTATACCCCAAACCGACTCCCCTTGCCCCACTCCCTCCTAAATCTATTAACATCCCCTCCATCCCTCCCCCCTATACCCCAAACTGACTCCCCTTGTCCCACTCCCTCCTAAATCTATTAACATCCCCTCCATCCCTCCCCCCTATACCCCAAACTGACTCCCCTTGTCCCACTCCCTCCTAAATCTATTAACATCCCCTCCATCCCTCCCCCCTATACCCCAAACTGACTCCCCTTGTCCCACTCCCTCCTAAATCTATTAACATCCCTCCCCCCCTATACCCCAAACCGACTCCCCATGTCCCACTCCCTCCTAAATCTATTAACATCCCCTCCATCCCTCAGGTGAACCTCCTTTAAAAAACAAAAGTCAAAACCCACACCCTCTAAATAACTAAAAACCTTCCTCCTCTTAACAAAATCCCTTAAATGCTTCCATTTAAACTAACAAAAGTTATAGTAGACTCCATGAAAACAATTATAAAATCAAAAACAACAATCACCCAACTGCTAACCCCCCCAGGAGTCTCACCCGATGCTCTCCTGCTCCATCTCCACCGGCAGGGACGCCGTCTCTCCTCCCGACGTCCCCCCGTCTTCCTCCATCTCACCAACCCAGGATGCAGGAAGGGTGTTTGGCACCTGAGTGCTCTGCATCCTGGGTTGACCACCAAACTCCTCCACTTCCCCAGCCCCGTATCTGGTTGGGTAGAGAGTAGGGGAGCCCGTGTCCCCAAACAGGAACTGCGACCCCCCCTCAGTTGACCAGCCCTGAGCCATGCTTGGTGTATCAAGCTCCACCAGGAGTTGAGGGGCTGGGGAAGCCAGCGAGGACACAGAAGTTTCTCCCGCCCCCATCACTCGCTTGGCCACCCCCTCCCCCCCATACCCCCTTCCCTCTCGCTGTCCGTCGAGAGCCCCTTCCTCTTCCCTCTCTTCTTTGGCGATAACAGGGAGACACCACCCCCCCTCCCCGCAAGCTCCTCCACCATTCCCCCCATCTCTTCCACGAGGGCGCTCGACATTCTGCTGTCCCCCCACTCCCTCTCCCCCCTCCCCCCTCCTCCACTGGTCCTGCCACCGACTCCTTCTCCACCACCTCTCCCTCCATTGCTGCCCTCTCTGGCTCCTCCACTCCCTTGCTTCCTTCCACCTCTTTTCCCTCCTCTCCTCCCGGTTCTGCTGCTCCCGTGCCTTCTCTGTCCCCCTCTCCTCCTGCTGCCGCTCTTTGCTCCTCCTCCTTCCGTGAGGCCGTCCCCTCTGGGCCTGTGTTCGGTTCTTGGTCTGGGCCTCCTCCCCTTCTTCCCCCATCCCCCGCTCCTCCCCCAGCCGCAGACACGTATGATCTCTGACGAGCTGGGAATTCCTGCCCCAGGTGTGCTGACGAGCCACACCCGTGGCACGCCTTGAGCTCGTCACAGTCCTTCGCCTTGTGCTCCCCAAATCCACAATATCTGCACTTTCTTGTGCTGCACGAGGCTAGGATGTGGCCGTTGGCCATACAACGCCTGCAAAACGGGGGCTGACATGCATAAAACAATGTCCCCCTGTCAGCCCCCAGGGAGAACAGAGCTGGAGGATGAAGGTAGCCGCCCAGTCCCTTTGGGTCCTCCCTGAGGAGGGCCTGGAAGTCTCTCCTCCCGTTCCAAAAACCCAGGGAGTCCTTGAGGTGCCTTGCTGAGGAGATGTCATCCATGTATCTCCCCAGAAAGGCCCTCACCTCCTCGTCCTTGACGTACGGGTTATAAATGTTCACAGTTACAATCCTGAAATTGTTTTTGCTGTTTTTTGCCAAGCTGGTTACCTCGTAGTGACACATCGGCTTCGCACCTCCCACTTCTCTCACCTTTTTCAGGATCTCGTCGAGTTTTTCTTCTGTGTGTAAAGCCACATCATAAGTTCCCTCCAACGGGTAACCTTGGAGGCAAAACACATCCTTCCCTGTCAGTTTAAGGATCCACATCAAGATAGTCCTTCCAAAAGTTTCACGTCCGAATGGCTCCATCTCCTTGTCCTTCCACGCAAAGCGAACCGTATTCGCCAGTCCGATCCCAGGGACCGACCTATTTGAAGAATTTTGCGCCATCTCCACTCCCGCTCTCTTCCAAAAAAGGAAAAACTGAAAAGAAAAGCAAAAACGGCTGAGAATCGTTACCCCCCAAAAAACTTTTTTACCGCCCTCCAGCCTTTGACTTTCAGCTAAGAGGTTACGGTACCTCAGTACCCAACTTGAACTTAGCCACACAGGAGAAGCCTTATAGCTGTGATCAATGTGACAAGAGATACTCTCATTCATGTGGTCTGATTAAACATCAGAAAATATATGCAGGAGATCCACAGAGTGTAGAATGATCTCCAACACCAGACCTGGGTAGTAGAACACAGAGTGTTGAATGATCTCCAACACCAGACCTGGGTAGTAGAACACAGAGTGTAGAATGACCTCCAACACCAGACCTGGGTAGTAGAACACAGAGTGTAGAATGATCTCCAACACCAGACCTGGGTAGTAGAACACAGAGTGTAGAATGATCTCCAACACCAGACCTGGGTAGTAGAACACAGAGTGTAGAATGATCTCCAACACCAGACCTGGGTAGTAGAACACAGAGTGTAGAATGATCTCCAACACCAGACCTGGGTAGTAGAACACAGAGTGTAGAATGATCTCCAACACCAGACCTGGGTAGTAGAACACAGAGTGTAGAATGATCTCCAACACCAGACCTGGGTAGTAGAACACAGAGTGTAGAATGATCTCCAACACCAGACCTGGGTAGTAGAACACAGAGTGTAGAATGATCTCCAACACCAGACCTGGGTAGTAGAACACAGAGTGTAGAATGATCTCCAACACCAGACCTGGGTAGTAGAACACAGAGTGTAGAATGATCTCCAACACCAGACCTGGGTAATAGAACACAGAGTGTGGAATGATCTCCAACACCAGACCTGGGTAGTAGAACACAGAGTGTGGAATGATCTCCAACACCAGACCTGGGTAGTAGAACACAGAGTGTAGAATGATCTCCAACACCAGACCTGGGTAGTAGAACACAGAGTGTAGAATGATCTCCAACACCAGACCTGGGTAGTAGAACACAGAGTGTAGAATGATCTCCAACACCAGACCTGGGTAGTAGAACACAGAGTGTAGAATGATCTCCACCACCAGACCTCTATACATCAAATCACATTGTATTTGTCACATACACTTGTTTAGCAGATATTATTGCGGGTGTAGCGAAATGCTTGTGTTTCTAGCTCCAACAGTCCAGTAATATCTAACAAGTAATATCTAACAATACACACAATCTAAAGGAATGGAATTAAGAATATATAAATATTTGGATGAGTGATTTCAGAGCGGCATAGACTAAGATACAGTAGAATAGAATACAGTATATACATATGAGATGAGTAATACATAGACTAAGATACAGTAGAATAGGATAGAATACAGTATATACATATGAGATGAGTAATACATAGACTAAGATACAGTAGAATAGGATAGAATACAGTATATACATATGAGATGAGTAATACATAGACTAAGATACAGTAGAATAGGATAGAATACAGTATATACCAGAGGTGGGACCAAGTCATTGTTTTACAAGTCACAAGTAAGTCTCAAGTCTCAGCACTCAAGTCAAGACAAGCTATGGGGCGCAATCGGGCGATGTAGGCTTGTACACAATCGCCCAACCTTAACACACACACACCCTCTGTGCGTGTGGTTACAGTAGGCTAACACATGTCAATGGTTTTAGGAACAGCAGTAACATCAGGCAGGATTTATACCAACAGCCTAGCCAGTTGTAGCTCAATCTTGGGTGCAATGTTCACGTTCCCGCACTGACTGACTGTGTGGAGGCTCATTGATTTAATGTTATGTTAGCCTACATGCTATACTAGCAAAACATAATTATATAGCTGTCGGCTATATTAGCCACGACTTACCGTTCTTTGTGCAGCTTCAAATGTCGAACAACGTTGGAATTTGTTGCGCCTCCGTCTGTAATTTTCTTCCCGGATGTTTTGCAAGTTGCAATCCGTTTTTTGTTGATACAGCGTAGTCTTTATATCCGAAAATAATAATTACATCACGCGTTCCAATGGTAAAACGTTTGATTTAATTACATCAAGTGTTCCAATGGTAAAATGTTACAGTTCATTGTGACACGGTCACTTTGCCTGCTGTTTATTGCCACGTTGGGATGCAACCTTTTTTTAATATCCTTTTTTTTTTATATAAATATAATTTTACCCCCGTTTTTTCTCCTCAATTTCAATCTTGTCTCATCTTTGCAACTCCCCAACAGGCTGGGGAGGCGAAGGTCAAGTCCTACGTCCTCATACACACATTATAGCAAATACATTTTGGGTCTAAGTTAAAGTAGCTACAATTAGAATTTAATTTAAAAAAAATAAGAAAATCTCGGTAATATCTGCATTAATAGTGGAATGATCGTGTTTCACAATATTCCTTCACAAAGAAATATATATTTTGGGGTCAATACAAGAGGTTCAGCCAGGACTCATATACCAAAGACTGATCCTAAAGTAATCTACCCAAGGCCCTACAAGAGGTTCAGTCAGGACTCATATACCAAAGACTGATCCTAAAGTAACCTACCCAAGGCCCTACAAGAGGTTCAGTCAGGACTCATATACCAAAGACTGATCCTAAAGTAATCTACCCAAGGCCCTACAAGAGGTTCAGTCAGGACTCATATACCAAAGACTGATCCTAAAGTAATCTACCCAAGGCCCTACAAGAGGTTCAGTCAGGACTCATATACCAAAGACTGATCCTAAAGTAATCTACCCAAGGCCCTACAAGAGGTTCAGTCAGGACTCATATACCAAAGACTGATCCTAAAGTAATCTACCCAAGGCCCTACAAGAGGTTCAGTCAGGACTCATATACCAAAGACTGTTCCTAAAGTAATCTACCCAAGGCCCTACAAGAGGTTCAGCCAGGACTCATTTGTGGATGAGGTTCAGAATGTGCGATGGCTGGAAGTGTGTAGTGAGGATGATCCTGAAAGGGCACTGAGTGTGTTTATGAAATGATTTATGATTTTTGTTGATAAGCAAGGCCCCATTAAGAAAACAGACTGAGGTCAAACGATGCCTCAGGGATTGATGAGCTGAGAAATGGAACGGTTCAACTTAATGAAACCAAAAAGGTAGAGGACAGATCTGTCTGATGAGCAAAGTTATTGTAGATGAATACATCTAGTGACCAAGCTAGACCAGTTATTGTAGATTAATACATCTAGTGACCAAACTAGACCAGTTATTGTAGATTAATACATCTAGTGACCAAGCTAGACCAGTTATTGTAAATGAATACATCTAGTGACCAAGCTAGACCAGTTATTGTAGATTAAAACATCAAGTGACCAAGCTAGACTAGTTATTGTAAATGAATACATCTAGTGACCAAGCTAGACCAGTTATTGTAGATTAATACATCTAGTGACCAAACTAGACCAGTTATTGTAGATTAATACATCTAGTGACCAAGCTAGACCAGTTATTGTAAATGAATACATCTAGTGACCAAGCTAGAACAGTTATTGTAAATGAATACATCTAGTGACCAAGCTAGACCAGTTATTGTAAATGAATACATCTAGTGACCAAGCTAGACCAGTTATTGTAGATTAATACATCTAGTGACCAAGCTAGACCAGTTATTGTAAATGAATATATCTAGTGACCAAGCTAGACCAGTTATTGTAAATGAATACATCTAGTGACCAAGCTAGACCAGTTAATGTAAGTGAATACATCTAGTGACCAAGCTAGACCAGTTATTGTAGATGAATACATCTAGTGACCAAGCTAGACCAGTTATTGTAGATTAATACATCTAGTGACCAAGCTAGACCAGTTATTGTAGATGAATACATCTAGTGAACAAGCTAGACCAGTTATTGTAAATGAATACATCTGTTGACTAAGGTAAAAAGAAAGGATATTATCATCACTAAATCAAGGCTGATGGAAAACATCTATGGACAACTTTGATTCAACACAAGTGGCAGACATGTTTGAATTCCTATCCATTATAACATTCATTACCAAAACCACCTGACATTGCAAATTACTTTAATTACTATTTGGCGGGTCAGGTGGACACATTGAGAAATGAGTCCAACTGACGGCTCCCTGAATTGGACCACAGAGTGAAGGAAAAGCAGCCAACAAGTGCTCAGCATATGTGGAAACTCCTTCAAGACTGTTGGAAAAGCATTCCAGGTGAAGCTGGTTAAGAGAATGCCAAGAGTGTGCAAAGCTATCATTAAGGCAAAGCGTGGCTATTTGAAGAATCTCAAATATAAAATATATTTTGAATTGTTTAACACTTTTTTTTGGTTACTACATGATGTGTTATTTCATAGTTTTGATGTCTTCACTATTATTCTACTATGTAGAAAATAGTAAAAATAAAGAAAAACCCTTGAATGAGTAGGTGTTGTAAGACTTTTGACCAGTAGTGTATATTATGTTATATAATAAATATGTAATAACATTAAAACATGACCGTTTGTCCTTATAGGGAACCAGATTGTGACTAAAAATGTATAAAATGTATGCATTCACTACTGAAAGTCGCTCTGGATAAGAGTGTCTGCTAAAACGTTTAAAAAATATATATGTTTTATCTCTTATTCTTTTCTGTATGTTTTTGAAACTGCACTGTTGGATAGGGGCTCGTAAGTTTATTTTTGGGCTCGTTCCAAGGGGATGAGGGTTCTAGAAGCTAGTGAGTTTTAGGAAGAAAGAAGAAAAAAATAATATGATTGTATATTATTATTTAAATGCGTGTTTTTAATTGTTGACAGCCAGTAGACACCATGTTTATATTGGTGAAGGTGAAGCATTGTAGTTGGTTATAATGTGAAATGGAAGTTGTTTTCTGTTGGTGGTGAGCAAGCTTGGATATAGGATATATTTGTTGTCTTAAGGGGGAAGGTGTTACAGGCTTTGGTTTTTCCATTTATGTTTTGAGGTTGGACTTTAACACGTCTAGCTCGTTAGCACGTCTAGCTCCATTAGCACGTCTAGCTCGTTAGCACGTCTAGCTCCGTTAGCACGTACAGCTCCGTTAGCACGTACAGCTCCGTTAGCACGTAGGACGCACTGATTGGTGTCACCTCGTTAGTCAGTATGTGTTACACCTGTGCTGGCTTGTCCATCTCGTTAGTGGGAAGGTGTTTCACCTGAGTTGGTCCAGGTTCTATTTAAGAGTGTCTGGCCCAGTGCTCCAGTTGTCTTGATACATGTGGAGAGTCAACACCTTTAGTTGCTCCACCTTTTTGGTTTGCTTCCTGTCTTTAAGTTTGTTGTGGGTTTTTCTTTTGTTTGCCTCTTCTTGGGCAGATTTAGTGGGTCTCATGGTGGGTGTCTTTTAGGTCCCAGTTGTTGTTACTAGTCAACTTTCAGTGGACACCCCCATAGTGTCTTTCAGAACCCCTCCTAAAAAACAAGCTTATATTTTGGGTTGGATATTGCACCCAATTAATATTTTAATCAATGGAATTTCTTTAGGGTGCTCATTAGTATTTAAGTTGTTAATTTACTTTTTTATCCTCTTCTGTTTGTTGTGTACTAAATATTTGTTTATTTTCATTGTTTTTCTCCCCTGTGAAGCCATTTAGTTGCATCCATGTCTGAAATGTGCTGTATAAATAAAGCTTGATTTGAACATATTGCAAAACAAATTAACCCAATGATCGACCAACCAATCAACAAATATGTGCAAAAGCAACACATATTGGTCCATCTTAGTATGAAAAACAGTATATCTTCCACTGTCAATATAGTGCAAATGGTATGCATGTTTAGTATCACTTTTCAACCAACCAGTTCATTTGTTGAAAATGAAAAATGTTGAACTCAATATCAGAGGATTCAACTACTGAGAACTGAAACAAACGAAGGCGTGGTGGAGTGGTAAACACCACCCCCGGCTCTACCAGGGGCTTGAGGTGGTCTCCCACAGCTCTGCTTATGTCATGTTCTGTGGCCTTGCTGTTCCATTTCTTGACTGCCCCTGCAACACAGAAAGAAACACATTTAGTCATATTATATAAAACACTCAAAGTAATGGATATGGAGCATCTATGGCCTCAGTTACACCTGGCACGTAAATGTGACTTCTGTCATCTGATCACTCCAAGCTGCATATCTACCAGGATTAACATTCACACAGCCAAAAGGGATGAGAAATTACACCCATATCAGTGGACAATTTGCACTAATGTAAATAAACATAGATGATGGAACATATTCCCTTTTGCTGACGTGATGAACCACTAAGGGGACATAAATATTTACCATCTAAACCATGTGTGACCTCTCACCTCTCTGGCTGTAGAAGTGTTCTTCCTAACCAGTCCCTCAACAGCTCTCTGACTGAGCTCCACCCTCACTGGGTCTTCAGAGGAGAGGAAGGCTGAGGAGGGATGGAAGGATGAATGGATCAGTCAGTCAATAAAGTGTAGAGCTGCTGTCTATGCTGTCTGACAAAATCACCATTTTAGTAGTTCATTAAAGTAAATAAGGCTTTATGACTGCTGAATACCAACTATCAATCACTTAGATCATGTATTTTCAGGTAGAGATACATCCTTGAGACGTCCCTAGCCCGTTGAAGTTGACATTTAAAATGGTTAAGGTAGGGGTTAAGGTTAGGGTTTAGGGTAGGGATGTCCCAAGGATCCCAGATAGCATTGACCATTGTGCATTCTTCTGTCTCTTTTACATAGCAGGTGTAAAAGAAACACAGACAAGACAAGTAGGCTCGCAATGGATTATGCCCATTGTAGTTAATTACGTTTTATGCGCTAAACTATGTAGAATATTGGCCTGTTGGAAACTACAACTCTACTACCACACACAGTTCAGTCTGGGTCTGATTTATCTCTAGAGAAACTACAACTCCCTACTACATCACACAGTTCAGTCTGGGTCTGATTTATCTCCAGAGAAACTACAACTCCCTACTACATCACACAGTTCAGTCTGGGTCTGATTTATCTCTGTACAATGTTGTGAGGGAAAATCTATGTTAACCTCTTTAAGTTGATATGACTTCTAATGTGTTGAAGGATCTTTTTAAGGTTGAGAAGTTTGTGTGGGTCTGTAACCACACACCCTCTGGGCAGACAGACCAAAGCCCCAATTCAGGGAACCGTTGATCTACTTCACAGGAACTGTGTCTAGAGTGATTTCCTGTTGTTTTGACACCTCACTAGAAGACTAGAATAACTAGCTGTTGCTACAGAACGAGACGACCAATTCACAGTTACTCTGTGTCTCGTTCTCCACACACGTACACAAACCAAGATCACGTGTTTTCTATTTGAACAAGATAGTTTGACTATATAAGGCTTCTGAACTCCTTGTGTCATCGAGCTCTCGACCTTCCACCTCAGAGTGTAGGGCTGACCAGCTACTTTATTGCAATTCTTATCAAATAAAGGTTGATTGTTTGAAGAAATGACAAAGTCTCTCCTAATTGGTTAGAAATTCCACCACAATGTGCAGTAACAATGATAGACCAGACTCATATCAGTTCACCGTCTCACCTCATACTGTATTGGAGCAGCAGCAGCTGACTGCCCAGTTCAACATCAGTTCACCGTCTCACCTCATACTGTATTGGAGCAGCAGCAGCTGACTGCCCAGTTCAACATCAGTTCACCGTCTCACCTCATACTGTATTGGAGCAGCAGCAGCTGACTGCCCGGTTCAACATCAGTTCACCGTCTCACCTCATTCTGTATTGGAGCAGCAGCAGCTGACTGCCCGGTTCAACATCAGTTCACCGTCTCACCTCATACTGTATTGGAGCAGCAGCAGCTGACTGCCCAGTTCAACATCAGTTCACCTTCTCACCTCATACTGTATTGGAGCAGCAGCAGCTGACTGCCCAGTTCAACATCAGTTCACCTTCTCACCTCATACTGTATTGGAGCAGCAGCAGCTGACTGCCCAGTTCAACATCAGTTCACCTTCTCACCTCATACTGTATTGGAGCAGCAGCAGCTGACTGCCCAGTTCAACATCAGTTCACCGTCTCACCTCATACTGTATTGGAGCAGCAGCAGCTGACCTGATGTTGATGCTAATCATCATGTTTGAATCTGAGAGTAAATAGAGCCGACTACACTCTAAAAATGAAGGGTTCAACTGGAGTTGTTCTCAGATCCCCTAAGAACCGTAGGGTTCTTGGTCAATGAAAAACAGCCCCAAAAGGTTCTTCAAAGAACTTGTTAGAAGGTGGGTTCATCGAGGAACCACCGTTGTTGCTGGACTTCTTCCGGGAACTTCGCAATTACAACTGAAAACGATGGTGACAAGTTTGAATGCGACAACAGTTAAAAAGGTTAAGTTGGGTTGATGTTTGGCTCTGAATATGTCTCGAAATCATTTATTATAATAATATAACATACTATTAATGAATAACGAAGACAATGATGGTTTTCTGTGAATATCTTCCATAACGTTACTATAGTTAATGAACGTAAATATTAGAAAGCCGGGTTTGACCGTCGGCGTTGTATGAGCTACAGTACAGTACCGTTAGCTAACTAGCTAACGTTATGTCCTAACTAGGCACAACTAGGTTTGGATTATTTCCTCAACTATATTCTTTCCCATATATTGTATATCGTTTCCATAAAGCCAACAACAGCTCTTATTCCTTCCCTTTCTCTAATGTATTTTGTAATAAAATTATCAAGTGTAGTAAGATCATTGCTTTACTTTACTAGGACTGGAGACCACAGCAGCGATTCTGCTCTTGCCCAACCTCTTCAATGAGGACCCGAGTGGCCTTTATGTCCATGACAAGGTATGCCTATGCACCAACCATCTGTTTCTTCATAAACATAGGTGTGCATGCTTATATAAAACTACAGCTATACATTTGTTCTGTTCTTTGTATGTGTATTAATCTTTTCTTACTTTTGTTGACACAGATTTCACCGCTCTTCACTCCTTTACTGCACATCGGCGGAAATCCATTTCACCATGAGAGTGAAATCCCGCTGGCCTTTGATGGGGAGAACATCCAGGCCCTAGAGGACGTCCCCATGGGACTTGGGGCTCTGCTACGGCTGTATTTTTTATTTTCCCTTCAATTTCCCCAAAATGTCAGAAAAACACTTATGTTGTTAAGTTACTGTGTTCTGGGGATAAGAGAAGTCGGGGTGAAGTTACCAGGGCCGGTCACAAAGATGGAAAACTTCCTAACATAACTAAGCGGATACGATATACACACTAAAGCTGAAAAATCTGTATTTAGCATCAGTCTACAATATTGTTAGTTGACCTGTGATTCATTTTCAATGTTGTTTTTATTTTACATCATTATTTGATCAATTTTAAATGTCATGAAAAGCACTATACAAAGTAAATGTATTATTTATTATGGTCTGACATGTCTGCAGAAATGTTGCAATGTGTTTTGTTTGGTAAATGGTTTTGTAAATATTAATTCACATTTGTGGTGCCACTAAATAAACAATGAATTATTTAAATCAATATTGTCAATATTGTTGTTAAAATATTTTTTTTATAAGGAGGGAGGGTGGACAGGGAGTTTAAAAAATGAACCCCAAAAGGTTCTTTGAGGAACCATGATAAGGGGTTCTTCGAAGAACTTATAGGGGTTCCCCCACAGTTTCAATTTGAAGAACCCCTACAGGATACTCCAGGAACCTTTACTTTTTAGAGTGTATTGATAAAAGTCACCTTGTCCGAGAGACATTTACATAGTTATACACAGCCCAATTTGGGATGACTATTTTAGGGCGAAATAGAGGCCACAGACAGACCTGATATCACCCATAATTCAACGTACTTTGACGTCATGTGCTGAGTGCGTGTGACCAAAGTTATTCTGTTTAGCTACACTTTGTAGTACATTTTTACACTATAATAAATGTTTCTGATGCCGCATCGCCCATTTTCAAAGGGAGTTGTTGGTTTGTAGGGGAAGTCGCTTGTAGGGGCAGCCCCCCCCCAGACCTTAAGGGCAGTTTTATTTCAAATATAGTACCCAGACGGAGAAAGTCCAAAAAGCATTTTATAGTTTCATCGTTAGGGTAACTTACCCTAAAGTGGACACACTCCCATCAGTTTCTGAGACAACTGCCCAGACTTTGTAGACTGAACCTCATCTTTATCAAATTATCCATTAAAGATACCAACTCAAAACCTACGTTCGTCTACATATGGGTTGTTTAAATTGTATCTAATTATATTCCCAGTATTACTTCATCAAATCTCTAGTAATCGATTATACACACATACAATTCATCATATTTTCATATATTCACAGAATCCACATAAAACGTAAGAAATTCTAAGGTAGTCACGACAACCATTCCATTTGCTTTTTCAAGGACTCCACAGCTACGAAGCAGCTCTCCATAAATACTCCCAGCAGAACAAAAAATAAACTTTTGTTTCCCAGACAATGACCATGGGATCCTTAACGGTTCTCTAACCTCCCAGAGACCACGGCAAAATCAAGCCTCCCAGGAACTATAGACCTTCAGCTGCTTTCTAAAATATCATCCCGCTTATTATCCACATTTCAATCATCTGATTAAGAATACTTCTATATGTTACTATCCAGACGACAGACTAAGACTCATTTCCACAACTCTCATACCACAGTCACACAACTCTCATATCACAGTCACAGAACTCTCATATCACAGTCACAACTCTCATATCACAGTCACAACTCTCATATCACAGTCACACAATGCTATTCATTTACATTTACGTCATTTAGCAGACGCTCTTATCCAAAGCGACTTACAAATTGGTGCAATCACCTTATATCCAGTGGAACAACCACTTTACAATAGTACATCTATATCAATTTTTTTTTGGGGGGGGGGTTAGAATGATTCATTTATCCTATCCCAGGTATTCCTTAAAGAGGTGGGGTTTCAGGTGTCTCTGGAAGGTGGTGATTGACTCCGCTGTCCTGGCGTCGTGAGGGAGCTTGTTCCACCATTGGGGTGCCAGAGCAGAGAACCGTTTTGACTGGGCTGAGCGGGAACTGTGCTTCCGCAGAGGTAGGGAGGCGAGCAGGCCAGAGGTGGATTAACGCAGTGCCCTTTTTGGGTGTAGGGACTGATCAGAGCCTGAAGGCACGGAGGTGCCGTTCCTCTCACAGCTCCGTAGGCAAGCACCATGGTCTTGTAGCAGATGCGAGCTTCAACTGGAAGCCAGTGGAGTGTGCGGAGGAGCGGGGTGACGTGAGAGAACTTGGGAAGGTTGAACACCAGACGGGCTGCGGCGTTCTGGATGAGTTGTAGGGGTTTAATGGCACAGGCAGGGAGCCCCGCCAGCAGCGAGTTGCAGTAATCCAGACAGGAGATGACAAGTGCCTGGATAAGAACCTGCGCCGCTTCCTGTGTAAGGCAGGGTCGTACTCTGCGAATGTTGTAGAGCATGAACCTACAGGATCGGGTCACCGCCTTGATGTTAGCAGAGAACGACAGGGTGTTGTCCAGGGTCACGCCAAGGCTCTTAGCACTCTGGGAGGAGGACACAATGGAGTTGTCAACCGTGATGGCGAGATCATGGAACGGGCAGTCCTTCCCCGGGAGGAAGAGCAGCTCCGTCTTGCCGAGGTTCAGCTTGAGGTGGTGATCCGTCATCCACACTGATATGTCTGCCAGACATGCAGAGATGCGATTCGCCACCTGGTTATCAGAAGGGGGAAAGGAGAAGATTAATTGTGTGTCGTATGCGTAGCAATGATAGGAGAGACCGTGTGAGGATATGACAGAGCCAAGTGACTTGGTGTATAGCGAGAATAGGAGAGGGCCTAGAACTGAGCCCTGGTGGACACCAGTGGTGAGAGCACGTGGTGCGGAGACGGATTCTCGCCACGCCACCTGGTAGGAACGACCTGTCAGGTAGGACGCAATCCAAGAGTGAGCCGCGCCGGAGATGCCCAACTCAGAGAGGGTGGAGAGGAGGATCTGATGGTTCACAGTATCAAAGGCAGCAGATGGTCTAGAAGGATGAGAGCAGAGGAGAGAGAGTTAGCTTTAGCAGTGCGGAGAGCCTCCATGACACAGAGAAGAGCAGTCTCAGTTGAATGACCAGTCTTGAAACCTGACTGATTTGGATCAAGAAGGTCATTCTGAGAGAGATAGAAAGAGAGCTGGCCAAGGACGGCACGCTCAAGAGTTTTGGAGAGAAATGAAAGAAGGGATACTGGTCTGTAGTTGTTGACATCAGACCGATCGAGTGTAGGTTTTTTGAGAAGGGGTGCAACTCTCGCTCTCTTGAAGACGGAAGGGACGTAGCCAGCGGTCAAGGATGAGTTGATGAGCGAGGTGAGAAGGTCTCCGGAAATGGTCTGGAGAAGAGAGGAGGGGATAGGGTCAAGCGGGCAGGTTGTTGGGCGGCCAGCCGTCACAAGTCGCAAGATTTCATCTGGAGAGAGAGGGGAGAAAGAGGTCAAAGCATAGGGTAGGGCAACGTGAGCAGGACCAGCGGTGTCGTTTGATTTAACAAACGAGGATCGAATGTCGTCAACCTTCTTTTCAAAAGGGTTGATAAAGTCATCCGCAGAGAGGGAGGGGGGGGGGGGGGGGGGGGGATTCAGGAGGGAGGAGAAGGTGGCAAAGAGCTTCCTAGGGTTAGAGGCAGATGATTGGAATTTAGAGTGGTAGAAAGTGGCTTTAGCAGCAGAAACAGAGGAAGAAAATGTAGAGAGGAGGGAGTGAAAAGATGCCAGGTCCGCAGGGAGGCTAAGTTTCCTCCATTTCCGCTCGGCTGCCCGGAGCTCTGTTCTGTGAGCTCGCAATGAGTCGTCAAGCCACGGAGCAGGAGGGGAGGACCGAGCCGGCCGGGAGGATAGGGGACATAGAGAGTCAAAGGATGCAGAAAGGGAGGATAGGAGGGTTGAGGAAGCAGAATCAGGAGATTGGTTGGAGAAGGCTTGAGCAGAGGGAAGAGATGATAGGATGGAAGAGGAGAGAGTAGCAGGAGAAAGAGAGCGAAGGTTGTGACGGCGCAATACCATCTGAGTAGGGGCAGAGTGAGTAGTGTTGGAGGAGAGCGAGAGGGAAAAGGATACAAGGTAGTGGTCAGAGACTTGGAGGGGAGTTGCAGTGAGATTAGTAGAAGAACAGCATCTAGTAAAGATGAGGTCAAGCGTATTGTCTGCCTTGTGAGTAGGGGGGGACGGTGAGAGGGTGAGGTCAAAAGAGGAGAGGAGTGGAAAGAAGGAGGCAGAGAGAAATGAGTCAAAAGTAGACGTAGGGAGGTTAAAGTCACCCAGAACTGTGAGGGGTGAGCCATCCTCAGGAAAGGAACTTATCAAGGTGTCAAGCTCATTGATGAACTCTCCAAGGGAACCTGGAGGGTGATAAATGATAAGGATGTTAAGCTTGAATGGGCTAGTGACTGTGACAGCATGGAATTCAAATGAGGAGATAGACAGATGGGTCAGGGGAGAAAGAGAGAATGTCCACTTGGGAGAGATGAGGATTCCAGTGCCACCACCCCGCTGGCCAGATACTCTCGGGGTGTGCGAGAACACGTGGTCAGACGAGGAGAGAGCAGTAGGAGTAGCAGTGTTTTCTGTGGTAATCCATGTTTCCGTCAGCGCCAAGAAGTCGAGGGACTGGAGGGTAGCATAGGCTGAGATGAACTCTGCCTTGTTGGCCGCAGACTGGCAGTTCCAGAGGCTGCCGGAGACCTGGAACTCCACGTGGGTCGTGCGCGCTGGGACCACCATGTTAGAGTGGCAGCGGCCACGCGGTGTGAGGCGTTTGTGTGGCCTGTGCAGAGAGGAGAGAACAGGGATAGAAAGACACATAGTTGACAGACTACAGGAGAGGCTACGCTAATGCAAAGGAGATTGGAATGAAAATTAACTTAACTGGGGAAGCGAGAGCGCAGGGCCTCCCTCACTAACCATTCACTGAAACACTAAAATATAACTTTTCCAACTTCCACTTTAGAAATTATAATTGATGTAAACTACAGTGGTTCAATGTTTCCAGGAATAGGCTCAATCTATTCCCAAACATACCTAATCAATTAGTTGTTTTTCAAAAATATTTTTACCTGCAGGAATATTTTCACATTTCAATCTCATGGTTAGTTCCTAGGATAATGTAACTCGTACATTTACATCTGTCAATACTTCTTAAATGGGGTACAGGTTTAAAATAATTACAGGTTTAAAACAATTACAGGTGCACCTTACTATCTTATACTATACCATAAATGGTCTTAACTAGTAAACACAGATTCTAGTTTTCATCCAGTTCACACAGATAGCCGACTCAGCCTCAGAGCCTCCTGACTGGGCCCTGTTTACACCTCCACACAGGAATGCACACTCAGAGCCTCATGACTGGGCCCTGTTTTCACCTCCACACAGGAATACACACTCAGAGCCTCCTGACCGGGCCCTGTTTTCACCTCCACACAGGAATACACACTCAGAGCCTCCTGACTGGGCCCTGTTTACACCTCCACACAGGAATACACACTCAGAGCCTCCTGACTGGGCCCTGTTTTCACCTCCACACAGGAATACACACTCAGAGCCTCCTGACTGGGCCCTGTTTGCACCTCCACACAGGAATACACACTCAGAGCCTCCTGACTGGGCCCTGTTTGCACCTCCACACAGGAATACACACTCAGAGCCTACGGGGCTTTCCTAAAAACTCCACTTTGTGTGTGTCGCGCACCTCTTTCTTTAAACTACGTTCGAGATGTGGTATCCACTCAGCTCGCTGCCTCTGGAGATGTACTGATGTATATACTATTCTGATGGTATCCACTTGGCTCGCTGCCTCTCAGATCAAAGGTGGGTCCATCTGCTCCGTTCCCGAAGTGTGGTCACCCTGAGATCCCAAGTTAGAGGGATCCCTCATGCACCATTTACCCAGGTCATCAGGAGCAGTCACCAAGTCAAGATTCACATCCCCAAATGTGGTTGTTAATTTCTTTAATATCAAATGAGGTGAGACAAACTTATCATACAAGTCAGTTATTCTTAAACTAAATATTTATTCACTTATAAGGGAGCAGGTCAATACAACGTACACATATAAAGTGAATCAATTGAGTGCCCTACGATAATGATGGCTGGTGGACCTACGGGACAAAAGTACAAAGGTCTTTTATAGCCCCTTTCAACCTACATGACGAACAATAGATGTACAGAACGGGTCACAAGGTTAAGATTTGTATGAAAGATACTTATTATTCTCAGCAGACAGAATCTGCTGTAAAAACACTACTCTTTGTGTCGAGACCAGGGTCTGGCCCTGGGGTCATCTCTCCCTGGTACCATATAGAACAGAAACATTAACTCATGCTCTGGAATCCAGTCTCTTTAGGTTTTATCACACAAAAGACATTGTAAATCTCCTGTCAGTGTTTTCTCCCAGAGGCCCATCCTCAGTAGAACACAGACACAATAGTTCTAAGAACACTATTCTGTTGCATAAAACAACCATTTGATGCAATAAAAGTATTATAACATAATCTTGCAGTTTTGCTCTCAGTGTCCACTGAAAGTTGCCTAGTAACAACAACTGGGATATAAAAGTCACCCACCATGAGACCCACTAAATCTGCCCAAGAAGAGGCAAACAAAATAAAAACCCACACCAAACTTAAAGACAGGAAGCAAACCAAAAAGGTGGAGCAACTAAAGGTGTTGACTCTCCACATGTATCAAGACAACTGGAGCACTGGGCCAGACACTCTTAAATAGAACCTGGACCAGCTCAGGTGAAACACCTTCCCACTAACGAGATGGACAAGCCAGCACAGGTGTAACACATACTGACTAACGAGGTGACACCAATCAGTGCGTCCTACGTGCTAACGAGCTAGACGTGCTAACGGGCTACACGTGCTAACGAGCTAGACGTGCTAAAGTCCAACCTCAAAACAAAATGGAAAAACCAAAGACTAACACCTTAAAAGTTTGCTTACCACCAACAGAAAACAACTTCAATTTCACATTATAATCAACTACAATGCTTCACCTTCTACAATATAAACATGGTGTCTACTGGCTGTCAACAATTTAAAAAAACAAGAAAAAAACCTTGTCTTCCTAAAACTCACTAGCTTCTGGAACAAATTTTTTATCTTTTTTTCCCCACTAGCTTCTAGAACTCTGGTCCCCGTGGAACAAAAAATACGGAAAAGAATAAGAGATAAAACATATTCGCCAATACGGAAAACCAGTCAAAATAAAATGTAATCAATGGCAACGCACTGGCTAACGCAAAAATTTTTAACTGCCCACAATCAGCAACCAAGTTGTCCTTACCACGGACATGTCTGATTTCAAGCTTCTCTCTCTTTTCAGGGTTCACTAGATAGGCATGTTGTTGGATCGGGGCCCAGTCCCCAATGTCATGCTCTAGTACATTTGGGTTGGCACATCTGAGAATGAACCCTGATATTCTAATAGCAGGGCAACAATGTCAATATAATTGTACCAAAAATTGTCAGTTGGTTGCATAAATAAATATTTGGTTGCATAGTCCTTTTTTCAAAGTATTTTCAATTACATTTTTCTAGGTGGGATAGCCCAATGTCAAAACACAGTTTTAACATGTACAAATCAATAACCAATATGCAGAAACAGTTTGTGATATATTGAAAACCTAAACATAAAATGGGCCACACTGCATACACAAACATCTGCCACAATAATCATATTACTTTTTAAAAACAAGCACCTTATAAACTGCACAAGCTCCAAAAACGCTGTTGTTTTGACAAGTAGCAATAAATCACTGATATCGATTAGGGGTGAAATCAGGTTGTACGGGATGTTGAAACTAACACAACTAAAAAAACACATGGAAATGGGAGATATATTTTACCTCACTGGTTAGAGGACAACCTGCAGAAGACAGTCAGCTACATTTTGGAGTGATACATTTAAATGTAGGGGTCGCTAAACAAAGGAACACAACACTTATTTGTCATAACTCATCGCTAAAATCATTTGTGCGAGAGGAGGGAGATGAGGTTGCACGTCCTGTTAAAACTAACAGCTCAAAAACCACACGGAATCTGGGAATAATGTGTACATCACTGGTTAGAAGACAATTTGTAGAAAACAGCTCGCTACATTTTGAAGTGTTGCATTTTGATTCAAGTGGGTCACCAACGTGGTAAGTGTAACACAACTCTTTTTGTGTTAGTCACTTTTTGTTAAATCACATAAATAGTAACTCTTTCATTTCAGAGCCTGGATTTCCCCATTGAGGCTAATATCCATATCATGTTGAAATCAATAGAACAGGGGACAAACGTTTAGGGTTCTACATTGTGACATCATTACAATACTGCTACTACAATGTTAAAACTTTCTACATTGTGACATTAATTCATAGATATCATGAAACAACTCCTCCATGTATGTATTTTCTGATATTTGATCAGAGATTTTTTATCAGATTATCTCTGGTCACAGGTATGAGGTTTCTCTCCTGTGTGTGTTCTCTGGTGTTTAGTCAGACCACCAGACTCAGTAAAACTCTTCCCACACTGACCACAGCTATACGGTTTCTCTCCTGTGTGTGTTCTCTGGTGTACTGTCAGCTGGCTAGATTGAACAAAACTCTTCCCACATTGACCACAGCTATACGGTTTCTCTCCTGTGTGCGTTCTCTGGTGTAAAGTCAGATGGTCAGATCTAGTAAAACTCTTCCCACATTGATCACAGCTATAAGGTTTCTCTCCTGTGTGCGTTCTCTGGTGTAAAGTCAGCTGGCCAAATGTAGTAAAACTCTTCCCACATTGATTACAGCTATAAGATTTCTCTCCTGTGTGTATTCTCTGGTGCACTGTCAGATGGCCAGATTTATGAAAACTTTTCCCACATTGACCACAGCTATAAGATTTCTCTCCTGTGTGTATTCTCTGGTGCACTGTCAGTTGGCCAGATTGACTAAAACTCTTCCCACATTGACCACAGCTATAAGGTTTCTCTCCTGTGTGTATTCTCTGGTGTAGAGTAAGATAGGTAGATGCCGCAAAACCCTTCCCACATTGACCACATCTATACGGTTTCTCTCCTGTGTGTATTCTCTGGTGTAGAGTAAGATAGGTAGATGCCGCAAAACCCTTCCCACATTGACCACATCTATACGGTTTCTCTCCTGTGTGTATTCTCTGGTGTAGAGTAAGATTGCTAGATGCAGCAAAACCCTTCCCACATTGACCACAGATATAAGGTTTCTCTCCTGTGTGTATTCTCTGGTGTAAAGTCAGATGGTCAGATTGAGTAAAACTTTTCCCACATTGATCACAGCTAAAAAGTTTCTCTCCTGTGTGCTTTCTCTGGTGTAAAGTCAGATGGTTAGATCTAGCAAAACCCTTCCCACACTGACCACAGATATAAGGTTTCTCTCCTGTGTGTATTCTCTGGTGCACTGTCAGATAGCTAGATTGAACAAAACTCTTCCCACATTGACCACAGCTATAAGGTCTCTCTCCTGTGTGGATTCTCTGGTGCACTGTCAGAGATGTAGATTGAACAAAACTCTTCCCACATTGAGTACAGCTATAAGGTCTCTCTCCTGTGTGGATTCTCTGATGAATTTTAATGCCTGAGGAGGTGAATCTCTTCCCACAGTCAGAGCAGCAGTGAGATTTCTTCCCTGTGGATCTCTGCAGGTGTTTATTGAGGTGTTCTGATCTGGAGAGACTCTTCTCTGCCTCTTCAGCATCAAGAGGTTGTTGAGACTCCCCAGAGGATCCACAACTGTCCCGCCTCTCTCCTGTGTGAACAACAAAGACAGACAGATGGTTAAAGGCCCACAACAGCAGTAATCCACTGTAAAAGGTGATGCCAACAGCGCAGCCACGATGTTGTACAACAATTGACGTCTGTAATGAATGTTAAAATTATTTGACAATTGTCTTAAAATTAGCTAGAATAGTCACATTTTGTCTTGTTTTCACATTAGTAGTAAAATCGATGATGGTAGGCTAGAAATAAGATAAAGTTATTGAAACTCGAAGCAGTGTGCCAGACAACTTTTTGTATCCAATGTAGGCCCCTTTTTGTGTTTGCTAAAATTGCGGCACGAGGGCGATGCACATGCAATTTGATTGCAGAAACTCCTCCCTGCTAATGAGGAAACCGCTAGTTATGGATGTAGTATATCTGCCTGGAGCAAAAATGGTGAGCAAAGATTTTAGTTTTTCACAATGTATTCTGAATGTGAACGGGGGAAAACTCAGGGGAGAAACCTCCATTTCCAGGTTGCTTATGAGTGCATTTCACACTACTTTGGATTATAATTGTAAGGCTCGTTTGAATGTCCTGCTTAATATAATGTTTGTGTCATCATCTCAAATAAACCACTTTGTACTTAAAAACACTTCAACCAGTAAAATGCTCTTTGGCTTTTCAATCAGCTTGACAATGAGGGTTTGTACAGTTTGCCAAATTGGCCCATAACTTCACCTAACAGTAACATAGACCTACTGTAGGACCCATAACTTCACCTAACAATAACATAGACCTACTGTAGGGCCCATAACTTCACCTAACAATAACATAGACCTACTGTAGGGCCCATAACTTCACCTAACAACAACATAGACCTACTGTAGGACCCATAACTTCACCTAACAATAACATAGACCTACTGTAGGGCCCATAACTTCACCTAACAATAACATAGACCTACTGTAGGGCCCATAACTTCACCTAACAAAAAATATAGGAAAATAGCTCTGTGTGTTGTACAATAGCCTATCCATCAAAGAACAGTTCTCTACACATTATGAGCTAAGTATCTCTGTGTCCAAACAGACTAACGAGACCCTACAGTAAATCAAGCAGACAATAACACTTTATAAAACTTTTTTCCGTACTTCCGGTTTGGAGCGAGCAGTCGCACTTCGCTTCGCTCCACAGGTAATATTACACTTCACTACATTACAACGGCTTGATTTGTTTGATCTGAGCAATTCTTCTTAGCTAGCTACATAGCCGTCTTTGTATCAAAGATAATTGTGTAGTTTAGAGTAATTGAGTAATTATCGAGGCTAGCTATCTTCGTCCTCCTAACGTAGTCAACACTGCTAGCTGCTAGCTAGCTAGTCATCACTGCTAGCTAGCCAACTTCTACCGACTAGCAGCACTGTAGAAACTATTACATTACAACGTAACGACTTGATTAGTGTAGTGTTAGTGTTAGTTAGCCAGCTACATAGTTGTCTTTGCTGTCTCTGTATCTAAGATAATTGTGTAGTTTGAGTAATTATCGAGGTGAGCTAGCCAGCCGCGACGCGGCGCCAGACCTAGTCAACACACCTAGTCATCATTAACCCACTGCTAGCTAGCCAACCGTTACCGACTAGCAGCGCTGTAGATACTAATACTTTACAACGGAACGATTTGACTAGTGTAGTGTTATCTAGCTAGCTACTTAGTTGTCTTTGTCATAGCTTGATAATTGTGTAGTTTAGTAATTACCGAGGTTAACTAGCCAGCCATCGAGGTTAGCTAGCCAGCTATTTCCGTCCCCCGCGACGCCATTTTTCCTAACCCAGCCAACTATTACCGACGAGCAGCATTGTAGAAACTAAATACATTACAAGGAACGTCTTGATTAGTGTTATGTTAGCTAGCTAGCTACAAAGTTGCTTTGTATCATGACAAGGTGTAGTACTGAAACTATCGAGGTTACCTAGCCAGCTACACGTTCAAAGTCAACAACGCAGCCACTGCTAGCTAGCCTACTCCACCAGCCAGCAGCACTGTATCATTTTAGTCAATAAGATTTTTGCAAAGTAAGCTTAACTTTCTGAACATTCGAGACGTGTAGTCCACTTGTCATTCCAATCTCCTTTGCATTAGCGCAGCCTCTTCTGTAGCTTGTCTACTATGTGTCTGTCTATCCCTGTTCTCTCCCCTCTGCACAGGCCATACAAACGCTCCACACCGCGTGGCCGCTGCCACTCTAACCTGGTGGTCCCAGCGCGCACGACCCACGTGGAGTTCCAGGTCTCCGGCAGCCTCTGGAACTGCCGGACTGCGGCCAACAAGGCTGAGTTCATCTCAGCCTATGCTACCCTCCAGTCCCTAGACTTCCTGGCGCTGACGGAAACATGGATTACCACAGATAACACTGCTACTCCTACTGCTCTCTCCTCGTCTGACTACGTGTTCTCGCATACCCCTAGAGCGTCGAGCCAGCGGGGTGGTGGCACTGGAATCCTCATCTCTCCCAAGTGGACATTCTCTCTTTCTCCCCTGACCCATCTGTCTATCTCCTCATTTGAATTCCATGCTGTCACAGTTACCAGCCCTTTCAAGCTTAACATCCTTATCATTTACCGCCCTCCAGGTTCCCTTGGAGAGTTCATCAATGAGCTTGACGCCTTGATAAGTTCCTTTCCTGAGGATGGCTCACCTCTGACAGTTCTGGGTGACTTTAACCTCCCCACGTCTACCTTTGACTCATTCCTCTCTGCCTCCTTCTTTCCACTCCTCTCCTCTTTCGACCTCACCCTCTCACCTTCCCCCCCTACTCACAAGGCAGGCAATACGCTTGACCTCATCTTTACTAGATGCTGTTCTTCCACTAATCTCATTGCAACTCCCCTCCAAGTCTCCGACCACTACCTTGTATCCTTTTCCCTCTTGCTCTCATCCAACACTTCTCACTCTGCCCCTACTCGGATGGTATTGCGCCGTCCCAACCTTCGCTCTCTCTCTCCCGCTACTCTCTCCTCTTCCATCCTATCATCTCTTCCCTCTGCTCAAACCTTCTCCAACCTATCTCCTGATTCTGCCTCCTCAACCCTCCTCTCCTCCGTCTCTGCATCCTTTGACCTCTTTCTCCCCTCTCTCTCCAGATGAAATCTCGCGTCTTGTGACGGCCGGCCGCCCAACAACCTGCCCACTGGACCCTATCCCCTCCTCTCTTCTCCAGACCATTTCCGGAGACCTTCTCCCCTACCTCACCTCGCTCATCAACTCATCCTTGACCGCTGGCTACGTCCCTTCCGTCTTCAAGAGAGCGAGAGTTGCACCCCTTCTGAAAAAACCTACACTCGATCCCTCCGATGTCAACAACTACAGACCAGTATCCCTTCTTTCCTTTCTCTCCAAAACTCTTGAACGTGCCATCCTTGGCCAGCTCTCTTGCTATCTCTCTCAGAATGACCTTCTTGATCCTAATCAGTCAGGTTTCAAGACTGGGCATTCAACTGAGACTGCTCTTCTCTGTATCACGGAGGCTCTCCGCACTGCTAAAGCTAACTCTCTCTCCTCTGCTCTCATCCTTCTAGACCTATCTGCTGCCTTTGATACCGTGAACCATCAGATCCTCCTCTCCACCCTCTCTGAGCTGGGCATCTCCGGCGCGGCCCACGCTTGGATTGCGTCCTACCTGACAGGTCGCTCCTACCAGGTGGCGTGGCGAGAATCTGTCTCCGCACCACGTGCTCTCACCCCTGGTGTCCCCCAGGGCTCTGTTCTAGGCCCACTCCTATTCTCGCTATACACCAAGTCACTTGGCTCTGTCATATCCTCACATGGTCTCTCATATCATTGCTATGCAGATGACACACAATTAATCTTCTCCTTTCCCCCTTCTGACAACCAGGTGGCGAATCGCATCTCTGCATGTCTGGCAGACATATCAGTGTGGATGACGGATCACCACCTCAAGCTGAACCTCGGCAAGACGGAGCTGCTCTTCCTCCCGGGGAAGGACTGCCCGTTCCATGATCTCGCCATCACGGTTGACAACTCCCTTGTGTCCTCTTCCCAGAGTGCTAAGAGCCTTGGCGTGACCCTAGACAACACCCTGTCGTTCTCCACTAACATCAAGGCGGTGACCCGATCCTGTAGGTTCATGCTCTACAACATTCGCAGAGTACGACCCTGCCTCACACAGGAAGCGGCGCAGGTCCTAATCCAGGCACTTGTCATCTCCCGTCTGGATTACTGCAACTCGTTGTTGGCTGGGCTCCCTGCCTGTGCCATTAAACCCCTACAACTCATCCAGAACGCCGCAGCCCGTCTGGTGTTCAACCTTCCCAAGTTCTCTCACGTCACCCCGCTCCTCCGCTCTCTCCACTGGCTTCCAGTCGAAGCTCGCATCCGCTACAAGACCATGGTGCTTGCCTACGGAGCTGTGAGGGGAACGGCACCTCCGTACCTTCAGGCTCTGATAAGGCCTTACACCCAAACAAGGGCACTGCGTTCATCCACCTCTGGCCTGCTCGCCTCCCTACCTCTGAGGAAGCACAGTTCCCGCTCAGCCCAGTCAAAACTGTTCGCTGCTCTGGCACCCCAATGGTGGAACAAGCTCCCTCACGACGCCAGGACAGCGGAGTCAATCACCACCTTCCGGAGACACCTGAAACCCCACCTCTAAGGAATACCTGTGATAGGATAAAGTAATCCTTCTAACCCCCCCATAAAAGATTTAGATGCACTATTGTAAAGTGGTTGTTCCACTGGATATTATAAGGTGAATGCACCAATTTGTAAGTCGCTCTGGATAAGAGCGTCTGCTAAATGACTTAAATGTAAATGTAAATGTATAAACATCAATTTGTTAGGGATGTTGGATTCAAAGTGGAGCACGGCATAACTTTCTTTACCAGAGTAATGAATGAAGAAGCACTTTGGTTGTTGTTGCATGTCGTGATGTTTGTCATGTGACTGTCATTCAGAAAATGATTTCCTGGATCAGCTGATGATAGTTGAACATGTGACTGTAACTAAACAGCTACAGTATTAAGTATTATGTGTAATTATTGAAGAACCACATTAATGACAGTATCCATTTGGGTGTTGTCAATAAAGTTAAGGTGACTCTCGGTTAGAACCATTGGATTTAGCAAACTCTGAAATGATTTAGGATTTTTGTGCCCATGAAAACTATTTTCCCAGCGTAATATAAGGAGACACTAAATGTTACGTAGGTAGAGTGTATTTCAGAGATCTGAATACAAAAAAACTGTCCTAACAGGACAATAACCAAAACCACGAGGCCAAATCTACACTGGAGGAACTTACCAAGATGACATTGAATGTTCCTGAGTGGCCTAGTTACAGTTTGGACTTAAATCGTCTTGAAAGTCTATGGCAAGACTTGAAAATGGCTTTCCAGCAATAATCAACAACCAACTTGACGGAACATGAATGATTTTAAATAGAATAATGAATATTCACATGAAGATCAGTCGCCTATTGGATGACATCACGACTTCCTATCAAGCCAACTCCTTGAAGGCCTTACTTTGACATCACTCCTTCTAGTTTGCAGATCTCTAAAAAAAAAAAAACTATTTTGCTCAAAACATTTATTTGTTTCCCTTTAGTGTGTTTATACTTTACTGTATTTATATATCCATTTTCAACAGGAAAAGTTTAAAAATCCCTGGAGGACGTCATGAACAATTCACACAGTACAAAAACATATTCAAGTGTAGAATGCCCTTTTAAAAATCACACATTAGTTCAACAACTGCAGAGTTTGTGTCCCTGTTTTATTAGATAGTACTCACTGTATTTACTGGTGTTAATCAGATCAATGTCCCTGTTTTATAAGATAGTACTCACTATATTTACTGGTGTTAATCAGATCAATGCCCCTGTTTTATTAGATAGTACTCACTGTATGTACTGCTGTTAATCAGATCAATGTCCCTGTTTTATTAGATAGTACTCACTGTATTTACTGGTGTTAATCAGTTCTCCAGTCTTCTCTTCTTCGTCCTCCTCTAATGTGACAGTAATCTCCCCCTCTTCATCCTCCACTCCAAAAACTGCATCCTCCTCCTCTTTCACTCTGAAGGTGTCTTTCTCTGTAACGTCTTTCTCTTCTTCTTTCACTGTAACAGCCTCACCCTCTACTTGTCTTTGTAGTGTGACATCCTCCTCTTCCTCTTTCACGACAACGTTCAGCCACACTCCCTCTTTCACCTCCTCTTTCACGAGAGCTTCTTTCTCCGTCCAGCAGACCTCCTCTTCTTTAGCAGGAAGAGAGTAGCTTAGTGAACTCATGGTCGGGGATAATAGCTAGTTAGCATTAGCGACTAGACTAGTGCTAACTTAACCAGCCAGCTAGCTGACTTACAACGTAAATATTAAATTTAATGGGGTAGCTAGTTGTTTCCACATAAGTATGTTTAAAGCAAAGTGGCAAATAAACCACGAAATTGTCTAAAGAGCTTGAATGTTCAGACTGTCGGCTAGCGAGCTAGCGAGGTGGCTGCAGTTGTTGAAGAAGCGTTCCGTCCACTAGATTATACGTCACACTAGAAACATCGGCTGAAAGACACATATCGCCATCTGCTGTCTGGAGGGTGGAAACGCAGTTGAGGAGGGACAACTTTTTTTCTTCTTTATTGAGTTGTAATATTATAAAGCAGTTTAGGGAAACGTTTTTTTTCTCTCCATTAAATATGAATATTATATCAACACGTACAAAGAGCAACAAGTGTTGTTTGATTAGTTCAGATTTTTATGAGAATTTCAAACAAACTCTACATCTACTCCACATCTGTATTTCTGATTCAGTCAAATAATTAGATATCAAAATAAGCACCTAGTTATTGATACCCTTGATAAAGATGATAAAGAATTGCTGTATAAAATAAATCATTAAACTTTACCCACTACTAGGATATTTTAGCCCAAAACCTGGTTACCTCTCTGCTAGGAGGCTGAAACTTGGCCTTAAGTGGGTCTTCCAGCAAGACACATCAACGTCCACGAAGAAATGGTTAATCGGGCACAAAATCAACGCTTTCAATGGCCATCTCAGTCTTTGGACTTGAACTCCATTGAAAACCTGTGGTTTGAATTGAACAGGGCAGTCCACAAGCGCAGACAAAATAAATCAAGGACATGGAGAGATTCTGTATGAAGGAATGGTCTAAGATCACACCCAATGTGTTTTCTAATCTCATAAAACATTTCATTGTCGTTATTCTCCCAAGGGGAAGGTGCTGGAGTATTGAAAACATGGGTGGCAATAATTCAGACCCCTACATTTTGAGAATTACATGTTAAACTAAATCTCTTTCTCTGAGCTATTGTATTAGTATAAAATAAAATCATTTCCCTGTATTTTTGACACAATATAGCTTAGAATTTGATTTTTTTTTATAGAGTCGTTTTCGCTCATCTTTATCAAGGGTGTTAACAATTTTGGCCCCCACTGTACCTCCATACTACTCCTACATGGTGTAACAATACATCATGTAGATGTATATAATGAACAGACTAGGTCTATACTGCTCCTACATGGTGTAACAATACATCATGTAGATGTATATAATGAACAGACTAGGTCTATACTGCTCCTACATGGTGTAACAATACATCATGTAGATGTATATAATGAACATACTAGGTCTATGCTGCTCCTACATGGTGTAACACTACATCATGTAGATGTATATAATGAACAGACTAGGTCTATACTGCTCCTACATGGTGTAACAATACATCATGTAGATGTATATAATGAACAGACTAGGTCTATACTGCTCCTACATGGTGTAACAATACATCATGTCGATGTATATAATGAACAGACTAGGTCTATGCTGCTCCTCCATGGTGTAACAATACATAATGTGGGGCTTTAAGGCGATGCTGTTAGTGTGACGTATAATATAGTGGATGGAACGCTTCTTTCAACAGCAGCAACAGGGAATTTGTACATCAGTCAGTCGGCAATCGCCTGTCGAACAAGCCCAATACCAAACCAATCAGGTGGTTGTTTGATGAAATGAAGCTTCAGACGCCATTGATGACGTGCTGCTGATAAAATAATACAGGCATCGGTACACTGCTTTGAAGTTTACTGCTTAGCGATTTGGACGCAGGCCTCGTAGCTCCGGTATCAAACATAACATCCCTACTGACAACAAGGCACCAGAGTCTACCGTGCTAATGCGTTCCCACTAGATATCACAACCACACAGTATATGAAAGCATGAGGTGTGGCTGACGTTTGCAAGCTGGAGCTAGCTACCGAGCTAGCATACAAACTCTGCAGCACAGAGTAGATCCTCCATATGACGTTGAGAAATACTGCATTGTGGGTAGTTTAGAAGATATCCGGAAATAAGTCAAGAAATATGTAACAACGCTAAAAACATAACTGTTTGTACTTATAGGGAACCAGATCATGACTACAACTCAGTTACTAAGTCTTTAATCACACTGTGTTGTTACACTGGTGAGTAAAATCTCATGTTTCCTACACTTTAACCCTTTGTCTGACAATAAAATAAACATTTTACTCAACTGCGTTACCCACTCCAGTCAGCAGATGGCGGTCTGGGAATTTAACGCAATGCTGTTGGTGTGACGTATAATGTAGTGGACGGAACGCTTCTTTCAACAGCAGCAACAGTAGCTTGCTAGACAAAATAGCCGAACCAATAAAGCTCTTTAGACGCTTTAGTGTATATTAGCCACTGTGTTTTAAACCCACTTCTGTCGCCTAGTTAGTTATCCGATTTAATTTCATATTTACAGTGGTGTTGTTACTAGTCAGCTAGCGGGCTGGTTAAGTTAGCATTAGCCTAGCTAGCTAACATCCCCGACCATGAGCTCACTAAGTTACTCTCCTCCTGCTAAAGAAGAGGTCTGCTGGACGGAGAAAGAAGCTCTTGTGAAAGAGGAGGATGAAGAGAAGGATGTTACAATACAAAAACAGGTAGAGGGTGGGGCTGTTACAGTGAAAGAAGAAGAGAAAAACGTTTCAGTGAAAGACGGGGAAGACCCGTTCAGAGTGAAAGAGGTGGAGGATGTTACTGTGAAAGAAGAGGAAGACGCGTTCAGAGTGGAGGCGGATGCAGTTTTTGGAGTGAAAGAGGAGGAGGAGATGACTGTCACATCGAAGAAGGAAGAAGAGGAAACTGGATATCTGGGCTCGGTTTCCCAAGGGCATCATAAGGCGTCCAATGGTTCTAATGATGAACGTGCCCTGATTAACACTAGTAAGTACTGTCTTAAAAACAGAGGCACAAACTGCAGTTGTTGAACTGATGTGTTCAAGGGGAAATCTGCAATTGCTACATCCATATTTTACTTTAAATGTATTTAATTATAGCCATTGGTTCTTGAAGAATATAACACATGCCTCATGAGCTTAGTTCAACTGTTGTACCCCATCAGAACCCCTAATAAGCTTTTTTTACTCCAATGTTTAGAAACAATGTAAATCAACACTGTATAGCCTAAACATGGTTAAAACTATAATGTTGATATCATGGATGGTCAGTCCTTGCATCCATAGGTCTGTCTATGAATTTGAAACTACTTACATTTCTCCAACCCATCATCATCTTATTACCATAACAGTGGTGGAATTACAGCTTTGTTATTGTTTCAACTGCAGATTGGTTGATTGATTGTGTGGCTTTTTTAAAGGGGCAACCTAGTTTTTAAACAGAAACAAAATGGCTGCCCAGAGACTTGAGCTGTGTTCGAATAGTCATACTAACCATACTATATATTATGTTTATTTGTCATAGTATGGATATAGTTAGCATGCCAAAGGTTCCCAAATGTTGTACTACAGTCGCTAAAATACGAAGTATACATGCAGAGGACACTATTTCTGTGTTTTTAGGGCCCAAAATGCAATTCTTCACGAAATGGGTGTGGCTTCAACTATTTTCAGATTAGAAGAAAATGGCGGAAAATATGCAGCCAAAGTCCGACGAGAGAGCGGATACAAGTGAATTCATTGCTTTAACTAATTATGACAAATGTTAAGAAAATGTTGAGCAATGTAATGACTTTTCAAATAAGTTACGTTACACATTACGTTAGCTACGCTATCCTTACAAACCGCATAGCGTATCTTCACAGCAGTATGTACCAGTATGTCAGCTAGCTACCTAACATTAGTTGGCTACTGTCAAAGGAATTTTCTATCCCAATGATAATAATTAACAGTCAATAAGCCTTGACTAATTCCCAAGGTTTGTAAGACAATGGGTTAATAATTAGGCAAGGACTCAGCTTTCTGCAAAAGGTTCATTCAGCTTTATTCAGAGAACGTTCTGAGGTCAAAAAAACAAAGACATTTATTTTATAGTTCCCTCCCTGCTAACGCACATACATTTTCACAAACACTAGATATATGAAACACTCCTCGGATTTCTCACAACCGGTAATCACTATCCAGCGCTGTCTGTGCTCTCCCCCCGAGATTACAGAAACCTTGGAGGTACCTCCCGGTTTTCTCCAAAGTCTCTCCAACTTTCTAGGTCGGGTAAAACAGATGCCTACTGTTCTCTTATCTCCCTGCTAAAACCACACACACACACATTTTGTCCTGGCCCTCTACTAGACCTTATGTGACTAACCATTCAGTACCTTAATTATTCATTATCCATGCTACATAACTACTAATTCATAATGGATTATTGATTCATTTACCTTTATTAGATAATTCTCTTATCAGCTACTTATACATCAAACTTGCCAGTATATTAACTATATTCTAACTACCTACCCGACTTGATTATTAACGTCATTCTTAGCCAAGGGGTTGTGTGCATTCTCAATGGAAATTGTTAATTTGGGTGCGTTCATAAATTCGCTCTGGCTCTCTACTCCGATTTCAGAGCACTCTTGTCTGAGTACCAGAGCGCAGAATAACTGATGAATTTACTGACGCTCAACACCCGTTGAATATGGCCGGTGTCAGTAAACGTCTGCAAAAAAACTCAAATTAAATTGTTGCCAGCAGCACAGTTATTTACCAACGTTCTGGATAACATGAAAACCGCCTAACCAGCTCTGCTAGGGCAAATAAAATGGTAAGAGTGAGGTTCTCTCTCATTTGTGTCTAGCAAGCTATCCAACCGTAGCCAGTTAGCTTGGGTGCTTTGCTGTCATTGTGAGGTCAGAACGCTTGGCTCGACCCTACCCCTCAGCCATATAGTATTTGTTTACAAACAGTGGCCTTATACATGCTCATGTTTTGGTTTCTGATGGGGTTATACAGTTGAAACATACATTTCATTTCATGTATTTGTTATTTTTTTTTGCATTCTGACATAGGTGTTCCTTTTGTCCACGTGGGAAAAGGCAGTGTGGAGTGCAATAGAGATTGCATCATCTGTGCATCTGTTAGGGCGGTATGCAAATTGGAGTGGGTCTCGGGTTTCTGGGATAATGGTGTTGTGAGCCGTGGCCAGCCTTTCAAAGCACTTCATGGCTACAGACGTGAGTGCTACGGGTCGGTAGTCATTTAGGCAGGTCACCTTAGTGTTCTTGGGCACAGGGACTATGGTGGTCTGCTTAAAACATGTTGGTATTACAGACTCAGACAGGGAGTGGTTGAAAATATCAGTGAAGACACTTGCAGGTTGGTCAGCGCATGCTCGCAGTACACATCCTGGTAATCCGTCTGGCCCTGCGGCCTTGTGAATGTTGACCTGTTCAAAGGTCTTACTCACATCGGCTGCGTAGGGCGTGATCACACAGTCTTCTGGAACAGCTGGTGCTCTCATGCATTAGTGTTATTTGCCTTAGTTTATCTCATCCTGTAGGCTCGTGTCACTGGGCATCTATCGGATGTGCTTCCCTTTGTAGTCTGTAATGGTTTGCAAGCCCTGCCACATCCAACGAGTGTCAGAGCCTTTAATACGATTTGATCTTAGTCCTGTATTGACACTTTGCCTGTTTGATGGTTCGTCGGAGGGCATAGCGGGATTTCTTATAAGCTTCCGGGTTAGAGTCCCGGTCCTTGAAAGCGGCAGCTCTAGCCTTTAGCTCAGTGCGGATGTTGCCTGTAATCCATGGCTTCTGGTTGGGGTATGTACGTACGGTCACTGTGGGGACGAGGATAGAATTATGGTCAGATTTGCCAAATGGGGGGGGAAAGCTTTGTATGTGTCTCTGTGTGTGGAGTAAAGGTGGTCCTGAGTTGTTTTCCCTCTGGTTGCACATTTAACATGCTGATAGAAATTTGGTAAAACGGATTTAAGTTTCCTTGCATTAAAGTCCCCAGCTACTAGGAACACTGCTCTGGGTGAGCGTTTTCCTGTTTGTTTTTGGCGGAATACAGCCCATTCAATGCGGTCTTAGTGCCAGCCTCAGTCTGTGGTGGTATGTAAACAGCTACGAAAAATACAGATAAACTTTCTAGGTAGATAGTGTGGTCTACAGCTTATCATGAGATACTCTACCTCAGGCGAGCAATAGCTCGAGACTTCCTTAGATATCGTGCACCAGCTGTTATTTACAAAATACATAGTGCGCCGTCCCTTGTCTTACCAGACGCCGCTGTTCTATCCTGCCTGTGCAGCGTATAACCAGCCAGCTGTATGTTGATAATGTCATCGTTTAGCCACGACTCCGTGAAGCGTAAGATATTACAGTTTTGAATGTTCCGTTGGTAGTTTAGTCTTCCGCGTAGGTCATCGATTTTATTTTCCAAAGATTGCACGTTTGCTAGCAGAATGGAAGGAAGTGGGGGTTTATTCAATCACCTACGAATTCTCAGAAGGCAGCCTGTCCTTTGGCCCCTATTTATCCACCTTCGCTTCACGCAATTGACGGGGATCTGGGCCTGTTCCCGAGAAAGCAGTATATCGTTCACGTCGGACTTGTTAAAGGAAAAAAAGGATTCTGCGCCACGTTGGATCCAACCTCCCTAAACAAAATTATGTTTATAATATGTTATTGTCTACTTGATTTCCAGTAGGGTCTCGTTAGTCTGTTTGAACACAGAGATACTTAGCTCATAATGTGTAGAGAATTGTTCCTTGATGTATAAGCTATTGTTCAACACACAGAGCTATTTTCCTTTATTCAGGACATTTAGAATGACAACACATTACAGAGTAACCTAGTGGGATTATTCACAAAATTATCTCGTGATCAGATTATGAAATGTCATGACAAATACATTTTAGTTTCCTTGTTTCACCTGAAATATTAAATTAGTCCTAGGTCTATGTTGTTGTTAGGTGAAGTTATGGGTCCTACAGTAGGTCAATCAATCAAATGTTTTTATAAAGCCCTTTTTACATCAGCTGATGTCATAAAGTGCTATACAGAAATCCAGCCTAAAAACTCCCTAGAAAGGCAGGAACCTAGGAAGAAACCTAGAGAGGAACCAGGCAATGAGGGGTGGCCAGTCCTCTTCTGGCTGTGCCGGGATGAGATCATAACAGTACATGGCCAAGATGTTCAAACGTTCATAGATGACCAGCAGGGTCAAATAATAATAATATCACAGTGGTTGTAGAGGGTGCAACAGGTCAGCACCTCAGTAGTAAATGTCAGTTGGCTTTTCATAGCTGAGCATTCAGAGTTAGAGACCGCAGGTGCGGTAGAGAGAGAGTTGAAAACAGTAGGTCCGGGACAAGGTAGCACGTCCGGTGAACAGGTCAGGGTTCCATAGCCGCAGGCAGAACAGTTGAAACTGGAGCAGCAGCACAACCAGGTGGACTGGGGACAGCAAGGAGTCATCAGGACAGGTATGTCTATGTTGTTGTTAGGTGAAGTTATGGGTCAATTTGGCATACACAAAGTGTACAAACACTCATTGTAAGGCCGATGGAAAAGCTAGCCAAAGAGCATTTTACTTCTTGAAGTATAAAGCAGTTGATTTGCGGCAATAACACAAACATTATACTAAGGAGATTCAAACGAGCCTTACAATTATAATCCAAAGTTGTAATATTCAGAACACATTGTGTAAAAACCAGAACCATCGTCCAAAACTAGCGGTTTCCTCATTAACGTTGTCGGGGTAGGTTCCTTGTCCCTCTTTGGCTTTTTTGTTGTTGTTGTACCTTTATTTAACAAGTCAGTTAAGTACAAATTCTTATTTTCAATGACGGCCTAGGAACAGTGGGTTAACTGCCTTGTTCAAGGACAGAACAACAGATTTTGTATCTTGTCAGCTCAGGGATTCCAACTTGCAACCTTTCGGTTACAAGTCCAACGCTCTAACCACTACGCTGACGCCCCAGCTTATTGGTGAAATCAGCAGTCAGACAATATCTTCTTTAAGTAAACCAATCAAACCTTTATTTAATGTAATTGCAGACAGATGTTGACAACAGGAACATAAGGCATGTTTCTGAGTAAGTTCTGCTCCCCACCTAAAGGCCCAGCTGATTTTATACATGTTATCACTCCCTAGTGGAATGATCACCTATGTCAATGTATGTGTGTATCAATAAGCTGAGGTTACCTTATAAGGCAACCTAGTACAGTAGCTTCTCTGAATTTCTTAGAATTGTAAACTGTCACACAAGATCAAACTGTCAAAACCAGACAGTGGTTACTTCTCTTTATCTAGTTTCAGTCTGACTCAGACCCAGCCTGCAGCACACTCTCACAACAGCCAGAGCTTAACCACAAAGACTAATATAGATGGCTTGTGCAACGTATAGTGGCAGAGTTTAGGCACATAGCAACAGTATCTTATTATAAGGCCTGCAGCAAAACTTATGGATCTTAAAGTCCCCTTAATCAATAATGGAGAGGGTCTTTGGGACCCACCCCCTACATTCCCCCCTCTGAGACTAATACGTCTCACAGGTTCAATCATAATATTCTCCTCTGAAATCAAACAGAGTTGGCAAAACCCCAGGATCCATTTGATCCCAGGGATGGCTTGCTAAAGGGAGAAACAACTCCTGAGGTTCCTGGAATGGTGGTGGGGTGAGTCTGTCTATACTCCCATTCCTCCTGAGTCCTGGAATGGTGGTGGGGTGAGTCTGTCTATACTCCCATTCCTCCTGAGTCCTGGAATGGTGGTGGGGTGAGTCTGTCTATAGTCCCATTCCTCCTGAGTCCTGGAATGGTGGTGGGGTGAGTCTGTCTATAGTCCCATTCCTCCTGAGTCCTGGAATGGTGGTGGGGTGAGTCTGTCTATAGTCCCATTCCTCCTGAGTCCTGGAATGGTGGTGGGGTGAGTCTGTCTATACTCCCATTCCTCCTGAGTCCTGGAATGGTGGTGGGGTGAGTCTGTCTATACTCCCATTCCTCCTGAGTCCTGGAATGGTGGTGGGGTGAGTCTGTCTATACTCCCATTCCTCCTGAGTCCTGGAATGGTGGTGGGGTGAGTCTGTCTATAGTCCCATTCCTCCTGAGTCCTGGAATGGTGGTGGGGTGAGTCTGTCTATAGTCCCATTCCTCCTGAGTCCTGGAATGGTGGTGGGGTGAGTCTGTCTATACTCCCATTCCTCCTGAGTCCTGGAATGGTGGTGGGGTGAGTCTGTCTATATTCCCATTCCTCCTGAGGTTCCTGGGAAGAACCTCATGAGTTGAGTTAGCCGACGACAGCTTTCAGATTTTGGACATCTAATGAGAGTTGGCTAAATCCTGGGATCGTTAAACTCATACGGGCCTGTAAACAATAGGTTCAATTATTCACCCACTTTCCCAGGACAGCCACACCCCAGGAGGGTATGACTGACATACCAAAAACCTCCCCCGGGCGTAGGACATGACCATAGTCTTCCTGATTGTCTGGGATGAGTCGTTTGGCACGCTTCAGTTCCCCAGAGTTGGTTTTACCTGTCTCATTGATCAGGTCGGTGACCGGAATTCTTAACATGTACATTTCTGTTCTCCCCAAATAACAACATCCCCCCCATCCAGGAGGTAAAGTGAGGTATCCCCTGTTACTGCATACCCACATCCATCCAAAAGGTGCTCCCATGCCTTCCTCCATCCTGGAAAAGTTTACACCTGTCACCTGTTGCATTACCCATGTGCCAGATGTGTTCCCCTTTAATCCTATGTATGTCACTGCTTTCACCCATTTATTATTGTCCACATCCCCGTCCACAAAGGGAACCAGTAGGATTTGGAGAGCAATAAATACCCTGCATGTGTTTCCATGGTTGTGATTTTCTTGTTTCACAACCATAGTGTGTGATGGTGTCCTCGACATCTGATGACTCTTCTGGTTCTGTGGCTGAACCCTCTGTTGGTTCTTCTGGCCTTTGGTCTCGGCCCTCTGGCTGTGGTCTTCCCCGTTTCTCCTCTGGCTGTGGTCTTCCCCGTTTCTCCTCTGGCTGTGGTCTTCCCCGTTTCTCCTCTGGCTGTGGTCTTCCCCGTTTCTCCTCTGGCTGTGGTCTTCCCCGTTTCTCCTCTGGCTGTGGTCTTCCCCGTTTCTCCTCTGGCTGTGGTCTTCCCCGTTTCTCCTCTGGCTGTGGTCTTCCCCGTTTCTCCTCTGGCTGTGGTCTTCCCCGTTTCTCCTCTGGCTGTGGTCTTCCCCGTTTCTCCTCTGGCTGTGGTCTTCCCCGTTTCTCCTCTGGCTGTGGTCTTCCCCGTTTCTCCTCTGGCTGTGGTCTTCCCCGTTTCCCCTCTGGCTGTGGTCTTCCCCGTTTCTCCTCTGGCTGTGGTCTTCCCCGTTTCTCCTCTGGCTGTGGTCTTCCCCGTTTCTCCTCTGGCTGTGGTCTTCCCCGTTTCTCCTCTGGCTGTGGTCTTCCCCGTTTCTCCTCTGGCTGTGGTCTTCCCCGTTTCTCCTCTGGCTGTGGTCTTCCCCGTTTCTCCTCTGGCTGTGGTCTTCCCCGTTTCTCCTCTGGCTGTGGTCTTCCCCGTTTCTCCTCTGGCTCCTCCTCATCGGTGGATCTCAGCCTCTTTTGTTGCCATGGTCACCTGGAAGGGTCCCATCCATCTTGGCTGGTTCCATTTTCTCTTATGGACCCGTAGTTTCACCCAGTCTCCAACGTTTATGGTAAGCTCGTCAGGGTCTTCACCTGGGGGAACCTCGTTTGCTTTGCTAGTGTGAGAGTGGAGAAAACTTACAGCAGAGGTTAGTTCCTTCATGTACTCAAGATGGTCACACAGTGTCTCAGTTATTTCTATCTGTCGGTCAGTCATAGGTCTCACCCCTGGGGTGTTCATTGGTCATCTTGTTAACATCTCATAAGGTGTACACCCAATACCTTTGTTAAGGCTGCTGCACATTTTCATGAGGGCAAGGGGCAAGCATTCCACCCAGCTCATTTTTGTGTAATGACAGGCTTTTGCAAGCCCCCCTTTGATCATTTAATTAACCCTCTCTGTAATCCCGTTACTCCACGGGTGATAGATGGACACAAACCTCTGGTCAACACTCATCATTTTGGCCACTTGGGCAACCACATCTCCTATGAGATGGGTCCCATTGTCTGCAGACAAACCTCAGGCACTCCGAACCGGAGTATAATTTCCCTAACTAGCAATTTTGCAACTGTACGCGCAACGCAGTTGGTAGTGGGATGGTTCCACCCACCTGGTAAACCTGTCAATTATCACCAGGCAGTATCTCTTTCTTTCTTTTCACTCTATCATGTCTATGAAGTCCATAGCAAGGTGGACAAAAGGTCCTTTTGGAGGGGAACTTCCCTGATTGCAGTGGAGTTCCCTTGTCTGTTTTTAATAGGTGTGTCTGTGGTATTAGTCACCTCTCCTGCTCTCTAAACCCCACTATGCTGAATCTGAGTAGACAGTAAGGGCCTTCCCTTCCCCCAATTCACAAGCTGTGTTCAGAGCTAATAAATGTGCTGTGATAAATGTTCTGGTAGGGGCCGTATAACCTCAATGTCACCTCCCACATCTACTACAGCTGATCCTACATATCTTCCCTGTGCTTTGATCTATATAAGTAGAACCATCAACAAACAGCACCATGTCAGAGTCAAGCAGAGGTTCATCAAACAAGTCTTTGTCCAGTACACATTCCTGGGCTGTCCCCATGTCCCTGTTATTGTTCCTTCATTGTTGATTCTGAGGGAAATAACAACTGTTGGTGTTGTGATTTCCCATTGGCCACGGCTCTTCTCTGTCATTAACTTGTCCTCCTTGTCCATAGGGCATAAGTGGCCCCAGGGAGCATATTCAGCTCCGGCCGAGTGGTACTGTGGCTGAGTTTCCTCTTCCTCTGCCAGACCCAAAGTTTCCTCTGCCCTTATTGTAACCTCTTCCTCTTTCATTTCCCCCACACTGCGAACTCGCATGCCCCAAATGCCCACAGGTCCAGCATTGAGTGTTGTTCCAGTCATGCAGGGCTCTGGCGGGCCCACCTCCTCTTCCAGTCCATGGTTGAGGGTCACCATAAGGTTGAGTGGTGAAAAGCACATACCCTGCAGGCACCAGGTTCACGGGTGTGACTGATGTGACTGTGGGGGGAGCTGCAGGCTGTGGTTGTGGTGTGCCTGTAGAAACAACTTTGAGCAGCCATCATATTGTGAGTAAAACCACCACTTCCTGTCTGGATCTGTGCAAGCTGGGCCTTCTTCAGTGCTGTGTCTAGTCCTCCTTGTCTTGCTCTCTGAATAGGTCACCCATGGATGGTGGCACATTGGACTTTTCTTCTGCTTCTGTAGTAGTTAGTGTTTTCTACAGGCGGCAATATGTCTAGGATCTTCCAGTCTGTTCCTTTGTGTGGAGTGAGTTGGGGTGGCGAGGGAAACTCCCTCCAGGAACTGTGCTTTCTTTTTTCATCCAATTTTAATGTTCTCATGCTGCTTGTTGCTGCTGTTGTGTCTTCCACCTCGTTCATCGGAGTCCCCTTGAGGATAATTGTGGTAGCATCTCCATTTTCTTCTGTCAGTGGTATGAGAGGGTAGATCTGTGTATAGTCACCCAGAGGTCCTCTGGGTTGATTTTCAAATGGCGGCAAATAATTATCAAATGATTTAACCTGTTGGGCAGTATTTTCACGGCCGGATAAAAAACGTACCCGATTTAAACTGGTTACTACTCTTGCCCAGAAACGAGAATATGCATATAATTAGTAGATTTGGATAGAAAACACTCTAAAGTTTCTAAAACTGTTTGAATGGTGTCTGAGTATAACAGAACTCATATGGCAGGCAAAAAAACAGAGAGAAATTGAATCAGGAAGTGGGAGAAATTAGAAATGTACACTGCTCAAAAAAATAAAGGGAACACTTAACAGATTTAGTTTAATATATACGGCGTTGTTGTTGTTAGTCAGCTAGCGGGCTGGTTAAGTTAGCATTAGCCTAGCTAGCTAACATCCGCGACCATGAGTTCACTAAGCTACTCTCCTCCTGCTAAAGAAGAAGAGGATATCACAGTAAAACAAGAAGTAGAGGGTGAGGCCGTTACTGTGAAAGAAGAGGAAGACGCGTTCAGAGTGAAAGGGGAGGAGGATGTTACAGTAAAAGAAGAGGAGGATGCAGTTTTTGGAGTGAAAGATGATGAGGAGGAGATGACTGTTACATAGAAGAAGGAGGAGGAAACTGGATATCTGGGCTCGGTTTCACAAACACATCTTAAGGCATCTAATGGTTCTAACGGTGAACTTAGCCATAAGATGGTTTTGAGAAACCGTTCCCTAATTAACACTAGTAAGTACTGTCTTTAAAAACCGAGGCACAAACTCTGCAGTTGTTGAACTGATGTTTGGTGTTAAAGCGGAAATCTGCAATTGCTACATCAATATTTGGACTTTAAATTATTTGTTTATAGTCATTGATTCTTGAAGAATATAACACATGCTTCATGAGTTTAGTTCAACTGCTGTACCCCATCAGAACCCCAAATATTATATTTTTACTCCAATGTTTAGAAACAATGTAAACCAACACTGTATAGCCTCAACATGGTTAAAACTATAATGTAGATAGTATAATGTTGATGGATGGTCAGTCCTTGCATCCATAGGTCTGTCTATGAATTTGAGACTAGTTACATTTCTCCAACCCCATCATCATCATCTTATAACCAAAACAGTGGTGTAATTACAGATTTGTTATTGTTTGAACTGCAGATTGCTGGGTTGTGTGGGTTTTTTAAACGGTAACAAAATGGCTGCCCAGAGACTTGGTTTGGTCAACAGCTGAGGGATGGAAGGAGAAGTGTAACCACTCTCAAATTCATAGAGAAAGCTATTGTAGAAACCGTAACTCAACACCTAGCGACCTCGTCAAGAAGTTCAGACATCTTGGCATAACAGTTATAAGGTGTTGGCTTGACAGTCGCTGGACCCAGGTTTGAGTTCAGCTCAGGGCTACCCCCCTGAATTCACTACACTATGAATACCAAGACTGGCCATCCATGATGTCATAATGATAGATTAACCAGGTTTCTAGGATATATAGTATATTCTAGAATTCATCCATGATGTCATAATGATAGTTTAACCAGGTTTCTAGGATATATAGTATATTCTAGAATTCATCCATGATGTCATAATGATAGATTAACCAGGTTTCTAGGATATATAGTATATTCTATAATTGCCAGTGAAGATTTCCTGTGGAGGCAAATTATTAGAGCTGTTGATAAGTCATTGTATAATATTCAGTAAAAAAAATGTTGTGCCATTACATTAAAGGCAAGACATACCTAGATTCAATTACATTCATGAATTGGTTTGAAACCTTTGTTTTAAACCCTTCTCAAAGTTGGTGCCTTGACGGATTTCTAAAAAACGGTTTGTCATGAAACACTACTTTTTATAAATGTATTTAAATGTAACCTTTATTTAACTAGGCAAGTCAGTTAAGAACAAATTCTTATTTACAATGACTGCCTACCCCGGATGACGCTGGGCCAATTGTGCGCCGCCCTATTGGACTCCCAATCACGGCCGGTTGTGATAGAGCCTGGATTTGAACCAGGGTGTCTGTAGTGACGCCTAAAGCACTGATATGCAGTGTCCGCTGCGCTACTCGGGAGCCCCAAAATCATGTTCTAGTGCTGTCCCCAACTAAAATACATCTTGGTTAACCAAGAGTCATCTGTTCTTTCTACCAATCACCCCATGTGTTTTTATAAAATCTATATGTACTGAACTTGTCTGATGCTTTAAGCACGCTGTTTGATTAAATAAATAAGACACACAAATGACTAGAGGGAGCCAGTCATCAACATGACCTGACCAGAGGGAGCCCCCCTTCCCCCTCTGCTGCTGGACTTCGTAAATTCTGCCGTTCTGCTCCTGACATTTTCAGTAATCCACTACACCAGCAACCTTTTCCAGTTTGAGTGCCAATTTATCTGACCATTTCTACCAATCTGTGTGCCAGTTATGATTTTCAGATGCACATTTTCGTGGAACAGTTTCATTTAATTTATAATAGTATCTCAAAATTATTGTCTGTGATTAATCTACATTCTATCTAAATCTAAATGAAAATTTTACAAATCTAAAAGTAACTTTTATTGCCATTGCCAACTATGTAAAAAAATTGCCACCATAAAGCCAACAAATAAAAACATTGCATTCTGCATGTAGAAAATATCCTGATAAAAATAAATATCCTAAAAATCACATTGGCTACACATGGCCTGTCTACAACAAACTTGAAACATTGTATCAACTGGGTCAGCAAAACTCAGATAGCAAGCTTGCAACATTGTATCAAATATTCTAGGCCCTCAGTTTCCTAATCCAGTGAGTTCTGGACAGACACAGCTGTAGGCTATTTGTGCAAAGAATAAGAAGTAATCAGGTATTTTATGACATTTCCACTGGATCAGAGCATTACATTTTTCCCTTTTATGCTGAGTGGTTATCAAAAGGTGGAAATATTGCTGCTGGAAATATTTAACGAAAATACTTTGAGGAACTATTGTCATTTGCAATTGATTTTGATTAGACTTTGTTTACTTGCTGTTTGGGGTGAAGAAAAATTAGCTTTGAGAAGCTCCACAACTCATTAGTGGTGCAGCGTTAAGACAATCAGAAATACTATCAGACATCCCCAAATGGGCACATTTATAGGCCTACATTTGCACACAGGCCAGGTAGACTAGTCCTACTTCTATATGAGTAATAATGTGTGCGTCCTTACTCAACATTGACAGGAGTGTTTCAAACAAAGACAATGAATAAATTGGCAAAACTGACGCAAATTGCGGGGTCAGATCTGGGTGGTCTGCCAGGGGCCGTTTCATTTAGTGTCCGTTTGGGTCGGCATGGGGAATGATTGTATTTTCCCATAGTATGTTGTACCGAAGTTGACCGACTGAAAGGGAACAGTAGTTATAGTCATAACGTTACGCTTGTCATAAGATGAACTTCAACTTAAATACGGGATCTTGCTGTCTGACAGTTCTTTTTTGTATTCTGAAATGCACTCGAACTACGTATCATTTAGTGGCTCCTTATGTTACGCTGGGAAAACAGTTTTCGTGGGCACAGAACTACTAAATAATTTCAGAATTTGCTAAATCCAATGTTTTTTTAACTGAGAGTCATCTTGTAATCCAAGATGGTGTAGCAGTAAGACGTGTTTGTTGTAAATGTTATGTTCTTTTCGTCTTTTTTGTATATATTGCAAAATATTTCAATCTCTTTCCATTTTTAAATTAAATATACCTTCCGGCAACACACTTCACCCAATGTGATACGGATCTGCTAGATTTTAGACCTTATAGCTAGAACCTCCATCAGCAGCTAGCCATCAGAAGCTAACCAGCTAATTAGCTACTAGCTATTTAGTCATTGTTAGCCACTGCTTTACCTTTTTAGCTCAGATACCAGCCGCTTTTTGCCTGGATAATACCTGCCAGTCTGCACAGCGCGATATCAACCCTGAGCATATCAGACTGTTTTTCTCCACTACATCACCGTATTCCTGCCGTAAGCTCTGGACCATTACACCAGATAATCGCAGCTAGCTAGCTGCTACCGAGTGACCCAGCCCCAAAGCTAGCCTTGAGCCAGGCCCATCTCCCGGCCTGCTCAGTGGACCCTATGATCACTCTGCTACACAGCTGATGCCTCCCAGACTCTTCACTAAGACGACTAGAAGACACTACATCACCGGATTCCTGCCGGAAATTCTGGACCTTTGCACCGGAGTGGCTATAGTGGCTAATGCCCTTGTCCCGAAGCTAGCACCAGTTAGCCTTGAGCCAGGTGCATCTCCCGGCTAGCAAACAAAATTACTCCAGCTACAATACCTCTTTTGCCAATTGGCCTGGACCCTTTGTAAACATGGAGCCCCGCCGATCCATCACGACTGGTCTGCCGACGTAATTCCGTCCGATGTGCCCTCAACCGTTAGCCAGCCTGCCAGCTTAGTGGAGTCTGCCACTAGCACAGCCAGTGTAGTCAGCTCAGCTATCCCCATTGAGACCGTGTCTGTGCCTCGACCTAGGTTGGACAAAATTAAAGATGGCGGTTTTCGCCTTAGCAATCTCACTAGTATAAAGACCTCCTCCATCCCTGCCATTATTGAAAGAGATTGTGATACCTCACATCTCAAAATAGGACTACTTAATGTTAGATCCCTCACTTCAAAGGCAGTTATAGTCAATGAGCTAATCACTAATCATAATCTTGATGTGATTGGCTTGACTGAAACATGGCTTAAGCCTGATGAATTTACTGTGTTAAATGAGGCCTCACCCCCTGGTTACACTAGCGACCACATCCCCCGCGCATCCCGCAAAGGCGGAGGTGTTGCTAACATTTACGATAGCAAATTTAAATTTACCCCCCAAAAAACAACAACGTTTTTGTCTTTTGAGCTTCTAGTCATGAAATCTATGCAGCCTACTCAATCACTTTTTATAGCTACTGTTTACAGGCCTCCTGGGCCATATGCAGCGTTCCTCACTGAGGTCCCTGAATTCCTATCGAACCTTGTAGTCATCGCAGATAATATTCACATTTTTGGTGACTTTAATATTCACATGGAAAAGTCCACAGACCCACTCCAAAAGGCTTTTGGAGCCATCAACGACTCAGTGGGTTTTGTCCAACATGTCTCTGGACCTACTCACTGCCACAGTCATACTCTGGACCGAGTTTTGTCCCATGGAATAAATGTTGTGGATCTTAATGTTTTTCCTCATAATCCTGGACTATCGGACCACCATTTTATTATGTTCACAATCACAACAAATAATCTGCTCAGACCCCAACCAAGAAGCATTAAAAGTCGTGCTATAAATTCTCAGACAACCAAAAGATTCCTTGATGCCCTTCCAGACTCCCTCTGCCTACCCAAGAACGTCAGAGGACAAAAATCAGTTAACCACCTAACCAAGGAACTCAATTTAACCTTGCGCAATACCCTAGATGCAGTTGCACCCCAAAAAACTAAAAACATTTGTCATAAGAAACTAGCTCCCTGGTATACAGAAAATACACAAGCTCTAAAGCAAGCTTCCAGAAAATTGGAACGGAAATGGCGCCACACCAAACTGGAAGTCTTCCGACTAGCTTGGAAAGACAGTACCGAAGAGCCCTCACTGCTGCTCGATCATCCTATTTTTTTCAACTTAATTGAGGAAAATAAGAACAATCCGAAATGTCTTTTTGATACTGTCGCAAAGTTAACTAAAAAGCAGCATTCCCCAAGAGAGGATGGCTTTCACTTCAGCAGTAATGAATTCATGAACTTCTTTGAGGAAAAGATCATGATCATTAGAAAGCAAATTACGGACTCCTCTTTAAATCTGCGTATTCCTCCAAAGCTCCGTTGTCCTGAGTCTGCACAACCCTGCCAGGACCTAGGATCAAGGGCGACACTAAAGTGTTTTAGTACTATATCTCTTGACACAATGATGAAAATAATCATGGCCTCTAAACCTTCAAGCTGCATACTGGACCCTATTCCAACTAAACTACTGAAAGAGCTGCTTTCTGTGCTTGGCCCTCCTATGTTGAACATAATAAACGGCTCTCTATCCACCGGATGTCTACCAAACTCACTAAAAGTGGCAGTAATAAAGCCTCTCTTGAAAAAAGCCAAATCTTGACCCAGAAATTATAAAAAACTATTGGCCTATATCGAATCTTCCATTCCTCTCAAAAAATTTTGAAAAAGCTGTTGCGCAGCAACTCACTGCCTTCCTGAAGACAAACAATGTATACGAAACGCTTCAGTCTGGTTTTAGAGCCCATCATAGCACTGAGACTACACTTGTGAAGGTGGTAAATTACCTTTTAATGACGTCAGACCGAGGCTCTGCGTCTGTCCTCGTGCTCCTAGATCTTAGTGCTGCTTTTGATACCATCGATCACCACATTCTTTTGAAGAGATTGGAAACCCAAATTGGTCTACATGGACAAGTTCTGGCCTGGTTTAGGTCTTATCTGTCGGAAAGACATCAGTTTGTCTCTGTGAATGGTTTGTCCTCTGACAAATCAACTGTACATTTCGGTGTTCCTCAAGGTTCCGTTTTAGGACCACTATTGTTTTCACTATATATTTTACCTCTTGGGGATGTCATTCGAAAACATAATGTTAAATTTCACTGCTATGCGGATGACACACAGCTGTACATTTCAATGAAACATGGTGAAGCCCCAAAATTGCCCTCACTAGAAGCCTGTGTCTCAGACATAAGGAAGTGGATGGCTGCAAACTTTCTACTTTTAAACTCGGACAAAACAGAGATGCTTGTTCTAGGTCCCAAGAAACAAAGAGATCTTCTGTTGAATCGGACAATTAATCTGGATGGTTGTACAGTCGTCTCAAATAAAACTGTGAAGGACCTCGGCGTTACTCTGGACCCTGATCTCTCTTTTGAAGAAGATATCAAGACTGTTGAAAGGACAGCTTTTTTCCATCTACGTAACATTGCAAAAATCGGAAACTTTCTGTCCAAAAATGATGCAGAAAAATTAATCCATGCCTTTGTTACTTCTAGGTTGGACTACAGCAATGCTCTACTTTCCGGCTACCCGGAAAAGCACTAAATAAACTTCAGTTGGTGCTAAATACGGCTGCTAGAATCCTGACTAGAACCCCAAAAATGTATCATATTACTCCAGTGCTAGCCTCCCTACACTGGCTTCCTGTTAAGGCAAGGGCTGATTTCAAGGTTTTACTGCTAACCTACAAAGCATTACATGGGCTTGCTCCTACCTATCTTTCCGATTTGGTCCTGCCGTACATACCTACACGTACGCTACGGTCACAAGACGCGGGCCTCCTAATTGTTCCTAGAATTTCTAAGCAAACAGCTGGAGGCAGGGCTTTCTCCTATAGAGCTCCATTTTTATGGAATAGTCTGCCTACCCATGTGAGAGACGCAAACTCAGTCTCAACCTTTAAGTCTTTACTGAAGACATCTCTTCAGTAGGTCCTATGATTAAGTGTAGTCTGGCCCAGTGGTGTGAAGGTGAACGGAAAGGCTGGAGCAACGAACCGCCCTTGCTGTCTCTGCCTGGCTGGTTCCCCCTCTTTCCACTGGGATTCTTTGCCTCTACCCCTATTACGGGGGCTGAGTCACTGGCTTACTGGTGTTCTTCCATGCCGTCCCTGGGAGGGGTGCGTCACTTGAGTGGGTTGAGTCACTGACGTGGTCTTCCTGTCTGGGTTGGCGCCCCCCCTTGGGCTGTGCCGTGCCGGAGATCTTTGTGGGCTATACTCGGCCTTGTCCCGGGATGGTGTGTTGGTGGTTGGAGATTTCCCTCCAGTGGTGTGGAGACTGTGCTTTGGCAAAGTGGGTGGGGTTATATCCTACCTGTTTGGCCCTGTCCGGGGGTATCATCGGATGGGGCCACAGTGTCTCCTGACCCCTCCTGTCTCAGCCTCCAGTATTTATGCTGCAGTAGTTTGTGTCGGGGGGCTAGGGTCAGTCTGTCACATCTGGAGTATTTCTCTTGTCTTTTCCGGTGTCCTGTGTGAATTTAAATATGCTCTCTCTAATTCTCTCTTTCTCGCTTTCTTTCTTTCTCTCTCTCAGAGGACCTGAGCCCTAGGACCATGCCTCAGGACTACCTGGCTTGATGACTCCTTGCTGTCCCCAGTTCACCTGGCCGTGCTGCTGCTCCAGTTCCAACTTTTCTGCCTGCAGCTATGGAACCCTGACCTGTTCACCGGATGTGCTACCTGTCCCAGACCTGCTGGAACCCTGACCTGTTCACCGGACGTGCTACCTGTCCCAGACCTGCTGTTTTCAACTCTCTAGAGACAGCAGGAGCGGTAGAGATACTCTCAAAGATCGGCTATGAAAAAGCCAACTGACACTTACTCTTGTGTTACTGACTTGTTGCACCCTCGACAACTACTATGATTATTATTGTTTGACCATGCTGGTCATTTATGAACATTTGAACATCTAGGCCATGTGCTGTTATAATCTCCACCCGGCACAGCCAGAAGACGACAGGCCACCCCTCATAGCCTGGTTCCTCTCTAGGTTTCTTCCTAGGTTTTGGCCTTTCTAGGGAGTTTTTCCTAGCCACCGTGCTTCTACACCTGCATTGCTTGCTGTTTGGGGTTTTAGGCTGGGTTTCTGTACAGCACTTTGAGATATCAGCTGATGTAAGAAGGGCGATATAAATACATTTGATTTGATTTGTTACAGACCCCCCTTAGCTCCCAGCTGTGCCCTGGACACCATATGTGAATTGATTGATTCCCATCTATCTTCAGAGTTCGTTCTGTTAGATGACCTAAACTGGGATATGCTGAACACCCCGGCCATCCTACAATCCAAGCTAGATGCCCTCAATCTCACACAAATTATCAAGGAACCCACCAGGTACAACCCTAAATCCGTAAACATGGGCACCCTCATAGATATTATCCTGACCAACTTGCCCTCCAAATACACCTCTGGTCTGCTGTTTTCAATCAGGATCTCAGCGATCACTGCCTCATTGCCTGCATCCGTTATGGGTCCGCGGTCAAACGACCACCCCTCATCACAGTCAAACGCTCCCAAAAACACTTCTGCAAGCAGGCCTTTCTAATCGACCTAGCCCGGGTATCCTGGAAGGATATTGACCTCATCCCGTCAGTAGAGGATGCCTGGTTGTTCTTTAAAAGTAATTTCCTCACCACCTTAACCTCTATGGGCTAGGTGGGACGCAAGCGTCCCACCCGTGGTGCACTCCATCAACAGCAGGTGCATTTCAAGAGCGGCAAATTTGAATCCGAATAAATGTCAAAATTCTAATTTTTCAAACATACAACTATTTTACACCCTTTGAAAGATAAACATCTCCTTAATCTAACCACGTTTTACGATTTCAAAAAGGTTTTACGGCGAAAGCATAAATTTAGAGTATGTTAGGACAGTACATTTACAAGAGTTGTGTGTAATGTTTTGTCAATTCAAAGACAGGGTCACCAAAACCATAAAACCAGCTAAAATGATGCACTAACCTTTTACAATCTCCATCAGATGACACTCCTAGGACATTATGTTAGACAATGCATGCATTTTTAGTTCTATCAAGTTCATATTTATATCCAAAAACAGCGTTTTACTGTGGCGTTGATGTTCAGGAAATCGTTTCCCTCCAATAACCGGCATTCAAGTCAGCACCACAAATTAAATATTTAAAATTAGAAAACATTGGTAAAATATGATATTGTCATTTAAATAATTATAGATTTACATCTCTTGAATGCAATCAACTTGCCAGATTTAAAAATAACCTTACTGGGAAATCACACTTTGCAATAATCTGAGCACTGCGCCCAGAAAAATACGCGTTGCGATACAGACTAGCCGCCATGTTGGGGAGATCTAAAATCGAAAATACTATGTAAATAATCCATTACCTTTGATTCTCTTCATCAGATGTCACTTCCAGGTATCACAGGTCCATAACGAATGTAGTTTTGTTCAAAAAAGCTCATCATTTATGTCCAAAAATCTCCGTCTTGTTAGCACATGATCTAAGCCCGCCGGACTTCACTTCATGAACGAGGGGAAAAAATATATTTACGTTCGTTCAAACATGTCAAACGTTGTATAGCATAAATCATTAGGGCCTTTTTTAACCAGAACATGAATAATATTCAAGGTGGACGAATGCATTCTCTTTTATAACGTATTGGAACGAGGGTACCCAACATGAACTCGCGCGCCAGGTGTCTAATGGGCCATCATCGTTCCATGGCTCTTGTTCGGTCAGATCTCCCTCCAGAAGACTCAAAACACTTTGTAAAGGCTGGTGACATCTAGTGGAAGCAATAGGAAGTGCCAAAATATTCCTCAGCCCCTGTGTTTTTCAATGGCATAGGTTTAAAGGTAATACAACACATCAGATATCCACTTCCTGTCAGAATCTGTCTCAGGGTTTTGCCTGCCAAATGAGTTCTGTTATACTCACAGACACCATTCAAACAGTTTTAGAAACTTTAGGGTGTTTTCTATCCATATATAATAAGTATATGCATATTTTAGTTACTGGGTAGATTTAGTAACCAGATTAAATCGGGTACATCTTTTTATCCAGCCGTGCAAATACTGCCCCCTAGCCCTAACAGGTTAAATAAGCATGCCCCTTTCAAAAAATGTAGAACTAAGAACCAACATAGCCCCTGGTTCACTCCAGACCTGACTGCCCTCGACCAGCACGAAAACATCCTGTGGCGTACTGCACTAGCATCGAATAGTCCCCGCGATATGCAACTTTTCAGAGAAGTCAGGAACCAATACACACAGTCAGTTAGGAAAGAAAAGGCTAGCTTTAACAAACAGAAATTTGCATCCTGTAGCTCTAACTCCAAAAAGTTTTGGGACACTGTAAAGTCCATGGAGAATAAGAGCACCTTCTCCCAGCTGCCCACTGCACTGAGGCTAGGAAACACTGTCACCACGATAACTCCACGATAATCAAGAATTTCAATTAGCATTTCTCTACGGCTGGCCATGCTTTCCTCCTGGCTACCCCAACCCCGGCCAACAGCTCCCCACCCCCCGCAGCTACTTGCCCAAGCCTCCCCAGCTTCTCCTTCACACAAATCCAGATAGCTGATGTTCTGAAAGAGTTGCAAAACCTGGACCCCCTCTTTCTAAAATTATCCGCCGCCATTGTGGCAAACCCTATCACTAGTCTGTTCAACCTCTCTTTTGTATCGTCCGAGATTCCTAAAGATTGGAACGCTTCTGCGGTCATCCCCCTCTTCAAAGGAGGTGACACTCTAGACCCAAACTGTTACAGACCTATATTCATCCTGCCCTGCCTTTCTAAGTTAACATATCACTGACCATTTTGAATCCCACCGTACCTTCTCCGCTGTGCAATCCAGTTTCCGAGCTGGTCACGGGTGCACCTCAGCCACGCTCAAGGTACTAAACGATATCATAACCGCCATCGATAAAAGACAGTACTGTGCAGCCGTCTTCATCAACCTGGCCAAGGCTTTCGACTCTGTCAATCACCGTATTCTTATCGGCAGACTCAACAGCCTTCGTTTCTCAAATGATTGCCTCGCCTGGTTCACCAACTTCTTCTCAGACAGAGTTCAGTGTTTCAAATCGGAGGGCCTGTTGTCTGGACCTCTGGTGGCAGTCTCTATGGAGGTACCACAGGGTTCAATTCTCACCCCAACTCTTTTCTCTGTTCAACGATGTTGTTCTTGCTGTGTGTGATTCCTTCATCCACCTCTACGCAGACGACACCATTCTGTATACATCTGGCCCTTCTTTGGACACTGTTAACAATCCTCCAAACGAGCTTCAATGCCATACAACACTCCACCCGTGGCCTCTAACTGCTCTTAAACGCTAGTAAAACTAAATGTATGCTTTTCACTACCCGCCCGTCCAGCATCACTACTCTGGACGTTTCTGACTTAGAATATGTGGACAACTATAAATACCTAGGTGTCTGGCTAGACTGTAAACTCTCCTTCCAGGCTAATATTAAGCATTTCCAATCCAAAATGTAATCTAGAATCGGCTTCCTATTTCGCAACAAAGCCTCTTTCACTCACGCTGCCAAACATACCCTCGTAAAACTGACTATCCTACCGATCCTTGACTTCGGCGATTTCATTTTCAAAATAACCTCCAACACTCTACTCAGCAAACTGGATGCAGTCAATCACAGTGCCATCCGTTTTGTCACCAAAGCCCCATATACCACCCACCACTGGAACCTGTATGCTCTCGTCGGCTGGCCCTCGCTACATATTCGTCGCCAAACCCACCGGGTCCAGGTCATCTATAAGTCTTTGCTAGGCCGCCTTCACTGACTGGTCACCATAGAAACATCCACCAATAGCACGCACTCCAGGAGTCACCCCCAAAGCCAACACCTACTTTGGCCGCATTTCCTTCCAGTTCTCTGCTACCAATGACTGGAACGAATTGCAAAAATCACTGAACTTGGAGACTTATATCTCCCTCACTAACTTTAAGCATCAGCTATTTGAGCAGCTTACCGATCGCTGCAGCTGTACACAGCCCATCTGTAAATAGCCCATCCAACTGCCTACCTCATCCCCATGTTTTTATTTAGTTTTTCTGCTCTTTTGCACCCCAGTATTTCTACTTGCACATCATCATCTGCACATCTAAATGACGTAGTGTTAATTTGACTCCAGTGTTAATTTGTTCAATTGTAATTACTTCGCTACTATGGCCTATTTATTGCCTTACCTCCGTTCTCCATTTGCACACACTGTATATAGATTTTTCTATTGTGTTATTGACTGTACATTTGTTTTTCCCACGTGTAACTCTGTTGTTTTTTTGTCGCACTGCTTTGCTTTATCTTGGCCAGGTCGCAGTTGTAAATGAGAACTTGTTCTCGACTGGCCTACCTGGTTAAATAAAGGTGAAATAAAAAATAAAATCTTAACTTTATTGACAACACCCAAATGGATACTGTCATTAACGCGGTTCTTCAATAATTACACATAATTCATAATACTTTAGCAAACATTATATTAAGCAGGACATTCAAACGAGCCTTACAATTATAATCCAAAGTAGTGTGAAATGTACTCATAAGCAACCTGGAAAGTTTTCCCCTATTCACATTCAGAATACATTGTGAAAAACTAAAATCTTTGCTCACCATTTTTGCTCCAGGCAGATATAGTACATTCATAACTATCGGTTTCTGCAATCAAATTGCCCTCGTGCCGCAATTTTAGCAAACACAGAAAGGGGCCTATATTGGAGACCAAAAGTCATCTGGCACACTGCTTAGAGTTTCAACAACTTTAATAACTTATTTCTAGCCTACAATTATCGATGTTACTACTAATGTGAAAACAAGACAAAATATGACTATTCTTGCTCATTTTAAGACAATTGTCAAATAATTATAACGTTCATTACAGACGTCAATTGTTGTACAACATCATGGCATCGCTGTTGGCATCACCTTTTTACAGTGGATTACCGCTGTTGTGGGCCTTTAATCATCTGTCTGACTTTGTTGTTCACACAGGAGAGATACTTAACTATCGTAGATCCTCTGGGGAGCCTCAACAACCTCATGATGCTGACGAGGCAGAGAAGAGTGTCTCCAGATCAGAACACCTCAATAATCACCTGCAGAGATCCACAGGGAAGAGAACTCACTGCTGCTCTGACTGTGGGAAAAGATTCACCTCATCAGGCATTACAATTCATCAGAGAACACATACAGGAGAGAAATCTTGTAGCTCTGGTCAATGTGGGAAGAGTTTTGGTCGATCTTGCCATCTGACTCTACACCAGAGAATACACACAGGAGAGAAATCTTATAGCTGTGATCAATGTGGGAAGAGTTTTGGTCGAGCTGACTCTACACCAGAGAATACATACAGGAGAGAAACCTTATAGCTGTACTCAATGTGGGGAGAGAGACACTGATAAAAGACATTGATAATAAACATCAGAAAATACATGGAGTTGTTTCATGATTTCAATGAAATAATTTCACAATGTAGAATGTTTGTACATTGTCACAATGTTGAACCCTAAACGTTTGCCCCCTGTTCTATTGATTTCAACATGATATGGATATTAGCCTCAGGGGGAAAATCCAGGCTCTGAATTGAGAGGGTACTATTTATGTGATTTAACAAAAAGTTACTAACAAGAAAAGAGTTGTGTTACACTTACCACGTTGGTGACCCACTTGAATCAAAATGCAACACTTCAATATGTAGCTAGCTGTTTTCTACAAATTGTCTTCTAACCAGTGATGTACACATTATTCCCAGATTCCGTGTGGTTTTTGTGCTGTTAGTTTTAACAGGACGTGCAACCTCATCTCCTGTCGTACAATTGATGTACAATTAAATTAAACACCACCCCCGGCTCTACCAGGGGCTTGAGGTGGTCTCCCACAGCTCTGCTTATGTCATGTTCTGTGGCCTTGCTGTTCCATTTCTTGACTGCCCCTGCAATAAATAAATAAATCACTCCAAACTGCATTAGGTTCAGATCTTCCAGGATGGGACTTTGACATAGTCTGGATGCAGTCAGGCCACCGAATATGCATTAGCAATGTAAAGAGATCAGGTGAATGAGTGGGGAAAAGTACATTTTACACAAATGACCTTCATAATATCAAAGAACAAATGTGTGTGCCTGAGAGGAAATTAACTTTCATACAGCCCAAAGGGATGAGAAATTACACCAATATCAGTGGACAATTTGCACTAATGTAAATAAACATAGATGATGGAACATATTCCCTTTTGCTGACGTGATGAACCGCTAAGGGGACATAAATATTTACCATCTAAACCATGCGTGACCTCTCACCTCTCTTGCTGTATAGGTGTTCTTCCTAACCAGTCCCTCAACAGCTCTCTGACTGAGCTCCACCCTCACTGGGTCTTCAGAGGAGAGAAAGGCTGAGGAGCAGTGGCGATTTCAGCATGTAAATCTTGGTGGGCAAACACAGCACTAAACAATACATTAATTGCACTATAACGGTGACAAACGGTGCCCACAGACTGTTAAGGCCTACATAAAGCTGTCCCAACAGCAGTCCCAACATCTTACCACTGCACCACCTGTCTATCAGTGGATCCTTGTCTGGCAGTTCATTCAGCTTCATTTACTGACTTTAATAGAACATAGCTAATATGGCTGACTTGCTTAAACAAATGTGGTTTCTACTGACAATTGAGATGTACAAACTATGGCATAAGGGGACGACAAGCGGATATGAGGCGATCCGTAATTTTGATTAAGATATTAATGAGCGAGCTAGGACCGACGTAGTCAATATAACTATTTGTTTAGCACTTTTGAAATGTACAGTGACAGAATTCAGAACATGGGCCGTTCTTACAATGTCCTCCCTGTACACCAAGTAAGAACCGTAGGATAAATAAAGGGGGCAAATAAGCAGACAATTAAAGTTTTTACAATATTCAACGATTACATTTCTCTAAAACAGGTTATAGGCTACATGTGCACCACCAAGTCAGAACAGTAGGAGAAATTAAGAGGGGAAAATAGACAAATTATTAGGGTGAGGCACATGGGCTACTAACATCTTACTACACAACATACACTTAGTATTACTTTCTTAGCTACAGTATACATATCTCTGGCATATTACATCATTTATGCAGCAGCATACAATATATTTTTGGACTCACTGTGTTGTTCTGTGCTCACTTGAACAGGAAGGTGTCCTTCGTGGGCAAATTTTGTCATCAAAGTCTGTCATTCTCTGGATTTATGGTGATTTCAAGACAACTGGGAACTCGGGGGAAAAACAAGGTTGAATCCTGATGATGTCAGTGATCTTCAGGTCGTAGCTCTAGAAAGAGGCCCGAGTTCCGGATTTACAATTCCCAGTTGGATGACCGTTCAAAACGTATTTTCCCAGTCAGAGCTTGTTTTTTCCTGAGTTCCCAGTTGTCTTGAACTCACGTTTTCCTAGTTCCTGAGTTAACAGTTGTTTTGAGCGTGGCACAAACAATGCTTCATTGACAATTCATTAAAATTGGGTTTGATTCAGACCCTGCCAGTGTGCCAGGTGGATATTGGGTTTGATTCAGACCCTGCCAGTGTGCCAGGTGGAAATTGGGTTTAATTCAGACCCTGCCAGTGTACCAGGTGGACATTGGGTTTGATTCAGACCCTGTCAGTGTACCAGGTGGACATTGGGTTTGATTCAGACCCTGTCAGTGTACCAGGTGGACATTGGGTTTGATTCAGACCCAGTCAGTGTACCAGGTGGACATTGGGTTTGATTCAGACCCTGTCAGTGTACCAGGTGGACATTGGGTTTGATTCAGACTCTGCCAGCATGGCCAGAAATATATTCCAAGGTCAGTAACTTATAACCACAGAACCACCCCAGACCGTTCATGCATGACTAAAAACACCTAAGTATTAGATTTACTGACATGGTCTAGTATGTCACCGCCTCAGACACCATTCACAATGCTGGCTGAGGTACGAGTAAAACATGACATTATTTCCTAACCATTCACAATGCTGGCTGAGGTACGAGTAAAACATGACATGTTATTTCCTAACCATTCACAATGCTGGCTGAGGTACGAGTAAAACATGACATATTATTTCATAACCATTCACAATGCTGGCTGAGGTACGAGTAAAACATGACATATTATTTCCTAACCATTCACAATGCTGGCTGAGGTACGAGTAAAACATGACATATTATTTCCTAACCGAGAATAATTACAAGGATCATATTTCACAATCATTCCCACTGCTGATATTCACAGAGAATAATTACAAGGATCATATTTCTCAGCTGCATTGACCTGCAGACATCAGACACCACCTTTCCGTTATGCACATGTGACTGAAATGTAACCAATCACACAAATTACTGAGACAGCTTTGATGGCCCAATAAAAAAAACAGCAAGTTTCTACCAGCTAATGGGATAATTCCAGTGCAGTACATGTGTAAAGGGTGTAGACTCTACAAGGGTGTAGAGGGATAATTCCAGTGCAGTACATGTGTAGAGGGATAATTTCAGTGCAGTAAATGTGTAGAGGGATACTGTAATTTTTTGTATTTATTTTTTTTATTTCACCTTTATTTAACCAGGTAGGCAAGTTGAGAACAAGTTCTCATTTACAATTGCGACCTGGCCAAATCAACCAATCCTCCATTGCTAATGCAATAGAAAGGTCAAATGCTTTATTATCTAAAATTGTAAAGTTCTGGGCGACAGAGAGAAATAAAATGGTGCAGTTTGAGGCCATGTGGGAGGATGCAGGAGCTGGAGATGGAGGTGTGTTCTAGTGGGTCTGGACAGGTGTGATGTAGTTAATGGAGATGGAGGTGTGTTCTAGTGGGTCTGGGCAGGTGTGATGTAGTTAATGGAGATGGAGGTGTGTTCTAGTGGGTCTGGACAGGTGTGATGTAGTTAATTGAGATGGAGGTGTGTTCTAGTGGGTCTGGACAGGTGTGATGTAGTTAATGGAGATGGAGGTGTGTTCTAGTGGGTCTGGACAGGTGTGATGTAGTTAATGGAGATGGAGGTGTGTTCTAGTGGGTCTGGACAGGTGTGATGTAGTTAATGGAGATGGAGGTGTGTTCTAGTGGGTCTGGGCAGGTGTGATGTAGTTAATGGAGATGGAGGTGTGTTCTAGCGGCATAGGCAAGATGCAGTAGATGGTATAGAGTACAGTATATACATATGAGATGAGTAATGTAGGGTAAGTAAACATTATATAATATAAAGTGGCTAGTGATAAATAGATTACATCAATTTTTCCATTATTAAAGTGGCTGGAGTTGAGTCAGTATGTTGGCAGCAGCCACTCAATGTTAGTGATGGCTGTTTAACAGTCTGATGTTCTTGAGATAGAACCTGTTTTTCAGTCTCTCGGTCCCAGCTTTGATGCACCTGTACTGACATCGCCTTCTGGATGATATCGGGGTGAACAGGCAGTGGCTCGGGTGGTTGTTGTCCTTGATCTTTTTGTCCTTCCTGTGACATCGGGTGGTGTAGGTGTCCTGGAGAGCAGGTAGTTTGCACCCGGTGATGCGTTGTGCAGACCTCACTACCCTCTGGAGAGCCTTCCGGTTATGGGCGGAGCAGCTGCCGTACCAGGCGGTGATACAGCCCGACAGGATGCTCTCGATTGTGCATCTGTAAAAGTTTGTGAGTGTTTTTGGTAACAAGCCGAATTTCTTCAGCCTCCTAAGGTTGAAGAGGCGCTGCTGCACCTTCTTCACCACGCTGTCTGTGTGGGTGGACCATTTCAGTTTGAGCTGATCTGGGGATCTGGGGAAGGGTACCAAAAAATGTCTTCGGCATTGAAGGTCCCCAAGAACACAGAGGCCTCCATCATTCTTAAATGGAAGAAGTTTGGAACCACCAAGACTCTTCCTAGAGCTGGACACCCAGCCAAACTGAGAAATAGGGGGAGAAGGGCCTTGGTCAGGGAGGTGAACAAGAACCCGATGTTCACTCTGACAGAGCTCCAGAGTTCCTCTGTGGAGATGGGAGAACATTTTCGAATCCAAGAGTAAAGAGAGACAAATATATTGATACAAGTATTTGTATTTATTATGGATCCCCATTAGTTCCTGCCAAGGCAGCAGCTACTCTTCCTGGGGTTTATTATGGATCCCCATTAGTTCCTGCCAAGGCAACAGCTACTCTTCCTGGGGTTTATTATGGATCCCCATTAGTTCCTGCTGAGTAAGGTAGCATGCCAGCCGACTTGAACCGCCCCTTTCAAGCAATAGGTATAAATGATGGGTAATGAATTAACAGGTATAAGTGATGGGTTATGAATTAACAGGTATAAGTGATGGGTTATGAATTAACAGGTATAAATGATGGGTTATGAATTAACAGGTATAAATGATGGGTTATGAATTAACAGGTATAAATGATGGGTTATGAATTAACAGGTATAAATGATGGGGTAGAGTTAAAACAAAATTCCCTTTCACCCTACCTAACAACAGCCGTGCCCATACTACTCCGGCAAAGGCACAGTCCCAAAAGGTGCACTGTCTCCTCCACACCACAAGATGGTCTTGGACAGGTGGGGGATCGCGCCAAGCTATGCCGGTACATGATGGAATGTACCGGCAAGCACTTGTGGAGGCTCAACCAATTCAGGTCCTTGAGCTTGTTGTCCATACCTTACCTTAACTAAATCCCACCACTCTAACACCCCCTCACACATGGACCGAAGGCCTTCAATCCCCCGAAACAAACCAGTAAAGGCTTCAATGAAAGCTCATCCAGCACATCCCGATCTAATTTCCAGTACCCCCTACCGAAGAGGCTGACTGGTGACCTCACCTGCAGGAGCAGCCCCTCGGGATCCGAAAAGAACACAGGCAACAGCTGCTTAGACAACTGACCCAAGGACCTGGACAGGAAAATATAGTCAGGCCTCCGTTCGAGTTGCACCAAGTGGAACCAGCCATTGTAGGAGTAGTGTGCAGACCTCCATCAATCCCCCGGGAGTTGCACCAAGTGGAACCAGCCATTGTAGGAGTAGTGTGCAGACCTCCATCAACCAGACCATGGAAGCCATTAGCCCGGTGATGGCGCCTGCACTGCTATCCCCCCCACCCCTAAATCTATATTAAAATCCCCCCTACCCCTAAATCTATATTAAAATCCCCCCCACCCCTAAATCTATATTAAAATCCCCCATACCCCTAAATCTATATTAAAATCCCCCCCACCCCTAAATCTATATTAAAATCCCCCCCACCCCTAAATCTATATTAAAATCCCCCATACCCCTAAATCTATATTAAAATCCCCCCCACCCCTAAATCTATATTAAAATCCCCCCTACCCCTAAATCTATATTAAAATCCCCCCCACCCCTAAATCTATATTAAAATCCCCCCCTATCCCTAAATCTATATTAAAATCCCCCCCTAATCCCTAAATCTATATTAAAATCCCCCCCACCCCTAAATCTATATTAAAATCCCCCCCACCCCTAAATCTATATTAAAATCCCCCCCACCCCTAAATCTATATTAAATCCCCCCCACCCCTAAATCTATATTAAAATCCTCCCCTACCCCTAAATCTATATTAAAATCCCCCCCACCCCTAAATCTATATTAAAATACTCCCCTACCCCTAAATCTATATTAAAATCCCCCCCACCCCTAAATCTATATTAAAATCCCCCCCACCCCTAAATCTATATTAAAATCCCCCCCACCCCTAAATCTATATTAAAATCCCCCCTATCACCACTTGCCTATTTGTGGCGCACAGGGGCCCAAGACAGTCCACCATCTCCTTCCTGTCTGCCGCCACCTGTGGCCCGTACACCCCCACTAATCTATATCTGCAATCCCTTAAGGTGACATCCACACCCAAAACTCTCCCCTGCAATACCACAAATGAACCCTCAACCTTTACCTCCCAGTGCCCACACAATATCCCTACCCCCGATGAGTGCAACCCCCCTATACCCCAAACTGAATCCCTTGTCCCACTCCCTCCTAAATCTATTAACATCCCCTCCATCCCTCCCCCCTATACCCCAAACTGACTCCCCTTGTCCCACTCCCTCCTAAATCTATTAACATCCCCTCCATCCCTCAGGTGAACCTCCTTTAAAAAACAAAAGTCAAAACCCACACCCTCTATATAACTAAAAACCTTCCTCCTCTTAACCAAATCCCTTAAACGCTTCCATTTAAACTAACAAAAGTTATAGTAGACTCCATGAAAACAATTATAAAATCAAAAACAACAATCACCCAACTGCTAACCCCCCCAGGAGTCTCACCCGATGCTCCCCTGCTCCATCTCCACCGGCAGGGACGCCGTCTCTCCTCCCGACGTCCCCCCGTCTTCCTCCATCTCACCAACCCAGGATGCAGGAAGGGTGTTTGGCACCTGAGTGCTCTGCATCCTGGGTTGACCACCAAACTCCTCCACTTCCCCAGCCCCGTATCTGGTTGGGTAGAGAGTAGGGGAGCCCGTGTCCCCAAACAGGAACTGCGACCCCCCCTCAGTTGACCAGCCCTGAGCCGTGCTTGGTGTATCAAGCTCCACCAGGAGTTGAGGGGCTGGGGAAGCCAGCGAGGACACAGAAGTTTCTCCCGCCCCCATCACTCGCTTGGCCACCCCCTCCCCCCCCATACCCCCTTCCATCTCGCTGTCCGTCGAGAGCCCCTTCCTCTTCCCTCTCTTCTTTGGCGATAACAGGGAGACACCACCCCCCCTCCCCGCAAGCTCCTCCACCATTCCCCCCATCTCTTCCACGAGGGCGCTCGACATTCTGCTGTCCCCCCACTCCCTCTCCCCCCCTCTCCCCTCCTCCACTGGTCTTGCCACCGACTCCTTCTCCACCACCTCTCCCTCCATTGCTGCCCTCTCTGGCTCCTCCACTCCCTTGCTTACTTCCACCTCTTTTCCCTCCTCTCCTCCCGGTTCTGCTGCTCCCGTGCCTTCTCTGTCCCCCTCTCCTCCTGCTGCCGCTCTTTGCTCCTCCTCCTTCCGTGAGGCCGTCCCCTCTGGGCCTGTGTTCGGTTCTTGGTCTGGGCCTCCTCCCCTTCTTCCCCCATCCCCATCCCCCGCTCCTCCCCCAGCAGCAGACACGTATGATCTCTGACGAGCTGGGCATTCCTGCCCCAGGTGTGCTGACGAGCCACACCCGTGGCACGCCTTGAGCTCGTCACAGTCCTTCGCCTTGTGCTCCCCAGATCCACAATATCTGCACTTTCTTGTGCTGCACGAGGCTAGGATGTGGCCGTAGGCCATACAACGCCTGCAAAACGGGGGCTGACATGCATAAAACAATGTCCCCCTGTCAGCCCCCAGGGAGAACAGAGCTGGAGGATGAAGGTAGCCGCCCAGTCCCTTTGGGTCCTCCCTGAGGAGGGCCTGGAAGTCTCTCCTCCCGTTCCAAAAACCCAGGGAGTCCTTGAGGTGCCTTGCTGAGGAGATGTCATCCATGCATCTCCCCAGAAAGGCCCTCACCTCCTCGTCCTTGACGTACGGGTTATAAATGTTCACAGTTACAATCCTGAAATTGTTTTTGCTGTTTTTTGCCAAGCTGGTTACCTCGTAGTGACACATCGGCCTCGCACCTCCCACTTCTCTCACCTTTTTCAGGATCTCGTCGTGTTTTTCTTCTGTGTGTAAAGCCACGTCATAAGTTCCCTCCAACGGGTGACCTTGGAGGCAAAACACATCCTTCCCTGTCAGTTTAAGGATCCACATCAAGATAGTCCTTCCAAAAGTTTCACGTCCGAATGGCTCCATCTCCTTGTCCTTCCACACAAAGCGAACCGTATTCGCCAGCCCGATCCCAGGGACCGACCTACTTGAAGAATTTTGCGCCATCTCCACTCCCGCTCTCTTCCAAAAAAGGAAAAACTGAAAAGAAAAGAAAAAACGGCTGAGAATCGTTACCCCCCAAAAAATGTTTACCGCCCTCCGGGCTTCGGCTTTCAGCTAAGAGGTTATGAACCTCAGTACCCAACTTGAACTTAGCCACACAGGAGAGAAGCCTTATAGCTGTGATCAATGTGACAAGAGATACTCTCATTCATGTGGTCTGATTAAACATCAGAAAATATATGCAGGAGATCCACAGAGTGTAGAATGATCTCCAACACCAGACCTGGGTAGTAGAACACAGAGTGTGGAATGATCTCCAACACCAGACCTGGGTAATAGAACACAGAGTGTGGAATGATCTCCAACACCAGACCTCTATACATCAAATCACATTGTATTTGTCACATACACTTGTTTAGCAGATATTATTGCAGGTGTAGCGAAATGCTTGTGTTTCTAGCTCCAACAGTCCAGTAATATCTAACAAGTAATATCTAACAATACACACAATCTAAAGGAATGGAATTAAGAATATATAAATATTTGGATGAGTGATTTCAGAGCGGCATAGACTAAGATACAGTAGGATAGAATACAGTATATACATATGAGATGAGTAATACATAGACTAAGATACAGTGGAATAGGATAGAATACAGTATATACCAGAGGTGGGACCAAGTCATTGTTTTACAAGTCACAAGTAAGTCTCAAGTCTCAGCACTCAAGTCAAGACAAGCTATGGGGCGCAATCGGGCGATGTAGGCTTGTACACAATCGCCCAACCTTAACACACACACACACACACACCCTCTGTGCGTGTGGTTACAGTAGGCTAACACATGTCAATGGTTTTAGGAACAGCAGTAACATCAGGCAGGATTTATACCAACAGCCCAGCCAGTTGTAGCTCAATCTTGGGTGCAATGTTCACGTTCCCGCACTGACTGACTGTGTGGAGGCTCATTGATTTAATGTTACGTTAGCCTACATGCTATACTAGCAAAACATAATTATATAGCTGTCGGCTATATTAGCCACGACTTACCGTTCTTTTTGCAGCTTCAAATGTCGAACAACGTTGGAATTTGTTGCGCCTCCGTCTGTAATTTTCTTCCCGGATGTTTTGCAAGTTGCAATCCGTTTTTTGTTGATACAGCGTAGTCTTTATATCCGAAAATAATAATTACATCACGCGTTCCAATGGTAAAACGTCTGATTTAATTACATCACGCGTTCCAATGGTAAAACGTTTGATTTAATTACATCAAGTGTTCCAATGGTAAAACGTCTGATTTAATTACATCAAGCGTTCCAATGGTAAAATGTTACAGTTCATTGTGACACGGTCACTTTGCCTGCTGTTTATTGCCACGTTGGGATGCAACCTTTTTTTAATATCCTTTTTTTTATATAAATATAATTTTACCCCCGTTTTTTCTCCTCAATTTCAATCTTGTCTCATCTTTGCAACTCCCCAACAGGCTGGGGAGGCGAAGGTCAAGTCCTACGTCCTCATACACACATTATAGCAAATACATTTTGGGTCTAAGTTAAAGGAGCTACAATTAGAATTTAATTTTAAAAAATTAAGAAAATCTCGGTAATATCTGCATTAATAGTGGAATGATCGTGTTTCACAATATTCCTTCACAAAGAAATATATATTTTGGGGTCAATACAAGAGGTTCAGCCAGGACTCATATACCAAAGACTGATCCTAAAGTAATCTACCAAGGCCCTACAAGAGGTTCAGTCAGGACTCATATACCAAAGACTGATCCTAAAGTAATCTACCAAGGCCCTACAAGAGGTTCAGTCAGGACTCATATACCAAAGACTGATCCTAAAGTAATCTACCCAAGGCCCTACAAGAGGTTCAGCCAGGACTCATATACCAAAGACTGATCCTAAAGTAATCTACCCAAGGCCCTACAAGAGGTTCAGTCAGGACTCATATACCAAAGACTGATCCTAAAGTAATCTACCCAAGGCCCTACAAGAGGTTCAGTCAGGACTCATATACCAAAGACTGATCCTAAAGTAATCTACCCAAGGCCCTACAAGAGGTTCAGTCAGGACTCATATACCAAAGACTGATCCTAAAGTAATCTACCCAAGGCCCTACAAGAGGTTCAGTCAGGACTCATATACCAAAGACTGATCCTAAAGTAATCTACCCAAGGCCCTACAAGAGGTTCAGTCAGGACTCATTTGTGGATGAGGTTCAGAATGTGCGATGGCTGGAAGTGTGTAGTGAGGATGATCCTGAAAGGGCACTGAGTGTGTTTATGAAATGATTTATGAGTTTTGTTGATAAGCAAGGCCCCATTAAGAAAACAGACTGAGGTCAAACGATGCCTCAGGGATTGATGAGCTGAGAAATGGAACGGTTCAACTTAATGAAACCAAAAAATGTAGAGGACAGATCTGTCTGATGAGCAAAGTTATTGTAGATGAATACATCTAGGTACCAAGCTAGACCAGTTATTGTAGATTAATACATCTAGTGACCAAACTAGACCAGTTATTGTAGATGAATACATCTAGTGACCAAGCTAGACCAGTTATTGTAAATGAATACATCTAGTGACCAAGCTAGACCAGTTATTGTAAATGAATACATCTAGTGACCAAGCTAGACCAGTTATTGTAGATTAATACATCTAGTGACCAAGCTAGACCAGTTATTGTAAATGAATACATCTAGTGACCAAGCTAGACCAGTTATTGTAGATTAATACATCTAGTGACCAAGCTAGACCAGTTATTGTAGATTAATACATCTAGTGACCAAACTAGACCAGTTATTGTAAATGAATACATCTAGTGACCAAGCTAGACCAGTTATTGTAGATTAATACATCTAGTGACCAAGCTAGACCAGTTATTGTAAATGAATACATCTAGTGACCAAGCTAGACCAGTTATTGTAAGGGAATACATCTAGTGACCAAGCTAGACCAGTTATTGTAAATGAATACATCTAGTGATCAAGCTAGACCAGTTATTGTAGATGAATACATCTAGTGACCAAGCTAGACCAGTTATTGTAGATGAATACATCTAGTGACCAAGCTAGACCAGTTATTGTAAATGAATACATCTGGTGACTAAGGTAAAAAGAAAGGATATTATCATCACTAAATCAAGGCTGATGGAAAACATCTATGGACAACTTTGATTCAACACAAGTGGCAGACATGTTTGAATTCCTATCCATTATAACATTCATTACCAAAACCACCTGACATTGCAAATTACTTTAATTACTATTTGACGGGTCAGGTGGACACATTGAGAAATGAGTCCAACTGACGGCTCCCTGAATTGGACCACAGAGTGAAGGAAAAGCAGCCAACAAGTGCTCAGCATATGTGGAAACTCCTTCAAGACTGTTGGAAAAGCATTCCAGGTGAAGCTGGTTAAGAGAATGCCAAGAGTGTGCAAAGCTATCATTAAGGCAAAGCGTGGCTATTTGAAGAATCTCAAATATAAAATATATTTTGAATTGTTTAACACTTTTTTTTGGTTACTACATGATGTGTTATTTCATAGTTTTGATGTCTTCACTATTATTCTACTATGTAGAAAATAGTAAAAATAAAGAAAAACCCTTGAATGAGTAGGTGTTCTAAGACTTTTGACCAGTAGTGTATATTATGTTATATAATAAATATGTAATAACATTAAAACATGACTGTTTGTCCTTATAGGGAACCAGATTGTGACTACAACTCAGTTACTAAGTCTTTAACCACACTGTGTTGTTACACTGGTGAGTAAAAACTCATGCTTCCGACACTTTAACTTTTTGTCTGAAAATTAAAATAAACATTTTAATCAACTGCGTTACCCACTCCGGTCAGCAGATTGCGGTGTGGGAATTTAAGGTAATGCTGTTGGTGTGACGTATAATGTAGTGGACGGAACGCTTCTTTCAACAGCAGCAACAGTTATTCAGCCACCTCGGTAGCTTGCTAGACAAAATAGCCGAACCAGTAAAGGTCTTTAGACGCTTTAGTGTATATTAGCCACTTTGTTTTAAAACCACTTCTGTCGTCTAGTTAGTTATCCGATTTAATTTCATATTTACTGTGTTGTTATTAGTCAGCTAGCGGGCTGGTTAAGTTAGCATTAGCCTAGCTAGCTAACTGTTAGCTAACATTCCCGACCATGAGTTCACTAAGCTACTCTCCTGCTAAAGAAGAGGTCTGCTGGACGGAGAAAGAAGCTCTCGTCAAAGCGGAGGAGGAAGAGGAGGATGTTTCAATACAAAAACAAGTAGAGGGTGAGGCTGTTACTGTGAAAGAAGAGAAAGACGTTACAGTGAAAGAAGAGGAAGATGCGTTCAGAGTGAAAGAAGAGGAGGATGTTACAGTAAAAGGAGAGGGGAAGCATTTTTTGGATTGGAAGAGGGGGAGATGACTGTTACATCCAAAAAGGAGGTTGAAGAAGAGGAGGAAACTGGATATCTGGTCCCGGTTTCCCAAACGCATCTTAAGGCGTCCAATGGTTCTAACGGTGAACTTAGCCATAAGATGGTTTTGAGAAACCGTTCCCTGATTAACACTAGTAAGTACTGTCTTAAAAACAGAGGCACAAACTCTGCAGTTGTTGAACTGATGTGTGGTGTTAAAGGGGAAATATGAAATAGCTACATCCATATTTAGACTTTTTAAATGATTTATTTATAGCCATTGATTCTTGAAGAATATAACGCATGCCTCATGAGCTTAGTTCAACTGTAATACCCCAGGCCTCCCAGGTGGCGCAGTGGTCTAAGGCATCGCATTGCTGGCTGTGCCACCAGAGATTCTGGGTTCGTGCCCAGGCTCTGTCGCAGCTGGCCATGACCGGGAGGCCCATTGGGCGGCGCACCTGACCAGGTGTACGGTGTCCTCCGACACATTGGTTGCGGCTGGCTTCTGGGTTGGATGTGCATTGTGTCAAGAAGCATGGCTTTGTTGGGTTGTGTTTCGGAGGACGCGTGGCTCTCGACTTTCGCCTCTCCCGAATCCGTAAGGGAGTTGCAGTGATGAGACAAGACTACTACCAATTGGATACCACAAAATTGGGGAGAAAAAGGGGTAAAATATAAAAAAACTGTCATTCCCCATCAGAACCCCAAATAAGCATTTTTTTACTCCAATGTTTATAAAGTGTCGTGGAAATATCATGTCATTCCCCAAATAGACTTTATTACAAAGTAACAAGCCGAGCTGGTCCGTGGAACAACTGCTGGACTCAGTCTCAGTCCTATTATACAGTTTCATGCTTATACAAGTGTCATAGTCCCTCCCCTTTATGCTAATAACCATATCCCTTCAGCTTTACTCCACCATTGTTTCCAAATATAAGTTCTTTCCTGTGGTCCCGTGTGGCTCAGTTGGTAGAGCATGGTGTTTGCAACGCCAGGGTTGTGGGTTTGATTCCCACGGGGGACCAGTACGGGGAAAAAAGGGTTGTGGGTTCGATTCCCACGGGGGACCAGTACAGGGGGAAAAATGTATAAAATGTATGCATTCACTACTGTAAGTCGCTCTGGATAAGAGTGTCTGCTAAATGACTATAATGTTTAAAAAATATATATGTTTAAGAGTTTTATCTCTTATTCTTTTCTGTATGTTTTTGAAACTGCACTGTTGGATAGGGGCTCGTAAGTTTATTTTTGGGCTCGTTCCAAGGGGATGAGGGTTCTAGAAGCTAGTGAGTTTTAGGAAGAAAGAAGAAAAAAATAATATGATTGTATATTATTATTTAAATGCGTGTTTTTAATTGTTGACAGCCAGTAGACACCATGTTTATATTGGTGAAGGTGAAGCATTGTAGTTGGTTATAATGTGAAATAGAAGTTGTTTTCTGTTGGTGGTGAGCAAGCTTGTCCAACAAAAATATAGGATATATTTGTTGTCTTAAGGGGGAAGGTGTTACACGCTTTGGTTTTTCCATTTATGTTTTGAGGTTGGATTTTAACACGTCTAGCTCGTTAGCACGTCTAGCTCCGTTAGCACGTCTAGCTCCGTTAGCACGTACAGCTCCGTTAGCACGTAGGACGCACTGATTGGTGTCACCTCGTTAGTCAGTATGTGTTACACCTGTGCTGGCTTGTCCATCTCGTTAGTGGGAAGGTGTTTCACCTGAGCTGGTCCAGGTTCTATTTAAGAGTGTCTGGCCCAGTGCTCCAGTTGTCTTGATACATGTGGAGAGTCAACACTTTTAGTTGCTCAACCTTTTTGGTTTGCTTCCTGTCTTTAAGTTTGTTGTGGGTTTTTATTTTGTTTGCCTCTTTTGGGCAGATTTAGTGGGTCTCATGGTGGGTGTCTTTTAGGTCCCAGTTGTTGTTACTAGTCAACTTTCAGTGGACACCCCCATAGTGTCTTTCAGAACCCCTCCTAAAAAACAAGCTTATATTTTGGGTTGGATATTGCACCCAATTAATATTTTAATCAATGGAATTTCTTTAGGGTGCTCATTAGTCTTTAAGTTGTTAATTTACTTTTTTATCCTCTTCTGTTTGTTGTGTACTAAATATTTGTTTATTTTCATTGTTTTTCTCCCCTGTGAAGCCATTTAGTTGCATCCATGTCTGAAATGTGCTGTATAAATAAAGCTTGATTTGAACATATTGCAAAACAAATTAACCCAATGATCGACCAACCAATCAACAGACTTGCAAAACCAATTAACAAATATGTGCAAAAGCAACACATATTGGTCCATCTTAGTATGAAAAACAGTAGAAATTAGGTATATCTTCCACTGTCAATATAGTGCAAATGGTATGCATGTTTAGTATCACTTTTCAACCAACCAGTTCATTTGTTGAAAATGAAAAATGTTGAACTCAACAATACATCAGAGGATTCAACTACTGAGAACTGAAACAAACAAATGGATCAAACAGATCAATCCCACTTTTCCAGCCTGCTGAAGGCGTGGTGGAGTGGTAAACACCACCGCCGGCTCTACCAGGGGCTTGAGGTGGTCTCCCACAGCTCTGCTTATGTCATGTTCTGTGGCCTTGCTGTTCCATTTCTTGACTGCCCCTGCAACACAGAAAGAAACACATTTAGTCATATTATATAAAACACTCAAAGTAATGGATATGGAGCATCTATAGCCTCAGTTACACCTGGCACCTAAATGTGACTTCTGTCATCTGATCACTCCAAGCTGCATATCTACCAGGATTAACATTCACACAGCCAAAAGGGATGAGAAATTACACCCATATCAGTGGACAATTTGCACTAATGTAAATAAACATGGATGATGGAACATATTCCCTTTTGCTGACCTGATGAACCACTAAGGGGACATAAATATTTACCATCTAAACCATGTGTGACCTCTCACCTCTCTGGCTGTAGAAGTGTTCTTCCTAACCAGTCCCTCAACAGCTCTCTGACTGAGCTCCACCCTCACTGGGTCTTCAGAGGAGAGGAAGGCTGAGGAGGGATGGAAGGATGAATGGATCAGTCAGTCAATAAAGTGTAGAGCTGCTGTCTATGCTGTCTGACAAAATCACTATTTTAGTAGTTCATTAAAGGAAATAAGGCTTTATGACTGCTGAATACCAACTATCAATCACTTAGATCATGTATTTTCAGGTAGAGATACATCCTTGAGCCGTCCCTAGCCCGTTTAAAATGGTTAAGGTAGGGGTAAGGTTAGGGTTTAGGGTAGGGATGTCCCAAGGATCCCAGATAGCATTGACCATTGTGCATTCTTCTGTCTCTTTTACATAGCAGGTGTAAAAGAAACACAGACAAGACAAGTAGGCTCGCAATGGATTATGCTCATTGTAGTTAATTACGTTTTATGCGCTAAACTATGTAGAATATTGGCCTGTTGGAAACTACAACTCTACTACCACACACAGTTCAGTCTGGGTCTGATTTATCTCTAGAGAAACTACAACTCCCTACTACATCACACAGTTCAGTCTGGGTCTGATTTATCTCTAGAGAAACTACAACTCCCTACTACACCACACAGTTCAGGCTGGATCTGATTTATCTCTGTACAATGTTGTGAGGGAAAATCTATGTTAACCTCTTTAAGTTGATATGACTTCTAATGTGTTGAAGGATCTTTTTAAGGTTGAGAAGTTTGTGTGGGTCTGTAACCACACACCCTCTGGGCAGACAGACCAAAGCCCCAATTCAGGGAACCGTTGATCTACTTCACAGGAACTGTGTCTAGAGTGATTTCCTGTTGTTTTGACACCTCACTAGAAGACTAGAATAACTAGCTGTTGCTACAGAACGAGACGACCAATTCACAGTTAGTCTGTGTCTCGTTCTCCACACACGTACACAAACCAAGATCACGTGTTTTCTATATGAACAAGATAGTTTGACTATATAAGGCTTCTGAACTCCTTGTGTCATCGAGCTCTCGACCTTCCACCTCAGAGTGTAGGGCTGACCAGCTACTTTATTGCAATTCTTATCAAATAAAGGTTGATTGTTTGAAGAAATGACAAAGTCTCTCCTTATTGGTTAGAAATTCCACCACAATGTGCAGTAACAATGATAGACCAGACTCATATCAGTTCACCGTCTCACCTCATACTGTATTGGAGCAGCAGCAGCTGACTGCCCGGTTCAACATCAGTTCACCGTCTCACCTCATACTGTATTGGAGCAGCAGCTGACTGCCCGGTTCAACATCAGTTCACCGTCTCACCTCATACTGTATTGGAGCAGCAGCAGCTGACTGCCCAGTTCAACATCAGTTCACCGTCTCACCTCATACTGTATTGGAGCAGCAGCAGCTGACTGCCCGGTTCAACATCAGTTCACCGTCTCACCTCATACTGTATTGAAGCAGCAGCAGCTGACTGCCCGGTTCAACATCAGTTCACCGTCTCACCTCATACTGTATTGGAGCAGCAGCAGCTGACTGCCCAGTTCAACATCAGTTCACCGTCTCACCTCATACTGTATTGGAGCAGCAGCAGCTGACTGCCCAGTTCAACATCAGTTCACCGTCTCACCTCATACTGTATTGGAGCAGCAGCAGCTGACCTGATGTTGATGCTAATCATCATGTTTGAATCTGAGAGTAAATAGAGCCGACTACACTCTAAAAATGAAGGGTTCAACTGGAGTTGTTCTCAGATCACCTAAGAACCGTAGGGTTCTTGGTCAATGAAAAACAGCCCCAAAAGGTTCTTCAAAGAACTTGTCAGAAGGTGGGTTCATCGAGGAACCTCCGTTGTTGCTGGAATTCTTCCGGGAACTTCGCAATTACAACTGAAAACGATGGTGACAAGTTTGGATGCGACAACAGTTAAAAAGGTTAAGTTGGGTTGATGTTTGGCTCTGAATATGTCTCAATCATTTATTATAATAATATAACATACTAATAATGAATAACGAAGACAATGATGGTTTTCTGTGAATATCTTCCATAACGTTACTATAGTTAATGAACGTAAATATTAGAAAGCTGGGTTTGACTGTCGGCGTTGTATGAGCTACAGTACAGTACCGTTAGCTAACTAGCTAACGTTATGTCCTAACTAGGCACAACTAGGTTTGGATTATTTCCTCAACTATATTCTTTCCCATATATTGTATATCGTTTCCATAAAGCCAACAACAGCTCTTATTCCTTCCCTTTCTCTAATGTATTTTGTAATAAAATTGGCAAGTGTAGTAAGATCATTGCTTTACTTTACTAGGACTGGAGACCACAGCAGCGATTCTGCTCTTGCCCTACCTCTTCAATGAGGACCCGAGTGGCCTTTATGTCCATGACAAGGTATGTCTATACACCAATCATCTGTTTCTTCATTAACATAGGTGTGCATGCTTATATAAAACTACAGCTATACATTTGTTCTGTTCTTTGTATGTGTATCAATCTTTTCTTACTTTTATTGACACAGATTTCACAGCTCTTCACTCCTTTACTGCACATCGGTGGAAATCCATTTCACCATGAGAGTGAAATCCCGCTGGCCTTTGATGGGGAGAACATCCACGCCCTCGAGGACGTCCCCATGGGACTTGGCGCTCTGCTACAGCTGTATTTTTTATTTTCCCTTCAATTTCCCCAAAATGTCAGAAAAACACTTATGTTGTTAAGTTACTGTGTTCTTGGGATCAGAGAAGTTGGGGTGAAGTTACCAGGGCCGGTCATAAAGATGGCAAACTTCCTAACATAACTAAGGGGATACAATATACACACTAAAGCTGAAAAATCTGTATTTAGCATCAAGTCTACAATATTGTTAGTTGACCTGTGATTCATTTTCAATGTTGTTTTTATTTTACATCATTATTTTATCAATTTTAAATGTCATGAAAAGCACTATACAAAGTAAATGTATTATTTATTATGGTCTGACATGTCTGCAGAAATGTTGCAATTTTGTAATGTGTTTTGTTTGGTAAATGGTTTTGTAAATATTAATTCACATTTGTGGTGCCACTAAATAAACAATGAATTATTTAAATCAATATTGTCAATATTGTTGTTAAAATATTTTTTTTATAAGGTGGGAGGGTGGACAGGGAGGATAGGAGGGTTGAGGAAGCAGAATCAGGAGATTGGTTGGAGAAGGATTGAGCAGAGGGAAGAGATGATAGGATGGAAGAGGAGAGAGTAGCAGGAGAAAGAGAGCGAAGGTTGTGACGGCGCAATACCATCTGAGTAGGGGCAGAGTGAGTAGTGTTGGAGGAGAGCGAGAGGGAAAAGGATACAAGGTAGTGGTCGGAGACTTGGAGGGGAGTTGCAGTGAGATTAGTAGAAGAACAGCATCTAGTAAAGATGAGGTCAAGCGTATTGCCTGCCTTGTGAGTAGAGTGGGACGGTGCGAGGGTGAGGTCAAAAGAGGAGAGGAGTGGAAAGAAGGAGGCAGAGAGAAATTAGTCAAAAGTAGACGTAGGGAGGTTAAAGTCACCCAGAACTGTGAGGGGTGAGCCATCCTCAGGAAAGGAACTTATCAAGGCGTCAAGCTCATTGATGAACTCTCCAAGGGAACCTGGAGGGTGATAAATGATAAGGATGTTAAGCTTGAATGGGCTAGTGACTGTGACAGCATGGAATTCAAATGAGGAGATAGACAGATGGGTCAGGGGAGAAAGAGAGAATGTCCACTTGGGAGAGATGAGGATTCCAGTGCCACCACCCCACTGACCAGATGCTCTCGGGGTGTGCGAGAACACGTGGTCAGACGAGGAGAGAGCAGTAGGAGTAGCAGTGTTTTCTGTGGTAATCCATGTTTCCATCAGCGCCAAGAAGTCGAGGGACTGGAGGGTAGCATAGGCTGAGATGAACTCTGCCTTGTTGGCCGCAGACCGGCAGTTCCAGAGGCTGCCGGAGACCTGGAACTCCACGTGGGTCGTGCGTGCTGAGACCACCATGTTCGAGTGGCAGCGGCCACGCGGTGTGAGGCGTTTGTGTGGCCTGTGCAGAGAGGAGAGAACAGGGATAGACAGACACATAGTTGACAGACTACAGGAGAGGCTACGCTAATGCAAAGGAGATTGGAATGAAAATTAACTAAACAACTGGGGAAGCGAGAGCGCAGGGCCTCCCTCACTAACCATTCACTGAAACACTCAAATATAACTTTTCCAACTTCCACTTTAGAAATTATAATTGATGTAAACTACAGTGGTTCAATGTTTCCAGGAATAGGCTCAATCTATTCCCAAACATACCTAATCAATTAGTTGTTTTTCAAAAATATTTTTACCTACAGGAATATTTTCACATTTCAATCTCATGGTTAGTTCCTAGGATAATGTAACTGATACATTTACATCTTTCAATACTTCTAAAATGGGGTACAGGTTTAAAATAATTACAGGTTTAAAACAATTACAGGTGCACCTTACTATCTTATACTATACCATAAATGGTCTTAACTAGTAAACACAGATTCTAGTTTTCATCCAGTTCACACAGATAGCCGACTCAGCCTCAGAGCCTCCTGACTGGGCCCTGTTTACACCTCCACACAGGAACACACACTCAGAGCCTACTGACTGGGCCCTGTTTCCACCTCCACACAGGAATACACACTCAGAGCCTCCTGACTGGGCCCTGTTTTCACATCCACACAGGAATACACACTCAGAGCCTACAGGGCTTTTCTAAAAACTCTTTGTGTGTGTCGCTCACCTCTTTCTTTTTTTAAACTACGTTCGAGATGTGGTATCCACTCGGCTCGCTGCCTCTGGAGATGTACTGATGTATATACTATTCTGATGGTATCCACTTGGCTCGCTGCCTCTCAGATCAAAGGTGGGTACATCTGCTCCGTTCCCGAAGTGTGGTCACCCTGAGATCCCAAGTTAGAGGGATCCCTCATGCACCATTTACCCAGGTCATCAGGAGCAGTCACCAAGTCAGGATTCACATCCCCAAATGTGGTTGTTAATTTCTTTAATATCAAATGAGGTGAGACAAACTTATCATACAAGTCAGAGTTCTTAAACTAAATATTTATTCACTTATAAGGGAGCAGGTCAATACAACGTACACATATAAAGTGAATCAATTGAGTGCCCTACGATAATGATGGCTGGTGGACCCACGGGACAAAAGTACAAAGGTCTTTTATAGCCATTTCAACCTACATGACGAACAATAGATGTACAGAACGGGTCACAATGTTAAGATTTGTATGAAAGATACTTATTATTCTCAGCAGACAGAATCTGCTGTAAAAACACTACTCTTTGTGTCGAGACCAGGGTCTGGCCCTGGGGTCATCTCTCCCTGGTACCATATAGAACAGAAACATTAACTCATGCTCTGGAATGCGGTCTCTTTAGGTTTTATCACCCAAAAGACATTGTAAATCTCCTGTCAGTGTTTTCTCCCAGAGGCCCATCCTCAGTAGAACACACAGACACAATAGTTCTAAGAACCCTCTATTCTGTTGCATAAAACAACCATTTGATGCAATAAAAGTATTATAACATAATCTTGCAGTTTTGCTCTCAGTGTCCACTGAAAGTTGCCTAGTAACAACAACTGGGATATAAAAGTCACCCACCATGAGACCCACTAAATCTGCCCAAGAAGAGGCAAACAAAAGAAAAACCCACACCAAACTTAAAGACAGGAAGCAAACCAAAAAGGTGGAGCAACTAAAGGTGTTGACTCTCCACATGTATCAAGACAACTGGAGCACTGGGCCAGACACTCTTAAATAGAACCTGGACCAGCTCAGGTGAAACACCTTCCCACTAACGAGATGGACAAGCCAGCACAGGTGTAACACATACTGACTAACGAGGTGACACCAATCAGTGCGTCCTACGTGCTAACGAGCTAGACGTGCTAACGAGCTAGACGTGCTAAAGTCCAACCTCAAAACAAAATGGAAAAACCAAAGACTAACACCTGAAAAGTTTGCTTACCACCAACAGAAAACAACTTCAATTTCACATTATAATCAACTACAATGCTTCACCTTCTACAATATAAACATGGTGTCTACTGGCTGTCAACAATTAAAAAAAACAAGAAAAAAACCTTGTCTTCCTAAAACTCACTAGCTTCTGGAACAAATGTTTTATATTTTTTTCCCCACTAGCTTCTCGAACTCTGGTCCCCTTGGAATGAAAAATACGGAAAAGAATAAGAGATAAAACATATTCGCCAATACGGAAAACCAGTCAAAATAAATTGTAATCAATGGCAACGCACTGGCTAACGCAAAACTTTTTAACTGCCCACAATCAGCAACCAAGTTGTCCTTACCACGGACATGTCTGATTTGGAGCTTCTCTCTCTTCTCAGGGTTCACTAGAAAGGCATGTTGTTGGATCGGGGCCCAGTCCCCAATGTCATGCTCTAGTACATTTGGGTTGGCACATCTGAGAATGAACCCTGATATTCTAATAGCAGGGCAACAATGTCAATATAATTGTACCAGAAATTGTCAGTTGGTTGCATAAATAAATATTTGGTTGCATAGTCCTTTTTTCAAAGTATTTTCAATTACATTTTTCTAGGTGGGATAGCCCAATGTCAAAACACAGTTTTAACATGTACAAATCAATAACCAATATGCAGAAACAGTTTGTGATATATTGATAACCTAAACATAAAATGGGCCACACTGCATACACAAACATCTGCCACAATAATCATATTACTTTTTAAAAACAAGCACCTTATGAACTTCACAAGCTCCAAAAACGCTGTTGTTTTGACAAGTAGCAATAAATCACTGATATCGATTAGGGGTGAAATCAGGTTGTACGGGATGTTGAAACTAACACAGCTAAAAAAACACATGGAAATGGGAGATATATTTTACCTCACTGGTTAGAGGACAACCTGCCGAAGACAGTCAGCTACATTTTGGACTGATACATTTAAATTTAGGGGTCGCTAAACAAAGGAACACAACACTTATTTGTCATAACTCATCGCTAAAATCATTTGTGCGAGAGGAGGGAGATGAGGTTGCACGCCCTGTTAAAACTAACAGCTCAAAAACCACACGGAATCTGGGAATAATGTGTACATCACTGGTTAGAAGACAATTTGTAGAAATTAGCTCGCTACATTTTGAAGTGTTGCATTTTGATTCAAGTGGGTCACCAACGTGGTAAGTGTAACACAACTCTTTTTTTGTAAGTCACTTTTTGTTAAATCACATAAATAGTAACTCTTTCATTTCAGAGCCTGGATTTCCCCACTGAGGCTAATATCCATATCATGTTGAAATCAATAGAACAGGGGACAAACGTTTAGGGTTCTACATTGTGACATCATTAAAATACTCCTACTACAATGTTAAAACTTTCTACATTGTGACATTAATTCATAGATATCATGAAATAACTCCTTCATGTATGTATTTTCTGATATTTGATCAGAGATTTTTTATCAGATTATCTCTGGTCACAGGTATGAGGTTTCTCTCCTGTGTGTGTTCTCTGGTGTACTGTCAGCTGGCTAGATTGAACAAAACTCTTACCACATTGACCACAGCTATAAGATTTCTCTCCTGTGTGCGTTCTCTGGTGTAAAGTCAGATGGTCAGATCTAGTAAAACTCTTCCCACATTGATCACAGCTATAAGGTTTCTCTCCTGTGTGCGTTCTCTGGTGTAAAGTCAGATGGTCAGATCTAGTAAAACTCTTCCCACATTGATCACAGCTATAAGGTTTCTCTCCTGTGTGCGTTCTCTGGTGTAAAGTCAGCTGGCCAGATGTAGTAAAACTCTTCCCACATTGATTACAGCTATAAGATTTATCTCCTGTGTGTATTCTCTGGTGCACTGTCAGATGGCCAGATTTATGAAAACTTTTCCCACATTGACCACAGCTATAAGATTTCTCTCCTGTGTGTATTCTCTGGTGCACTGTCAGATAGCTAGATTGACTAAAACTCTTCCCACATTGACCACAGCTATAAGGTTTCTCTCCTGTGTGTATTCTCTGGTGTAGAGTAAGATTGCTAGATGCAGCAAAACCCTTCCCACATTGACCACAGATATAAGATTTCTCTCCTGTGTGTATTCTCTGGTGTAGAGTAAGATTGCTAGATGCAGCAAAACCCTTCCCACATTGACCACAGATATAAGGTTTCTCTCCTGTGTGTATTCTCTGGTGTAAAGTCAGATGGTCAGATTGAGTAAAACTTTTCCCACATTGATCACAGCTATAAAGTTTCTCTCCTGTGTGCTTTCTCTGGTGTAAAGTCAGATGGTCAGATCTAGTAAAACCCTTCCCACACTGACCACAGATATAAGGTTTCTCTCCTGTGTGTATTCTCTGGTGCACTGTCAGATAGCTAGATTGAACAAAACTCTTCCCACATTGACCACAGCTATAAGGTTTCTCTCCTGTGTGTATTCTCTGGTGCACTGTCAGAGATGTAGATTGAACAAAACTCTTCCCACATTGAGTACAGCTATAAGGTCTATCTCCTGTGTGGATTCTCTGATGAATTTTAATGCCTGATGAGTTGAATCTCTTCCCACAGTCAGAGCAGCAGTGAGATTTCTTCCCTGTGGATCTCTGCAGGTGTTTATTGAGGTGTTCTGATCTGGAGAGACTCTTCTCTGCCTCTTCAGCATCAAGAGGTTGTTGAGACTCCCCAGAGGATCCACAACTGTCCCGCCTCTCTCCTGTGTGAACAACAAAGACAGACAGATGGTTAAAGGCCCACAACAGCGGTAATCCACTGTAAAAGGTGATGCCAACAGCGTAGCCATGTTGTAGTACAACAATTGACGTCTGTAATGAATGTTAAAATTATTTGACAATTGTCTTAAAATGAGCTAGAATAGTCATATTTTGTCTTGTTTTCACATTAGTAGTAAAATCGATGATGGTAGGCTAGAAATAAGTTAAAGTTATTGAAACTCGAAGCAGTGTGCCAGACAACTTTTTGTATCCAATGTAGGCCCCTTTTTGTGTTTGCTAAAATTGCGGCACGAGGGCGATGCACATGCAATTTGATTGCAGAAACTCCTCCCTGCTAATGAGGAAACCGCTAGTTATGGATGTAGTATATCTGCCTGGAGCAAAAATGGTGAGCAAAGATTTTAGTTTTTCACAATGTATTCTGAATGTGAACGGGGAAAACTCAGGGGATAATAATAGCCTCCATTTCCAGGTTGCTTATGAGTGCATTTCACACTACTTTGGATTATAATTGTAAGGCTCGTTTGAATGTCCTGCTTAATATAATGTTTGTGTCATCATCACAAATAAACCACTTTGTACTTAAAAACACTTCAACCAGTAAAATGCTCTTTGGCTTTTCCATCAGCTTGACAATGAGGGTTTGTACAGTTTGCCAAATTGGCCCATAACTTCACCTAACAATAACATAGACCTACTGTAGGACCCATAACTTCACCAAACAATAACATAGACCTACTGTAGGGCCCATAACTTCACCTAACAATAACATAGACCTACTGTCGGACCCATAACTTCACCTAACAATAACATAGACCTACTGTAGGGCCCATAACTTCACCTAACAACAAATATAGGAAAATAGCTCTGTGTGTTGAACAATAGCCTATCCATCAAGGAACATTTCTCTACACATTATGAGCGAAGTATCTCTGTGTCCAAACAGACTAACGAGACCCTACAGTAAATCAAGCAGACAATAACACTTTATAAACATCAATTTGTTAGGGATGTTGGATTCAAAGTGGAGCACGGCATAACTTTCTTTACCAGAGTAATGTATGAAGAAGCACTTTGGTTGTTGTTGCATGTCGTGATGTTTGTCATGTGACTGTCATTCAGAAAATGATTTCCTGGATCAGCTGATGATAGTTGAACATGTGACTGTAACTAAACAGCTACAGTATTAAGTATTATGTGTAATTATTGAAGAACCGCGTTAATGACAGTATCCATTTGAGTGTCAATAAAGTTAAGGTGACTCTTGGATAGAACCATTGGATTTAGCAAACTCTGAAATGATTTAGGATTTCTGTGCCCGTGAAAACTGTTTTCCCAGCGTAATATAAGGAGACACTAAATGTTACGTAGGTCGAGTGTATTTCAGAGATCTGAATACAAAAAAACTGTCCTAACAGGACAATAACCAAAACCACGAGGCCAAATCTACACTGGAGGAGCTTACCAAGATGACATTGAATGTTCCTGAGTGGCCTAGTTACAGTTTGGACTTAAATCGTCTTGAAAGTCTATGGCAAGACTTGAAAATGGCTTTCCAGCAATAATCAACAACCAACTTGACGGAACATGAATGATTTTAAATAGAATAATGAATATTCACATGAAGATCAGTCGCCTATTGGATGACATCACGACTTCCTATTAAGCCAACTCCTTGAAGGCCTTACTTTGACATCACTCCTTCTAGTTTGCAGATCTCTAAAAAAAAAAACGATTTTGCTCAAAACATTTATTTGTTTCCCTTTAGTGTGTTTATACTTCACTGTATTTATATATCACTTTTCAACATGAAAAGTTTAAAAATCCCTGGAGGACGTCATGAACAATTCACACAGTACAAAAACATATTCAAGTGTAGAATGCCCTTTTAAAAATCACACATTAGTTCAACAACTGCAGAGTTTGTGTCCCTGTTTTATAAGATAGTACTCACTGTATTTACTGGTGATAATCAGATCAATGTCCCTGTTTTATAAGATAGTACTCACTATATTTACTGGTGATAATCAGATCAATGTCCCTGTTTTATAAGATAGTACTCACTATATTTACTGGTGTTAATCAGATCAATGCCCCTGTTTTATTAGATAGTACTCACTGTATGTACTGCTGTTAATCAGATCAATGTCCCTGTTTTATTAGATAGTACTCACTGTATTTACTGGTGTTAATCAGATCAATGTCCCTGTTTTATAAGATAGTACTCACTGTATTTACTGGTGTTAATCAGTTCTCCAGTCTTCTCTTCTTCGTCCTTCTCTAATGTGACAGTAATCTCCCCCTCTTCATCCTCCACTCCAAAAACTGCATCCTCCTCCTCTTTCACTCTGAAGGTGTCTTTCTCTGTAACGTCTTTCTCTTCTTCTTTCACTGTAACAGCCTCACCCTCTACTTGTCTTTGTAGTGTGACATCCTCCTCTTCCTCTTTCACGACAACGTTCAGCCACACTCCCTCTTTCTCCTCCTCTTTCACGAGAGCTTCTTTCTCCGTCCAGCAGACCTCCTCTTCTTTAGCAGGAAGAGAGTAGCTTAGTGAACTCATGGTCGGGGATAATAGCTAGTTAGCATTAGCGACTAGACTAGTGCTAACTTAACCAGCCAGCTAGCTGACTTACAACGTAAATATTAAATTTAATGGGGTAGCTAATTGTTTCCACATAAGTATGTTTAAAGCAAAGTGGCAAATAAACCACGAAATTGTCTAAAGAGCTTGAATGTTCAGACTTTGTCGGCTAGCGAGCTACCGAGGTGGCTGCAGTTGTTGAAGAAGCGTTCCGTCCACTAGATTATACGTCACACTAGAAACATCGGCTGAAAGACACATATCGCCATCTGTTGTCAGGAGGGAGGAAATGCAGTTGAGGAGGGACAACTTTTTTTCTTCTTTATTGAGTTATAATATTATAAAGCAGTATAGGGAAACGTTTTTTTTCTCTCCATTAAATATGAATATTATATCAGCACGTACAAAGAGCAACAAGTGTTGTTTGATTAGTTCAGATTTTTATGAGAATTTCAAACAAACTCTACATCTATTCCACATCTGTATTTCTGATTCAGTCAAATAATTAGATATCAAAATAAGCACCTAGTTATTGATACCCTTGATAAAGATGATAAAGAATTACTGTATAAAATAAATCATTAAACTTTACCCACTACTAGGATATTTTTGCCCAAAACCTGGTTACCTCTCTGCTAGGAGGCTGAAACTTGGCCTTAAGTGGGTCTTCCAGCAAGACACATCAACGTCCACGAAGAAATGGTTAATCGGGCACAAAATCAACGCTTTCAATGGCCATCTCAGTCTTTGGACTTGAACTCCATTGAAAACCTGTGGTTTGAATTGAACAGGGCAGTCCACAAGCGCGGACAAAATAAATCAAGGACATGGAGAGATTCTGTATGAAGGAATGGTCTAAGATCACACCCAATGTGTTTTCTAATCTCATAAAACATTTCAGTGTCGTTATTCTCCCAAGGGGAAGGTGCTGGAGTATTGAAAACATGGGTGGCAATAATTCAGACCCCTACATTTTGAGAATTACATGTTAAACTAAATCTCTTTCTCTGAGCTATTGTATTAGTATAAAATAAAATCATTTCCCTGTATTTTTGACACAATATAGCTCAGAATTAGATTTTTTTTTATAGAGTCGTTTTCACTCATCTTTATCAAGGGTGTTAACAATTTTGTCCCCCACTGTACCTCCATACTGCTCCTACATGGTGTAACAATACATCATGTAGATGTATATAATGAACAGACTAGGTCTATGCTGCTCCTACATGGTGTAACACTACATCATGTAGATGTATATAATGAACAGACTAGGTCTATACTGCTCCTACATGGTGTAACAATACATCATGTAGATGTATATAATGAACAGACTAGGTCTATACTGCTCCTACATGGTGTAACAATACATCATGTCGATGTATATAATGAACAGACTAGGTCTATGCTGCTCCTCCATGGTGTAACAATACATAATGTGGGGCTTTAAGGCGATGCTGTTAGTGTGACGTATAATATAGTGGATGGAACGCTTCTTTCAACAGCAGCAACAGGGAATTTGTACATCAGTCAGTCGGCAATCGCCTGTCGAACAAGCCCAATAGCAAACCAATCAGGTGGTTGTTTGATGAAATGAAGCTTCAGACGCCATTGATGACGTGCTGCTGATAAAATAATACAGGCATCGGTACACTGCTTTGAAGTTTACTGCTTAGCGATTTGGACGCAGGCCTCGTAGCTCCGGTATCAAACATAACATCCCTACTGACAACAAGGCACCAGAATCTACCGTGCTAATGGGTTCCCACTAGATATCACAACCACACAGTATATGAAAGCATGAGGTGTGGCTGACGTTTGCAAGCTGGAGCTAGCTACCGAGCTAGCATACAAACTCTGCAGCACAGAGTAGATCCTCCATATGACGTTGAGAAATACTGCATTGTGGGTAGTTTAGAAGATATCCGGAAATAAGTCAAGAAATATGTAACAACGCTAAAAACATAACTGTTTGTACTTATAGGGAACCAGATCGTGACTACAACTCAGTTACTAAGTCTTTAACCACACTGTGTTGTTACACTGGTGAGTAAAATCTCATGTTTCCTACACTTTAACCCTTTGTCTGACAATAAAATAAACATTTTACTCAACTGCGTTACCCACTCCAGTCAGCAGATGGCGGTCTGGGAATTTAATGCAATGCTGTTGGTGTGACGTATAATGTAGTGGACGGAACGCTTCTTTCAACAGCAGCTTGCTAGACAAAATAGCCGAACCAATAAAGCTCTTTAGACGCTTTAGTGTATATTAGCCACTGTGTTTTAAACCCACTTCTGTCGTCTAGTTAGTTATCCGATTTAATTTCATATTTACAGTGGTGTTGTTACTAGTCAGCTAGCGGGCTGGTTAAGTTAGCATTAGCCTAGCTAGCTAACATCCCCGACCATGAGCTCACTAAGCTACTCTCCTCCTGCTAAAGAAGAGGTCTGCTGGACGGAGAAAGAAGCTCTTGTGAAAGAGGGGGAGGAAGAGAAGGATGTTACAATACAAAAACAGGTAGAGGGTGAGGCTGTTACAGTGAAAGAAGAAGAGAAAAACGTTTCAGTGAAAGACGGGGAAGACCCGTTCAGAGTGAAAGAGGTGGAGGATGTTACTGAAAGAAGAGGAAGACGCGTTCAGAGTGGAGGCGGCTGCAGTTTTTGGAGTGAAAGAGGAGGAGGAGATGACTGTCACATCGAAGAAGGAAGAAGAGGAAACTGGATATCTGGGCTCGGTTTCCCAAGGGCATCATAAGGCGTCCAATGGTTCTAATGATGAACGTGCCCTGATTAACACTAGTAAGTACTGTCTTAAAAACAGAGGCACAAACTGCAGTTGTTTAACTGATGTGTTCAAGGGGAAATCTGCAATTGCTACATCCATATTTTACTTTAAATGTATTTAATTATAGCCATTGGTTCTTGAAGAATATAACACATGCCTCATGAGCTTAGTTCAACTGTTGTACCCCATCAGAACCCCTAATAAGCTTTTTTTACTCCAATGTTTAGAAACAATGTAAATCAACACTGTATAGCCTAAACATGGTTAAAACTATAATGTTGATATCATGGATGGTCAGTCCTTGCATCCATAGGTCTGTCTTTGAATTTGAAACTACTTACATTTCTCCAGCCCCATCCATCATCTTATTACCAAAACAGTGGTGGAATTACAGCTTTGTTATTGTTTGGACTGCAGATTGGTTGATTGATTGTGTGGCTTTTTTAAAGGGGCAACCTAGTTTTTAAACAGAAACAAAATGGCTGCCCAGAGACTTGAGCTGTGTTCGAATAGTCATACTAACCATACTATATATTATGTTTATTTGTCATAGTATGGATATAGTTAGCATGCCAAAGGTTCCCAGATGTTGTACTACAGTCGCTAAAATACGAAGTATACATGCAGAGGACACTATTTCTGTGTTTTTAGGGCCCAAAATGCAATTCTTCACGAAATGGGTGTGGCTTCAACTATTTTCAGATTAGAAGAAAATGGCGGAAAATATGCAGCCAAAGTCCGACGAGAGAGCGGATACAAGTGAATTCATTGCTTTAACTAATTATGACAAATGTTAAGAAAATGTTGAGCAATGTAATGACTTTTCAAATAAGTTACGTTACACATTACGTTAGCTACGCTATCCTTACAAACCGCATAGCGTATCTTCACAGCAGTATGTACCAGTATGTCAGCTAGCTACCTAACATTAGTTGGCTACTGTCAAAGGAATTTTCTATCCCAATGATAATAATTAACAGTCAATAAGCCTTGACTAATTCCCAAGGTTTGTAAGACAATGGGTTAATAATTAGGCAAGGACTCAGCTTTCTGCAAAAGGTTCATTCAGCTTTATTCAGAGAACGTTCTGAGGTCAAAAAAACAAAGACATTTATTTTATAGTTCCCTCCCTGCTAACGCACATACATTTTCACAAACACTAGATATATGAAACACTCCTCGGATTTCTCACAACCGGTAATCACTATCCAGCGCTGTCTGTGCTCTCCCCCCGAGATTACAGAAACCTTGGAGGTACCTCCCGGTTTTCTCCAAAGTCTCTCCAACTTTCTAGGTCGGGTAAAACAGATGCCTACTGTTCTCTTATCTCCCTGCTAAAACCACACACACACACATTTTGTCCTGGCCCTCTACTAGACCTTATGTGACTAACCATTCAGTACCTTAATTATTCATTATCCATGCTACATAACTACTAATTCATAATGGATTATTGATTCATTTACCTTTATTAGATAATTCTCTTATCAGCTACTTATACATCAAACTTGCCAGTATATTAACTATATTCTAACTAACTACCCAACTTGACTTGATTATTAACGTCATTCTTAGCCAAGGGGTCGTGTGCATTCTCAATGGAAATTGTTCATTTGGGTGCGTTCATAAATTCGCTCTGGCTCTCTACTCCGATTTCAGAGCACTCTTGTCTGAGTACCAGAGCGCAGAATAACTGATGAATTTACTGACGCTCAACACCCGTTGAATATGGCCGGTGTCAGTAAACGTCTGCAAAAAACTCAAATTAAATTGTTGCCAGCAGCACAGTTATTCACCAACGTTCTGGATAACATGAAAACCGCCTAACCAGCTCTGCTAGGGCAAATAAAATGGTAAGAGTGAGGTTCTCTCTCATTTGTGTCTAGCAAGGTATCCAACCTTAGCCAGTTAGCTTGGGTGCTTTACTGTCATTGTGAGGTCAGAACGCTTGGCTCGACCCTACTCCTCAGCCATATAGTATTTGTTTACAAACAGTGGCCTTATACATGCTCATGTTTTGGTTTCTGATGGGGTTATACAGTTGAAACATCGGGTTTCTGGGATAATGGTGTTGATGTGAGCCGTGGCCAGCCTTTCAAAGCACTTCATGGCTACAGACGTGAGTGCTACGGGTCGGTAGTCATTTAGGCAGGTTACCTTAGTGTTCTTGGGCACAGGGACTATGGTGGTCTGCTTAAAACATGTTGGTATTACAGACTCAGACAGGGAGTGGTTGAAAATATCAGTGAAGACACTTGCAGGTTGGTCAGCGCATGCTCGCAGTACACATCCTGGTAATCCGTCTGGCCCTGCGGCCTTGTGAATGTTGACCTGTTCAAAGGTCTTACTCACATCGGCTGCGTAGGGCGTGATCACACAGTCTTCTGGAACAGCTGGTGCTCTCATGCATTAGTGTTATTTGCCTTAGTTTATCTCATCTTGTAGGCTCGTGTCACTGGGCATCTATCGGATGTGCTTCCCTTTGTAGTCTGTAATGGTTTGCAAGCCCTGCCACATCCAACGAGTGTCAGAGCCTTTAATACGATTTGATCTTAGTCCTGTATTGACACTTTGCCTGTTTGATGGTTCGTCGGAGGGCATAGCGGGATTTCTTATAAGCTTCCGGGTTAGAGTCCCGGTCCTTGAAAGCGGCAGCTCTAGCCTTTAGCTCAGTGCGGATGTTGCCTGTAATCCATGGCTTCTGGTTGGGGTATGTACGTACGGTCACTGTGGGGACAAGGATAGAATTATGGTCAGATTTGCCAAATGGGGGGGAGAGCTTTGTATGTGTCTCTGTGTGTGGAGTAAAGGTGGTCCTGAGTTGTTTTCCCTCTGGTTGCACATTTAACATGCTGATAGAAATTTGGTAAAACGGATTTAAGTTTCCTTGCATTAAATTCCCCAGCTACTAGGAACACTGCTCTGGGTGAGCGTTTTCCTGTTTGTTTTTGGCGGAATACAGCCCATTCAATGCGGTCTTAGTGCCAGCCTCAGTCTGTGGTGGTATGTAAACAGCTACGAAAAATACAGATAAACTTTCTAGGTAGATTGTGTGGTCTACAGCTTATCATGAGATACTCTACCTCAGGCGAGCAATAGCTCGAGACTTCCTTAGATATCGTGCACCAGCTGTTATTTACAAAATACATAGTGCGCCGTCCCTTGTCTTACCAGACGCCGCTGTTCTATCCTGCCTGTGCAGCGTATAACCAGCCAGCTGTATGTTGATAATGTCATCGTTTAGTCTTCCGCGTAGGTCATCGATTTTATTTTCCAAAGATTGCACGTTTGCTAGCAGAATGGAAGGAAGTGGGGGTTTATTCAATCACCTACGAATTCTCAGAAGGCAGCCTGTCCTTTGGCCCCTATTTCTCCACCTTCGCTTCACGCAATTGACGGGGATCTGGGCCTGTTCCCGAGAAAGCAGTATATCGTTCACGTCGGACTCGTTAAAGGAAAAAAAGGATTCTGCGCCACGTTGGATCCAACCTCCCTAAACAAAATTATGTTTATAATGTGTTATTGTCTACTTGATTTCCAGTAGGGTCTCGTTAGTCTGTTTGAACACAGAGATACTTAGCTCATAATGTGTAGAGAATTGTTCCTTGATGTATAAGCTATTGTTCAACACACAGAGCTATTTTCCTTTATTCAGAACATTTAGAATGACAACACATTACAGAGTAACCTAGTGGGATTATTCACAAAATTATCTGGTGATCAGTTTATGAAATGTCATGACAAATACATTTTAGTTTCCTTGTTTCACCTGAAATATTAAATTAGTCCTAGGTCTATGTTGTTGTTAGGTGAAGTTATGGGTCCTACAGTAGGTCAATCAATCAAATGTTTTTATAAAGCCCTTTTTACATCAGCTGATGTCATAAAGTGCTATACAGAAATCCAGCCTAAAAACTCCCTAGAAAGGCAGGAACCTAGGAAGAAACCTAGAGAGGAACCAGGCAATGAGGGGTGGCCAGTCCTCTTCTGGCTGTGCCGGGATGAGATTATAACAGTACATGGCCAAGATGTTCAAACGTTCATAGATGACCAGCAGGGTCAAATAATAATAATATCACAGTGGTTGTAGAGGGTGCAACAGGTCAGCACCTCAGTAGTAAATGTCAGTTGGCTTTTCATAGCTGAGCATTCAGAGTTAGAGACCGCAGGTGCGGTAGAGAGAGAGTTGAAAACAGTAGGTCCGGGACAAGGTAGCACGTCCGGTGAACAGGTCAGGGTTCCATAGCCGCAGGCAGAACAGTTGAAACTGGAGCAGCAGCACAACCAGGTGGACTGGGGACAGCAAGGAGTCATCAGGACAGGTATGTCTATGTTGTTAGGTGAAGTTATGGGTCAATTTGGCATACACAAAGTGTACAAACACTCATTGTAAGGCCGATGGAAAAGCTAGCCGAAGAGCATTTTACTTTTTGAAGAATAAAGCAGTTGATTTGCGACAATAACACAAACATTATATTAAGCAGGAGATTCAAACGAGCCTTACAATTATAATCCAAAGTTGTAATATTCAGAACACATTGTGTAAAAACCAGAACCTTCGTCCAAAACTAGCGGTTTCCTCATTAACGTTGTCGGGGTAGGTTCCTTGTCCCTCTTTGGCTTTTTTTTGTTGTACCTTTATAACAAGTCAGTTAAGTACAAATTCTTATTTTCAATGACGGCCTAGGAACAGTGGGTTAACTGCCTTGTTCAGGGGCAGAACAACAGATTTTGTACCTTGTCAGCTCAGGGATTCCAACTTGCAACCTTTCGGTTACAAGTCCAACGCTCTAACCACTACGCTGACGCCCCAGCTTATTGGTGAAATCAGCAGTCAGACAATATCTTCTTTAAGTAAACCAATCAAACCTTTATTTAATGTAATTGCAGACAGATGTTGACAACAGGAACATAAGGCATGTTTCTGAGTAAGTTCTGCTCCCCACCTAAAGGCCCAGCTGATTTTATACATGTGATCACTCCCTAGTGGTATGATCACCTATGTCAATGTATGTGTGTATCAATAAGCTGAGGTTACTTTATAAGGCAACCTAGTACAGTAGCTTCTCTGAATTTCTTAGAATTGTAAACTGTCACACAAGATCAAACTGTCAAAACCAGACAGTGGTTACTTCTCTTTATCTAGTTTCAGTCTGACTCAGACCCAGCCTGCAGCTCACTCTCACAACAGCCAGAGCTTAACCACAAAGACTAATATAGATGGCTAGTGCAACGTATAGTGGCAGAGTTTAGGCACATAGCAACAGTATCTTCTTATAAGGCCTGCAGCAAAACATATGGATCTTAAAGTCCCCTTAATCAATAATGGAGAGGGTCTTTGGGACCCACCCCCTACATTCCCCCCTCTGAGACTAATACGTCTCACAGGTTCAATCATAATATTCTCCTCTGAAATCAAACAGAGTTGGCAAAACCCCAGGATCCATTTGATCCCAGGGATGGCTTGCTAAAGGGAGAAACAACTCCTGAGGTTCCTGGAATGGTGGTGGGGTGAGTCTGTCTATACTCCCATTCCTCCTGAGTCCTGGAATGGTGGTGGGGTGAGTCTGTCTATACTCCCATTCTTCCTGAGTCCTGGAATGGTGGTGGGGTGAGTCTGTCTATATTCCCATTCCTCCTGAGTCCTGGAATGGTGGTGGGGTGAGTCTGTCTATACTCCCATTCCTCCTGAGTCCTGGAATGGTGGTGGGGTGAGTCTGTCTATACTCCCATTCCTCCTGAGTCCTGGAATGGTGGTGGGGTGAGTCTGTCTATATTCCCATTCCTCCTGAGGTTCCTGGGAAGAACCTCATGAGTTGGATGGACAATGGGATTAAGAGAAACCAGAAATGCACCAGTCTCACCTTCAGCATAATTTGCATCAGCTTCCAACAACACCATCACTCCAGCATGTTCCAGCGCAGTTATAGTCATTCTCTTCCAAATACAAACAGTAGCCAAAATCACCAATCCCACTACAAGTACAGGAGTAAACAATGAAAACAAAGTCAACATAACTTTCCCTATTACAGTTCCAAATTTAGCATTAAACCAGTCACCAATTTTGTCAAAGACAGATTTTTGAGAGAGTTTTACTAAGATCAGCGATCGGATCCATTTTGGCAGTCATATTCTCAGGAGTCAGGGAGGAGCAGAACACAATTATCAGGATCAATAATACCTAGTACGTTACAGTGTCCTCCTTCCTTCTCCAAAAGATCATCTAAAGCCAACTCTTGGCAGCCGACGACAGCTTTCAGATTTTGGACATCTAATGAGAGTTGGCTAAATCCTGGGATCGTTAAACTCATACGGGCCTGTAAACAATAGGTTCAATTATTCACCCACTTTCCCAGGACAGCCACACCCCAGGAGGGTATGACTGACATACCAAAAATCTCCCCCGGGCGTAGGACATGACCATAGTCTTCCTGATTGTCTGGGATGAGTCGTTTGTTACGCTTCAGTTCCCCAGAGTTGGTTTTACCTGTCTCATTGATCAGGTCGGTGACCGGAATTCTTAACATGTACATTTCTGTTCTCCCCAAATAACAACATCCCCCCCCATCCAGGAGGTAAAGTGAGGTATCCCCTGTCACTGCATACCCACATCCATCCAAAAGGTGCTCCCATGCCTTCCTCCATCCTGGAAAAGTTTACACCTGTCACCTGTTGCATTACCCATGTGCCAGATGTGTTCCCCTTTAATCCTATGTATGTCACTGCTTTCACCCATTTATTATTGTCCACATCCTCGTCCACAAAGGGAACCAGTAGGATTTGGAGAGCAATAAATACCCTGCATGTGTTTCTATGGTTGTGATTTTCTTGTTTCACAACCATAGTGTGTGATGGTGTCCTCGACATCTGATGACTCTTCTGGTTCTGTGGCTGAACCCTCTGTTGGTTCTTCTGGCCTTTGGTCTCGGCCCTCTGGCTGTGGTCTTCCCCGTTTCTCCTCTGGCTGTGGTCTTCCCCGTTTCTCCTCTGGCTGTGGTCTTCCCCGTTTCTCCTCTGGCTGTGGTCTTCCCCGTTTCTCCTCTGGCTGTGGTCTTCCCCGTTTCTCCTCTGGCTGTGGTCTTCCCCGTTTCTCCTCTGGCTGTGGTCTTCCCCGTTTCTCCTCTGGCTGTGGTCTTCCCCGTTTCTCCTCTGGCTGTGGTCTTCCCCGTTTCTCCTCTGGCTCCTCCTCATCGGTGGATCTCAGCCTCTTTTGTTGCCATGGTCACCTGGAAGGGTCCCATCCATCTTGGCTGGTTCCATTTTCTCTTATGGACCCGTAGTTTCACCCAGTCTCCAACGTTTATTGTAAGCTCGTCAGGGTCTTCACCTGGGGGAACCTCGTTTGCTTTGCTAGTGTGAGAGTGGAGAAAACTTACAGCAGAGGTTAGTTCCTTCATGTACTCAAGATGGTCACACAGTGTCTCAGTTATTTCTATCTGTCGGTCAGTCATAGGTCTCACCCCTGGGGTGTTCATTGGTCATCTTGTTAACATCTCATAAGGTGTACACCCAATACCTTTGTTAAGGCTGCTGCACATTTTCATGAGGGCAAGGGGCAAGCATTCCACCCAGCTCATTTTTGTGTAATGACAGGCTTTTGCAAGCCCCCCTTTGATCATTTAATTAACCCTCTCTGTAATCCCGTTACTCCACGGGTGATAGATGGACACAAACCTCTGGTCAACACTCATCATTTTGGCCACTTGGGCAACCACATCTCCTATGAGATGGGTCCCATTGTCTGCAGACAAACCTCAGGCACTCCGAACCGGAGTATAATTTCCCTAACTAGCAATTTTGCAACTGTACGCGCAACGCAGTTGGTAGTGGGATGGTTCCACCCACCTGGTAAACCTGTCAATTATCACCAGGCAGTATCTCTTTCTTTCTTTTCACTCTATCATGTCTATGAAGTCCATAGCAAGGTGGACAAAAGGTCCTTTTGGAGGGGAACTTCCCTGATTGCAGTGGAGTTCCCTTGTCTGTTTTTAATAGGTGTGTCTGTGGTATTAGTCACCTCTCCTGCTCTCTAAACCCCACTATGCTGAATCTGAGTAGACAGTAAGGGCCTTCCCTTCCCCCAATTCACAAGCTGTGTTCAGAGCTAATAAATGTGCTGTGATAAATGTTCTGGTAGGGGCCGTATAACCTCAATGTCACCTCCCACATCTACTACAGCTGATCCTACATATCTTCCCTGTGCTTTGATCTATATAAGTAGAACCATCAACAAACAGCACCATGTCAGAGTCAAGCAGAGGTTCATCAAACAAGTCTTTGTCCAGTACACATTCCTGGGCTGTCCCCATGTCCCTGTTATTGTTCCTTCATTGTTGATTCTGAGGGAAATAACAACTGTTGGTGTTGTGATTTCCCATTGGCCACGGCTCTTCTCTGTCATTAACTTGTCCTCCTTGTCCATAGGGCATAAGTGGCCCCAGGGAGCATATTCAGCTCCGGCCGAGTGGTACTGTGGCTGAGTTTCCTCTTCCTCTGCCAGACCCAAAGTTTCCTCTGCCCTTATTGTAACCTCTTCCTCTTTCATTTCCCCCACACTGCGAACTCGCATGCCCCAAATGCCCACAGGTCCAGCATTGAGTGTTGTTCCAGTCATGCAGGGCTCTGGCGGGCCCACCTCCTCTTCCAGTCCATGGTTGAGGGTCACCATAAGGTTGAGTGGTGAAAAGCACATACCCTGCAGGCACCAGGTTCACGGGTGTGACTGATGTGACTGTGGGGGGAGCTGCAGGCTGTGGTTGTGGTGAGCCTGTAGAAACAACTTTGAGCAGCCATCATATTGTGAGAAAAACCACCACTTCCTGTCTGGATCTGTGCAAGCTGGGCCTTCTTCAGTGCTGTGTCTAGTCCTCCTTGTCTTGCTCTCTGAGAAGATTCCATGCAGGAAGTGCCCTGTCTGACAATTTGTTGTCCTTCTGTTGCATCTCTCTCGAAATTACAGAATCTGTGCTGTTACGTGACACTTTCTAAGGCTTCCATTGGCTCTCTAAAGCCTTTAGAAAGTGGAATGACGCGTCTCCTGTCTCTGGGCAAAGTACAGCAGCAGAGTTTGTAAGTGGCCTGCCTGGGGACAGTGACACTGGAGAGCGCGTTCACGAGACTTCGGCATTTTTTTCTTTCTCTCTTTGAATGAATAAAACGTTGTCCGGTTGGAATATTATCGCTATTTTACGAGAAAAATTTTAACCTGTTGGGGCTAGGGGGCAGTATTTTCACGGCCGGATGAAAAACGTACCCAATTTAAACAGGTTACTACTCTGGCCCAGAAAATAGAATATGTATATTATTAGTAGATTTGGATAGAAAACACTCTGAAGTTTCTAAAACTGTTTGAATGGTGTCTGAGTATAACAGAACTCATATGGCAGGCAAAAAAACTGAGAGAAATTGAATCAGGAAGTGGGAGAAATTAGAAATGTGCACTGCTCAAAAAAATAAAGGGAACACTTAACAGATTTAGTTTAATATATACGGCGTTGTTGTTGTTAGTCAGCTAGCGGGCTGGTTAAGTTAGCATTAGCCTAGCTAGCTAACATCCGCGACCATGAGTTCACTAAGCTACTCTCCTCCTGCTAAAGAAGAAGAGGATATCACAGTAAAACAAGAAGTAGAGGGTGAGGCCGTTACTGTGAAAGAAGAGGAAGACGCGTTCAGAGTGAAAGAGGAGGAGGATGTTACAGTAAAAGGAGAGGAGGATGCAGTTTTTGGAGTGAAAGATGATGAAGAGGAGATGACTGTTACATAGGAGGAGGAAGAAGAGGAGGAAACTGGATATCTGGGCTCGGTTTCACAAACGCATCTTAAGGCATCCAATGGTTCTAACGGTGAACTTAGCCATAAGATGGTTTTGAGAAACCGTTCCCTGATTAACACTAGTAAGTACTGTCTTTAAAAACAGAGGCACAAACTCTGCAGTTGTTGAACTAATGTTTGGTGTTAAAGCGGAAATCTGCAATTGCTACATCAATATTTGGACTTTAAATTATTTGTTTATAGTCATTGATTCTTGAAGAATATAACACATGCTTCATGAGTTTAGTTCAACTATTGTTCCCCATCAGAACCCCAAATATTTTTTTTTTACTCCAATGTTTAGAAACAATGTAAACCAACACTGTATAGCCTCAACATGGTTAAAACTATAATGTAGATAGTATAATGTTGATGGATGGTCAGTCCTTGCATCCATAGGTCTGTCTATGAATTTGAGACTAGTTACATTTCTCCAACCCCATCATCATCATCATCTTATAACCAAAACAGTGGTGTAATTACAGATTTGTTATTGTTTGAACTGCAGATTGCTGGGTTGTGTGGGTTTTTTAAACAGTAACAAAATGGCTGCCCAGAGACTTGGTTTGGTCAACAGCTGAGGGATGGAAGGAGAAGTGTAACCACTCTCAAATTCATAGAGAAAGCTGTTGTAGAAACCGTAACTCAACACCTAGAGACCTCGTCAAGAAGTTCAGACATCTTGGCATAACAGTTATAAGGTGTTTGCTTGACAGTCGCTGGACCCAGGTTTGAGTTCAGCTCAGGGCTACCCCCCTGAATTCACTACACTACGAATACAAAGACTGGCCATCCATGATGTCATAATGATAGATTAACCAGGTTTCTAGGATATATAGTATATTCTAGAATTCATCCATGATGTCATAATGACAGTTTAACCAGGTTTCTAGGATATATAGTATATTCTAGAATTCATCCATGATGTCATAATGACAGTTTAACCAGGTTTCTAGGATATATAGTATATTCTAGAATTCATCCATGATGTCATAATGATAGATTAACCAGGTTTCTAGGATATATAGTATATTCTAGAATTGCCAGTGAAGATTTCCTGTGGAGGCAAATTATTAGAGCTGTTGATAAGTCATTGTATAATATTCAGTAAAAAAATGTTGTGCCATTACATTAAAGGCAAGACATACCTAGATTCAATTACATTCATGAATTGGTTTGAAACCTTTGTTTTAAACCCTTCTCAAAGTTGGTGCCTTGACGGATTTCTAAAAAAACGGTTTGTCATGAAACACTATTTTTTATAAATGTATTTAAATGTAACCTTTATTTAACTAGGCAAGTCAGTTAAGAACAAATTCTTATTTACAATGACTGCCTACCCCGGATGACGCTGGGCCAATTGTGCGCCGCCCTATGGGACTCCCAATCACGGCCGGTTGTGATAGAGCCTGGATTTGAACCAGGGTGTCTGTAGTGACGCCTAAAGCACTGATATGCAGTGTCCGCTGCGCTACTCGGGAGCCCCAAAATCATGTTCTAGTGCTGTCCCCAACTAAAATACATCTTGGTTAACCAAGAGTCATCTGTTCTTTCTACCAATCACCCCATGTGTTTTTATAAAATCTAAATGTACTGAACTTGTCTGATGCTTTAAGCACGCTGTTTGATTAAATAAATAAGACACACAAATGACTAGAGGGAGCCAGTCATCAACATGACCTGACCAGAGGGAGCCCCCCTTCCCCCTCTGCTGCTGGACTTCGTAAATTCTGCCGTTCTGCTCCTGAAATTTTCAGTAATCGACTACACCAGCAATCAGCAACCTTTTCCAGTTTGAGTGCCAATTTATCTGACCATTTCTACCAATCTGTGTGCCAGTTATGATTTTCAGATGCACATTTTCGTGGAAGAGTTTCATTTAATTTATAATAGTATCTCAAAATTATTGTCTGTGATTAATCTACATTCTATCTAAATCTAAATGAAAATTTTACAAATCTAAAAGTAACTTTTATTGCCATTGCCAACTATGTAAAAAAATAGCCTCCATAAAGCCAACAAATAAAAACATTGCATTCTGCATGTAGAAAATATCCTGATAAAAATAAATATCCTAAAAATCACATTGGCTGCACATTGGCCTGTCTACAACAAACTTGAAACATTGTATCAACTGGGTCAGCAAAACTCAGATAGCAAGCTTGCAACATTGTATTAAATATTCTAGGCCCTCAGTTTCCTACTCCAGTGAGTTCTGGACAGACACAGCTGTAGGCTATTTGTGCAAAGGATAAGAAGTAATCAGGTATTTTATGACATTTCCACTGGATCAGAGCATTACATTTTTCCCTTTTATGCTGAGTGGTTATCAAAAGGTGGAAATATTGCTGCTGGAAATATTTAACGAAAATACTTTGAGGAACTATTGTCATTTGCAATTGATTTTGATTACTTTGTTTACTTGCTGTTTGGGGTGAAGAAAAATTAGCTTTGAGAAGCTCCACAACTCATTAGTGGTGGTGCATTAAGACAATCAGAAATACTATCAGACATCCCCAAATGGGCACATTTATAGGCCTACATTTGCACACAGGCCAGGTAGACTAGTCCTACTTCTATATGCGTAATAAGGTGTGCGTCCTTACTCAACATTGACAGGAGTGTTTCAAACAAAGACAATGAATAAATTGGCAAAACTGACGCAAATTGCGGGGTCAGGTCTGGGTGGTCTGCCAGGGGCCGTTTCATTTAGTGTCCGTTTGGGTCGGCATGGGGAATGATTTTATTTTCCCATAGTATGTTGTACCGAAGTTGACCGACTGAAAGGGAACAGTATTTATAGTCATAACGTTACGCTTGTCATATGATGAACTTCAACTTAAATACGGGATCTTGCTATCCGACAGTTCTTTTGTATTCTGAAATGCACTCGAACTACGTATCATTTAGTGGCTCCTTATGTTACGCTGGGAAAACAGTTTTCGTGGGCACAGAAATACTAAATAATTTCAGAATTTGCTAAATCCAATGTTTTTTAACTGAGAGTCATCTTGTAATCCTAGATGGCGTAGCAGTAAGACGTGTTTGTTGTAAATGTTATGTTCTTTTCGTCTTTTTTGTATACATTGCAAAATATTTCACTCTTTTTCCATTTTTAAATTAAATATACCTTCCGGCAACACACTTCACCCAATGTGATACGGATCTGCTATATTTTAGACCTTATAGCTAGAACCTCCATCAGCAGCTAGCCATCAGAAGCTAATTAGCTACTAGCTATTTAGTCATTGTTAGCCACTGCTTTACCTTTTTAGCTCAGATACCAGCCGCTTTTTGCCTGGATAATACCTGCCAGTCTGCACAGCGCGATATCAACCCTGAGCATATCAGACTGTTTTTCTCCACTACATCACCGTATTCCTGCCGTAAGCTCTGGACCATTACACCAGATAATCGCAGCTAGCTAGCTGCTTCCTCGTGCTCCTAGATCTTAGTGCTGCTTTTGATACCATCGATCACCACATTCTTTTGGAGAGATTGGAAACCCAAATTGGTCTACATGGACAAGTTCTGGCCTTGTTTAGGTCTTATCTGTCGGAAAGACATCAGTTTGTCTCTGTGAATGGTTTGTCCTCTGACAAATCAACTGTACATTTCGGTGTTCCTCAAGGTTCCGTTTTAGGACCACTATTGTTTTCACTATATATTTTACCTCTTGGGGATGTCATTCGAAAACATAATGTTAAATTTCAATGCTATGCAGATGACACACAGCTGTACATTTCAATGAAACATGATGAAGCCCCAAAATTGCCCTCGCTAGAAGCCTGTGTCTCAGACATAAGGAAGTGGATGGCTGCAAACTTTCTACTTTTAAACTTGGACAAAACAGAGATGCTTGTTCTAGGTCCCAAGAAACAAAGAGATCTTCTGGTGAATCTGACAATTAATCTGGATGGTTGTACAGTCGTCTCAAATAAAACTGTGAAGGACCTCGGCGTTACTCTGGACCCTGATCTCTCTTTTGAAGAACATATCAAGACTGTTGAAAGGACAGCCTTTTTCCATCTACGTAACATTGCAAAAATCGGAAACTTTCTGTCCAAAAATGATGCAGAAAAATTAATCCATGCCTTTGTTACTTCTAGGTTGGACTACTGCAATGCTCTATTTTCCGGCTACCCGGATAAAGCACTAAATAAACTTCAGTTGGTGCTAAATACGGCTGCTAGAATCCTGACTAGAACCAAAACATTTTATCATATTACTCCAGTGCTAGCCTCCCTACACTGGCTTCCTGTTAAGGCAAGGGCTGATTTCAAGGTTTTACTGCTAACCTACAAAGCATTACATGGGCCTGCTCCTACCTATCTTTCCGATTTGGTCCTGCCGTACATACCTACACGTACGCTACGGTCACAAGACGCGGGCCTCCTAATTGTTCCTAGAATTTCTAAGCAAACAGCTGGAGGCAGGGCTTTCTCCTATAGAGCTCCATTTTTATGGAATAGTCTGCCTACCCATGTGAGAGACGCAGACTCAGTCTCAACCTTTAAGTCTTTACTGAAGACATCTCTTCAGTAGGTCCTATGATTAAGTGTAGTCTGGCCCAGGGGTGTGAAGGTGAACGGAAAGGCTGGAGCAACGAACCGCCCTTGCTGTCTCTGCCTGGCCGGTTCCCCCTCTTTCCACTGGGATTCTCTGCCTCTACCCCTATTACGGGGGCTGAGTCACTGGCTTACTGGTGTTCTTCCATGCCGTCCCTGGGAGGGGTGCGTCACTTGAGTGGGTTGAGTCACTGACGTGGTCTTCCTGTCTGGGTTGGCGCCCCCCCTTGGGCTGTGCCGTGGCGGAGATCTTTGTGGGCTATACTCGGCCTTGTCCTGGGATGGTGTGTTGGTGGTTGGAGATTTCCCTCCAGTGGTGTGGAGGCTGTGCTTTGGCAAAGTGGGTGGGGTTATATCCTACCTGTTTGGCCCTGTCCGGGGGTATCATCGGATGGGGCCACAGTGTCTCCTGACCCCTCCTGTCTCAGCCTCCAGTATTTATGCTGCAGTAGTTTATGTGTCGGGGGGCTAGGGTCAGTCTGTCACATCTGGAGTATTTCTCTTGTCTTTTCCGGTGTCCTGTGTGAATTTAAATATGCTCTCTCTAATTCTCCCTTTCTCGCTTTCTTTCTTTCTCTCTCTCAGAGGACCTGAGCCCTAGGACCATGCCTCAGGACTACCTGGCTTAATGACTCCTTGCTGTCCCCAGTTCACCTGGCCGTGCTGCTGCTCCAGTTCCAACTTTTCTGCCTGCAGCTATGGAACCCTGACCTGTTCACCGGATGTGCTACCTGTCCCAGACCTGCTGGAACCCTGACCTGTTCACCGGACGTGCTACCTGTCCCAGACCTGCTGTTTTCAACTCTCTAGAGACAGCAGGAGCGGTAGAGATACTCTCAAAGATCAGCTATGAAAAAGCCAACTGACACTTACTCTTGTGTTACTGACTTGTTGCACCCTCGACAACTACTATGATTATTATTGTTTGACCATGCTGGTCATTTATGAACATTTGAACATCTAGGCCATGTGCTGTTATAATCTCCACCCGGCCCAGCCAGAAGACGACTGGCCACCCCTCATAGCCTGGTTCCTCTCTAGGTTTCTTCCTAGGTTTTGGCCTTTCTAGGGAGTTTTTCCTAGCCACCGTGCTTCTACACCTGCATTGCTTGCTGTTTGGGGTTTTAGGCTGGGTTTCTGTACAGCACTTTGAGATATCAGCTGATGTAAGAAGGGCTATATAAATACATTTGATTTGATTTGTTACAGACCCCCCTTAGCTCCCAGCTGTGCCCTGGACACCATATGTGAATTGATTGATTCCCGTCTATCTTCAGAGTTCGTTCTGTTAGATGACCTAAACTGGGATATGCTGAACACCCCGGCCGTCCTACAATCCAAGCTAGATGCCCTCAATCTCACACAAATTATCAAGGAACCCACCAGGTACAACCCTAAATCCGTAAACATGGGCACCCTCATAGATATTATCCTGACCAACTTGCCCTCCAAATACACCTCTGGTCTGCTGTTTTCAATCAGGATCTCAGCGATCACTGCCTCATTGCCTGCATCCGTTATGGGTCCGCGGTCAAACGACCACCCCTCATCACTGTCAAATGCTCCCTAAAACACTTCTGCAAGCAGGCCTTTCTAATCGACCTAGCCCGGGTATCCTGGAAGGATATTGACCTCATCCCGTCAGTAGAGGATGCCTGGTTGTTCTTTAAAAGTAATTTCCTCACCACCTTAAATAAGCATGCCCCTTTCAAAAAATGTGGAACTAAGAACCGATATAGCCCCTGGTTCACTCCAGACCTGACTGCCCTCGACCAGCACAAAAACATCCTGTGGCGTACTGCACTAGCATCGAATAGTCCCCGCGATATGCAACTTTTCAGAGAAGTCAGGAACCAATACACACAGTCAGTTAGGAAAGAAAAGGCTAGCTTTAACAAACAGAAATTTGCATCCTGTAGCTCTAACTCCAAAAAGGTTTGGGACACTGTAAGGTCCATGGAGAATAAGAGCACCTCCTCCCAGCTGCCCACTGCACTGAGGCTAGGAAACACTGTCACCACCGATAACTCCACGATAATCAAGAATTTCAATTAGCATTTCTCTACGGCTGGCCATGCTTTCCTCCTGGCCCAAGCCTCCCCAGCTTCTCCTTCACACAAATCCAGATAGCTGATGTTCTGAAAGAGTTGCAAAACCTGGACCCCCTCTTTCTAAAATTATCCGCCGCCATTGTGGCAACCCCTATCACTAGTCTGTTCAACCTCTCTTTCGTATCGTCCGAGATTCCTAAAGATTGGAACGCTTCTGCGGTCATCCCCCTCTTCAAAGGAGGTGACACTCTAGACCCAAACTGTTACAGACCTATATCCATCCTGCCCTGCCTTTCTAAGTTAACATATCACTGACCATTTTGAATCCCACCGTACCTCCGCTGTGCAATCCAGTTTCCGAGCTGGTCACGGGTGCACCTCAGCCACGCTCAAGGTACTAAACGATATCATAACCGCCATCGATAAAAGACAGTACTGTGCAGCCGTCTTCATCAACCTGGCCAAGGCTTTCGACTCTGTCAATCACCGTATTCTTATCGGCAGACTCAACAGCCTTCGTTTCTCAAATGATTCCCTCGCCTGGTTCACCAACTTCTTCTCAAACAGAGTTCAGTGTTTCAAATCGGAGGGCCTGTTGTCTGGACCTCTGGTGGCAGTCTCTATGGAGGTACCACAGGTGTCAATTCTCACCCCAACTCTTTTCTCTGTTCAACGATGTTGTTCTTGCTGTGTGTGATTCCTTCATCCACCTCTACGCAGACGACACCATTCTGTATACATCTGGCCCTTCTTTGGACACTGTTAACAATCCTCCAAACGCGCTTCAATGCCATACAACACTCCACCCGTGGCCTCTAACTGCTCTTAAACGCTAGTAAAACTAAATGTATGCTCTTCAACCGATCACTACCCGCCCGTCCAGCATCACTACTCTGGACGTTTCTGACTTAGAATATGTGGACAACTATAAATACCTAGGTGTCTGGCTAGACTGTAAACTCTCCTTCCAGGCTAATATTAAGCATTTCCAATCCAAAATTTAATCTAGAATCGGCTTCCTATTTCGCAACAAAGCCTCTTTCACTCACGCTGCCAAACATACCCTCGTAAAACTGACTATCCTACTGATCCTTGACTTCGGCGATTTCATTTTCAAAATAACCTCCAACACTCTACTCAGCAAACTGGATGCAGTCTATCACAGTGCCATCCGTTTTGTCACCAAAGCCCCATATACCACCCACCACTGGAACCTGTATGCTCTCGTCGGCTGGCCCTCGCTACATATTTGTCGCCAAACCCACCGGGTCCAGGTCATCTATAAGTCTTTGCTAGGCCGCCTTCACTGACTGGTCACCATAGAAACACCCACCAATAGCACGCACTCCAGGAGTCACCCCCAAAGCCAACACCTACTTTGGCCGCATTTCCTTCCAGTTCTCTGCTACCAATGACTGGAACGAATTGCAAAAATCACTGAAGTTGGAGACTTATATCTCCCTCACTAACTTTAAGCATCAGCTATCTGAGCAGCTTACCGATCGCTGCAGCTGTACACAGCCCATCTGTAAATAGCCCATCCAACTGCCTACCTCATCCCCATGTTTTTATTTAGTTTTTCTGCTCTTTTGCACCCCAGTATTTCTACTTGCACATCATCATCTGCACATCTAAATGACGTAGAGTGTTAATTTGACTCCAGTGTTAATTTGTTCAATTGTAATTACTTCGCTACTATGGCCTATTTATTGCCTTACCTCCGTTCTCCATTTGCACACACTGTATATAGATTTTTCTATTGTGTTATTGACTGTACATTTGTTTATCCCACGTGTAACTATTGTTTTTGTCCCACTGCTTTGCTTTATCTTGGCCAGGTCGCAGTTGTAAATGAGAACTTGTTCTCGACTGGCCTACCTGGTTAAATAAAGGTGAAATAAAAAATAAAATCTTAACTTTATTGACAACACCCAAATGGATACTGTCATTAACGCGGTTCTTCAATAATTACACATAATTCATAATACTGTAGCAAACATTATATTAAGCGGGACATTCAAACGAGCCTTACAATTATAATCCAAAGTAGTGTGAAATGTACTCATAAGCAACCTGGAAAGTTTTCCCCTATTCACATTCAGAATACATTGTGAAAAACTAAAATCTTTGCTCACCATTTTTGCTCCAGGCAGATATAGTACATTCATAACTATCGGTTTCTGCAATCAAATTGCCCTCGTGCCGCAATTTTAGCAAACACAGAAAGGGGCCTATATTGGAGACCAAAAGTCATCTGGCACACTGCTTAGAGTTTCAACAACTTTAATAACTTATTTCTAGCCTACAATTATCGATGTTACTACTAATGTGAAAACAAGACAAAATATGACTATTCTTGCTCATTTTAAGACAATTGTCAAATAATTATAACGTTCATTACAGACGTCAATTGTTGTACAACATCATGGCATCGCTGTTGGCATCACCTTTTTACAGTGGATTACCGCTGTTGTGGGCCTTTAATCATCTGTCTGACTTTGTTGTTCACACAGGAGAGATACTTAACTATCGTAGATCCTCTGGGGAGCCTCAACAACCTCATGATGCTGACGAGGCAGAGAAGAGTGTCTCCAGATCAGAACACCTCAAGAAACACCTGCAGAGATCCACAGGGAAGAGAACTCACTGCTGCTCTGACTGTGGGAAAAGATTCACCTCATCAGGCATTAAAATTCATCAGAGAACACACACAGGAGAGAAATCTTATAGCTGTGATCAATGTGGGAAGCGTTTTACTACATCTAGCATTCTGACTCTACACAGGAGAGAAATCTTGTTGCTCTGGTCAATGTGGGAAGAGTTTTGGTCGATCTGACTCTACACCAGAGAATACATACAGGAGAGAAACCTTATAGCTGTACTCAATGTGGGAAGAGTTTTACTTTGCTTAACAGTCTGGTGTCACACCAGAGAACACACACAGGAGAGAAGTCTCTTAGCTGTGATCAATGTGGGGAGAGAGACACTGATAAAAGACACTGATAATAAACATCAGAAAATACATGGAGTTGTTTCATGATTTCAATGAAATAATTTCACAATGTAGAATGTTTTAACATTGTCACAATGTTGAACCCTAAACGTTTGCCCCCTGTTCTATTGATTTCAACATGATATGGATATTAGTCCCAGGGGGAAAATCCAGGCTCTGAATTGAGAGGGTACTATTTATGTGATTTAACAAAAAGTTACTAACAAGAAAAGAGTTGTGTTCCAATTACCACGTTGGTGACCCACTTGAATCAAAATGCAACACTTCAATATGTAGCGAGCTGTTTTCTACAAATTGTCTTCTAACCAGTGGTGTACACATTATTCCCAGATTCCGTGTGGTTTTTGAGAGTTTAGTTTTAACAGGACGTGCAAACTCATCTCCTGTCGTACAATTGATGTACAATTAAATTAAACACCACCCCCGGCTCTACCAGGGGCTTGAGGTGGTCTCCCACAGCTCTGCTTATGTCATGTTCTGTGGCCTTGCTGTTCCATTTCTTGACTGCCCCTGCAATAAATAAATCACTCCAAACTGCATTAGGTTCAGATCTACCAGGATGGGACTTTGACATAGTCTGGATGCAGTCAGGCCACCGAATATGCATTAGCAATGTAAAGAGATCAGGTGAATGAGTGGGGAAAAGTACTTTCTACACAAATGACCTTCATAATATCAAAGAACAAATGTGTGTGCCTGAGAGGAAATTAACTTTCATACAGCCCAAAGGGATGAGAAATTACAGCAATATCAGTGGACAATTTGCACTAATGTAAATAAACATAGATGATGGAACATATTCCCTTTTGCTGACGTGATGAACCGCTAAGGGGACATAAATATTTACCATCTAAACCATGCGTGACCTCTCACCTCTCTGGCTGTAGAAGTGTTCTTCCTAACCAGTCCCTCAACAGCTCTCTGACTGAGCTCCACCCTCACTGGGTCTTCAGAGGAGATTAAGGCTGAGGAGCAGTGGCGATTTCAGCATGTAAATCTTGGTGGGCAAACACAGCACTAAACAATACATTAATTGCACTATAACGGTGACAAACGGTGCCCACAGACTGTTAAGGCCTACATAAAGCTGTCCCAACAGCAGTCCCAACATCTTACCACTACAACACCTGTCTATCAGTGGATCCTTGTCTGGCAGTTCATTCAGCTTCATTTACTGACTTTAAAAGAACATAGCTAATATGGCTGACTTGCTTAAACAAATGTGGTTTCTACTGACAATTGAGATGTACAAACTATGGCATAAGGGGACGACAAGCGGATATGAGGCGATCCGTAATTTTGATTAAGATATTAATGAGCGAGCTAGGACCGACGTAGTCAATATAACTATTTTTTTAGCACTTTTGAAATGTACAGTGACAGAATTCAGAACATGGGCCGTTCTAACAATGTCCTCCCTGTACACCAAGTCAGAACCGTAGGATAAATAAAGGGGGCAAATAAGCAGACAATTAAAGTTTACAATATTCAACGATTACATTTCTCTAAAACAGGTTATAGGCTACATGTGCACCACCAAGTCAGAACAGTAGGAGAAATTAAGAGGGGAAAATAGACAAATTATTAGGGTGAGGCACATGGGCTACTAACATCTTACTACATGTTACGCACGCCTCTAGAAAGAGGGAACGCAACACCCTGCTACAACTCAACTCTCCTTGTTGTGAATAAGGTAGGGAAGTGTAGGTGTGAACAAGTATGACGAATAGGCAGAGAATACCGTTAACAGGGAATTTATTCCTTCACGTGGTAAGGTTTGGGAAAAAGGGGCTGGACGGAACCAAAGCAAAGAAAGTAAATATCAAAGCCCCCTCTCCTACCTTACCTGACTACCCACTACTTACCTATCTAGCACCACCTGGTGCACTAACCAAAATACAGGGGATGGTCCGCCCAGGTCTTTCCTAGTGTGCATAGACAGCAAACTACTACGGGTATATGTATGCCCGCGGGCCTCTTGCCTAAACACTCCCTAGGTGCCTTCCCCTTCCCCCCTGGGAACAAATGAAACAGAATTACACAAATGTAAGTCAATAATCAAAACACTGCATCCTATTGACACACACAACCAATCAGCTCCCTCAGCAACAACGGACACAGTACATACCAAAATTCTTGGAAACAACCAACATGCTATAACCCTCAGCCATTAGCCTTGTCTCTCAGCAATCATCTCCCTTCTGAGCAACAGAACTGGGGCTTATATAGCTTCAGAAGAAGTTAGTAATTGGAGACAGCTGCGTCCTGATGAGGGGGCGGGGTCAGCTCTCCAAACAATCAATGTTGATTGCCCAATCAGCTGCTCGTTGAGAACTTCAGGAATCCATCTCCTGAAATACATACATGATAATACACAAACCACAACAGAAACTGGGGAACGTAACACTACACAACATACACTTAGTATTACTTTCTTAGCTACAGTATACATATCTCTGGCATATTACATAATTTATGCAGCAGCATAGAATATATTATATGCAAGATATTTTTGGACTCACTGTGTTGTTCTGTGCTCACTTGAACAGGAAGGTGTCCTTCGTGGGCAAATTTTGTCATCAAAGTCTGTCATTCTCTGGATTTATGGTGATTTCAAGACAACTGGGAACTCGGGGGAAAAACAAGGTTGAATCCTGATGATGTCAGTGATCTTCAGGTCGTAGCTCTAGAAAGAGTCCCGAGTTCCGGATTTACAATTCCCAGTTGGATGACCGTTCAAAACTTATTTTCCCAGTCAGAGCTTGTTTTTTCCTGAGTTCCCAGTTGTCTTGAACTCACGTTTTCATAGTTCCTGAGTTAACAGTTGTTTTGAGCGTGGCACAAACAATGCTTCATTGACAATTCATTAAAATTGGGTTTGATTCACACCCTGCCAGTGTGCCAGGTGGAAATTGGGTTTAATTCAGACCCTGCCAGTGTACCAGGTGGACATTGGGTTTGATTCAGACCCTGTCAGTGTACCAGGTGGACATTGGGTTTGATTCAGACCCTGTCAGAGTACCAGGTGGACATTGGGTTTGATTCAGACCCTGTCAGTGTACCAGGTGGACATTGGGTTTGATTCAGACCCTGTCAGTGTACCAGGTGGACATTGGGTTTGATTCAGACCCTGTCAGTGTACCAGGTGGACATTGGGTTTGATTCAGACCCTGTCAGTGTACCAGGTGGACATTGGGTTTGATTCAGACTCTGCCAGTGTACCAGGTGGACATTGGGTTTGATTCAGACCCTGTCAGTGTACCAGGTGGACATTGGGTTTGATTCAGACCCTGTCAGTGTACCAGGTGGACATTGGGTTTGATTCAGACTCTGCCAGCATGGCCAGAAATATATTCCAAGGTCAGTAACTTATAACCACAGAACCACCCCAGACCGTTCATGCATGACTAAAAACACCTAAGTATTAGATTTACTGCCATGGTCTAGTATGTCACCGCCTCAGACATCATTCACAATGCTGGCTGAGGTACGAGTAAAACATGACATATTATTTCATAACCATTCACAATGCTGGCTGAGGTACGAGTAAAACATGACATATTATTTCCTAACCATTCACAATGCTGGCTGAGGTACGAGTAAAACATGACATATTATTTCCTAACCATTCACAATGCTGGCTGAGGTACGAGTAAAACATGACATATTATTCCCTAACCGAGAATAATTACAAGGATCATATTTCACAATCATTCCCACTGCTGATATTCACAGAGAATAATTACAAGGATCATATTTCTCAGCTGCATTGACCTGCAGACATCAGACACCACCTTTCCGTTATGCACATGTGACTGAAATGTAACCAATCACACAAATTACTGAGACAGCTTTGATGGCCCAATAAAAAAAACAGCAAGTTTCTACCAGCTAATGGGATAATTCCAGTGCAGTACATGTGTAAAGGGTGTAGACTCTACAAGGGTGTAGAGGGATAATTCCAGTGCAGTACATGTGTAGAGGGATAATTTCAGTGCAGTACATGTGTAGAGGGATACTGGAAATCAACCAATCCTCCATTGCTAATGCAATAGAAAGGTCAAATGCTTTATTATCTAAAATTGTAAAGTTCTGGGCGAGAGAGAGAAATAAAATGGTGCAGTTTGAGGCCATGTGGGAGGATGCAGGAGCTGGAGATGGAGGTGTGTTCTAGTGGGTCTGGACAGGTGTGATGTAGTTAATGGAGATGGAGGTGTGTTCTAGTGGGCAGGTGTGATGTAGTTAATGGAGATGGAGGTGTGTTCTAGTGGGTCTGGACAGGTGTGATGTAGTTAATGGAGATGGAGGTGTGTTCTAGTGGGTCTGGATAGGTGTGATGTAGTTAATGGAGATGGAGGTGTGTTCTAGTGGGTCTGGACAGGTGTGATGTAGTTAATTGAGATGGAGGTGTGTTCTATTGGGTCTGGACAGGTGTGATGTAGTTAATGGAGATGGAGGTGTGTTCTAGTAGGTCTGGACAGGTGTGATGTAGTTAATGGAGATGGAGGTGTGTTCTAGTGGGTCTGGGCAGGTGTGATGTAGTTAATGGAGATGGAGGTGTGTTCTAGCGGCATAGGCAAGATGCAGTAGATGGTATAGAGTACAGTATATACATATGAGATGAGTAATGTAGGGTAAGTAAACATTATATAATATAAAGTGGCTAGTGATAAATAGATTACATACATTTTTCCATTATTAAAGTGGCTGGAGTTGAGTCAGTATGTTGGCAGCAGCCACTCAATGTTAGTGATGGCTGTTTAACAGTCTGATGTCCTTGAGATAGAAGCTGTTTTTCAGTCTCTCGGTCCCAGCTTTGATGCACCTGTACTGACATCGCCTTCTGGATGATAGCGGGGTGAACAGGCAGTGGCTCGGGTGGTTGTTGTCCTTGATGATCTTTTTGGCCTTCCTGTGACATTGGGTGGTGTAGGTGTCCTGGAGAGCAGGTAGTTTGCACCCGGTGATGCGTTGTGCAGACCTCACTACCCTCTGGAGAGCCTTCCGGTTATGGGCGGAGCAGCTGCCGTACCAGGCGGTGATACAGCCCGACAGGATGCTCTCGATTGTGCATCTTGTAAAAGTTTGTGAGTGTTTTTGGTAACAAGCCGAATTTCTTCAGCCTCCTAAGGTTGAAGAGGCGCTGCTGCACCTTCTTCACCACGCTGTCTGTGTGGGTGGACCATTTCAGTTTGAGCTGATCTGGGGATCTGGGGAAGGGTACCAAAAAATGTCTTCGGCATTGAAGGTCCCCAAGAACACAGAGGCCTCCATCATTCTTAAATGGAAGAAGTTTGGAACCACCAAGACTCTTCCTAGAGCTGGACACCCAGCCAAACTGAGAAATAGGGGGAGAAGGGCCTTGGTCAGGGAGGTGAACAAGAACCCGATGTTCACTCTGACAGAGCTCCAGAGTTCCTCTGTGGAGATGGGAGAACCTTCCAGAAGGACATTTTCGAATCCAAGAGTAAAGAGAGACAAATATATTGATACAAGTATTTGTATTTATTATGGATCCCCATTAGTTCCTGCCAAGGCAACAGCTACTCTTCCTGGGGTTTATTATGGATCCCCATTAGTTCCTGCTGAGTAAGGTAGCGTGCCAGCCGACTTGAACCGCCCCTTTCAAGCAAAAGGTATAAATGATGGGTTATGAATTAACAGGTATATGTGATGGGATATGGATTAACAGGTATAAATGATGGGTTATGAATTAACACATCCCCTGCGAGCCCAGGCATTTCAATACATTCAAGACTTCTTACGGTCCATGTGCAATGGATATGGTTCTCTCTCTCTCTCTCCATCTCTTCTTTAACAAGCAGCCATGTTGTCATTCCGCTAGTGACCCGTTTTCAGCATTTTAAGTCTCCAGTCAACAGTGCACTGGAATTATCCCTCAACACCCTTTACACATGTACTGTACTGGAATTATCCCTCAACACCCTTTACACATGTACTGTACTGGAATTATCCCTCAACACCCTTTACACATGTACTGTACTGGAATTATCCCTCTACACCCTTTACACATGTACTGTACTGGAATGATCCCTTTACACATGTACTGTACTGGAATTATTCCTCAACACCCTTTACACATGTACTGTACTGGAATTATCCCTCAACACCCTTTACACATGTACTGGAATTATCCCTCAACACCCTTTACACATGTACTGTACTGGAATTATCCCTCTACACCCTTTACACATGTACTGTACTGGAATGATCCCTTTACACATGTACTGTACTGGAATTATCCCTCAACACCCTTTACACATGTACTATACTGGAATTATCCCTCAACACCCTCTACACATGTACTGTACTGGAATTATCCCTTTACACATGTACTGTACTGGAATTATCCCTCAACACCCTTTACACATGTACTGTACTGGAATTATCCCTCAACACCCTCTACACATGTACTGCACTGGAATTATCCCTCAACACCCTTTACACATGTACTGCACTGGAATTATCCCTCTACACATGTACTGTACTGGAACGATCCCTCTACACATGTAATGCCCTGGAACGATCCCTCTACACATGTACTGTACTGGAATTATCCCTCTGCACATGTACTGTACTGGAATTATCCCTCTACACATGCACTGTACTGGAATTATCCCTCTGCACATGTACTGTACTGGAACGATCCCTCTACACATGTACTGTACTGGAATTATCCCTCTACACATGTACTGTACTGGAATTATCACATTGGCTGGCAGAAACTTACTGTTTTTTTATTGGGCCATCAAAGCTGTCTCAGTGAGAGACTAGTTGATTATGGACTAACAGTCTAACAGTTTGAAGGACACAACTCATGTTATTCTGGTTAAACAGTGAGAGACTAGTTGATTAAGGAGTGGGGATTCTTTTACAATTATGAAAAAAATATTTCATGTTTTATTCGTACAGCAGCCAACATTTTGAATGGTTAGGAAATAATATGTCATGTTTTACTCGTACCTTAGCCAGCATTGTGAATGGTTCGGTAATAATATGTCATGTTTTATTCGTACAGCAGCCAACATTTTGAATGGTTAGGAAATAATATGTCATGTTTTACTCGTACCTTAGCCAGCATTGTGAATGGTTCGGTAATAATATATCATGTTTTACTCGTACCTCAGCCAGAATTGTGAATGGTTCGGTAATAATATGTCATGTTTTACTCGTACCTCAGCCAGCATTGTGAATGGTTCGGTAATAATATGTCATGTTTTACTCGTACCTCAGCCAGCATTGTGAATGGTGTCTGATGCAGTGACATACTAGACCATGGCAGTAAATCTAATACTTAGGTGTTTTTAGTCAGGCATGAAAGGTCTGTGTTGGTTCCGTGGTTATAAGTTACATCTGTGGCCATGCTGGCAGGGTCTGAATCAAACCCAATGTCCAGTGGGATTGATCTGTTTGATCCATTTGTTTGTTTCAGTTTACAGTTGTTGAATCCTTTGACATATTGTTGATTTCAACATTTTTCATTTTCAACTATTTTTTTATTTATTTATTCCACCTTTATTTAAGCAGGTAGGCTAGTTGAGAACAAGTTCTCATTTACAACTGCGACCTGGCCAAGATAAAGCAAAGCAGTTTGACACATACAACAACACAGAGTTACACATGGAGTAAAACAAACATACAGTCAATAATATAGTAGAAAAATAAGTCTATATACAAAGTGAGCAAATGAGGTGAGATAAGGGAGGTAAAGGCAAAAAAGGCCATGGTGGCGAAGTAAATACAATATAGCAAGTAAAACACTGGAATAGTAGATTTGCAGTGGAAGAAGGTGCAAAGTAGAAATAATAGGGTGCAAACGAGCAAAATAAATAAATAAATACAGTAGGGAAAAGGTAGTTGTTTGGGCTAAATTATAGATGGGCTATGTACAGGTGCAGTAATCTGTGAGCTGCTCTGACAGCTGGTGCTTAAAGCTAGTGAGGGAGATAAGTGTTTCCAGTTTTAGAGATTTTTGTAGTTCGTTCCAGTCATTGGCAGCAGAGAACTGGAAGGAGAGGCGGCCGAAGGAGGAATTGGCTTTGGGGGTGACCAGAGAGATATACCTGCTGGAGCGCGTGCTACAGGTGGGTGCTGCTATGGTGACCAGCGAGCTGAGATAAGGGGGAACTTTACCTAGCAGGGTCTTGTAGATGACCTGGAGCCAGTGGGTTTGGCGACGAGTATGAAGCGAGGGCCAGCCAACGAGAGCGTACAGGTCACAGTGGTGGGTAGTATATGGGGCTTTGGTGACAAAACGGATGGCACTGTGATAGACTGCATCCAATTTATTGAGTAGGGTATTGGAGGCTATTTTGTAAATGACGTCGCCGAAGTCGAGGATCGGTAGGATGGTCAGTTTTACGAGGGTATGTTTGGCAGCATGAGTGAAAGATGCTTTGTTGCAAAATAGGAAGCCAATTCTAGATTTAACTTTGGATTGGAGATGTATGATGTGAGTCTGGATGGAGAGTTTACAGTCTAACCAGACACCTAGGTATTTGTAGTTGTCCACATATTCTAAGTCAGAACCGTCCAGAGTAGTGATGCTGGATGGGCGGGCAGGTGCAGGCAGCGATCGGTTGAAGAGCATGCATTTAGTTTTACTTGTATTTAGGAGCAATTGGAGTTGCACTGGGTTGGTTGAAAAGTGATACTAAACTTATAGACCATGCACTATATTGACATAGTGGAAGATTTCTTAATTTTTTTTATATATAAAAGTTTTTATTACGTACAATGCCATTCATACAAAACCATCAATATTCCAAACAAACTCAAATATAGGCATTTTTAAATTCAAAACGAAACAAAAACCCAATAACAAAAAACTCAGGGGAGCATCTTCCCTCCCCTTCATGCCTACAAACTACATCTCTAAAGCCCTACCTTCCCCTATCTCCCAGTCACTATTCTATTCCCTTAAATCATCTAAATTAACCCTAGCCCTAAACCTCCCTTCCACCTCTGCCGGGCAGCATGCTGCCCCCACTTCCTCTCCTCCCTCTTCAACCTCCCCCTCAAATTTCCTTCCACCCTCCTCACTTTCCCCTCCATCCCCCAATCTCTCCCTGTCTTTACCATGTCCTGCCTGGCTTCCCACAGCCCCCGTTTAAAGAGGCTTATGAGAAGCCAGAGCAGAAACCTGTCCTTGACCGTCCCCCTCGCTCTCCCTACACCTCTCTCTACCCTAGCCCAAGTTAAAACAAAATTCCCTTTCACCTTACCTAACAACAGCCGTGCCCATACTACTCCGGCAAAGGCACAGTCCCAAAAGGTGCACTGTCTCCTCCACACCACAAGATGGTCTTGGACAGGTGGGGGATCGCGCCAAGCTATGCCGGTACATGATGGAACGTACCGGTAAGCACTTGTGGAGGCTCAACCAATTCAGGTCCTTGAGCTTGTTGTCCATACCTTACCTTAACTAAATCCCACCACTCTAACACCCCCTCACACATGGACCGGAGGCCTTCAATCCCCCGAAACAAACCAGTAAAGGCTTCAATGAAAGCTCATCCAGCACATCCCGATCTAATTTCCAGTACCCCCTACCGAAGAGGCTGACTGGTGACCTCACCTGCAGGAGCAGCCCGTCGGGATCCGAAATGAACACAGGCAACAGCTGCCTAGACAACTGACCCAAGGACCTGGACAGAAAAATATAGTCAGGCCTCCGTTCGAGTTGCACCAAGTGGAACCAGCCATTGTAGGAGTAGTGTGCAGGCCTCCATCAATCCCCCGGGAGTTGCACCAAGTGGAACCAGCCATTGTAGGAGTAGTGTGCAGACCTCCATCAACCCCCCGGGAGTTGCACCAAGTGGAACCAGCCATTGTAGGAGTAGTGTGCAGACCTCCATCAACCAGACCATGGAAGCCATTAGCCCGGTGATGGCGCCTGCACTGCTATCCCCCCCTACCCCTAAATCTATATTAAAATCCCCCCTACCCCTAAATCTATATTAAAATCCCCCCTACCCCTAAATCTATATTAAAATCCCCCCTACCCCTAAATCTATATTAAAATCCCCCCCACCCCTAAATCTATATTAAAATCCCCCCCACCCCTAAATCTATATTAAAATCCCCCTCTAATCCCTAAATCTATATTAAAATCCCCCCCTACCCCTAAATCTATATTAAAATCCCCCCCCCTACCCCTAAATCTATATTAAAATCCCCCCCCCACCCCTAAATCTATATTAAAATCCCCCCCTACCCCTAAATCTATATTAAAATCCCCCCCTACCCCTAAATCTATATTAAAATCCCCCCAACCCTAAATCTATATTAAAATCCCCCCCACCCCTAAATCTATATTAAAATCCCCCCCCTACATCTATATTAAAATCCCCCCCACCCCTAAATCTATATTAAAATCCCCCCTACCCCTAAATCTATATTAAAATCCCCCCTATCACCACTTGCCTATTTGTGGCGCACAGGGGCCCAAGACAGTTCACCATCTCCTTCCTGTCTGCCGCCACCTGTGGCCCGTACACCCCCACTAATCTATATCTGCAATCCCTTAAGGTGACATCCACCCCCAAAACTCTCCCCTGCAATACCACAAATGAACCCTCAACCTTTACCTCCCAGTGCCCACACAATATCCCTACCCCCGATGAGTGCAACCCCCCTATACCCCAAACTGACTCACCTTGTCCCACTCCCTCCTAAATCTATTAACATCCCCTCCATCCCTCCCCCCTATACCCCAAACTGACTCCCCTTGTCCCACTCCCTCCTAAATCTATTAACATCCCCTCCATCCCTCCCCCCTATACCCCAAACTGACTCCCCTTGCCCCACTCCCTCCTAAATCTATTAACATCCTCTCCATCCCTCCCCCCTATACCCCAAACCGACTCCCCATGTCCCACTCCCTCCTAAATCTATTAACATCCCCTCCATCCCTCCCCCCTATACCCCAAACCGACTCCCCATGTCCCACTCCCTCCTAAATCTATTAACATCCCCTCCATCCCTCAGGTGAATCTCCTTTAAAAAACAAAAGTCAAAACCCACACCCTCTATATAACTAAAAACCTTCCTCCTCTTAACAAAATCCCTTAAATGCTTCCATTTAAACTAACAAAAGTTATAGTAGACTCCATGAAAACAATTATAAAATCAAAAACAACAATCACCCAACTGCTAACCCCCCCAGGAGTCTCACCCGATGCTCCCCTGCTCCATCTCCACCGGCAGGGACGCCGTCTCTCCTCCCGACGTCCCCCCGTCTTCCTCCATCTCACCAACCCAGGATGCAGGAAGGGTGTTTGGCACCTGAGTGCTCTGCATCCTGGGAAGACCACCAAACTCCTCCACTTCCCCAGCCCTGTATCTGGTTGGGTAGAGAGTAGGGGAGCCCGTGTCCCCAAACAGGAACTGCGACCCCCCCCTCAGTTGACCAGCCCTGAGCCATGCTTGGTGTATCAAGCTCCACCAGGAGTTGAGGGGCTGGGGAAGCCAGCGAGGACACAGAAGTTTCTCCCGCCCCCATCACTCGCTTGGCCACCCCCTCCCCCCCATACCCCCTTCCCTCTCGCTGTCCGTCGAGAGCCCCTTCCTCTTCCCTCTCTTCTTTGGCGATAACAGGGAGACACCACCCCCCCTCCCCACAAGCTCCTCCACCATTCCCCCCATCTCTTCCACGAGGGCGCTCGACATTCTGCTGTCCCCCCACTCCCTCTCCCCCCCTCTCCCCTCCTCCACTGGTCTTGCCACCGACTCCTTCTCCACCACCTCTCCCTCCATTGCTGCCCTCTCTGGCTCCTCCACTCCCTTGCTTCCTTCCACCTCTTTTCCCTCCTCTCCTCCCGGTTCTGCTGCTCCCGTGCCTTCTCTGTCCCCCTTTCCTCCTGCTGCCGCTCTTTGCTCCTCCTCCTTCCGTGAGGCCGTCCCCTCTGGGCCTGTGTTCGGTTCTTGGTCTGGGCCTCCTCCCCTTCTTCCCCCATCCCCATCCCCCGCTCCTCCCCCAGCCGCAGACACGTATGATCTCTGACGAGCTGGGAATTCCTGCCCCAGGTGTGCTGACGAGCCACACCCGTGGCACGCCTTGAGCTCGTCACAGTCCTTCGCCTTGTGCTCCCCAGATCCACAATATCTGCACTTTCTTGTGCTGCACGAGGCTAGGATGTGGCCGTTGGCCATACAACGCCTGCAAAACGGGGGCTGACATGCATAAAACAATGTCCCCCTGTCAGCCCCCAGGGAGAACAGAGCTGGAGGATGAAGGTAGCCGCCCAGTCCCTTTGGGTCCTCCCTGAGGAGGGCCTGGAAGTCTCTCCTCCCGTTCCAAAAACCCAGGGAGTCCTTGAGGTGCCTTGCTGAGGAGATGTCATCCATGTATCTCCCCAGAAAGGCCCTCACCTCCTCGTCCTTGACGTACGGGTTATAAATGTTCACAGTTACAATCCTGAAATTGTTTTTGCTGTTTTTTGCCAAGCTGGTTACCTCGTAGTGACACATCGGCCTCGCACCTCCCACTTCTCTAACCTTTTTCAGGATCTCGTCGTGTTTTTCTTCTGTGTGTAAAGCCACATCATAAGTTCCCTCCAACGGGTGACCTTGGAGGCAAAACACATCCTTCCCTGTCAGTTTAAGGATCCACATCAAGATAGTCCTTCCAAAAGTTTCACGTCCGAATGGCTCCATCTCCTTGTCCTTCCACGCAAAGCGAACCGTATTCGCCAGTCCGATCCCAGGGACCGACCTACTTGAAGAATTTTGCGCCATCTCCACTCCCGCTCTCTTCCAAAAAAGGAAAAACTGAAAAGAAAAGCAAAAACGGCTGAGAATCGTTACCCCCCCCCAAAAACTTTTTTACCGCCCTCCAGCCTTTGACTTTCAGCTAAGAGGTTACGGTACCTCAGTACCCAACTTGAACTTAGCCACACAGGAAAAGCCTTATAGCTGTGATCAATGTGACAAGAGATACTCTCATTCATGTGGTCTGATTAAACATCAGAAAATATATGCAGGAGATCCACAGAGTGTAGAATGATCTCCAACACAAGACCTGGGTAGTAGAACACAGAGTGTTGAATGATCTCCAACACCAGACCTGGGTAGTAGAACACAGAGTGTAGAATGATCTCCAACACCAGACCTGGGTAGTAGAACACAGAGTGTGGAATGATCTCCAACACCAGACCTCTATACATCAAATCACATTGTATTTGTCACATACACTTGTTTAGCAGATATTATTGCGGGTGTAGCGAAATGCTTGTGTTTCTAGCTCCAACAGTCCAGTAATATCTAACAAGTAATATCTAACAATACACACAATCTAAAGGAATGGAATTAAGAATATATAAATATTTGGATGAGTGATTTCAGAGCGGCATAGACTAAGATACATTAGGATAGAATACAGTATGTACATATGAGATGAGTAATACATAGACTAAGATACAGTAGAATAGGATAGAATACAGTATATACATATGAGATGAGTAATACATAGACTAAGATACAGTAGAATAGGATAGAATACAGTATATACATATGAGATGAGTAATACATAGACTAAGATACAGTAGAATAGGATAGAATACAGTATATACATATGAGATGAGTAATACATAGACTAAGATACAGTGGAATAGGATAGAATACAGTATATACATATGAGATGAGTAATACATAGACTAAGATACAGTAGAATAGGATAGAATACAGTATATACCAGAGGTGGGACCAAGTCATTGTTTTACAAGTCACAAGTAAGTCTCAAGTCTCAGCACTCAAGTCAAGACAAGCTATGGGGCGCAATCGGGCGATGTAGGCTTGTACACAATCGCCCAACCTTAACACACACACACCCTCTGTGTGTGTGGTTACAGTAGGCTAACACATGTCAATGGTTTTAGGAACAGCAGTAACATCAGGCAGGATTTATACCAACAGCCTAGCCAGTTGTAGCTCAATCTTGGGTGCAATGTTCACGTTCCCGCACTGACTGACTGTGTGGAGGCTCATTGATTTAATGTTACGTTAGCCTTCATGCTATACTAGCAAAAAAGAATTATATAGCTGTCGGCTATATTAGCCACGACTTACCGTTCTTTGTGCAGCTTCAAATGTCGAACAATTTTTTGCGCCTCCGTCTGTAATTTTCTTCCCGGATGTTTTGCAAGTTGCAATCCGTTTTTTGTTGATACAGCGTAGTCTTTATATCCGAAAATAATAATTACATCACGCGTTCCAATGGTAAAACGTCTGATTTAATTACATCACGCGTTCCAATGGTAAAACGTTTGATTTAATTACATCAAGCGTTCCAATGGTAAAACGTTTGATTTAATTACATCAAGTGTTCCAATGGTAAAACGTCTGATTTAATTACATCAAGCGTTCCAATGGTAAAATGTTACAGTTCATTGTGACACGGTCACTTTGCCTGCTGTTTATTGCCACGTTGGGATGCAACCTTTTTTTAATATCCTTTTTTTTATATAAATATAATTTTACCCCCGTTTTTTCTCCTCAATTTCAATCTTGTCTCATCTTTGCAACTCCCCAACAGGCTGGGGAGGCGAAGGTCAAGTCCTACGTCCTCAGACACACATTATAGCAAATACATTTTGGGTCTAAGTTAAAGGAGCTACAATTAGAATTTAATTTTAAAAAATTAAGAAAATCTCGGTAATATCTACATTAATAGTGGAATGATCGTGTTTCACAATATTCCTTCACAAAGAAATATATATTTTGGGGTCAATACAAGAGGTTCAGCCAGGACTCATATACCAAAGACTGATCCTAAAGTAATCTACCAAGGCCCTACAAGAAGTTCAGTCAGGACTCATATACCAATGACTGATCCTAAAGTAATCTACCCAAGGCCCTACAAGAGGTTCAGTCAGGACTCATATACCAAAGACTGATCCTAAAGTAACCTACCCAAGGCCCTACAAGAGGTTCAGTCAGGACTCATATACCAAAGACTGTTCCTAAAGTAATCTACCCAAGACCCTACAAGAGGTTCAGTCAGGACTCATATACCAAAGACTGATCCTAAAGTAATCTACCAAGGCCCTACAAGAGGTTCAGCCAGGACTCATATACCAAAGACTGATCCTAAAGTAATCTACCCAAGGCCCTACAAGAGGTTCAGTCAGGACTCATATACCAAAGACTGTTCCTAAAGTAATCTACCCAAGGCCCTACAAGAGGTTCAGTCAGGACTCATATACCAAAGACTGATCCTAAAGTAATCTACCCAAGGCCCTACAAGAGGTTCAGTCAGGACTCATATACCAAAGACTGTTCCTAAAGTAATCTACCCAAGGCCCTACAAGAGGTTCAGTCAGGACTCATATACCAAAGACTGTTCCTAAAGTAATCTACCCAAGGCCCTACAAGAGGTTCAGCCAGGACTCATTTGTGGATGAGGTTCAGAATGTGCGATGGCTGGAAGTGTGTAGTGAGGATGATCCTGAAAGGGCACTGAGTGTGTTTATGAAATGATTTATGAGTTTTGTTGATAAGCAAGGCCCCAAAAAGAAAACGGACTGAGGTCAAACGATGCCTCAGGGATTGATGAGCTGAGAAATGGAACGGTTCAACTTAATGAAACCAAAAAATGTAGAGGACAGATCTGTCTGATGAGCAAAGTTATTGTAGATGAATGCATCTAGTGACCAAGCTAGACCAGTTATTGTAGATTAATACATCTAGTGACCAAACTAGACCAGTTATTGTAGATTAATACATCTAGTGACCAAGCTAGACCAGTTATTGTAAATGAATACATCTAGTGACCAAGCTAGACCAGTTATTGTAAATGAATACATCTAGTGACCAAGCTAGACCAGTTATTGTAAATGAATACATCTAGTGACCAAGCTAGACCAGTTATTGTAAATGAATACATCTAGTGACCAAGCTAGACCAGTTATTGTAGATTAATACATCTAGTGACCAAGCTAGACCAGTTATTGTAGATGAATACATCTAGTGACCAAGCTAGACCAGTTATTGTAAATGAATACATCTAGTGACCAAGCTAGACCAGTTATTGTAAATGAATACATCTAGTGACCAAGCTAGACCAGTTATTGTAGATGAATACATCTAGTGACCAAGCTAGACCAGTTATTATAAATGAATACATCTGGTGACTAAGGTAAAAAGAAAGGATATTATCATCACTAAATCAAGGCTGATGGAAAACATCTATGGACAACTTTGATTCAACACAAGTGGCAGACATGTTTGAATTCCTATCCATTATAACATTCATTACCAAAACCACCTGACATTGCAAATTGCTTTAATTACTATTTGACGGGTCAGGTGGACACATTGAGAAATGAGTCCAACTGACGGCTCCCTGAATTGGACCACAGAGTGAAGGAAAAGCAGCCAACAAGTGCTCAGCATATGTGGAAACTCCTTCAAGACTGTTGGAAAAGCATTCCAGGTGAAGCTGGTTAAGAGAATGCCAAGAGTGTGCAAAGCTATCATTAAGGCAAAGCGTGGCTATTTGAAGAATCTCAAATATAAAATATATTTTGAATTGTTTAACACTTTTTTTTGGTTACTACATGATGTGTTATTTCATAGTTTTGATGTCTTCACTATTATTCTACTATGTAGAAAATAGTAAAAATAAAGAAAAACCCTTGAATGAGTAGGTGTTGTAAGACTTTTGACCAGTAGTGTATATTATGTTATATAATAAATATGTAATAACATTAAAACATGACTGTTTGTCCTTATAGGGAACCAGATTGTGACTACAACTCAGTTACTAAGTCTTTAACAACACTGTGTTGTTACACTGGTGAGTAAAAACTCATGCTTCCGACACTTTAACTTTTTGTCTGAAAATTAAAATAAACATTTTAATCAACTGCGTTACCCACTCCGGTCAGCAGATGGCGGTGTGGGAATGTAAGGTAATGCTGTTGGTGTGACGTATAATGTAGTGGACGGAACGCTTCTTTCAACAGCAGCAACAGTTATTCAGCCACCTCGGTAGCTTGCTAGACAAAATAGCCGAACCAGTAAAGCTTTAGTGTATATTAGCCACTTTGTTTTAAAACCACTTCTGTCGTCTAGTTAGTTATCCGATTTAATTTCATATTTACTGTGTTGTTATTAGTCAGCTAGCGGGCTGGTTAAGTTAGCATTAGCCTAGCTAGCTAACTGTTAGCTAACATTCCCGACCATGAGTTCACTAAGCTACTCTCCTGCTAAAGAAGAGGTCTGCTGGACGGAGAAAGAAGCTCTCGTCAAAGCGGAGGAGGAAGTGGAGGATGTTTCAATACAAAAACAAGTAGAGGGTGAGGCTGTTACTGTGAAAGAAGAGAAAGACGTTACAGTGAAAGAAGAGGAAGATGCGTTCAGAGTGAAAGAAGAGGAGGATGTTACAGTAAAAGGAGAGGTGAAGCATTTTTTGGATTGGAAGAGGGGGAGATGACTGTTACATCCAAAAAGGAGGTGGAAGAAGAGGAGGAAACTGGATATCTGGTCCCGGTTTCCCAAATGCATCTTAAGGCATCCAATGGTTCTAACGGTGAACTTAGGCATAAGATGGTTTTGAGAAACCGTTCCCTGATTAACACTAGTAAGTACTGCCTTAAAAACAGAGGCACAAACTCTGCAGTTGTTGAACTGATGTGTGGTGTTAAAGGGGAAATATGAAATAGCTACATCCATATTTAGACTTTTTAAATGATTTATTTATAGCCATTGATTCTTGAAGAATATAACGCATGCCTCATGAGCTTAGTTCAACTGTAATACCCCAGGCCTCCCAGGTGGCGCAGTGGTCTAAGGCATCGCATTGCTGGCTGTGCCACCAGAGATTCTGGGTTCGTGCCCAGGCTCTGTCGCAGCTGGCTACGACCGGCAGGCCCATGGGGTGGCGCATCTGACCAGGTCACCAGGTGTACGGTGTCCTCCGGTCGGCTTCCGGGTTGGATGTGCATTGTGTCAAGAAGCATGGCTTTGTTGGGTTGCGTTTCGGAGGACGCATGGCTCTCGACTTTCGCCTCTCCCGAATCCGTAAGGGAGTTGCAGTGATGAGACAAGACTACTACCAATTGGATACCACAAAATTGGGGAGAAAAAGGGGTAAAATATAAAAAAACTGTCATTCCCCATCAGAACCCCAAATAAGCATTTTTTTACTCCAATGTTTATAAACTGTCGTGGAAATATCATGTCATTCCCCAAATAGACTTTATTACAAAGTAACAAGCCGAGCTGGTCCATGGAACAACTGCCGGACTCAGTCTCAGTCCTATTATACAGTTTCATGCTTATACAAGTGTCATAGTCCCTCCCCTTTATGCTAATAACCATATCCCTTCAGCTTTACTCCACCATTATTTACAAATCTAAGTTCTTTCCTGTGGTCCCGTGTGGCTCAGTTGGTAGAGCATGGTGTTTGCAACGCCAGGGTTGTGGGTTCGATTCCCACGGGGAACCAGTACGGGGGGAAAAATGTATAAAATGTATGCATTCACTACTGTAAGTCGCTCTGGATAAGAGTGTCTGCTTAATGACTAAAACGTTTAAAAAATATATATGTTTTATCTCTTATTCTTTTCTGTATGTTTTTGAAACTGCACTGTTGGATAGGGGCTCGTAAGTTTATTTTTGGGCTCGTTCCAAGGGGATGAGGGTTCTAGAAGCTAGTGAGTTTTAGGAAGAAAGAAGAAAAAAATAATATGATTGTATATTATTATTTAAATGCGTGTTTTTAATTGTTGACAGCCAGTAGACACCATGTTTATATTGGTGAAGGTGAAGCATTGTAGTTGGTTATAATGTGAAATGGAAGTTGTTTTCTGTTGGTGGTGAGCAAGCTTGTCCAACAAAAATATAGGATATATTTGTTGTCTTAAGGGGGAAGGTGTTACAGGCTTTGGTTTTGCCATTTATGTTTTGAGGTTGGATTTTAACACGTCTAGCTCGTTAGCACGTCTAGCTCCGTTAGCACGTCTAGCTCCGTTAGCACGTCTAGCTCCGTTAGCACGTAGGACGCACTGATTGGTGTCACCTCGTTAGTCAGTATGTGTTACACCTGTGCTGGCTTGTCCATCTCGTTAGTGGGAAGGTGTTTCACCTGAGCTGGTCCAGGTTCTATTTAAGAGTGTCTGGCCCAGTGCTCCAGTTGTCTTGATAGATGTGGAGAGTCAACACCTTTAGTTGCTCCACCTTTTTGGTTTGCTTCCTGTCTTTAAGTTTGTTGTGGGTTTTTATTTTGTTTTCCTCTTCTTGGGCAGATTTAGTGGGTCTCATGGTGGGTGTCTTTTAGGTCCCAGTTGTTGTTACTAGTCAACTTTCAGTGGACACCCCCATAGTGTCTTTCAGAACCCCTCCTAAAAAACAAGCTTATATTTTGGGTTGGATATTGCACCCAATTAATATTTTAATCAATGGAATTTCTTTAGGGTGCTCATTAGTCTTTAAGTTGTTAATTTACTTTTTTATCCTCTTCTGTTTGTTGTGTACTAAATATTTGTTTATTTTCATTGTTTTTCTCCCCTGTGAAGCCATTTAGTTGCATCCATGTCTGAAATGTGCTTTATAAATAAAGCTTGATTTGAACATATTGCAAAACAAATTAACCCAATGATCGACCAACCAATCAACAGACTTGCAAAACCAATTAACAAATATGTGCAAAAGCAACACATATTGGTCCATCTTAGTATGAAAAACAGTATAAATTCAGTATATCTTCCACTGTCAATATAGTGCAAATGGTATGCATGTTTAGTATCACTTTTCAACCAACCAGTTCATTTGTTAAAAATGTTGAACTCAATATCAGAGGATTCAACTACTGAGAACTGAAACAAACAAATGGACCAAACAGATCAATCCCATTTTTCCAGCGTGGTGGAGTGGTAAACACCACCCCCGGCTCTACCAGGGGCTTGAGGTGGTCTCCCACAGCTCTGCTTATGTCATGTTCTGTGGCCTTGCTGTTCCATTTCTTGACTGCCCCTGTAACACAGAAACACATTTAGTCATATTATATAAAACACTCAAAGTAATGGATATGGAGCATCTAGGGCCTCAGTTACACCTGGCACCTAAATGTGACTTCTGTCATCTGATCACTCCAAGCTGCATATCTACCAGGATTAACATTCACACAGCCAAAAGGGATGAGAAATTACACCCATATCAGTGGACAATTTGCACTAATGTAAATAAACATAGATGATGGAACATATTCCCTTTTGCTGACGTGATGAACCGCTAAGAGGACATAAATATTTACCATCTAAACCATGTGTGACCTCTCACCTCTCTGGCTGTAGAAGTGTTCTTCCTAACCAGTCCCTCAACAGCTCTCTGACTGAGCTCCACCCTCACTGGGTCTTCAGAGGAGAGGAAGGCTGAGGAGGGACTGAAGGATGAATGGATCAGTCAGTCAATAAAGTGTAGAGCTGCTGTCTATGCTGTCTGACAAAATCACAATTTTAGTAGTTCATTAAAGTAAATAAGGCTTTATGACTGCTGAATACCAACTATCATTCACTTAGATCATGTATTTTCAGGTAGAGATACATCCTTGAGACGTCCCTAGCCCGTTGAAGTTGACATTTAAAATGGTTAAGGTAGGGATTAAGGTTAGGGTTTAGGGTAGGGATGTCCCAAGGATCCCAGATAGCATTGACCATTGTGCATTCTTCTGTCTCTTTTACATAGCAGGTGTAAAAGAAACACAGACAAGACAAGTAGGCTCGCAATGGATTATGCTCATTGTAGTTAATTACGTTTTATGCGCTAAACTATGTAGAATATTGGCCTGTTGGAAACTACAACTCTACTATCACACACAGTTCAGTCTGGGTCTGATTTATCTCTAGAGAAACTACAACTCCCTACTACATCACACAGTTCAGGCTGGATCTGATTTATCTCTAGAGAAACTACAACTCCCTACTACACCACACAGTTCAGGCTGGATCTGATTTATCTCTGTACAATGTTGTGAGGGAAAATCTATGTTAACCTCTTTAAGTTGATATGACTTATAATGTGTTGAAGGATCTTTTTAAGGTTGAGAAGTTTGTGTGGGTCTGTAACCACACACCCTCTGGGCAGACAGACCAAAGCCCCAATTCAGGGAACCGTTGATCTACTTCAGAGGAACTGTGTCTAGAGTGATTTCCTGTTGTTTTGACACCTCACTAGAAGACTAGAATAACTAGCTGTTGCTACAGAACGAGACGACCAATTCACAGTTAGTCTGTGTCTCGTTCTCCACACACGTACACAAACCAAGATCACGTGTTTTCTATATGCACAAGATAGTTTGACTATATAAGGCTTCTGAACTCCTTGTGTCATCGAGCTCTCGACCTTCCACCTCAGAGTGTAGGGCTGACCAGCTACTTTATTGTAATTCTTATCAAATAAAGGTTGATTGTTTGAAGAAATGACAAAGTCTCTCCTTATTGGTTAGAAATTCCACCACAATGTGCAGTAACAATGATAGACCAGACTCATATCAGTTCACCGTCTCACCTCATACTGTATTGGAGCAGCAGCAGCTGACTGCCCGGTTCAACATCAGCTCACCGTCTCACCTCATAATGTATTGGAGCAGCAGCAGCTGACTGCCCGGTTCAACATCAGTTCACCGTCTCACCTCATACTGTATTGGAGCAGCAGCAGCTGACTGCCCGGTTCAACATCAGTTCACCGTCTCACCTCATACTGTATTGGAGCAGCAGCAGCTCAAATGATCCATTAAAGATTCCAACTCAAAACCTACGTTCGTCTACATATGGGTTGTTTAAATTGTATCTAATTATATTCCCAGTATTACTTCATCAAATCTCTAGTAATTGATTATACACACATACAATTCATCATATTTTCATATATTCACAGAATCCATATAAAACGTAAGAAATTCTCAGGTAGTCACGACAACCATTCCATTTGCTTTTTCAAGGACTCCACAGCTACGAAGCAGCTCTCCATAAATACTCCCAGCAGAACAAAAAATAAACTTTTGTTTCCCAGACAATGACCATGGGATCCTTAACGGTTCTCTAACCTCCCAGAGACCACGGCAAAATCAAGCCTCCCAGGAACTATAGACCTTCAGCTGCTTTCTAAAATATCATCCTGCTTATTATCCACATTTCAATCATCTGATTAAGAATACTTCTATATGTTACTATCCAGACGACAGACTAAGACTCATTTCCACAACTCTCATATCACAGTCACACAACTCTCATATCACAGTCACAACTCTCATATCACAGTCACAACTCTCATATCACAGTCACACAATGCTATTCATTTACATTTACGTCATTTAGCAGACGCTCTTATCCAAAGCGACTTACAAATTGGTGCAATCACCTTATATCCAGTGGAACAACCACTTTACAATAGTACATCTATATCTTTTTTTTTGGGGGGGGGGGGGGGGGGTTAGAAGGATTACTTTATCCTATCCCAGGTATTCCTTAAAGAGGTGGGGTTTCAGGTGTCTCTGGAAGGTGGTGATTGACTCCGCTGTCCTGGCGTCGTGAGGGAGCTTGTTCCACCATTGGGGTGCCAGAGCAGAGAACCGTTTTGACTGGGCTGAGCGGGAACTGTGCTTCCGCAGAGGTAGGGAGGCGAGCAGGCCAGAGGTGGATTAACGCAGTGCCCTTTTTGGGTGTAGGGACTGATCAGAGCCTGAAGGCACGGAGGTGCCGTTCCTCTCACAGCTCCGTAGGCAAGCACCATGGTCTTGTAGCAGATGCGAGCTTCAACTGGAAGCCAGTGGAGTGTGCGGAGGAGCGGGGTGACGTGAGAGAACTTGGGAAGGTTGAACACCAGACGGGCTGCGGCGTTCTGAATGAGTTGTAGGGGTTTAATGGCACAAGCAGGGAGCCCCGCCAGCAGCGAGTTGCAGTAATCCAGACAGGAGATGACAAGTGCCTGGATAAGGACCTGCGCCGCTTCCTGTGTAAGGCAGGGTCGTACTCTGCGAATGTTGTAGAGCATGAACCTACAGGATCGGGTCACCGCCTTGATGTTAGCAGAGAACGACAGGGTGTTGTCCAGGGTCACGCCAAGGCTCTTAGCACTCTGGGAGGAGGACACAATGGAGTTGTCAACCGTGATGGCGAGATCATGGAACGGGCAGTCCTTCCCCGGGAGGAAGAGCAGCTCCGTCTTGCCGAGGTTCAGCTTGAGGTGGTGATCCGTCATCCACACTTATATGTCTGCCAGACATGCAGAGATGCGATTCGCCACCTGGTTATCAGAAGGTGGAAAGGAGAAGATTAATTGTGTGTTGTATGCGTAGCAATGATAGGAGAGACCGTGTGAGGATATGACAGAGCCAGTGACTTGGTGTATAGCGAGAATAGGAGAGGGCCTAGAACTGAGCCCTGGTGGACACCAGTGGTGAGAGCACGTGGTGCGGAGACGGATTCTCGCCACGCCACCTGGTAGGAGCGACCTGTCAGGTAGGACGCAATCCAAGAGTGAGCCGCGCCGGAGATGCCCAACTCGGAGAGGGTGGAGAGGAGGATCTGACTGTTCACAGTATCAAAGGCAGCAGATGGTCTAGAAGGATGAGAGCAGAGGAGAGAGAGTTAGCTTTAGCAGTGCGGAGAGCCTCAATGACACAGAGAAGAGCAGTCTCAGTTGAATGACCAGTCTTGAAACCTGACTGATTTGGATCAAGAAGGTCATTCTGAGAGAAATAGCAAGAGAGCTAGCCAAGGACGGCACGCTCAAGAGTTTTGGAGAGAAAAGAAAGAAGGGATACTGGTCTGTAGTTGTTGACATCAGACGGATCGAGTGTAGGTTTTTTGAGAAGGGGTGCAACTCTCGCTCTCTTGAAGACGGAAGGGACGTAGACAGCGGTCAAGGATGAGTTGATGAGCGAGGTGAGGTAGGGGAGAAGGTCTCCGGAAATGGTCTGGAGAAGAGAGGAGGGGATAGGGTCAAGCGGGCAGGTTGTTGGGCGGCCGGCCGTCACAAGTCGCAAGATTTCATCTGGAGAGAGAGGGGAGAAAGAGGTCAAAGCATAGGGTAGGGCAACGTGAGCAGGTCCAGCGGTGTCGTTTGACTTAACAAACGAGGATCGAATGTCGTCAACCTTCTTTTCAAAAGGGTTGATAAAGTCATCCGCAGAGAGGGAGGGGGGGGGGGAGGATTCAGGAGGGAGGATAAGGTGGCAAAGAGCTTCCTAGGGTTAGAGGCAGATGATTGGAATTTAGAATGGTAGAAAGTGGCTTTAGCAGCAGAAACAGAGGAAGAAAATGTAGAGAGGAGGGAGTGAAAAGATGCCAGGTCCGCAGGGAGGCTAGTTTTCCTCCATTTCCGCTCGGCTGCCCGGAGCTCTGTTCTGTGAAGCCACGGAGCAGGAGGGGAGGACCGAGCCGGCCGGGAGGATAGGGGACATAGAGAGTCAAAGGATGCAGAAAGGGAGGATAGGAGGGTTGAGGAAGCAGAATCAGGAGATTGGTTGGAGAAGGATTGAGCAGAGGGAAGAGATGATAGGATGGAAGAGGAGAGAGTAGCAGGAGAAAGAGAGCGAAGGTTGTGACGGCGCAATACCATCTGAGTAGGGGCAGAGTGAGTAGTGTTGGAGGAGAGTGAGAGGGAAAAGGATACAAGGTAGTGGTCGGAGACTTGGAGGGGAGTTGCAGTGAGATTAGTAGAAGAACAGCATCTAGTAAAGATGAGGTCAAGTGTATTGCCTGCCTTGTGAGTAGAGTGGGACGGTGCGAGGGTGAGGTCAAAAGAGGAGAGGAGTGGAAAGAAGGAGGCAGAGAGAAATGAGTCAAAAGTAGACGTAGGGAGGTTAAAGTCACCCAGAACTGTGAGGGGTGAGCCATCCTCAGGAAAGGAACTTATCAAGGCGTCAAGCTCATTGATGAACTCTCCAAGGGAACCTGGAGGGTGATAAATGATAAGGATGTTAAGCTTGAATGGGCTAGTGACTGTGACAGCATGGAATTCAAATGAGGAGATAGACAGATGGGTCAGGGAAAGAGAGAATGTCCACTTGGGAGAGATGAGGATTCCAGTGCCACCACCCCACTGACCAGATGCTATCGGGGTATGCGATAACACGTGGTCAGATGAGGAGAGAGCAGTAGGAGTAGGAGTGTTTTCTGTGGTAATCCATGTTTCCGTCAGCGCCAAGAAGTCGAGGGACTGGAGGGTAGCATAGGCTGAGATGAACTCTGCCTTGTTGGCCGCAGACTGGCAGTTCCAGAGGCTGCCGGAGACCTGGAACTCCACATGGGTCGTGCGCGCTGGGACCACCATGTTAGAGTGGCAGCGGCCACGCGGTGTGAGGCGTTTGTGTGGCCTGTGCAGAGAGGAGAGAACAGGGATAGACAGACACATAGTTGACAGACTACAGGAGAGGCAAAGGAGATTGGAATTAAAATTAACTTAACTGGGGAAGCGAGAGCGCAGGGCCTCCCTCAAATAACCATTCACTGAAACACTCAAATATAACTTTTCCAACTTCCACTTTATTAATTATAATTGATGTAAACTACAGTGGTTCAATGTTTCCAGGAATAGGCTCAATCTATTCCCAAACATACCTAATCAATTAGTTGTTTTTCAAAAATATTTTTACCTGCAGGAATATTTTCACATTTCAATCTCATGGTTAGTTCCTAGGATAATGTAACTCATACATTTACATCTGTCAATACTTCTTAAATGGGGTACAGGTTTAAAACAATTACAGGTGCACCTTACTATCTTATACTATACCATAAATGGTCTTAACTAGAATCTGTGTTTACTAGTTTTCATCCAGTTCACACAGATAGCCGACTCAGCCTCAGAGCCTCCTGACTGGGCCCTGTTTACACCTCCACACAGGAATGCACACTCAGAGCCTCATGACTGGGCCCTGTTTTCACCTCCACACAGGAATACACACTCAGAGCCTCCTGACCGGGCCCTGTTTTCACCTCCACACAGGAATACACACTCAGAGCCTCCTGACTGGGCCCTGTTTACACCTCCACACAGGAATACACACTCAGAGCCTCCTGACTGGGCCCTGTTTTCACCTCCACACAGGAATACACACTCAGAGCCTCCTGACCGGGCCCTGTTTTCACCTCCACACAGGAATACACACTCAGAGCCTCCTGACCGGGCCCTGTTTACACCTCCACACAGGAATACACACTCAGAGCCTCCTGACTGGGCCGTTTTCACCTCCACACAGGAATACACACTCAGAGCCTCCTGACCGGGCCCTGTTTTCACCTCCACACAGGAATACACACTCAGAGCCTCCTGACCGGGCCCTGTTTTCACCTCCACACAGGAATACACACTCAGAGCCTCCTGACCGGGCCCTGTTTTCACCTCCACACAGGAATACACACTCAGAGCCTCCTGACTGGGCCCTGTTTACACCTCCACACAGGAATACACACTCAGAGCCTCCTGACTGGGCCCTGTTTTCACCTCCACACAGGAATACACACTCAGAGCCTACGGGGCTTTCCTAAAAACTCCACTTTGTGTGTGTCGCGCACCTCTTTCTTTAAACTACGTTCGAGATGTGGTATCCACTCAGCTCGCTGCCTCTGGAGATGTACTGATGTATATACTATTCTGATGGTATCCACTTGGCTCGCTGCCTCTCAGATCAAAGGTGGGTCCATCTGCTCCGTTCCCGAAGTGTGGTCACCCTGAGATCCCAAGTTAGAGGGATCCCTCATGCACCATTTACCCAGGTCATCAGGAGCAGTCACCAAGTCAAGATTCACATCCCCAAATGTGGTTGTTAATTTCTTTAATATCAAATGAGGTGAGACAAACTTATCATACAAGTCAGTTATTCTTAAACTAAATATTTATTCACTTATAAGGGAGCAGGTCAATACAACGTACACATATAAAGTGAATCAATTGAGTGCCCTACGATAATGATGGCTGGTGGACCTACGGGACAAAAGTACAAAGGTCTTTTATAGCCCCTTTCAACCTACATGACGAACAATAGATGTACAGAACGGGTCACAAGGTTAAGATTTGTATGAAAGATACTTATTATTCTCAGCAGACAGAATCTGCTGTAAAAACACTACTCTTTGTGTCGAGACCAGGGTCTGGCCCTGGGGTCATCTCTCCCTGGTACCATATAGAACAGAAACATTAACTCATGCTCTGGAATCCAGTCTCTTTAGGTTTTATCACACAAAAGACATTGTAAATCTCCTGTCAGTGTTTTCTCCCAGAGGCCCATCCTCAGTAGAACACAGACACAATAGTTCTAAGAACACTATTCTGTTGCATAAAACAACCATTTGATGCAATAAAAGTATTATAACATAATCTTGCAGTTTTGCTCTCAGTGTCCACTGAAAGTTGCCTAGTAACAACAACTGGGATATAAAAGTCACCCACCATGAGACCCACTAAATCTGCCCAAGAAGAGGCAAACAAAAGAAAAACCCACAACAATCTTAAAAACAGGAAGCAAACCAAAAAGGTGGAGCAACTAAAGGTGTTGACTCTCCACATGTATCAAGACAACTGGAGCACTGGGCCAGACACTCTTAAATAGAACCTGGACCAGCTCAGGTGAAACACCTTCCCACTAACGAGATGGACAAGCCAGCAAAGGTGTAACACATACTGACTAACGAGGTGACACCAATCAGTGCGTCCTACGTGCTAACGAGCTAGACGTGCTAACGAGCTAGACGTGCTAAAGTCCAACCTCAAAACAAAATGGAAAAACCAAAGACTAACACCTGAAAAGTTTGCTTACCACCAACAGAAAACAACTTCAATTTCACATTATAATCAACTACAATGCTTCACCTTCTACAATATAAACATGGTGTCTACTGGCTGTCAACAATAAAAAAAAACAAGAAAAAAACCTTGTCTTCCTAAAACTCACTAGCTTCTGGAACAAATGTTTTATATTTTTTTCCCCACTAGCTTCTCGAACTCTGGTCCCCGTGGAACGAAAAATACGGAAAAGAATAAGAGATAAAACATATTCGCCAATACGGAAAACCAGTCAAAATAAAATGTAATCAATGGCAACGCACTGGCTAACGCAAAACTTTTTAACTGCCCACAATCAGCAACCAAGTTGTCCTTACCACGGACATGTCTGATTTGGAGCTTCTCTCTCTTCTCAGGGTTCACTAGATAGGCATGTTGTTGGATCGGGGCCCAGTCCCCAATGTCATGCTCTAGTACATTTGGGTTGGCACATCTGAGAATGAACCCTGATATTCTAATAGCAGGGCAACAATGTCAATATAATTGTACCAAAAATTGTCAGTTGGTTACATAAATAAATATTTGGTTGCATAGTCCTTTTTTCAAAGTATTTTCAATTACATTTTTCTAGGTGGGATAGCACAATGTCAAAACACAGTTTTAACATGTACAAATCAATAACCAATATGCAGAAACAGTTTGTGATATATTGAAAACCTAAACATAAAATGGGCCACACTGCATACACAAACATCTGCCACAATAATCATATTACTTTTTAAAAACAAGCACCTTATAAACTGCACAAGCTCCAAAAACGCTGTTGTTTTGACAAGTAGCAATAAATCACTGATATCAATTAGGGGTGAAATCAGGTTGTACGGGATGTTGAAACTAACACAACTAAAAAACACATGGAAATGGGAGATATATTTTACCTCACTGGTTAGAGGACAACCTGCCGAAGACAGTCAGCTACATTTTGGAGTGATACATTTAAATTTAGGGGTCGCTAAACAAAGGAACACAACACTTATTTGTCATAACTCATCGCTAAAATCATTTCTGCGAGAGGAGGGAGATGAGGTTGCACGCCCTGTTAAAACTAACAGCTCAAAAACCACACGGAATCTGGGAATAATGTGTACATCCCTGGTTAGAAGACAATTTGTAGAAAACAGCTCGCTACATTTTGAAGTGTTGCATTTTGATTCAAGTGGGTCACCAACGTGGTAAGTGTAACACAACTCTTTTTTTGTAAGTCACTTTTTGTTAAATCACATAAATAGTAACTCTTTCATTTCAGAGCCTGGATTTCCCCACTGAGGCTAATATCCATATCATGTTGAAATCAATAGAACAGGGGACAAACGTTTAGGGTTCTACATTGTGACATCATTACAATACTGCTACTACAATGTTAAAACTTTCTACATTGTGCCATTAATTCATAGATATCATGAAACAACTCCTTCATGTATGTATTTTCTGATATTTGATCAGAGATTTTTTATCAGATTATCTCTGGTCACAGGTATGAGGTTTCTCTCCTGTGTGTGTTCTCTGGTGTTTAGTCAGACCACCAGACTCAGTAAAACTCTTCCCACACTGATCACAGCTATACGGTTTCTCTCCTGTGTGTGTTCTCTGGTGTACTGTCAGCTGGCTAGATTGAACAAAACTCTTCCCACATTGACCACAGCTATAAGATTTCTCTCCAGTGTGCGTTCTCTGGTGTAAAGTCAGATGGTCAGATCTAGTAAAACTCTTCCCACATTGACCACATCTATACGGTTTCTCTCCTGTGTGTATTCTCTGGTGTAGAGTAAGATAGGTAGATGCCGCAAAACCCTTCCCACATTGACCACATCTATACGGTTTCTCTCCTGTGTGTATTCTCTGGTGTAGAGTAAGATTGCTAGATGCAGCAAAACCCTTCCCACATTGACCACAGATATAAGGTTTCTCTCCTGTGTGTATTCTCTGGTGTAAAGTCAGATGGTCAGATTGAGTAAAACTTTTCCCACATTGATCACAGCTATAAAGTTTCTCTCCTGTGTGCTTTCTCTGGTGTAAAGTCAGATGGTTAGATCTAGCAAAACCCTTCCCACACTGACCACAGATATAAGGTTTCTCTCCTGTGTGTATTCTCTGGTGCACTGTCAGATAGCTAGATTGAACAAAACTCTTCCCACATTGACCACAGCTATAAGGTTTCTCTCCTGTGTGTATTCTCTGGTGCACTGTCAGAGATGTAGATTGAACAAAACTCTTCCCACATTGAGTACAGCTATAAGGTCTCTCTCCTGTGTGGATTCTCTGATGAATTTTAATGCCCGAGGAGGTGAATCTCTTCCCACAGTCAGAGCAGCAGTGAGATTTCTTCCCTGTGGATCTCTGCAGGTGTTTATTGAGGTGTTCTGATCTGGAGAGACTCTTCTCTGCCTCTTCAGCATCAAGAGGTTGTTGAGACTCCCCAGAGGATCCACAACTGTCCCGCCTCTCTCCTGTGTGAACAACAAAGACAGACAGATGGTTAAAGGCCCACAACAGCGGTAATCCACTGTAAAAGGTGATGCCAACAGCGCAGCCACGATGTTGTACAACAATTGACCTCTGTAATGAATGTTAAAATTATTTGACAATTGTCTTAAAATTAGCTAGAATAGTCATATTTTGTCTTGTTTTCACATTAGTAGTAAAATCGATGATGTTAGGCTAGAAATAAGTTAAAGTTATTGAAACTCGAAGCAGTGTGCCAGACAACTTTTTGTATCCAATGTAGGCCCCTTTTTGTGTTTGCTAAAATTGCGGCACGAGGGCGATGCACATGCAATTTGATTGCAGAAACTCCTCCCTGCTAATGAGGAAACCGCTAGTTATGGATGTAGTATATCTGCCTGGAGCAGAAATGGTGAGCAAAGATTTTAGTTTTTCACAATGTATTCTGAATGTGAACGGGGGAAAACTCAGGGGAGAAACCTCCATTTCCAGGTTGCTTATGAGTACATTTCACACTACTTTGGATTATAATTGTAAGGCTCGTTTGAATGCCCTGCTTAATATAATGTTTGTGTCATCATCTCAAATAAACCACTTTGTACTTAAAAACACTTCAACCAGTAAAATGCTCTTTGGCTTTTCCATCAGCTTGACAATGAGGGTTTGTACAGTTTGCCAAATTGGCCCATAACTTCACCTAACAATAACATAGACATACTGTAGGACCCATAACTTCACCTAACAATAACATAGACCTACTGTAGGGCCCATAACTTCACCTAACATAGACCTACTGTAGGGCCCATAACTTCACCTAACAATAACATAGACCTACTGTAGGACCCATAACTTCACCTAACAATAACATAGACCTACTGTAGGGCCCATAACTTCACCTAACAACAACATAGACCTACTGTAGGACCCATAACTTCACCTAACAATAACATAGACCTACTGTCGGACCCATAACTTCACCTAACAATAACATAGACCTACTGTCGGACCCATAACTTCACCTAACAACAAATATAGGAAAATAGCTCTGTGTGTTGTACAATAGCCTATCCATCAAGGAACATTTCTCTACACATTATGAGCAAAGTATCTCTGTGTCCAAACAGACTAACGAGACCCTACAGTAAATCAAGCAGACAATAACACTTTATAAACATCAATTTGTTAGGGATGTTGGATTCAAAGTGGAGCACGGCATAACTTTCTTTACCAGAGTAATGAATGAAGAAGCACTTTGGTTGTTGTTGCATGTCGTGATGTTTGTCATGTGACTGTCATTCAGAAAATGATTTCCTGGATCAGCTGATGATAGTTGAACATGTGACTGTAACTAAACAGCTACAGTATTAAGTATTATGTGTAATTATTGAAGAACCACATTAATGACAGTATCCATTTGGGTGTTGTCAATAAAGTTAAGGTGACTCTCGGTTAGAACCATTGGATTTAGCAAACTCTGAAATGATTTAGGATTTTTGTGCCCATGAAAACTATTTTCCCAGCGTAATATAAGGAGACACTAAATGTTACGTAGGTAGAGTGTATTTCAGAGATCTGAATACAAAAAAACTGTCCTAACAGGACAATAACCAAAACCACGAGGCCAAATCTACACTGGAGGAACTTACCAAGATGACATTGAATGTTCCTGAGTGGCCTAGTTACAGTTTGGACTTAAATCGTCTTGAAAGTCTATGGCAAGACTTGAAAATGGCTTTCCAGCAATAATCAACAACCAACTTGACGGAACATGAATGATTTTAAATAGAATAATGAATATTCACATGAAGATCAGTAGCCTATTGGATGACATCACGACTTCCTATCAAGCCAACTCCTTGAAGGCCTTACTTTGACATCACTCCTTCTAGTTTGCAGATCTAAAAAAAAAAAAACTATTTTGCTCCAAACATTTATTTGTTTCCCTTTAGTGTGTTTATACTTTACTGTATTTATATATCCCTTTTCAACAGGAAAAGTTTAAAAATCCCTGGAGGACGTCATGAACAATTCACACAGTACAAAAACATATTCAAGTGTAGAATGCCCTTTTAAAAATCACACATTAGTTCAACAACTGCAGAGTTTGTGTCCCTCTTTTATAAGATGGTACTCACTGAATTTACTGGTGTTAATCAGATCAATGTCCCTGTTTTATAAGATAGTACTCACTATATTTACTGGTGTTAATCAGATCAATGTCCCTGTTTTATAAGATAGTACTCACTATATTTACTGGTGTTAATCAGATCAATGTTCCTGTTTTATAAGATAGTACTCACTGTATTTACTGGTGTTAATCAGATCAATGTTCCTGTTTTATAAGATAGTACTCACTATATTTACTGGTGTTAATCAGATCAATGTCCCTGTTTTATAAGATAGTACTCACTATATTTACTGGTGTTAATCAGATCAATGTTCCTGTTTTATAAGATAGTACTCACTGTATTTACTGGTGTTAATCAGATCAATGTTCCTGTTTTATAAGATAGTACTCACTGTATTTACTGGTGTTAATCAGTTCTCCAGTCTTCTCTTCTTCGTCCTCCTCTAATGTGACAGTAATCTCCCCCTCTTCATCCTCCACTCCAAAAACTGCATCCTCCTCCTCTTTCACTCTGAAGGTGTCTTTCTCTGTAACGTCTTTCTCTTCTTCTTTCACTGTAACAGCCTCACCCTCTACTTGTCTTTGTAGTGTGACATCCTCCTCTTCCTCTTTCACGACAACGTTCAGCCACACTCCCTCTTTCTCCTCCTCTTTCACGAGAGCTTCTTTCTCCGTCCAGCAGACCTCCTCTTCTTTAGCAGGAAGAGAGTAGCTTAGTGAACTCATGGTCGGGGATAATAGCTAGTTAGCATTAGCGACTAGACTAGTGCTAACTTAACCAGCCAGCTAGCTGACTTACAACGATAATATTAAATTTAATGGGGTAGCTAGTTGTTTCCACATAAGTATGTTTAAAGCAAAGTGGCAAATAAACCACGAAATTGTCTAAAGAGCTTGAATGTTCAGACTTTGTCGGCTAGCGAGCTACCGAGGTGGCTGCAGTTGTTGAAGAAGCGTTCCGTCCACTAGATTATACGTCACACTAGAAACATCGGCTGAAAGACACATATCGCCATCTGCTGTCTGGAGGGAAGAAACGCAGGTGAGGAGGGAAAACTATTTTTTTTCTTTATTGAATTATAATATTATAAAGCAGTTTAGGGAAACGTTTTTTTCTCTCCATTAAATATGAATATTATATCAGCACGTACAAAGAGCAACAAGTGTTGTTTGATTAGTTCAGATTTTTATGAGAATTTCAAACAAACTCTACATCTACTCCACATCTGTATTTCTGATTCAGTCAAATAATTAGATATCAAAATAAGCACCTAGTTATTGATACCCTTGATAAAGATGATAAAGAATTACTGTATAAAATAAATCATTAAACTTTACCCACTACTAGGATATTTTAGCCCAAAACCTGGTTACCTCTCTGCTAGGAGGCTGAAACTTGGCCTTAAGTGGATCTTCCAGCAAGACACATCATTGTCCACGAAGAAATGGTTAATCGGGCACAAAATCAACGCTTTCAATGGCCATCTCAGTCTTCGGACTTGAACTCCATTGAAATCCTGTGGTTTGAATTGAACAGGGCAGTCCACAAGCGCAGACAAAATAAATCAAGGACATGGAGAGATTCTGTATGAAGGAATGGTCTAAGATCACACCCAATGTGTTTTCTAATCTCATAAAACATTTCAGTGTCGTTATTCTCCCAAGGGGAAGGTGCTGGAGTATTGAAAACATGGGTGGCAATAATTCAGACCCCTACATTTTGAGAATTACATGTTAAACTAAATCTCTTTCTCTGAGCTATTGTATTAGTATAAAATAAAATCATTTCCCTGTATTTTTGACACAATATAGCTCAGAATTTGATTTTTTTTATAGAGTCGTTTTCACTCATCTTTATCAAGGGTGTTAACAATTTTGTCCCCCACTGTACCTCCATACTGCTCCTACACGGTGTAACAATACATCATGTAGATGTATATAATGAACAGACTAGGTCTATACTGCTCCTACATGGTGTAACAATACATCATGTAGATGTATATAATGAACAGACTAGGTCTATGCTGCTCCTCCATGGTGTAACAATACATAATGTGGGGCTTTAAGGCGATGCTGTTAGTGTGACGTATAATATAGTGGATGGAACGCTTCTTTCAACAGCAGCAACAGGGAATTTGTACATCAGTCAGTCGGCAATCGCCTGTCGAACAAGCCCAATACCAAACCAATTAGGTGGTTCTTTGATGAAATGAAGCTTCAGACGCCATTGATGACGTGCTGCTGATAAAATAATACAGGCATCGGTACACTGCTTTGAAGTTTACTGCTTAGCGATTTGGACGCAGGCCTCGTAGCTCCGGTATCAAACATAACATCCCTACTGACAACAAGGCACCAGAGCCTACCGTGCTAATGCGTTCCCACTAGATATCACAACCACACAGTATATGAAAGCATGAGGTGTGGCTGACGTTTGCAAGCTGGAGCTAGCTACCGAGCTAGCATACAAACTCTGCAGCACAGAGTAGATCCTCCATATGACGTTGAGAAATACTGCATTGTGGGTAGTTTAGAAGATATCCGGAAATAAGTCAAGAAATATGTAACAACGCTAAAAACATAACTGTTTGTACTTATAGGGAACCAGATCGTGACTACAACTCAGTTACTAAGTCTTTAACCACACTGTGTTGTTACACTGGTGAGTAAAATCTCATGTTTCCTACACTTTAACCCTTTGTCTGACAATAAAATAAACATTTTACTCAACTGCGTTACCCACTCCAGTCAGCAGATGGCGGTCTGGAAATTTAACGCAATGCTGTTGGTGTGACGTATAATGTAGTGGGCGGAACGCTTTTTTCAACAGCAGCAACAGTAGCTTGCTAGACAAAATAGCCGAACCAATAAAGCTCTTTAGACGCTTTAGTGTATATTAGCCACTGTGTTGTAAACCCACTTCTGTCGTCTAGTTAGTTATCCGATTTAATTTCATATTTACAGTGGTGTTGTTACTAGTCAGCTAGCGGGCTGGTTAAGTTAGCATTAGCCTAGCTAGCTAACATCCCCGACCATGAGCTCACTAAGCTACTCTCCTCCTGCTAAAGAAGAGGTCTGCTGGACGGAGAAAGAAGCTCTTGTGAAAGAGGAGGAGGAAGAGAAGGATGTTACAATACAAAAACAGGTAGAGGGTGAGGCTGTTACAGTGAAAGAAGAAGAGAAAAACGTTTCAGTGAAAGACGGGGAAGACCCGTTCAGAGTGAAAGAGGTGGAGGATGTTACTGTGAAAGAAGAGGAAGACGCGTTCAGAGTGGAGGAGGATGCAGTATTTGGAGTGAAAGAGGAGGAGGAGATGACTGTCACATCGAAGAAGGAAGAAGAGGAGGAAACTGGATATCTGGGCTCGGTTTCCCAAGGGCATCATAAGGCGTCCAATGGTTCTAATGATGAACGTGCCCTGATTAACACTAGTAAGTACTGTCTTAAAAACAGAGGCACAAACTGCAGTTGTTGAACTGATGTGTTCAAGGGGAAATCTGCAATTGCTACATCCATATTTTACTTTAAATGTATTTAATTATAGCCATTGGTTCTTGAAGAATATAACACATGCCTCATGAGCTTAGTTCAACTGTTGTACCCCATCAGAACCCCTAATAAGCTTTTTTTACTCCAATGTTTAGAAACAATGTAAACCAACATGGTTAAAACTATAATGTTGATATCATGGATGGTCAGTCCTTGCATCCATAGGTCTGTCTATGAATTTGAAACTACTTACATTTCTCCAACCCCATCATCATCTTATTACCATAACAGTGGTGGAATTACAGCTTTGTTATTGTTTGGACTGCAGATTGGTTGATTGATTGTGTGGCTTTTTTAAAGGGGCAACCTAGTTTTTAAACAGAAACAAAATGGCTGCCCAGAGACTTGAGCTGTGTTCGAATAGTCATACTAACCATACTATCTATTATGTTTATTTGTCATAGTATGGATATAGTTAGCATGCCAAAGGTTCCCAGATGTTGTACTACAGTCGCTAAAATACGAAGTATACATGCAGAGGACACTATTTCTGTGTTTTTAGGGCCCAAAATGCAATTCTTCACGAAATGGGTGTGGCTTCAACTATTTTCAGATTTGAAGAAAATGGCAGAAAATATGCAGCCAAAGTCCGACGAGAGAGCGGATACAAGTGAATTCATTGCTTTAACTAATTATGACAAATGTTAAGAAAATGTTGAGCAATGTAATGACTTTTCAAATAAGTTACGTTACACATTACGTTAGCTACGCTATCCTTACAAACCGCATAGCGTATCTTCACAGCAGTATGTGCCAGTATGTCAGCTAGCTACCTAACATTAGTTGGCTACTGTCAAAGGAATTTTCTATCCCAATGATAATAATTAACAGTCAATAAGCCTTGACTAATTCCCAAGGTTTGTAAGACAATGGGTTAATAATTAGGCAAGGACTCAGCTTTCTGCAAAAGGTTCATTCAGCTTTATTCAGAGAACGTTCTGAGGTCAAAAAAACAAAGACATTTATTTTATCGTTCCCTCCCTGCTAACGCACATACATTTTCACAAACACTAGATATATGAAACACTCCTCGGATTTCTCACAACCGGTAATCACTATCCAGCGCTGTCTGTGCTCTCCCCCCGAGATTAGAGAAACCTTGGAGGTACCTCCCGGTTTTCTCCAAAGTCTCTCCAACTTTCTAGGTCGGGTAAAACAGATGCCTACTGTTCTCTTATCTCCCTGCTAAAACCACACACACACACATTTTGTCCTGGCCCTCTACTAGACCTTATGTGACTAACCATTCAGTACCTTAATTATTCATTATCCATGCTACATAACTACTAATTCATAATGGATTATTGATTCATTTACCTTTATTAGATAATTCTCTTATCAGCTACTTATACATCAAACTTGCCAGTATATTAACTATATTCTAACTACCTACCCGACTTGATTATTAACGTCATTCTTAGCCAAGGGGTTGTGTGCATTCTCAATGGAAATTGTTAATTTGGGTGCGTTCATAAATTCGCTCTGGCTCTCTACTCCGATTTCAGAGCACTCTTGTCTGAGTACCAGAGCGCAGAATAACTGATGAATTTACTGACGCTCAACACCCGTTGAATATGGCCGGTGTCAGTAAACGTCTGCAAAAAAACTCAAATTAAATTGTTGCCAGCAGCACAGTTATTCACCAACGTTCTGGATAACATGAAAACCGCCTAACCAGCTCTGCTAGGGCAAATAAAATGGTAAGAGTGAGGTTCTCTCTCATTTGTGTCTAGCAAGCTATCCAACCGTAGCCAGTTAGCTTGGGTGCTTTACTGTCATTGTGAGGTCAGAACGCTTGGCTCGACCCTACCCCTCAGCCATATAGTATTTGTTTACAAACAGTGGCCTTATACATGCTCATGTTTTGGTTTCTGATGGGGTTATACAGTTGAAACATACATTTCATTTCATGTATTTGTTATTTTTTTTTGCATTCTGACATAGGTGTTCCTTTTGTCCACGTGGGAAAAGACAGTGTGGAGTGCAATAGAGATTGCATCATCTGTGGATCTGTTAGGGCGGTATGCAAATTGGAGTGGGTCTCGGGTTTCTGGGATAATGGTGTTGATGTGAGCCGTGGCCAGCCTTTCAAAGCACTTCATGGCTACAGACGTGAGTGCTACGGGTCGGTAGTCATTTAGGCAGGTTACCTTAGTCCCTGTGCCCAAGAACACTATGGTGGTCTGCTTAAAACATGTTGGTATTACAGACTCAGACAGGGAGTGGTTGAAAATATCAGTGAAGACACTTGCAGGTTGGTCAGCGCATGCTCGCAGTACACATCCTGGTAATCCGTCTGGCCCTGCGGCCTTGTGAATGTTGACCTGTTTAAAGGTCTTACTCACATCGGCTGCGTAGGGCGTGATCACACAGTCTTCTGGAACAGCTGGTGCTCTCATGCATTAGTGTTATTTGCCTTAGTTTATCTCATCTTGTAGGCTCGTGTCACTGGGCATCTATCGGATGTGCTTCCCTTTGTAGTCTGTAATGGTTTGCAAGCCCTGCCACATCCAACGAGTGTCAGAGCCTTTAATACGATTTGATCTTAGTCCTGTATTGACACTTTGCCTGTTTGATGGTTCGTCGGAGGGCATAGCGGGATTTCTTATAAGCTTCCGGGTTAGAGTCCCGGTCCTTGAAAGCGGCAGCTCTAGCCTTTAGCTCAGTGCGGATGTTGCCTGTAATCCATGGCTTCTGGTTGGGGTATGTACGTACGGTCACTGTGGGGACGAGGATAGAATTATGGTCAGATTTGCCAAATGGGGGGGGAGAGCTTTGTATGTGTCTCTGTGTGTGGAGTCAAGGTGGTCCTGAGTTGTTTTCCCTCTGGTTGCACATTTAACCTCTTGGGGCTAGGTGGGACGCTAGCGTGCCACCCGTGGTGCACTCCATCAACAGCAGGTGCATTTCAAGAGCGGCAAATTTGAATCCAAATAAATGTCAAAATTCAAATTTTTCAAAAATACAACTATTTTACACCATTTGAAAGATAAACATCTCCTTAATCTAACCACGTTTTACGATTTCAAAAAGGTTTTACGGCGAAAGCATAAATTTAGAGTATGTTAGGACAGTACATTTACAAGAGTTGTGTGTAATGTTTTGTCAAGTCAAAGACAGGGTCACCAAAACCATAAAACCAGCTAAAATGATGCACTAACCTTTTACAATCTCCATCAGATGACACTCCTAGGACATTATGTTAGACAATGCATGCATTTTTAGTTCTATCAAGTTCATATTTATATCCAAAAGCAGCGTTTTACTATGGCATTGATGTTGAGGAAATCGTTTCCCTCCAATAACCGGCAGTCAAGTCAGCGTCACAAATTAAATAATTAAAATTAGAAAACATTGGTAAAATATTATATTGTCATTTAAAGAATTATAGATTTACATCTCTTGAACGCAATCAACTTGCCAGATTTAAAAATAACCTTACTGGGAAATCACACTTTGCAATAATCTGAGCACTGCGCCCAGAAAAATACGCGTTGCGATACAGACTAGACGTCATGTTGGGGAGATCTAAAATCGAAAATACTATGTAAATAATCCATTACCTTTGATTCTCTTCATCAGATGTCACTTCCAGGTATCACAGGTCCATAACGAATGTAGTTTTGTTCAAAAAAGCTCATCATTTATGTCCAAAAATCTCCGTCTCGTTAGCACATGATGTAAGCCAGCCGGACTTCTCGTCATGAACGAGGGGAAAAAATATATTTCCGTTCGTTCAAACATGTCAAACGTTGTATAGCATAAATCATTAGGGCCTTTTTTAACCAGAACATGAATAATATTCAAGGTGGACGAATGCATACTCTTTTATAACGTATTGGAACGAGGGTACCCAACATGAACTCGCGCGCCAGGTGTCTAATGGGACATCATCGTTCCATGGCTCTTGTTCGGTCAGATCTCCCTCCAGAAGACTCAAAACACTTTGTAAAGGCTGGTGACATCTAGTGGAAGCAATAGGAAGTGCCAAAATATTCCTAAGCCCCTGTGTTTTTCAATGGGATAGGTTTAAAGTCAATACAACACATCAGGTATCCACTTCCTGTCAGAAAATGTCTCAGGGTTTTGCCTGCCAAATGAGTTCTGTTATACTCACAGACACCATTCAAACAGTTTTAGAAACTTTAGAGTGTTTTCTATCCATATATAATAAGTATATGCATATTCTAGTTACTGGGTAGGATTAGTAACCAGATTAAATCGGGTACATTTTTTTTATCCAGACGTGCAAATGCTGCCCCCTAGACCCAACAGGTTAACATGCTGATAGAAATTTGGTAAAACGGATTTAAGTTTCCTTGCATTAAAGTCCCCAGCTACTAGGAACACTGCTCTGGGGGAGCGTTTTCCTGATTGTTTTTGGCGGAATACAGCCCATTCAATGCGGTCTTAGTGCCAGCCTCAGTCTGTGGTGGTATGTAAACAGCTACGAAAAATACAGATAAACTTTCTAGGTAGAAAGTGTGGTCTACAGCTTATCATGAGATACTCTACCTCAGGCGAGCAATAGCTCGAGACTTCCTTAGATATCGTGCACCAGCTGTTATTTACAAAATACATAGTGCGCCGTCCCTTGTCTTACCAGACGCCGCTGTTCTATCCTGCCTGTGCAGCGTATAACCAGCCAGCTGTATGTTGATAATGTCATCGTTTAGCCACGACTCCGTGAAGCGTAAGATATTACAGTTTTGAATGTTCCGTTGGTAGTTTAGTCTTCCGCGTAGATCTTCGATTTTATTTTCCAAAGATTGCACGTTTGCTAGCAGAATGGAAGGAAGTGGGGGTTTATTCAATCACCTACGAATTCTCAGAAGGCAGCCTGTCCTTTGGCCCCTATTTATCCACCTTCGCTTCACGCAATTGACGGGGATCTGGGCCTGTTCCCGAGAAAGCAGTACATCGTTCACGTCGGACTCGTTAAAGGAAAAAAAGGATTCTGCGCCACGTTGGATCCAACCTCCCTAAACAAAATTATGTTTATAATGTGTTATTGTCTACTTGATTTCCAGTAGGGTCTCGTTAGTCTGTTTGAACACAGAGATACTTAGCTCATAATGTGTAGAGAATTGTTCCTTGATGTATAAGCTATTGTTCAACACACAGAGCTATTTTCCTTTATTCAGGACATTTAGAATGACAACACATTACAGAGTAACCTAGTGGGATTATTCACAAAATTATCTGGTGATCAGATTATGAAATGTCATGACAAATACATTTTAGTTTCCTTGTTTCACCTGAAATATTAAATTAGTCCTAGGTCTATGTTGTTGTTAGGTGAAGTTATGGGTCCTACAGTAGGTCAATCAATCAAATGTTTTTATAAAGCCCTTTTTACATCAGCTGATGTCATAAAGTGCTATACAGAAATCCAGCCTAAAAACTCCCTAGAAAGGCAGGAACCTAGGAAGAAACCTAGAGAGGAACCAGGCAATGAGGGGTGGCCAGTCGTCTTCTGGCTGTGCTGGGATGAGATTATAACAGTACATGGCCAAGATGTTCAAACGTTCATAGATGACCAGCAGGGTCAAATAATAATAATATCACAGTGGTTGTAGAGGGTGCAACAGGTCAGCACCTCAGTAGTAAATGTCAGTTGGCTTTTCATAGCTGAGCATTCAGAGTTAGAGACCGCAGGTGCGGTAGAGAGAGAGTTGAAAACAGTAGGTCCGGGACAAGGTAGCACGTCCGGTGAACAGGTCAGGGTTCCATAGCCGCAGGCAGAACAGTTGAAACTGGAGCAGCAGCACAACCAGGTGGACTGGCGACAGCAAGGAGTCATCAGGACAGGTATGTCTATGTTGTTGTTAGGTGAAGTTATGGGTCAATTTGGCATACACAAAGTGTACAAACACTCATTGTAAGGCCGATGGAAAAGCTAGCCAAAGAGCATTTTACTTCTTGAAGTATAAAGCAGTTGATTTGCGGCAATAACACAAACATTATACTAAGCAGGAGATTCAAACGAGCCTTACAATTATAATCCAAAGTTGTAATATTCAGAACACATTGTGTAAAAACCAGAACCTTCGTCCAAAACTAGCGGTTTCCTCATTAACGTTGTCGGGGTAGGTTCCTTGTCCCTCTTTGGCTTTTTTTTGTTGTACCTTTATAACAAGTCAGTTAAGTACAAATTCTTATTTTCAATGACGGCCTAGGAACAGTGGGTTAACTGCCTTGTTCAGGGGCAGAACAACAGATTTTGTACCTTGTCAGCTCAGGGATTCCAACTTGCAACCTTTCGGTTACAAGTCCAACGCTCTAACCACTACGCTGACGCCCCAGCTTATTGGTGAAATCAGCAGTCAGACAATATCTTCTTTAAGTAAACCAATCAAACCTTTATTTAATGTAATTGCAGACAGATGTTGACAACAGGAACATAAGGCATGTTTCTGAGTAAGTTCTGCTCCCCACCTAAAGGCCCAGCTGATTTTATACATGTGATCACTCCCTAGTGGTATGATCACCTATGTCAATGTATGTGTGTATCAATAAGCTGAGGTTACCTTATAAGGCAACCTAGTACAGTAGCTCCTCTGAATTTCTTAGAATTGTAAACTGTCACACAAGATCAAACTGTCAAAACCAGACAGTGGTTACTTCTCTTTATCTAGTTTCAGTCTGACTCAGACCCAGCCTGCAGCACACTCTCACAACAGCCAGAGCTTAACCACAAAGACTAATATAGATGGCTTGGACATCTAATGAGAGTTGGCTAAATCCTGGGATCGTTAAACTCATACGGGCCTGTAAACAATAGGTTCAATTATTCACCCACTTTCCCAGGACAGCCACACCCCAGGAGGGTATGACTGACATACCAAAAATCTCCCCCGGGCGTAGGACATGACCATAGTCTTCCTGATTGTCTGGGATGAGTCGTTTGGCACGCTTCAGTTCCCCAGAGTTGGTTTTACCTGTCTCATTGATCAGGTCGGTGACCGGAATTCTTAACATGTACATTTCTGTTCTCCCCAAATAACAACATCCCCCCCCCCATCCAGGAGGTAAAGTGAGGTATCCCCTGTTACTGCATACCCACATCCATCCAAAAGGTGCTCCCATGCCTTCCTCCATCCTGGAAAAGTTTACACCTGTCACCTGTTGCATTACCCATGTTCCAGATGTGTTCCCCTTTAATCCTATGTATGTCACTGCTTTCACCCATTTATTATTGTCCACATCCCCGTCCACAAAGGGAACCAGTAGGATTTGGAGAGCAATAAATACCCTGCATGTGTTTCCATGGTTGTGATTTTCTTGTTTCACAACCATAGTGTGTGATGGTGTCCTCGACATCTGATGACTCTTCTGGTTCTGTGGCTGAACCCTCTGTTGGTTCTTCTGGCCTTTGGTCTCGGCCCTCTGGCTGTGGTCTTCCCCGTTTCTCCTCTGGCTGTGGTCTTCCCCGTTTCTCCTCTGGCTGTGGTCTTCCCCGTTTCTCCTCTGGCTGTGGTCTTCCCCGTTTCTCCTCTGGCTGTGGTCTTCCCCGTTTCTCCTCTGGCTGTGGTCTTCCCCGTTTCTCCTCTGGCTGTGGTCTTCCCCGTTTCCCCTCTGGCTGTGGTCTTCCCCGTTTCCCCTCTGGCTGTGGTCTTCCCCGTTTCCCCTCTGGCTGTGGTCTTCCCCGTTTCTCCTCTGGCTGTGGTCTTCCCCGTTTCTCCTCTGGCTGTGGTCTTCACCGTTTCTCCTCTGGCTCCTCCTCATCGGTGGATCTCAGCCTCTTTTGTTGCCATGGTCACCTGGAAGGGTCCCATCCATCTTGGCTGGTTCCATTTTCTCTTATGGACTCGTAGTTTCACCCAGTCTCCAACGTTTATGGTAAGCTCGTCAGGGTCTTCACCTGGGGGAACCTCGTTTGCTTTGCTAGTGTGAGAGTGGAGAAAACTTACAGCAGAGGTTAGTTCCTTCATGTACTCAAGATGGTCACACAGTGTCTCAGTTATTTCTGTCGGTCAGTCATAGGTCTCACCCCTGGGGTGTTCATTGGTCATCTTGTTAACATCTCATAAGGTGTACACCCAATACCGTTGTTAAGGCTGCTGCACATTTTCATGAGGGCAAGGGGCAAGCATTCCACCCAGCTCATTTTTGTGTAATGACAGGCTTTTGCAAGCCCCCCTTTGATCATTTAATTAACCCTCTCTGTAATCCCGTTACTCCACGGGTGATAGATGGACACAAACCTCTGGTCAACACTCATCATTTTGGCCACTTGGGCAACCACATCTCCTATGAGATGGGTCCCATTGTCTGCAGACAAACCTCAGGCACTCCGAACCGGAGTATAATTTCCCTAACTAGCAATTTTGCAACTGTACGCGCAACGCAGTTGGTAGTGGGATGGTTCCACCCACCTGGTAAACCTGTCAATTATCACCAGGCAGTATCTCTTTCTTTCTTTTCACTCTATCATGTCTATGAAGTCCATAGCAAGGTGGACAAAAGGTCCTTTTGGAGGGGAACTTCCCTGATTGCAGTGGAGTTCCCTTGTCTGTTTTTAATAGGTGTGTCTGTGGTATTAGTCACCTCTCCTGCTCTCTAAACCCCACTATGCTGAATCTGAGTAGACAGTAAGGGCCTTCCCTTCCCCCAATTCACAAGCTGTGTTCAGAGCTAATAAATGTGCTGTGATAAATGTTCTGGTAGGGGCCGTATAACCTCAATGTCACCTCCCACATCTACTACAGCTGATCCTACATATCTTCCCTGTGCTTTGATCTATATAAGTAGAACCATCAACAAACAGCACCATGTCAGAGTCAAGCAGAGGTTCATCAAACAAGTCTTTGTCCAGTACACATTCCTGGGCTGTCCCCATGTCCCTGTTATTGTTCCTTCATTGTTGATTCTGAGGGAAATAACAACTGTTGGTGTTGTGATTTCCCATTGGCCACGGCTCTTCTCTGTCATTAACTTGTCCTCCTTGTCCATAGGGCATAAGTGGCCCCAGGGAGCATATTCAGCTCCGGCCGAGTGGTACTGTGGCTGAGTTTCCTCTTCCTCTGCCAGACCCAAAGTTTCCTCTGCCCTTATTGTAACCTCTTCCTCTTTCATTTCCCCCACACTGCGAACTCGCATGCCCCAAATGCCCACAGGTCCAGCATTGAGTGTTGTTCCAGTCATGCAGGGCTCTGGCGGGCCCACCTCCTCTTCCAGTCCATGGTTGAGGGTCACCATAAGGTTGAGTGGTGAAAAGCACATACCCTGCAGGCACCAGGTTCACGGGTGTGACTGATGTGACTGTGGGGGGAGCTGCAGGCTGTGGTTGTGGTGAGCCTGTAGAAACAACTTTGAGCAGCCATCATATTGTGAGAAAAACCACCACTTCCTGTCTGGATCTGTGCAAGCTGGGCCTTCTTCAGTGCTGTGTCTAGTCCTCCTTGTCTTGCTCTCTGAGAAGATTCCATGCAGGAAGTGCCCTGTCTGACAATTTGTTGTCCTTCTGTTGCATCTCTCTCGAAATTACAGAATCTGTGCTGTTACGTGACACTTTCTAAGGCTTCCATTGGCTCTCTAAAGCCTTTAGAAAGTGGAATGACGCGTCTCCTGTCTCTGGGCAAAGTACAGCAGCAGAGTTTGTAAGTGGCCTGCCTGGGGACAGTGACACTGGAGAGCGCGTTCACGAGACTTCAGCATTTTTTTCTTTCTCTCTTTGAATGAATAAAACGTTGTCCGGTTGGAATATTATCGCTATTTTACGAGAAAAATTTTAACCTGTTGGGGCTAGGGGGCAGTATTTTCACGGCCGGATGAAAAACGTACCCAATTTAAACAGGTTACTACTCTGGCCCAGAAAATAGAATATGTATATTATTAGTAGATTTGGATAGAAAACACTCTGAAGTTTCTAAAACTGTTTGAATGGTGTCTGAGTATAACAGAACTCATATGGCAGGCAAAAAAACTGAGAGAAATTGAATCAGGAAGTGGGAGAAATTAGAAATGTGCACTGCTCAAAAAAATAAAGGGAACACTTAACAGATTTAGTTTAATATATACGGCGTTGTTGTTGTTAGTCAGCTAGCGGGCTGGTTAAGTTAGCATTAGCCTAGCTAGCTAACATCCGCGACCATGAGTTCACTAAGCTACTCTCCTCCTGCTAAAGAAGAAGAGGATATCACAGTAAAACAAGAAGTAGAGGGTGAGGCCGTTACTGTGAAAGAAGAGGAAGACGCGTTCAGAGTGAAAGAGGAGGAGGATGTTACAGTAAAAGGAGAGGAGGATGCAGTTTTTGGAGTGAAAGATGATGAAGAGGAGATGACTGTTACATAGGAGGAGGAAGAAGAGGAGGAAACTGGATATCTGGGCTCGGTTTCACAAACGCATCTTAAGGCATCCAATGGTTCTAACGGTGAACTTAGCCATAAGATGGTTTTGAGAAACCGTTCCCTGATTAACACTAGTAAGTACTGTCTTTAAAAACAGAGGCACAAACTCTGCAGTTGTTGAACTAATGTTTGGTGTTAAAGCGGAAATCTGCAATTGCTACATCAATATTTGGACTTTAAATTATTTGTTTATAGTCATTGATTCTTGAAGAATATAACACATGCTTCATGAGTTTAGTTCAACTATTGTTCCCCATCAGAACCCCAAATATTTTTTTTTTACTCCAATGTTTAGAAACAATGTAAACCAACACTGTATAGCCTCAACATGGTTAAAACTATAATGTAGATAGTATAATGTTGATGGATGGTCAGTCCTTGCATCCATAGGTCTGTCTATGAATTTGAGACTAGTTACATTTCTCCAACCCCATCATCATCATCATCTTATAACCAAAACAGTGGTGTAATTACAGATTTGTTATTGTTTGAACTGCAGATTGCTGGGTTGTGTGGGTTTTTTAAACAGTAACAAAATGGCTGCCCAGAGACTTGGTTTGGTCAACAGCTGAGGGATGGAAGGAGAAGTGTAACCACTCTCAAATTCATAGAGAAAGCTGTTGTAGAAACCGTAACTCAACACCTAGCGACCTCGTCAAGAAGTTCAGACATCTTGGCATAACAGTTATAAGGTGTTTGCTTGACAGTCGCTGGACCCAGGTTTGAGTTCAGCTCAGGGCTACCCCCCTGAATTCACTACACTACGAATACAAAGACTGGCCATCCATGATGTCATAATGATAGATTAACCAGGTTTCTAGGATATATAGTATATTCTAGAATTCATCCATGATGTCATAATGACAGTTTAACCAGGTTTCTAGGATATATAGTATATTCTAGAATTCATCCATGATGTCATAATGACAGTTTAACCAGGTTTCTAGGATATATAGTATATTCTAGAATTCATCCATGATGTCATAATGATAGATTAACCAGGTTTCTAGGATATATAGTATATTCTAGAATTGCCAGTGAAGATTTCCTGTGGAGGCAAATTATTAGAGCTGTTGATAAGTCATTGTATAATATTCAGTAAAAAAATGTTGTGCCATTACATTAAAGGCAAGACATACCTAGATTCAATTACATTCATGAATTGGTTTGAAACCTTTGTTTTAAACCCTTCTCAAAGTTGGTGCCTTGACGGATTTCTAAAAAAACGGTTTGTCATGAAACACTATTTTTTATAAATGTATTTAAATGTAACCTTTATTTAACTAGGCAAGTCAGTTAAGAACAAATTCTTATTTACAATGACTGCCTACCCCGGATGACGCTGGGCCAATTGTGCGCCGCCCTATGGGACTCCCAATCACGGCCGGTTGTGATAGAGCCTGGATTTGAACCAGGGTGTCTGTAGTGACGCCTAAAGCACTGATATGCAGTGTCCGCTGCGCTACTCGGGAGCCCCAAAATCATGTTCTAGTGCTGTCCCCAACTAAAATACATCTTGGTTAACCAAGAGTCATCTGTTCTTTCTACCAATCACCCCATGTGTTTTTATAAAATCTAAATGTACTGAACTTGTCTGATGCTTTAAGCACGCTGTTTGATTAAATAAATAAGACACACAAATGACTAGAGGGAGCCAGTCATCAACATGACCTGACCAGAGGGAGCCCCCCTTCCCCCTCTGCTGCTGGACTTCGTAAATTCTGCCGTTCTGCTCCTGAAATTTTCAGTAATCGACTACACCAGCAATCAGCAACCTTTTCCAGTTTGAGTGCCAATTTATCTGACCATTTCTACCAATCTGTGTGCCAGTTATGATTTTCAGATGCACATTTTCGTGGAAGAGTTTCATTTAATTTATAATAGTATCTCAAAATTATTGTCTGTGATTAATCTACATTCTATCTAAATCTAAATGAAAATTTTACAAATCTAAAAGTAACTTTTATTGCCATTGCCAACTATGTAAAAAAATAGCCTCCATAAAGCCAACAAATAAAAACATTGCATTCTGCATGTAGAAAATATCCTGATAAAAATAAATATCCTAAAAATCACATTGGCTGCACATTGGCCTGTCTACAACAAACTTGAAACATTGTATCAACTGGGTCAGCAAAACTCAGATAGCAAGCTTGCAACATTGTATTAAATATTCTAGGCCCTCAGTTTCCTACTCCAGTGAGTTCTGGACAGACACAGCTGTAGGCTATTTGTGCAAAGGATAAGAAGTAATCAGGTATTTTATGACATTTCCACTGGATCAGAGCATTACATTTTTCCCTTTTATGCTGAGTGGTTATCAAAAGGTGGAAATATTGCTGCTGGAAATATTTAACGAAAATACTTTGAGGAACTATTGTCATTTGCAATTGATTTTGATTACTTTGTTTACTTGCTGTTTGGGGTGAAGAAAAATTTGCTTTGAGAAGCTCCACAACTCATTAGTGGTGGTGCATTAAGACAATCAGAAATACTATCAGACATCCCCAAATGGGCACATTTATAGGCCTACATTTGCACACAGGCCAGGTAGACTAGTCCTACTTCTATATGCGTAATAAGGTGTGCGTCCTTACTCAACATTGACAGGAGTGTTTCAAACAAAGACAATGAATAAATTGGCAAAACTGACGCAAATTGCGGGGTCAGGTCTGGGTGGTCTGCCAGGGGCCGTTTCATTTAGTGTCCGTTTGGGTCGGCATGGGGAATGATTTTATTTTCCCATAGTATGTTGTACCGAAGTTGACCGACTGAAAGGGAACAGTATTTATAGTCATAACGTTACGCTTGTCATATGATGAACTTCAACTTAAATACGGGATCTTGCTATCCGACAGTTCTTTTGTATTCTGAAATGCACTCGAACTACGTATCATTTAGTGGCTCCTTATGTTACGCTGGGAAAACAGTTTTCGTGGGCACAGAAATACTAAATAATTTCAGAATTTGCTAAATCCAATGTTTTTTAACTGAGAGTCATCTTGTAATCCTAGATGGCGTAGCAGTAAGACGTGTTTGTTGTAAATGTTATGTTCTTTTCGTCTTTTTTGTATACATTGCAAAATATTTCACTCTTTTTCCATTTTTAAATTAAATATACCTTCCGGCAACACACTTCACCCAATGTGATACGGATCTGCTATATTTTAGACCTTATAGCTAGAACCTCCATCAGCAGCTAGCCATCAGAAGCTAATTAGCTACTAGCTATTTAGTCATTGTTAGCCACTGCTTTACCTTTTTAGCTCAGATACCAGCCGCTTTTTGCCTGGATAATACCTGCCAGTCTGCACAGCGCGATATCAACCCTGAGCATATCAGACTGTTTTTCTCCACTACATCACCGTATTCCTGCCGTAAGCTCTGGACCATTACACCAGATAATCGCAGCTAGCTAGCTGCTTCCTCGTGCTCCTAGATCTTAGTGCTGCTTTTGATACCATCGATCACCACATTCTTTTGGAGAGATTGGAAACCCAAATTGGTCTACATGGACAAGTTCTGGCCTTGTTTAGGTCTTATCTGTCGGAAAGACATCAGTTTGTCTCTGTGAATGGTTTGTCCTCTGACAAATCAACTGTACATTTCGGTGTTCCTCAAGGTTCCGTTTTAGGACCACTATTGTTTTTACCTCTTGGGGATGTCATTCGAAAACATAATGTTAAATTTCAATGCTATGCAGATGACACACAGCTGTACATTTCAATGAAACATGATGAAGCCCCAAAATTGCCCTCGCTAGAAGCCTGTGTCTCAGACATAAGGAAGTGGATGGCTGCAAACTTTCTACTTTTAAACTTGGACAAAACAGAGATGCTTGTTCTAGGTCCCAAGAAACAAAGAGATCTTCTGGTGAATCTGACAATTAATCTGGATGGTTGTACAGTCGTCTCAAATAAAACTGTGAAGGACCTCGGCGTTACTCTGGACCCTGATCTCTCTTTTGAAGAACATATCAAGACTGTTGAAAGGACAGCCTTTTTCCATCTACGTAACATTGCAAAAATCGGAAACTTTCTGTCCAAAAATGATGCAGAAAAATTAATCCATGCCTTTGTTACTTCTAGGTTGGACTACTGCAATGCTCTATTTTCCGGCTACCCGGATAAAGCACTAAATAAACTTCAGTTGGTGCTAAATACGGCTGCTAGAATCCTGACTAGAACCAAAACATTTTATCATATTACTCCAGTGCTAGCCTCCCTACACTGGCTTCCTGTTAAGGCAAGGGCTGATTTCAAGGTTTTACTGCTAACCTACAAAGCATTACATGGGCCTGCTCCTACCTATCTTTCCGATTTGGTCCTGCCGTACATACCTACACGTACGCTACGGTCACAAGACGCGGGCCTCCTAATTGTTCCTAGAATTTCTAAGCAAACAGCTGGAGGCAGGGCTTTCTCCTATAGAGCTCCATTTTTATGGAATAGTCTGCCTACCCATGTGAGAGACGCAGACTCAGTCTCAACCTTTAAGTCTTTACTGAAGACATCTCTTCAGTAGGTCCTATGATTAAGTGTAGTCTGGCCCAGGGGTGTGAAGGTGAACGGAAAGGCTGGAGCAACGAACCGCCCTTGCTGTCTCTGCCTGGCCGGTTCCCCCTCTTTCCACTGGGATTCTCTGCCTCTACCCCTATTACGGGGGCTGAGTCACTGGCTTACTGGTGTTCTTCCATGCCGTCCCTGGGAGGGGTGCGTCACTTGAGTGGGTTGAGTCACTGACGTGGTCTTCCTGTCTGGGTTGGCGCCCCCCCTTGGGCTGTGCCGTGGCGGAGATCTTTGTGGGCTATACTCGGCCTTGTCCTGGGATGGTGTGTTGGTGGTTGGAGATTTCCCTCCAGTGGTGTGGAGGCTGTGCTTTGGCAAAGTGGGTGGGGTTATATCCTACCTGTTTGGCCCTGTCCGGGGGTATCATCGGATGGGGCCACAGTGTCTCCTGACCCCTCCTGTCTCAGCCTCCAGTATTTATGCTGCAGTAGTTTATGTGTCGGGGGGCTAGGGTCAGTCTGTCACATCTGGAGTATTTCTCTTGTCTTTTCCGGTGTCCTGTGTGAATTTAAATATGCTCTCTCTAATTCTCCCTTTCTCGCTTTCTTTCTTTCTCTCTCTCAGAGGACCTGAGCCCTAGGACCATGCCTCAGGACTACCTGGCTTAATGACTCCTTGCTGTCCCCAGTTCACCTGGCCGTGCTGCTGCTCCAGTTCCAACTTTTCTGCCTGCAGCTATGGAACCCTGACCTGTTCACCGGATGTGCTACCTGTCCCAGACCTGCTGGAACCCTGACCTGTTCACCGGACGTGCTACCTGTCCCAGACCTGCTGTTTTCAACTCTCTAGAGACAGCAGGAGCGGTAGAGATACTCTCAAAGATCAGCTATGAAAAAGCCAACTGACACTTACTCTTGTGTTACTGACTTGTTGCACCCTCGACAACTACTATGATTATTATTGTTTGACCATGCTGGTCATTTATGAACATTTGAACATCTAGGCCATGTGCTGTTATAATCTCCACCCGGCCCAGCCAGAAGACGACTGGCCACCCCTCATAGCCTGGTTCCTCTCTAGGTTTCTTCCTAGGTTTTGGCCTTTCTAGGGAGTTTTTCCTAGCCACCGTGCTTCTACACCTGCATTGCTTGCTGTTTGGGGTTTTAGGCTGGGTTTCTGTACAGCACTTTGAGATATCAGCTGATGTAAGAAGGGCTATATAAATACATTTGATTTGATTTGTTACAGACCCCCCTTAGCTCCCAGCTGTGCCCTGGACACCATATGTGAATTGATTGATTCCCGTCTATCTTCAGAGTTCGTTCTGTTAGATGACCTAAACTGGGATATGCTGAACACCCCGGCCGTCCTACAATCCAAGCTAGATGCCCTCAATCTCACACAAATTATCAAGGAACCCACCAGGTACAACCCTAAATCCGTAAACATGGGCACCCTCATAGATATTATCCTGACCAACTTGCCCTCCAAATACACCTCTGGTCTGCTGTTTTCAATCAGGATCTCAGCGATCACTGCCTCATTGCCTGCATCCGTTATGGGTCCGCGGTCAAACGACCACCCCTCATCACTGTCAAATGCTCCCTAAAACACTTCTGCAAGCAGGCCTTTCTAATCGACCTAGCCCGGGTATCCTGGAAGGATATTGACCTCATCCCGTCAGTAGAGGATGCCTGGTTGTTCTTTAAAAGTAATTTCCTCACCACCTTAAATAAGCATGCCCCTTTCAAAAAATGTGGAACTAAGAACCGATATAGCCCCTGGTTCACTCCAGACCTGACTGCCCTCGACCAGCACAAAAACATCCTGTGGCGTACTGCACTAGCATCGAATAGTCCCCGCGATATGCAACTTTTCAGAGAAGTCAGGAACCAATACACACAGTCAGTTAGGAAAGAAAAGGCTAGCTTTAACAAACAGAAATTTGCATCCTGTAGCTCTAACTCCAAAAAGGTTTGGGACACTGTAAGGTCCATGGAGAATAAGAGCACCTCCTCCCAGCTGCCCACTGCACTGAGGCTAGGAAACACTGTCACCACCGATAACTCCACGATAATCAAGAATTTCAATTAGCATTTCTCTACGGCTGGCCATGCTTTCCTCCTGGCTACCCCAACTCCGGCCAACAGCTCCCCAACCCCCGCAGCTACTTGCCCAAGCCTCCCCAGCTTCTCCTTCACACAAATCCAGATAGCTGATGTTCTGAAAGAGTTGCAAAACCTGGACCCCCTCTTTCTAAAATTATCCGCCGCCATTGTGGCAACCCCTATCACTAGTCTGTTCAACCTCTCTTTCGTATCGTCCGAGATTCCTAAAGATTGGAACGCTTCTGCGGTCATCCCCCTCTTCAAAGGAGGTGACACTCTAGACCCAAACTGTTACAGACCTATATCCATCCTGCCCTGCCTTTCTAAGTTAACATATCACTGACCATTTTGAATCCCACCGTACCTCCGCTGTGCAATCCAGTTTCCGAGCTGGTCACGGGTGCACCTCAGCCACGCTCAAGGTACTAAACGATATCATAACCGCCATCGATAAAAGACAGTACTGTGCAGCCGTCTTCATCAACCTGGCCAAGGCTTTCGACTCTGTCAATCACCGTATTCTTATCGGCAGACTCAACAGCCTTCGTTTCTCAAATGATTCCCTCGCCTGGTTCACCAACTTCTTCTCAAACAGAGTTCAGTGTTTCAAATCGGAGGGCCTGTTGTCTGGACCTCTGGTGGCAGTCTCTATGGAGGTACCACAGGTGTCAATTCTCACCCCAACTCTTTTCTCTGTTCAACGATGTTGTTCTTGCTGTGTGTGATTCCTTCATCCACCTCTACGCAGACGACACCATTCTGTATACATCTGGCCCTTCTTTGGACACTGTTAACAATCCTCCAAACGCGCTTCAATGCCATACAACACTCCACCCGTGGCCTCTAACTGCTCTTAAACGCTAGTAAAACTAAATGTATGCTCTTCAACCGATCACTACCCGCCCGTCCAGCATCACTACTCTGGACGTTTCTGACTTAGAATATGTGGACAACTATAAATACCTAGGTGTCTGGCTAGACTGTAAACTCTCCTTCCAGGCTAATATTAAGCATTTCCAATCCAAAATTTAATCTAGAATCGGCTTCCTATTTCGCAACAAAGCCTCTTTCACTCACGCTGCCAAACATACCCTCGTAAAACTGACTATCCTACTGATCCTTGACTTCGGCGATTTCATTTTCAAAATAACCTCCAACACTCTACTCAGCAAACTGGATGCAGTCTATCACAGTGCCATCCGTTTTGTCACCAAAGCCCCATATACCACCCACCACTGGAACCTGTATGCTCTCGTCGGCTGGCCCTCGCTACATATTTGTCGCCAAACCCACCGGGTCCAGGTCATCTATAAGTCTTTGCTAGGCCGCCTTCACTGACTGGTCACCATAGAAACACCCACCAATAGCACGCACTCCAGGAGTCACCCCCAAAGCCAACACCTACTTTGGCCGCATTTCCTTCCAGTTCTCTGCTACCAATGACTGGAACGAATTGCAAAAATCACTGAAGTTGGAGACTTATATCTCCCTCACTAACTTTAAGCATCAGCTATCTGAGCAGCTTACCGATCGCTGCAGCTGTACACAGCCCATCTGTAAATAGCCCATCCAACTGCCTACCTCATCCCCATGTTTTTATTTAGTTTTTCTGCTCTTTTGCACCCCAGTATTTCTACTTGCACATCATCATCTGCACATCTAAATGACGTAGAGTGTTAATTTGACTCCAGTGTTAATTTGTTCAATTGTAATTACTTCGCTACTATGGCCTATTTATTGCCTTACCTCCGTTCTCCATTTGCACACACTGTATATAGATTTTTCTATTGTGTTATTGACTGTACATTTGTTTATCCCACGTGTAACTATTGTTTTTGTCCCACTGCTTTGCTTTATCTTGGCCAGGTCGCAGTTGTAAATGAGAACTTGTTCTCGACTGGCCTACCTGGTTAAATAAAGGTGAAATAAAAAATAAAATCTTAACTTTATTGACAACACCCAAATGGATACTGTCATTAACGCGGTTCTTCAATAATTACACATAATTCATAATACTGTAGCAAACATTATATTAAGCGGGACATTCAAACGAGCCTTACAATTATAATCCAAAGTAGTGTGAAATGTACTCATAAGCAACCTGGAAAGTTTTCCCCTATTCACATTCAGAATACATTGTGAAAAACTAAAATCTTTGCTCACCATTTTTGCTCCAGGCAGATATAGTACATTCATAACTATCGGTTTCTGCAATCAAATTGCCCTCGTGCCGCAATTTTAGCAAACACAGAAAGGGGCCTATATTGGAGACCAAAAGTCATCTGGCACACTGCTTAGAGTTTCAACAACTTTAATAACTTATTTCTAGCCTACAATTATCGATGTTACTACTAATGTGAAAACAAGACAAAATATGACTATTCTTGCTCATTTTAAGACAATTGTCAAATAATTATAACGTTCATTACAGACGTCAATTGTTGTACAACATCATGGCATCGCTGTTGGCATCACCTTTTTACAGTGGATTACCGCTGTTGTGGGCCTTTAATCATCTGTCTGACTTTGTTGTTCACACAGGAGAGATACTTAACTATCGTAGATCCTCTGGGGAGCCTCAACAACCTCATGATGCTGACGAGGCAGAGAAGAGTGTCTCCAGATCAGAACACCTCAAGAAACACCTGCAGAGATCCACAGGGAAGAGAACTCACTGCTGCTCTGACTGTGGGAAAAGATTCACCTCATCAGGCATTAAAATTCATCAGAGAACACACACAGGAGAGAAATCTTATAGCTGTGATCAATGTGGGAAGCGTTTTACTACATCTAGCATTCTGACTCTACACAGGAGAGAAATCTTGTTGCTCTGGTCAATGTGGGAAGAGTTTTGGTCGATCTGACTCTACACCAGAGAATACATACAGGAGAGAAACCTTATAGCTGTACTCAATGTGGGAAGAGTTTTACTTTGCTTAACAGTCTGGTGTCACACCAGAGAACACACACAGGAGAGAAGTCTCTTAGCTGTGATCAATGTGGGGAGAGAGACACTGATAAAAGACACTGATAATAAACATCAGAAAATACATGGAGTTGTTTCATGATTTCAATGAAATAATTTCACAATGTAGAATGTTTTAACATTGTCACAATGTTGAACCCTAAACGTTTGCCCCCTGTTCTATTGATTTCAACATGATATGGATATTAGTCCCAGGGGGAAAATCCAGGCTCTGAATTGAGAGGGTACTATTTATGTGATTTAACAAAAAGTTACTAACAAGAAAAGAGTTGTGTTCCAATTACCACGTTGGTGACCCACTTGAATCAAAATGCAACACTTCAATATGTAGCGAGCTGTTTTCTACAAATTGTCTTCTAACCAGTGGTGTACACATTATTCCCAGATTCCGTGTGGTTTTTGAGAGTTTAGTTTTAACAGGACGTGCAAACTCATCTCCTGTCGTACAATTGATGTACAATTAAATTAAACACCACCCCCGGCTCTACCAGGGGCTTGAGGTGGTCTCCCACAGCTCTGCTTATGTCATGTTCTGTGGCCTTGCTGTTCCATTTCTTGACTGCCCCTGCAATAAATAAATCACTCCAAACTGCATTAGGTTCAGATCTACCAGGATGGGACTTTGACATAGTCTGGATGCAGTCAGGCCACCGAATATGCATTAGCAATGTAAAGAGATCAGGTGAATGAGTGGGGAAAAGTACTTTCTACACAAATGACCTTCATAATATCAAAGAACAAATGTGTGTGCCTGAGAGGAAATTAACTTTCATACAGCCCAAAGGGATGAGAAATTACAGCAATATCAGTGGACAATTTGCACTAATGTAAATAAACATAGATGATGGAACATATTCCCTTTTGCTGACGTGATGAACCGCTAAGGGGACATAAATATTTACCATCTAAACCATGCGTGACCTCTCACCTCTCTGGCTGTAGAAGTGTTCTTCCTAACCAGTCCCTCAACAGCTCTCTGACTGAGCTCCACCCTCACTGGGTCTTCAGAGGAGAGAAAGGCTGAGGAGCAGTGGCGATTTCAGCATGTAAATCTTGGTGGGCAAACACAGCACTAAACAATACATTAATTGCACTATAACGGTGACAAACGGTGCCCACAGACTGTTAAGGCCTACATAAAGCTGTCCCAACAGCAGTCCCAACATCTTACCACTACAACACCTGTCTATCAGTGGATCCTTGTCTGGCAGTTCATTCAGCTTCATTTACTGACTTTAAAAGAACATAGCTAATATGGCTGACTTGCTTAAACAAATGTGGTTTCTACTGACAATTGAGATGTACAAACTATGGCATAAGGGGACGACAAGCGGATATGAGGCGATCCGTAATTTTGATTAAGATATTAATGAGCGAGCTAGGACCGACGTAGTCAATATAACTATTTTTTTAGCACTTTTGAAATGTACAGTGACAGAATTCAGAACATGGGCCGTTCTAACAATGTCCTCCCTGTACACCAAGTCAGAACCGTAGGATAAATAAAGGGGGCAAATAAGCAGACAATTAAAGTTTACAATATTCAACGATTACATTTCTCTAAAACAGGTTATAGGCTACATGTGCACCACCAAGTCAGAACAGTAGGAGAAAATAGACAAATTATTAGGGTGAGGCACATGGGCTACTAACATCTTACTACATGTTACGCACGCCTCTAGAAAGAGGGAACGCAACACCCTGCTACAACTCAACTCTCCTTGTTGTGAATAAGGTAGGGAAGTGTAGGTGTGAACAAGTATGACGAATAGGCAGAGAATACCGTTAACAGGGAATTTATTCCTTCACGTGGTAAGGTTTGGGAAAAAGGGGCTGGACGGAACCAAAGCAAAGAAAGTAAATATCAAAGCCCCCTCTCCTACCTTACCTGACTACCCACTACTTACCTATCTAGCACCACCTGGTGCACTAACCAAAATACAGGGGATGGTCCGCCCAGGTCTTTCCTAGTGTGCATAGACAGCAAACTACTACGGGTATATGTATGCCCGCGGGCCTCTTGCCTAAACACTCCCTAGGTGCCTTCCCCTTCCCCCCTGGGAACAAATGAAACAGAATTACACAAATGTAAGTCAATAATCAAAACACTGCATCCTATTGACACACACAACCAATCAGCTCCCTCAGCAACAACGGACACAGTACATACCAAAATTCTTGGAAACAACCAACATGCTATAACCCTCAGCCATTAGCCTTGTCTCTCAGCAATCATCTCCCTTCTGAGCAACAGAACTGGGGCTTATATAGCTTCAGAAGAAGTTAGTAATTGGAGACAGCTGCGTCCTGATGAGGGGGCGGGGTCAGCTCTCCAAACAATCAATGTTGATTGCCCAATCAGCTGCTCGTTGAGAACTTCAGGAATCCATCTCCTGAAATACATACATGATAATACACAAACCACAACAGAAACTGGGGAACGTAACACTACACAACATACACTTAGTATTACTTTCTTAGCTACAGTATACATATCTCTGGCATATTACATAATTTATGCAGCAGCATAGAATATATTATATGCAAGATATTTTTGGACTCACTGTGTTGTTCTGTGCTCACTTGAACAGGAAGGTGTCCTTCGTGGGCAAATTTTGTCATCAAAGTCTGTCATTCTCTGGATTTATGGTGATTTCAAGACAACTGGGAACTCGGGGGGAAAAACAAGGTTGAATCCTGATGATGTCAGTGATCTTCAGGTCGTAGCTCTAGAAAGAGTCCCGAGTTCCGGATTTACAATTCCCAGTTGGATGACCGTTCAAAACTTATTTTCCCAGTCAGAGCTTGTTTTTTCCTGAGTTCCCAGTTGTCTTGAACTCACGTTTTCATAGTTCCTGAGTTAACAGTTGTTTTGAGCGTGGCACAAACAATGCTTCATTGACAATTCATTAAAATTGGGTTTGATTCACACCCTGCCAGTGTGCCAGGTGGAAATTGGGTTTAATTCAGACCCTGCCAGTGTACCAGGTGGACATTGGGTTTGATTCAGACCCTGTCAGTGTACCAGGTGGACATTGGGTTTGATTCAGACCCTGTCAGAGTACCAGGTGGACATTGGGTTTGATTCAGACCCTGTCAGTGTACCAGGTGGACATTGGGTTTGATTCAGACCCTGTCAGTGTACCAGGTGGACATTGGGTTTGATTCAGACCCTGTCAGTGTACCAGGTGGACATTGGGTTTGATTCAGACCCTGTCAGTGTACCAGGTGGACATTGGGTTTGATTCAGACTCTGCCAGTGTACCAGGTGGACATTGGGTTTGATTCAGACCCTGTCAGTGTACCAGGTGGACATTGGGTTTGATTCAGACCCTGTCAGTGTACCAGGTGGACATTGGGTTTGATTCAGACTCTGCCAGCATGGCCAGAAATATATTCCAAGGTCAGTAACTTATAACCACAGAACCACCCCAGACCGTTCATGCATGACTAAAAACACCTAAGTATTAGATTTACTGCCATGGTCTAGTATGTCACCGCCTCAGACATCATTCACAATGCTGGCTGAGGTACGAGTAAAACATGACATATTATTTCATAACCATTCACAATGCTGGCTGAGGTACGAGTAAAACATGACATATTATTTCCTAACCATTCACAATGCTGGCTGAGGTACGAGTAAAACATGACATATTATTTCCTAACCATTCACAATGCTGGCTGAGGTACGAGTAAAACATGACATATTATTCCCTAACCGAGAATAATTACAAGGATCATATTTCACAATCATTCCCACTGCTGATATTCACAGAGAATAATTACAAGGATCATATTTCTCAGCTGCATTGACCTGCAGACATCAGACACCACCTTTCCGTTATGCACATGTGACTGAAATGTAACCAATCACACAAATTACTGAGACAGCTTTGATGGCCCAATAAAAAAAACAGCAAGTTTCTACCAGCTAATGGGATAATTCCAGTGCAGTACATGTGTAAAGGGTGTAGACTCTACAAGGGTGTAGAGGGATAATTCCAGTGCAGTACATGTGTAGAGGGATAATTTCAGTGCAGTACATGTGTAGAGGGATACTGGAAATCAACCAATCCTCCATTGCTAATGCAATAGAAAGGTCAAATGCTTTATTATCTAAAATTGTAAAGTTCTGGGCGAGAGAGAGAAATAAAATGGTGCAGTTTGAGGCCATGTGGGAGGATGCAGGAGCTGGAGATGGAGGTGTGTTCTAGTGGGTCTGGACAGGTGTGATGTAGTTAATGGAGATGGAGGTGTGTTCTAGTGGGCAGGTGTGATGTAGTTAATGGAGATGGAGGTGTGTTCTAGTGGGTCTGGACAGGTGTGATGTAGTTAATGGAGATGGAGGTGTGTTCTAGTGGGTCTGGATAGGTGTGATGTAGTTAATGGAGATGGAGGTGTGTTCTAGTGGGTCTGGACAGGTGTGATGTAGTTAATTGAGATGGAGGTGTGTTCTATTGGGTCTGGACAGGTGTGATGTAGTTAATGGAGATGGAGGTGTGTTCTAGTAGGTCTGGACAGGTGTGATGTAGTTAATGGAGATGGAGGTGTGTTCTAGTGGGTCTGGGCAGGTGTGATGTAGTTAATGGAGATGGAGGTGTGTTCTAGCGGCATAGGCAAGATGCAGTAGATGGTATAGAGTACAGTATATACATATGAGATGAGTAATGTAGGGTAAGTAAACATTATATAATATAAAGTGGCTAGTGATAAATAGATTACATACATTTTTCCATTATTAAAGTGGCTGGAGTTGAGTCAGTATGTTGGCAGCAGCCACTCAATGTTAGTGATGGCTGTTTAACAGTCTGATGTCCTTGAGATAGAAGCTGTTTTTCAGTCTCTCGGTCCCAGCTTTGATGCACCTGTACTGACATCGCCTTCTGGATGATAGCGGGGTGAACAGGCAGTGGCTCGGGTGGTTGTTGTCCTTGATGATCTTTTTGGCCTTCCTGTGACATTGGGTGGTGTAGGTGTCCTGGAGAGCAGGTAGTTTGCACCCGGTGATGCGTTGTGCAGACCTCACTACCCTCTGGAGAGCCTTCCGGTTATGGGCGGAGCAGCTGCCGTACCAGGCGGTGATACAGCCCGACAGGATGCTCTCGATTGTGCATCTTGTAAAAGTTTGTGAGTGTTTTTGGTAACAAGCCGAATTTCTTCAGCCTCCTAAGGTTGAAGAGGCGCTGCTGCACCTTCTTCACCACGCTGTCTGTGTGGGTGGACCATTTCAGTTTGAGCTGATCTGGGGATCTGGGGAAGGGTACCAAAAAATGTCTTCGGCATTGAAGGTCCCCAAGAACACAGAGGCCTCCATCATTCTTAAATGGAAGAAGTTTGGAACCACCAAGACTCTTCCTAGAGCTGGACACCCAGCCAAACTGAGAAATAGGGGGAGAAGGGCCTTGGTCAGGGAGGTGAACAAGAACCCGATGTTCACTCTGACAGAGCTCCAGAGTTCCTCTGTGGAGATGGGAGAACCTTCCAGAAGGACATTTTCGAATCCAAGAGTAAAGAGAGACAAATATATTGATACAAGTATTTGTATTTATTATGGATCCCCATTAGTTCCTGCCAAGGCAACAGCTACTCTTCCTGGGGTTTATTATGGATCCCCATTAGTTCCTGCTGAGTAAGGTAGCGTGCCAGCCGACTTGAACCGCCCCTTTCAAGCAAAAGGTATAAATGATGGGTTATGAATTAACAGGTATATGTGATGGGATATGGATTAACAGGTATAAATGATGGGTTATGAATTAACACATCCCCTGCGAGCCCAGGCATTTCAATACATTCAAGACTTCTTACGGTCCATGTGCAATGGATATGGTTCTCTCTCTCTCTCTCCATCTCTTCTTTAACAAGCAGCCATGTTGTCATTCCGCTAGTGACCCGTTTTCAGCATTTTAAGTCTCCAGTCAACAGTGCACTGGAATTATCCCTCAACACCCTTTACACATGTACTGTACTGGAATTATCCCTCAACACCCTTTACACATGTACTGTACTGGAATTATCCCTCTACACCCTTTACACATGTACTGTACTGGAATGATCCCTTTACACATGTACTGTACTGGAATTATTCCTCAACACCCTTTACACATGTACTGTACTGGAATTATCCCTCAACACCCTTTACACATGTACTGGAATTATCCCTCAACACCCTTTACACATGTACTGTACTGGAATTATCCCTCTACACCCTTTACACATGTACTGTACTGGAATGATCCCTTTACACATGTACTGTACTGGAATTATCCCTCAACACCCTTTACACATGTACTATACTGGAATTATCCCTCAACACCCTCTACACATGTACTGTACTGGAATTATCCCTTTACACATGTACTGTACTGGAATTATCCCTCAACACCCTTTACACATGTACTGTACTGGAATTATCCCTCAACACCCTCTACACATGTACTGCACTGGAATTATCCCTCAACACCCTTTACACATGTACTGCACTGGAATTATCCCTCTACACATGTACTGTACTGGAACGATCCCTCTACACATGTAATGCCCTGGAACGATCCCTCTACACATGTACTGTACTGGAATTATCCCTCTGCACATGTACTGTACTGGAATTATCCCTCTACACATGCACTGTACTGGAATTATCCCTCTGCACATGTACTGTACTGGAACGATCCCTCTACACATGTACTGTACTGGAATTATCCCTCTACACATGTACTGTACTGGAATTATCACATTGGCTGGCAGAAACTTACTGTTTTTTTATTGGGCCATCAAAGCTGTCTCAGTGAGAGACTAGTTGATTATGGACTAACAGTCTAACAGTTTGAAGGACACAACTCATGTTATTCTGGTTAAACAGTGAGAGACTAGTTGATTAAGGAGTGGGGATTCTTTTACAATTATGAAAAAAATATTTCATGTTTTATTCGTACAGCAGCCAACATTTTGAATGGTTAGGAAATAATATGTCATGTTTTACTCGTACCTTAGCCAGCATTGTGAATGGTTCGGTAATAATATGTCATGTTTTATTCGTACAGCAGCCAACATTTTGAATGGTTAGGAAATAATATGTCATGTTTTACTCGTACCTTAGCCAGCATTGTGAATGGTTCGGTAATAATATATCATGTTTTACTCGTACCTCAGCCAGAATTGTGAATGGTTCGGTAATAATATGTCATGTTTTACTCGTACCTCAGCCAGCATTGTGAATGGTTCGGTAATAATATGTCATGTTTTACTCGTACCTCAGCCAGCATTGTGAATGGTGTCTGATGCAGTGACATACTAGACCATGGCAGTAAATCTAATACTTAGGTGTTTTTAGTCAGGCATGAAAGGTCTGTGTTGGTTCCGTGGTTATAAGTTACATCTGTGGCCATGCTGGCAGGGTCTGAATCAAACCCAATGTCCAGTGGGATTGATCTGTTTGATCCATTTGTTTGTTTCAGTTTACAGTTGTTGAATCCTTTGACATATTGTTGATTTCAACATTTTTCATTTTCAACTATTTTTTTATTTATTTATTCCTCCTTTATTTAAGCAGGTAGGCTAGTTGAGAACAAGTTCTCATTTACAACTGCGACCTGGCCAAGATAAAGCAAAGCAGTTTGACACATACAACAACACAGAGTTACACATGGAGTAAAACAAACATACAGTCAATAATATAGTAGAAAAATAAGTCTATATACAAAGTGAGCAAATGAGGTGAGATAAGGGAGGTAAAGGCAAAAAAGGCCATGGTGGCGAAGTAAATACAATATAGCAAGTAAAACACTGGAATAGTAGATTTGCAGTGGAAGAAGGTGCAAAGTAGAAATAATAGGGTGCAAACGAGCAAAATAAATAAATAAATACAGTAGGGAAAAGGTAGTTGTTTGGGCTAAATTATAGATGGGCTATGTACAGGTGCAGTAATCTGTGAGCTGCTCTGACAGCTGGTGCTTAAAGCTAGTGAGGGAGATAAGTGTTTCCAGTTTTAGAGATTTTTGTAGTTCGTTCCAGTCATTGGCAGCAGAGAACTGGAAGGAGAGGCGGCCGAAGGAGGAATTGGCTTTGGGGGTGACCAGAGAGATATACCTGCTGGAGCGCGTGCTACAGGTGGGTGCTGCTATGGTGACCAGCGAGCTGAGATAAGGGGGAACTTTACCTAGCAGGGTCTTGTAGATGACCTGGAGCCAGTGGGTTTGGCGACGAGTATGAAGCGAGGGCCAGCCAACGAGAGCGTACAGGTCACAGTGGTGGGTAGTATATGGGGCTTTGGTGACAAAACGGATGGCACTGTGATAGACTGCATCCAATTTATTGAGTAGGGTATTGGAGGCTATTTTGTAAATGACGTCGCCGAAGTCGAGGATCGGTAGGATGGTCAGTTTTACGAGGGTATGTTTGGCAGCATGAGTGAAAGATGCTTTGTTGCAAAATAGGAAGCCAATTCTAGATTTAACTTTGGATTGGAGATGTATGATGTGAGTCTGGATGGAGAGTTTACAGTCTAACCAGACACCTAGGTATTTGTAGTTGTCCACATATTCTAAGTCAGAACCGTCCAGAGTAGTGATGCTGGATGGGCGGGCAGGTGCAGGCAGCGATCGGTTGAAGAGCATGCATTTAGTTTTACTTGTATTTAGGAGCAATTGGAGTTGCACTGGGTTGGTTGAAAAGTGATACTAAACTTATAGACCATGCACTATATTGACATAGTGGAAGATTTCTTAATTTTTTTTATATATAAAAGTTTTTATTACGTACAATGCCATTCATACAAAACCATCAATATTCCAAACAAACTCAAATATAGGCATTTTTAAATTCAAAACGAAACAAAAACCCAATAACAAAAAACTCAGGGGAGCATCTTCCCTCCCCTTCATGCCTACAAACTACATCTCTAAAGCCCTACCTTCCCCTATCTCCCAGTCACTATTCTATTCCCTTAAATCATCTAAATTAACCCTAGCCCTAAACCTCCCTTCCACCTCTGCCGGGCAGCATGCTGCCCCCACTTCCTCTCCTCCCTCTTCAACCTCCCCCTCAAATTTCCTTCCACCCTCCTCACTTTCCCCTCCATCCCCCAATCTCTCCCTGTCTTTACCATGTCCTGCCTGGCTTCCCACAGCCCCCGTTTAAAGAGGCTTATGAGAAGCCAGAGCAGAAACCTGTCCTTGACCGTCCCCCTCGCTCTCCCTACACCTCTCTCTACCCTAGCCCAAGTTAAAACAAAATTCCCTTTCACCTTACCTAACAACAGCCGTGCCCATACTACTCCGGCAAAGGCACAGTCCCAAAAGGTGCACTGTCTCCTCCACACCACAAGATGGTCTTGGACAGGTGGGGGATCGCGCCAAGCTATGCCGGTACATGATGGAACGTACCGGTAAGCACTTGTGGAGGCTCAACCAATTCAGGTCCTTGAGCTTGTTGTCCATACCTTACCTTAACTAAATCCCACCACTCTAACACCCCCTCACACATGGACCGGAGGCCTTCAATCCCCCGAAACAAACCAGTAAAGGCTTCAATGAAAGCTCATCCAGCACATCCCGATCTAATTTCCAGTACCCCCTACCGAAGAGGCTGACTGGTGACCTCACCTGCAGGAGCAGCCCGTCGGGATCCGAAATGAACACAGGCAACAGCTGCCTAGACAACTGACCCAAGGACCTGGACAGAAAAATATAGTCAGGCCTCCGTTCGAGTTGCACCAAGTGGAACCAGCCATTGTAGGAGTAGTGTGCAGGCCTCCATCAATCCCCCGGGAGTTGCACCAAGTGGAACCAGCCATTGTAGGAGTAGTGTGCAGACCTCCATCAACCCCCCGGGAGTTGCACCAAGTGGAACCAGCCATTGTAGGAGTAGTGTGCAGACCTCCATCAACCCCCCGGGAGTTGCACCAAGTGGAACCAGCCATTGTAGGAGTAGTGTGCAGACCTCCATCAACCAGACCATGGAAGCCATTAGCCCGGTGATGGCGCCTGCACTGCTATCCCCCCCACCCCTAAATCTATATTAAAATCCCCCCTACCCCTAAATCTATATTAAAATCCCCCTACCCCTAAATCTATATTAAAATCCCCCCCCACCCCTAAATCTATATTAAAATCCCCCCCTAATCCCTAAATCTATATTAAAATCCCCCCTACCCCTAAATCTATATTAAAATCCCCCCCACCCCTAAATCTATATTAAAATCCCCCCCTAATCCCTAAATCTATATTAAAATCCCCCCCTACCCCTAAATCTATATTAAAATCCCCCCCCCTACCCCTAAATCTATATTAAAATCCCCCCCCCACCCCTAAATCTATATTAAAATCCCCCCCTACCCCTAAATCTATATTAAAATCCCCCCCTACCCCTAAATCTATATTAAAATCCCCCCAACCCTAAATCTATATTAAAATCCCCCCCACCCCTAAATCTATATTAAAATCCCCCCCCTACATCTATATTAAAATCCCCCCCACCCCTAAATCTATATTAAAATCCCCCCTACCCCTAAATCTATATTAAAATCCCCCCTATCACCACTTGCCTATTTGTGGCGCACAGGGGCCCAAGACAGTTCACCATCTCCTTCCTGTCTGCCGCCACCTGTGGCCCGTACACCCCCACTAATCTATATCTGCAATCCCTTAAGGTGACATCCACCCCCAAAACTCTCCCCTGCAATACCACAAATGAACCCTCAACCTTTACCTCCCAGTGCCCACACAATATCCCTACCCCCGATGAGTGCAACCCCCCTATACCCCAAACTGACTCACCTTGTCCCACTCCCTCCTAAATCTATTAACATCCCCTCCATCCCTCCCCCCTATACCCCAAACTGACTCCCCTTGTCCCACTCCCTCCTAAATCTATTAACATCCCCTCCATCCCTCCCCCCTATACCCCAAACTGACTCCCCTTGCCCCACTCCCTCCTAAATCTATTAACATCCTCTCCATCCCTCCCCCCTATACCCCAAACCGACTCCCCATGTCCCACTCCCTCCTAAATCTATTAACATCCCCTCCATCCCTCCCCCCTATACCCCAAACCGACTCCCCATGTCCCACTCCCTCCTAAATCTATTAACATCCCCTCCATCCCTCAGGTGAATCTCCTTTAAAAAACAAAAGTCAAAACCCACACCCTCTATATAACTAAAAACCTTCCTCCTCTTAACAAAATCCCTTAAATGCTTCCATTTAAACTAACAAAAGTTATAGTAGACTCCATGAAAACAATTATAAAATCAAAAACAACAATCACCCAACTGCTAACCCCCCCAGGAGTCTCACCCGATGCTCCCCTGCTCCATCTCCACCGGCAGGGACGCCGTCTCTCCTCCCGACGTCCCCCCGTCTTCCTCCATCTCACCAACCCAGGATGCAGGAAGGGTGTTTGGCACCTGAGTGCTCTGCATCCTGGGAAGACCACCAAACTCCTCCACTTCCCCAGCCCTGTATCTGGTTGGGTAGAGAGTAGGGGAGCCCGTGTCCCCAAACAGGAACTGCGACCCCCCCCTCAGTTGACCAGCCCTGAGCCATGCTTGGTGTATCAAGAACCACCAGGAGTTGAGGGGCTGGGGAAGCCAGCGAGGACACAGAAGTTTCTCCCGCCCCCATCACTCGCTTGGCCACCCCCTCCCCCCCATACCCCCTTCCCTCTCGCTGTCCGTCGAGAGCCCCTTCCTCTTCCCTCTCTTCTTTGGCGATAACAGGGAGACACCACCCCCCCTCCCCACAAGCTCCTCCACCATTCCCCCCATCTCTTCCACGAGGGCGCTCGACATTCTGCTGTCCCCCCACTCCCTCTCCCCCCCTCTCCCCTCCTCCACTGGTCTTGCCACCGACTCCTTCTCCACCACCTCTCCCTCCATTGCTGCCCTCTCTGGCTCCTCCACTCCCTTGCTTCCTTCCACCTCTTTTCCCTCCTCTCCTCCCGGTTCTGCTGCTCCCGTGCCTTCTCTGTCCCCCTTTCCTCCTGCTGCCGCTCTTTGCTCCTCCTCCTTCCGTGAGGCCGTCCCCTCTGGGCCTGTGTTCGGTTCTTGGTCTGGGCCTCCTCCCCTTCTTCCCCCATCCCCATCCCCCGCTCCTCCCCCAGCCGCAGACACGTATGATCTCTGACGAGCTGGGAATTCCTGCCCCAGGTGTGCTGACGAGCCACACCCGTGGCACGCCTTGAGCTCGTCACAGTCCTTCGCCTTGTGCTCCCCAGATCCACAATATCTGCACTTTCTTGTGCTGCACGAGGCTAGGATGTGGCCGTTGGCCATACAACGCCTGCAAAACGGGGGCTGACATGCATAAAACAATGTCCCCCTGTCAGCCCCCAGGGAGAACAGAGCTGGAGGATGAAGGTAGCCGCCCAGTCCCTTTGGGTCCTCCCTGAGGAGGGCCTGGAAGTCTCTCCTCCCGTTCCAAAAACCCAGGGAGTCCTTGAGGTGCCTTGCTGAGGAGATGTCATCCATGTATCTCCCCAGAAAGGCCCTCACCTCCTCGTCCTTGACGTACGGGTTATAAATGTTCACAGTTACAATCCTGAAATAGTTTTTGCTGTTTTTTGCCAAGCTGGTTACCTCGTAGTGACACATCGGCCTCGCACCTCCCACTTCTCTCACCTTTTTCAGGATCTCGTCGTGTTTTTCTTCTGTGTGTAAAGCCACATCATAAGTTCCCTCCAACGGGTGACCTTGGAGGCAAAACACATCCTTCCCTGTCAGTTTAAGGATCCACATCAAGATAGTCCTTCCAAAAGTTTCACGTCCGAATGGCTCCATCTCCTTGTCCTTCCACGCAAAGCGAACCGTATTCGCCAGTCCGATCCCAGGGACCGACCTACTTGAAGAATTTTGCGCCATCTCCACTCCCGCTCTCTTCCAAAAAAGGAAAAACTGAAAAGAAAAGCAAAAACGGCTGAGAATCGTTACCCCCCCCCAAAAACTTTTTTACCGCCCTCCAGCCTTTGACTTTCAGCTAAGAGGTTACGGTACCTCAGTACCCAACTTGAACTTAGCCACACAGGAAAAGCCTTATAGCTGTGATCAATGTGACAAGAGATACTCTCATTCATGTGGTCTGATTAAACATCAGCAAATATATGCAGGAGATCCACAGAGTGTAGAATGATCTCCAACACAAGACCTGGGTAGTAGAACACAGAGTGTTGAATGATCTCCAACACCAGACCTGGGTAGTAGAACACAGAGTGTAGAATGATCTCCAACACCAGACCTGGGTAGTAGAACACAGAGTGTGGAATGATCTCCAACACCAGACCTCTATACATCAAATCACATTGTATTTGTCACATACACTTGTTTAGCAGATATTATTGCGGGTGTAGCGAAATGCTTGTGTTTCTAGCTCCAACAGTCCAGTAATATCTAACAAGTAATATCTAACAATACACACAATCTAAAGGAATGGAATTAAGAATATATAAATATTTGGATGAGTGATTTCAGAGCGGCATAGACTAAGATACATTAGGATAGAATACAGTATGTACATATGAGATGAGTAATACATAGACTAAGATACAGTAGAATAGGATAGAATACAGTATATACATATGAGATGAGTAATACATAGACTAAGATACAGTAGAATAGGATAGAATACAGTATATACATATGAGATGAGTAATACATAGACTAAGATACAGTAGAATAGGATAGAATACAGTATATACATATGAGATGAGTAATACATAGACTAAGATACAGTGGAATAGGATAGAATACAGTATATACATATGAGATGAGTAATACATAGACTAAGATACAGTAGAATAGGATAGAATACAGTATATACCAGAGGTGGGACCAAGTCATTGTTTTACAAGTCACAAGTAAGTCTCAAGTCTCAGCACTCAAGTCAAGACAAGCTATGGGGCGCAATCGGGCGATGTAGGCTTGTACACAATCGCCCAACTTTAACACACACACACACACACACACACACACACACACCCTCTGTGTGTGTGGTTACAGTAGGCTAACACATGTCAATGGTTTTAGGAACAGCAGTAACATCAGGCAGGATTTATACCAACAGCCTAGCCAGTTGTAGCTCAATCTTGGGTGCAATGATCACGTTCCTGCACTGACTGACTGTGTGGAGGCTCATTGATTTAATGTTACGTTAGCCTACATGCTATACTAGCAAAAAATAATTATATAGCTGTCGGCTATATTAGCCACGACTTACCGTTCTTTGTGCAGCTTCAAATGTCGAACAATTTTTTGCGCCTCCGTCTGTAATTTTCTTCCCGGATGTTTTGCAAGTTGCAATCCGTTTTTTGTTGATACAGCGTAGTCTTTATATCCGAAAATAATAATTACATCACGCGTTCCAATGGTAAAACGTCTGATTTAATTACATCACGCGTTCCAATGGTAAAACGTTTGATTTAATTACATCAAGCGTTCCAATGGTAAAACGTTTGATTTAATTACATCAAGTGTTCCAATGGTAAAATGTTACAGTTCATTGTGACACGGTCACTTTGCCTGCTGTTTATTGCCACGTTGGGATGCAACCTTTTTTTAATATCCTTTTTTTTATATAAATATAATTTTACCCCCGTTTTTTCTCCTCAATTTCAATCTTGTCTCATCTTTGCAACTCCCCAACAGGCTGGGGAGGCGAAGGTCAAGTCCTACGTCCTCAGACACACATTATAGCAAATACATTTTGGGTCTAAGTTAAAGGAGCTACAATTAGAATTTAATTTTAAAAAATTAAGAAAATCTCGGTAATATCTACATTAATAGTGGAATGATCGTGTTTCACAATATTCCTTCACAAAGAAATATATATTTTGGGGTCAATACAAGAGGTTCAGCCAGGACTCATATACCAAAGACTGATCCTAAAGTAATCTACCAAGGCCCTACAAGAAGTTCAGTCAGGACTCATATACCAATGACTGATCCTAAAGTAATCTACCCAAGGCCCTACAAGAGGTTCAGTCAGGACTCATATACCAAAGACTGATCCTAAAGTAACCTACCCAAGGCCCTACAAGAGGTTCAGTCAGGACTCATATACCAAAGACTGTTCCTAAAGTAATCTACCCAAGACCCTACAAGAGGTTCAGTCAGGACTCATATACCAAAGACTGATCCTAAAGTAATCTACCAAGGCCCTACAAGAGGTTCAGCCAGGACTCATATACCAAAGACTGATCCTAAAGTAATCTACCCAAGGCCCTACAAGAGGTTCAGTCAGGACTCATATACCAAAGACTGTTCCTAAAGTAATCTACCCAAGGCCCTACAAGAGGTTCAGTCAGGACTCATATACCAAAGACTGATCCTAAAGTAATCTACCCAAGGCCCTACAAGAGGTTCAGTCAGGACTCATATACCAAAGACTGTTCCTAAAGTAATCTACCCAAGGCCCTACAAGAGGTTCAGTCAGGACTCATTTACCAAAGACTGTTCCTAAAGTAATCTACCCAAGGCCCTACAAGAGGTTCAGCCAGGACTCATTTGTGGATGAGGTTCAGAATGTGCGATGGCTGGAAGTGTGTAGTGAGGATGATCCTGAAAGGGCACTGAGTGTGTTTATGAAATGATTTATGAGTTTTGTTGATAAGCAAGGCCCCAAAAAGAAAACGGACTGAGGTCAAACGATGCCTCAGGGATTGATGAGCTGAGAAATGGAACGGTTCAACTTAATGAAACCAAAAAATGTAGAGGACAGATCTGTCTGATGAGCAAAGTTATTGTAGATGAATGCATCTAGTGACCAAGCTAGACCAGTTATTGTAGATTAATACATCTAGTGACCAAACTAGACCAGTTATTGTAGATTAATACATCTAGTGACCAAGCTAGACCAGTTATTGTAAATGAATACATCTAGTGACCAAGCTAGACCAGTTATTGTAAATGAATACATCTAGTGACCAAGCTAGACCAGTTATTGTAAATGAATACATCTAGTGACCAAGCTAGACCAGTTATTGTAAATGAATACATCTAGTGACCAAGCTAGACCAGTTATTGTAGATTAATACATCTAGTGACCAAGCTAGACCAGTTATTGTAGATGAATACATCTAGTGACCAAGCTAGACCAGTTATTGTAAATGAATACATCTAGTGACCAAGCTAGACCAGTTATTGTAAATGAATACATCTAGTGACCAAGCTAGACCAGTTATTGTAGATGAATACATCTAGTGACCAAGCTAGACCAGTTATTATAAATGAATACATCTGGTGACTAAGGTAAAAAGAAAGGATATTATCATCACTAAATCAAGGCTGATGGAAAACATCTATGGACAACTTTGATTCAACACAAGTGGCAGACATGTTTGAATTCCTATCCATTATAACATTCATTACCAAAACCACCTGACATTGCAAATTGCTTTAATTACTATTTGACGGGTCAGGTGGACACATTGAGAAATGAGTCCAACTGACGGCTCCCTGAATTGGACCACAGAGTGAAGGAAAAGCAGCCAACAAGTGCTCAGCATATGTGGAAACTCCTTCAAGACTGTTGGAAAAGCATTCCAGGTGAAGCTGGTTAAGAGAATGCCAAGAGTGTGCAAAGCTATCATTAAGGCAAAGCGTGGCTATTTGAAGAATCTCAAATATAAAATATATTTTGAATTGTTTAACACTTTTTTTTGGTTACTACATGATGTGTTATTTCATAGTTTTGATGTCTTCACTATTATTCTACTATGTAGAAAATAGTAAAAATAAAGAAAAACCCTTGAATGAGTAGGTGTTGTAAGACTTTTGACCAGTAGTGTATATTATGTTATATAATAAATATGTAATAACATTAAAACATGACTGTTTGTCCTTATAGGGAACCAGATTGTGACTACAACTCAGTTACTAAGTCTTTAACAACACTATGTTGTTACACTGGTGAGTAAAAACTCATGCTTCCGACACTTTAACTTTTTGTCTGAAAATTAAAATAAACATTTTAATCAACTGCGTTACCCACTCCGGTCAGCAGATGGCGGTGTGGGAATGTAAGGTAATGCTGTTGGTGTGACGTATAATGTAGTGGACGGAACGCTTCTTTCAACAGCAGCAACAGTTATTCAGCCACCTCGGTAGCTTGCTAGACAAAATAGCCGAACCAGTAAAGCTTTAGTGTATATTAGCCACTTTGTTTTAAAACCACTTCTGTCGTCTAGTTAGTTATCCGATTTAATTTCATATTTACTGTGTTGTTATTAGTCAGCTAGCGGGCTGGTTAAGTTAGCATTAGCCTAGCTAGCTAACTGTTAGCTAACATTCCCGACCATGAGTTCACTAAGCTACTCTCCTGCTAAAGAAGAGGTCTGCTGGACGGAGAAAGAAGCTCTCGTCAAAGCGGAGGAGGAAGTGGAGGATGTTTCAATACAAAAACAAGTAGAGGGTGAGGCTGTTACTGTGAAAGAAGAGAAAGACGTTACAGTGAAAGAAGAGGAAGATGCGTTCAGAGTGAAAGAAGAGGAGGATGTTACAGTAAAAGGAGAGGTGAAGCATTTTTTGGATTGGAAGAGGGGGAGATGACTGTTACATCCAAAAAGGAGGTGGAAGAAGAGGAGGAAACTGGATATCTGGTCCCGGTTTCCCAAATGCATCTTAAGGCATCCAATGGTTCTAACGGTGAACTTAGGCATAAGATGGTTTTGAGAAACCGTTCCCTGATTAACACTAGTAAGTACTGCCTTAAAAACAGAGGCACAAACTCTGCAGTTGTTGAACTGATGTGTGGTGTTAAAGGGGAAATATGAAATAGCTACATCCATATTTAGACTTTTTAAATGATTTATTTATAGCCATTGATTCTTGAAGAATATAACGCATGCCTCATGAGCTTAGTTCAACTGTAATACCCCAGGCCTCCCAGGTGGCGCAGTGGTCTAAGGCATCGCATTGCTGGCTGTGCCACCAGAGATTCTGGGTTCGTGCCCAGGCTCTGTCGCAGCTGGCTACGACCGGCAGGCCCATGGGGTGGCGCATCTGACCAGGTCACCAGGTGTACGGTGTCCTCCGGTCGGCTTCCGGGTTGGATGTGCATTGTGTCAAGAAGCATGGCTTTGTTGGGTTGTGTTTCGGAGGACGCATGGCTCTCGACTTTCGCCTCTCCCGAATCCGTAAGGGAGTTGCAGTGATGAGACAAGACTACTACCAATTGGATACCACAAAATTGGGGAGAAAAAGGGGTAAAATATAAAAAAACTGTCATTCCCCATCAGAACCCCAAATAAGCATTTTTTTACTCCAATGTTTATAAACTGTCGTGGAAATATCATGTCATTCCCCAAATAGACTTTATTACAAAGTAACAAGCCGAGCTGGTCCATGGAACAACTGCCGGACTCAGTCTCAGTCCTATTATACAGTTTCATGCTTATACAAGTGTCATAGTCCCTCCCCTTTATGCTAATAACCATATCCCCTCGGCTTTACTCCACCATTATTTACAAATCTAAGTTCTTTCCTGTGGTCCCGTGTGGCTCAGTTGGTAGAGCATGGTGTTTGCAACGCCAGGGTTGTGGGTTCGATTCCCACGGGGAACCAGTACGGGGGGAAAAATGTATAAAATGTATGCATTCACTACTGTAAGTCGCTCTGGATAAGAGTGTCTGCTTAATGACTAAAACGTTTAAAAAATATATATGTTTTATCTCTTATTCTTTTCTGTATGTTTTTGAAACTGCACTGTTGGATAGGGGCTCGTAAGTTTATTTTTGGGCTCGTTCCAAGGGGATGAGGGTTCTAGAAGCTAGTGAGTTTTAGGAAGAAAGAAGAAAAAAATAATATGATTGTATATTATTATTTAAATGCGTGTTTTTAATTGTTGACAGCCAGTAGACACCATGTTTATATTGGTGAAGGTGAAGCATTGTAGTTGGTTATAATGTGAAATGGAAGTTGTTTTCTGTTGGTGGTGAGCAAGCTTGTCCAACAAAAATATAGGATATATTTGTTGTCTTAAGGGGGAAGGTGTTACAGGCTTTGGTTTTGCCATTTATGTTTTGAGGTTGGATTTTAACACGTCTAGCTCGTTAGCACGTCTAGCTCCGTTAGCACGTCTAGCTCCGTTAGCACGTCTAGCTCCGTTAGCACGTAGGACGCACTGATTGGTGTCACCTCGTTAGTCAGTATGTGTTACACCTGTGCTGGCTTGTCCATCTCGTTAGTGGGAAGGTGTTTCACCTGAGCTGGTCCAGGTTCTATTTAAGAGTGTCTGGCCCAGTGCTCCAGTTGTCTTGATAGATGTGGAGAGTCAACACCTTTAGTTGCTCCACCTTTTTGGTTTGCTTCCTGTCTTTAAGTTTGTTGTGGGTTTTTATTTTGTTTTCCTCTTCTTGGGCAGATTTAGTGGGTCTCATGGTGGGTGTCTTTTAGGTCCCAGTTGTTGTTACTAGTCAACTTTCAGTGGACACCCCCATAGTGTCTTTCAGAACCCCTCCTAAAAAACAAGCTTATATTTTGGGTTGGATATTGCACCCAATTAATATTTTAATCAATGGAATTTCTTTAGGGTGCTCATTAGTATTTAAGTTGTTAATTTACTTTTTTATCCTCTTCTGTTTGTTGTGTACTAAATATTTGTTTATTTTCATTGTTTTTCTCCCCTGTGAAGCCATTTAGTTGCATCCATGTCTGAAATGTGCTTTATAAATAAAGCTTGATTTGAACATATTGCAAAACAAATTAACCCAATGATCGACCAACCAATCAACAGACTTGCAAAACCAATTAACAAATATGTGCAAAAGCAACACATATTGGTCCATCTTAGTATGAAAAACAGTATAAATTCAGTATATCTTCCACTGTCAATATAGTGCAAATGGTATGCATGTTTAGTATCACTTTTCAACCAACCAGTTCATTTGTTAAAAATGTTGAACTCAATATCAGAGGATTCAACTACTGAGAACTGAAACAAACAAATGGACCAAACAGATCAATCCCATTTTTCCAGCGTGGTGGAGTGGTAAACACCACCCCCGGCTCTACCAGGGGCTTGAGGTGGTCTCCCACAGCTCTGCTTATGTCATGTTCTGTGGCCTTGCTGTTCCATTTCTTGACTGCCCCTGTAACACAGAAACACATTTAGTCATATTATATAAAACACTCAAAGTAATGGATATGGAGCATCTAGGGCCTCAGTTACACCTGGCACCTAAATGTGACTTCTGTCATCTGATCACTCCAAGCTGCATATCTACCAGGATTAACATTCACACAGCCAAAAGGGATGAGAAATTACACCCATATCAGTGGACAATTTGCACTAATGTAAATAAACATAGATGATGGAACATATTCCCTTTTGCTGACGTGATGAACCGCTAAGAGGACATAAATATTTACCATCTAAACCATGTGTGACCTCTCACCTCTCTGGCTGTAGAAGTGTTCTTCCTAACCAGTCCCTCAACAGCTCTCTGACTGAGCTCCACCCTCACTGGGTCTTCAGAGGAGAGGAAGGCTGAGGAGGGACTGAAGGATGAATGGATCAGTCAGTCAATAAAGTGTAGAGCTGTTGTCTATGCTGTCTGACAAAATCACAATTTTAGTAGTTCATTAAAGTAAATAAGGCTTTATGACTGCTGAATACCAACTATCATTCACTTAGATCATGTATTTTCAGGTAGAGATACATCCTTGAGACGTCCCTAGCCCGTTGAAGTTGACATTTAAAATGGTTAAGGTAGGGATTAAGGTTAGGGTTTAGGGTAGGGATGTCCCAAGGATCCCAGATAGCATTGACCATTGTGCATTCTTCTGTCTCTTTTACATAGCAGGTGTAAAAGAAACACAGACAAGACAAGTAGGCTCGCAATGGATTATGCTCATTGTAGTTAATTACGTTTTATGCGCTAAACTATGTAGAATATTGGCCTGTTGGAAACTACAACTCTACTATCACACACAGTTCAGTCTGGGTCTGATTTATCTCTAGAGAAACTACAACTCCCTACTACATCACACAGTTCAGGCTGGATCTGATTTATCTCTAGAGAAACTACAACTCCCTACTACACCACACAGTTCAGGCTGGATCTGATTTATCTCTGTACAATGTTGTGAGGGAAAATCTATGTTAACCTCTTTAAGTTGATATGACTTATAATGTGTTGAAGGATCTTTTTAAGGTTGAGAAGTTTGTGTGGGTCTGTAACCACACACCCTCTGGGCAGACAGACCAAAGCCCCAATTCAGGGAACCGTTGATCTACTTCAGAGGAACTGTGTCTAGAGTGATTTCCTGTTGTTTTGACACCTCACTAGAAGACTAGAATAACTAGCTGTTGCTACAGAACGAGACGACCAATTCACAGTTAGTCTGTGTCTCGTTCTCCACACACGTACACAAACCAAGATCACGTGTTTTCTATATGCACAAGATAGTTTGACTATATAAGGCTTCTGAACTCCTTGTGTCATCGAGCTCTCGACCTTCCACCTCAGAGTGTAGGGCTGACCAGCTACTTTATTGTAATTCTTATCAAATAAAGGTTGATTGTTTGAAGAAATGACAAAGTCTCTCCTTATTGGTTAGAAATTCCACCACAATGTGCAGTAACAATGATAGACCAGACTCATATCAGTTCACCGTCTCACCTCATACTGTATTGGAGCAGCAGCAGCTGACTGCCCGGTTCAACATCAGCTCACCGTCTCACCTCATAATGTATTGGAGCAGCAGCAGCTGACTGCCCGGTTCAACATCAGTTCACCGTCTCACCTCATACTGTATTGGAGCAGCAGCAGCTCAAATGATCCATTAAAGATTCCAACTCAAAACCTACGTTCGTCTACATATGGGTTGTTTAAATTGTATCTAATTATATTCCCAGTATTACTTCATCAAATCTCTAGTAATTGATTATACACACATACAATTCATCATATTTTCATATATTCACAGAATCCATATAAAACGTAAGAAATTCTCAGGTAGTCACGACAACCATTCCATTTGCTTTTTCAAGGACTCCACAGCTACGAAGCAGCTCTCCATAAATACTCCCAGCAGAACAAAAAATAAACTTTTGTTTCCCAGACAATGACCATGGGATCCTTAACGGTTCTCTAACCTCCCAGAGACCACGGCAAAATCAAGCCTCCCAGGAACTATAGACCTTCAGCTGCTTTCTAAAATATCATCCTGCTTATTATCCACATTTCAATCATCTGATTAAGAATACTTCTATATGTTACTATCCAGACGACAGACTAAGACTCATTTCCACAACTCTCATATCACAGTCACACAACTCTCATATCACAGTCACAACTCTCATATCACAGTCACAACTCTCATATCACAGTCACACAATGCTATTCATTTACATTTACGTCATTTAGCAGACGCTCTTATCCAAAGCGACTTACAAATTGGTGCAATCACCTTATATCCAGTGGAACAACCACTTTACAATAGTACATCTATATCTTTTTTTTTTGGGGGGGGGGGGGGGGGGGGTTAGAAGGATTACTTTATCCTATCCCAGGTATTCCTTAAAGAGGTGGGGTTTCAGGTGTCTCTGGAAGGTGGTGATTGACTCCGCTGTCCTGGCGTCGTGAGGGAGCTTGTTCCACCATTGGGGTGCCAGACCAGAGAACCGTTTTGACTGGGCTGAGCGGGAACTGTGCTTCCGCAGAGGTAGGGAGGCGAGCAGGCCAGAGGTGGATTAACGCAGTGCCCTTTTTGGGTGTAGGGACTGATCAGAGCCTGAAGGCACGGAGGTGCCGTTCCTCTCACAGCTCCGTAGGCAAGCACCATGGTCTTGTAGCAGATGCGAGCTTCAACTGGAAGCCAGTGGAGTGTGCGGAGGAGCGGGGTGACGTGAGAGAACTTGGGAAGGTTGAACACCAGACGGGCTGCGGCGTTCTGAATGAGTTGTAGGGGTTTAATGGCACAAGCAGGGAGCCCCGCCAGCAGCGAGTTGCAGTAATCCAGACAGGAGATGACAAGTGCCTGGATAAGGACCTGCGCCGCTTCCTGTGTAAGGCAGGGTCGTACTCTGCGAATGTTGTAGAGCATGAACCTACAGGATCGGGTCACCGCCTTGATGTTAGCAGAGAACGACAGGGTGTTGTCCAGGGTCACGCCAAGGCTCTTAGCACTCTGGGAGGAGGACACAATGGAGTTGTCAACCGTGATGGCGAGATCATGGAACGGGCAGTCCTTCCCCGGGAGGAAGAGCAGCTCCGTCTTGCCGAGGTTCAGCTTGAGGTGGTGATCCGTCATCCACACTTATATGTCTGCCAGACATGCAGAGATGCGATTCGCCACCTGGTTATCAGAAGGTGGAAAGGAGAAGATTAATTGTGTGTTGTATGCGTAGCAATGATAGGAGAGACCGTGTGAGGATATGACAGAGCCAGTGACTTGGTGTATAGCGAGAATAGGAGAGGGCCTAGAACTGAGCCCTGGTGGACACCAGTGGTGAGAGCACGTGGTGCGGAGACGGATTCTCGCCACGCCACCTGGTAGGAGCGACCTGTCAGGTAGGACGCAATCCAAGAGTGAGCCGCGCCGGAGATGCCCAACTCGGAGAGGGTGGAGAGGAGGATCTGACTGTTCACAGTATCAAAGGCAGCAGATGGTCTAGAAGGATGAGAGCAGAGGAGAGAGAGTTAGCTTTAGCAGTGCGGAGAGCCTCAATGACACAGAGAAGAGCAGTCTCAGTTGAATGACCAGTCTTGAAACCTGACTGATTTGGATCAAGAAGGTCATTCTGAGAGAAATAGCAAGAGAGCTAGCCAAGGACGGCACGCTCAAGAGTTTTGGAGAGAAAAGAAAGAAGGGATACTGGTCTGTAGTTGTTGACATCAGACGGATCGAGTGTAGGTTTTTTGAGAAGGGGTGCAACTCTCGCTCTCTTGAAGACGGAAGGGACGTAGACAGCGGTCAAGGATGAGTTGATGAGCGAGGTGAGGTAGGGGAGAAGGTCTCCGGAAATGGTCTGGAGAAGAGAGGAGGGGATAGGGTCAAGCGGGCAGGTTGTTGGGCGGCCGGCCGTCACAAGTCGCAAGATTTCATCTGGAGAGAGAGGGGAGAAAGAGGTCAAAGCATAGGGTAGGGCAACGTGAGCAGGTCCAGCGGTGTCGTTTGACTTAACAAACGAGGATCGAATGTCGTCAACCTTCTTTTCAAAAGGGTTGATAAAGTCATCCGCAGAGAGGGAGGGGGGGGGGAGGATTCAGGAGGGAGGATAAGGTGGCAAAGAGCTTCCTAGGGTTAGAGGCAGATGATTGGAATTTAGAATGGTAGAAAGTGGCTTTAGCAGCAGAAACAGAGGAAGAAAATGTAGAGAGGAGGGAGTGAAAAGATGCCAGGTCCGCAGGGAGGCTAGTTTTCCTCCATTTCCGCTCGGCTGCCCGGAGCTCTGTTCTGTGAAGCCACGGAGCAGGAGGGGAGGACCGAGCCGGCCGGGAGGATAGGGGACATAGAGAGTCAAAGGATGCAGAAAGGGAGGATAGGAGGGTTGAGGAAGCAGAATCAGGAGATTGGTTGGAGAAGGATTGAGCAGAGGGAAGAGATGATAGGATGGAAGAGGAGAGAGTAGCAGGAGAAAGAGAGCGAAGGTTGTGACGGCGCAATACCATCTGAGTAGGGGCAGAGTGAGTAGTGTTGGAGGAGAGTGAGAGGGAAAAGGATACAAGGTAGTGGTCGGAGACTTGGAGGGGAGTTGCAGTGAGATTAGTAGAAGAACAGCATCTAGTAAAGATGAGGTCAAGTGTATTGCCTGCCTTGTGAGTAGAGTGGGACGGTGCGAGGGTGAGGTCAAAAGAGGAGAGGAGTGGAAAGAAGGAGGCAGAGAGAAATGAGTCAAAAGTAGACGTAGGGAGGTTAAAGTCACCCAGAACTGTGAGGGGTGAGCCATCCTCAGGAAAGGAACTTATCAAGGCGTCAAGCTCATTGATGAACTCTCCAAGGGAACCTGGAGGGTGATAAATGATAAGGATGTTAAGCTTGAATGGGCTAGTGACTGTGACAGCATGGAATTCAAATGAGGAGATAGACAGATGGGTCAGGGAAAGAGAGAATGTCCACTTGGGAGAGATGAGGATTCCAGTGCCACCACCCCACTGACCAGATGCTATCGGGGTATGCGATAACACGTGGTCAGATGAGGAGAGAGCAGTAGGAGTAGGAGTGTTTTCTGTGGTAATCCATGTTTCCGTCAGCGCCAAGAAGTCGAGGGACTGGAGGGTAGCATAGGCTGAGATGAACTCTGCCTTGTTGGCCGCAGACTGGCAGTTCCAGAGGCTGCCGGAGACCTGGAACTCCACATGGGTCGTGCGCGCTGGGACCACCATGTTAGAGTGGCAGCGGCCACGCGGTGTGAGGCGTTTGTGTGGCCTGTGCAGAGAGGAGAGAACAGGGATAGACAGACACATAGTTGACAGACTACAGGAGAGGCAAAGGAGATTGGAATTAAAATTAACTTAACTGGGGAAGCGAGAGCGCAGGGCCTCCCTCAAATAACCATTCACTGAAACACTCAAATATAACTTTTCCAACTTCCACTTTATTAATTATAATTGATGTAAACTACAGTGGTTCAATGTTTCCAGGAATAGGCTCAATCTATTCCCAAACATACCTAATCAATTAGTTGTTTTTCAAAAATATTTTTACCTGCAGGAATATTTTCACATTTCAATCTCATGGTTAGTTCCTAGGATAATGTAACTCATACATTTACATCTGTCAATACTTCTTAAATGGGGTACAGGTTTAAAACAATTACAGGTGCACCTTACTATCTTATACTATACCATAAATGGTCTTAACTAGAATCTGTGTTTACTAGTTTTCATCCAGTTCACACAGATAGCCGACTCAGCCTCAGAGCCTCCTGACTGGGCCCTGTTTACACCTCCACACAGGAATGCACACTCAGAGCCTCATGACTGGGCCCTGTTTTCACCTCCACACAGGAATACACACTCAGAGCCTCCTGACCGGGCCCTGTTTTCACCTCCACACAGGAATACACACTCAGAGCCTCCTGACTGGGCCCTGTTTACACCTCCACACAGGAATACACACTCAGAGCCTCCTGACTGGGCCCTGTTTTCACCTCCACACAGGAATACACACTCAGAGCCTCCTGACCGGGCCCTGTTTTCACCTCCACACAGGAATACACACTCAGAGCCTCCTGACCGGGCCCTGTTTACACCTCCACACAGGAATACACACTCAGAGCCTCCTGACTGGGCCGTTTTCACCTCCACACAGGAATACACACTCAGAGCCTCCTGACCGGGCCCTGTTTTCAACTCCACACAGGAATACACACTCAGAGCCTCCTGACCGGGCCCTGTTTTCACCTCCACACAGGAATACACACTCAGAGCCTCCTGACCGGGCCCTGTTTTCACCTCCACACAGGAATACACACTCAGAGCCTCCTGACTGGGCCCTGTTTACACCTCCACACAGGAATACACACTCAGAGCCTCCTGACTGGGCCCTGTTTTCACCTCCACACAGGAATACACACTCAGAGCCTACGGGGCTTTCCTAAAAACTCCACTTTGTGTGTGTCGCGCACCTCTTTCTTTAAACTACGTTCGAGATGTGGTATCCACTCAGCTCGCTGCCTCTGGAGATGTACTGATGTATATACTATTCTGATGGTATCCACTTGGCTCGCTGCCTCTCAGATCAAAGGTGGGTCCATCTGCTCCGTTCCCGAAGTGTGGTCACCCTGAGATCCCAAGTTAGAGGGATCCCTCATGCACCATTTACCCAGGTCATCAGGAGCAGTCACCAAGTCAAGATTCACATCCCCAAATGTGGTTGTTAATTTCTTTAATATCAAATGAGGTGAGACAAACTTATCATATAAGTCAGTTATTCTTAAACTAAATATTTATTCACTTATAAGGGAGCAGGTCAATACAACAATACAACACATATAAAGTGAATCAATTGAGTGCCCTACGATAATGATGGCTGGTGGACCTACGGGACAAAAGTACAAAGGTCTTTTATAGCCCCTTTCAACCTACATGACGAACAATAGATGTACAGAACGGGTCACAAGGTTAAGATTTGTATGAAAGATACTTATTATTCTCAGCAGACAGAATCTGCTGTAAAAACACTACTCTTTGTGTCGAGACCAGGGTCTGGCCCTGGGGTCATCTCTCCCTGGTACCATATAGAACAGAAACATTAACTCATGCTCTGGAATCCAGTCTCTTTAGGTTTTATCACACAAAAGACATTGTAAATCTCCTGTCAGTGTTTTCTCCCAGAGGCCCATCCTCAGTAGAACACAGACACAATAGTTCTAAGAACACTATTCTGTTGCATAAAACAACCATTTGATGCAATAAAAGTATTATAACATAATCTTGCAGTTTTGCTCTCAGTGTCCACTGAAAGTTGCCTAGTAACAACAACTGGGATATAAAAGTCACCCACCATGAGACCCACTAAATCTGCCCAAGAAGAGGCAAACAAAAGAAAAACCCACAACAATCTTAAAAACAGGAAGCAAACCAAAAAGGTGGAGCAACTAAAGGTGTTGACTCTCCACATGTATCAAGACAACTGGAGCACTGGGCCAGACACTCTTAAATAGAACCTGGACCAGCTCAGGTGAAACACCTTCCCACTAACGAGATGGACAAGCCAGCAAAGGTGTAACACATACTGACTAACGAGGTGACACCAATCAGTGCGTCCTACGTGCTAACGAGCTAGACGTGCTAACGAGCTAGACGTGCTAAAGTCCAACCTCAAAACAAAATGGAAAAACCAAAGACTAACACCTTAAAAGTTTGCTTACCACCAACAGAAAACAACTTCAATTTCACATTATAATCAACTACAATGCTTCACCTTCTACAATATAAACATGGTGTCTACTGGCTGTCAACAATAAAAAAAAACAAGAAAAAAACCTTGTCTTCCTAAAACTCACTAGCTTCTGGAACAAATGTTTTATATTTTTTTCCCCACTAGCTTCTCGAACTCTGGTCCCCGTGGAACGAAAAATACGGAAAAGAATAAGAGATAAAACATATTCGCCAATACGGAAAACCAGTCAAAATAAAATGTAATCAATGGCAACGCACTGGCTAACGCAAAACTTTTTAACTGCCCACAATCAGCAACCAAGTTGTCCTTACCACGGACATGTCTGATTTGGAGCTTCTCTCTCTTCTCAGGGTTCACTAGATAGGCATGTTGTTGGATCGGGGCCCAGTCCCCAATGTCATGCTCTAGTACATTTGGGTTGGCACATCTGAGAATGAACCCTGATATTCTAATAGCAGGGCAACAATGTCAATATAATTGTACCAAAAATTGTGTTGGTTACATAAATAAATATTTGGTTGCATAGTCCTTTTTTCAAAGTATTTTCAATTACATTTTTCTAGGTGGGATAGCACAATGTCAAAACACAGTTTTAACATGTACAAATCAATAACCAATATGCAGAAACAGTTTGTGATATATTGAAAACCTAAACATAAAATGGGCCACACTGCATACACAAACATCTGCCACAATAATCATATTACTTTTTAAAAACAAGCACCTTATAAACTGCACAAGCTCCAAAAACGCTGTTGTTTTGACAAGTAGCAATAAATCACTGATATCAATTAGGGGTGAAATCAGGTTGTACGGGATGTTGAAACTAACACAACTAAAAAACACATGGAAATGGGAGATATATTTTACCTCACTGGTTAGAGGACAACCTGCCGAAGACAGTCAGCTACATTTTGGAGTGATACATTTAAATTTAGGGGTCGCTAAACAAAGGAACACAACACTTATTTGTCATAACTCATCGCTAAAATCATTTCTGCGAGAGGAGGGAGATGAGGTTGCACGCCCTGTTAAAACTAACAGCTCAAAAACCACACGGAATCTGGGAATAATGTGTACATCCCTGGTTAGAAGACAATTTGTAGAAAACAGCTCGCTACATTTTGAAGTGTTGCATTTTGATTCAAGTGGGTCACCAACGTGGTAAGTGTAACACAACTCTTTTTTTGTAAGTCACTTTTTGTTAAATCACATAAATAGTAACTCTTTCATTTCAGAGCCTGGATTTCCCCACTGAGGCTAATATCCATATCATGTTGAAATCAATAGAACAGGGGACAAACGTTTAGGGTTCTACATTGTGACATCATTACAATACTGCTACTACAATGTTAAAACTTTCTACATTGTGCCATTAATTCATAGATATCATGAAACAACTCCTTCATGTATGTATTTTCTGATATTTGATCAGAGATTTTTTATCAGATTATCTCTGGTCACAGGTATGAGGTTTCTCTCCTGTGTGTGTTCTCTGGTGTTTAGTCAGACCACCAGACTCAGTAAAACTCTTCCCACACTGATCACAGCTATACGGTTTCTCTCCTGTGTGTGTTCTCTGGTGTACTGTCAGCTGGCTAGATTGAACAAAACTCTTCCCACATTGACCACAGCTATAAGATTTCTCTCCAGTGTGCGTTCTCTGGTGTAAAGTCAGATGGTCAGATCTAGTAAAACTCTTCCCACATTGACCACATCTATACGATTTCTCTCCTGTGTGTATTCTCTGGTGTAGAGTAAGATAGGTAGATGCCGCAAAACCCTTCCCACATTGACCACATCTATACGGTTTCTCTCCTGTGTGTATTCTCTGGTGTAGAGTAAGATTGCTAGATGCAGCAAAACCCTTCCCACATTGACCACAGATATAAGGTTTCTCTCCTGTGTGTATTCTCTGGTGTAAAGTCAGATGGTCAGATTGAGTAAAACTTTTCCCACATTGATCACAGCTATAAAGTTTCTCTCCTGTGTGCTTTCTCTGGTGTAAAGTCAGATGGTTAGATCTAGCAAAACCCTTCCCACACTGACCACAGATATAAGGTTTCTCTCCTGTGTGTATTCTCTGGTGCACTGTCAGATAGCTAGATTGAACAAAACTCTTCCCACATTGACCACAGCTATAAGGTTTCTCTCCTGTGTGTATTCTCTGGTGCACTGTCAGAGATGTAGATTGAACAAAACTCTTCCCACATTGAGTACAGCTATAAGGTCTCTCTCCTGTGTGGATTCTCTGATGAATTTTAATGCCCGAGGAGGTGAATCTCTTCCCACAGTCAGAGCAGCAGTGAGATTTCTTCCCTGTGGATCTCTGCAGGTGTTTATTGAGGTGTTCTGATCTGGAGAGACTCTTCTCTGCCTCTTCAGCATCAAGAGGTTGTTGAGACTCCCCAGAGGATCCACAACTGTCCCGCCTCTCTCCTGTGTGAACAACAAAGACAGACAGATGGTTAAAGGCCCACAACAGCGGTAATCCACTGTAAAAGGTGATGCCAACAGCGCAGCCACGATGTTGTACAACAATTGACCTCTGTAATGAATGTTAAAATTATTTGACAATTGTCTTAAAATTAGCTAGAATAGTCATATTTTGTCTTGTTTTCACATTAGTAGTAAAATCGATGATGTTAGGCTAGAAATAAGTTAAAGTTATTGAAACTCGAAGCAGTGTGCCAGACAACTTTTTGTATCCAATGTAGGCCCCTTTTTGTGTTTGCTAAAATTGCGGCACGAGGGCGATGCACATGCAATTTGATTGCAGAAACTCCTCCCTGCTAATGAGGAAACCGCTAGTTATGGATGTAGTATATCTGCCTGGAGCAGAAATGGTGAGCAAAGATTTTAGTTTTTCACAATGTATTCTGAATGTGAACGGGGGAAAACTCAGGGGAGAAACCTCCATTTCCAGGTTGCTTATGAGTACATTTCACACTACTTTGGATTATAATTGTAAGGCTCGTTTGAATGCCCTGCTTAATATAATGTTTGTGTCATCATCTCAAATAAACCACTTTGTACTTAAAAACACTTCAACCAGTAAAATGCTCTTTGGCTTTTCCATCAGCTTGACAATGAGGGTTTGTACAGTTTGCCAAATTGGCCCATAACTTCACCTAACAATAACATAGACATACTGTAGGACCCATAACTTCACCTAACAATAACATAGACCTACTGTAGGGCCCATAACTTCACCTAACATAGACCTACTGTAGGGCCCATAACTTCACCTAACAATAACATAGACCTACTGTAGGACCCATAACTTCACCTAACAATAACATAGACCTACTGTAGGGCCCATAACTTCACCTAACAACAACATAGACCTACTGTAGGACCCATAACTTCACCTAACAATAACATAGACCTACTGTCGGACCCATAACTTCACCTAACAATAACATAGACCTACTGTCGGACCCATAACTTCACCTAACAACAAATATAGGAAAATAGCTCTGTGTGTTGTACAATAGCCTATCCATCAAGGAACATTTCTCTACACATTATGAGCAAAGTATCTCTGTGTCCAAACAGACTAACGAGACCCTACAGTAAATCAAGCAGACAATAACACTTTATAAACATCAATTTGTTAGGGATGTTGGATTCAAAGTGGAGCACGGCATAACTTTCTTTACCAGAGTAATGAATGAAGAAGCACTTTGGTTGTTGTTGCATGTCGTGATGTTTGTCATGTGACTGTCATTCAGAAAATGATTTCCTGGATCAGCTGATGATAGTTGAACATGTGACTGTAACTAAACAGCTACAGTATTAAGTATTATGTGTAATTATTGAAGAACCACATTAATGACAGTATCCATTTGGGTGTTGTCAATAAAGTTAAGGTGACTCTCGGTTAGAACCATTGGATTTAGCAAACTCTGAAATGATTTAGGATTTTTGTGCCCATGAAAACTATTTTCCCAGCGTAATATAAGGAGACACTAAATGTTACGTAGGTAGAGTGTATTTCAGAGATCTGAATACAAAAAAACTGTCCTAACAGGACAATAACCAAAACCACGAGGCCAAATCTACACTGGAGGAACTTACCAAGATGACATTGAATGTTCCTGAGTGGCCTAGTTACAGTTTGGACTTAAATCGTCTTGAAAGTCTATGGCAAGACTTGAAAATGGCTTTCCAGCAATAATCAACAACCAACTTGACGGAACATGAATGATTTTAAATAGAATAATGAATATTCACATGAAGATCAGTAGCCTATTGGATGACATCACGACTTCCTATCAAGCCAACTCCTTGAAGGCCTTACTTTGACATCACTCCTTCTAGTTTGCAGATCTAAAAAAAAAAAAACTATTTTGCTCCAAACATTTATTTGTTTCCCTTTAGTGTGTTTATACTTTACTGTATTTATATATCCCTTTTCAACAGGAAAAGTTTAAAAATCCCTGGAGGACGTCATGAACAATTCACACAGTACAAAAACATATTCAAGTGTAGAATGCCCTTTTAAAAATCACACATTAGTTCAACAACTGCAGAGTTTGTGTCCCTCTTTTATAAGATGGTACTCACTGAATTTACTGGTGTTAATCAGATCAATGTCCCTGTTTTATAAGATAGTACTCACTATATTTACTGGTGTTAATCAGATCAATGTCCCTGTTTTATAAGATAGTACTCACTATATTTACTGGTGTTAATCAGATCAATGTTCCTGTTTTATAAGATAGTACTCACTGTATTTACTGGTGTTAATCAGATCAATGTTCCTGTTTTATAAGATAGTACTCACTATATTTACTGGTGTTAATCAGATCAATGTCCCTGTTTTATAAGATAGTACTCACTATATTTACTGGTGTTAATCAGATCAATGTTCCTGTTTTATAAGATAGTACTCACTGTATTTACTGGTGTTAATCAGATCAATGTTCCTGTTTTATAAGATAGTACTCACTGTATTTACTGGTGTTAATCAGTTCTCCAGTCTTCTCTTCTTCGTCCTCCTCTAATGTGACAGTAATCTCCCCCTCTTCATCCTCCACTCCAAAAACTGCATCCTCCTCCTCTTTCACTCTGAAGGTGTCTTTCTCTGTAACGTCTTTCTCTTCTTCTTTCACTGTAACAGCCTCACCCTCTACTTGTCTTTGTAGTGTGACATCCTCCTCTTCCTCTTTCACGACAACGTTCAGCCACACTCCCTCTTTCTCCTCCTCTTTCACGAGAGCTTCTTTCTCCGTCCAGCAGACCTCCTCTTCTTTAGCAGGAAGAGAGTAGCTTAGTGAACTCATGGTCGGGGATAATAGCTAGTTAGCATTAGCGACTAGACTAGTGCTAACTTAACCAGCCAGCTAGCTGACTTACAACGATAATATTAAATTTAATGGGGTAGCTAGTTGTTTCCACATAAGTATGTTTAAAGCAAAGTGGCAAATAAACCACGAAATTGTCTAAAGAGCTTGAATGTTCAGACTTTGTCGGCTAGCGAGCTACCGAGGTGGCTGCAGTTGTTGAAGAAGCGTTCCGTCCACTAGATTATACGTCACACTAGAAACATCGGCTGAAAGACACATATCGCCATCTGCTGTCTGGAGGGAAGAAACGCAGGTGAGGAGGGAAAACTATTTTTTTTCTTTATTGAATTATAATATTATAAAGCAGTTTAGGGAAACGTTTTTTTCTCTCCATTAAATATGAATATTATATCAGCACGTACAAAGAGCAACAAGTGTTGTTTGATTAGTTCAGATTTTTATGAGAATTTCAAACAAACTCTACATCTACTCCACATCTGTATTTCTGATTCAGTCAAATAATTAGATATCAAAATAAGCACCTAGTTATTGATACCCTTGATAAAGATGATAAAGAATTACTGTATAAAATAAATCATTAAACTTTACCCACTACTAGGATATTTTAGCCCAAAACCTGGTTACCTCTCTGCTAGGAGGCTGAAACTTGGCCTTAAGTGGATCTTCCAGCAAGACACATCATTGTCCACGAAGAAATGGTTAATCGGGCACAAAATCAACGCTTTCAATGGCCATCTCAGTCTTCGGACTTGAACTCCATTGAAATCCTGTGGTTTGAATTGAACAGGGCAGTCCACAAGCGCAGACAAAATAAATCAAGGACATGGAGAGATTCTGTATGAAGGAATGGTCTAAGATCACACCCAATGTGTTTTCTAATCTCATAAAACATTTCAGTGTCGTTATTCTCCCAAGGGGAAGGTGCTGGAGTATTGAAAACATGGGTGGCAATAATTCAGACCCCTACATTTTGAGAATTACATGTTAAACTAAATCTCTTTCTCTGAGCTATTGTATTAGTATAAAATAAAATCATTTCCCTGTATTTTTGACACAATATAGCTCAGAATTTGATTTTTTTTATAGAGTCGTTTTCACTCATCTTTATCAAGGGTGTTAACAATTTTGTCCCCCACTGTACCTCCATACTGCTCCTACACGGTGTAACAATACATCATGTAGATGTATATAATGAACAGACTAGGTCTATACTGCTCCTACATGGTGTAACAATACATCATGTAGATGTATATAATGAACAGACTAGGTCTATGCTGCTCCTCCATGGTGTAACAATACATAATGTGGGGCTTTAAGGCGATGCTGTTAGTGTGACGTATAATATAGTGGATGGAACGCTTCTTTCAACAGCAGCAACAGGGAATTTGTACATCAGTCAGTCGGCAATCGCCTGTCGAACAAGCCCAATACCAAACCAATTAGGTGGTTCTTTGATGAAATGAAGCTTCAGACGCCATTGATGACGTGCTGCTGATAAAATAATACAGGCATCGGTACACTGCTTTGAAGTTTACTGCTTAGCGATTTGGACGCAGGCCTCGTAGCTCCGGTATCAAACATAACATCCCTACTGACAACAAGGCACCAGAGCCTACCGTGCTAATGCGTTCCCACTAGATATCACAACCACACAGTATATGAAAGCATGAGGTGTGGCTGACGTTTGCAAGCTGGAGCTAGCTACCGAGCTAGCATACAAACTCTGCAGCACAGAGTAGATCCTCCATATGACGTTGAGAAATACTGCATTGTGGGTAGTTTAGAAGATATCCGGAAATAAGTCAAGAAATATGTAACAACGCTAAAAACATAACTGTTTGTACTTATAGGGAACCAGATCGTGACTACAACTCAGTTACTAAGTCTTTAACCACACTGTGTTGTTACACTGGTGAGTAAAATCTCATGTTTCCTACACTTTAACCCTTTGTCTGACAATAAAATAAACATTTTACTCAACTGCGTTACCCACTCCAGTCAGCAGATGGCGGTCTGGGAATTTAACGCAATGCTGTTGGTGTGACGTATAATGTAGTGGGCGGAACGCTTTTTTCAACAGCAGCAACAGTAGCTTGCTAGACAAAATAGCCGAACCAATAAAGCTCTTTAGACGCTTTAGTGTATATTAGCCACTGTGTTGTAAACCCACTTCTGTCGTCTAGTTAGTTATCCGATTTAATTTCATATTTACAGTGGTGTTGTTACTAGTCAGCTAGCGGGCTGGTTAAGTTAGCATTAGCCTAGCTAGCTAACATCCCCGACCATGAGCTCACTAAGCTACTCTCCTCCTGCTAAAGAAGAGGTCTGCTGGACGGAGAAAGAAGCTCTTGTGAAAGAGGAGGAGGAAGAGAAGGATGTTACAATACAAAAACAGGTAGAGGGTGAGGCTGTTACAGTGAAAGAAGAAGAGAAAAACGTTTCAGTGAAAGACGGGGAAGACCCGTTCAGAGTGAAAGAGGTGGAGGATGTTACTGTGAAAGAAGAGGAAGACGCGTTCAGAGTGGAGGAGGATGCAGTATTTGGAGTGAAAGAGGAGGAGGAGATGACTGTCACATCGAAGAAGGAAGAAGAGGAGGAAACTGGATATCTGGGCTCGGTTTCCCAAGGGCATCATAAGGCGTCCAATGGTTCTAATGATGAACGTGCCCTGATTAACACTAGTAAGTACTGTCTTAAAAACAGAGGCACAAACTGCAGTTGTTGAACTGATGTGTTCAAGGGGAAATCTGCAATTGCTACATCCATATTTTACTTTAAATGTATTTAATTATAGCCATTGGTTCTTGAAGAATATAACACATGCCTCATGAGCTTAGTTCAACTGTTGTACCCCATCAGAACCCCTAATAAGCTTTTTTTACTCCAATGTTTAGAAACAATGTAAACCAACATGGTTAAAACTATAATGTTGATATCATGGATGGTCAGTCCTTGCATCCATAGGTCTGTCTATGAATTTGAAAGTACTTACATTTCTCCAACCCCATCATCATCTTATTACCATAACAGTGGTGGAATTACAGCTTTGTTATTGTTTGGACTGCAGATTGGTTGATTGATTGTGTGGCTTTTTTAAAGGGGCAACCTAGTTTTTAAACAGAAACAAAATGGCTGCCCAGAGACTTGAGCTGTGTTCGAATAGTCATACTAACCATACTATCTATTATGTTTATTTGTCATAGTATGGATATAGTTAGCATGCCAAAGGTTCCCAGATGTTGTACTACAGTCGCTAAAATACGAAGTATACATGCAGAGGACACTATTTCTGTGTTTTTAGGGCCCAAAATGCAATTCTTCACGAAATGGGTGTGGCTTCAACTATTTTCAGATTTGAAGAAAATGGCGGAAAATATGCAGCCAAAGTCCGACGAGAGAGCGGATACAAGTGAATTCATTGCTTTAACTAATTATGACAAATGTTAAGAAAATGTTGAGCAATGTAATGACTTTTCAAATAAGTTACGTTACACATTACGTTAGCTACGCTATCCTTACAAACCGCATAGCGTATCTTCACAGCAGTATGTGCCAGTATGTCAGCTAGCTACCTAACATTAGTTGGCTACTGTCAAAGGAATTTTCTATCCCAATGATAATAATTAACAGTCAATAAGCCTTGACTAATTCCCAAGGTTTGTAAGACAATGGGTTAATAATTAGGCAAGGACTCAGCTTTCTGCAAAAGGTTCATTCAGCTTTATTCAGAGAACGTTCTGAGGTCAAAAAAACAAAGACATTTATTTTATAGTTCCCTCCCTGCTAACGCACATACATTTTCACAAACACTAGATATATGAAACACTCCTCGGATTTCTCACAACCGGTAATCACTATCCAGCGCTGTCTGTGCTCTCCCCCCGAGATTAGAGAAACCTTGGAGGTACCTCCCGGTTTTCTCCAAAGTCTCTCCAACTTTCTAGGTCGGGTAAAACAGATGCCTACTGTTCTCTTATCTCCCTGCTAAAACCACACACACACACATTTTGTCCTGGCCCTCTACTAGACCTTATGTGACTAACCATTCAGTACCTTAATTATTCATTATCCATGCTACATAACTACTAATTCATAATGGATTATTGATTCATTTACCTTTATTAGATAATTCTCTTATCAGCTACTTATACATCAAACTTGCCAGTATATTAACTATATTCTAACTACCTACCCGACTTGATTATTAACGTCATTCTTAGCCAAGGGGTTGTGTGCATTCTCAATGGAAATTGTTAATTTGGGTGCGTTCATAAATTCGCTCTGGCTCTCTACTCCGATTTCAGAGCACTCTTGTCTGAGTACCAGAGCGCAGAATAACTGATGAATTTACTGACGCTCAACACCCGTTGAATATGGCCGGTGTCAGTAAACGTCTGCAAAAAAACTCAAATTAAATTGTTGCCAGCAGCACAGTTATTCACCAACGTTCTGGATAACATGAAAACCGCCTAACCAGCTCTGCTAGGGCAAATAAAATGGTAAGAGTGAGGTTCTCTCTCATTTGTGTCTAGCAAGCTATCCAACCGTAGCCAGTTAGCTTGGGTGCTTTACTGTCATTGTGAGGTCAGAACGCTTGGCTCGACCCTACCCCTCAGCCATATAGTATTTGTTTACAAACAGTGGCCTTATACATGCTCATGTTTTGGTTTCTGATGGGGTTATACAGTTGAAACATACATTTCATTTCATGTATTTGTTATTTTTTTTTGCATTCTGACATAGGTGTTCCTTTTGTCCACGTGGGAAAAGACAGTGTGGAGTGCAATAGAGATTGCATCATCTGTGGATCTGTTAGGGCGGTATGCAAATTGGAGTGGGTCTCGGGTTTCTGGGATAATGGTGTTGATGTGAGCCGTGGCCAGCCTTTCAAAGCACTTCATGGCTACAGACGTGAGTGCTACGGGTCGGTAGTCATTTAGGCAGGTTACCTTAGTCCCTGTGCCCAAGAACACTATGGTGGTCTGCTTAAAACATGTTGGTATTACAGACTCAGACAGGGAGTGGTTGAAAATATCAGTGAAGACACTTGCAGGTTGGTCAGCGCATGCTCGCAGTACACATCCTGGTAATCCGTCTGGCCCTGCGGCCTTGTGAATGTTGACCTGTTTAAAGGTCTTACTCACATCGGCTGCGTAGGGCGTGATCACACAGTCTTCTGGAACAGCTGGTGCTCTCATGCATTAGTGTTATTTGCCTTAGTTTATCTCATCTTGTAGGCTCGTGTCACTGGGCATCTATCGGATGTGCTTCCCTTTGTAGTCTGTAATGGTTTGCAAGCCCTGCCACATCCAACGAGTGTCAGAGCCTTTAATACGATTTGATCTTAGTCCTGTATTGACACTTTGCCTGTTTGATGGTTCGTCGGAGGGCATAGCGGGATTTCTTATAAGCTTCCGGGTTAGAGTCCCGGTCCTTGAAAGCGGCAGCTCTAGCCTTTAGCTCAGTGCGGATGTTGCCTGTAATCCATGGCTTCTGGTTGGGGTATGTACGTACGGTCACTGTGGGGACGAGGATAGAATTATGGTCAGATTTGCCAAATGGGGGGTGAGAGCTTTGTATGTGTCTCTGTGTGTGGAGTCAAGGTGGTCCTGAGTTGTTTTCCCTCTGGTTGCACATTTAACCTCTTGGGGCTAGGTGGGACGCTAGCGTGCCACCCGTGGTGCACTCCATCAACAGCAGGTGCATTTCAAGAGCGGCAAATTTGAATCCAAATAAATGTCAAAATTCAAATTTTTCAAAAATACAACTATTTTACACCATTTGAAAGATAAACATCTCCTTAATCTAACCACGTTTTACGATTTCAAAAAGGTTTTACGGCGAAAGCATAAATTTAGAGTATGTTAGGACAGTACATTTACAAGAGTTGTGTGTAATGTTTTGTCAAGTCAAAGACAGGGTCACCAAAACCATAAAACCAGCTAAAATGATGCACTAACCTTTTACAATCTCCATCAGATGACACTCCTAGGACATTATGTTAGACAATGCATGCATTTTTAGTTCTATCAAGTTCATATTTATATCCAAAAACAGCGTTTTACTATGGCATTGATGTTGAGGAAATCGTTTCCCTCCAATAACCGGCAGTCAAGTCAGCGTCACAAATTAAATAATTAAAATTAGAAAACATTGGTAAAATATTATATTGTCATTTAAAGAATTATAGATTTACATCTCTTGAACGCAATCAACTTGCCAGATTTAAAAATAACCTTACTGGGAAATCACACTTTGCAATAATCTGAGCACTGCGCCCAGAAAAATACGCGTTGCGATACAGACTAGACGTCATGTTGGGGAGATCTAAAATCGAAAATACTATGTAAATAATCCATTACCTTTGATTCTCTTCATCAGATGTCACTTCCAGGTATCACAGGTCCATAACGAATGTAGTTTTGTTCAAAAAAGCTCATCATTTATGTCCAAAAATCTCCGTCTCGTTAGCACATGATGTAAGCCAGCCGGACTTCTCGTCATGAACGAGGGGAAAAAATATATTTCCGTTCGTTCAAACATGTCAAACGTTGTATAGCATAAATCATTAGGGCCTTTTTTAACCAGAACATGAATAATATTCAAGGTGGACGAATGCATACTCTTTTATAACGTATTGGAACGAGGGTACCCAACATGAACTCGCGCGCCAGGTGTCTAATGGGACATCATCGTTCCATGGCTCTTGTTCGGTCAGATCTCCCTCCAGAAGACTCAAAACACTTTGTAAAGGCTGGTGACATCTAGTGGAAGCAATAGGAAGTGCCAAAATATTCCTAAGCCCCTGTGTTTTTCAATGGGATAGGTTTAAAGTCAATACAACACATCAGGTATCCACTTCCTGTCAGAAAATGTCTCAGGGTTTTGCCTGCCAAATGAGTTCTGTTATACTCACAGACACCATTCAAACAGTTTTAGAAACTTTAGAGTGTTTTCTATCCATATATAATAAGTATATGCATATTCTAGTTACTGGGTAGGATTAGTAACCAGATTAAATCGGGTACATTTTTTTTATCCAGACGTGCAAATGCTGCCCCCTAGACCCAACAGGTTAACATGCTGATAGAAATTTGGTAAAACGGATTTAAGTTTCCTTGCATTAAAGTCCCCAGCTACTAGGAACACTGCTCTGGGGGAGCGTTTTCCTGATTGTTTTTGGCGGAATACAGCCCATTCAATGCGGTCTTAGTGCCAGCCTCAGTCTGTGGTGGTATGTAAACAGCTACGAAAAATACAGATAAACTTTCTAGGTAGAAAGTGTGGTCTACAGCTTATCATGAGATACTCTACCTCAGGCGAGCAATAGCTCGAGACTTCCTTAGATATCGTGCACCAGCTGTTATTTACAAAATACATAGTGCGCCGTCCCTTGTCTTACCAGACGCCGCTGTTCTATCCTGCCTGTGCAGCGTATAACCAGCCAGCTGTATGTTGATAATGTCATCGTTTAGCCACGACTCCGTGAAGCGTAAGATATTACAGTTTTGAATGTTCCGTTGGTAGTTTAGTCTTCCGCGTAGATCTTCGATTTTATTTTCCAAAGATTGCACGTTTGCTAGCAGAATGGAAGGAAGTGGGGGTTTATTCAATCACCTACGAATTCTCAGAAGGCAGCCTGTCCTTTGGCCCCTATTTATCCACCTTCGCTTCACGCAATTGACGGGGATCTGGGCCTGTTCCCGAGAAAGCAGTACATCGTTCACGTCGGACTCGTTAAAGGAAAAAAAGGATTCTGCGCCACGTTGGATCCAACCTCCCTAAACAAAATTATGTTTATAATGTGTTATTGTCTACTTGATTTCCAGTAGGGTCTCGTTAGTCTGTTTGAACACAGAGATACTTAGCTCATAATGTGTAGAGAATTGTTCCTTGATGTATAAGCTATTGTTCAACACACAGAGCTATTTTCCTTTATTCAGGACATTTAGAATGACAACACATTACAGAGTAACCTAGTGGGATTATTCACAAAATTATCTGGTGATCAGATTATGAAATGTCATGACAAATACATTTTAGTTTCCTTGTTTCACCTGAAATATTAAATTAGTCCTAGGTCTATGTTGTTGTTAGGTGAAGTTATGGGTCCTACAGTAGGTCAATCAATCAAATGTTTTTATAAAGCCCTTTTTACATCAGCTGATGTCATAAAGTGCTATACAGAAATCCAGCCTAAAAACTCCCTAGAAAGGCAGGAACCTAGGAAGAAACCTAGAGAGGAACCAGGCAATGAGGGGTGGCCAGTCGTCTTCTGGCTGTGCTGGGATGAGATTATAACAGTACATGGCCAAGATGTTCAAACGTTCATAGATGACCAGCAGGGTCAAATAATAATAATATCACAGTGGTTGTAGAGGGTGCAACAGGTCAGCACCTCAGTAGTAAATGTCAGTTGGCTTTTCATAGCTGAGCATTCAGAGTTAGAGACCGCAGGTGCGGTAGAGAGAGAGTTGAAAACAGTAGGTCCGGGACAAGGTAGCACGTCCGGTGAACAGGTCAGGGTTCCATAGCCGCAGGCAGAACAGTTGAAACTGGAGCAGCAGCACAACCAGGTGGACTGGCGACAGCAAGGAGTCATCAGGACAGGTATGTCTATGTTGTTGTTAGGTGAAGTTATGGGTCAATTTGGCATACACAAAGTGTACAAACACTCATTGTAAGGCCGATGGAAAAGCTAGCCAAAGAGCATTTTACTTCTTGAAGTATAAAGCAGTTGATTTGCGGCAATAACACAAACATTATACTAAGCAGGAGATTCAAACGAGCCTTACAATTATAATCCAAAGTTGTAATATTCAGAACACATTGTGTAAAAACCAGAACCTTCGTCCAAAACTAGCGGTTTCCTCATTAACGTTGTCGGGGTAGGTTCCTTGTCCCTCTTTGGCTTTTTTTTGTTGTACCTTTATAACAAGTCAGTTAAGTACAAATTCTTATTTTCAATGACGGCCTAGGAACAGTGGGTTAACTGCCTTGTTCAGGGGCAGAACAACAGATTTTGTACCTTGTCAGCTCAGGGATTCCAACTTGCAACCTTTCGGTTACAAGTCCAACGCTCTAACCACTACGCTGACGCCCCAGCTTATTGGTGAAATCAGCAGTCAGACAATATCTTCTTTAAGTAAACCAATCAAACCTTTATTTAATGTAATTGCAGACAGATGTTGACAACAGGAACATAAGGCATGTTTCTGAGTAAGTTCTGCTCCCCACCTAAAGGCCCAGCTGATTTTATACATGTGATCACTCCCTAGTGGTATGATCACCTATGTCAATGTATGTGTGTATCAATAAGCTGAGGTTACCTTATAAGGCAACCTAGTACAGTAGCTCCTCTGAATTTCTTAGAATTGTAAACTGTCACACAAGATCAAACTGTCAAAACCAGACAGTGGTTACTTCTCTTTATCTAGTTTCAGTCTGACTCAGACCCAGCCTGCAGCACACTCTCACAACAGCCAGAGCTTAACCACAAAGACTAATATAGATGGCTTGGACATCTAATGAGAGTTGGCTAAATCCTGGGATCGTTAAACTCATACGGGCCTGTAAACAATAGGTTCAATTATTCACCCACTTTCCCAGGACAGCCACACCCCAGGAGGGTATGACTGACATACCAAAAATCTCCCCCGGGCGTAGGACATGACCATAGTCTTCCTGATTGTCTGGGATGAGTCGTTTGGCACGCTTCAGTTCCCCAGAGTTGGTTTTACCTGTCTCATTGATCAGGTCGGTGACCGGAATTCTTAACATGTACATTTCTGTTCTCCCCAAATAACAACATCCCCCCCCCCATCCAGGAGGTAAAGTGAGGTATCCCCTGTTACTGCATACCCACATCCATCCAAAAGGTGCTCCCATGCCTTCCTCCATCCTGGAAAAGTTTACACCTGTCACCTGTTGCATTACCCATGTGCCAGATGTGTTCCCCTTTAATCCTATGTATGTCACTGCTTTCACCCATTTATTATTGTCCACATCCCCGTCCACAAAGGGAACCAGTAGGATTTGGAGAGCAATAAATACCCTGCATGTGTTTCCATGGTTGTGATTTTCTTGTTTCACAACCATAGTGTGTGATGGTGTCCTCGACATCTGATGACTCTTCTGGTTCTGTGGCTGAACCCTCTGTTGGTTCTTCTGGCCTTTGGTCTCGGCCCTCTGGCTGTGGTCTTCCCCGTTTCTCCTCTGGCTGTGGTCTTCCCCGTTTCTCCTCTGGCTGTGGTCTTCCCCGTTTCTCCTCTGGCTGTGGTCTTCCCCGTTTCTCCTCTGGCTGTGGTCTTCCCCGTTTCTCCTCTGGCTGTGGTCTTCCCCGTTTCTCCTCTGGCTGTGGTCTTCCCCGTTTCCCCTCTGGCTGTGGTCTTCCCCGTTTCCCCTCTGGCTGTGGTCTTCCCCGTTTCCCCTCTGGCTGTGGTCTTCCCCGTTTCTCCTCTGGCTGTGGTCTTCCCCGTTTCTCCTCTGGCTGTGGTCTTCCCCGTTTCTCCTCTGGCTGTGGTCTTCACCGTTTCTCCTCTGGCTCCTCCTCATCGGTGGATCTCAGCCTCTTTTGTTGCCATGGTCACCTGGAAGGGTCCCATCCATCTTGGCTGGTTCCATTTTCTCTTATGGACTCGTAGTTTCACCCAGTCTCCAACGTTTATGGTAAGCTCGTCAGGGTCTTCACCTGGGGGAACCTCGTTTGCTTTGCTAGTGTGAGAGTGGAGAAAACTTACAGCAGAGGTTAGTTCCTTCATGTACTCAAGATGGTCACACAGTGTCTCAGTTATTTCTGTCGGTCAGTCATAGGTCTCACCCCTGGGGTGTTCATTGGTCATCTTGTTAACATCTCATAAGGTGTACACCCAATACCTTTGTTAAGGCTGCTGCACATTTTCATGAGGACAAGGGGCAAGCATTCCACCCAGCTCATTTTTGTGTAATGACAGGCTTTTGCAAGCCCCCCTTTGATCATTTAATTAACCCTCTCTGTAATCCCGTTACTCCACGGGTGATAGATGGACACAAACCTCTGGTCAACACTCATCATTTTGGCCACTTGGGCAACCACATCTCCTATGAGATGGGTCCCATTGTCTGCAGACAAACCACAGGCACTCCGAACCGGAGTATAATTTCCCTAACTAGCAATTTTGCAACTGTACGCGCAACGCAGTTGGTAGTGGGATGGTTCCACCCACCTGGTAAACCTGTCAATTATCACCAGGCAGTATCTCTTTCTTTCTTTTCACTCTATCATGTCTATGAAGTCCATAGCAAGGTGGACAAAAGGTCCTTTTGGAGGGGAACTTCCCTGATTGCAGTGGAGTTCCCTTGTCTGTTTTTAATAGGTGTGTCTGTGGTATTAGTCACCTCTCCTGCTCTCTAAACCCCACTATGCTGAATCTGAGTAGACAGTAAGGGCCTTCCCTTCCCCCAATTCACAAGCTGTGTTCAGAGCTAATAAATGTGCTGTGATAAATGTTCTGGTAGGGGCCGTATAACCTCAATGTCACCTCCCACATCTACTACAGCTGATCCTACATATCTTCCCTGTGCTTTGATCTATATAAGTAGAACCATCAACAAACAGCACCATGTCAGAGTCAAGCAGAGGTTCATCAAACAAGTCTTTGTCCAGTACACATTCCTGGGCTGTCCCCATGTCCCTGTTATTGTTCCTTCATTGTTGATTCTGAGGGAAATAACAACTGTTGGTGTTGTGATTTCCCATTGGCCACGGCTCTTCTCTGTCATTAACTTGTCCTCCTTGTCCATAGGGCATAAGTGGCCCCAGGGAGCATATTCAGCTCCGGCCGAGTGGTACTGTGGCTGAGTTTCCTCTTCCTCTGCCAGACCCAAAGTTTCCTCTGCCCTTATTGTAACCTCTTCCTCTTTCATTTCCCCCACACTGTGAACTCGCATGCCCCAAATGCCCACAGGTCCAGCATTGAGTGTTGTTCCAGTCATGCAGGGCTCTGGCGGGCCCACCTCCTCTTCCAGTCCATGGTTGAGGGTCACCATAAGGTTGAGTGGTGAAAAGCACATACCCTGCAGGCACCAGGTTCACGGGTGTGACTGATGTGACTGTGGGGGGAGCTGCAGGCTGTGGTTGTGGTGAGCCTGTAGAAACAACTTTGAGCAGCCATCATATTGTGGGTAAAACCACCACTTCCTGTCTGGATCTGTGCAAGCTGGGCCTTCTTCAGTGCTGTGTCTAGTCCTCCTTGTCTTGCTCTCTGAATAGGTCACCCATGGATGGTGGCACATTGGACTTTTCTTCTGCTTCTGTAGTAGTTAGTGTTTTCTACAGGCGGCAATATGTCTAGGATCTTCCAGTCTGTTCCTTTGTGTGGAGTGAGTTGGGGTGGCGAGGGAAACTCCCTCCAGGAACTGTGCTTTCTTTTTTCATCCAATTTTAATGTTCTCATGCTGCTTGTTGCTGCTGTTGTGTCTTCCACCTCGTTCATCGGAGTCCCCTTGAGGATAATTGTGGTAGCATCTCCATTTTCTTCTGTCAGTGGTATGAGAGGGTAGATCTGTGTATAGTCACCCAGAGGTCCTCTGGGTTGATTTTCAAATGGCGGCAAATAATTATCAAATGATTTAACCTGTTGGGCAGTATTTTCACGGCCGGATAAAAAACGTACCCGATTTAAACTGGTTACTACTCTTGCCCAGAAACGAGAATATGCATATAATTAGTAGATTTGGATAGAAAACACTCTAAAGTTTCTAAAACTGTTTGAATGGTGTCTGAGTATAACAGAACTCATATGGCAGGCAAAACAACTGAGAGAAATTGAATCCGGAAGTGGGAGAAATTAGAAATGTACACTGCTCAAAAAAATAAAGGGAACACTTAACAGATTTTGTTTAATATATACGGCGTTGTTGTTGTTAGTCAGCTAGCGGGCTGGTTAAGTTAGCATTAGCCTAGCTAGCTAACATCCGCGACCATGAGTTCACTAAGCTACTCTCCTCCTGCTAAAGAAGAAGAGGGTATCACAGTAAAACAAGAAGTAGAGGGTGAGGCCGTTACTGTGAAAGAAGAGGAAGACGCGTTCAGAGTGAAAGAGGAGGAGGATGTTACAGTAAAAGGAGAGGAGGATGCAGTTTTTGGAGTGAAAGATGATGAGGAGGAGATGACTGTTACATCGAAGGAGGAGGAAGAAGAGGAGGAAACTGGATATCTGGGCTCGGTTTCACAAACGCATCTTAAGGCATCCAATGGTTCTAACGGTGAACTTAGCCATAAGATGGTTTTGAGAAACCGTTCCCTAATTAACACTAGTAAGTACTGTCTTAAAAACAGAGGCACAAACTCTGCAGTTGTTGAACTGATGTTTGGTGTTAAAGCGGAAATCTGCAATTGCTACATCAATATTTGGACTTTAAATTATTTGTTTATAGTCATTGATTCTTGAAGAATATAACACATGCCTCATGAGTTTAGTTCAACTGCTGTACCCCATCAGAACCCCAAATATTATTTTTTTACTCCAATGTTTAGAAACAATGTAAACCAACACTGTATAGCCTCAACATGGTTAAAACTATAACGTAGATAGTATAATGTTGATGGATGGTCAGTCCTTGCATCCATAGGTCTGTCTATGAATTTGAGACTAGTTACATTTCTCCAACCCCATCATCATCATCTTATAACCAAAACAGTGGTGTAATTACAGATTTGTTATTGTTTGAACTGCAGATTGCTGGGTTGTGTGGGTTTTTTAAACAGTAACAAAATGGCTGCCCAGAGACTTGGTTTGGTCAACAGCTGAGGGATGGCAGGAGAAGTGTAACCACTCTCAAATTCATAGAGAAAGCTGTTGTAGAAACCATAACTCAACACCTAGCGACCTCGTCAAGAAGTTCAGACATCTTGGCATAACAGTTATAAGGTGTTGGCTTGACAGTCGCTGGACCCAGGTTTGAGTTCAGCTCAGGGCTACCCCCCTGAATTCACTACACTACGAATACAAAGACTGGCCATCCATGATGTCATAATGATAGTTTACCAGGTTTCTAGGATATATAGTATATTCTAGAATTCATCCATGATGTCAAAATGACAGTTTAACCAGGTTTCTAGGATATATTGTATATTCTATAATTGCCAGTGAAGATTTCCTGTGGAGGCAAATTATTAGAGCTGTTGATAAGTCATTGTATAATATTCTGTAAAAAGGCAAGACATACCTAGATTCAATTACATTCATGAATTGGTTTGAAACCTTTGTTTTAAACCCTTCTCAAAGTTGGTGCCTTGACGGATTTCTAAAAAACGGGTTGTCATGAAACACTATTTTTTATAAATGTATTTAAATGTAACCTTTATTTAACTAGGCAAGTCAGTTAAGAACAAATTCTTATTTACAATGACTGCCTACCCCGGATGATGCTGGGCCAGTTGTGCGCCGCCCTATGGGACTCCCAATCACGGCCGGTTGTGATAGAGCCTGGATTTGAACCAGGGTGTCTGTAGTGACGCCTAAAGCACTGATATGCAGTGTCCGCTGTGCTACTCGGTAGCCCCAACATCATGTTCTAGTGCTGTCCCCAACTAAAATACATCTTGGTTAACCAAGAGTCATCTGTTCTTTCTACCAATCACCCCATGTGTTTTTATAAAATCTATATGTACTGAACTTGTCTGATGCTTTAAGCAGGCTGTTTGATTAAATAAATAAGACACACAAATGACTGGAGGGAGCCAGTCATCACTATAACCTGACTAGAGGGAGCCAGTCATCACTATAACCTGACTTGAGGGAGCCAGTCATCACTATAACCTGACTAGAGGGAGCCAGTCATCACTATAACCTGACTAGAGGGAGCCAGTCATCAACATAACCTTTTTTTTTTACTAGGCAAGTCAGTTAAGAACAAATTCTTATTTTCAATGACGGCCTAGGAACAGTGGGTTAACTGCCTTGTTCAGGGGCAGAATGACAGATTTGTACCTTGTCAGCTCGGGAATTCGATCTTGCAACCTTTCGATTACTAGTCCAACGCTCTAATCACTAGGCTACACTGCTGCCCCAACCTAACCAGAAGCCCCCCCCCCACTTCTGGACTTTGTAAATTCTGCCGTTCTGCTCCTGAAGTTTTCAGTAATAAACTAATAGACTACAGATAGATAGACTAATAGACTAGTAATAGACTACACCAGCAGTCGGCAACCTTTTCCAGTTGGAGTGCCAATTTATCTGACCATTTCTACTGATCTGGTGCCAGTTATGATTTTCATATTTACATTTTACATGAACAGTTTCATTTAATTTATAATACTATCTCAAAATTATTGTCTGATTAATCTACATTCTATCTAAATGAAAATAATACAAATCTAAAAGTAACTTTTATTGCCATTGCCAACTATGTAAAAAAATAGCCTACATAAAGCCAACAAATAAAAACATTGCATTCTGCATGTAGAAAATATCCTGATAAAAATTAATACTTTGGCTGCACATGGCCTGTCTACAACAAACTTGAAACATTGTATCAACTATCAACTGGGCCCCCTGAAACTTGCAACATTGTATAAAATATTCTGGCCCTCAGTTTTCCTGCCAGTGAGTTCTGGACAGACACAGCTGTAGGCTATTTGTTCAAAGGATAAGAAGTAATCAGGTATTTTATGACGTTTCCACTGGATCAGAGAATTACATTTTTCCCTTTTATGCCGAGTGGTTATCGAAAGGGCGAGAGCTGGAAATATTTTACAAAATTACTTTGAGGAACTATTGTCATTTGCAATTGATTTTTTGACTGTATTAACTATGTTTTGTTTATTCCATGTGCAACTCTGTGTTGTATGTGTCGAATTGCTATGCTTTATCTTGGCCAGGTTGCAGTTGCAAATGAGAACTTGTTCTCAACTAGCCTACCTGGTTAAATAAAGGTGAAATTACGTTATTTTCTTTTTATTAGACTTTGTTTACTTGCTGTGCGAGGTGGAAAAAAAAATATTTGAGAAGCTCCGCAACTCATTAGTGGTGATGCGTTAAGACAATCAGAAATATTATCAGACATCCCCAAATGGGCACATTTATAAGCCTACATTTGCACACAGGCCAGGTAGACTAGTCCTACTTCTATATGCGTAATCAGGTGTGTGTCCTTATTCAACATTGACAGGAGTGTTTCAAACAAAAGACTATTAATAAATTGACAAAACTGACGCATCTTGCGGGGTCAGGTCTGGGTGGTCTGCCAGGGGCCGTTTCATTTAGTATCCGTTTGGGTCTGCGTGGGGGATTGATTGTATTTTCCCATAGTATGTTTTACCGAAGTTGACCGACTGAAAGGGAGTGTAACTTTATGACTGTTGGATTCGGGCTAAACTTTGAACATTGAGATATTAAAGACATGATAGATCAGAGGCAGAGTATATAAAGGAGTGAGATCTGTAGAAAGACAGAGTGGCTGTGGAATGTGCTGGGTGGACGGGAGGAGATCACAGGATTGGTTTGGGGAAGCGGATGAAACCTAACACTATAATTAGTGTTCCCTGAAGGAGGGAAACGAGGTGCAACACCTGTTTGGCCCCACCCCTTCCTGGGTCGGTGAAGAGCCTTATTAAATTTAAGGAATAAATCCAAGCCTCACTCTCATCACCTGTGGAAGGCAGGGCTTCCAGAGAGGCGTGGATTTAATAGTATGTTGTACCTAGTTTCCCTCCTTCAGGGAACAGTAGTTATGGTCATAACGTTACGCTTGTCACATGATGAACTTAAATACTGGACAATTTTTTTGCATTCTGAAATGCACTCGAATTATGTATCATTTAGTGGCTCCTTATGTTACGCTGGGAAAACAGTTTTCATGGGCACAGAAATGCTAAATAATTTCAGAGTTTGCTAAATCCAATGGTTTTTAACTGAGTCATCTTGTAATCCAAGATGGCGTAGCAGTAAGACGTGTTTGTTGTAAATGTTATGTTTTTTTCATATTTTTTTGTATATATTGCAATATATTTCAATCTCTTGTTCCATTTTTAAATTAAATATACCTTCCAGCAACCCGCCTCACCCAATGTGATATGGATCTGCTATTTTTTTTAGACCTTATAGCTAGAACCTCCATCAGAAGCTAACCAGCTAATTAGCTACTAGCTATTTAGTCATTGTTAGCCACTGCTAGCGGCCTTTACCTTTTTAGCTCAGACATCAGCCACTTTTAGCCTGGATAATACCTGCCAGTCTGCACAGCGCGATATCAACCCTGAGCATATCGGACTGTTTTTCTCCACTACATCACCGGATTCCTGTCGTAAGCTCTGGACCATTACACCGGATTGGCTATAGTGGCTAACGCCCTTGTCCTGAAGCTAGCACCAGTTAGCCTTGAGCCAGGTGCATCTCCCGGCTAGCAAACAAAATTACTCCAGCTACAATACCTCTTTTGCCAATTGGCCTGGACCCATTGTCGACACGGAGCCCCGCCGATCCATCACAACTGGTCTGCCGACGTAATTCCGTCCGATGTGCCCTCAACCGGCCTTTGCCAGACGTCGGCGATGCCCTTGTCCCGAAGCTAGCACCAGTTAGCCTCGAGCCAGGCACATGTCCCGGCTAGCGTAGTAACGACTACCTAACGGCTTCCCTGTTTCATATATTGCTGTTCACTGGACCCTATGGTCACTTGGCTACATAGCTGATGCCTGCTGGACTGTTCATTAATCACGGTACTCCATTTTGTTTATTTTGTTGATCTGTCGGCCGCAGCCTCGAACTCAGGCCCTGTGTGTAGTTAACCTCTATGGGCTATGTGGCAAGCGTCCCACCCCTGGTACACCCAATCAACAACAGGTGAAATATCAAGAGCGCCAAATTTGAAAACAATTAAATGTCATAATTCAAATTTCTCAAACATACAACTATCTTACACCCTTTGAAAGATAAACATCTCCTTAATCTAACCACGTTGTCCGATTTCAAAAAGGCTTTACGGCAAAAGCATAAAGTTAGATTATGTTAGGAGAGTACATTGACAATAGCTGTGTGTAATGTTTTGTCAATTCAAAGACAGGCGTCACCAAAAGCAGAAAACCAGCTAAAATGATGCACTAACCTTTGACAATCTCCATCAGATGACACTCCTAGGACATTATGTTAGACAATGCATGCATTTTTTGTTCTATCAAGTTCATATTTATATCCAAAAACAGCGTTTTACTATGGCGTTGATGTTGAGGAAATCGTTTCCCTCCAATAACCGCCAGTCAAGCAGCACAACAAATTAAATAATTACTATTCGAAAACATTGGTAAAATATTATATTGTCATTCAAAGAATTATAGATTTACATCTCTTGAACGCAACCGGATTGCCAGATTTAAAAAGAACCTTACTGGGAAATCACACTTTGCAATAATCTGAGCACTGCGCCCAGAAAAATACGCTTTGCGATACAGACTAACCGCCATGTTGGAGAGATCTAAAATCGAAAATACTATGTAAATAATCCATTACCTTTGATTCTCTTCATCAGATGTCACTTCCAGGAATCCCAGGTCCATAACAAATGTAGTTTTGTTCGAAAAAGCTAATAATTTATGTCCAAAAAGCTCTGTGTTGTTAGCACATGATCTATGCCAGCCTTGACTTCTCGTCATGAACGAGGGGAAAAAAAATATTTACGTTCGTTCAAACATGTCAAACGTTGTATAGCATAAATCATTAGTGCCTTTTTTAACCAGAACATGAATAATATTAAAGGCGGACGTTTGCATTCTCTTTTAAAACGTTTTGGAACGAGAGTACCCAAACATGAACTCTCGCGCCAGAGTCTAATCGGCAACCACCGTTCCAAGGCTCTTGTTCGTTCAGTTCTCACAGTATAAGACTCAAAACACTTTCTAAAGACTGGTGACATCTAGTGGAAGCCATAGGAAGTGCTCAACAATTAATAAGCCCCTGTGTGTTTCAATGGCATAGGCTTAAATGTAATTCAACACATCAGGTATCCACTTCCTGTCAGAATTTGTCTCAGGGTTTTGACTGCCATATGAGTTCTGTTATACTTACAGACACCATTCAAACAGTTTTAGAAGATTCAGAGTGTTTTCTATCCAAACCTGAACAATAATATGCATATTCTAGCTTCTGAGTTGGTGTAGGAGGCAGTTAAAAATGGGCACATATATTTTTCAAAATTCTCAATACTGCCCCCTAGCCCCAAGAGGTTAACTGACCCTCTCTGCCCATTCATCGCCATTGTCGTGTCTTTGGGCACCATTATACTGAAGACATGTTTATCAAAATAACTCCCTGCAATTATTATTACGCGATTAAACTGATTAATCGTTTAACTGTATTTAACTAGGAGATCGGGGCACCAAGGAAAATATTCAGATTACAAAGTTATAATTTTCCTAATATAACTTTCCTATATTATAACATTATATATTATATTATAGTACAGGCCGATTATATTCTGGTTTAAATGGTGTATTTTACCTCGTGTCAGTCTCATTACAAACGTCGTAAATTGTTGTATCTGCACAAATCCAGTCTTTACTAAGTCATCCATACATCAACTGTCTTAAAATCATTTATTTACTAAACAAAGTAATTCACAGAAAACATACAAACAGTAATTATCGTCACAAAGAAATGGTAGAGTAATGTGCCCTAGTGGGCTAAACCGGCATGGCGGCTTGTTAAACAAACAAGGGGGTTGGGGCAGCTGAGAAGGCACAACAGAGTTGATAAATATTAACAATTGATATGCTAATCTGCACATGAACGCTCACTCATTCGGGAACAATTGCAATCAATATATATTTACGCTCAGTGTGTCGTCGGGATCCTTGTTGGAGAGTTTTGTCCGCATTCTCTCTCTCTCGATTAGAATGGATCTTTCAAAGCGACATTCATTAATGTCGTTATAGAATGGATGTTTCGTCGGTCTTCGCGTTTGATGACATCAAATTTCTAGCTGCAGACTATTAATTAATATCAAAGACTTGTTATTATTATGTCAGTATCGATAGTCTAAAAGTTTACCACGTGGTATGGTCAAAGTTCAGGAGAGGGATGCATGGTCAAACCTATTGGCCAACTCGTAATGGAGTGGAGGCCTGGTCTAAAGAAAGTAACCCTGGGTGGGGGTTTTATTCGGAATGACAGAAAAAGGCTGTCTCATGGCGCCAGGTCTTGTCTGTGTCCCTGGGGGCGTGCCAATGACTGAGTTAACCTGTTTGGGCTAGGGGGCAGTATTGAGAATTTTGGAAAAAATATGTGCCCATTTTTAACTGCCTCCTACACCAACTCAGAAGCTAGAATATGCATATTATTGTTCAGGTTTTGATAGAAAACACCCTAAAGTTTCTAAAACTGTTTGAATGGTGTCTGTGAGTATAACAGAACTCCTATGGCAGGCAAAAACCTGACAAGGTTTCATGCAGGAAGTGGCCTGTCTGACAAGGAGTCGTGCGTCTTGCATCTGTTTATTGAAGAGTAAGGATCTTAGCTGTAACGTGACAATTCCCAGGGCTCCAATAGGCTCTCAGAACCCGGGAAAAACCTGAACGATGACGAGGCAGCCTCTGGCTGAAACAGATTATCGCCTTATCCAAGTGGCCGATCAGAGGACCATTGAATGAGGCGCGTGCACGATTCGCCCCCGTGGAGAAATTTCATTCGGCTGTTTAGCTTATTGCAGATTCCCGGTCGGAATATTATCGCTTTTCTACGAGATAAATGGCATAAAAATTGGTTTTAAACAGCGGTTGACATGCTTCAAAGTACGGTAATGGAATATTTAGACATTGCCCATAGAGGTTAAGCTTTAAACAGAAATACAATTCTATCACATTAACCTGTTAGGGCTAGGGGGCAGTATTGACACGGCTGGATAAAAAAACATACCCGATTTAATCTGGTTACCACTCCTACCCAGTAACTAGAATATGCATATACTTATTACATATGGATAGAAAACACCCTAAATTTTCTAAAACTGTTTGAATGGTGTCTGTGAGTATAACAGAACTCATTTGGCAGGCAAAACCCTGAGACATTTTCTGACAGGAAGTGGATACCTGATGTGTTGTATTACCTTTAAACCTATCCCATTGAAAAACACAGGGGCTGAGGAATATTTTGGCACTTCCTATTGCTTCCACTAGATGTCACCAGCCTTTACAAAGTGTTTTGAGTCTTCTGGAGGGAGATCTGACCGAACAAGAGCCATGGAACGATGATGGCCCATTAGACACCTGGCGCGCGAGTTCATGTTGGGTACCCTCGTTCCAATACGTTATAAAAGAGTATGCATTCGTCCACCTTGAATATTATTCATGTTCTGGTTAAAAAAGGCCCTAATGATTTATGCTATACAACGTTTGACATGTCTGAACGAACGGAAATATATTTTTTCCCCTCGTTCATGACGAGAAGTCCGGCTGGCTTAGATCATGTGCTAACAAGACGGAGATTTTTGGACATAAATGATGAGCTTTTTTGAACAAAACTACATTCGTTATGGACCTGTGATACCTGGAAGTGGCATCTGATGAAGAGAATCAAAGGTAATGGATTATTTACATAGTATTTTCGATTTTAGATCTCCCCAACATGACGTCTAGTCTGTATCGCAACGCGTATTTTTCTGGGCGCAGTGCTCAGATTATTGCAAAGTGTGATTTTCCCAGTAAGGTTATTTTTAAATCTGGCAAGTTGATTGCGTTCAAGAGATGTAAATCTATAATTCTTTAAATGACAATATAATATTTTACCAATGTTTTCTAATTTTAATTATTTAATTTGTGACGCTGACTTGACTGCCGGTTATTGGAGGGAAACGATTTCCTCAACATCAATGCCATAGTAAAACGCTGTTTTTGGATATAAATATGAACTTGATAGAACTAAAAATGCATGCATTGTCTAACATAATGTCCTAGGAGTGTCATCTGATGGAGATTGTAAAAGGTTAGTGCATCATTTTAGCTGGTTTTATGGTTTTGGTGACCCTGTATTTGAATTGACAAAACATTACACACAACTCTTGTAAATGTACTGTCCTAACATACTCTAAATTTATGCTTTCGCCGTAAAACCTTTTTGAAATCGTAAAACGTGGTTAGATTAAGGAGATGTTTATCTTTCAAAGGGTGTAAAATAGTTGTATGTTTGAAAAATTAGAATTTTGACATTTATTCGGATTCAAATTTGCCGCTCTTGAAATGCACCTGCTGTTGATGGAGTGCACCACGGGTGGCACGCTAGCGTCCCACCTAGCCCATAGAGGTTAACATCAGTACATAGCCTCTCAACATATTCCAAATAGCTTTAATCTTATTAAATCATTGTATACAACCATTTAGATGCAAGTCCCATAGCTGAGGCTATTATATAAACCTTAGTATGGTAATATGGCACTATTGTCTCCAATGAGTATCACAAAATTGTACCAAGCGGACCAGTTCGTAGCTGGATTCTTCACCGATCTTTTATACCTTCTCCAGAACATAAATGTCGTTCGGTTCCCCAATTCTGTGAGTTGGAAGAATTTCCTTTGTCTCTCTATGAAACCCCTCTCTGTCTCAAAACTGGGCCATGCGGCAGGACATTCTCCTTTAGAATTTTACGACCCCTCTCACCACAGCAGTGTCAGAAGTATAGAGGTCGGGGGATGGTGCATAGAAAAGGCCTGGTGCAGAGGGAGGGGGTTCAACTGTGTTCTCTGTACCCAGATAGAGGGCAACGTCATGACATACCCCCCTGGTGGTTTGGATCTTGTTTATCCTGCAAGTTACAAATCAACATAAAATCATGACCACGTGATGTCCCGTTGGTAGATCATCTTAGCTAGCTCTCCCAATCAACACTTGTGATTGCTTTTTGCCTCGCTTTATGTCTCTCTAATGTTAATATGCCTTTTATACTGTTGTTTAGGGTAGTTGTCATTGTTTTATTTTACTGCGGAGCCCCTCGTCCCACTCAACATGCCTCAGAGAGCTCTTCTGTCCCACCTCCCACACATGCGGTGACCTCTGTGGTGGTTAATTTCTTTACTATCAAATGAGGAGAGACAATCTTCACACAAGTCAGAGTTATACTTAAACTAAATCTTTAATAATAAGAGCTTTGCAATAGCAATGACTTATCAACGATTCACCATTTTCTAATGATCTGTTGAGAGTGGCAAAACAAAAGTACAAAGATATTTTATAGCCAAGATGCACCCCTTTCAACCTACATGACGAACAACAGATACATAGAATGGTCACAAGGTTAACCTGTTGGAGGTAGGGGGCAGTATTGACACGGCCGGATAAAAAACTTACCCGATTTAATCTGGTTACTACTCCTGCCCAGTAACTAGAATATGCATATAATTATTGGCTTTGGATAGAAAACACCCTAAAGTTTCTAAAACTGTTTGAATGGTGTCTGTGAGTATAACAGAACTCATATGGCAGGCAAAAACCTGAGAAGATTCCTTACAGGAAGTGCCCTCTCTGACAAGATCTTATTCTTCTTGTCTCTGTTTATTGAAGACTGAGGATCTTTGCTGTAACGTGACACTTCCTACGGCTCCCATAGGCTCTCAGAGCACGGGAAAAATCTGAATGATATCGAGGCAGCCCCAGGCTGAAACACATTTGCGCTTTTGGCAAGTGGCCGATCAGAGGACAATGGGCTTAGGCGCGTGCACGAGTCGACCCCATGCTTTATTTTCTTTCGTCTTTTTACCTAAACGCAGATTCCCGGTCGGAATATTATCGCTTTTTTACGAGAAAAATGGCATAAAAATTGATTTTAAACAGCGGTTGACATGCTTCGAAGTACAGTAATGGAATATTTAGAAATGTTTTGTCACGAAATGCGTCGTGCTCGTCACCCTTCTTTACCCTTTCGGATAGTGTCTTGAACGCACGAACAAAACGCCGCTGTTTGGATATAACTATGGATTATTTGGGACCAAACCAACATTTTGTTATTGAAGTAGAAGTCCTGGGAGTGCATTCTGATGAAGAACACCAAAGGTAATAACATTTTTCTTATAGTAAATCTGACTTTGGTGAGTGCTAAACTTGCTGGGTGTCTAAATAGCTAGCCCTGTGATGCCGGGCTATCTACTTAGAATATTGCAAAATGTGCTTTCACCGAAAAGCTATTTTAAAATTGGACATATCGAGTGCATAGAGGAGTTCTGTATCTATAATTCTTAAAATAATTGTTATGCTTTTTGTGAACGTTTATCGTGAGTAATTTAGTATGCTAGTTCTGAACGTCACATGCTAATGTAAAAAGCTGTTTTTTGATATAAATATGAACTTGATTGAACAAAACATGCATGTATTGTATAACATAATGTCCTAGGTGAGTCATCTGATGAAGATCATCAAAGGTTAGTGCTGCATTTAGCTGTCTTCTGGGTTTTTGTGACATTATATGCTAGCTTGAAAAATGGGTGTCTGATTATTTCTGGCTGGGTACTCTGCTGACATAATCTAATGTTTTGCTTTTGTTGTAAAGCCTTTTTGAAATCGGACAGTGTGGTTAGATTAACGAGAGTCTTGTCTTTAAAATGGTCTAAAATAGTCATATGTTTGAGAAATTGAAGTAATAGCATTTCTAAAGTATTTGAATAATGCGCCACAGGATTCCATTGGCTGTTACGTAGGTGGGACGATTTTGTCCCGCCGACCCTAGAGAGGTTAAGATTTGTATGAAAGATATCTATACTACATAGCAGACAGCATCTGCTGTGTCAACAGTTTTCATTGTATAGACCAGTGTCTGGCCCACCTACTCCAAACTGGAACCGTCTCTTCCTGGTACGGTATAGAACAGAACCATTAACTCATGTTCTCTGGAATGCTCTTTAGGTTTTATCACCCAAAGACATCGTAAATCACCTGTCAGTGTCATCTCATAGAGGCCCATCCTCAGTAGAACACACACACAATAGTTAACAGAATACTCTATTCTGTCAAATAAAACAACCATTATAATGCAATACAAGCATTATAACATAATCTTGCAATTTCCCTGACACCTCACCTAGCATAACTGTTGCCTCCAGAGATGCAACCTATCTAATCGTCACTCAATGCCTAGGTTTACCTCCACTGTACCCGCACCCTACCATACTCCTGTCTGTACATTATGCCTTGAATCTTTCCTACCACGCCCAGAAATCTGCTCCTTTTATTCTCTGTTCCCAACGCACTAGACGACCAGTTCTGATAGCCTTTAGCCGTACCCTCATCCTACTCCTCTGTTCCTCGGGTGATGTAGAGGTTAACCCAGGTCCTGTGTGTCCCCAGGCACTCTCATTTGTTGACTTCTGTAACCATAAAAGCCTTGGTTTTATGCATGTTAACATCAGAAGCCTCCTTCCTAAGTTTGTTTTACTCACTGCTTTAGCACACTCCGCCAACCTTGATGTCCTTGCCGTGTCTGAATCCTGGCTTTGGAAGGCCACCAAAAATTCTGACATTTCCATCCCAAACTACAACATTTTCCGTTGGAACTGCCAAAGGGGGAGGAGTTGCAATCTACTGCAGACATGGCCTTAAAGTTCTATCATACTTTCCGGGTCTAAGCACAAACAGTTGGAGCTTCTAATAAAAAAATGAATCTCTCCAGAAATAAGTCTAACTGTTGCCACCTGTTACAGACCCCCCTCAGCTCCCAGCTGTGCCCTGGACACCATATGTGAATTGATTGCCCCCATCTGTCTTCAGAGTATATTCTGTTAGGTGACCTAAACTGGGATGCCTGGTTGTTCTTTAAAAGTAATTTCCTCACCACCTTAAATAAGCATGCCCCTTTCAAAAATTGTAAAACTAAGAACAGATATAGCCCTTGGTTCACTCCAGACCTGACTGCCCTCGACCAGCACAAAAACATCCTGTGGCGTACTGCACTAGCATTGAATAGTCCCCGCGATATGCAACTTTTCAGAGAAGTCGGGAACTAATACACACAGTCAGTTAGGAAAGCAAAAGCTAGCTTTTTCAAACAGAAATTTGCGTCCTGTAGCTCTAACTACAAAAGGTTTTGGGACACTGTAAAGTCCATGGAGAATAAGAGCACCTCATCCCAGCTGCCCACTGCACTGAGGCTAGGAAACACTGTCACCACCGATAAATCCACGATAATCGAGAATTTCAATAAGCATTTCTCTACAGCTGGCCATGCTTTTCTCCTGACAACCCCGGCCAACAGCTCCCCACCCCCCATAGCTACTTGCCCAAGCCTCCCCAGCTTCTCCTTCACCCAAATCCAGCTGATGTTCTGAAAGAGTTGCTAAACCTGGACCCGTACAAATCAGCTGGGCTAAACAATCTGGACACTCTCTTTCTAAAGTTATCCGCCGCCATTGTGGCAACCCCTATTACTAGTCTGTTCAACCTCTCTTTCGTATTGTCCGAGATTCCTAAAGATTGGAAAGCTTCCGCGGTCATCCCCCTCTCTAAGGGGGTGACACTCTAGACCCAAACTGTTACAGACCTATTTCCATCATGCCCTGCCTTTCTAAAGTCTTTGAAAGCCAAGTTAACAAACAGATCACTGACCATTTTGAATCCCACCGTACCTTCTCCTCTGTGCAATCCGGTTTCCGAGCTGATCACGGGTGCACCTCAGCCACGCTCAAGGTACTAAACGATATCATAACCGCCATCGATAAAAGACAGTACTGTGCAGCCGTCTTCATCAACTTGGCCAAGGCTTTCGACTCTGTCAATCACCGTATTCTTATCAGCAGACTCAACAGCCTTGGTTTCTCAAATGACTGACTCGCCTGGTTCACCAACTGCTTCTCAGACAGAGTTCAGTGTGTTCCTTGATGGACAGGCTATTGTACAACACACAGAGCTATTTTCCTTTATTTGTTGTTAGGTGAAGTTATGGGTCCTACAGTAGGTCTATGTTGTTGTTAGGTGAAGTTATGGGTCCTACAGTAGGTCTATGTTGTTGTTAGGTGAAGTTATGGGTCCTACAGTAGGGCTATGTTATTGTTAGGTGAAGTTATGGGTCCTACAGTAGGTCTATGTTATTGTTATGGGTCCTACAGTAGGTCTATGTTATTGTTATGGGTCCTAGAGTACACTATGTATGTCATGCAACAACAACCAAAGTGCTTCTTCGTTCATTACATAGGTATATTTGTTGTTAGGTGAAGTTATGGGCTAATTTGGCAAACAGTGTGCAAACCCTCATTGTCAGGCTGATGGAAAAGCTAGCCAAAGAGCATTTTACTGGTTGAAGTGTTTTTTAAGTACAAAGCGGTTGATTTGCAATGATGACACTAACATTATATTAAGCAGGACATTCAAACGAGCCTTAAAATTATAATCTAAAGTAGTGTGAAATGTACTCATAAGCAACCTGGAAATGGAGGTTACTCCCCTGAGTTTTCCCCCATTCAGAATACATGGTGAAAAACTAAAATCTTTGCTCACCATTTTTGCTCCTGGCAGATATACTACATCCATAACTATCGGTTTCCTCATTAGCAAGGAGGAGTTTCTACAACCAAATTGCATGTGCATCGCCCTCGTGCCGCAATTTTATTAAACACAGAAAGGGGCCTATATTGGAGACCAAAGGTCGTCTGGCACACTGCTTAGAGTTTCAACAACATGAGTAACTCATTTATCGTCTTAGATGTTACTACTAATGTGAAAACAAGACAAAATATGACTGTTCTTGCTCATTTTAAGACAAATGTCAAATAATCATTACATTCATTACAGACGTCAATTGTTGTAGAACATCATGGCTACGCTGTTGGCATCACTTTTACAGTGGATTTTCGCTGTTGTGGGCCTTTAACCATCTGTCTGTCTTTGTTGTTCACACAGGAGAGAGACGGGACTACCATGGGTCCTCTGGGGAGCCTCAACAACCTCATGATGCTGACAAGGCAGAGAAGAGTCTCTCCACATTAGCACACCTCAAGAAACACCAGCAGAGATCCACAGGGAAGAAACCTCACTGCTGCTCTGACTGTGGGAAAAGATTCACCACCTCATCAGGCATGAAAATTCATCAGAGAATCCACACAGGAGAGAAACCTTATAGCTGTGGTCAATGTGGGAAGAGTTTTGATACATCTAGCCATCTTATTGTACACCAAAGAACACACACGGGAGAGAAACCGTATAGCTGTACTCAATGTGGGAAGAGCTTTAGTCATTCAAACAGCCTGATATCACACCAGAGAACACACACAGGAGAGAAACCTTATAGCTGCGGTCGATGTGGGAAGAGTTTTACTACTTCGAGCAATCTGACGCTTCACCAGAGAACACACACAGGAGAGAAACCTTATAGCTGTGATGAATGTGGGAATAGTTTTACAACATTGCGTAATCTGACTCTTCACCAGAGAATACACACAGGAGAGAAACCTTATAGCTGTACTCAATGTGGGAGGAGTTTTACTCAATCACCCAGCCTGATATCACACCAGAGAACACACACAGGAGAGAAACCTTTTAACTGTGCTCAATGTGGGAAGAGTTTTACTAGGTCAACTGGCCTGATATCACACCAGAGAACACACACAGGAGAGAAACCTTATAGCTGTGATGAATGTGGGAAGAGTTTTGTTACATCTAACAGTCTGACTAAACACCGGAGAACACACACAGGAGAGAAATCTTATAGCTGTGATAAATGTGGGAATAGTTTTGTTACATCTAACAGTCTGACTAAACACCGGAGAACACACACAGGAGAGAAACTTTTTAGCTGTGCTCAATGTGGGAAGAGCTTTACTGAGTCTAGCTGTCTGACGAAACACCAGAGAACACACACAGGAGAGAAACCTTATAGCTGTGATGAATGTGGGAAGAGTTTTGTTACATCTAACAGTCTGACTAAACACCGGAGAACACACACAGGAGAGAAATCTTATAGCTGTGATAAATGTGGGAATAGTTTTGTTACATCTAACAGTCTGACTAAACACCGGAGAACACACACAGGAGAGAAACTTTTTAGCTGTGCTCAATGTGGGAAGAGCTTTACTGAGTCTAGCTGTCTGACTAAACACCAGAGAACACACACAGGAGAGAAACCTTATAGCTGTGATGAATGTGGGAAGAGCTTTGTTACATCTAACAGTCTGACTAAACACCGGAGAAAACACACAGGAGAGAAACTATATAGCTGTAATCAATGTGGGAAGAGCTTTACTGAGTCTAGCTGTCTGACTAAACACCAGAGAAAACACACAGGAGAGAAGCCTTTTAGCTGTAATCAATGTGGGAAGAGTTTTACTCAGTCAACCAGCCTGATATCACACCAGAGAAAACACACACAGGAGAGAAATCTTATAGCTGTGCTCAATGTGGGAAGAGTTTTACTACGTCTAGCAAGCGGACTACACACCATATAACACATACAGGAGAAACCTCAGCTGTGATCAGTGTGACCAGAGATAATCTGATAAAATACCTCAATCAATGAATTAATGTCAAATGTTTTAACATTGTAGAAGGAGTATTTAATGATGTCACAATGTAGAATGTTTTAATATTGTAGTAGGAGTAATTTAATGATGTCACAATGTAGAACCCTAAACGTTTGTCCCCTGTTCTATTGATTTCAACATGATATGGATATTAGCCTCAGGGGGAAAATCCAGGCTCTGAAATGAAAGAGTACTATTTATGAGATTTAACAAAAAGTGACTAATAGAAAAAGAGTTGTGTTACACTTACCGCATTGGCAACCTACTTGAATCAAAATGCAACACTTCAAAATGTAACGATCTGTTTTCTACAAAGGTTCCTCTAACCAGTGATGTACACATTATTCCCAGATTTCGTGTGGTTTTTGAGCTGTTAGTTTAACGGGACGTGCAACCTCATCTCCCTCCTCTCGGTACAATTGATTTCAACGTGATATCGATGAGTGATGACAAATAAGTGTTGTGTTCCTTTGTTTAGCGACCCCTAAATTTAAATGCATCACTCCAAAATGTAGCTGACTGTCTCCTGCAGGTTGTCCTCTAATCAGTGCGGAAAAATATATCTCCCATTTCCATGTGTTTTTTTTTAGTTGTGTTAGTTTCAACAGCACATACATCCTGATTTCCCCCCTAATCGATATCAGTGATTTATTGCTACTTGTCAAACCAACAGCGTTTCTGGTGCTTGTGCAGTTTATAAGCTGCTTGTTTAAAAAATACAAGTAATATGATTATTGTGGCAGATGTTTGTGTACATAGCACATTTTATGTTTAGGTTTTCAATATATCACAAACTGACATTGTTGCCCTGCTTTTAGAATATCAGGGTTCATTCTCAGATGTGCCAAACCAAATGTACTAGAGCATGACATTGGGGACTGGGGACTGGGCCCTGATCCAACAACATGCCTATCTAGTGAACCCTGTAAAGAGAGAGAAGCTCCACAGTGGTTTGCTTCCTGTTTTTAAGTTTGGTGTGGGTTTTTCTTTTGTTTGCCTCTTCTTGGGCAGATTTAGTGGGTCTCATGGTGGGTGACTTTTAGGTCCCAGTTGTTGTTACTAGTCAACTTTCAGTGGACACCCCCATAGTGTCTATCAGAACCCCTCCTAAAACCTCACCTGTTTAGTTGTGGTTGTCAGTGACTCTTTGTTAGTTCCTCTTCAGTTTGAGCAATTTAGATTTTTCTTTCTGGGGAACGTAACAACAAACAATGTAGTAAAACAAGCTTATATTTTGGGTTGGATGTTGCATCCAATTGTTAATATTTTAATCATTTCCTTAGGGTGCTCATTAGTCTTTCAGTTGTTAGTCTTCTGTTTTTTATCCTCTTATGTTTGTTGTGTACTAAATATTTCTGTTTATTTTCATTTGTTTTTTCCTATGAAGCCATTGCGTTGCATCCATGTCTGAAATGTGCTGTATAAATAAATCTTGATTTGATTTGAACATAATGTAAAACAAATGAACCCAATGACTGACCAAAGAAGACTCTTGCCAAAACATTTTACAAATATGTGCAAAAGCAACACATTTCTTGGTCCATCTTAGTATGAAAAACGGTCACTTTTCCAGCCTGCTGAAGGCGTGGTGGAGTGGTAAACACCACCCCCGGCTCTACCAGGGGCTTGAGGTGGTCTCCCACAGCTCTGCTTATGTCATGTTCTGTGGCCTTGCTGTTCCATTTCTTGACTGCCCCTGCAACACAGAAATAAACACATTTAATCATGTTAAATAAAACACTCAAAGTAATGGATATGGAGCATCTATGGCCTCAGTTACACCTGGCACCTAAATGTGACTTCTGTCATCTGATCACTCTCAGCTGCATTAGGTCTGGATGCACAAAAGTCACAATGTGCTGCATTAGATTTAGATCTGCCAGGATGGGCATTGTGTTCGGAATTTGAGTCAGGCCACCGAATATACATAAGCAATATAAAGAGATGGGGTGAATGAGTGGGGAAAAGTACATTTGACACAAATGACCTTCATAATATCAAAGAACAAATGTGTGTCTGAGGGGAAATTAACTTTCATACAGCCAAAAGGGGTGAGAAATTACACCAATATCAGTGGACAATTTGCATTCATGTAAATAAACATGGAGGATGGAACATATTACCTTTTGCTGACGTGATGAACCGCTAAGGGGACAAAAATATTTACCATCTAAACCATGTGTGACCTCTCACCTCTCTGGCTGTAGAAGTGTTCTTCCTAACCAGTCCCTCAACAGCTCTCTGACTGAGCTCCACCCTCATTGGGTCTTCAGAGGAGAGGAAGGCTGAGGAGGGATGGAAGGATGAATGGATCAGTCTGTCAATAAAATGTAGAGCTGCTGTCTATGCTGTCTGACAAAATCACAGTTTTAGTAGTTCAATAAAGTAAATAAGGCTTTATGACTGCTGAATACCAACTATCAATCACTTAGATTATGTATTTTCAGGTAGAGATACATCCTTGGGGCTTCCCTAGCTCATTGAGGTGACATTTAAAATGGCTGAGGTAGAGGTTAGGGTTTAGGGTAGAGATGTCCCAGGGATCCCAGATAGCATTGACCATTGTGCATTCTTCCGTCTCTTTTACGTAGCAGGTGTAAAAGAAACAAAGACAAGTAGGTGCTCAGGTCATTATGGTCATTGTAGTTTAAAAAATAGCATCTAATTATGCCAATCTGTAAGTGGGGTTGTTAGAGAAGAATGTGATTGTCAGCCCTAACAATCCATTCTTGCACCTCATCAGGCTCTGAAAATGGCTTCCTTGATGACGTGTTCCTTCTATTCCAGGGGACAGCAGAGAAATTCATTGATTCCACTCCTTCATCAATACAAGCAGTGAACATCTGAAATTCACCCTCACCTTTGATGTGCATGAAACAAGTTACCCGATGGTTGGACGATACTTTTCTCATTAATCATCTTAAATACTTAAACTGGAAATCAACCAATCCTCCATTGTTAACGTAGTGGAAAGGTCAAATGCTTTATTATCTAAACATGTAAAGTGGGTGACGGAGAGAAATAAAATGGTTATGGTAAAGTTTATAAAAGATCAAATATGTTCCCAATCATTTTTTTAAAGTTCCAATGTAAAGTTACACCTCACTGTTCTATTTTTGGAGTTATTACAAAAACCAATCAGAATTCAGAAGAATGATGAAGTCAGGTGTGATGTAATATGGAGGACCAGCCTATTCCCTATGATGTAAACTACAACAGAAATAACTTCAAATTAAACCAATCGTTTGCACTCATGACTTGAGTGATTAAAGTAAACCAACGTTTTGGAAATACATAACGCCATCTAACCAATCAAAGAATGTTAGCTATATGCAGTTATCTTAGCCAGCCAGCTAACATTAGTTATTTAGCCAACTAGCTATTGTCAGCGAGCTGGAGCCCAACTACAGGAGACCAGTTAGAACCCAACTAACAAAACTCAACTAAAACATAACTGCAGATCAAAAGAACAGAGACATACAGAATGATGGCAGGGAAAATCCCCAACATAAAAAATAGATAGATTCCAGAAGTCAGTCAGCTAGTGCGCTAGCAGTAAGCCAAGGTGGAAAAAGTGATAAAACTCCCGTAGTCGACTTCACAGAGAATATGCTGAAAAGTAGTGATGGGGAAACAAAGCTTCCTGAAGCATTGACGCTTTTCAGCCTGTTGTGTAAAAGAAAAAAAGAAAAAAAAAGAGCAAGCAGGTTGATATCCTCTGTCGTTTTGAACCCACTGCAAGAGGCACCAGATCCTACTGTGCTAACGGGTTCCCTCTAGATAACACAACCACACAGTTCATGAAAAGCATGAGGTGAACCTTGAGCTAGATATTAAGCTAGCTTGACCTTCCTGGTCCCTCAAGTCAGTGAGTCAACACAGGAAGGAGCAATGGATGGATAGTTCATTTATTTCCAAAGCTGCAATGATGGGACACACCCAGTATGGATGTATGATCAGTAGTGACGGGATATAAATAGCACTCCCACACAGTATAGATGATATACAGTTTATGATGTAATGTCAACTTTATACATTTCTATGCCAGGACCATTCAATTTTCAACTCACCGACAGCAATTCTCCATAAATCTGCTGTGGATTACCCAGAATCCCCAAATAAATTAATACATATTAATACATAAATTAATACATAGGTAAAGCCCGCCTTATCTCAGCTCACTGGTCACCATAGCAGCACCAACCGGTAGCACGAGCTCCAGCAGGTATATTTCACTGGTCATCCCCAAAGCCAACACATCCTTTGGTCGCCTTTCCTTCCAGTTCTCTGCTGCCAATGACTGGAACGAATTGCAAAAATCACTGAAGCTGGAGACTCATATCTCGCTCACTAACTTTAATTAAGCACCAGCTGTCAGAGCAGCTCACAGATCATTGCACCTGTACACAGCCCATCTGTAAACAGCCCACCTGTACAAAGCCCACCTGTACACAGCCCATCTGTAAACAGCAGCCCATCAACTACAGTTGAAGTAGGAAGTTTACATACACTTAGGTTGGAGTCATTAAAACTCATTTTTCAACCACTCCATACATTTCTTGTTAACAAACTATAGTTTTGGCAAGTCGGTTAGGACATCTGCTTTGTGCATGACACAAGTCATTTTTCCAACAATTGTTTACAGACAGATTATACACTTATAATTCACTGTATCGCAATTCCAGTGGGTCAGAAGTTTACATACACAAAGTTGTTTGTGCCTTTAAACAGCTTGGAAAATTCCAGAAAATGATGTCATGGCTTTAGAAGCTTCTGATAGGCTAATTGACATCATTTGAGTCAATTGGAAGTGTACCTGTGGATGTATTTCAAGGCATACCTTCAAACTCAGTGCCTCTTTGCTTGATATCATGGGAAAATCAAAAGAAATCAGCCAAGACCTCAGAAAAAAATTGTAGACCTCCACAAGTCTGATTCATCCTTGGGAGCAAATTCCAAATGCCTGAAGGTACCACGTTCATCTGTATAAACAATAGTACGCAAGTATAAACACCATGGGACCACGCAGCCATCATACCGCTCAGGAAGGAGACGCGTTCTGTCTCCTAGAGATGAACGTACTTTGGTGCGAAAAGTGCAAATCAATCCCAGAACAACAGCAAAGGACCTTGTGAAGATGCTGGAGGAAACAGGTACAAAAGTATTTATATCCACAGTAAAATTAGTCCTATATCATCATAAACTGAAAGGCCGCTCAGCAAGGAAGAAGCCACTGCTCCAAAACCGCCATAAAAAAGCCATACTACGGTTTGCAACTGCACATGGGGACAAAGATCTTACTTATTGGAGAAATGTCCTTTGGTGTGATGAAACAAAAATAGAACTGTCTGGCCGTAATGACCATCGTTATGTTTGGAGGAAAAAGGTGTAGGCTTGCAAGCCGAAGAACACCACCCCAACCGTGAAGCACTGGGGTGACAGCATCATGATGTGGGGGTGCTTTGCTGCAGGAGGGACTGGGTGCACTTCACAAAATAGATGGCGTCATGAGGGAGGAAAATTATGTGGATATATTGAAGCAACATCTCAAGACATCAGTCAGGAAGTTAAAGCTTGGTCGCAAATGGGTCTTTCAAATGGACAATGACCCCAAGCATACTTCCAAAGTTGTGGCAAAGGGCGTAAGGACAACAAAGTCAAGGTATTGGAGTGGCCATCACAAAGCTCTGACCTCAATCCTATAGAAAATTTGTGGGCAGAACTGAAAAAGCATGTGCGAGCAAGGAGGCCTACAAATCTGACTCAGTTACACCAGCTCTGTCAGGAGGAATGGGCCAAAATTCATCAAACTTATTGTGGGAAGCTTGTGGAAGGCTACCCGAAACATTTGACCCAAGATAAACAATTTAAAGGCAATGCTAACAAAATACTAATTGAGTGTATGTAAACTTCTGACCCAATGGGAATGTGATGAAAGAAATTAAAGCTGAAATAAATCATTCTCTCTACTATTATTCTGACATTTCATAATCTTAAAATATAGTGTTGCTCCTAACTGACCCGAGACAGGGAATTTTTACTTGGATTAAAGGTCAGGAATTGGGAAAAACTGAGTTTAAATGTATTTGGCTAAGGTGTATGTAAACTTCTGAATTCAACTGTACCTCATCCCCATGTTGTTATTTATTGTTTTGCTCCTTTGCACCCCAGTATCTCTACTTGCACATCCATCTTCTGCACATCTATCACTCCAGTGTTTAATTGCTAAATTGTAATTACTTCGTCACTACGGCCTATTTATTGCCTTACCTCCCTAATCTTACCTCATTTGCACACACTGTATATAGACTTTTCTATTGTGTAATTGACTGTGCGTTTGTTTATTCCATGTGTAACTCTGTGTTGTTGTTTGTGTCGCACTGCTTTGCTTTATCTTGGCCAGGTCGCAGTTGTAAATGAGAACTTGTTCTAAACTGGTCTATCTGTTAAATAAAGGTGAACTAAAATAAAATAAAAAAAATATATAAATATGTGATTATTCAAAAAAATAACAGTTTGTGCTTATAGGTAACCAGATCTTCAATACAACTAGGTTTCTAAGTCTTTAACCACACTGTGTTGTTACACTGGTGAGTAAAAACTCACGCTTCCTACACTTTAACTTGTTTGAAAATATAATAAACGTTTTACTCAACTGCGTTACCCACTCCAGTCAACAGATGGCGGTGTGCGACTTTAAGGAAATGATGCTGGTGTGACGTATAATCTAGTGGACGGAACGCTTCTTTCAACAGCAGTAACAGTTATTCAGCCACCTCGGTAGCTTGCTAGACAAAATAGCCGAACCAATAAAGCTCTTTAGACGCTTTCGTGTATATTAGCCACTGTGTTTTAAACTCACTTCTGTCGTCTAGTTAGTTATCCGATTTAATTTCATATTTACGGTGTTGTTATTATTCAGCTAGCGGGCTGGTTAAGTTAGCATTAGCCTAGCTAGCTAGCATCCCCGGCCATGCAGTTACTAAACTACTCTCCTGCTAAAGAAGAGGAGGTCTGCTGGATGGAGAAAGAAGCTCTCGTCAAAGCGGAGGAGGAAGAGGAGGCTGTTTCAATACAAAAACAAGTAGAGGGTGAGGCTGTTACTGTGAAAGAAGAAGAGAAAGACGTTTCAGTGAAAGAAGAAGAAGAGGCGTTCAGAGTGAAAGAGGAGGAGGATGTTACTGTAAAAGAAGAGGGGGATGCATTTTTTGGAGTGAAAGAGGAGGAGGGGGAGATGACTGTCACATCCAAAAAGGAGGAGGAGGAAGAAGAGGAGGAAGCTGGATATCTGGGCCCGGTTTCTCAAATGCATCTTAAGCCGTCCAATGGTTCTAACGGTGAACTTAGCAATAAGATGGTTTTGAGAAACCGTTCCCTGATTAACACTAGGAAGTACTGTCTTAAATACAGAGGCACAAACTCTGCAGTTGTTGAATTGATGTGTGGTGTTAAAGGGGAAATCTGCAATTGCTACATCCATATTTAGACTTTATAATTATTTATTTATAGCCATTGATTCTTGAAGAATATAACGCATGGCTTATGAGCTGAGTTCAACTGTAATACCCCAGGCCTCCCAGGTGGCGCAGTGGTCTAAGGCATCGCATTGCTGGCTGTGCCACCAGAGATTCTGGGTTCGTGCCCAGGCTCTGTCGCAGCTGGCCATGACCGGGAGGCCCATGGGGCGGCGCACCTGACCAGGTCACCAGGTGTACGGTGTCCTCCGACACATTGGTGCGGCTGGCTTCCGGGTTGGATGTGCATTGTGTCAAGAAGCATGGCTTTGTTGGGTTGTGTTTCGGAGGACGCATGACTTTCGCCTCTCCCGAATCCATAAGGGAGTTGCAGCGATGAGACAAGACTACTACCAATTGGATACCACGAAATTGGGGCGAAAAAGGGGTAAAATCTAAAAATAAAAAAACTGTCATTCCCCATCAGAACCCCAAATAAGCATTTTTTTACTCCAATGTTTATAAACTGTCGTGGAAATATTCTGTCATTCCCCAAATAGCAACTGCCTGACTCAGTCTCAGTCCAGTTTCATGCTTATACAAGTGTCATAGTCCCTCCCCTTTATGCTAATAACCATATCCCCTCGGCTTTACTCCACCATTGTTTCCAAATCTAAGTTCTTTCCTCTAGGGGGGGTTTTCCTCTCCCCTCTAGTTCCTTGGATCAATTATATTGGTGGCGCGCCTATACATGATTTCCAGAAAATAATAAGTACAGATTACTATAGGCCATTATAATATTAATACAGATTACTATCGGCCATTATGGCTCAGTTGGTAGAGCATAGTGTTTGCAACGCCAGCATGGTGTGTGCAACGCCAGGGTTGTGGGTTCGATTCCCACGGGAGGCAAGTACAAAAAAATGTATGAAATGTATGTATTCACTACTGTAAGTCGCTCTGGATAAGAGCATCTGCTAAATGTCAAATGTAATTATAGGATTAAGTACAGATTACTATAGGCCAATTATAGGATTAAATTGGGTCCTACAGTTGGTCTATGTTGATTTTTGATGAGGTTATGGGTCCTACAGTCGGTTTATGTTGTTAGGTGAAGTTATGGGTCCTACAGTAGGTCTATGTTATTGCTAGGTGAAGTTATGGTTCCTACAGTAGGTCTATGTTGTTGTTAGGTGAAGTTATGGGTCCTACAGTAGGTCTATGTTATTGTTAGGTGAAGTTATGGATCCTACAGTAGGTCTATGTTGTTGTTAGAAGAGGTTATGGGTCCTACAGTAGGTTTATGTTGTTAGTTGAAGTTATTGGTCCTACAGTAGGTCTGTGTTATTGCTAGGTGAAGTTATGGGTCATACAGTAGGTCTGTGTTGTTAATTGAAGATATGGGTCTTACAGTCGGTCTATGTTGTTGTTAAATCAAATTTAATATCCAATCAAATGTATTTATGTAGCCCTTCTTACGTCAGCTGATATCTCAAAGTGCTGTACAGAAACCCAGCCTAAAACCCCAAACAGCAAGCAATGCAGGTGTAGAAGCACAGTGGCTAGGAAAAACTCCCAAGAAAGGCCAAAACCTAGGAAGAAACCTAGAGAGGAACCAGGCTATGAGGGGTGGCCAGTCCTCTTCTGGCTGTGCCGGGTGGAGATTATAACAGAACATGGCCAAGATGTTCAAATGTTCATAAATGACCAGCATGGTCAAATAATAATAATCACAGTAGTTGTCGAGGGTGCAACAGGTCAGCACCTCAGGAGTAAATGTCAGTTGGCTTTTCATAGCTGATCATTGAGATTATCTCTACCGCTCCTGCTGTCTCTAGAGAGTTGAAAACAGCAGGTCTGGGACAGGTTGCACATCCAGTGAACAGGTCAGGATTCCATAGCCGCAGGCAGAACAGTTGAAACTGGAGCAGCAGCACGGCCATGTTGACTGGGGACAGCAAGGAGTCATCATGCCAGGTAGTCCTGAGGCATGGTCCTAGGGCTCAGGTCCTCCGAGAGCGAAAGAAAGATGGAATTAGAGAGACCGTACTTAAATTCACACAGGACACCGGATAAGACAGGATAACTACTCCAGATATAACAGACTGATCCTAGCCCCCCGACACATAAACTACTGCAGCATAAATACTGGAGGCTGAGACAGGAGGGATCAGGAGACACTGTGGCCCCATCCGATGATACCCCCGGAAAGGGTCAAACAGGCAGGATATAACCCCACCCACTTTGCCAAAACAGCCCCCACACCACTAGAGGAATATCTTCAACCACCAACTTACCATCCTGAGACAAGGCCGATTATAGCCCACAAAGATCTCTGCCACGGCACAACCCAAGGGGGGGGGGGGGGGCAACCCAGACAGGAAGACCACGTCAGTGACTCAACCCACTGAAGTGACGCACCCCTCCTAGGGCCGGCATGGAAGAGCACCAGTAAGCCAGTGACTCAGCCCCTGTAATAGGTTTAGAGGCAGAGAATCCCAGAGGAGAGAGGTGAACCTGTCAGGCAGAGACAGCAAGGGCGGGTCGTTGCTCTTGTGCCTTTCCGTTCACCTTCACACTCCTGGGCCAGACTACACTTAATCATAGGACCTACTGAAGAGATGAGTCTTCAATAAACACTTAAAGGTTGAGATCGAGTCTGCGTCTCTCACATGGGTAGGCAGACCATTCCATAAAATGGAGCTCTATAGGTGAAAGCCCTGCCTCCAGCTGTTTGCTTAGAAATTCTAGGGACAATTAGGAGGCCTGCGTCTTGTGACCATAGTGTACGTGTAGGTATGTAGGGCAGGACCAAATCGGAAAGATAGGTAGGAGCAAGCCCATGTAATGCTTTGTAGGTTCGCAGTAAAACCTTGAAATCAGCCCTTGCCTTAACAGGAAGCCGGTGTAGAGAGGCTAGCACTGGAGTAATATGATCCAATTTTTTGGTTGTAGTCAAGATTCTAGCAGCCGTATTTAGCACTAACTGAAGTTTATTTAGTGCTTTATCCAGGTAGCTGGAAAGTAGAGCATTGCAGTAGTCTAACCTAGAAGTGACAAAGCATGGATAAATTTTTCTGCATCATTTTTGGACAGAACATTTCTGATTTTTGCAATGTTACGTAGATGGAAAGAAGCTGTCCTTGAAACAGTCTTTATGTTCTTCAAAAGAGAAATCAGGGTCCAGAGTAACGCCGAGGTCCTTCTGTCATGAGAATTTTGCTATCTCAGTGGTTGAACTCAACTATCACTCAAGCTTTGACCAATTCCCAGAGGTTGTAAGGCTCTGGTTAATGAAGAATTAGACAAAGTCTCAGTCTGCAATAGATCAGTCCTTTATTCAGAGAGCTCTCTGAAAATCATACAATGCACATAGCCTTTTATACCTCACATTTGGTTATATCATACACTTTATAAATGCCCCTCACTAACTCTGTCGCAATGTTCTACTTTGATAGCTTCTACTGTCTAACCGGGTTCCTCCATCTTCATGTCTGCAACTGACAAGTCTAGCTCAAAACAGGAAACCTCTGTGGTTTCGCAGCGCCTGGCTTACTTCCCTTCTCGGAGCTCAGTCTCGCCTATTTCTTCAGAGGAATAGATCTACTTGTTTCCTACAAACCCACACACATGTTCCCTCCTAACCGTCAATATTTCTCTAACCTACTTTGAAACACACTCATAAATGTTGAATGTTCCCTTCTATTATTCAACATTAACTCAATAAATGAATACTATTTACAAGTCTTCTCCAACACACACATCATCATCAGATTATAGTCTTATGATCTTAACACATGTCATACAGTTCTACAGTTTTCAGGGTGGAATACTTTAGTCATTATTTTAAACATATAAATTATTCTATCAACAGTAGGTCTATGTTGTTAGGTGAAGTTATGGGTCCTACAGTAGGTCTATGTTATTGATAGGTGAAGTTATGGGTCCTACAGTAGGTCTATGTTATTGTTAGGTGAAGTTATGGGTCCTACAGTAGGTCTATGTTGTTAGGTGAAGTTATGGTTCCTACAGTAGGTCTATGTTGTTAGGTGAAGTTATGGTTCCTACAGTAGGTCTATGCTATTGTTAGGGGAAGTTATGGGTCCTACAGTAGGTCTATGTTATTGTTAGGTGAAGTTATGTGTCCTACAGTAGGTCTATGTTATTGTTAGGTGAAGTTATGGGCCCTACAGTAGGTCTATGTTGTTGTTGTTAGGTGAAGCTATGGGTCCTACAGTAGGTCTATGTTGTTGTTAGGTGAAGCTATGGGTCCTACAGTAGGTCTATGTTATTGTTAGTTGAAGTTATGGGTCCTACAGTAGGTCTATGTTATTGTTAGGTGAAGTTATGGGCCAATTTGTTAAACACTTAGTGTACAAACCCTTATTGTCAGGCTGATGGCAAAGCTAGCCAAAGATAATTTTACTGGTTGAAGTGTTTAACTATAAATCAGTTGATTTGCGACAATAACACAAACATATTAAGCAGGTGATTCAAGCGAGCCCTACAATTATAATCCATATTTGTGAAATGCACTTATAAGCAACCTGTAAATGGAGGCTATTTTTGCTGTCAGCCTATGAGAACTCCCCTGAGTTTTCCCCCACGGTGGTGAATTAGTAAATGGACAGAGCTTAATGTGAGTTTCCTTGAGTAGCGCTCCTAATCTTGCGCTGTAATATTCAGAATACATTGTGAAAAACAAAAATCTTTGCTCACTATTTTTTGCTCCAGGCAGATATATTACATCCTCATTACCAGATATACTACATCCATAACTAGTGGTTTCCTCATGACCAGATATGCTACATCCATAACTAGTGGTTTCCTCATTAGCAGGGAGGAGTTTCTGCAATCAAATTGTGTGTGCATTGCCCTCGTGCTGCAATTTTAGAAAACACAGAAAGGGGTCTATATTGGAGACCAAAAGTTGTCTGGCACACTGCTTAGGATTTCAACAACTTTAATAACTTATTTCTAGTTACTACTAATGTGAAAACAAGACAAAATATGATTGTTGCTAAGTTGACTGTCTTAATTATCAAATAATTTAACAGATGTCAATTGTTGTACAACTTCATGGGTATGATCTGGGCATCACCTTTTACCTCAAATAAACAGTGGATTTCTGCTGTTGTGGGCCTTTAACCATCTGTCTGACTTTGTCATTCACACAGGAGAGAGGCGGGACAGTCGTGGATCCTCTGGGGAGCCTCAACAACATCATGATGCTGACGAGGCAGAGAAGAGTCTCTCCAGATCAGAACACCTCAAGAAACACCAGCAGAGACCCACAGGGAAGAAATCTCATTGCTGCTCTGACTGTGGGAAACGTTGCAAATATTCATCAGACCTTAAAATACACCAGCGAGTACACACAGGAGAGAAACCTTATAGCTGTAATCAATGTGGAAAGAGTTTCACTACATCTAGTCAGCTGATATTACACCAGAGAACACACACAGGAGAGAAACCTTATAGCTGTGATCAATGTGGGAAGCTTTTACTCAGTCAAGCTCCCTGAAATCCCACTGTAAACTACACACAGGAGAGAAACCTTTTAGTTGTAATCAATGTGGGAAGAGTTTTATTACATCTAGCCATCTGACTAGACACCAGCGAGTACACACAGGAGAGAAACCATTCCATTGTTCAGATTGTGGAAAAAGATTTTCAACTTCACATATTTTGAAGATGCACCAGAAAACACACACAGGAGAGAAATCTTATAGCTGTGATCAATGTGGGAAGAGTTTTACTACATCTAGCTATCTGACTGTACACCAGCGGAGACACACAGGAGAGAAATCTTATAGCTGTGTTCAATGTGGGAAGAGATACTCTGATAAAAGTTATCTGATCAAACATCAGAAAATACATACATGAAGTAGTAGTTTCATGATATCAATGAATTAATGTCACAATGTAGAATGTTTTAACATTGTAGTAGCAGTATTGTAATGAGGTCACAATGTAGAACCCTAAACGTTTGCCCCTGTTCTATTGATTTCAACATGATATGGATATTAGCCTCAGGGGGGAAATCCAGGCTCTGAATTGGAAGAGTACTATTTATGAGTTTTAACAAAAAGTGACTAACAAAAAAATAGTTGTTTTACACTTACCACGTTGGTGACCCACTGGAATCAAAATGCAACACTTCAAAATGTAGCTTGCTGTTTTCTACAAATTGTCCTCTAACCAGTGATGTACACCTTACTCCCAGATTCCAGGTGGTTTTTAGATGTTAGTTTTAACAGGACGTGCAACCTCATCTCCCTCCTCTCGCGCATTTGATTTCAACATGATATTGATGAGTTATGACAAATAAGTGTTGTGTTCCTTTGTTTAGCGACCCCTACATTTAAATGCACCACTCCAAAATGTAGCTGACTGTCTTCTGCAGGTTGTCCTCTAATCAGTGAGGTAAAATATATTTTTTAGTTGTGTTAATTTCAACATCCCGTACAACCTGATTTCCCCCCTAATCAATTTCAGTGATTTATTGCTACTTGTCAAAACAACAGTGTTTCTGGTGCTTGAGCAGTTTATAAGGTGCTTGTTTAAAAAAATACAAGTAATATGATTATTGTGGCAGATGTTTGTGTATATAGCACATTTTATGTTGAGGTTTTCAATTTATCACAAATTTATTAACAATCCTACATCACTCCAGTATTTCTTTACAACATTCAAGCGCTAATTGTCTTTATTCCACTACTGAAGAAGCAAGACTCAAATCACCTCATATTTCAAACATTCAGCCTGACAAAAGATACATGTTTTATTATTCCATGCCTCACCCTTAAGTTAATTATTGCCAATACATATTAACAAATGGGTGTACATTTGGTTTTGATATTTCATGTTAACAATTCATGTAACATTTTGTTAGAATTTTTTATGCAACCGACTTACAATTTTGGGGTACAATTATATTGACATTGTTGCCCTGCTTTTAGAATATCAGGGTTCATTCTCAGATGTGCCAACCCAAATATACTAGAGCATGACATTGGGGACTGGGCCCCGATCCAACAACATGCCTATCCAGTGAACCCTGAAAAGAGAGAGAAGCTCCGCAGTGAGGTGGAAAGTTACTACAGATATTGCAGGAGTTTCCTCTTGAAATCAGACATGTCTGTGGTAAGGACAACTTGGTTTCTGATTGTCTCATGGGTGGGCATTCAAAAGGTTTTGTGTTTAGCCAGTGCGTTGCTATGATCATAATTTATTTTGACTGCACAGTTTTTCCTGTATTTATAGATGAATAGAATTACTTTTGTTTGGATCCAAGGGGACGAGAGTTCTAGAAGCGTTTTAGGAAGAAAATACATTATTTTCTTGTTTTTAATTGTTGACAGCCAGTAGACACCATGTTTATATTGTAGAAGGTGAAGCATTGTAGTTGATTATAATGTGAAATGGAAGCTGTTTTCTGTTGGTGGTGAGCAAACTTGTAGGATATATTTGTTGTCTTAAAGGGGGAAGGTGTTACAGGCTTTGGTTTTTCCAATTATGTTTTGAGGTTGAAATTTAGCACGTCTAGCTGGTTAGCACGTCTAGCTGGTTAGCACGTCTAGCTGGTTAGCACGTCTAGCTGCTTAGCACGTCTAGCTGGTTAGCACGTCTAGCTGGTTAGCACGTAGGACGCACTGATTGGTGTCACCTCGTTAGTCAGTATGTGTTACACCTGTGCTGGCTTGTCCATCTCGTTAGTGGGAAGGTGTTTCACCTGAGCTGGTCCAGGTTCTATTTAAGAGTGTCTGGCCCAGTGCTCCAGTTGTCTTGATAGATGTGGAGAGTCAACACCTTTAGTTGTTCTGCCTTTTTGGTTTACTTCCTGTCGTTAAGTTTGGTGTGGGTTTTTCTTTTGTTTTCCTCTTCTTGGGCAGATTTAGTGGGTCTCATGGTGGGTGTCTTTTAGGTCCCAGTTGTTGTTACTAGTGAACTTTCAATGGAGAGCCCCTCTTAAAAAAAAAAAGCTTGTATTTTGGGTTGGATATTGCATCCAATTAATATTTTAATCAATGGCATTTCCTTAGGGTGCCAATTAGTCATTCAGTTGTTAATCTTCTGTTTGTTGTGTACTAAATATTTATGTTTATTTTCATTTTTTTATTTGTTTTTTTTCCTGTATAAATAAAGCTTGATTTGATTTCAACAAATGAACACAATGACAGAATATGCTTATGTCATGTTCTGTGGCCTTGCCGTTCCATTTCTTGACTGCCCCTGTAACACAGAAAGAAACACATTTAGTCATATTATATAAAACACTCAAAGTAATGGATATGGAGCATCTATGGCCTCAGTTACACCTGGCACTAAAATGTGACTTCTGTCATCTGATCACGCCAAGCTGCATTAGGTTCAGATCTACCAGGATGGGCCTTTGACACAGTCAGGCCACTGAATATGCATAAGCAATGTAAAGAGAGGGGGTGACTGAGGGGAAAAGTACATTTGACACAAATGACCTTCATAATAACAAAGAACAAATGCATGTGCCTGAGGGGAAATTAACTTTCATACAGCCAAGAGGGGTGAGAAATTACACCAATATCAGTGGACAATTTGCACTGATGTAAATAAACATAGATGATGGAACATATTCCCTTTTGCTGACGTGATGAACCGCTAAGGGGACATAAATATTTACCATCTAAACCATGTGTGACCTCTCACCTCTCTGGCTGTAGAAGTGTTCTTCCTAACCAGTCCCTCAACAGCTCTTTGACTGAGCTCCACCCTCACTGGGTCTTCAGAGGAGAGGAAGGCTGAATGGATCAGTCAGTCAATAAAGTGTAGAGCTGCTGTCTATGCTGTCTGACAAAATCACTATTTTAGTAGTTCATTAAAGTATATAAAGCTTTATGACTGCTGAATACCAACTATCAATCACTTAGATCATGTATTTTCAGGTAGAGATACATCCTTGGGACGTCCCTAGCCCGTTGAAGTTGACATTTAAAATGGTTAAGGTTAGGGTTTAAGGTTAGGGTTTAGGGTAGGGATGTCCCAAGGATCCCGGATAGCATTGACCATTGTGCATTCTTCTGTCTCTTTTACATAGCAGGTGGTGGGTTCTGACTTCTGAACTTGAAAATATGAAATATCCTTATTCATGTCACTGTTTGAGAGAAGGGGATGTAGAACGTTTACATTCTGTCAGAATGTGTTATTGTTAGACGTCAGGGATCCTATGGAAGGAGAAGGGCCACAGTCTGGAACAAGTCAACAGGACAGCCGTGAGGTGGGGAGGAGAAGGGCCACAGTCTGGAACAAGTCAACAGGACAGCCGTGAGGTGGGAAGGAGAAGGGCCACAGTCTGGAACAAGTCAACAGGACAGCCGTGAGGTGGGGAGGAGAAGGGCCACAGTCTGGAACAAGTCAACAGGACAGCCGTGAGGTGGGAAGGAGAAGGGCCACAGTCTGGAACAAGTCAACATGACAGCCGTGAGGTGGGAAGGAGAAGGGCCACAGTCTGGAACAAGTCAACAGGACAGCCGTGAGGTGGGGAGGAGAAGGGCCACAGTCTGGAACAAGTCAACAGGACAGCCGTGAGGTGGGGAGGAGAAGGGCCACAGTCTGGAACAAGTCAACAGGACAGCCGTGAGGTGGGGAGGAGAAGGGCCACAATCTGGAACAAGTCAACAGGACAGCCGTGAGGTGGGGAGGAGAAGGGCCACAGTCTGGAACAAGTCAACAGGACAGCCGTGAGGTGGGGAGGAGAAAGGCCACAGTCTGGAACAAGTCAACAGGACAGCCGTGAGGTGGGAAGGAGAAGGGCCACAGTCTGGAACAAGTCAACATGACAGCCGTGAGGTGGGGAGGAGAAGGGCCACAGTCTGGAACAAGTCAACAGGACAGCCGTGAGGTGGGGAGGAGAAGGGCCACAGTCTGGAACAAGTCAACAGGACAGCCGTGAGGTGGGGAGGAGTGAGGAATTTAGGCTGAGGTCAGATGAAGTGAGGAAGAATTGATATCACAAAGGTTCTGCCTAGCAACAGAGGTGTAAGGAGGAGACTCAGCATAAAGGGTTAAATACCAGTAAGGAGGAGACTCAGCATAACGGGTTAAATACTAGGAAGGAGGAGACTCAGCATAAAGGGTTAAATACCAGTAAGGATGAGACTCAGCATAAAGGGTTAAATACCAGTAAGGAGGAGACTCAGCATAAAGGGTTAATACCAGTAAGGAGGAGACTCAGCATAAAGGGTTAAATACCAGTAAGGAGGAGACTCAGCATAAAGGGTTAAATACCAGTAAGGAGGAGACTCGGCATAAAGGGTTAAATACCAGTAAGGAGGAGACTCAGCATAAAGGGTTAATACCAGTAAGGATGAGACTCAGCATAAAGGGTTAATACCAGTAAGGATGAGACTCAGCATAAAGGGTTAAATACCAGTAAGGAGGAGACTCAGCATAAAGGGTTAAATACCAGTAAGGAGGAGACTCAGCATAAAGGGTTAAATACCAGCAAGGAGGAGACTCAGCATAAAGGGTTAAATACCAGTAAGGAGGAGACTCAGCATAAAGGGTTAAATACCAGCAAGGATGAGACTCAGCATAAAGGGTTAAATACCAGCAAGGAGGAGACTCAGCATAAAGGGTTAAATACCAGCAGCTTGTGTGAATATGTCTTGGTCTTATGCAGCTGTGACTCAGTGGGTGAATAAACTTGGTTTGAGCTTTACTTATCGTCTGAGTTTTTACTCTTTATTTAGAACTTAACACAGGTGTAAAAGAAACACAGACAAGACAAGTAGGCGCGCAGTGGATTATGGTCATTGTAGTTAATTACAACGTTTTATGCGCTAAACTATGTAGAACATTGGCCTGTTGGAAACTACAACTCTCTACTACATCACAAAGTTCAGTCTGGGTCTGATTCATCTCTAGAGAAACTACAACTCCCTACTACACCACACAGTTCAGTCTGGGTCTGATTTATCTCTAGAGAAACTACAACTCCCTACTACATCACACAGTTCAGTCTGGGTCTGATTTACCTCTAGAGAAACTACAACTCCTTACTACATCACACAGTTCAGGCTGGGTCTGATTTATCTCTGTGCAATGTTGTGAGGGAAACATCTATGTTAACCTCTTTAAGTTGATATGACTTCTAATGTGTTGAAGGATCTCTTTAAGGTTGAGAAGTTTATGTGTATGTTTGTGTGGGTCTGCAACCACACACCCTCCAGGCAGATAGGCCAAAGGCGCTTGGCCCAATTCAGGGAACCTTTGATCTACTTCAGAGGAACTGTGTCTAGAGTGATTTCCTGTTGTTTTGACACCTCACTGGAAAACTAGAATAACTAGCTGTTGCTACAGAACGAGACGACCAATTCACAGTTAGTCTGTGTCTCGTTCTCCACACACGTACACAAACCAAGATCACGTGTTTTCTATATGAACAAGATAGTTTGACTATATAAGGCTTCTGAACTCCTTGTGTCATCGAGCTCTCGACCTTCCACCTCAGAGTGTAGGGCTGACCAGCTACATTATTGCAATTCTTATTAAATAAAGGTTGATTGTTTGAAGAAATGTCAAAGTCTCTCCTGATTGGTTCTAATTTCCACCTCAATGTGCAGTAACAATGTTAGACCAGACAGAATGAATGACTGACTGCCCGGTTCAACATCAGTTCACCGTCTCACCTCATACTGTATTGGAGCAGCAGCAGCTGACTGCCCAGTTCAACATCAGTTCACCGTCTCACCTCATACTGTATTGGAGCAGCAGCAGCTGACTGCCCAGTTCACCGTCTCACCTCATACTGTATTGGAGCAGCAGCAGCTGACTGCCCAGTTCACCGTCTCACCTCATACTGTATTGGAGCAGCAGCAGCTGACTGCCCAGTTCAACATCAGTTCATCGTCTCACCTCATATTGTATTGGAGCAGCAGCAGCTGACTTGATCGTTGATGCTAATCATCATGTTTGAATCTGAGAGTAAATAGAGCCGACTACACTCTAAAAATGAAGTGTTCAACTGGAGTTGTTCTCAGATCCCCTAAGAACCGTAGGGTTCTTGGTCAATGAAAAACAGCCCCAAAAGGTTCTTCAAAGAACTTGTTAGAAGGTGGGTTCATCGAGGAACCTCCGTTGTTGCTGGACTTCTTCCGGGAACTTCGCAATTACAACTGAAACGATGGTGACAAGATTGGATGCGACAACAGTTAAAAAGGTTAAGTTGGGTTGATGTTTGGCTCTGAATATGTCTCGAAATCATTTATTATAATAATATAACATACTAATAATGAATAACGAAGACAATGATGGTTTTCTGTGAATATCTTCCATAACGTTACTATAGTTAATTAACGTAAATATTAGAAAGCCGGGTTTGACCGTCGGTGTTGTATGAGGTACAGTACAGTACCGTTAGCTAGCTAGCTAACGTTATGTCCTAACTAGGCACAACTAGGTTTGGATTATTTCCTGAACTATATTCTTTCCCATATATTGTATATCGTTTCAATAAAGCCAACATGGCTTTACACTCTCATTAATGTAAGTTTACAATCTAGAGCAGTTCTCACTTTTGTGAGAATGAACTAGCTAACGTTAGCTTCGTTAACTAACTAACTAACTAACTAACTAACTAACTAACTAACTAACTAAGGACGGTGACCTGTCCAGACGAGATGTTACAACGAACTGAATCGTCAATGGAGGTCTTCCTCTTTATATAGCCTGCTAGAGCATGCAATACTATTAACTCACAAGGGGGCATAACATTACATGTACAATACTATCCCATTTTGGAAACGTTACATGTACAATACTATCCCATTTTGGAAACGTTACATGGACAATACTATCCCATTTTGGAAACGTTACATGGACAATACTATCTCATTTTGGAAACGTTACATGGACAATACTATCCCATTTTGGAAACGTTACATGTACAATACTATCCCATTTTGGAAACGTTACATGTACAATACTATCCCATTTTGGAAACGTTACATGGACAATACTATCCCATATTGGAAACATTACATGTACAATACTATCCCATTTTGTTAACGTTACTTGTAGAATACTATCCCATTTTGGAAACGTTACATGTACAATACTATCCCATTTTGGAAACGTTACATGTACAATACTATCCCATTTTGGAAACCTTACATGGACAATACTATCCCATTTTGGAAACATTACATGTACAATACTATCCCATTTTGTTAACGTTACTTGTAGAGTACTATCCCATTTTGGAAACGTTACATGTACAATACTATCCCATTTTGGAAACGTTACATGGACAATACTATCCCATTTTGGAAACGTTACATGTACAATACTATCCCATTTTGTTAACGTTACTTGTAGAATACTATCCCATTTTGGAAACGTTACATGTACAATACTATCCCATTTTGGAAACGTTACATGTACAATACTATCCCATTTTGGAAACCTTACATGGACAATACTATCCCATTTTGGAAACATTACATGTACAATACTATCCCATTTTGTTAACGTTACTTGTAGAGTACTATCCCATTTTGGAAACGTTACATGTACAATACTATCCCATTTTGAAACGTTAGATGTCCGCCCCCTTGTGGAGGGAAATTAATATCTTAGATGGTAGCTGTAGATGGGATTCAAATGCATAATGGTATTAATACAGTGTCTAGACTACCTCTTTTGCATTCAATTGTATGTTGATGCCATTTATCTTTCAATATTTATTTAATATATATATTTTAATGCTTGTAAGACTATTCTTTGACACATTTTCTCTTCCTTTGAAATTCTTATAGGACAGAACATTGACACAATGCAATTGGGATTGCTGGGGTTCATTTCCTTGTTCCTTGTCAATCATTGGCTCATTGGTGAAAATTAGCATTATGACAATATCTTTAATAAAATCATTCAAAACCTTTATTAATGCAATGCAGACAGAAGTTGCCAACAGGAACATAACGGATGTTTCCGAGTAAGTTCTGCAAAAAAGTAAAAGTCCCAAGTTGCTTTTATTAAACCTGAAGTCCAGCCATTACATCATTACCTTCTACTCATGAGACCAAGCCCATGCAGCCACACAGCTATACAAACGTAGAGTTTCAGTGTTATCTAAAAGCTTAGCAGTAAATGTCCAAGTTGATTTATAGTGGAATGTCCGACTAGTGTCTTACACTCCCCTGCAGAGTCCTGTCTTCACAGTCACACATTTCTCAGACAGTTTTGTAGAGAGTAGAAAAGTACTTTGGAACAATATTAAACCTCATAATGTATATATATTGTTAATCTGTAGTCTGGGACCCTATAAATGTAAGGAGGGAGGGGTTTTATTAATACAACATTAACATAATCAATTATTATAATACATCAAACATTTGGTGTTGCATCTATCATGACCCCTAGGTGAACCTCTAAGACCCCTTAAGAGAAAGACTGTAACAACTTAATAGAATGCTTACCACCAACAGAAAACAACTTCTATTTCACATTATAATCAACTACAATACTTCACCTTCACCAATGTAAACATGGTGTCTAATGGCTGTCAACAATTAAAAATAAAAAAATACTTTTCCCCATTAGCTTCTAGAACTCTCTTCGTCCTAAAACTCACTAGCTTCTAGAACTCTCGTCCCCTTGAAAAAAAAGTGCAGTTAAAATAAATTGTGATCCATAGCAACGCACTGGCTAAACACAAGTCTTTTTGACTGCCCACCCTTGAGACAATCAGCAACCAAGTTGTCCTTACCACAGACATGTCTGATTTCAAGAGGAAACTCCTGCAATATCTGTAGTAACTTTCCACCTCACTGCAGAGCTTCTCTCTCTTTTCAGGGTTCACTAGATAGGCATGTTGTTGGATCGGTGCCCAGTCCCCAATGTCATTCTCTAGTACATTTGGGTTGGCACTTCTGAGAATGAACCCTGATATTCTAAAAACAGGGCAACAATGTCAATATAATTGCACCCAAAAAATTGTCAGTTGGTTGCATAAATAACTTTCACTACTAAATGTTACATGAAATGTAAATATGAAATAGTTGATTGCATAGTCATATTTTCAACATCTTTTCAATTACATTTTGCTAGGTGGGGATGATTAGGTATGATGGCCAGATTGGGAATTTAGCCAGGACACCAGGGTTAACACCCCTACTCTTACAATAAGTGCAATGGGATCTTTAATGACCTCAGAGAGTCAGGACACCCTTTTAACATCCCATCCGAAAGACAGCATCCTACACAGGGCAGTGTCCTGGGGCATTGGGATATTGTTTAGACCAGAGGAAAGAGTGCCTCCTACAGGCCCTCCAACACCACTTCCAGCAGCAACTGGTCTCCCATCCAGGGACTGACCAGGACCAACCCTGCTTAGCTTCAGAAGCATGCCAGCAGTGGGATGCAGGGTGGTATGCTGCTGGCAATCAGTTGTGCGAAAGGAGGAAGATGAGGTTACACGTCCTGTTAAAACGAACAGCTCCAAAACCACACAGAATCTGGGAATAATGTGTACATCACTGGGTAGAGGACAATTTGTAGAAAACAGCTAGCTATGTTTTGAAGTGTTGCATTTTGATTCAAGTGGGTCACCAACGTGGTAAGTGTAACACAACTCTTTTTTGTGTTAGTCACTTTTTGTTAAATTACATAAATAGTACTCTTTCAATTCAGAGCCTGGATTTTCCCCCTGAGGCTAATATCCATATCATGTTGAAATCAATTGAATGGGGGGAAAAAAAGGCTTCTACATTGTGACATCATTAAAATACTCCTTCTACAATGTTAAAAACATTCTACATTGTGAGATTTCGTTTCATTGATATCATGAAACAATTCCTTCATGTATGTATTTTCTGATGTTTAATCAGAGATCTTTTACTAGAGTATCTCTTGTCACACTGATCACAGCTATCAGATTTCTCTCCTGTGTGTGTTCTCTGGTGCACTGTCAGCTCTCCAGATCCACCAAAACTCTTCCCACATTGATCACAGCTATAAGATTTCTCTCCTGCGTGTATTCTCTGGTGTGATACCAGATGGCCAGATTTACCAAAACTCTTCCCACATTGATCACAGCTATAGGATTTCTCTCCTGTGTGTGTTCTCTGGTGTAGAGTCAGAGAGCTAGATTGACCAAAACTCTTCCCACATTGATCACAGCTATAAGATTTCTCTCCTGTGTGTGTTCTCTGGTGTAGAGTCAGAGAGCTAGATTGACCAAAACTCTTCCCACATTGATCACAGCTATAAGATTTCTCTCCTGTGTGTGTTCTCTCGTGTAGAGTCAGAGTGCTAGATGCAGCAAAACTCTTACCACATTGATCACAGCTATAAGATTTCTCTCCTGTGTGTGTTCTCTGGTGCACTGTCAGCTCTCCAGATCCACCAAAACCCTTCCCACATTGATCACAGCTAGAAGATTTCTCTCCTGTGTGTGTTCTCTTGTGTTGAGTCAGATGGCAAGATCGACCAAAACTCTTCCCACATTGACCACAGCTATAAGATTTCTCTCCTGTGTGGATTCTCTGGTGTAGAGTCAGAGAGCCAGATCCACCAAAGCTCTTCCCACATTGACCACAGCTAGAAGGTTTCTCTCCTGTGTGTATTCTCTGGTGTTGAGTCAGATTGCCAGATGTAGTACATCTCTTCCCACATTGATCACAGTTATAAGATTTCTCTCCTGTGTGTGTTCTCTGATGAATTTTAATGCCTGATGAGGTGAATCTCTTCCCACAGTCAGAGGAGCAGTGAGTTCTCTTCCCTGTGGATCTCTGCAGGTGTTTCTTGAGGTGTTCTGCTCTGGAGAGACTCTTCTCTGCCTTGTCAGCATCATGAGGTTGTTGAGGCTCCCCAGAGGATCCACGGTAGTCACGTCTCTCTCCTGTGTGAACGACAGAGTCAGACAGATGATATAAATGCCCACAACAGCGGTAATCCACTGTAGAAGGTGATGCCAACAGCGGAGCCATGATGTTGTACAACAATTGACGTCTGTAGTGAATGTTAAAATTATTTGACATTTGCCTTAAAATGAGCAAGAATAGTCATATTTTGTCTTGTTTCACATTAGTAGTGACATTGATGATTGTAGGCTAGAAATAAGTTATTAATGTTGTTGAAACTCTAAGCAGTGTGCCAGACGACTTTTGGTCTCCAATATAGGCCCCTTTCTGTGTTTGCTAAAATTGTGGCACGAGGGCAATATGATTGCAGAAACTCCTCCCTGCTAATGAGGAAACCGATAGTTATGGATGTAGGATATCTGCCTGGAGCAAAAATGGTGAGCAAAGATTTTAGTTTTTCACAATATATTCTGAATGTGAATGTGGGAAATTCAGGGGAGTAACCTCCATTTCCAGGTTGCTTATGAGTACATTTCACACTACTTTGGATTATAATTGTAAGGCTATTTGAATGTCCTGTTTAATATAATGTTTGCTACAGCATTAAGAATTATGTGTAATTATTGAAGAACCGCATTAATGACAGTATCCATTTGGGTGTTGTCAATAAAGTTAAGATTTTATTTATTTATTTAACCAGGTATGCCAGTTGAGAACAAGTTCTCATTTACAACTGCGACCTGGCCAAGATAAAGCAAAGCAGAGCGACAAAAACAACAGTTACACGTGGGATAAACAAACGTACAGTCAATAACACAATAGAAAAATCTATATACAGTGTGTGCAAATGGAGTAAGGAGGTAAGGCAATAAATAGGCCATAGTAGCAAAGTAATTACAATTTAGCAAATTAACACTGGAGTGATAGATGTGCAGATGATGATCTGCAAGCAGAGATACTGGGGTGCAAAAGAGCATATAAAAACATGGGGGTGAGGTAGGCAGTTGGATGGGCTATTTACAGATGGGCTGTGTACAGCTGCAGCGATCGGTAAGCTGCTCAGATAGCTGATGCTTAAAGTTAGTGAGGGAGATATAAGTCTCCAAATTCAGCAAATTTTGCAATTCGTTCCAGTGATTGGCAGCAGAGAACTGGAAGGAAAGTCGGCCAAAGTAGGTGTTGGCTTTGGGGATGACCAGTAAGATATACCTCCTGGAGCGCGTGCTATGGATGGGTGTTGCTATGGTGACCAGTGAGCTGAGTTAAGGCGGCCTAGCAAAGACTTGTAGATGACCTGGAGCCAGTGGGATAGGTGACAGATTTGTAACGAGGGCCAGCCGACGAGAGCATACAGGTCGCAGTGGTGGGTGCTATATGGGGCTTTGGTGACAAAACGGATGGCACTGTGATAGACTGCATCCAGTTTGCTGAGTAGAGTGTTGGAGGCTATTTTGAAAATTACATCGCCGAAGCCAAGGATCTATAAGATAGTCAGTTTTACGAGGGTATGTTTGGCAGCGTGAGTGAAGGAGGCTTTGTTTGCGAAATAGGAAGCCGATTCTAGATTTAATTTTGGATTGGAGATAGTTATGGATGTAGTATATCTGCCTGGAGCAAAAATGGTGAGCGAAGATTTTAGTTTTTCACAACGTATTCTGAATATTACATCTCACTATCAGCACAAGATCAGGAGTGCTACATAAGGAAACTCACATTAAGTTCTGTGTCTATTTACTAATTCAACACCGTGGGAGAAAACTCATGGGAGTTCTTATAGGCTGACAGCAAAAATAGCCTCCATTTACAGGTTGCTTATGCAACACAAGTGCATTTCACATTAACCTCTCTCGGGCAGGTGGGACGCTATCGTCCCACCCACGGGACACACGATTCAACAGCCAGTGAAAAATCAGAGCGCCAAATTCAAAAACCACAAAATGTCATAATTCAAAGTTCTCAAACATAACATATTTTACACCATTTTAAAGGTACACTTCTCCTTAATGTAACCACATTGTCCGATTTCAAAAAGGCTTTATGGCGAAAGCATAAAGTTAGATTATGTTCGGACAGGTACAACACAAGAGTAACCACACAGCCTGAAAACCAGAAAACCAGCTAAAATTATGCACTAACCTTTGACGATCTTTATCAGATGACACTCCCAGGACATCATGTTACACAATACATGCATTTCTTGTTTGATCAAGTTGATATTTATATCCAAAAACAGCATTTTAGCATTTTATGCGCGTGATGTTCAGAAAATATATTGCCTTCAATACTGCCGGTGAATCAGCACAACAATTTACAAAAATACTCATCATAAACGTTGATAAAATATTAAACTGTTATTCAAAGAATTATAGATTAACATCTCCTGAATGCAACTGCTTTGACAGATTTCAAAATAACTTCACGGGGAAAGCACACTGCAATAATCTGAGTACGGCACTCATCAGGCAATACAGATACCCGCCATTTTGGAGTCATCTAAAATCATAAATAGCATTAGAAATATTCACTTACCTTTGATAATCTTCACCAGAAGGCACTTCCAGGAGTCCCAGGGCCACAATACATTTTTACATTACATTTTACATTTACGTCATTTAGCAGACGCTCTTATCCAGAGCGACTTACAAATTGGTGCATTCACCTTATGATATCCAGTGGAACAACCACTTTACAATAGTACATCTATATCTTTTCTTTTTTTGGGGGGGAGGGTTAGAAGGATTACTATATCCTATCCCAGGTAAATGTTGTTTTGTTCGATAAAGTCCATAATTTATGTTCAAATATCTCCTTGTTGTTTGCACGTTCAGTAAGCTACTCCAAATGTAGAAAGCGCCCGAAAGTTTCACGACGAAAAGTTTAAAAAAAGTTATATTTACATTCTTTCAAACATGTCAAACGTTGTATAGCATCAATCTTTAGGGCGATTTTAACTTAAAACTTCAATAATATTCCAACCGGACGATTGCAATGTCTTGAAAAACGTTTTGGAACACAGCTACCTCCTCACGTGAATGCGGGTCACAAACCCATGTCCTTCCCTGAGTCACCAACTTCCCAGCCTTCTTGTTCGCTTTCTGTTCACTGCAAAAGGCTGAAAGAAGGTTCTAAAGGCTGTTGACATCTAGTGGAAGCCTTAGGAAGTGCAAAATGAACCCGAAGTCAGTGGTTGTTAGATAGGCAATGACACTTCCTGGTTGGATTACTCTCAGGTTTTTGCCTGCCATATGAGTTCTGTTATACTCACAGACATCATTCAAACAGTTTTAGAAACTTCAGATTGTTTTCTATCCAAATATACTAATAATATGCATTCTAGTTCCTGGGCCCGAGTAGTAGGCCGTTTAATTTGTCTACGTTTTTCATCTGCCCCCTACCCTAGAGAAGTTAAATATGGATTATAATTGTAAGGCTCGCTTGAATCACCTGCTTAATATGTTTGTGTTATTGTCGCAAATGAACTGATTTATAGTTAAACACTTCAACCAGTAAAATGCTCTTTGTCTAGCTTTGCCATCAGCCTGACAATAAGGGTTTGTACACTAAGTTTTTAACCTATTGGCCCATAACTTCACCTAACAACTACATAGACCTACTGTAGGACCCATAACTTCACCTAACAATAACATAGACCTACTGTAGGACCCATAACTTCACCTAACAACAACATAGACTTACTGTAGGACCCATAACTTCACCTAACAACATAGACCTACTGTAGGACCCATAGCTTCACCTAACAACAACATAGACTTACTGCAGGACGCATAACTTCACCTAACAACATAGACCTACTGCAGGATGCATAACTTCACCTAACAACAACATAGACCTAGCTAACAGCTGAAGATAAGTAGTAACATTAACATGATGCCTTCTAACTGCAGTCGCTGTACTCATAATATACAGGAGAACGATCACATTACGGCGAGGATAGCTGTGCTGCAAGCCCAGCTTCAGACGCAATCATTAGGCAAGGGTAACTTCAGTGTAGGAAAGGATGAAACAGCATCTGTGCCCCCAGTAAGTACAGATAGTAGTATATCCCCTCGCATGGTTCCCGCAGCTGGACAACTTTCTCATGGCTTCTGGAGGGAAATGCTGTAGGAATGCTCAACCAGTGTCGCTCATTCAGCCGACAGAAACTTTCAACCGGTTCTCTCCATTAAGCAGCGAGTCGGAGTCTGAGGCCGAGCCGTCTCTGGTCTCTACTCCTCCCGTTATGGGGTCTGAGAAGCTTCCCACCATTGGCTCTGACAAATTGAAAACCCTAGTCATTGGCGACTCCATTACCCGCAGTATTAGACTTAAAACGAATCATCCAGCGATCATACACTGTTTACCAGGGAGCAGGGCTACCGACGTTAAGGCTAATCTGAAGATGGTGCTGGCTAAAGCTAAAACTGGCGAGTGTAGAGAGTATAGAGATATTGTTATCCACGTCGGCACCAACGATGTTAGGATGAAACAGTCAGAGGTCACCAAGCGCAACATAGCTTCAGCGTGTAAATCAGCTAGAAAGATGTGTCGGCATCGAGTAATTGTCTATGGCCCCCTCCCAGTTAGGGGGATTGATGAGCTCTACAACAGAGTCTCACAACTCAATTGCTGGTTGAAAACTGTTTTTTGCCCCTCCCAAAAGATACAACTTTTAGATAATTGGCCCTCTTTCTGGGACTCTGATAGAAGAATTTGTATGTTTAAGATAATGACTAAAGTATTCCACCCTGAAACCATATAATTGTATGAAATGTCTTAGAGTCATAATCCATAATCCTTTTAAGACTAGGCCATTGTGTTACTATTTCGCAATATGAGCAGGGTATAGTTGAGACATTCAAGAACAACTGAACTGTCGACTTGTGATAACGGTGAAACTAATAACTGGAAAGAGGCCTCCCCAACCTAGGGAGGAGAGAAACTGTTAGAAACGGCTAGGCTTGCAGAAGATAATGAAACATGGTGGAGTTTCTACTGACGTGAGTTAATTTGTGTGTGTGCTATAAAAAGACTGTTCTCATTTTGAAGACAGAGCGCTCTCTGAATATAGAATTGATCTATCGCAGGCCGAGACTGTCTATTTCTTTGAACTGGATATTTACAACCGTCAGGAATTAGACAGAGATATACAATAGTTTAGTTAGAACATTGGGATAGAAATTCTCGTGACAGACTCACCCACAAACAGGACCAAGCCTGGCCTGTTGAGGAGTGATGGACTCCATCCTAGCTGGAGGGGTGCTTTAATCTTATCTATGAACATAGACAGGGCTCTAACTCCCCTAGCTCCACAATGAAATAGTGTGCAGGCCAGGCAGCAGGCTGTTAGCCAGCCTGCCAGCTTAGTGGAGTTTGCCACTAGCACAGTCAGTGTAGTCAGCTCAGCTATCCCCATTGAGACCGTGTCTGTGCCTTGACCTAGGTTGGGCAAAACTAAACATGGCGGTGTTCGCCTTAGCAATCTCACTAGAATAAAGACCTCCTCATTCCGGTCATTATTGAAAGAGATTGTGAAATCTCACATCTCAAAATAGGGCTACTTAATGTTAGATCTCTCACTTTAAAGGCAGTTATAGTAAATGAACTAATCACTGATCATAATCTTAATTTGATTGGCCTGACTGAAACATGGATTAAAGCCTGATGAATTTACTATGTTAATTAATGAGGCCTCACCTCCTGGTTACACTAGCGACCATATCCCCCGCGCATCCCGCAAAGGCGGAGGTGCTGCCAACATTTACGATAGCAAATTTCAATTTACAAAAAAAACCTGAACGTTTTAGTCTTTTGAGCTTCTAGTCATGAAATCTATGCAGCCTACTCAATCACTTTTTATAGCTACTGTTTACAGGCCTCCTGGGCCATATAAAGCATTCCTCACTGAGTTCCCTGAATTCCTATCGGACCTTGTAGTCATAGCAGATAATATTCTAATTTTTGGTGACTTTAATATTCACATGCAGGTATATTTCACTGGTCATCCCCAAAGCCAACACCTCCTTTGGCCGCCTTTCCGTCCAGTTCTCTGCTGCCAGTGATTGGAACGAATTGCATTTATTTATTTATTTTATCGCTGAAGCTGGAGACTTACATTTCCCTCACTAACTTTAAACATCAGCGATCTGAGCAGCTGACCGATCGCTGCAGCTGTACATAGTCCATCTGTAAATAGCCCACCCAATCTACCTACCTCATCCCCATACTGTTTTTATTTACTTTGCTGTTCTTTTGCACACCAGTATCACTACTTGCACATCATCATCTGCTCATATATCACTCCAGTGTTAAGCAGCTAAATTGTAATTACTCTGCTACTATGGCCTATTTATTGCCTTACCTCATGCCATTTGCACACACTGTATATAAACTTTGCTTTTTTCTATTGTGTTATTGACTGTACGCTTGTTTATCCCATGTGTAACTCTGTGTTGTTGTTTCTGTCGCACTGCTTTGCTTTATCTTGGCTAGGTCGTAGCTGTAAATGAGAACTTGTTCTCAACTAGCCTACCTGGTTAAATAAAGGTGAAATAAAAAAAATAAACATGGAAAAGTCCACAGACCCACTCCAAAAGGCTTTCGGAGCCATCATCACTCAGTGGGTTTTGTCCAACATGTCTCCGGACCTACTCACTGCCACAGTCATACTCTGAACCTAGTTTTGTCCCATGGAATAAATGTTGTAGATCTTAATGTTTTTCCTCATAATCCTGGACTATCGGACCACCATTTTTATTACGTTTGCAATCGCAACAAATCGGCTCAGACCCCAACGAAGGAGCATCAAATGTCATGCTATAAATTCTCAGACAACCCAAATATTCCTTGATGCCCTTCCAGACTCCCTCTGCCTACTCAAGGACGTCAGAGGACAAAAATCAGTTAACCACCTAACTGAGGAACTCAATTTAACCTTGCGCAATACCCTAGATGCAGTCGCACCCCTAAAAACTAAAAACATTTGTCATAAGAAACTATATCCCTGGTATACAGAAAATACACGAGCTCTGAAGCAAGCTTCCAGAAAATTGGAACGGAAATGGTGCCACATCAAACTGGAAGTCTTCCGACTAGCTTGGAAAGACAGTACCGTGCAGTATCGAAGAGCCCTCACTGCTGCTCGATCATCCTATTTTTCCAACTTAATTGAGGAAAATAAGAACAATCCAACATTTATATTTGATACAGTCGCAAAGCTAACTAAAAAGCAGCATTCAGCAGAGATAAATTCATGAACTTCTTTGAGGAAAAGATCATGATCATTAGAAAGCAAATGACAGATTCCTCTTTAAATCTGCGTATTCCTCCAAAGCTCAGTTGTCCTGAGTCTGCAAAAACTCAGCCAGGACCTAGGCTGAAGGGAGACACTCAAGTGTTTTAGTACTATATTTCTTCACACAATGATGAAAATAATCATGGCCTCTAAACCTTTAAGCTGCATACTGGACCCCATTCCAACTAAACTACTGAAAGAGCTGCTTCCTGTACTTGGCCCTCCTATGTTGAACATAATAAATGGCTCGCTATCCAATGGATGTGTACCAAACTCACTAAAAGTGGCAGTAATAAAGCCTCTCTTGAAAAAGCCAAACCTTGACCCAGAAAATATAAAAAAACTAATCGGCCTATATCGAATCTCCCAATCCTCTCAAAACAAAATGAAAAAGCTGTTGTGCAGGAACTTACTGCCTTCCTGAAGACAAGCAATGTATATGAAATGCTTCAGTCTGGTTTCAGACCCCATCATAGCACTGAGACTGCACTTGTGAAGGTGGTAAATTACCTTTAATTGGCGTCAGACCGAGGCTCTGCATCTGTCCTCGTGCTCCTAGACCTTATTGCTGCTTTTGATACCATCGATCACCACATTCTTTTGGAGAGATTGGAAACCCAAATTGGTCTACACGGACAAGTTCTGGCCTGGTTTAGGTCTTATCTGTCGGAAAGATACCAGTTTGTCTCTGTGGATGGTTTGTCCTCTGACAAATCAACTGTACATTTCGGTGTTCCTCAAGGTTCCGTTTAAGGACCACTATATATTTTACCTCTTGGGGATGTCATTCGAAAACATAATGTTAAATTTCACTGCTATGCGGATGACACACAGCTGTACATTTCAATGAAACATGGTGAAGCCCCAAAATTGCCCGCGCTGGAAGCCTGTGTTTCAGACATAAGGAAGGGGATGGCTGCAAACTTCCTACTTTTAAACTCGGACAAAACAGAGATGCTTGTTCTAGGTCCCAAGAAACAAAGAGATCTTCTGGTGAATCTGACAATTAATCTTGATGGTTGCACAGTAGTCTCAAATAAAACTGAAGGACCTCTGCGTTACTCTGGACCCTGATCTCTCTTTTGACGAACATATCAAGACTCTTTCAAGGACAGCTTCTTTCCATCTACGTAACATTGCAAAAATCAGAAATGTTCCGTGCAAAAATGATGCAGAAAAATTCATCCATGTTTTTGTCACTTCTAGGTTAGACTACTGCAATGCTCTACTTTCCGGCTACCCGGATAAAGCACTAAATAAACTTCAGTTGGTGCTAAATACGGCTGCATTGAATCTTGACTAGAACCAAAATATTTGATCATATTACTCCAGTGCTAGCCTCTCTACACTGGCTTCCTGTTAAGGCAAGGGCTGATTAAGGTTTTACTGCTTACCTACAAAGCATTACATGGGCTTGCTCCTACCTATCTTTCCGATTTGGTCCTGCCCTACATACCTACATGTACGCTATGGTCACAAGACGCAGGCCTCCTAATTGTCCCTAGAATTTCTAAGCAAACAGCTGGAGGCAGGGCTTTCAGCTATAGAGCTCCATTTTATGGAATGGTCTGCCTACCCATGTGAGAGACGCAGACTCGATCTCAACCTTTAAGTCTTTATTGAAGACTCAACTCTTCAGTAGGTCCGGAAAGGCACTGGAGGTGAACGGAAAGGCACTGGAGCAACGAACCGCCCTTGCTGTCTCTGCCTGACCGTTTCCCCTCTCTCCACTGGGATTCTCTGCCTCTAACCCTATTACAGGGGCTGAGTCACTGGCTTACTGGTGCTCTTCCATGCCGTCCCTAGGAGGGGTCATCACATGAGTGGGTTGAGTTACTGACGTGGTCTTCCTGTCTGGGTTGACGCCCCCCCTTGGGTTGTGCCATGTCGGAGATCTTTGTGGGCTATGCTCGGCCTTGTCTCAGGATGGTAAGTTGGTGGTTGAAGTATCCCTCTAGTGGTGTGGGGGCTGTGTTTCGGCAAAGTGGGTTGGGTTATATCCTGCCTGTTTGGCCCTGTCCGGGGGTATCATCGGATGGGGCCACAGTGTCTCCTGACCCCTCCTGTATCAGCCTCCAGTATTCATGATGCAGTAGTCTAGGATCAGTCTGTTATATCTGGAGTAGTTATCAAATCAAATCAAATTTATTTATATAGCCCTTCTTACATCAGCTGATATCTCAAAGTGCTGTACAGAAACCCAGCCTAAAACCCCAAACAGCAAGCAATGCAGGTGTAGAATCACGGTGGCTAGGAAAAACTCCCTAGAAAGACCAAAACCAAGGAAGAAACCTAGAGAGGAACCAGGCTATGAGGGATGGCCAGTCCTCTTCTGGCTGTGCCGGGTGGAGATTATAACAGCACATGGCCTAGATGTTCAAATGTTCATAAATGACCAGCATTGTCAAATAATAATAATCATAGTAGTTGTCGAGGGTGCAACAAGTCTGTAACACAAGAGTAAGTGTCAGTTGGCTTTTTCATAGCCGATCTTTGAGAGTATCTCTACCGCTCCTGCTGTCTCTAGAGAGTTGAAAACAGCAGGTCTGGGACACGTAGCACGTCCGGTGAATAGGTCAGGGTTCCAGCAGGTCTGGTACAACAGGTCTGGGACAGGTAGCACGTCCGGTGAACAGGTCAGGGTTCCATAGCTGCAGGCAGAACAGTTGGAACTGGAGCAGCAGCACGGCCAGGTGAACTGGGGACAGCAAGGAGTCATCAAGCCAGGTAGTCCTGAGGCATGGTCCTAGGGCTCAGGTCCTCCGAGAGAGAGAAAGAAAGAGAAAGAGAGAATTAGAGAGAGCATATTTAAATTCACACAGGACACCGGAAAAGACAAGAGAAATACTCCAGATGTGACAGACTGACCCTAGCCCCCCGACACATAAAGTACTGCAGCATAAATACTGGAGGCTGAGACAGGAGGGGTCAGGAGACAATGTGGCCCCATCCGATGAAACCCCCGGACAGGGCCAAACAGGTAGGATATAACCCCACCCACTTTACCAAAGCACAGCCTCCACACCACTGGAGGGATATCTCCAACCACCAACATACCATCCCGGGACAAGGCCGAGGGACAAGGCCGGCGGTTCGTTGCTCCAGCCTTTCCGTTCAACTTCACACCCCTGGGCCAGACTGCACTTAATGATAGGACCTACTGAAGAGATGTGTCTTCAGTAAAGACTTAAAGGTTGAGACTGAGTCTGCGTCTCTCACATGGGTAGGCAGACTATTCCATAAAAATTGAGCTCTATAGGAGAAAGCCCTGCCTACAGCTGTTTGCATAGAAATTCTAGGAACAATTAGGAGGCCCGCGTCTTGTGACTGTAGCGTACGTGTAGGTATGTACAGCAGGACCAAATTGGAAGATAGGTAGGAGCAAGCCCATGTAATGTTTTGTAGCTTAGCAGTAATACCTTGAAATCAGCCCTTGCCTTAACAGGAAGCCAGCACTGGAGTAATATGATACAATTTTTTGGTTCTAGTCAGGATTCTAGCAGCCGTATTTAGCACTAACTGAAGTTTATTTAGTGCTTTATCCGGGTAGCCGGAAAGTAGAGCATTGCAGTAGTCCAACCTAGAAGTAACAAAGGAATGGATTAATTTTTCTGCGTCATTTTTGGACAGAAATTTTCTGATTTTTGCAATGTTACATAGATGGAAAAAAGCTGTCCTTGAAACAGTCTTGATTTGTTCTTCAAAAGAGAGATCAGGGTCCAGAGTAACGCCGAGGTCCTTCACAGTTTTATTTGAGACTACTGTACAACCATCCAGATTAATTGTCAGATTCAACAGAAGATCTCTTTGTTTATTGGGACCTAGAACAAGCATCTCTGTTTTGTCCGAGTTTAAGAGTAGAAAGTTTGCAGCCATCCACTTCCTTATGTCTGAGACACAGGCTTCTAGCGAGGGCAATTTTAGGGCTTGACCATGTTTCATTGAAATGTACAGCTGTGTGTCATCCTCATAGCAGTGAAATTGAACATTATGTTTTCGAATGACATCCCCATGAGGTAAAATATATAGTGAAAACAATAGTGGTCCTAAAACAGAACCTTGAGGAACACCGAAATTTACAGTTGATTTGTCAGAGGACAAACCATTCACAGAGACAAACTGATATCTTTCCGACAGATAAGACCTAAATCAGGCCAGAACTTGTCCATGTAGACCAATTTGGGTTTCCAATCTCTCCAAAAGAATGTGGTGATCGATGGTATCAAAAGCAGCACTAAGATCTAGGAGCACGAGGACAGACGCAGAACCTCGGTCTGACGTCATTAAAAGGTCATTTACCACCTTCACAAGTGCAGTCTCAGTGCTATGATGGGGTCTAAAACCAGACTGAAGCGTTTTGTGTACATTGTTTGTCTTCAGCAAGGCAGTGAGTTGCTGCGCAACAGCTTTTTCAAAAAAAATTGAGAGGAATGGAAGATTCGATATAGGACGATAGTTTTTTTTATAATTTCTGGGTCAAGATTTGGCTTTTTCAAGAGAGGCTTTATTACTGCCACTTTTAGTGAGTTTGGTACACATCCGGTGGATAGAGAGCCGTTTATTATGTTAAAAATAGGAGGGCAAAGCACAGAAAGCAGCTCTTTCAGTAGTTTAGTTGGAATAGGGTCCAGTATGCAGCTTGAAGGTTTAGAGGCCATGATTATTTTCATCAGTGTGTCAAGAGATATAGTACTAAAGCACTGTCTCCCTTGATCCTAGGTCCTGGCAGGGTTGTGCAGACTCAGGACAACGGAGCTTTGGAGGAATACGCAGATTTAAAGAGGAGTCCGTAATTTGCTTTCTAATGATCATGATCTTTTCCTCAAAGAAGTTTATGAATTCTTCACTGCTGAAGTGAGAGCCATCCTCTCTTGGGGAATGCTGCTTTTTAGTTAACTTTGCGACAGTATCAAAAAGAAATTTCGAATTGTTCTTATTTTCCTCAATTAAGTTGGAAAAATAGGATGATCGAGCAGCAGTGAGGGCTCTTCGATACTGCACGGTACTGTCTTTCCAAGCTAGTCGGAAGACTTCCAGTTTGGTGTGGCGCCATTTCCGTTCCAATTTTCTGGAAGCTTGCTTCAGAGCTCGTGTATTTTTTGTATACCAGGGAGCTAGTTTCTTATGACAAATGTTTTTAGTTTTTAGGGGTGCAACTGCATCTAGGGTATTGCGCAAGGTTAAATTGAGTTCCTCGGTTAGGTGGTTAACTGATTTTTGTCCTCTGACGTCCTTGGGTAGGCAGAGGGAGTCTGGAAGGGCATCAAGGAATCTTTGGGTTGTCTGAGAATTTATAGCATGACTTTTAATGCTTCTTGGTTGGGGTCTGAGCAGATTATTTGTTGCGATTGCGAACGTAATAAAATGGTGGTCCGATAGTCCAGGGTTATGAGGAAAAACATTAAGATCCACAACATTTATTCCATGGGACAAAACTAGGTCCAGAGTATGACTGTGACAGTGAGTAGGTCCAGAGACATGTTGGACAAAACCCACTGAGTCGATGATGACTCCGAAAGCCTTTTGGAGTGGGTCTGTGGACTTTTCCATGTGAATATTAAAGTCACCAAAAATTAGAATATTATCTGCGATGACTACAAGGTCCGATAGGAATTCAGGGAACTCAGTGAGGAACGCTGCATATGGCCCAGGAGGCCTGTAAACAGTAGCTATAAAAAGTGATTGAGTATGCTGTCCTGTCTTATCCTGTCTTATCCGGTGTCCTGTGTGAATTTAAGTATGCTCTCTCTAATTCTATCTTTCTTTCTCTCTCTTGGAGGACCTGAGCCCAAGGACCATGCCTCAGGATTACCTGGCATGATGACTCCTTGCTGTCCCCAGTCCACCTGGCCATGCTGCTGCTCCAGTTTCAACTGTTCTGCCTGCAGCTATGGAACCCTGACCTGTTCAAAGGACGTGCAACCTGTCCCAGACCTGCTGTTTTCAACTCTCTAGAGACAGCAGGAGCGGTAGAGATACTCTCAATGATCGGCTATGAAAAGCCAACTGACATTTACTCCTGAGGTGCTGACCTGTTGCACCCTCGACAACTACTGTAATTAATATTTGACCATGCTGGTCATCTATGAACATTAGAACATCTTGGCCATGTTCTGTTATAATCTCAACCCGGCACAGCCAGAAGAGGACTGGCCACCCCTCATAGCCTGGTTCCTCTCTAGGTTTCGGCCTTTCTCGGGAGTATTTCCTAGCCACCGTGCTTCTACACCTGCATTGCTTACTGCTTGGGGTTTTAGGCTGGATGTCTGAACAGCACTTTGAGATATCAGCTGATGTAAGAAGGGCTAAATAAATACATTTGATTTAACAACATAGACCTACTGTAAGACCTATATCTTCAATTAACAACACAGACCTACTGTAGGACCCATAACTTTACCTAGCAATAACATAGACCTACTGTAAGACCTATATCTTCAATTAACAACACAGACCTACTGTAGGACGCATAACTTCACCTAACAACAACATAAACCTGCTGTAAGACCCCTAACTTCACCTAAAAATAACATAGACCTCCTGTAAGACCCATATCTTCAATTAACAACACAGACCTACTGTAGGACCCATAACTTCACCTAGCAATAACATAGACCTACTGTAGGACCCATAACTTATGTGACTAACTAAACAGCTACAGTATTAAGTATTGTGTGTAATTATTGAAGAACCACATTAATGACAGTATCCATTTGGGTGTTGTGAATCAACTTAAGGTGACTCAGTTACAACCACTGGATTTAGAAAACTCTGAAATTATTTATAATTGCTGTGCCCATGAAAACTGTTTTCACAGCGTAACATAAGGAGCCACTAAATGTTACGTAGGTAGAATGCATTTAAGAGATCCGAATACAAAAAAACTGTCAGACGGCAAGATTCAGTATTTAAGTTGAAGTTCATCATATGACAAGCTTAACGTTATAACTATAACTACTGTTCCCTGAAGGAGGGAAACTAGGTAAAACATACTAATAAATCCACATGTTATGACTATAACTACTGTTCCCTGAAGAAGGGAAACTAGGAACAACATACTATTAAATCCACACGTTATGACTATAACTACTGTTACCTGAAGGAGGGAAACTAGGTAAAACATACTATTAAATCCACATGTTATGACCATAACTACTGTTCCCTGAAGAAGGGAAACTTGGAACAACATACTATTAAATCCATGCCTCGCTGGAAGCCCCGCCTTCCACAAGTGATGAGCGTGAGGCTCAGATTTATTTATTCAATTTAATATCGCTCTTCACCAACCCAGGAAGGGGCGGGGCCAAACAGGCGTTGTACCTCGTTTCCCTCCTTCAGGAAACAGTCATTATAGTCATACGGTTATGACAAGCGTAACGTTATGACTATAACTACTGTTCCCTTTCAGTCAGTCAACTTCGGTACAACATACTATGGGAAAATACAATCATTCCCCATGCCGACCCAAACGGATACTAAATGAAACGGCCCCTGGCAGACCACCCAGACCTGACCCCGCAAGATATGTCAGTTTTGTCAATTTATTCATTGTCTTTTGTTTGAAACACTCCTGTCAATGTTGAGTAATGACGCACACCTAATTACGCATATAGAAGTAGGACTAGTCTACCTGGCCTGCGTGCAAATGTAGACCTATAAATGTGCCCATTTGGGGATGTCTGATAATATTTCTGATTGTCTTAACGCATCACCACTAATGAATTGTGGAGCTTCTCAAAGTAATTTTTCTTCACCTCAAACAGCAAGTAAACAAAGTCTAATCAAAATCAATTGCGTACGACAATAGTTCCTCAAAGTATTTTCATAAAAATATTTCCACTCTGCATGAAAGGGAAAATGTAATGCTCAGAATATTTTATACAATGTCTGTCGCAAGCTTGCTATCTGGAGTTTTGGGCCAAACCAGTTGATACAATGTTTCAAGTTTGTGCAGCCAATGTGATTTCTAGGATATTTATTATATCAGGATATTTTCTACCTGCAGGCTTTAATTTGTTATGTAGGCAATTATTTTACATAGTTGGCAATAACAATAAAAGTTACTTTTAGATTTGTATAATTATCATTTAGATTTGGATAGAATGTAGATTAATCACAGACAATGATTTTGAGATACTATTATAAATTAAATGAAACTGTTCCACAAAAATGTGCATATGAAAATCATAACTGTCACACAGATTGGTAGAAATGGTAAGATACATTGTCACTCTAAATGGAAAAGTTTGACGACCGCTGGTGTAGTTAATTACTGAAAACTTCAGGAGCAAAACGGCAGAATTTACAAAGTTCAGCAGCAGCGGGAGGAGGGAAGAGTTTTCCCCCTTCTGGTTAGGTTATATTGATGACTGGCTCCCTCTAGTAACTTGTGTATCTGTAATTATTTAATCAAGCAGCGTGCTTAAAAGCATCAGACAAGTTACGTATATATAGTTGATTTTATTAAAACACGTGGAGCGATTGGTAGAAAGAACAGATGACTCTTGGTTGACCAAGATTTATTTTAGTTCGGGACAGCACTAGAACATGATTTTGGGGCTCCCGAGTGGTGCAGCGGACACTAAGTCCAAGGGTCTAAGGCACTGCATCTCAGTGCTTGAGGCGTCACTAAAGACACCCTGGTTCAAATCCAGGCTGTATCACAACCGGCTGTGATTGGGAATCCCATAGGGCGGCGCACAATTGGCCCAGCGTCGTCCAGGGTAGGCAGTCATTGTAAATAAGAATTTGTTCTTAACTGACTTGCCTAGTTAAATAAAGGTTACATTTAAATAAATAAAAAAAGTGTTTTATGACAAACCGTTTTCTACAAATCCATCAAGGCACCAACTTTGAGAAGGTTTTAAAACAAAGGTTTCAAACCAATTCATGACTGTATCTAGGTATGTAATGGCATGAAAAAAAATGGCTGAATATTATACAATGACTTATCAACAGCTGTAACAATTTGACCCCCACAAGAAATCTTCACTGGCAATTCTAGAATATACTATATAGCCTCAATCTGGTTAAAACGATAATTTTGATCTCATGGATGTCCAGCCTTCGTATTCATAGCATAGTAAATTCAGGGGGTAGTCCTGAGCTGAACTCAAGCCTGGGTCCAGCGACTGTCAAGCCAACACCTTATAACTGTTACGCCAAGATGTCTGAACTTCTTGACGTGGTTGCTAGGTGTTGGGTTACGGTTTCTACAATAGCTTTCTCTATGAATTTGAGAGTGGTTACATTTCTCCAGCCCCCATTCCTCAGCTGTTTACCAAATCAAGTCTCTGGGCAGCCGTTTTGTTGCTGTTTAAAAAAAACACACAACCCAGCAATCTGCAGTTCAAACACTGTTTTGGTAATAAGATGATGGGGTTGGAGAAATGTAACTACTTTAAAATTAATAGACAGACCTATGGATGCAAGGACTGACCATCCATGATATCAACATAGTTTTAACCATTGTTAGGGTTTGACCAACTATTTGTTTGCATAACGTATATAATATAACAAAGAAGCTATGCTATAATATAAAGTTTATACTCTATATGATAAGAGCATACTGCTGTGTGAGAGGAAGGGGCTCATGGGATGGTGAGTCATATGGAAAGAATGCAGATGCTGTAAATCAGGGATATGGAAGAGCTTGTTAAAAGATAAGGGCAGGATATGGGTGAAATGTATATGCAGATGGGGTGTCGGGGTTTTAGAGAACTGTGCATTGTGCAGTCACAAGATAAATCAACTGCCAAAGATAATAACTACGCCCGGCAACAGGAGGCGTCTCGAGGTTGGGACCAACCTGCACGCCAACGATAGGATGAGTAAGTTTAAACCACGCTCATCCTCCCTCTGACAGGCCAGCAGTGAGTGGGAACTATCTCTGTCAGAGTATTTAATGAAAAGCAAAGGATGTGTAACTCAGTTCTCTGTCTGCCCTGCGTGGTGACACAGTGAGCCCGTATATACGAACTTCATATTTACCATAAATGTGTTTGCATTAATTAAAGTACAAAGAAATCAGAAGTTACTCTGTGTTAACTGTTTTATTCCAATACCAGATTGAATTGACGCAACTTGACACCATGTTGAGGATATACAATGTTGATTTACATTGAACTACGTTTAACTAAGCTCATGAGGCATGTGTTATATTCTTCAAGAATCAATGGCTATACATAAATAATTTAAAAGTCACAATATGGGTGTAGCAATTGCAGATTTCCGCTTTAACACCAAACATCAGTTCAACAACTGCAGAGTTTGTGCCTCTGTTTTTGACCGTATTTACTAGTGTTAATCAGGGAACGGTTTCTCAAAACCATCTTATGGCTAAGTTCACCGTTAGAACCATTGGATGCCTTAAGATGCGTTTGGGAAACCGGGACCAGATATCCAGTTTCCTCCTCTTCTTCTTCCTCCCTTTTCGATGTAACATTCATCTCCCCCTCCTCCTCTTTCACAGTAACGGCATCACCCTCTACTTCTTGTTTTACTGTGATATCCTCTTCTTCTTTAGCAGGAGGAGAGTAGCTTAGTGACCTCATGGTCGGAGATGTTAGCTAGGCTAATACTAACTTAACCAGCCCGCTAGCTGAATAATAACAACACCGTAAATATGAAATTAAAACGGATAACTAACTAGACGACAGAAGTGGTTTTAAAACACAGTGGCTAATATACACTAAAGCGTCTAAAGAGCTTTATTGGTTCGGCTATTTTGTCTAGCAAGCTACCGAGGTGGCTGACTAACTGTTGCTACTGTTGAAAGAACCGTTCCGTCCACTACATTATATGTCACACCAACAGCATTGCCTTAAATTCCCACACCGCCATCTGCTGACTGGAGTGGGTAACGCAGTTGTGTAAAATCTATATTTAATTTTCAGACAAAAAGTTCAAGGGTAGGAAGCATGAGTTTTTACTCACCAGTGTAACAAAACAGTGTGGTTAAAGACTTAGTAACTTAGTTGTATTGAAGATCTGGTTACCTACAAACAGTTATGTTTTTGCATATTTATTCCCTTATTTCCAGATATCTTCCAAACTAACCATAATGCACTGTTTCTCAACGTCATATGGAGGATCTACTCTGTGCTACAGAGTTTGTATGCTAGCTTGGTAGCTAGCTTAAGCTTGCAAACGTTAGCCACACCTCTTGCGTTTCATGTACTGTGTGATTGTGTTATCTAGTGGGAACCCATTAGCACGGTAGGCTCTGGTGACTTCTTGCCACTCAAAACAACATAGAAAATCATACCCGCTTGCTCCTTTTTGTTTTGTCAACTTTTCGGTAGGGATGTTACGTTTGATACCGGAGCTACGAGGCCTGCGTCCAAAATCGCTAAGCAGTAAACTTCAAAGCAGTGTGCTGATGCCTGTATCACTTTATCAGCAGCACATCATCAATGGCGTCTGAAGCTTCATTTCGTCGAGCAACCACCTGATTGGTTTGGTATTGGGCTTGTTCGACATTGCAGGCTGGCAACGGACTGATCTACAAATCACCTTACATCATAAATAACTACTCATTATTATTTATAAATCAGTCAACCAGTCACCATTTACCCACAATTCAGCATGGATTTCATGCTCTCGAACACGGCCAGTGGTTTAGTAGATGACATAAAGGCTACGCTGTGCACGCTCTAGGGCGTGTGGGACGTCATCTATAATAATGTGACCATTCTAAATTCTGTTTTGCTTAAACCTGTTGAACCTACATTTTCGTTCAAAAGTTTGGGGTCAATTAGAAATGTCCTTGTTTTCCATGAAAACATACATGAAATGAGTTGCAAAATGAAGAGTAAATATAGTCAAGACGTTGACAAGGTTATAAATAATGATTTATAATTGGAATAATAATTGTGTCCCTCAAACTTTGCTTTCGTCGAAGAATCCTCCATTTGCAGCAATTACAGCCTTGCAGACCTTTGGCATTCTAGTTGTCAGTTTGTTGAGGTAATCTAAAGAGATTTCACCCCATGCTTCCTGAAGCACCTCCCACAAATTGGATTGGATTGATGGGCACTTCTTACGTATCATATGACCAAGCTGCTCACCACAACAGCTCAATATGGTTAAGATCCAGTGACTGTGCTGACCACTCCATTATAGACAGAATACCAGCTGACTGTTTCTTCCCTAAATAGTTCTTGCATAGTTTGGAGCTGTGCTTTGGGTCATTGTCCTGTTGTTGGAGGAAATTAGCTCCAATTAAGCGTCGTCCGCAGGGTATGGCATGGCGTTGCAAAATGGAGTGATAGCCTTCCTTCTTCAAGATCCCTTTTACCCTGTACAAATCTCCCACTTTACCACCACCAAAGCACCCCCAGACCATCACATTGCCTCCACCATGCTTGACAGAAGGCGTCAAGCACTCCTCCAGCATCTTTTCATTTTTTCTGCATCTCATGAATGTTCTTGTTTGTGATCCGAACAACTCAAACTTTGATTTGTCTGTCCTTAACACTTTTTTCCAATCTTCCTCTGCCCAATGTCTGTGTTATTTTGCCCATCTTAATCTTTTCTTTCTTTTTAAACGGTCTGAGATATGGATTTTTCTTTGCAACTCTGCCTAGAAGGCCAACATCCCGGAGTTGCCTCTTCACTGTTGACATTGAGACTCGTGTTTTGCGGGTACTATTTAATGAAGCTGCCAGTTGATGACTTGTGAGGAGTCTGTTTCTCAAACTAGACACTAATATACTTGTCCTCTTGCTCCGTTGTGCACTGGGGCCTCCTTCTATTCTGGTTAGTCCAGTTTGCGCTGTTCTGTGAAGGGAGTAGTACACAGCGTTGTACGAGATCTTCAGTTTCTTGGCAATTTATCGCATGGAATAGCCTTCGTTTCTCAGAAATAAAATAGCCTAATGATTTTCAGAAGAAAATGATTTGTTTCTGGCCATTTTGAGCCTGTAATCGAACCCACAAATGCTGATGCTCCAGATACTCAACTAGTCTAAAGAAGGCCAGTTTTATTGCTTCTTTAATCAGAACAACAGTTTTCAGTTGTGCTAACATAATTGCGAAAGGGTTTTGTAATGATCAATTAGCCTTTTAAAATGATAAACTTGGAGAATATAAAATATAGAATATATTTTGATTTGTTTAACACTTTTTTGGAGTTATTTCATAGTTTTGATGTCTCCGCTATTATTCTACAATATAGACAATAGTTAAAATAAAGAAAAAACATTGAATTTGTAGGTGTGTCCAAACAATTGTTCGGTACTGTATATGCATTGTGGAGGAGAACTGGTCCTAGATCTGTACAAAGGCATAACATCTACAGCAGGAACAACTGTCTGTGTTAAAAAGGCTCAGCTGGATTGAATTAAGCTATTTAAAATTACATATTTGAATGTCAAATGATTTGTTCTGTTTGTCAATACAAGACAGGGTCTGTGGAGGCTTGGCTTATTAGTGGTAGATTTGGGGGAGAATTTGACATGTCAGTTGGAATAGTGATAGATTTTTGGAGGGACCCTTGTCCCTACAGCCAATCAGTGAGCAGCGTCCCTTCCCCCACATCTCAGGCAGTTCTGTTACTCACAACACTTTCCTGCTTTCCTCAACAATGGAAAAGCCCACTGAGCTAATGCCTTGCCATTTCAGATCTTTTTTAAAAGATTGGGGAATTTTTTACAAATAGGAAATAATATGTCATGTTATACTAGTACCTCAGCCAGCATTGTGAATGGTTAGGAAATAATATGTAATGTTTTACTCGTACCTCAGCCAGCATTGTGAATGGTTAGGAAATAATATGTAATGTTTTACTCGTACCTCAGCCAGCATTGTGAATGGTTAGGAAATAATATGTCATGTTTTACTCGTACCTCAGCCAGCATTGTGAATGGTTAGGAAATAATATGTCATGTTTTACTCATACCTCAGCCAGCATTGTGAATGGTTAGGAAATAATATGTCATGTTTTACTCGTACCTCAGCCAGCATTGTGAATGGTTAGGAAATAATATGTCATGTTTTACTTGTACCTCAGTCAGCATTGTGAAGGGTGTCTGATGCAGTGACAAATTAGACCATGGCAGTAAATCTAATACTTAGGTGTTTTTGTCATGCATGAAAGGTCTGTGGTGGTTCAGTGGTTATAAGTTACTGACCTTGGAATACATTTCTGGCCATGCTGGCAGGGTCTGAATCAAACCCAATGATCACCTGGTACACTGACAGGGTCTGGATCAAACCCAATGTCCACCTGGCACACTGACAGGGTCTGAATCAAACCCAATGTTCACCTGGCACACTGACAGGGTCTGAATCAAACCATGTCCACCTGGTACACTGACAGGGTCTGAATCAAACCCAATCTCCACCTGGTACACTGACAGGGTCTGAATCAAACCCAATGTCCACCTGGTACACTGACAGGGTCTGAATCAAACCCAATGTCCACCTGGTACTCTGACAGTGTCTGAATCAAACCCAATGTCCACCTGGCACACTGACAGGGTCTGAATCAAACCCAATGTCCACCTGGCAGGGTCTGAATCAAACCCAATGTCCACCTGGTACTCTGACAGGGTCTGAATCAACCCAATGTTAAGGGGAGGGAAGATTGGTCAAGAGGGTGATGATTATTGTTGTTCTACTGCCTGATTGTTATGCAACAACACTGTTTACAAAAGCTTTGTTAAATCAGCACAACAGTTTTCAGCTGTGCTAACATAATTGCAAAAGGGTTTTATCACGATCAATTAGCCTTTTAAAATGATAAACTTGGATTAGCTAACACAACGTGGCATTGGAACACAGGAGTGATGGTTGCTGATAATGGGCCTCTGTACACCTATGTAGATATTCCATAAACAATCAGCTGTTTCCAGCTACAATAGTCATTTACAACATTAACAATGTCTACACTGTATTTCGGATCAATTTGATGTTATTTTAATGGACAAAAAAGTGTTTTTCTTTCAAAAACAAGAACATTTCTAAGTGACCCCAACCTTTTGAACGGTAGTGTTAATCATTTTAGAATAAGGCTGTAATGTAACAAAATGTGGAAAAAGTGAAGGGGTCTGAATACTTTCCGAATGCACTGTATTGTTACACCATGTAGCAGCAGTATAGACCTAGTCTGTTCATTATATACATCTACATGATGTATTGTTACACCATGTAGGAGCAGTATATACCTAGTCTGTTCATTATATACATCTACATGATGTATTGTTACACCATGTAGGAGCAGTATAGACCTAGTCTGTTCATTATATACATCTACATGATGTATTGTTACACCATGTAGGAGCAGTATAGACCTACAGTAGCTAGCTACTTATTTAGATTTAGTTTGACTGAATGAAACTGCCTTAAATGTGCTGTAGTAAAAAAAACATATTCGCACTAATCAACCAACACATTCAGGTCTTTGTATGTCTCAACATAATAGTATTATTTAATTAAATCGATTTAAAAGAATCTTTGTCTGAAAATAATATCTGATCCTCAACTGCGTTTCCCTCCAGTCAGCAGACGGCGATGTGCGTCTTTCAGGCGATGCTGCCAGCGTGACGTATAATCTAGTGGACGGTTCTTCATAAACAGCTCGTCAACCACCTCGGTAGCTTGCTAGCCAACATAGCCGAAAGATTCAAGCTATTTATACGCTTTCGGTCTATATTAGCTACTGTGTTTTAGACACACTTCTGTCGTATCTACTTGTTAACCTATTTCATTTAATATTACGTTATTTTGTATTAGTCAGCTATAGTAGCTGGCTGGTTAAGGTAGCACTAGCCTGGTCGCTAATGATAGCTAGCTAGCTAACATCCCCGAACATGAGCTCCCTAAACTACTCCCCTCCTGTTAAAGAAGGGGAGGTCTGCTGGACGGAGAAAGAAGCTCTGGGACTGAACATTGTCGTGAAAGAGGAGAAGGAAGAGGAAGATGTTACAGTAAAACAAGAAGTAGAGGGTGAGGCTGTTACAATGAAAGAAGAGAAAGACGTTACAGTGAAAGAAGAGGAAGACGCGTTCACAGTAAAAGAAGAGGAGGATGTAGTTTTTGGAGTGAAGAAGGAAGGGGAGATTACTGTCACATTGAAAGATGAAGAGGAGGAGATAGGAGATCTGATTAACACCAGTAAGTACCTCCTTAAATGTGTTTAACTTTGGATATTCGTTCCGTTTCCAAAAAGTGACTTAACATATATATTTGATTAGGGTCTATCTGCTGACCGCAGACTGGGGGGCCACGGCATGTAGTGATTTTAATGTAGTGATGTTTTACTACACACCGTTCCCCCCAATAGAGGCATGTGAGAGTTGGGTTGGCTACACCAAAGATTATGGATATACTGACAAGATGTCTCTCCGTCCCAACAAGGGGAGTCGTTGTCCACAAAGCTACACTGTGGGTTGTCTCGCTCCAGCCTATCCTGTCTTTGGATTGGTGGATACATTTTATTATTGTAATCTATTGTTTATATTCTATGAGGGTTGTTGTCAACCGCCTGTATTCAATGGAGAGAGATGCTAAGCTACTAGCATGAATATGCATAGCGATCTGGAGACAACTCCTATAGTGTTTTATTAGAACACACCGTTCTATACAGTCCACCTGGTAGAGGTTCATATCTGACAGAGATGAACACACCGTTCTATACAGTCCACCTGGTAGAGGTTCATATCTGACAGAGATGAACACACCGTTCTATACAGTCCACCTGGTAGAGGTTCATATCTGACAGAGATGAACACACCGTTCTATACAGTCCACCTGGTAGAGGTTCATATCTGACAGAGATGAACACACCATTCTATACAGTCCACCTGGTAGAGGTTCATATCTGACAGAGATGAACACACCGTTCTATACAGTCCACCTGGTAGAGGTTCATATCTGACAGAGATGAACACACCATTCTATACAGTCCACCTGGTAGAGGGTCATATCTGACAGAGATTAACACACCGTTCTATACAGTCCACCTGGTAGAGGGTCATATCTGACAGAGATTAACACACCGTTCTATACAGTCCACCTGGTAGAGGTTCATATCTGACAGAGATGAACACACCGTTCTATACAGTCCACCTGGTAGAGGTTCATATCTGACAGAGATGAACACACCGTTCTATACAGTCCACCTGGTAGAGGTTCATATCTGACAGAGATGAACACACCGTTCTATACAGTCCACCTGGTAGAGGTTCATATCTGACAGAGATGAACACACCGTTCTATACAGTCCACCTGGTAGAGGTTCATATCTGACAGAGATGAACACACCGTTCTATACAGTCCACCTGGTAGAGGTTCATATCTGACAGAGATGAACACACCGTTCTATACAGTCCACCTGGTAGAGGTTCATATCTGACAGAGATGAAAATTATGAAAGAGGGGGAATCTAAAGCTGCAACAACTAGGATTGTGCCTTTGGCTTCTGGACAACGAAATAAAGTTGATATGAAAACCAATAGAACAGGAGAGAAATGACATAGTGGTGGGTCTAATAGAACAGGAGAGAAATGACATAGTGGTGGGTCTAATAGAACAGGAGAGAAATGACATAGTGGTGGGTCTAATAGAACAGGAGAGAAATGACATAGTGGTGGGTCTAATAGAACAGGAGAGAAATGACATAGTGGTGGGTCCAATAGAACAGGAGAGAAATGACATAGTGGTGGGTCCAATAGAACAGGAGAGAAATGACATAGTGGTGGGTCCAATAGAACAGGAGAGAAATGACACAGTGGTGGGTCTAATAGAACAGGAGAGAAATGACACAGTGGTGGGTCTAATAGAACAGGAGAGAAATGACACAGTGGTGGGTCTAATAGAACAGGAGAGAAATTACATAGTGGTGGGTCTAATAGAACAGGAGAGAAATGACATAGTGGTGGGTCCTATTGAACAGGAGAGAAATGACATACTGGTGGGTCCAATAGAACAGGAGAGAAATTTGCCCAAATGAGGAATTTTTTCTTAAAAACAATTAGCTGTGTCGGGTTTCAAATCACAAGCTTGTAGGCTTATGTCTAATGGGCAGCGCGTGTGGCAATAGGCTTCGCTGATTATTGAGTTATGGCTGTCAGTGAAAAGCATCTCAAATAGGTGTGAAAAGAATGTCTCTTGAGTATAATAAAAAATGTTGAGACAAGAAGAAGGGGAGGGTTGTGTGTTGAAGATATATGTGAGTCTCTCTTCAGAATGTCCTCCGCTGGCTTCCACCAATTCTTGCTCCTTCGTTGTTTCATTGTGTGAATTGATTGCCCTTAAATGTAGTTTATTATATCAATTCCCCTTTACGAATGTCACCAGTAGTAAATGTACCGTTACTTCCTGTCATTTGTTTACATTCATTTCTGTTAATGTATTAATTACAGTCATTTACCGTTGTCATTCTCGGAGTGGAAACGTTGTCTGTTCAAAACCTGCTGCACTTGTGAGAAACCAGTTTTGGTTTATTTCAGAACCATCATTTACAAGATTTGTAAATTTTTTCATTGTCTTTTTGTTTGGAGTGCTCCATGTGAGCAATGAGCATGTCTGGTTTCTCTGTCCTGATCATGTTGAGGGAGCGCGTGTCTGGTTTCTCTGTCCTGATCATGTTGAGGGAGGCGTGTCTGGTTTCTCTGTCCTGATCATGTTGAGGGAGGCGTGTCTGGTTTCTCTGTCCTGATCATGTTGAGGGAGCGCGTGTCTGGTTTCTCTGTTCTGATCATGTTGAGGGAGCGCGTGTCTGGTTTCTCTGTCCTGATCATGTTGGGGGAGCGCGTGTCTGGTTTCTCTGTCCTGATAATGTTGAGGGAGCGCCCACCTGAGCATAGAACTACTTGGCCTGCTGCGCTGAAATGTAGGAAAGTGTTTTTTTTAAACATCCATTGTGACGTTCCCCGGCAAGAAAGCCAAAAATGTCTCTCAAACAGAAGAGTACAATCAACCAGTAATACATATGAACTACTATATCATGTCTGCATTATAAATAGTCTGTCACTAGTTAACTGAAATACTTACCGCTTTGGGCAAAGGACCAACACAGTCCATCAGAACCCTGCTGAAAGGTTTGTCTAAAGCAGTAATAGGCTGCAAAGGACCAACACAGTCCACCAGAACCCTGCTGAAAGGTTTGTCTAAAGCAGTAATAGGCTGCAAAGGACCAACACAGTCCATCAGAACCCTGCTGAAAGGTTTGTCTAAAGCAGTAATAGGCTGCAAAGGACCAACACAGTCCACCAGAACCCCGCTGAAAGGTTTGTCTAAAGCAGTAATAGGCTGCAAAGGTGCAACCGGTACAGCTTGGTTCGGTTTACCTGTCCGCTGACAAACGCCACAGGATTTACAGTGAGACACAACATCCTGTTTCAGACATCTTGTTGACCCCAAGATCGCCTGCCATACTACCATTGTGAGCAAACCTCAGTATCTCTTGTTGAAGCGTAGCTGGAACAACAATTTGAGATAAACTGGGCCAATCGTCTTGTCCAGAAGTGGCGCGAGAACACCATTTCCTCATTAGAACACCGTTTCCTCATTAGAGCGCCGTTTCCTCGTTAGAGCGCCGTTTCCTCGTTAGAGCGCCGTTTCCTCGTTAGAGCGCCATTTCTGTCAAAATTACCAACAAAAACTTCATCGAACTCCTCTTCTGGATGTATCTCAGCAAAAAGAGGGGAGAGGGAAACACAACATTTTTGTACTGCTTCAGTGACATGTTTGAAAGATTTTCATGGTTGTGCTTTTTCTTTTTTAGAATTTGAAAGATTTGATTTTCCAAAAAATACATACAAGTGGGTTTTCAATTGTGACAAGTTGGAATACATATTGAAAAAAAAATTTTTTTTCCTCTGAAGAAGCACGAATTGTGCGAAACGTCAGGAATTTTTTCTTCCTACATTTTTATCAATCAGCTGCTTCCTAGAAACATCTTTACTCTGTTCATCAATCAGCTGCTTCCTAGAAACATCTTTACTCTGTTCATCAATCAGCTGCTTCCTAGAAACATCTTTACTCTGTTTATCAATCAGCTGCTTCCTAGAAACATCTTTACTCTGTTCGTCAATCAGCTGCTTCCTAGAAACATCTTTACTCTGTTCGTCAATCAGCTGCTTCCTAGAAACATCTTTACTCTGTTCGTCAATCAGCTGCTTCCTAGAAACATCTTTACTCTGTTCGTCAATCTGCTGCTTCCTAGAAACATCTTTACTCTGTTCATCAATCAGCTGCTTCCTAGAAACATCTTTACTCTGTTCATCAATCAGCTGCTTCCTAGAAACATCTTTACTCTGTTCATCAATCTGCTGCTTCCTAGAAACATCTTTACTCTGTTCATCAATCAGCTGCTTCCTAGAAACATCTTTACTCTGTTCATCAATCAGCTGCTTCCTAGAAACATCTTTACTCTGTTCATCAATCAGCTGCTTCCTAGAAACATCTTTACTCTGTTCATCAATCAGCTGCTTCCTAGAAACATCTTTACTCTGTTCATCAATCAGCTGCTTCCTAGAAACATCTTTACTCTGTTCATCAATCAGCTGCTTCCTAGAAACATCTTTACTCTGTTCATCAATCAGCTGCTTCTTGACTCTGTTCATCCAAGTGTCAACTGTAGGGACCCTCTCTTCATTCAGAGGTTCTACAAACTCTCACCTTTGGGGTTTTCAAAGGAGAGGTCAACTCAGGAGGTTTACCGAAATCAGGACACCGTTTCCTCATTAGAAAAGTATCTAAATGTCTCAGACAGATGGACCATGGTGGGATCGCTGACATCCTCAACACTAGACTTGCTCCCGGTGACTTTCTTAGACAGAGCATGTGTAACGGCACATGCTGGGAACACTGTAAGGTACTTTTCTGATAACACATCAGGTTCCTCAATTCTGGGTTCCTTACAAACCACAGGATTTGGCACAACCTTCCATCCAGCCAAATAATTTCCCAGGCCTCACTCCAACGACAACGGAATGAGAAATGTTTTAAGGTTATACCAAGGATAATTTTGCTATTTCATTTTGAATTGTAAGACCAATGGAAGTATCAACAAAAAATATTTAAATTATTTTATGTCAACGTATTAGGCCATACTGCTATAACCCATAGTAACACATTGGATAACATTCACAACATGGAACAACAGTAACCATAGTAACACATTGGATAACATTCACAACATGGAACAACAGTAACCCATAGTAACACATTGGATAACATTCACAACATGGAACAACAGTAACCATAGTAACACATTGGATAACATTCACAACATGGAACAACAGTAACCATAGTAACACATTGGATAACATTCACAACATGGAACAACAGTAACCATAGTAACACATTGGATAACATTCACAACATGGAACAACAGTAACCCATAGTAACACATTGGATAACATTCACAACATGGAAGAACAGTAACATGGAACAACAGTAACCATAGTAACATTGTTTCCCCCAGAACAGCTAAAGGAAGTTTGTTCTGAGGTGTCTGTCCTATATCTGAGAGATATAATAACAAATATATATATTGTCGTGTCTTTGGCATCATTAAAACTGAAGACATATTTATCAAATAACTCTCTGTAATTATTATTACGTGAGTAAACTGATTAATCGTGTAACTGTAATTAACTAGGAAGTCGGGGCACCAAGGACAGTATTCAGATTACAAAGTTATAATTTTCCTAATATAACTTTCAGATATCATAATATCTAATCTATGAGTCTTCTGATTAATGATGTAATCGTTTACCTCGTCAGTCTCATTCCAAACGTCGTAAATCTGCACGAACCCAGTCTTCACTATGAGTCATCCATACATCAATTGTCTTAAAATAATTTATTTACTAACTAAGTAATTCACAGAAATGCATAACAAACAGTAGCAATGGTTACAAGAAAATGATAGGAGAATGTGCCCTAGTGGGCTAAACCGGCATGGCGGCTTGTTAGACATTTACATTTACGTCATTTAGCAGACGCTCTTATCCAGAGCGACTTACAAATTGGTGCATTCACCTTATGATATCCAGTGGAACAACCACTTTACAATAGTACATCTATATCTTTTTTCTTTTTTTGGGGGGGGGGGTAGAAGGATTACTTTATCCTATCCCAGGTATTCCTTAAAGAGGTGGGGTTTCAGGTGTCTCCGGAAGGTGGTGATTGACTCCGCTGTCCTGGCGTCGTGAGGGAGCTTGTTCCACCATTGGGGTGCCAGAGCAGCGAGCAGTTTTGACTGGGTTGAGCGGGAAATGTGCTTCCGCAGAGGTAGGGAGGCCAGCGGTGGATGAACGTAGTGCCCTTGTTTGGGTGTAGGGCCTGATCAGAGCCTGAAGGTACGGAGGTGCCGTTCCCCTCACAGCTCCGTAGGCAAGCACCATGGTCTTGTAGCAGATGCGAGCTTCAACTGGAAGCCAGTGGAGTGTGCGGAGGAGCGGGGTGACGTGAGAGAACTTGGGAAGGTTGAACACCAGATGGGCTGCGGCGTTCTGGATGAGTTGTAGGGGTTTAATGGTACAGGCAGGGAGCCCCGCCAACAGCGAGTTGAAGTAATCCAGACGAGAGATGACAAGTGCCTGGATTAGGACCTGCGCCGCTTCCTGTGTAAGGCAGGGTCGTACTCTGCGAATGTTGTAAAGCATGAACCTACAGGATCGGGTCACCGCCTTGATGTTAGCGGAGAACGACAGGGTGTTGTCCAGTGTCACGCCAAGGCTCTTAGCACTCTGGGAGGAGGACACAATGGAGTTGTCCACCGTGATGGCGAGATCATGGAAAGGGCAGTCCTTCCCCGGGAGGAAGAGCAGCTCCGTCTTGCCGAGGTTCAGCTTGAGGTGGTGATCCGTCATCCACACTGATATGTCTGCCAGACATGCAGAGATCCGATTTTCCACCTGGTTATCAGAAGGGGGAAAGGAGAAGATTAATTGTGTGTCATCTGCGTAACAATGATAGGAGAGACCAGGTGAGGATATGACAGAGCCAAGTGACTTGGTGTATAGCGAGAATAGGAGAGGGCCTAGAACTGAGCCCTGGGGGACACCAGTGGTGAGAGCACATGGTGCAGAGACGGATTCTCGCCACGCCACCTGGTAGGAGCGACCTGTCAGGTAGGACGCAATCCAAGAGTGAGCCGCGCCGGAGATGCCCAGCTCGGAGAGGGTGGAGAGGAGGATCTGATGGTTCACAGTATCAAAGGCAGGTCTAGAAGGATGAGAGCAGAGGAGAGAGAGTTAGCTTTAGCAGTGTGGAGAGCCTCCGTGACACAGAGAAGAGCAGTCTCAGTTGAATGACCAGTCTTGAAACCTGACTGATTTGGATCAAGAAGGTCATTCTGAGAGAGAGATAGCAAGAGAGCTGGCCAAGGACGGCACGCTCAAGAGTTTTGGAGAGAAAAGAAAGAAGGAATACTGGTCTGTAGTTGTTGACATCGGAGGGATCGAGTGTAGGTTTTTTGAGGGGTGCAGCTCTCGCTCTCTTGAAGACGGAAGGGACGTAGCCAGCGGTCAAGGATGAGTTGATGAGCGAGGTGAGGTAAGGGAGAAGGTCTCCAGAAATGGTCTGGAGAAGAGAGGAGGGGATAGGGTCAAGCGGGCAGGTTGTTGGGCGGCCAGCCGTCACAAGACGCAAGATTTCATCTGGAGAGAGAGGAGAGAAAGAGGTCAAAGCATAGGGTAGGGCAATGTGAGCAGGACCAGCGGTGTCGTTGGACTCTTACATCTAGACGTTCCGCTAGCGGAACACCTGCTCCAATATCCAATGATAGGCGTGGCGCGAATTACAAATTCCTCAAAAATCCCAAAACGTCCATTTTTCAAACATATTACTATTTTACACCATTTTAAAGACAAGACTCTCCTTTATCTAACCACACTGTCCGATTCCAAAAAGGCTTTACAACGAAAGCAAAACATTAGATTATGTCAGCAGAGTACCCAGCCAGAAATAATCAGACACCCATTTTTCAAGCTAGCATATAATGTCACAAAAAACAAAACCACAGCTAAATGCAGCACTAACCTTTGATGATCTTCATCAGATGACACGCCTAGGACATTATGTTATACAATACATGCATGTTTTGTTCAATCAAGTTCATATTTATATCAAAAACCAGCTTTTTACATTAGCATGTGACGTTCAGAACTAGCATACCCCCCCGCAAACTTCCGGTGAATTTACTAAATTACTCACGATAAACGTTCACAAAAAACATAACAATTCTTTTAAGAATTATAGATACAGAACTCCTCTATGCACTCGCTCTGTCCGATTTTAAAATAGCTCTTCGGTGAAAGCACATTTTGCAATATTCTAAGTAGATAGCCCGGCATCACAGGGCTAGCTATTTAGACACCCACCAAGTTTAGCCCTGACCAAACTCAGATTTACTATAAGAAAAATTGGATTACCTTTGCTGTTCTTCGTCAGAATGCACTCCCAGGACTTCTACTTCAATAACAAATGTTGGTTTGGTTCAAAATAATCCATAGTTATATCCAAATAGCGGCGTTTTGTTCGTGCGTTCAAGACACTATCCGAAGTGTAAATAAGGGTCATGCGCACGACGCATTTCGTGACAAAACATTTCTAAATATTCCATTACCGTACTTCGAAGCATGTCAACCGCTGTTTAAAATCAATTTTTATGCCATTTTTCTCGTAAAAAAGCGATAATATTCCGACCGGGAGTCGTTGTTTTAGTTCAAAGACAGAGAAAATAAAAACATGGGGTCGCCTCGTGCACGCGCCTCAGTCTCATTGTCCTCTCATAGACCACTTACCAAAGGCGCTAATGTTTTTCAGCCAGGGGCTGCAAAGACATCATTCAGCTTTTTCCCGGGTTCTGAGAGCCTATGGGAGCCGTAGGAAGTGTCACGTTACAGCAAAGATCCTCAGTCTTCAATGAAGAGAGTCAAGAAGCCCAAGAAATTGTCAGACAGGCCACTTCCTGTAAGGAATCTTCTCAGGTTTTTGCCTGCCATATGAGTTCTGTTATACTCACAGACACCATTCAAACAGTTTTAGAAACTTTAGGGTGTTTTCTATCCAAAGCCAATAATTATATGCATATTCTAGTTTCTGGGCAGTAGTAATAACCAGATTAAATCGGGTACGTTTTTTATCCGGCCGTGTAAATACTGCCCCCTAGCCCTAACAGGTTAACAGCCTATTTATCTGTTGCTTCATGTAACTTTTGACACTAATATCTGTTTCTCACTCCGCCATATTAGGTCTCACTTCACCCATAGATATCAGACCTAAATCCCTATATTTAGGTACCGACTATCCCCTTATGTTTTTTTGACCCTTTTGCTACGTTATCAGGTCTCACCATAAGCCCTAGTTTAGTTTTATGCAGTGGCCACAGTTGCCCAGGGTCATTTCGGACCCTGTTTCGTTTTCAAATTCGTCGTATTGAATTTACAACTACCTCCTGCCTTCCATTCGCGCAGAATACTTGATTCCCTTTAAAACCGTTTTCTCCACGCGAACTTCTGAAGCCAGGTCACCAGCTATAACATTCACCAATTTCAGCGTCTAACACCCAGAGTACATTAAAATCCTCTACTTGCTCCCGCCTTTCACTCTCAACAATCGCTTTTGCCTTTCACTCACAACAATCGCTGTGGCCTTTCACTCACAACAATGTTTCCTCATCTAATGCCAACACCCAATTGTGTCCCTTATTCCATCATGCAATGCAGACATACAGGTGTATCCCTCACTCCTTATTTAATGTAATCATACAGGTGCTATTCCCCAAAAGTATGAATAAAGTCTACTAACCTTATTATTTGTAGCTGAGTTTTTCAATGTTCGTTGAATCTCGTCACCACCTCTGTCGCGTACCAGTTTGCCACCGTCCTGTAAAGAACCCACAGAAAAGGGCCAGGTCTTTGATTTACAGATATTTCATTCGCCCGTGCACGGTTTCGGTGTCTCTTTGGAACGACAGCGGCAGTTTTTGAGATCCGGCTCGAAGGACCAATTGTTAAAGGAATTTTATATCTAGATGATAACAATCAATAATCAATTCGCCTTGACTAATGCCCAAGGTTTGTAAGACAATGGGTTAAAATAATTAGGCAAGGACTCAGCTTTCTGCAAAAGGTTTCTGTAGCTTTATTCATGAGAACGTTCTGAGGTCAGGATAACAAAACAGTCATTTTATAGTTCTTGCTTACTTACGCACATGCATTTACACACAAACTGTTGCTGACCTGCAACCCCCTTTGACTTCTCACGCTGTTTATCACATTCTAGCTCAGCCTGTTACTTTCCCTCAAGGTTAGGAACTCTTTGAAGTTTTACTCCCTTTACCATCTGTTTCTGTAGCTATCTATACTAATTGCACACACACATTTCTTTCCCTCTCCAGTGGTTCCTGGACTTTCTGGAACTAATCAGACCAATCGATCACTACATTGATCATTACATTGATTATTCATTAACCATGATGTATGACTAATAATTCATCATGGTTTATTGATTCATTTACCTTTATTAGATAATTCTCTATTCAACTATAGGAATTTATGTTATAATATAATGTTAAAGCTACATTTTAAAATGGGTGGTTAAAGCCCTGAATGCTGATTGGCTGACAGCCGTGGTATATCAGGCCGTATACCATGGGTATGACATGTATTTTTACTATTCTAATTACATTGGTAACCAGTTTATAATAGCAATAAGACACCTCAGTGATAGATGGCCAATATACTAAGGGCTGTATCCAGGCACTCTGCGTTGCGTTGTGCATAAGGACAGTCTTTAACCATGCTATATTGGCCATATACTACACTTCCGCTGGTCTTATTGCTTAACTGTAACATGTGTATACCATCAGAGTCCCTCCCACCTCAAAATCACAACTTAATTGTCTCACAGAATGGCAAACAAGTTATAAATGAAACTTTTGACGTGTCTATTGTAGGCCTTGTGTAGAGTGTGTATACCAGCAAAAAGCAGATTTCTAAATAATGTTGGAGAAATACATAAAATAAGAAGCATTATTGACATGAAATGGACAGTGGTTTTGGGGAGACTGAACATATTAGCAAACGTCTGTGAGTTTGTAAGTCTTCAAAACAAAATAACAATTTTGAAGGAAAGGTGTGTGTATAAACAAAAAACTATAATTTAGAGAAGATAGTAATGTCCATTATTACTTTAGAGATGAAGTGGGCCACCAACAAAACGTTATTAACAATGGATCAACTGCAGCCTAGAATAGTAATATCTATTATTATAGAGCTCTGATCAGCCTGTAAACATGACATTATCTATTATTATTGAGCTCTGATCAGCCTGTAAACATGACATTACAGTGGGGGGGAAAAGTATTTGATCCCCTGCTGATTTTGTACATTTTCCCACTGATAAAGAAAGGATCAGTCTATAATTTTAATGGTAAGTTTATTTGAACAGTGAGAGACAGAATAACAACAAAAATATCCAGAAGAACGCATGTCAGAAATGTTATAAATTGATTTGCATTTTAATGAGGGAAATAGGTATTTGACCCCCTCTCAATCAGAAAGATTTCTGGCTCCCAGGTGTCTTTTTATACAGGTAACGAGCTGAGATTAGGAGCACACTCTTAAAGGGAGTGCTCCTAATCTCAGTTTGTTACCTGTATAAAAGACACCTGTCCACAGAAGCAATCAATCAGATTCCAAACTCTCCACCATGGCCAAGACCGAAGAGCTCTCCAAGGATGTCAGGGACAAGATTGTAGACCTTCACAAGGCTGGAATGGGCTACAAGACCATCGCCAAGCAGCTTGGTGAGAAGGTGACAACATTTGGTGCGATTATTCACAAATGGAAGAAACACAAAAGAACTGTCAATATCCCTCGGCCTGGGGATCTTGTCAATGATCTCAAGGCAGCTGGGACCATAGTCACCAAGAAAACAATTGGTAACACACTACGCCTTGAAGGACTGAAATCCTGCAGCGCCCGCAAGGTCCCCCTGCTCAAGAATACATACAGTGCCTTGCGAAAGTATTCGGCCCCCTTGAACTTTTTGACCTTTTGCCACATTTCAGGCTTCAAACATAAAGATATAAAACTGTATTTTTTTGTGAAGAATCAACAACAAGTGGGACACAATCATGAAGTGGAACGAAATTTATTGGATATTTCAAACTTTTTTAACAAATAAAAATCTGAAGAATTGGCCGTGCACAATTATTCAGCCCCTTTACTTTCAGTGCAGCAAACTCCCTCCAGAAGTTCAGTGAGGATCTCTGAATGATCCAATGTTGACCTAAATGACTAATGATGATAAATAGAATCCACCTGTGTGTAATCAAGTCTCCGTATAAATGCACCTGCTCTGTGATAGTCTCAGAGGTCCGTTTAAAGCGCAGAGAGCATCATGAAGAACAAGGAACACACCAGGCAGGTCCGAGATACTGTTGTGGAGAAGTTTAAAGCCGGATTTGGATACAAAAAGATTTCCCAAGCTTTAAACATCCCAAGGAGCACTGTGCAAGCGATAATATTGAAATGGAAGGAGTATCAGACCACTGCAAATCTACGAAGACCCGGCCGTCCCTCTAAACTTTCAGCTCATACAAGGAGAAGACTGATCAGAGATGCAGCCAAGAGGCCCATGATCACTCTGGAGGAACTGCAGAGATCTACAGCTGAGGTGGGAGACTCTGTCCATAGGACAACAATCAGTCGTATACTGCACAAATCTGGCCTTTATGGAAGAGTGGCAAGAAGAAAGCCATTTCTTAAAGATATCCATAAAAAGTGTAGTTTTAAAGTTTGCCACTAGCCACCTGGGAGACACACCAAACATGTGGAAGAAGGTGCTCTGGTCAGATGAAACCAAAATCAAACTTTTTGCCAACAATGCAAAACGTTATGTTTGGCGTAAAAGCAACACAGCTCATCACCCTGAACACACCATCCCCACTGTCAAACATGGTGGTGGCAGCATCATGGTTTGGGCCTGCTTGTCTTCAGCAGGGGCAGGGAAGATGGTTAAAATTGATGGGAAGATGGATGGAGCCAAATACAGGACCATTCTGGAAGAAAACCTGATGGAGTCTGCAAAAGACCTGAGACTGGGACGGAGATTTGTCTTCCAACAAGACAATGATCCAAAACATAAAGCAAAATCTACAATGGAATGGTTCACAAATAAACATATCCAGGTGTTAGAATGGCCAAGTCAAAGTCCAGACCTGAATCCAATCGAGAATCTGTGGAAAGAACTGAAAACTGCTGTTCACAAACGCTCTCCATCCAACCTCACTGAGCTCGAGCTGTTTTGCAAGGAGGAATGGGCAAAAATATCAGTCTCTCGATGTGCAAAACTGATAGAGACATACCCCAAGCGACGTACAGCTGTAATCGCAGCAAAAGGTGGCGCTACAAAGTATTAACTTAAGGGGGCTGAATAATTTTGCACGCCCAATTTTTCAATTTTTTATTTGTTAAAAAAGTTTGAAATATCCAATAAATTTCGTTCCACTTCATGATTGTGTCCCACTTGTTGTTGATTCTTCACAAAAAATTACAGTTTTATATCTTTATGTTTGAAGCCTGAAATGTGGCAAAAGGTCAAAGTTCAAGGGGGCCAAATACTTTCGCAAGGCACTGTATACCTGCCCGTCTGAAGTTTGCCAATGAACATCTGAATGACTCAGAGGACAACTTGGTGAAAGTGTTGTGGTCAGATGAGACCAAAATGGAGCTCTTTGACATCAACTCAACTCGCCGTGTTTGGAGGAGGAGGAATGCTGCCTATGACCCCAAGAACACCATCTCCACCGTCAAACATGGAGGTGGAAACATAATGCTTTGGGGGTGTTTTTCTGCTAAGGGGACAGGACAACTTCACCGCATCAAAGGGACGATGGACGGGGCCATGTACCGTCAAATCTTGGGTGAGAACCTCCTTCCCTCATCCAGGGCATTGACAATGGGTCGTGGATGGGTATTGGCAAAATGTTGATATGTCAAATGTGACCAGGTTTGTGCAGATTTCTTTCAGAGGTAGGCTGTACCCAGAGTAATAGAGTTATGTTTTGTTGAATGCCCAGAATTATTATCGATAGTCATTGGATAACATTCACAACTTGGAACAACAGTAACCATAGTAACACATTGGATAACATTCACAACATGGAACAACAGTAACCATAGTAACACATTGGATAACATTCACAACATGGAACAACAGTAACCATAGTAACACATTGGATAACATTCACAACATGGAACAACAGTAACCATAATAACACATTGGATAACATTCACAACATAGAACAACAGTAACCATAGTAACATTGTTTCCCCCAAAACATCTAAAGGAAGTTTGTTCTGAAGTGTTTGTTCTGAAGTGTCTGTCCTGTATCTAAGAGATAAAATGTATCTGAGATCTATACAAAATAAAACGTGCACGTCTTTAACTCCTTATTTATGTCACTAAAGTCTTTCCACATTTTGTTATGTTACAGCCTTATTCTACTGTGGATTAAATAAATAACAATCCTCATCAATCTACAGTCGTGGCCAAAAGTTTTGAGAATGACACAAATATTAATTTCCACAAAGTTTGCTGCTTCAGTGTCTTTAGATATTTTTGTCAGATGTTACTATGGAATACTGAAGTATAATTACAAGCATTTCATAAGTGTCAAAGGTTTTTATTGACAGTTACATGAAGTTGATGCGAAGAGTTAATATTTGCAGTGTTGACCCTTCTTTTTCAAGACCTCTGCAATCCGCCCTGGCATGCTGTCAATTAACTTCTGGGCCACATCCTGATTGATGGCAGCCCATTCTTGCATAATCAGTGCTTGGAGTTTGTCAGAATTTGTGGGTTTTTGTTTGTCCACCCGCCTCTTGAGGATTGACCACAAGTTCTCAATGGGATTAAGGTCTGGGGAGTTTCCTGGCCATGGACCCAAAATATCGATGTTTTGTTCCCCAAGCCACTTGGTTATCACTTTTGCCTTATGGCAAGGTGCTCCATCATGCTGGAAAAGGCATTGTTCGTCACCAAACTGTTCCTGGGTGGTTGGCAGAAGTTGCTCTCGGAGGATGTGTTGGTACCATTCTTTATTCATGGCTGTGTTCTTTGGCAAAATTGTGAGTGAGCCCACTCCCTTGGCTGAGAAGCAACCCCACACATGAATGGTCTCAGGATGCTTTACTGTTGGCATGACACAGGACTGATGGTAGCGCTCACCTTGTCTTCTCCGGACAAGCTTTTTTCCAGATGCCCCAAACAGTCAGAATTGGGGTTCATCAGAGAAAATGACTTTACCCCAGTCCTCAGCAGTCCAATCCCTGTACCTTTTGCAGAATATCAGTCTGTCCCTGATGTTTTTCCTGGAGAGAAGTGGCTTCTTTGCTGCCCTTCTGACACCAGGCCATCCTCCAAAAGTCTTCGCCTCACTGTGCGTGCAGATGCACTCACACCTGCCTGCTGCCATTCCTGAGCAAGCTCTGTACTGTTGATGCCCCGATCCCGCAGCTGAATCAACTTTAGGAGACGGTCCTGGCGATTGCTGGACTTTCTTGGGCACCCTGAAGCCTTCTTCACAACAATTGAACCGCTCTCCTTGAAGTTCTCGATGATCCGATAAATGGTTGATTTAGGTGCAATCTTACCGGCAGCAATATCCTTGCCTGGGAAGCCCTTTTTGTGCAAAGCAATGATTACGGTATGTGTTTCCTTGCAGGTAACCATGGATGACAGAGGAAGAACAATGATTCCAAGCACCACCCTCCTTTTGAAGCTTCCAGTCTGTTATTCAAACTCAATCAGCATGACAGAGTGATCTCCAGCCTTGTCCTCGTCAACACTCACACCTGTGTTAACGAGAGAATCACTGACATGATGTCAGCTGGTCCTTTTGTGGCAGGGCTGAAATGCAGTGGAAATGTTTTTTGGGGATTCAGTTCATTTGCATGGCAAAGAGGGACTTTGCAGTTAATTGCAATTCATCTGATCACTCTTCATAACATTCTGGAGTATATGCAAATTGCCATCATACAAACTGAGGCAGAAAATGTATACACACAATACCTCATAATGAAAAAGCTAAAATAGGTTTGTAGAAAACATGTCACATTTATTAAACAGAAAAAAAACGATACCTAAATTTACATAAGTATTCAGACCGTTTGCTATGAGACTTGAAATTGAGCTCAGGTGCATACTGTTTCCATTGATCATCGTTGAGATGTTTCTACAACTTGATTGGAGTCCACCTGTGGTAAATTCAATTGATTGGACATGATTTGGAAAGGCACACACCTGTCTGGCTACCACAGCATTCTGAAGCGATACGCCATCCCATCTGGTTTGCGCTTAGTGCGACTATCATTTGTTTTTCAACAGGACAATGACCCCACACACCTCCAGGCTGTATAAGTGCTATTTGACCAAAAGGAGAGTGATGGAGTGCTGCATCAGATGACCTGGCCTCCACAATCACCCGACCTCAACCCAATTGAAATGGTTTGGGATGAGTTGAACCGCAGAGTGAAGGATAAGCTGCCAACAATTGCACAGCATATGTGGGAACTCCTTCAAGACTGTTGGAAAAGCATTCCAGGTGAAGCTGGTTGAGACACTGCCAAGAGTGTGAAAAGCTGTCATCAAGGCAAAGGGTGGCTACTTTGAAGAATCTAAAATATATTTTGATTTGTTTTAGCACTTTTTTGGTTACTACATGATTCCATATGTGTTATTTCATAGTTGTCATGTCTTCACTATTATTCTACAATGTAGAAAATAGTAAAAATAAAGAAAAACCCATGAATGACTAGGTGTGTCCAAACTTTTGACTGGTACTGTATATCTCATGAATGTTTTTGCATTCAGATAGAAAAAGTCAATTTTTTACCACTTCTTCCGTAGGCAAACATGTAAGGAAAGCTTTTTTTTAAGTCAAAATGGATGCTGTCAAAAATGTATTGAATTCAAATGGATTTACCCAGCCTACAAAGCAGTACAGCCACTCTGTGATGACCAGTTCTGCTCTTTTATTGAGGGATCTAGTCTAGATTAAACCTCATAGGAAGACACTTTTATCATGTGGAGGTTTCATTCAGGTCTCTGTTTAACTAGATACTGTTTGTCTTTGGCAGGAGAGAGACCAGACTCTTGCTATGACAGCAGGAAGAGTCCTTCAAGGGAACCAGACCCAGAGACACCCAAACCAGCGAGACAACACCACTGCTCCCACTGTGAAAAGAGTTATTGCTGGTTAGGGAACCTAAAACGCCATGAGAGGACACACACAGGAGAAAAGCCATACCACTGCTTCCAATGTGAAAAGAGATTTTCCGGATCAGGGGACTTAAAAGCTCATGAGAGGACACACGCAGGAGAAAAGCCTTTCCAATGTTCCCAGTGTGGAAAGAGTTTTATTCAGTTAGGAAGCCTGAAGGAGCATGAGTGGACGCACACAGGAGAAAAGCCTTATCACTGTTCCCAGTGTGGAAAGAGTTTTACTGTGTTAAATAACCTGAAAAGGCATGAGAGAATACACACAGGAGAAAAGCCATTCCAATGTTCCCATTGTGGAAAGCGTTTTACTCAGAGGGGGCACCTACAAGAGCATGAGAGAATACACACAGGAGAAAAGCCTCACCACTGCTCCCAGTGTAAAAATAGGTTTTCACGAGTAGGGGACCTAAAAGCTCATGAAAGTACACACACAGGATTAAAGCCTTACCACTGCTTCCAATGTGAAAAGAGATTTTCCCGATCAGGGGACCTAAAAGCTCATGATAGGACACACACAGGAGAAAAGCCTTTTCAATGCTCCCAGTGTAAAAAGAGTTTTACTGTGTTAGCTAATCTGAAAAGGCATGAGAGAATACACACAGGAGAAAATCGTTATCACTGTTCCCACTGTGGAATGAGTTTTATTCAGTTAGCGAGCCTGAAGGCGCATGAGTGGACACACACAGAAGAAAAGCCTTTCCAGTGTTCCCAGTGTAGAAAGATTTTTACCCTGTTAGCTAACCTGAAAAGGCATGAGAGAATACACACAGGAGAAAAGCCTTACCACTGCTTCCAATGTGAAAAGAGATTTTCCCGATCAGGGGACCTAAAAGCTCATGAGTGGACACACACAGGAGAAGAACCTTTCCATTGTTCCCAGTGTAGAAAGCGTTTTACTGTGTTAGCTAACCTGAAAAGGCATGAGCGAATACACACAGGAGAAAAGCCTCATCACTGTTCCCACTGTGGAATGGGTTTTATTCAGTCAAGGAGCCTGAAGGAGCATGAGTGGACACACACAGGAGAAAAGCCTTTCCAATGTTCCCAGTGTGGAAAGAGTTTTATCGTGTTAAGTAACCTAAAAAGGCATGAGAGAATACACACAGGAGAAAAGCCATTCCAATGTTCCCATTGTGGAAACAGTTTTACTCAGAGAGGGCACCTAAAAGAGCATGAGAGAATACACACAGGAGAAAAGCCTTACCACTGCTCCCAGTGTAAAAATAGATTTTCCCGAGTAGGGGACCTAAAAGCTCATGAGAGGACACACACAGGAGAAAAGCCTTTCCAATGTTCCCAGTGTAGAAAGAGTTTTACTGTGTTAGCTACCCTGAAAAGGCATGAGAGAAAACACACTGAAGAAAAGCCGAGCACTGACGGCGTGGATGGCGATTAAGGCAGCCCCCTGCACCTCTCTGATTGGGTTAAATGCGCAAGACACATTTCAGTTGAATGCATTCAGTTGTACAACTGACAAGGTATCCTCCTTTCCCATTCCCTATTATAGAGCTCTGCTCAGCCTGTAAACATGAAAGCAAGGTTATATTTAATGTTCTACATTATTATTATTATTATTATTATTATTAGGGCAGCCACCAAGTTATGAAAATTATGGTATGTTCTGAGACCTGACTTCAGGTTTTTGAGTAATCTAGCCTCGCAGGAAGAACATTTTTTATTTTATGGAGGTTTAATTCAGTTCTCTTTTTCGTATTTAACTAAATACTCTGTCTTTGGTAGGAGAGGGATCAGACTTATCACTGTTCCCACTGTGGAATGAGTTTTATTCAGTTGGGAAGCCTGAATGAGCATGAGTCGACACACAGGAGAAAAGTATTTCCAATGTTCCCAGTGTGGAAAGAGTTTTACCTGGTTAAGGAGCCTGAAGGAGCATAAGAGGACACACACGATAAAAGTCCAACCACTGCTCTCTCTGTGTGGAAGGACATTTTCCCATTCAGAGAACCTGAAATCACGAGGGAATAGAAAGGCTTTATTCTGACTTATATTTTTGACAGAGAATTTGTGTTTTTGTTTTGTGCCACATGAAATCATATTGTTTATGATTATACCTGTCTATATAAGGTCCCACAGTTGGCAATGCATGTTAGAGCAAATTCCAAGCCATAAGGTTGAAGAAATTGTCCGTACAGCTCAGAGACAGGATTGTGTCGAGGCACAGATCTATGGAAGGGTACCTTAAAATGGCTGCAAATTTGAAGGTCCCCAAAAACACAGTGGCCGCCATCATTCTTAAATGGAAGAAGTTTGGAACCACCAAGACTCTTCCTAGAGCTGGCCGCATGGCCAAACTGAGCAATTGGGGGAGAAGGACCTTGGTCAGGGAGGTGACCAAGAACCCGATGTTCACTCTGACAGAGTTCCAGAGTTCCTCTGTGGAGATGGGAGAACCTTCCAGAAGGAGAACCATCTCTGTAGTACTCCACCAATCAGGCCTTTATGGTAGAGTGGCCAGACGGAGGCCACTCCTCAGTAAAAGGCACATGACAGCCTGCTTGGAGTTTTGCCAAAAGGCACCTAAAGACTCTCAGACCATGAGAAACACGATTCTCTAGTCTGATGAAACCCAGATTGAACTCTTTGGCCTGAATGCCAAGCGGCTCGCCTGGTGATGGCAGCATCATGCTCTGGGGATGTCTTTCAGCGGCAGGGACTGGGAGACTAGTCAGGATCGAGGGAAAGATGAACAGAGTGCAGAGAGATCTTTGATGAAAACCTGCTACAGAGAGCTCAGGACCTCAGACTGGGGTGAAGGTTCACCTACCAAAAGGACAATGACCTTAAGCCCACAGCCTAGACAACGCAAGAGTTGCTTCGGGACAAGTCTCTGAATAACCTTGAGTGGCCCAGCCAGAGCCCGGACTTGAACCCGATTGGAGACCTGAAAATAGCTGTGCAGCGACGCTCCCCATCCAACCTGACAAAGCTTGAGAGGATCTGCAGAGACGAATGGGAGAAACTCACCAAATACAGGTGTGCCAAGCTTGTAGCATCATACTCCAGAAGACTGGAGGCTGTAATCGATGCCAAAGGTGTTTCAACAAAGTACGTAGTAAAGGGTCTGAATACTTCAGTCTATTTTAATAAATTAGCAAAAAAAAAATCTAAAACCGTGTTTTTGGTTTGTCATTATGGGGTATTGTGATGTCATTATGGGGTATTGTGATGTCATTATGGGGTATGCGTTGATTGATGAGTATTTTTAAATTTTTTATCCATTTTAGAATAAGGCTGTAACGTAACAAAATGTGGAAAAAGTGAAGGGGTTTGAATACTTTCCGAATGCACTGTGTTGTTACATCATGTAGGATCAGTATAGACCTAGTCTGTTCATTATATACATCTACATGATATAGAACATTTGTGGGCAGAACTGAAAAAGTGTGTGCGAGCAAGGAGGCATACAAACCTGACTCAGTTACACCAGCTAAGTCAGGAGGAATGGGCCAAAATTCACCCAACTTATTTTGGGAAGCTTGTGGAAAGCTGCACGAAACGTTTGACCCAAGTTAAACAATTTAAAGGCAATGCTACCAAATACTAATTGTGTGTATGTAAACTTCTGACTCAACTGGAAATGTGATGAAAGAAATTAAAGCTGAAATAAATCATTCTCTCTACTATTATTCTGACATTTCACATTCTTAAAATAAAGTGTTGATCCTAACTGACCTAAGACAGGGAATTTTAACGAGGATTAAATGTCAAGAATTGTGAAAAACTGAGTTTAAATGTATTTGGCTAAAGTGTATGTAAATGTACGACTTCAACTGTATGTAAATGACTATTGTAGCTGGAAATAGCAGATTTTTTAATGGAATATCTACATAGGGCCTCTGGTGTACAGAGGCCCATTATCAGCAACCATCACTCCTGTGTTCCAATGCCACGTTGTGTTAGCTAATCCAAGTTTATCATTTTAAAAGGCTAATTAATCATTAGAAAACCCTTTTGCAATTATGTTTAAAACTGTTGTGCTGATTAAAGAAGCAATAAAATTGGCCTTTTTTTCTTAATTATTAAAAAACAAGTTCAGTATTATTGTGGGTCCTACTGTAGGTCTATGTTGTTAGGTGAAGTTATGGGTCCTACAGTAGGTCTATATTGTTGTTAGGTGAAGTTATGGGTCCTACAGTAGGTCTATGTTGTTGTTAGGTGAAGTTATGTGTCCTACAGTAGGTCTATGTTATTGTTTGGTGAAGTTATGGGCCAATTTGGCAAACACTTAGTATACCAACCCTAAGTTTCAGGCTGATGGCAAAGCTAGCCGAAGAGCATTTTACTGGTTGAAGTGTTTTTTAAGTATAAAGCAGTTGATTTGCAACAATAACACAATAACACACAGGACATTCAAACGACCCTTACAATTATTATCCACACGTTGTGTGAAATGCACTCATAAGCAACATATAAATGGAGGCTATTTTTGCTGTCAGCCTATGAGAACTCCCCTGAGTTTTCCCCCACGGTGGTGAATTAGTGAATAGACACAGAACTTAATGTGAGTTTCCTTGAGTAGCACTCCTGATCTTGCGCTGATAATGCGCTGTAATATTCAGAATACCTTGTGAAAAACTAAAATCTTTGCTCACCATTTTTGTTCCATGCAGATATACTACATCCATAACTATCGGTTTCCTCATTACCAGATATACTACATCCATAACTAGTGGTTTCCTCGTTACCAGATATACTACATCCATAACTAGTGGTTTCCTCATTACCAGATATACTACATCCATAACTAGTGGTTTCCTCATTACCAGATATACTACATCCATAACTAGTGGTTTCCTCTTTAGCAGATATACTACATCCATAACTAGTGGTTTCCTCATTACCAGATATACTACATCCATAACTAGTGGTTTCCTCATTACCAGATACACTACATCCATAACTAGAGGTTTCCTCATTAGCAGGGAGGTGTTTCTGCAACCAAATTGTGTGTGCATCGCCCTCGTGCCGCCATTTTAGAAAACACAGAAAGGGGCCTATATTGGAGACCAAAAGTTATCTGGCACACTGCTTAGGATTTCAACAACTTTAATAACTTATTTCTAGCCTACAATCATCGATGTTACTACTAATGTGAAAACAAGACAAAATTTGACTATTCTTGCTCATTTTAAGACAATTGTCAAATAATTGTAACATTCATTACAGACTTAAATTGTTGACAACATCATGGCTACGCTGTTGGCATCACCTTTTTATAGTGGATTACCGCTGTTGTGGGCCTTTAACCATCTGTCTGACTTTGTTGTTCACACAGGAGAGAGACGGGACTATCCTGGGTCCTCTGGAGAACCTCAACAACCTCATGATGCTGACGAGGCAGAGAAGAGTCTCTCCAGATCAGAACACCTCAAGAAACACCTGCAGAGATCCACAGGGAAGAGAACTCACTGCTGCTCTGACTGTGGGAAGAGATTCACCTCCTCAGCAGGCATTCAAATTCATCAGAGAATCCACACAGGAGAGAAATCTTTTAGCTGTACTCAATGTGGGATGAGTTTTACTCAGTCAACCAGCCTGATATCACACCAGATAACACACACAGGAGAGAAATCTTATAGCTGTGATCAATGTGGGAAGAGTTTTACTGAATCTAGCAATCTGACTCTACACCAGAGAACAGACACAGGAGAGATACCTTATAGCTGTGGTCAATGTGGGAAGTGTTTTGGTCAATCTAGCGATCTGACAGTGCACTAGAGAATACACACAGGAGAGAAATCTTATAGCTGTGATCAATGTGGGAAGAGTTTTATTACATCAAACATTCTGACTAGACACCAGAGAACACACACAGGAGAGAAACCTTATAGCTGTGGTCAATGTGGGAAGTGTTTTGGTCAATCTAGCGATCTGACAGTGCACCAGAGAACACACACAGGAGAGAAATCTTATAGCTGTGGTCAATGTGGGAACAGTTTTGGTCAATCTGGCCATCTGACAGTGCACCAGAGAAGACACACAGGAGAGAAATCTTATAGCTGTGACCAGAGATACTCTGATAAAAGATCTCTGATCAAATATCAGAAAATACATACATGAAGGAGTTGTTTCATGATATCAATGAAATAATGTCACAATGTAATAATGTCACAATGTAGAATGTTTTACCATTGTACTAGGAGTATTTTAATAATGTCACAATGTAGAACCCTAAACGTTTGTCCCCTGTTCTATTGATTTCAGCATGATATGGTTATTAGCCTCGGGGACAATCCAGGCTCTGAAATGGTAGAGTACTATTTATGTGATTTAACAAAAAGTGACTCCAAAATGTAGCTGACTGTCTTCTGCAGGTTGTCCTCTAACCAGTGACGTAAAACATATCTCCCATTTCCATGTGTTTTTTAGTTGTGTTAGTTTCAACAGTACTTACAACCTGATTTCCCTAATCGATATCAGTGATTTATTGCTACTTGTCAAAACAACAGCGTTTTTGGTGCTTGTGCAGTTTATAAGGTGCTTGTTTAAAAATTACAAGTAATATGATTATTGTGGCAGATGTTTGTGTATATAGCACATTTTATGTTTAGGTTTTTAATTTATCCCAAACTGTTTCTGCATATTGGTTATTGATTTGGACACCTTAAAACTGTGTTTTGACACTGGGGCTATTTCATATGTACATTTCATGTAACATTTAGTAATGATATTTATTTATGCAACCAACTGACAATTTTTGGGTACAATTATATTGACATTGTTGCCCTGCTTTTTTCATTCCCAGATGTGCCAACCCAAATGTACTAGAGCATGACATTGGGGACTGGGCCCCGATCCAACAACATGCCTATCAAGTTGGTTTCTGATTGTCTCAAGGGTGGGCAGTCAAAAAGTTTAGTGTTTTGTGTTTAGCCAGTGCGTTGCCATGGATCACAATTTATTTTTGACTGCACCTTTTTCCTGTATTGGAGATGAGTTTTGTTTGGGCTCGTTCCGGAAGCTAGTGAGTTTTAGGAAGACGAGAGTTCTAGAAGCTAGTGGGGAAAAAATACGTATAGCTCGTTAGCACGTCTAGCTCGTTAGCACGTAGGACGCACTGATTGGTGTCACCTCGTTAGTCAATGTGTTACACCTGTGCTGGCTTGTCCATCTCGTTATGGTTGAATATTGCATCCAATTGTTAATATTTTAAATCAATGGATTTTCCTTAGGGTGCTCATTAGTCTTTCTGTTGTTGATCTTCAGTTTTTTATCCTCTTATGACGGCCTACCAGGGAACAGTGGGTTAACTGCCTTGTTCAGGGGCAGAACAACAGATTTTTACCTTGTCAGCTCTAACCACTAGGCTACCTGCCGCCCTCTTGCATAACCAATGAACACATATTTTAGTCCATCTTAGTATGAAAAACAGTATCAATTCAGTGTATCTTCCACTATGTCAAAACAGTATCACTTTTCAACCAACCCAGTGCATTTGTTGAAACTGAAACATTTTAAAATCAACAATACATAAAAATCAGACGTTTCATTCAGACCCTGCAGGGCTTAGATTAAGTCAGGACTTGATAAACTAGGACAATTAAGTAGCTTTCCTGAACGTGGCTGAAATTTGGCTTAGTTAGTCGGAGACTGGACTCCTGGAGTCAGGTAAGTAAGCCTAAATGAGAACACCTGGGTTAATCCGGATTAGGTTCAGTATGAACACCTGGGTTAATCCTGATTAGGTTCAGTATGAACACCTGGGTTAATCCTGATTAGGTTCAGTATGAACACCTGGGTTAATCCTGATTAGGTTCAGTTTGAACACCTGGGTTGATCCTGATTAGGTTCAGTATGAACACCTGGGTTAATCCTGATTAGGTTCAGTATTAACACCTGGGTTAATCCTGATTAGGTTCAGTTTGAACACCTGGGTTGATCCTGATTAGGTTCAGTATGAACACCTGGGTTAATCCTGATTAGGTTCAGTATTAACACCTGGGTTAATCCTGATTAGGTTCAGTATGAACACATGCTGTTGGTCTAGTGGTGCTCATTAAAACCGGAATAGAAAACACCAATACTGGTGTGAATCTGGAGACAAAACAACGGCAGAGCTAAAAATAATTTGTTAAAAAAACTTTAGTGTGAATGAAAAAACGCTCCAAAACAAATGTTGTTAAACCATCCAGTTATTGAAGGTAAAAACCACACTGCTGCTACTGAGCAGTAGAACAAGAGGGTTGGGCTGCAATTTGCAGTGAATTCAATGGAAATGTAACCACAAGAAGAGAACAACAACTAGAGGTGAGATATCTGCATTATTATCAGGATTACAAGAAGTAACAACAACTAGAGGTGAGATATCTGCATTATTATCAGGATTACAAGAAGAAACAACAACTAGAGGTGAGATATCTACATTATTATCAGGATTACAAGAAGAAACAACAACTAGAGGTGAGATATCTGCATTATTATCAGGATTACAAGAAGAAACAACAATTTCAGGTGAGATATCTGCATTATTATCAGGATTTCACATTGTTCAAATTCATATTTTTGTGACATCTTTGACTTTTATTATTAAATGATATCTGCCTTTTATAGACTCTGTGGAAGAACCTTAAACTGGCTTTAAAAAGAGAGAAAGCAGAGATCAGAAGAGAGAGATTTACTACTGGTGGTGGACCACCAAAACAAGACAACACTGATGAATTGAGTGACTTCCTGTCAGGAATAATAGAGCAGCAGCTGGATGGTATACCAGATGATGACCAACCTCTGGATGGTATACCAGACGATGACCAACCTCTGGATGGTATACCAGACGATGACCAACCTCTGGATGGTATACCAGATGATTACCAACCTCTGGATGGTATACCAGATGATGACCAACCTCTGGATGGTATACCAGACGATGACCAACGTCTGGATGGTATACCAGACGATGACCAACATCTGGATGGTATACCAGATGATGACCAACCTCTGGATGGTATACCAGACGAGGAAAAACCTCTAGATGATATACCAGATGATGAGCATTTGGACAGTTCAGATAAAGAACTGAGCACTAATGGTACATAAACCAAAGACAGTAAATTGGTTACTTCCTTTGGTAAATATATTCCACTGTCTGAGTCAATCTTTATTCTTCTTCATTCTAAGGACCATATGAGTTTATTTGTGCTTCTAACCGTGTTCTTTTTCCAGAGGAAAGGAATGTGAACAGGTTGTAAGAGCCAGTACACAGTGAGGGTGTAATGTGAACAGGTTGGAAGAGCCAATACACAGTGAGGGTGTAATGTGAACAGGTTGGAAGAGCCAGTACACAGTGAGGGTGGAATGTGAACAGGTTCAGTGAGGGTGGAATGTGAACAGGTTGGAAGAGCCAGTACACAGTGAGGGTGTAATGTGAACAGGTTAGAAGAGCCAGTACACAGTGAGGGTGTAATGTGAACAGGTTGGAAGAGCCAGTACACAGTGAGGGTGTAATGTGAACAGGTTGGAAGAGCCAGTACACAGTGAGGGTGTAATGTGAACAGGTTGGAAGAGCCAGTACACAGTGAGGGTGTAATGTGAACAGGTTGGAAGAGCCAGTACACAATGAGAGTGTAATGTGAACAGGTTGGAAGAGCCAGTACACAGTGAGGGAGGAATGTGAACAGGTTGGAAGAGCCAGTACACAGTGAGGGTGTAATGTGAACAGGTTGGAAGAGCCAGTACACAGTGAGTGTGTTCCCTCCACATCTGCTATAACATCCCTGAGAGAAGATGCTGACACCACCTTTCAGCAGAGAACAAAGAAGTACTCTCATGAGCACATCTGTTTCTCATCCTAATATCCTCTGACCATGTTACTATGTAGTAACTATTAGTAGACCATGTTACTATGTAGTAACTATTAGTAGACCATATTACTATGTAGTAAATATTAGTAGACCATGTTACTATGTAGTAACTATTAGTAGACCATGTTACTATGTAGTAACTATTAGTAGACCATGTTACTATGTAGTAACTATTAGTAGGCCATATTACTATGTAGTAACTATTAGTAGACCATATTACTATGTAGTAACTATTAGTAGACCATATTACTATGTATTAACTATTTGTAGACCATGTTACTATGTAGTAACTATTAGTAGACCATGTTACTATGTAGTAACTATTAGTAGACCATATTACTATGTAGTAACTATTAGTAGACCATATTACTGTGTAGTAACTATTAGTAGACCATGTTACTATGTATTAACTATTAGTAGACCAGGTTACTATGTATTAACTATTAGTAGACCATATTACTATGTAGTAACTATTAGTAGACCATGTTACTATGTAGTAACTATTAGTAGACCATGTTACTATGTAGTAACTATTAGTAGACCATGTTACTATGTAGTAACTATTATTAGACCATGTTACTATGTAGTAACTATTAGTAGACCATATTACTATGTAGTAACTATTAGTAGACCATATTACTGTGTAGTAACTATTAGTAGACCATGTTACTATGTATTAACTATTAGTAGACCAGGTTACTATGTATTAACTATTAGTAGACCAGGTTACTATGTATTAACTATTAGTAGACAATGTTTCTCACCCTAATATCCTCTGTCACCAAGTAGTAGTCCACTATGTTGTCCTCTCTGAAACTGAGACCAATGAAGAGTTGCGCCAGGTTGCACCTTTCCAACAGGCAACAATGTTTGAGAACTCTAAATGAGGAGTGCATCCACCCTGAACATTGATGGAAAACCAGTTGTTATGGTTACGGTACTTCTCAGCATCAGGAGTTGATGGTAAACCAGTTGTTATGGTTACGGTACCCCTCAGCATCAGGAGTTGATGGACACTTGATGGGAACATGACATCCATCTAACCAGCCAATCACTCCTGGGAACTGCCCATATTCAGGGAATTGCCCTTTATAGTTGGCTTGGCCAGCAGCATCAGGAAACTAGATGTAAAGACTCCTCAGTTCACAAATGGCCCTGCAGACTTTATAGTTGGCTTGACCAGCAGCATCAGGAAACTAGATGTAAAGACTCCTCCTGCTGACTTTATAGTTGGCTTGGCCAGCAGCATCAGGAAACTAGATGTAAAGACTCCTCCTGCTGACTTTATAGTTGGCTTGGCCAGCAGCATCAGGAAACTAGATGTAAAGACTCCTCCTGCAGACTCTATAGTTGGCTTGGCCAGCAGCATCAGGAAACTAGATGTAAAGACTCCTCAGTTCACAAATGGCCCTGCAGACTTAATAGTTGGCTTGACCAGCAGCATCAGGAAACTAGATGTAAAGACTCCTCAGTTCACAAATGGCCCTGGAGACTTTATAGTTGGCTTGGCCAGCAGCATCAGGAAACTAGATGTAAAGACTCCTCCTGCAGACTTTATAGTTGGCTTGGCCAGCAGCATCAGTAAACTAGATGTAAAGACTCCTCCTGCAGACTTTGTGAACTATTAAACACACAGTTGCTTCACTGGCACCGACACAAATCACCAGTTTCACAATGAAAGATTCCAGATGCCAAAAACCTCAGTGATCAGAACTTGGAGAGAATTGGGTGAAGGCCTTCCTCTTTGAGACAGAGAGGAAAGTCGAGGCTCAAGCAGAGATATTATCTCCAATGCATTTTCTTTGTACATACGAAAGCGGTCTCAAAGTAATGTAATGGATTACTCCTATCCACAAGTACTAGTCTGGCTGGTCTCTGTTATGCATGTTGGTCTTCATTTAGACATTCCACAAAGTCCAGGCTCCCTCACAAACAGCACTAAGCAGAAGTTAAACCTGCCTCTTTGAAAAATGTATTTAAGCTTCCATTTAGTCCTAAAGTAGCTCAAATCCTCCCTCTTGCAATCAGCTTTTTTTAGTCCAGAACAGGCTAAATCTACCACTATTTTTAGATGAGTCTGTGCAAGTCGCTTTGAGTTAAGACAGCTCAAACAAGCATTTTGGTCTGGGACTAAGCTTAAGCCTTTTATGTGAAACCAGCCCTGAGTGTTTTATATAATATGACTAAATGTGTTTCTGTGTTGCAGGGACAGTCACGAAATGGAACAGCAAGGCCACAGAACATGACATAAGCAGAGCTGTGGGAGACCACCTCAAGCCCCTGGTAGGGTGGTGTTTACCACTCCACCACACCTTCAGCAGGCTGGAAATGTGATACTGTTTTTTCAGACTAAGATGGACCAAGAAATGTGTTGCTTTTACACATAATTTGTTCATTGGCTTTGCAAGAGTCTTGTTTGGTCAGTCATTGGGTTCATTTGTTTTGCAATATGTTCAAATCAAATCAAGCTTTATTAATACAGCACATTTCAGACATGGATGCAACGCAATGGCTTCACAGGGAAAAAATAAAAAATAAACAGTAATATTTAGTACACAACAAACATAAGAGGATAAAAAACAGAAGAATAACAACTGAAAGACTAATGAACATTCTAAGGAAAATGACATTGATTAAAATATTAACAATTGGATGCAACATCCAACCCAAAATATAAGCTTGTTTTACTACACTGTTTGTTGTTACGTTCCCCAGCAAGAAAACATAAATGGAAAAACCAAAGCCTGTAACACCTTCCCCCTTAATAAGGCTAGGCCTCCCGCTAGCGGGACACCAGTCAACAACATCCGGTGAAATTGGAGGGCGCGCAATTCAAATCTATATTTGTAATATGAAACATTTATGAATATACAAGTATCTTGTATCGTTTAAAATCTTAAATTATTGTTAATCTAACTGCATTGTCCGATTTACAATAGGCTTTACAGCGAAACCATGCGATTGTTTGAGGACGGTGCCCCACAACATATTTTTCAACCAGCACAGGGTTTATAAAAATCACAAATAGCGATTAAATAAATCATTTACTTTTGAAAATCTTCCTCTATTTGCAATCCCAAGGGTCCCCAGCTACAACATGAATGATCATTTTGTTAGATAAAATCCTTATATCCCAAAAAGTCAGGTCAGTTGGTGCCATCGATTTCAGTAATCCACTCGTTGAACGTGTAGACAAAGGAGTCCAAAAAGCTACCACTAAACTTTGTTCAAACAAGTCAAACTACGTCTATTTAATCCTCAGGTATCCTAAAATGTAAATAAACTATAGTATTTCATACAGAAAGAAGTATGTTCAATAGAAAAGTAAAATTAGCAAGTGCGCTTCCTCTTCATCGCACGCCAACAGACTGATATTGTACCGGGGCTCTTTGTACAAAAACTTCAAATTCTTGCTCGTTTTTGAAGAAACAAGCCTGAAACAATGAACAAAAACTGTTGACATCTAGTGGAAGCCATAGGAATTGCAATCTGGGAGCTGGAATTACATAGATACATAGAACCCATAGCTTTCTATTATAAGAGCCTAGGAGCTCCAAAAAAATTCTGGTTGGTTTTTCTCCTGCCATATCAATTGTGTTATAGTCTCATACATTATTTTAACATTTCTACAAACTTCAAAGTGTTACCTATCCAATGCTGGGCCTGGGTAACAGGCAGTTTACTTTGGGCACGTCAGACAGGCGGAGAAAAATTGAGAAAAATAGACCCTATCCTTAACTTAAGACAACAAATATATCCTATATTTTTTCCCCCACTAGCTTCTAGAATTCTCGTCCCATTGGAACGAGCCCAAACAAAACAAAACTAATCTCCAAAACAGAAAAACGTTAGGCCAAAATCAATTGTGATACTGTTAAAACTAACAGCTCAAAAACCACATGGAATCTGGGAATAATGTGTACATCACTGGTTAGAGGACCATTTGTAGAAAACAGCTAGCTAAATTTTGATTCCAGTGGGTCACCAATGCTGTAAGTGTAACACAGTTCTTTTTTTGTTAGTCACTTTTTGTTAAATCACATAAATAGTACTCTTTCAATTCAGAGCCTGGATTTTCCCCCTGAGGCTAATATCCATATCATGTTGAAATCAATAGAACAGGGGACAAACGTTTAGGGTTCTACATTGTGACATCATTAAAATACTCCTTCTACAATGTTAAAACATTCTACATTGTGAGATTTTATTTCATTGATGTCATGAAACAACTCCTTCATGTATGTTTTTTCTGATGTTTGATCAGAGATCTTTTACTAGAGTATCTCTTGTCACATTGATCACAGCTATAAGGTTTCTCTCCTGTGTGTGTTCTCTGGTGTATAGTCAGACTGCTAGAAGTAACAAAACTCTTCCCACATTGATCACAGCTATAAGCTTTTTCTCCTGTGTGTGTTCTCTGGTGTGATATCAGGCTGAATGACTGACTAAAAGTCTTCCCACATTGTTTACAGTTATACGGTTTCTCTCCTGTGTGTGTTCTCTGGTGTTTAGTCAAACTGCTAGATGTAACATACCTCTTCCCACATTGATCACAGCTATAAGGTTTCTCTCCTGTGTGTGTTCTCTGGTGTGATTCTAAACATCCTGAAGAAACAAAACTCTTTCCACAGTCAGAGCAGCTTAAAAGTTTCTCTCCTGTGTGTGTGTTCTCTGGTGTTTAGTCAGACTGCTACATGTAAGATATCTCTTCCCACATTGATCACAGCTATAAGGTTTCTCTCCTGTGTGGATTCTCTGATGAATTGTAATGCCTGCTGAGGAGGTGAATCTCTTCCCACAGTCTGAGCAGCAGTGAGATTTCTTCCCTGTGGATCTCTGCTGGTGTTTCTTGAGGTGTTCTGATCTGGAGAGACTCTTCTCTGCCTCGTCAGCATCATGAGGTTGTTGAGGCTCCCCAGAGGATCCATGATAGTCCCGTCTCTCTCCTGTGTGAACAACAAAGTCAGACAGATGATTAAAGGCCCACAATTGGGTAGAGCATGGTGTTTGCAACACCAGGGTTGTGGGTTCGATTCCCACGGGGGGCCAGCACAGATAAAAAATGTATGAAATGTATGAAATTGTATGAAATGTATGCATTCACTACTGTAAGTCGCTCTGGATAAGAGCGTCTGCTAAATGACGTAAATGTAAATGTAAATGTAAATGAAATCCACTGTAAAAGGTGATGCCAACAGCGTAGCCATGATGTTGTACAACAATTGACGTCTGTAATGAATGTTGAAATTATTTGACAATTGTCTTAAGACAGTCAAGTGAGAAAGTTCTATTTTGTCTTGTTTTCACATTAGTAGTAACATCGATGATTGTAGGCTAGACATAAGTTAATACAGTTATTGAAATCCTAAGCACTGTGCCAGACGACTTTTGGTCTCCAATATAGGCCCCTTTCTGTGTTTGGACTATAAGGGCGATGCGCACACAATTTGGTTGCAGAAACTCCTCCCTGCTAATGAGGAAACCACTAGTTATGGATGTAGTATATGTGGTAATGAGGAAACCACTCGTTATGGATGTATTATATCTGGTAATGAGGAAACCACTAGTTATGGATGTAGTATATCTGGTAATGAGGAAACCACTAGTTATGGATGTAGTATATCTGGTAATGAGGAAACCGATAGTTATGGATGTAGTATATCTGGTAATGAGGAAACCACTAGTTATGGATGTAGTATATCTGGTAATGAGGAAACCGCTAGTTATGGATGTAGAATATCTGGTAATGAGGAAACCACTAGTTATGGATGTAGTATATCTGGTAATGAGGAAACCGATAGTTATGGATGTGGTATATCTGCATGGAGCAAAAATGGTGAGCAAAGATTTTAGTTTTTCACAATGTATTCTGAATATTACAGTGCAAGATCAGGAGTGTTACTCAAGGTAACTCACATTAAGTTCTGTGTCTATTCACTAATTCACCACCGTGGGGGAAAACTCAGGGGAGTTCTCATAGGCTGACAGCAAAAATAGCCTCCATTTATATGTTGCTTATGAGTGCATTTCACACAACGTGTGGATAATAATTGTAAGGGTCGTTTGAATGTCCTGTGTGTTATTGTGTTATTGTTGCAAATCAACTGCTTTATACTTAAAAAACACTTCAACCAGTAAAATGCTCTTCGGCTAGCTTTGCCATCAGCCTGAAACTTAGGGTTGGTATACTAAGTGTTTGCCAAATTGGCCCATAACTTCACCAAACAATAACATAGACCTACTGTAGGACCCATAACTTCACCTAACAACAATATAGACCTATTGTAGGACCCATAACTTCACCTAACAACATAGACCTACTGTAGGACCCATAACTTCACCTAACAATAACATAGACCTACTGTAGGACCCACAATAATACAGAACTTGTTTTTTAATAATTAAGAAAAAAAGGCCAATTTTATTGCTTCTTTAATCAGCACAACAGTTTTAAACATAATTGCAAAAGGGTTTTCTAATGATTAATTAGCCTTTTAAAATGATAAACTTGGATTAGCTAACACAACGTGCCATTGGAACACAGGAGTGATGGTTGCTGATAATGGGCCTCTGTACACCAGAGGCCCTATGTAGATATTCCATTAAAAAATCTGCTATTTCCAGCTACAATAGTCATTTACATACAGTTGAAGTCGTACATTTACATACACTTTAGCCAAATACATTTAAACTCAGTTTTTCACAATTCTTGACATTTAATCCTCGTAAGAATTCCCTGTCTTAGGTCAGTTAGGATCACCACTTTATTTTAAGAATGTGAAATGTCAGAATAATAGTAGAGAGAATGATTTCTTTCAGCTTTCATTTCTTTCATCACATTTCCAGTTGAGTCAGAAGTTTACATACACACAATTAGTATTTGGTAGCATTGCCTTTAAATTGTTTAACTTGGGTCAAACGTTTCATGCAGCTTTCCACAAGCTTCCCAAAATAAGTTGGGTGAATTTTGGCCCATTCCTCCTGACATAGCTGGTGTAACTGAGTCAGGTTTGTATGCCTCCTTGCTCGCACACACTTTTTCAGATCTGCCCACAAATGTTCTATATCATGTTGATGTATATAATGAACAGACTAGGTCTATACTGCTCCTACATGGTGTAACAATACATCATGTAGATGTATATAATGAACAGACTAGGTCTATACTGCTCCTACATGGTGTAACAACACAGTGCAGTTGGAAAGTATTCAGACCCCTTCACTTTTTCCACATTTTGTTAGGTTATTCTAAAATTATTTGTTTAAATACTCAATCGACACACAATACCCCATAATGACATCACAATACCCCATAATGACAAAGCAAAAACACTATATATATTTATTTGCTAATTTATTGAAATAATAAACTGAAAAATCTACAGAAGTATTCAGACCTTTTACTACGTACTTTGTTGAAACACCTTTGGCAGCGATTACAACCTCCAGTCTTCATGGGTATGACGCTACAAACTTGAGACACCTGTATTTGAGGAGTTTCTACCATTCTTCTCTCAAACTCTGTCAGATTGGATGGGGAGCTTTGCTACACAGCTATTTTCATGTCTCACCAGAGATGTTAGATTGGGTTCAAGTCCGGGCTCTGGCTGGGCCACTCAAGGTTATTCAGAGACTTGTCCCAAAGCCACTCCTGTGCTGTCTTGGATGTGTGCTTAGGGTCGTTGTCCTGTTGGACGGTGAACCTTCGCCCCAGTCTGAGGTCCTGAGTGCTCTGGAGCAGGTTTTCATCAAAGAGCTCTCTGTACTTTGCTCCGTCCATCTTTCCCTCGATCCTGAATAGTATCCCAGTTCCTGCTGCTGAAAAACATCCTCACAGCCTGATGCTGTGCCAGGTTTACGCCAGATGTGACGCTTGGCATTCAGGCCAAAGAGTTCAATCTTGGTTTCATCAGACCAGGGAATCTTGTTTCTCATGGTCTGAGAGTCTATTGGTGCCTTTTGGAAAACTCCAAGCGGGCTGCCATGTGCCTTTTACTGAGGAGTGGCTTCCGTCTGGCCACTCTACCATAAAGGCCTGATTGGTGGAGTACTACAGAGATGGTTCTCCTTCTGGAAGGTTCTCCCATCTCCACAGAGGAACTCTGTCGCTCTGTCAGAGTGACCATCGGGTTCTTGGTCACCTCCCTGACCAATGCCCATCTCCCCCAATTGCTCAGTTTGGCCGGGTGGCCAGCTCTGGGAAGAGTCTTGGTTGTTCCAAACTTCTTCCATCAAAGAATGATGGTGACCACTGTGTTCTTGGGGACCTCTAATGCTAAAGAAATGTTTTGGTACCCTTCCCCAGATCTGTGCCTCGACACAATCCTGTCTCGGAGCTCTATGGACAATTTCTTCGACCTCATTGCTTGGTGTTTGCTCTGACGTGCATTGTTAACTGTGGGACCTTATATAGACAGGTGTATTCATAAACAATATGATTTCATGTGGCATAAACAAAAACACAAAACATAAGTCAGAACACAGCGCCTTTATTCTCTCATGTGATTTCAGGTTCTGTGACTGGGAAAATGTCCTTCCACACAGAGAGAGAGCAGTGGTAGGGCTTTTTTGGTGTGTGTCTTCTTATGCTCCTTCAGGCTCCTTAACCAGGTAAAACTCTTTCCACACTGGGAGCATTGGAAAGGCTTTTCTCCTGTGTGTATTCTCTCATGCTCTTTTAACGGCCCTTTCTTAGTAAAACTCTTTCCACACTGGGAACATTGGAATGGCTTTTCTCCTTTGTGTATTCTCTCATGCTCTTTTAATTGCCCTTTCTTAGTAAAACTTTTTCCACACTGGGAACACTGGAAAGGCTTTTCTCTTGTGTGTATCCTCTCATGAGATTTTAGGTGCCCTGTCTGAGTAAAAAACTCATTCCACAGTGGGAACAGTGATAAGGCTTTTCTCCTGTGTGTATTCTCTCATGCCTTTTCAGGTTAGCTAACATGGTAAAACTCTTTCCACACTGGGAACATTGGAAAGGCTTTTTTCCTGTGTGTGTCCACTCATGCAGTTTTAGGTTCCTTAACCAGCAAAAACTATTTTCACAGTGGGAGCAGTGGTGTTGTCTTGCTGGTTTGGGCGTCTCTGGGTCTGGTTCCCCTGAAGGACTCTTCCCGCTGTCAGAGTGAGAGTCTGGTTTCTCTCCTGCCAAAGACAAACAGAGTATCCCGTTAAACAGAGATGGAAGAAGTGGTAAGAAAGTAACTTCATGTAACTGAATGTAAAAACATTCATGAGATATACAGTTGTAAGTGTATATACAGTACCATTCAAAGGTTTGGACACACCTACTCATTCAAGGGTTATAATTATTTGTTTTACCATTTTCTACATTGTAGAATAATAGTGAAGACATCAAACTATGAAATAACACATATGGAATCATGTAGTAACCAAAAAAGTGGTAAACAGTTCAAAATATATATTCGATTTTTCAAAGTAGCCACCCTTTGCCTTGATGACAGCTTTGCACACTCTTGGCATTCTCTCAACCAGCTTCACCTGGAACGAAGGGTCTGAATACTTATTTAAATAAGGTATTTATGTTTTTTATTTTTAATAAATGTGACATTTTTTCTCCAAACCTATTTTCTCTTTGTCATTATGGGGTATAGTGACGTCATTATGGGGTATTGTGTGTAGACTGATGAGGATTCTTATTTATTTAATCCATTGTAGAATAAGGCTGTAACATAACATAATGTGGAAAGACTTAAGTGGCAAAAAAAAAGGGGGTTAAAGACATGCATCTCTCAGATATAGGACAGACACTTCAGAACAAACTTCCTTTAGATGTTTTGGGGGACTGTTGTTCCATGTTGTGAATGTTATGCTATGCCTTAGTATGGGTTATAGCAGTATGGCCAAATATTGTTTTACATAAAATAACTTTTGAATATTTCTTTATTGATACTTCCATGGGTCTTAAAGTTCAAAATCAAATAGCAGAATTATCCTTGGTATAACCTTCTTAAAACAGTTCCATATAGCTTAGAGGAACCTCCCCCCTCAGACAGGGCTTAGACTGTAAAACTATCATTTAGATCTGATGATCGGTGGGACAAGGACATCTTCAGACAGGGACATCCTCAGACAGGGCTTAGACTGTAAAACTATCATTTAGATCTGATGATCGGTGGGACAAGGACATCCTCAGACAGGGACATCCTCAGACAGGGCTTAGACTGTAAAACTATCATTTAGATCTGATGATCGGTGGGACAAGGACATCCTCAGACAGGGACATCCTCAGACAGGGCTTAGACTGTAAAACTATCCTTTAGAGCTGATGATCGGTGGGACAAGGACATCCTCAGACAGGGACATCCTCAGACAGGGCTTAGACTGTAAAACTATCATTTAGATCTGATGATCGGTGGGACAAGGACATCCTCAGACAGGGACATCCTCAGACAGGGCTTAGACTGTAAAACTATCATTTAGATCTGATGATCGGTGGGACAAGGACATCTTCAGACAGGGACATCCTCAGACAGGGCTTAGACTGTAAAACTATCATTTAGATCTGATGATCGGTGGGACAAGGAAATCTTCAGACAGGGACATCCTCAGACAGGGCTTAGACTGTAAAACTATCATTTAGATCTGATGATCGGTGGGACAAGGACATCCTCAGACAGGGACATCCTCAGACAGGGCTTAGACTGTAAAACGATCATTTAGATCTGATGATCGGTGGGACAAGGACATCTTCAGACAGGGACATCCTCAGACAGGGCTTAGACTGTAAAACTATCATTTTGATCTTATGATTGGTGGGACAAGGACATCCAAACCCTCCCCTATCCTGGACGACGCTGGGCCAATTGTGTGCCGCCTCATGGGTCTCCCGGTTGCGGCCGGCTGCGACATAGTCCGGGATTGAACCCGGATCTGTAGTGCGATGCAGAGCTGCGCCACTCGGGAGGCTGTTGATACCTAGCACTACCTATTATACTTGTTAGCACCACTCAGGAGGCTGTTGGTACCTAGCACTACCTATTATGCTTGTTAGCACCACTCGGGAGGCTGTTGGTACCTAGCAGTACCTATTATACTTGTTAGCACCCCTTGGGAGGCTGTTGATACCTAGCACTACCTATTATACTTGTTAGCACCACTCGGGAGGCTGTTGGTACCTAGCCTTACCTATTATACTTGTTAGCACCACTCAGGAGGCTGTTGGTAGCTAGCACTACCTATTATACTTGTTAGCACCACTCAGGAGGCTGTTGATACCTAGCCTTACCTATTATACTTGTTAGCACCACTCAGGAGGCTGTTGGTAGCTAGCACTACCTATTATACTTGTTAGCACCACTCGGGAGGCTGTTGATACCTAGCACTACCTATTATACTTGTTAGCACCACTCGGGAGGCTGTTGGTACCTAGCACTACCTATTATACTTGTTAGCACCACTCAGGAGGCTGTTGGTACCTAGCACTACCTATTATACTTGTTAGCACCACTCAGGAGGCTGTTGATACCTAGCAGTACCTATTATACTTGTTAGCACCACTCAGGAGGCTGTTGGTACCTAGCACTACCTATTATACTTGTTAGCACCACTCAGGAGGCTGTTGATACCTAGCACTACCTATTATGCTTGTTAGCACCACTCAGGAGGCTGTTGATACCTAGCACTACCTATTATGCTTGTTAGCACCACACGAGAGCGAAGCTAGCGTGGTTATCCACGTTTTACCAATAGTATAAATGCCCCGTTACCTGCAAGCTCTTCCTCAACAACAATGCAGTATTCAATATCAAAAGTAAAGAAATGTTATAAAATGCACTGAACCAAGACTAAAGATTATATTTTAACAAACCAAACATAAATCTTATCAAACTCGCATGGTGCAGTTGAGTTGTGGGTGTCAGAAATAATGTAGCTATTTTTACAGCAGGAATTCTGATCAATAAGTTGTAGCTGTGGCGAGGGCTTAACCACTCACTGGCCAATGAAAACATGTTCCCAACCTTTTCATGTGGTTGCATCAAGTTGTGTATTTACGGTGTTTGATGTTGTGTTGTCATAACCTCCGGGAGGAGAGCATGGATGTTTATCCTGGGAGATTCCATGCCAGCGCAGCCTGGAAATATTTGTCAGAACAATCCGAGATATCAAAAATATTTTCAGGCTAGGCTGCTTTGTGTGTGTGTGCGTAATGTGAAGATAGCACAAGAACTGTTCGTCGGGAGCTTCTTGACTGACGTTGCTTCCAGAGGCAGTTTGGAACTCGGTAGTGAGTGTTGCAACTGAGGGCAGACGATTTTTACATGCTACGCGCTTCAGCACTCAGCAGTCCCGTTCTGTGAGCTTGTGTGGCCTACCACTTCGCGGCTGAGCCATTGTTGCGCCTAGACGTTTCCACTTCACAATAACAGCACTTACAGATGACCGGGGCATCTCAAGCAGGGCAGAAACTAGACAAACTGACTTGTTGGAAAGGTGGCATCCTATGACTGTGCCACGTTGAAAGTCACTGAGCTCTTCAGTAAGGCCATTCTACTGCCAATGTTTGTCTGTGGAGATTGCATGGCTGTGTGCTCAATTTTATACACCTGTCAGCAACGGGTGCGGCTGAATTAGCCGAATGTAAACTTAAGTTAACAAAAAAATGTATTGGTTCTGCAATGTTGAAAATCCTATAAGATATGGAGACCATCAGTTTCAACTTATTTTAGAAGAAATGGGTCATTATTTAAGAAAAGTGCAACGGTGCCAATATGTTTATCTGCAAATGTATCCAATCAAATTCATTTAGCAATATTCAAATCATATATCAAATCCAATTCAAGAGGTTTCAAGGTTGGAATCAAGAAATGCAAAATTCCATTAATCTATATAACAACTTAATAGACTATCAAATCAAATCTTATGTCACATGCACTGAATACAACAGGTGTAGACCGTCACCTTACAGTGAAATACTTACAAGCCCTAACCAACAATGCAGTTAAATAAATAAATAAATAATAATAACTTCAAAAAATACAAATGAGAAATAAAGATAACAAAATAATTAAAGAGCAGCAGTGAAAAATTAAGAGGATCTATAGACTAGAGTCCTGTCCAGGGGAAGTAGGTTCCTGTTACTATGAGCTGTTCTGGATCAGACAAGCCAAGGCTCCTGTTACTATGAGCTGTTCTGGATCAGACAAGCCAAGGTTCCTGTTACTATGAGCTGTTCTGGATCAGACAAGCCAAGGCTCCTGTTACTATGAGCTGTTCTGGATCAGACAAGCCAAGGTTCCTGTTACTATGAGATGTTCTGGATCAGACAAGCCAAGGCTCCTGCAAGGCTACTTACTTACTATCGTGGAAAATTACAAACTTTGTTATGCACCTGCGCTGTATGAGCCTTAAACCTGTACATTTCCTCTGTCTGTTTCTCTCATGTCAGAAGAATCCAGTGTTTTTCCTCTCTTGTTTCTGAGTAACTTGGTCACGTGGCCAAAGACAAAGGGCCGTCAGAGAGAGACCAGTTTTTGGTCCATCCAGTTCTTTTCGTATCTGTCAAGGTCAAAGCCGTGTGGAGATATGAAGAGAACAGAGACTAGCTTGAGCAGCAGTGATAATTCTATCAGCAGAAAGGAGCAACAAAACTGGCATCATCACTTGTTTGTATGCCATGTTCCCATCATGATGTCACACACCTGCTAAACTGCCACGTAGACAAAGGTTCTAAAAGCAGAGACCTCTTGTTCGTTGGGCTCTTGGCTGTTGCACCTGTTGTGTGATTGTTAACCGCTCCACAATTGGAATTCTTATCATAAAATAAGGTATTTGAAGAATCTACAGTCTCTCTTTCCCTTTCTGGTTAGAATTTCCGCCACATTACTTATATAATAATTAACATTTTCAAAAATCCCAGTCATCAAATGAAAATCTAAGGCTTTACACTTGTATCCAATACATCAATGTACATAATTTGTTTAATCTCATTTTGTTGATGACTTCATATAAACAATATGATTTCATGTGGTATAAACAAAAACACAAATTCTTAGTCAAAAGCATAAGTCAGAACACAGCCTCTCTATTCTCTCATGTGCTTTCAGGTCCTCTGACTGGGAAAATGTCTTTCCACAAAGTGAGCAGTGGTATGTCTTTTCCTCCTGTGTATGTATTCTTTCATGCTTATTCAGATGCCTTAACCGGTTAAATCTCTTTCCACACAGGGAGCAGTGGTCTTATCCCCTCCTGAGTGTGTCCTCTCATGCCTAGTCAGGCCCTCTAACTTGGTAAAACACTTTCCACACAGGGAGCAGTGGTCTTATCCCCTCCTGTGTGTGTCCTCTCATGCCTAGTCAGGCCCCCTAACTTGGTAAAACTCTTTCCACACAGGGAGCATCGGTAGGGCTTTTCTTGTGGGTGTGTCCTCTCAGGCTCACTAAACCCGTAAAACTCTTTCCACACTGGGAACAGTGATAAGGCTTCTCTCCTGTGTGTGTCCTCTTGTGCTGATTTAGGTTCCCTAACTGGGTAAAATTCTTTCCACAGTGTGAACATTGGAAAGGATTTTCTCCAGTGTGAATTCTCTCATGTGTTTTCAGGCTCCCTAACCAGATAAAAGTCATTCCACATTTGGAGCAGTGGTAAGGCTTCTCTCCAGAGTGTATTCTCTTATGTATTAATAGGTACCCTAATTCATTAAAACTCTTTCCACACTGGGAGCATTGGAAAGGTTTTTCTCCTGTGTGTGTCCTCTCATGCCTATTCAGGTTCCCTAACTTGGTAAAACTCTTTCCACAGTGGGAGCAGTGATGATGTCCTCCTGTTGCTTTGGGCATCTCTGGGCCTGATTCTGCTGATTCCCCTGAAGGACTCTTCCCTGGGTCTGATTCCCCTGAAGGACTCTTCCCTGGGTCTGATTCCCCTGAAGGACTCTTCCCTGGGTCTGATTCCCCTGAAGGACTCTTCCCTGGGTCTGATTCCCCTGAAGGACTCTTCCCTGGGTCTGATTCCCCTGAAGGACTCTTCCCGCTGTCAGAGGGAGAGTCTGGTCTCTCTCCTGTCAAAGACAAACAGAGTATCTAGTTACTTAGTTGTCTCCTGTGCTGTACTGTGTGGCCAAACTGGTGAAACATATAAGTCTATGATTGGTTCAGATTTGGTCTTGTTTGGGGGTGTTCATTAAAATAATAGCCAGTGTGAAAAACAGTGGTCACCAAGGCATTCCTAGTCAATCAAACATTTCTGTAAAAACCCAATGTGTTTTCTGTTTGCTCCAGCAGTATTCTTAAACCTGTTGGGGTATAGGGGGCCGTATTTTCACGGCCGGATGAAAAATGTACCCAAATTAAACAGGTTACTACTCTGGCCCATAAACTAGAATATGCATATTATTAGTAGATATGGATTAAAAACACCCTAAAGTTTCTAAAACTGTTTGAATGGTGTCTGTGAGTATAACAGAACTCATATGGCAGGCAAAACCCTGAGAAAATTTCAAGCAGGAAGTGTCAGGTCTGAGAACTGTAGTTCTAATTTTGAATCCTTAGAGAAACTACAAATACTTATGGGTCATGTTGCACATCCTAAGGCTTCCATTGGCTGTCTAAAGCCTTCAGAAAGTGGATTGAGCATTCTGTCTCTGGGCAGATGATAGTAGCTCAGTTTCTGAGTGGACTGCCTGGGGACAAAGAGATTGGATATGCGCGTTCCCGTGAGCATGGTGTTTTTTATTTTCCTCCTTGAATGAATACACCATTGTCCGGTTGGAAAATTATCGCATTTGTACGACAAAAATACCATAAAAAATTATTTTAAACAGTGTTTGACAAGCTTCTAAGTACGGTAATGGAACATTTGGACTTTTTTGTCTCGAAATGCGCTCGCCCTTTGGATAGTGATCTGAATGCACGAACAAAACTGAGGTATTTGGACATAACTATGGATTATTTCGAACAAAAACAACATTTCTTGTGGAAGTAGCAGTCCTGGGAGTGCATTCTGACGAAGATCAGCAAAGGTAATACAATATTTCTAACACTAATTCTGAGTTTAAGTGACCCCGAAATTGGCAGGTGTCTGAATAGCTAGCCGTGATGGCTGAGCTATGTACTCAGAATATTGAAAAATGTGCTTTCACCGTAAAGCTATTTCAAAATCTGACACAGCGGATGCATTAAGGAGAAGTGTATCTATAATTCTTAAAATAATTGTTATGTATTTTGTCAACGTTTATGATGAGTAGTTTTGTATATTCACCGGAAGTTTTTGGTGGGAAATACATTTTCTGAACATCAAGCGCCAATGTAAAATGCTGTTTTTGGATATAAATATGAACTTTATTGAACAAAACATACATGAATTCTGTAACATAATGTCCTAGGAATGTCATCTGATGAAGATCGTCAAAGGTTAGTGCATAATTTAGCTGTGTTTTCGGTTTCTGTGACATATTTCCCTGCTTGGAAAATGGCTGTGTGATTATTTGTGTCTATGTACTCTCCTAACATAATCTAATGTTTTGCTTTCGCTGTAAAGCCTTTTTGAAATCGGACAATGTGGTTAGATTAACGAGAGTCTTATCTTTAAAAATGTGTAAAATAGTTGATTGTTTGAGAAAATTGAATGGTGGTATTTTAGTAGTTTTTGTATTTCGCGCCATGCGATCCCATTGGCTGTTGGCTAGGGGTCCCGCTAGCGGAACGCCTAGATGTAACAAGTTAAAGTGTATGTGAATTTAGCAGTAAAAACGTATATTTTCAAATATTAGTTTGATGAACCCGGCCTACAAGACCCAGTTTCATCACTGCCCTCTCCTGAGACTGAAAGCCCAGAGACTTGCACTTTGCCCGGGTGTGTGGTTTTGTCTGGGGGCTAAAATGAACATTCGAGGCCATCAAGCTACTATGCTCGGAGATAGTTTTCATTTCAACTGAGGTCGTGGCTATGATTCAGACCTGAATAAAAGAGGTTTCTGATACTTTCAAAGCAGTTTGAACTAATCTGTGAAACAAGACTGTGCCTGTTATGGCCTCACTCAAAACAATAGTTACACACCACGATGATTGCAGCACTTTACACCTGACTAGCTCTCTGGAGGCTGACGTGAATCGCTGCTGATCTGATAAAGGTGCAGGAGAGCTGTGTGAGCTTAGAGGGATTTTCTCACCACAATATCCTGAGACTCGTATCGGTCCCTGAGACCGATATTACATTTCTGGCGAATACCGATATCCAATATTTTCCTAGCCCCAAAAAACTATACCGATACAAAAAAAAATTGCGGCCTTTTAAGCATTCTAGTACAGTTAAATAGTTAACACACACACGGATGCAGCGGTCTAAGCCACTGCATCTCAGTACAAGAGCCGTCACTACAGTCCCTGGTTCGAATCCAGGCTGTATGATTGGGAGTCCCACAGTAGTTGTCTGTTATTGGTGTAGAGTGGACGACAAAGGAGAGGGATCCAACATGTGGATAGGAAGATACAAATTATCATTATTATGGAAAATATTCATTTAAAATCCAGGAATTTTAAAACTTTAGCTCTCTTTACTACGTGAGGTTTACTTGATCTAACAGAAGTTTCATAATGATTAAGTTGTTATGTGGACACGTGACATACCGACAACTTTGATAAAAACACTATAGGAGTTGTCTCCAGATCGCTATGCATATTCCTGCTAGTAGCTTAGCATCTCTCTCCATTGAATACAGGCGGTTGACGTCAACAACCCTCATAGAATATAAACAATAGATTACAATAATAAAATGTATCCACCAATCCAAAGACAGGATAGGTGGGTGCGAGACAACCCACAGTGCCGCTTTGTGGACAACGACTCCCCTTGTTAGGACGGAGAGACATCTTGTCAGTATATCCATAATCTTTGGTGTAGCCAACCCAACTCTCACATGGCACTATTGGGGGGAACGGTGTGTAGTAAAACATCACTACATTAAATTCACTACATGCCGTGCCCCCCAGTCTGCGGTCAGCAGATAGACACTTCTCAAATATATAATTTAAGTCACTTTTTGGAAACGGAACGAATATCCAAAGTTAAACACATTTAAGGCGGTACTTACTGGTGTTAATCAGATCTCCTATCTCCTCTTCATCTTCCAATGTGACAGAAATCTCCCCTTCCTTCTTCACTCCAAAAACGACATCCTCCTCTTTCACTCTGAACGCGTCTTCCTCTTCTTTCACTGAAACGTCTTCCTCTTCTTTCACTGTAACAGCCTCACCCTCTGCTTCTTGTTTTACTGTAACATCCTCCTCTTCCTTCTCCTCTTTCACGACAATGTTCAGCCCCAGAGCTTCTTTCTCCGTCCAGCAGACCTCCTCTTCTTTAACAGGAGGGGAGTAGTTTAGGGAGCGCATGTTCGGGGATGTTAGCTAGCTAGCTATCATTAGCGACTAGGCTAATGCTAATATAACCAGCCAGCTAACATAGCTGACTAATACAAAATAACGTAATATTAAATTCAATAGGTTAACAAGTAGATACAACAGAAGCGTGTCTAAAACACAGTAGGTAATATAGACCGAAAGCGTATAAATAGCTTGAATCTTTCGGCTATGTTGGCTAGCAAGCTACCGAGGTGGTTGACGAGCTGTTTATGAAGAACCGTTCACTAGATTATACGTCACGCTGGCAGCATCGCCTGAAAGACGCACATCGCCGTCTGCTGACTGGAGGGAAACGCAGTTGAGGATCACATTTTATTTTCAGACAAAGATTATTTTACATGGATTTAATTAAATAATACTATTATATTGAGACATACAAAGACAGTAATGTGTTGATTGATTAGTGCGAATATATTTTTTTTTACTGTGGCTCATTTAAGGTAGTTTCTTTAAGTATAACTAAATCTATATAAATAGCCAGCTACTGTAGGTCTATACTGCTCCAACATGGTGTAACAATACATCATGTAGATGTATATAATGAACAGATTAGGTCTATACTGCTCCTACATGGTGTAACAATACATCATGTAGATGTATATAATGAACAGACTAGGTCTACACTGCTCCTACATGGTGTAACAATACATCATGTAGATGTATACAATGAACAGACTAGGTCTATACTGCTCCTACATGGTGTAACAATACATCATGTAGATGTATATAATGAACAGACTAGGTCTATACTGCTCCTACATGGTGTAACAATACATCATGTAGATGTATATAATGAACAGACTAGGTCTATACTGCTCCTACATGGTGTAACAATACATCATGTAGATGTATATAATGAACAGACTAGGTCTACACTGCTCCTACATGGTGTAACAATACATCATGTAGATGTATACAATGAACAGACTAGGTCTATACTGCTCCTACATGGTGTAACAATACATCATGCAGATGTATATAATGAACAGACTAGGTCTATACTGCTCCCACATGGTGTAACAATACATTAAGGCGATGCTGCTAGTGCGACGTATAATGTAGTGGACGGAACGCTTCTTTCAACAGCAGCAACAGTTATTCAGCCACCTCGGTAGCTTGCTAGACAAAATAGCCGAACCAATAAAGCTCTTTAGACGCTTTAGTGTATATTAGCCACTGTGTTTTAAACCCACTTCTGTCGTCTAGTTAGTTATCCGTTTTAATTTCATATTTACGCTGTTGTTGTTACTAGTCAGCTAGCGGGCTGGTTAAGTTAGCATTAGCCTAGCTAGCTAACATCCCCGACCATGAGTTCACTAAACTACTCTCCTCCTGTTAAAGAAGAGGAGGTCTGCTGGACGGAGAAAGAGGGTCTGTGGCTGAACGTTGTCGTGAAAGAGGAGGAAGAGGATGTCACATTACAAAAACAAGTAGAGGGTGAGGCTGTTACCGTGAAAGAAGAAGAGAAAGACGTTTCAGTGAAAGATGAGGAAGACGCGTTCAGAGTGAAAGAGGAGGAGGATGTTACTGTTAAAGAAGAGGAAGAGAAAGAGGAGGATGCAGTTTTGGGGTGAAAGAGGAGGAGGGGGAGATGACTGTCACATTGGAAGAAGACGAGGATGAAGAGAATGAAACTGGATATCTGGGCTCGGTTTCCCAAAGGCATGTTAAGGCATCCAATGGTTCAAACGGTGAACTTAGCCATAAGATGGTTTTGAGAAACCGTTCCCTGATTAACACTAGTAAGTACTGTCTTAAATACAGAGGCACAAACTCTGCAGTTGTTGAACTGATGTGTGGTGTTAAAGGGGAAATATGAAATAGCTACATCCATATTTAGACTTGTTAAATTATTTATTTATAACCATTGATTCTTAAAGAATATAACACATGCCTCATGAGCTTAGTTCAACTGTTGTACCCCATCAGAACCCCAAATAAGCTTTTTTTAACTCCAATGTTTAGAAACAATGTAAATGATAAACAAACACTGTAAACACTCAAAACATGGTTAAAACTATGTTGATATCATGGATGGTCAGTCCTTGCATCCGTAGGTCTGTCTATGAATTTGAGAGTAGTTACATTTCTCCAGCCCCATCATCATCTTATAACCAAAACAGTGGTGGAATTACAGCTTTGTTATTGTTTAAACTGCAGATTGGTTGGTTGATTGATGTGGCTTTTTTAAAGGGACAACCTAGGATTTAAACAGAAACAAAATGTCTGCCCTGAGACTTGGTTTGGTAAACATCTGAGGGATGGGGGCTGGAGAAATGTAACCACTCTCACATTCATAGAGGAAGCTATTGTAGCAACCGTAACCCAAAATCTAGTGACCTCATTAAGAAGTTCAGACATCTTGTCGAAATAGTTATAAAAATTATATACTGCTCAAAAAAATAAAGGGAACACTTAAACAACACAATGTAACTCCAAGTCAATCACACTTATGTGAAATCAAACTGTCCACTTAGGAAGCAACACTGATTGACAATACATTTCACATGCTGTTGTGCAAATGGAATAGAAAACAGGTGGAAATTATAGGCAATAAGCAAGACACCCCCAATAAAGGAGTGGTTCTGCAGGTGGAGACCACAGTCCACTTCTCAGTTCCTATGCTTCCTGGCTGATGTTTTGGTCACTTTTGAATGCTGGCGGTGCTTTCACTCTAGTGGTAGCATGAAACGGAGTCTACAACCCACACAAGTGGCTCAGGTAGTGCAGCTCATCCAGGATGGCACATCAATGCGAGCTGTGGCAAGAAGGTTTGGTGTGTCTGTCAGCGTAGTGTCCAGAGCATGGAGACGCTACCAGGAGACAGGCCAGTACATCAGGAGACATGGAGGAGGCCGTAGGAGGGCAACAACCCAGCAGCAGGACCGCTACCTCCGCCTTTGTGCAAGGAGGAGCAGGAGGAGCCGTGCCAGAGCCCTGCAAAATGACCTCCAGCAGGCCACAAATGTGCATGTGTCTGCTCAAATGGTCAGAAACAGACTCCATGAGGGTGGTATGAGGGCCCGACGTCCACAGGTGGGGGTTGTGCTTACAGCCCAACACCATGCAGGACGTTCGGCATTTGCCAGAGAACACCAAGATTGGCAAATTCGCCACTGGCGCCCTGTGCTCTTCACAGATGAAAGCAGGTTCACACTGAGCACGTGACAGATGTGACAGAGTCTGGAGACGCCGTGGAGAACGTTCTGCTGCCTGCAACATCCTCCAGCATGACCGGTTTGGCGGTGGGTCAGTCATGGTGTGGGGTGGCATTTCTTTGGGGGGCCGCACAGCCCTCCATGTGCTCGCCAGAGGTAGCCTGACTGCCTTTAGGTACCGAGATGAGATCCTCAGACCCCTTGTGAGACCATATGCTGGTGCGGTTGGCCCTGGGTTCCTCCTAATGCAAGACAATGCTAGACCTCATGTGGCTGGAGTGTGTCAGCAGTTCCTGCAAGAGGAAGGCATTGATGCTATGGACTGGCCCACCCGTTCCCCAGACCTGAATCCAATTGAGCACATCTGGGACATCATGTCTCGCTCCATCCACCAACGCCACGTTGCACCACAGACTGTCCAGGAGTTGGCGGATGCTTTAGTACAGGTCTGGGAGGAGATCCCTCAGGAGACCATCCACCACCTCATCAGGAGCATGCCCAGGCGTTGTAGGGAGGTCATACAGGCACGTGGAGGCCACACACACTACTGAGCCTCATTTTGACTTGTTTTAAGGACATTACATCAAAGTTGGATCAGCCTGTAGTGTGGTTTTCCACTTTAATTTTGAGTGTGACTCCAAATCCAGACCTCCATGGGTTGATAAATTGGATTTCCATTGATTACTTTTGTGTGATTTTGTTGTCAGCACATTCATCTATGTAAACAAAAAAGTATTTAATAAGATTATTTCATTCATTCAGATCTAGGATGTGTTGTTTAAGTGTTCCCTTTATTTTTTTGAGCTGTGTAGTTTTAACCAGATTAGTATATATCAATGTTGAGGCTATACAGTGCTTGTTTACAAACAGTGGCGTTATACGAGCTTATGTTTTGGTTTCTGGTGAGGTAATAAAGTTGAAACTTTTGAGGCATTTATAAGTTATATTCTTCAAGAATCAATGGTTATATAGTATATGGGTCTTTCTATAACTGCCAGTGTAGATTTCCTGTGGGGGTCAAATTGTTACAGCTGTTGATAAGTCATTAGCTGTGTTAGAATACTCATACTAACCGTACTATTTGTGATGTTAATTGAGTATATAGTATGCTTATTGGTCAAAGTATGATAGAGTTAGTATGGCAAAAGTTCCCGGATGTCGTACTAAATTCGCCAAAATATGACGTAAACACGCAATGCGTTAGGGCCCATAATGCAATTCTTCAGGAAATGGGCGTGGCTTCACATGGTTTTCAGATTTGAAGAAAATGGCGGAAAATATTCAGCCCAAGTCCAACGAGAGCCTATACAAATTCATTGTTTTAACTAATCATGACAAATGTTAATAAAATGTTGAGCAATGTAATAAAGTAATGACTTTTCAAATAAGTTACCTTACACGTTATTTTGGCTGACAATTTGTTAGCATATTGTTACAGCAGCATGTACTAGTATGTTAACTAGCTACCTAACGTTAGTTGGCTACTTATAAATCAAACTTGCCAGTATATTAACTATATTCTATCGAACTAACTACCCAACGTTTATTGACTTGATTATTCCCGTCATTCTTAGCTTAGCTAAATGGTATAGTCGTGCTTTGTCAATGGACATTCGGATGCTTTCGTAAATTCACTCTGACTATCTACTCTGATTTCAGAGCACTCTCGTCTGAGTACCAGAGAGCCGAATAATGAATTTACTAGCGCTCAACACCCGTTGAATATGTCCAGGTGTCAGTAAACGTAGGCAACAAAAAGCGTAATTTAAATGTTTACCAGCAGCACAGTTACAGTCACCCTGGACAACATGAAAACTGCCTAACCAGCTCTACTAGGGCGAGTAAAATGGTCAGAGTCTCATTTGTGTCTGGAAGTAGCTAGCAAGCTAAGGTCAGAACGGTCAAATCAACCCAACTCCTCGGCCGGAGCGTCCAGTGGCTCCGAGAGCGAAACGGTCTGAATTTACAAACGGACAATCTGACAACGGTCTGAATTTATGAATCACTCTGGTATTCAAGATTGAATTTAAAAACACACCTGAAGTCGTAAAATGTTTAACTAGTAATGTGTTATGCTAACTACTAGCAAGAGGTTGCATAGCAACAGCATAAACTTCCGGTAGACAGGAGAAGAGGGCTCAACTGAAAGGATACGGTTCGGTTACAGTTTACTACAATTAACTAATAGTATGTAGTATATACTCATTAAGTATGTAGTTACAGTTTACTACAATTAACTAATAGTATGTAGTATATACTCATTAAGTATGTAGTTACAATATACTACAATTAACTAATAGTATGTAGTATATACTCATTAAGTATGTAGTTACAGTATACTACAATTAACTAATAGTATGTAGTATATACTCATTAAGTATGTAGTTACAGTATACTACAATTAACTAATAGTATGTAGTATATACTCATTAAGTATGTAGTTACAGTATACTACAATTAACTAATAGTATGTAGTATATACTCATTAAGTATGTAGTTACAGTATACTACAATTAACTAATAGTATGTAGTATATACTCATTAAGTATGTCGTTACAGTGGGGAGTCGCGACTTCGGTTGAAGGATCTAAAATCACACCTGAACAGGCCAATGAAATATTACGCTGCTAAATCCAATGGTTCTAACTGAACACCCAAATGGATACTGTCATTAACGTGGTTCTTTAATAATTACACATTCTTAATACTGTAGCTGTTTAGTTACAGTCACATGTTCAATAATCATCAGCTGATACAGGAAATCATTTTCTGAATGACAGTCAAATAGAGGCGGCAGGTAACCTAGTGGTTAGAGCGTTGGACTAGTAAACGAAAGGTTGCAAGATCGACTCCCCGAGCTGACAAGGAAGTTAACCCACTGTTCCTAGGCCGTCATTGAAAATAAGAACTTGGTCTTAACTGACTTGCCTAGTTAAATAAATTAAAATAAAATAATTTTTAAATGGAGCAGAAATAAAGGTAAAATAAATGTAAAAAATGACAAACATCACGACATGCAACAACAACCAAAGTGCTTCTTCATTCATTACTCTGGTAAAGACAGTTATGCCATGCTCCACGTTGGATCCAACATCCCTAACAAATTGATGTTTATAATGTGTTATTGTCTGCTTGATTTACAGTAGGGTCTCGTTAGTCTGTTTCGACACAGAGACACTTACCTCATAATGTGTAAAGAACTGTTGATTGATGGATAGGCTATTGTACAACACACAGAGATATTTTCCTTTATTCAGGACATTTAGAATGACAACAGAGTAGCCTAGTGGGATTATTCACTAAATTATCTGGTGATCAGGTTATGAAATGTCATGACAAAGACATTTTAGTTTCCATGTTTAACTTGAAATATTAAATGATTTATAGTCCTAGGTCTATGTTATTGTTAGGTGAAGTTATGGGTCCTACAGTAGGTCTATGTTGTTGCTAGGGGAAGTTATGGGTCCTGCAGTAGGTCTATGTTGTTGCTAGGTGAAGTTATGGGTCCTACAGTAGGTCTATGTTGTTGCTAGGTGAAGTTATGGGCCCTACAGTAGGTCTATGTTGTTGCTAGGTGAAGTTATGGGTCCTACAGTAGGTCTATGTTGTTGCTAGGTGAAGTTATGGGTCCTACAGTAGGTCTATGTTGTTGCTAGGTGAAGTTATGGGCCCTACAGTAGGTCTATGTTGTTGCTAGGTGAAGTTATGGGTCCTACAGTAGGTCTATGTTGTTGCTAGGTGAAGTTATTGGTCCTACAGTAGGTCTATGTTATTGTTAGGTGAAGTTATGGGTCCTACAGTAGGTCTATGTTGTTGTTAGGTGAAGTTATGGGTCCTACAGTAGGTCTATGTTGTTGCTAGGTGAAGTTATGAGTCCTACAGTAGGTCTATGTTGTTGCTAGGTGCAGTTATGAGTCCTACAGTAGGTCTATGTTGTTGCTAGGTGAAGTTATGAGTCCTACAGTAGGTCTATGTTATTGTTAGGTGAAGTTATGGGTGCTACAGTAGGTCTATGTTGTTGCTAGGTGAAGTTATGGGTCCTACAGTAGGTCTATGTTATTGTTAGGTGAAGTTATGGGCCAATTTGTTAAACACTTAATGTACAAATCCTCAGTTTCAGGCTGATTGCAAAGCTAGCCAAATAACATTTTACTGGTAGAAGTATTTTTTAAGTATAAAGCAGTTGATTTGCAACAATAAAACAAACATTTTATTAAGCAGGACATTCAAACAAGCCTTACAATTATAATCCAAAAGTAATGTGAAATGCACTCATAAGCAACCTGGAAATGGGGGCTATTTTTGCTGTCAGCCTATGAGAACTCCCCTGAGTTTTCCCCCACGGTGCTGAATTAGTGAATAGACACAGAGCTTAATGTGAGTTTCCTTGAGTAGCACTCCTGATCTTGTGCTGTAATATTCAGAATACATTGTGAAAAACTAAAATCTTTGCTCACCATTTTTTGCTCCAGGCAGATACACTACATCCATAACTAGTGGTTTCCTCATTACCAGATATACTACATCCATAACTAGTGGTTTCCTCATTACCAGATATACTACATCCATAACTAGTGGTTTCCTCATTACCAGATATACTACATCCATAACTAGTGGTTTCCTCATTACCAGATATACTACATCCATAACTAGTGGTTTCCTCATTACCAGATATACTACATCCATAACTAGTGGTTTCCTCATTACCAGATATACTACATCCATAACTAGTGGTTTCCTCATTACCAGATATACTACATCCATAACTAGTGGCTTCCTCATTACCAGATATACTACATCCATAACGAGCAGTTTCCTCATTAGCATGGAGATTGCAATCAAATTGTGTGCGCATCACCCTCGTGCTGCAATTTTAGCAAACACAGAAAGGGGCAACATATGACTATTGTTTCTAACTTGACTGTTATAAGACAATTGTCAAATAATTTAACATTCATTAAAGACTTCAGTTGTTGTACAACATCGAACCCAGAATCTCTGGTCACACAGATAGACCACTGCTTCACCCGGGTGGTCTGATTTGTTCTTGTTTTTAATTGTTGACAGCCAGTAGATTATAATGTGAAATGGAAGTTGTTTTCTGTTGGTGGTGAGCAAACTCGTCCATAAAAAATGTAGGATATATTTGTTGTCTTAAAGGTGAAGGTTTTACAGGCTTTGGTTTTTACATTTATGTTTTGAGGTTGGACTTTAGCACGTAGGACGCACTGATTGGTGTCACCTCGTTAGTAAGTATGTGTTACACCTGTGCTGACTGGTTAGGAAGAACACTTCTACAGCCAGAGAGGTGAGAGGTCAAACGTTTTTTAGATGGTAAATATTTATGTCCCCTTAGCGGTTGATCACATAAGCAAAAGGGAATATGTTCCATCATCTATGTTTATTTACAATAGTGCAAATTATCCACTGATATTGGTGTAATTTCTCACCCCTTTTGGCTGTATGAAAGTTAATTTCCCCTCAGGCACACACATTTGTTCTTTGATATTATGAAGGTCATTTGTGTAGAATGTACTTTTCCCCACTAATTCACCCCATTTCTTTACATTCATTATTTATATTCGGTGGCCTGACTGCATCCAGACGATGTCAAAGGTCCATCCTGGTAGATCTGAACCTAATGCAGCTTGGAGTGATCGGATGACCGAAGTCACATTTAGGTGCCAGGTGTAACTGAGGCCATAGATGCTCCATATCCATTACTTTGAGTGTTTTATATAATATGACTAAATGTGTTTCTTTCTGTGTTGCAGGGACAGTCAAGAAATGGAACGGCAAGGCCACAGAACATGACATAATCAGAGCTGTGGGAGACCACCTCAAGCCCCTGGTAGAGCCGGGGGTGGTGTTTACCACTCCTTCAGCAGGCTGGAAAAGTGGGATCCATTTGCTTGTTTCAGTTTTCAGTAGTTGAATCCTTTGACATGGGATTGATACTGATTTTCATACTCAAGAGGGACCAAGAGTCTGTTGATTTGTCAATCATTGGGTACATTTGTTTTGCAATATGTTCAAATCAAATCAAGCTTTATTTATATAGCAAATTTCAGACATGGATGCAACACAATGGCTTCACAGAAAAAACAATGAAAATAAACAAATATTTACCACAACAAACATTAGATAAAAAAGATTAACTGAAAGACTAATAAACATTCTAAGGAAATGCCATAGATTAAAATATTAATTGGATGCAACATCCAACCCAAAATATAAGCTCGTTTTACTACATTGTTTGTTGTTACGTTCCCCAGCAAGAAAACCAGAAATGTCCCTTAAACAGAAGAGGAACTAACAAAGAGTCACTGACAACAACCACAACTAAACAGGTGGGATTTTAGGAGGGGTTCTGATAGACACTATGGGGGTGTCCACTGAAAGTTGACTAGTAACAACAACTGGGACCTAAAAGACACCCACCATGAGACCCACTAAATCTGCCCAAGAAGAGACAAACAAAAGAAAAACCCACACCAAACTTAGACAGGAAGCAAACCAAAAAGGTGGAGCAACTAAAGGTGTTGACTCTCCACATGTATCAAGACAACTGGAGCACTGGGCCAGACACTCTTAAATAGAACCTGGACCAGCTCAGGTGAAACACCTTCCCACTAACGAGATGGACAAGCCAGCACAGGTGTAACACATACTGACTAACGAGGTGACACCAATCAGTGCGTCCTACGTGCTAACGGAGCTAGACGTGCTAACGGAGCTAGACGTGCTAACGGAGCTAGACGTGCTAACGGAGCTAGACGTGCTAACGGAGCTAGACGTGCTAACGGAGCTAGACGTGCTAACGGAGCTAGACGTGCTAACGGAGCTAGACGTGCTAAAGTTCAAACTCAAAACATGAAATGGAAAAACCAAAGACTAACACCTTAAAAGTTTGCTCACCATCAACAGAAAACATCTTCCATTTCACATGATAATCAGCTACAATGCTTCACCTTCACCAATATGAACATGGTGTCTACTGGCTGTCAACAATTAAAAACAAGAAAAAAACATTTTCCCCCACTAGCTTCTAGAACTCGTCTTCCTAAAACTCACTAGCTTCTAGAACTCTCGGCCCCTTGGAACGAGTCCAAACAAAACTCATCTCCAAAACGGAAAAACGTGCAGTCAAAATAAATTGTGATCCATGGCAACTCACTGGCTAAACGCAAAACATCTGCCACAATAATCGGATTACTTGTAAATTTTTAAAACCTTTTAAAATGCACAAGCACCAAAAATGCTGTTGTTTTGACAAGTAGCAATAAATCACTGATATCGATTAGGGGGGAAATCAGGTTGTACATGCTGTTGAAACTAACACAACCAAAAAAACACATAGAAATTGGAGATATATTTTACCTCACTGGTTAGAGGACAACCTGCAGAAGACAGTCAGCCACATTTTGGAGTGATACATTTAAATGTAGGGGTCGCTAAACAAAGGAACACAACACTTATTTGTCATAACTCATCGATATCATGCTAAAATCATTTGTGTGACAGAAGGGAGATGAGGTTGCACGTCCTGTTAAAACTAACACCTCAAAAACCACACGGAATCTGGGAATAATGTGTACATCACTGGTTAGAGGACAATTTGTAGAAAACAGCTAGCTACATTTTGAAGTGTTGCATTTTGATTCAAGTGGGTCACCAAAGTGGTAAGTGTAACACAACTCTTTTTGTGTTAGTCACTTTTTGTTAAATCACATAAATAGTACTCTTTCATTTCAGAGCCTGGATTTTTCCCCTGAGGCTAATATCCATATCACGCTGAAATCAATTGAATGGGGTAAACGTTTAGGGGTCTACATTGTGAAATTCGTTAAAATACTCCTACTACTATGTTAAAACATTCTACATTGTGACTTTATTTCATTGATATCATGAAACAACTCCTTCATGTATTTTCTGATGTTTAATCAGAGATCTTTTATCAGAGTCGCTAGAAGTTTCTCTCCTGTGTGTATTCTCTGGTGTAGAGTCAGACTGCTAGATGCAGAAAAATCTTCCCACATTGACCACAACTATAAGATTTCTCTCCTGTGTGTGTTCCCTGGTGTTGAGTCAGCTGGCCAGATTGACCAAAACTCTTCCGACATTGATCACAGCTATAGGGTTTATCTCCTGTATGTATTCTCTGGTGCACTGTCAGATCGCTAGATTGACCAAAACTCTTCCTACATTGACCACAGCTATAAGGTTTCTCTCCTGTGTGTGTTCTCTGGTGTAAAGTCAGAGAGCCAGATGTAGTAAATCTCTTCCCACATTGACTACAGCTAAATGGTTTCTCTCCTGTGTGGATTCTTTGATGAATTGTAATGCCTGCTGAGGAGGTGAATCTCTTCCCACAGTCAAAGCAGCAGTGAGTTCTCTTCCCTGTGGATCTCTGCAGGTGTTTCTTGAGGTGTTCTGATTTGGAGAGACTCTTCTCTGCCTCTTCAGCATCATGAGGTTGTTGAGGCTCCCCAGAGGATCCACGATAGTCACGTCTCTCTCCTGTGTCAACAACAAAGTCAGACAGATGGTTCAAGGCCCACAACAGCGGAAATCCACTGTAAAAGGTGATGCCAACAGCGTAGCCATGATGTTGTACAACAATTGACGTCTGTAATGAATGTTAAAATTATTTGACAATTGTCTTAAAATTAACAAGAATAGTCATATTTTGTCTTGTTTTCACATTAGTAGTAACATCAATGATTGTAGGCTAGAAATAAGTTATTCATGTTGTTGAAACTCTAAGCAGTGTGCCAGACTGGCTCCAGGTCATCTTCAAGTCTCTGCTAGGTAAAGCCCACCTTATCTCAGCTCGCTGGTCACCATTGCAGCACCCACCCGTAGCACGCGCTCCAGCAGGTATATCTCACTGGTTACCCCCAAAGCCAATTCTCATTCCAGTTCTCTGCTGCCAATGACTGCAACGATCTGCAAAAATCACTGAAGCTGGAGACTCATATCTCCCTCACTAGCTTTAAGGACAGACGTTCCGCAAGCGGAACGCCTCACCAATATCCAATGGAAGAGCGTGGTGCGAAATACAAATACCTCAAAAATGCTATAACTTCAATTTCTCAAACATATGACTATTTTACACCATTTTAAAGACAAGACTCTGATTAATCTAACCACATTGTCCGATTTCAAAAAGGCTTTACAGTGAAAGCAAAACATTCGATTATGTCAGGAGAGTACCCTGCCAAAAATAATCACACAGCCATTTTCAAAGCAAGCATATATGTCACAAAAACCAAAACCACAGCTAAATGCAGCACTAACCTTTGATCTTCAACAGATGACACTCCTTGGACATTATGTTATACAATACATGCATGTTTTGTTCAATCAAGTTCATATTTATATCAAAAACCAGCTTGTTACATTAGCATGTGATGTTCAGAACTAGCATACCCACCGCAAACTTCCGGTGAATTTACTAAATGACTCACGATAAACGTTCACACAATACATAACAATTATTTTAAGAATTATAGATACAGAACTCCTTTATGCAATCGCGATGTCAGATTTTAAAATAGCTTTTCGGCGAAAGCACATTTTGTAATATTCTGAGTAGATAGCTCGGCCATCACAGGCTAGCTAATTTGATACCCACCAAGTTTGGTGCTCACTAAACTCGGAATTACTATTAGAAAAATTAGATTACCTTTGCTGTTCTTTGTCAGAATGCACTCCCAGGACTTCTACTTCAACAACAAATGCTGTTTTGGTTCCAAATAATCCATAGTTATATTGTAATAGCTCCGTTTTGTTAGTGCGTTCAGGTCACTATCCGAAGGGTGACGCGCGAGCGCATTTCGTGACAAAAAATTCAAAATATTCCATTACCGTACTTCGAAGCATGTCAAACGCTGTTTAAAATCAGTTTTTATGCTATTTTTCTCATAAAATAGCGATAATATTCCAACCGGGCGACGTTGTATTCATTCAAAGGCTGAAAGAAAAAAATGTAGAATTCTCATGAATGCGCATCTCTAGTGTCACTGTCCCCAGCCTGACCACTCACAAAATCTCCTGCTGTTCTTCGCCCAGCGACAGGAGAGAATTTTGGCCTGCCATATGAGTTCTATTATACTCACAGACACCATTCAAACAGTTTTAGAAACTTTAGAGTGTTTTCTATCCAGATCTACTAATTATATGCATATTCTAGTTTCTGGGCAGGAGTAGTAACCAGATTAAATCGGGTACGTATTTTATCAGGCCGTGAAAATACTGCCCCCTATACCATAACAGGTTAAGCACCAGCTGTCAGAGCAGCTCACAGATCACTGCACCTGCACATAGCCCATCTGTAAATAGCCCATCCAACTACCTCATCCCCATACTGTATTTATTTATCTTGCTCCTTTGCACCCCAGTATCTCTACTTGCACATTCATCTTCTGCACATCTACCATTCCAGTGTTTAATTGCTATAATGTAATTACTTAGCCACCATAGCCTATTTATTGCCTTACCTCCCTTATCCTACCTCATTTGCACACACTGTATATAGACTTTTTCTACTGTATTATTGACTGTATGTTTGTTTATTCCATGTGTAACTCTGTTGTTGTATGTGTCGAACTGCTATGCTTTATCTTGGCAGTTGCAAATGAGAACTTGTTCTCAAGTAGCCTACCTGGTTAAATAAAGGTGAAACATTTTCTTTAAATCTGAAAACGTTGTGAAGCAACTAAATCAGCTAAAGCTCCCAATTCCTGAACAACATCGGTGATGTTGTACCCACGGCCACTATTAAAACCTTCCCCAACCAGAAACCGTGGATTGATGGCAGCATTCGCGCAAAACTGAAAAGCACGAACCACTGCTTTTAATCAGGGCAAGGCGACCGGAAACATGACAGAATACAAACAGTGTAGCTATTCCCTCCGCAAGGCAATCAAACAAGCTAAGGACTAGTATAGACACAAAGTAGAGACGCAATTCAACGGCTTAGACACCAGAGGTATGTGACAGGGCCTACAGTTAATCACGGACTACAAAAAGAAAACCATCCCCGTCGCGGACCCCGATGTCTTGCTCCCAGACAAACTAAACAACTTCTTTGCTCGCTTTGAGGACAAGACAGTGCCACCGACACGGCCCGCTACCAAAACCTGCGGACTCTCCTTCATTGCAGCCAACGTGAGTAGAACATTTAAACATGGGCTAGGGGGCAGTATTGACACGGCTGGATAAAAAAACATACCCGATTTAATCTGGTTACCACTCCTACCCAGTAACTAGAATATGCATATACTTATTACATATGGATAGAAAACACCCTACATTTTCTAAAACTGTTTGAATGGTGTCTGTGAGTATAACAGAACTCATTTGGCAGGCAAAACCCTGAGACATTTTCTGACAGGAAGTGGATACCTGATGTGTTGTATTACCTTTAAACCTATCCCATTGAAAAACACAGGGGCTGAGGAATATTTTGGCACTTCCTATTGCTTCCACTAGATGTCACCAGCCTTTACAAAGTGTTTTGAGTCTTCTGGAGGGAGATCTGACCGAACAAGAGCCATGGAACGATGATGGCCCATTAGACACCTGGCGCGCGAGTTCATGTTGGGTACCCTCGTTCCAATATGTTATAAAAGAGTATGCATTCGTCCACCTTGAATATTATTCATGTTCTGGTTAAAAAAGGCCCTAATGATTTATGCTATACAACGTTTGACATGTTTGAATGAACGTAAATATATTTTTTCCCCTCGTTCATGACGAGAAGTCCGGCTGGCTTAGATCATGTGCTAACAAGACGGAGATTTTTGGACATAAATGATGAGCTTTTTTGAACAAAACTACATTCGTTATGGACCTGTGATACCTGGAAGTGACATCTGATGAAGAGAATCAAAGGTAATGGATTATTTACATAGTATTTTCGATTTTAGATCTCCCCAACATGACGTCTAGTCTGTATCGCAACGCGTATTTTTCTGGGCGCAGTGCTCAGATTATTGCAAAGTGTGATTTCCCAGTAAGGTTATTTTTAAATCTGGCAAGTTGATTGCGTTCAAGAGATGTAAATCTATAATTCTTTAAATGACAATATAATATTTTACCAATGTTTTCTAATTTTAATTATTTAATTTGTGACGCTGACTTGACTGCCGGTTATTGGAGGGAAACGATTTCCTCAACATCAATGCCATAGTAAAACGCTGTTTTTGGATATAAATATGAACTTGATAGAACTAAAAATGCATGCATTGTCTAACATAATGTCCTAGGAGTGTCATCTGATGGAGATTGTAAAAGGTTAGTGGATCATTTTAGCTGGTTTTATGGTTTTGGTGACCCTGTCTTTGAATTGACAAAACATTACACACAACTCTTGTAAATGTACTGTCCTAACATACTCTAAATTTATGCTTTCGCCGTAAAACCTTTTTGAAATCGTAAAACGTGGTTAGATTAAGGAGATGTTTATCTTTCAAAGGGTGTAAAATAGTTGTATGTTTGAAAAATTTGAATTTTGACATTTATTTGGATTCAAATTTGCCGCTCTTGAAATGCACCTGCTGTTGATGGAGTGCACCACGGGTGGGACGCTTGCGTCCCACCTAGCCCATAGAGGTTAACTAGAGGTCGGCCGATTAATCGGAATGGCCGATTAATTAGGGCCGATTTCAAGTTTTCATAACAATCAGAAATCGGTATTTTTGTATGCCGAGTTGGCCAATTTTTTGGGGGTATTTTTTTGGTATTTTATTTTTAATTTTTTTAGATCTTTATTTAACTAGGCAAGTCAGTTAAGAACACGTTCTTATTTTCAATGACGGCCTAGGAACGGTGGGTTAACTGCCTTGTTCAGGGGCAGAACTACAGATTTTTACCTTGTCAGCTCAGGGATTCAATCTTGCAACCTTACAGTTAACTAGTCCAACGTTCTAACCACCTGCTTTACATTGCACTCCACGAGGTTACGCGATTGCAGTAAGAAGCTAAGGTAAGTTGCTAGCTAGCATTAAACTTATCTTAGAAAAAACAATCAATCAATCATAATCACCAGTTAACTACACATGGTTGATGATATTACTAGTTTATCTAGCCTGTCCTGCGTTGCGTATAATCGCTTAGGTACACGTTGCTCCAACCATAAACATCAATGCCTTTCTTAAAATCAATACACAAGTTTATATTTTTAAACCAGCATATTTAGTTAATATTGCCTGCTAACATGAATTTCTTTTAACTAGGGAAAATGTGTCACTTCTCTTGCAAACAGAGTCAGGGTATATGCAGTTTGGGCCGCCTGGCTCGTTGTGAACTGTGAAGACTATTTCTTCCTAACAAAGACAGCCGACTTCGCCAAATGGGGATGATTTAACAAAAGCGCATTTGGACAAAAGCACAATCGTTGCACGACTGTACCTAACCATATACATCAATGCCTTTCTTAAAATCAATACACAGAAGTATATATTTTTAAACCTGCATATTTAGCTAAAAGAAATCCAGGTTAGCAGGCAATATTAACCAGGTGAAATTGTGTAATTTTGCGTTCATTGCACGCAGTCAGGGTATATGCAACAGTTTGGGCCGCCTGGCTCGTTGCGAACTAATTTGCCAGAATTTTACGTAATTATGACAACACTAAAGGTTGTGCAATGTAACAGGAATAACGTTTTGTTTTCGAGATGATAGTTTCCGGATTCGACCATATTAATGACCTAAGGCTCGTGTTTCTGTGTGTTATTTTATAATTAAGTCTATGATTTGATAGAGCAGTCTGACTGAGCGATGGTAGGCACCAGCAGGCAAGTAAGCGTTCATTCAAAATAGCACTTTCGTGCGTTTTGCCAGCAGCCCTTCGCAATGCATTGCGCTGTTTATGACCTCAAGCCTGTCAACTCCCAAGATTAGGCTGGTGTAACCAATATGAAATGGCTAGCTAGTTGGCCGGGTGCGCGCTAATAGCGTTTCAAACGTCACTCGCTCTGAGACTTGGAGTAGTTTTTTCCCTTCCTCTACATGGGTAACGCTGCTTCGAGGGTGGCTGTTGTCGATGTGTTCCTGGTTCGAGCCCAGGTAGGAGTGAGGAGAGGGACGGAAGCTATATTGCTACACTGGCAATACTAAAGTGCCTATAAGAACATCCAATGGTCAAAGGTATATGAAATACAAATCGTATAGAGAGAAATAGTCCTATAATAACTACAATCTAAAACATCTTACCTGGGAATATTGAAGACTCATGTTAAAAGGAACCACCAGCTTTCATATGTTCTGAGCAAGGAACTTAAACGTTAGCTTTTTTACATGGCACATATTGTACTTTTACTTTCTTCTCCAACACTTTGTTTTTGCATTATTTAAAACAAATTGAACATGTTTCATATTTATTTGAGGCTAAATTGATTTTATTGATGTATTTTATTAAGTTAAAATAAGTGTTCATTCAGTATTGTTGTAATTGTCATTATTACCAATTAATAAAATAAATAAATAAATAAAAACCGGCCGATTAATCGGTATCGGCCTTGTTTGGTCCTCCAATAATTGGTATCGGTATCGGCGTTGAAAAATCATAATCGGTCGACCTCTACCTTCAATACTTCTAAAATGGTGTCCAGGTTTAAAATAATTACAGGTTTAAAACAATTACAGGTGCACCTTACTATCTTATACTATATCATAAATGGTCTTAACTAGTAAACACAGATTATAGTTTTCATCCAGTTCACACAGATAGCTGACTCAGCCTCAGAGCCTCCTGACTGGGCCCTGTTGACATCTCCACACAGGAATACACACTCAGAGCCTCCTGACTGGAACCTGTTTACACCTCCACACAGGAATACACACTCAGAGCCTACTGACTGGACCCTGTGTACACCTCCACACAGGAATACACACTCAGAGCCTACGAGGCTTTTCTAAAAACTCCACTTTGTGTGTTTCGCTCACCTCTTTCTTAAAAAAAAAAAAACTACGTTCGAGATGTGGTATTCACTCGGCTGGCTCGCTGCCTCTCAGATCAAAGGTGGGTCCATCTGCTCCGTTCCCGAAGTGAGGTCTCCCTGAGATCCCAAGTTTGAGGAATCCCTCGTGCACCATTTACCCAGGTCACCAAGTGAAGATTCACATCCCCATCGCCAAATGTGGAGGTTAATTACTTTAATATCAATTGAGGAGACAAACTTATCACACAAGTCAGAGTTATTCTTAACCTCTTACATCTAGACGTTCCGCGAGCGGAACACCGCTCCAATATCCAATGATAGGGAGTGGCGCAAAATACAAATTCCTTGAAAATACGAAAACTTCAATTTTTCAAACATATGACTATTTTACACCATTTTAAAGACAAGACTCTCGTTAATCTAACCACACTGTCCGATTTCAAAAAGGCTTTACAACGAAAGCAAAACATTAGATTATGTCAGCAGAGTAGCCAGCCAGAAATAATCAGACACCCATTTTTCAAGCTAGCATATAATGTCACAAAAACCAAAACCACAGCTAAATGCAGCACTAACCTTTGATGATCTTCATCAGATGACACTCCTAGGACATTATGTTACACAATACATGCATGTTTTGTTCAATCAAGTTCATATTTATATCAAAAAACAGCTTTTTACATTAGCATGTGACGTTCAGAACTAGCATTCCCACCGAACACTTCCGGTGAATTTACTAAATTACTCACGATAAACGTTCACAAAAAACACAATTATTTTAAGAATTATAGATACAGAACTCCTTTATGCAATCGCGGTGTCCGATTTTAAAATAGCTTTTCGGTGAAAGCACATTTTGCAATATTTTGAGTAGATAGCCCGGCCATCACAGGCTAGCTATTTTGACACCCACCAAGTTTGGCACTCACCAAACTCAGATTTACTATAAGAATGTTCTTCGTCAGAATGCACTCCCAGGACTTCTACTTAATCACCCAATGTTGTTTTGGTTCCAAATAATCCATAGTTCTATCCAAATAGCGGCGTTTTGTTGTGCGTTCAAGACACTATCCGAAGGGTAACGAAGGGTGACGCGCCCGGCGCGTTTCGTGACAAAAAAATTCAAAATATTCCATTACCGTACTTCAAAGCATGTCAAACGCTGTTTAAAATCAATTTTTATGCGATTTTTCTCGTAAAAAAGCGATAATATTCCGACCGGGAGTCATTGTTTTCGTTCAAAGACTGAAAATGTAAACATGGAGTCGTCTTGTGCACGCGCGCGCCAGTCTCATTGTTCTCAGATCGACCACTTACCAAATGCGCTACTGTTTTTCAGCCTGGGACACCAGAGTAATCATTCAACGTTCTGGCGCCTTCTGAGAGCCTATGGGAGCCTCACGTTACAGCAGAGATCCTTTGTTTTGGATAGAGATGGTGTAGAAGGCCAAGAAATGGTCAGAGAGGGCGCTTCCTGTTTGGAATCTTCTCAGGTTTTGGCCTGCCATATGAGTTCTATTATACTCACAGACACCATTCAAACAGTTTTAGAAACTTTAGGGTGTTTTATATCCAAATCAAACAATTATATGCATATTCTAGTTACTGGGCAGGAGTAGTAACCAGATTAAATCGGGTATGTTTTCTATCCGGCCGTGAAAATACTGCCCCCTATCCCCAACTGGTTAACAAGAAGTTAAGCTCTATTTTGATGTATAACACATATATTTTCAAGAATGTTACATTTTTGAATTTCGCGCTCTGCAATTTCACCGGATATTGGCCAGGTGGGACGCTACCGTCCCACCTGCCCATAAGAAGTTAAACAAACAAAACTCTTCCCACATTGAGTACAGCTATGAGATTTCTCTCCTGTGTGTTTTCTCTGGTGCGCTATCAGGCTGTTTGAGTAAAACTCTTCCCACATTGAGTACAGAGATATGGTTTCTCTCCTGTGTGTGTGTTCTCTGGTGTATCTTCAGATAGCTAGATGCAGCAAAACTCTTCCCACACTGATTACAGCTATACAGCTATATGGTTTCTCTCCTGTGTGTGTTCTCTGGTGTATCTTCAGATAGCGAGATGTAGCAAAACTCTTCCCACATTGATTACAGCTACAAGGTTTCTCTCCTGTGTGTGCTCTCTGGTGTATCTTCAGATTGCCAAATATAATAAAACTCTTCCCACATTGAGCACAGCTATAACATTTCTCTCCTGTGAGTGTTCTCCGATGTACGACCAGGCCCTTTGACTGAGTAAAACTCTTCCCACATTGTTTACAACTGTAAATAGTTTCTTTCCTGTGTGTGTTCTCAGATGTATCTTCAGATAACCAGATGTAGTAAAACTCTTCCCACATTGAGTACAGTTAAATGGTTTCTCTCCTCTGTGTGCTCTCTGGTGTATCTTCAGATAGCCAGATGAAGTAAAACTCTTCCCACATTGAGTACAGCTATAACCTTTCTCTCCTGTGTGTGTTCTCTGGTGCACTATCAGGCTGCTTGACTGAGTAAAACTCTTTCCACATTGAGTACAGCTATAAGGTTTCTCTCCTGTGTGTGTTCTCTGGTGTATTTTAAGTTCTGATGAAAATTTGAAATGTTTCCCACAGTCAGAGCGGCGGTGAGATTTCTTCCCTGTGGATCTCTGCTGGTGTTTCTTGAGGTGTTCTGATCTGGAGAGACTCTTCTCTGCCTGTTCAGCATCATGTTGTTGCTGAGGCTCCCCAGAGGATCCATGATAGTCCCGTCTCTCTCCTGTGTGAAAGATAAAGTCAGACAGATGGTTAAAGGCTCAGCAGAAATCCACTGTTTATTTAAGGTAAAAGGTGATGCCTGAAGTGGATTACATTGTTTTTATTTATAATTTATACATTAGCCTCTGGTTTCAATATATCCTCTCTCTTTCAATAATAAATATATACTACCGTTCAAAAGTTTGGGCTCACTTAGAAATGTCCTTGTTTTTGAAAGAAAAGCAAATTTTTTGGCCCATTAAAATAACATCAAATCGATCACAAATACAGTGTAGACATTGTTAATGTTGTAAATGACTATTGGAGCTGAAAATTGCAGTTTTTTTTGGGAATATCTCCATAGGCGTACAGAGGACCATTATCAGTAACCATCACTCCAGTGTTCCAATGGCACGTTGTGTTAGCTAATCCAAGTTTATAATTTTAAAAGGCTAATTGATCATTACAAAATCCTTTTGCAATTGTTAGCACAGCTGAAAACTGTCTTTAGTCTTTAGACTAGTTGAGTATCTGAAGCATCAGCATTTGTGGGTTCGATTACAGGCTCAAAATGGCCAGAAATAAAGAAACTTCTTCTAAAACTATTCTTGTTCTGAGAAATTAAGGCTATTCCATGGAAGAAACTGCTAAGAAACTGAAGATCTCGTACGCTGTGAACTACTCCCTTCAGAGAACAGTGCAAACTGGCTCTAACCAGTGTTGAATTCGGGCTAAACTTTGAACATTGAGATATTAAAGACATGATAGATCAGACAGAGTATATAAAGGAGTGAGATCTGTAGAAAGACAGAGTGGCTGTGGAATGTGCTGGGTGGACGGGAGGAGATCACAGGATTGCTTTAGGGGAAGCGGATGGAGATCTGTGGATTAGGTGAAGGAGGGGTTGAGGTCAGATCCCCTGAAGGGAGAAATAAGGGTTTAGTATCCTGTTACCCTCTTCCTGTAGACCCAGAAGATGTAAGGATTGGAGAGAAGGAAGACTGTCCAAAGTGGGGTATATATACTTGTGATGGTGAGAACATGTTTTTGTCTGAATTACAGCTGTAATGACCATTTGGAAAGAATTAAACTTGGTTAAGCTTCTCTAGTGTCTGTGTTATTTACACTGAAAAATTTGAACCTAACACCAGAATAGAAAGAGGAGTGAGAGGACAAGTACATTAGAGTGTCTAGTTTGAGAAACAGACGCCTCACAAGTCCTCAACTGCTTCATTAAATAGTACCCGGAAAACACCAGTCTCAACGTCAACAGTGAAGAGGCGACTCCAGGATGCTGGCCTTCTAAGCAGAGTTGCAAAGAAAAATACATAGAGTGGGGAGAACAAGTATTTGATACACTGCCGATTTTGCAGGTTTTCCTACTTACAAAGCATGTAGAGGTCTGTAATTTTTATTATAGGTACACTTCAACTGTGAGAGACGGAATCTAAAACAAAAATCCAGAAAATCACATTGTATGATTTTTAAGTAATTAATTTGCATTTTATTGCATGACATAAGTATTTGATCACCTACCAACCAGTAAGAATTCCGGCTCTCACAGACATGTTAGTTTTTCTTTAAGAAGCCCTCCTGTTCTCCACTCATTACCTGTATTAACAGCACCTGTTTAAACTGGTTACCTATATAAAAGACACCTGTCCACACACTCAATCAAACAGACTCCAACCTCTCCACAATGGCCAAGACCAGAGAGCTGTGTAAGGACATCAGGGATAAAATTGTAGACCTGTACAAGGCTGGGATGGGCTACAGGACAATAGGCAAACAGCTTGGTGAGAAGGCAACAACTGTTGGCGCAATTATTAGAAAATGGAAGAAGTTCAAGATGACGGTCAATCACCCTCAGTCTGGGGCTCCATGCAAGATCTCACCTCGTGGGCCATGGTGTTTGTGGTTACATTCCTCAGCAGTTTACCAAACCAAGTCTCAGGGCTGACAATTTTTTGCTATTTAAATCCTAGGTTACCCCTATAAAATAGCCGCACATCTATCAACCAATCTGCAGTTCATACAATAACAAAACTGTCATTCCACCACTAGTTTGGTTATAAGATGATGATGGGGCTGGAGAAATGTAACTACTCTCAAATTCATAGACAGACCTATGGATGCAAAGACTGACCATCCATGATATCAACATTATAGTTTTAACCATGTTGAGGCCATACAGTGTTGATTTACATTGTTTCTAAACATTGGAGTAAAAAAAGCTTATTTGGGGTTCTGATGGGGTACAACAGTTGAACTAAACTCATGAGGCATGTGTTATATTCTTCAAGAATCAATGGCTATAAATAAATTATTTAAAAAGTCTAAATATGGATGTAGCTATTGCATATTTCCCCTTTAACACCACACATCAGTTCAACAACTGCAGAGTTTGTGCCTATGTTTTTAAGACACTACTTACTAGTGTTAATCAGGGTCCGTTTATCGTTAGAACCATTGGATGCCTTAACATGCGTTTGGGAAACCGAGCCCAGATATCCAGTTTCATCCTCTTCATCCTCCTCTTCTTCCAATGTGACAGTAATCTCCCCCTCCTCGTCTTTCACCCCAAAAACAACAGCCTCCTCTTTCTTTCTCCTCTTCTTTCACAGTAACATCCTCCTCTTCTTTCACTCTGAACGCGTCTTCCTCTTCTTTCACTGAAACGTCTTTCTCTTCTTTCACTGTAACAGCCTCACCCTCTACTTGTTTTTGTATTGTAACATCCTCTTCCTCCTCTTTCACGACAACGTTCAGCCACAGACTCTCTTCCTCCGTCCAGCAGACTTCTTTAGCAGGAGAGTAGTTTAGTGAACTCATGGTCGGGGATGTTAGCTAACTTAACCAGCCCGCTAGCTGAATAATAACATCACTGTAAATATGAAATTAAATCGGATAACTAACTAGACGACAGAAGTGGGTTTAAAACACAGTGGCTAATATACACGAAAGCGTATAAATAGCTTGAATCTTTCGGCTATGTTGGCTAGCAAGCTACGGAGGTGGTTGACGAGCTGTTTATGAAGAACCGTCCACTAGATTATACGTCACGCTGGCAGAATCGCCTTAAAGCCCCACATGATGTATTGTTACACCATGTAGGAGCAGTATATACCTAGTCTGTTCATTATATACATCTACATGATGTATTGTTACACCATGTAGGAGCAGTATAGACCTAGTCTGTTCATTATATACATCTACATGATGTATTGTTACACCATGTAGGAGCAGTATAGACCTAGTCTGTTCATTATATACATCTACATGATGTATTGTTACACCATGTAGGAGCAGTATAGACCTAGTCTGTTCATTATATACATCTACATGATGTATTGTCACACCATGTAGGAGCAGTATAGACCTAGTCTGTTCATTATATACATCTACATGATGTATTGTTACACCATGTAGGAGCAGTATAGACCTAGTCTGTTCATTATATACATCTACATGATGTATTGTTACACCATGTAGGAGCAGTATAGACCTAGTCCGTTCATTATATACATCTACATGATGTATTGTTACACCATGTAGCAGCAGTATAGACCTACAGTAGCTAGCTACTTATTAAGATTTAGTTTGACTTAATGAAACTGCCTTAAATGTGCTGTAGTAAACATTTTTTATTCGCACTAATCAACACATTCCTGTCTTTGTATGTCTCAATATAATAGTATTATTTAATTAAATCCATTTAAAATAATCTTTGTCTGAAAATAAAATCTGATCCTCAACTGCGTTTCCCTCCAGTCAGCAGACGGCGATGTGCGTCTTTCAGGCGATGCTGCCAGCGTGACGTATAATCTAGTGGACGGTTCTTCATAAACAGCTCGTCAACCACCTCGGTAGCTTGCTAGCCAACATAGCCGAAAGATTCAAGCTATTTAGACGCTTTCGGTCTATATTACCTACTGTGTTTTAGACACACTTCTGTCGTATCAACTTGTTAACCTATTGAATTTAATATTACGTTATTTTGTATTAGTCAGCTATAGTAGTTGGCTGGTTAAGTTAGCATTAGCCTAGTCGCTAATGATAGCTAGCTAGCTAACATCCCCGAACATGAGCTCCCTAAACTACTCCCCTCCTGTTAAAGAAGAGGAGGTCTGCTGGACGGAGAAAGAAGCTCTGGGACTGAACATTGTCGTGAAAGAGGAGAAGGAAGAGGAGGATGTTACAGTAAAACAAGAAGTAGAGGTTGAAGCTGTTACAGTGAAAGAAGAGGAAGACGCGTTCAGAGTGAAAGAGGAGGAGGATGTTACAGTAAAAGGAGAGGAGAAAGAGGAGGATGCAGTTTATGGAGTGAAGAAGGAAGGAGAGATTACTGTCACATTGGAAGATGAAGAGGAGGAGAAAGGAGATCTGATTAACATCAGTAAGTACCGCCTTGAATTTGTTTTTAACTTTGGATATTCGGATTTGGCTCGTCAATACCTCTTCAACGGAGGGCCCTGGGATGATAAATGATATGTCTAGAATCAGACGGCGTAGAGAACAAGCTACCCCTTGTTTTCTCCGTTCCGTTTCCTAAAAGTGACTTAACATATATATTTGAGAAGGGTCTATCTGCTGACCGCAGACTGGGGGGCCACGGCATGTAGTGATGAATATGCATAGCGATCTGGAGACAACTCCTATAGTGTTTTTATCAAAGTTGTCGGTATGTCACGTGTCCACATAACAACTTAATCATTACGAAACTTCTTTTGGATCAAGTAAACCTCACGTAGCAAATAAGCCATTCATTTTGTTGTTGACCAAATTCAACACTTTCCACGTTGGGTTGATAATTGTTTCCACTTGGATACAACCAACTGTAACCTACTGGCGTGATCTAGAGAGATACAACCAACTGTAACCTACTGGCATGACCTAGAGAGTTACAACCTACTGTAGCCTACTGGCATGACCTAGAGAGTTACAACCTACTGTAGCCTACTGGCATGACCTAGAGAGTTACAACCTACTGTAACCTACTGGCATGACCTAGAGAGATACAACCTACTGTAACCTACTGGCATGACCTAGAGAGATACAACCTACTGTAACCTACTGGCATGACCTAGAGAGTTACAACCTACTGTAACCTACTGGCATGACCTAGAGAGATACAACCTACTGTAGCCTACTGGCATGACCTAGAGAGATACAACCTACTGTAGTCTACTGGCATGACCTAGAGAGTTACAACCTACTGTAGCCTACTGGCATGACCTAGAGAGTTACAACCTACTGTAGCCTACTGGCATGACCTAGAGAGATACAACCTACTGTAACCTACTGGCATGACCTAGAGAGTTACAACCTACTGTAACCTAATGGCATGACCTAGAGAGATACAACCTACTGTAGCCTACTGGCATGACCTAGAGTGTTACAACCTACTGTAACCTACTGGCATGACCTAGAGAGATACAACCTACTGTAACCTACTGGCATGACCTAGAGAGTTACAACCTACTGTAACCTACTGGCATGACCTAGAGAGATACAACCTACTGTAGCCTACTGGCATGACCTAGAGTGTTACAACCTACTGTAACCTACTGGCATGACCTAGAGAGTTACAACCTACTGTAACCTACTGGCATGACCTAGAGAGATACAACCTACTGTAACCTACTGGCATGACCTAGAGAGATACAACCACTGGTAAAAAAAAATCACACTTTTAAGGGGTATTGTGATGTCATTATGAGGTATTGTCTGAATGCATGTTGTTGTTCTAGGGTCCCAGATATAAAAAAAAAAAATAGTATTTTCTGTTATGACGTGTATTTTTTCATAGACACACCCCATGTGTTTAATAAAATCAACTGTATGTGCGGAACTTGAACTGATGCTTCAAGCGTTTGATTAAATAATTAACACACACAAATGACTTGAGGAAGCCAGAGGTCAATATAACCAGAAGAAAATAACCAATTCCCCACCTGCTGCTGGCCTTCGTTAATTCTGACATTATGCTCCTGAAGTTTCCGGTAAAATCGGAAAACTTTTTCCATTTCCATTTGGAGTGCCAATTTATCTGACCATTTCTACCGATCTGCGTGCCAGATATGAAGGAGGTACAACACCTGTTTGGCCCCTCCACTTCCTGGGTCAGTGAAATGAGGTATTACATTTAAGGAATAAATCCAAGCCTCACGCTCATCACCTGTAGAAGGCGGGGCTTCCAGCGAGGTGTGGATTTAATAGTATGTTGTACCTAGTTTCCCTCCTTCAGGGAACAGTAGTTATAGTCATAACATGTGGATTTAATAGTATGTTGTACCTAGTTTCCCTCCTTCAGGGAACAGTAGTTATAGTCATAACATGAGGATTTAATAGTATGTTTTACCTAGTTTCCCTCCTTCAGGGAACAGTAGTTATAGTCATAACATGAGGATTTAATAGTATGTTTTACCTAGTTTCCCTCCTTCAGGGAACAGTAGTTATAGTCATAACGTGTGGATTGAATAGTATGTTGTACCTAGTTTCCCTCCTTCAGGGAACAGTAGTTATAGTCATAACGTTAAGCTTGACATATGATGAACTTCAACTTAAATACTGGATCTTGCTGTCGGACAGATTTCTTTCTATTCTGAAATACACTCTACCTACGTAACATTTAGTGTCTCCTTATATTACGCTGGGAAAACAGTTTTCACGGGCACAAAAATCCTAAATCATTTCAGTTTGCTAAATCCAATGGTTCTAACCGAGAGTCACCTTAACTTTATTGACAACACCCAAATGGATACTCTCATTAATGTGGTTCTTCAATAATTACACATCATTCTTAATACTGTAGCTGTTTAGTTAGTCACATGTTCAACTATCATCAGCTGATCCAGGAAATCATTTTCTGAATGACAGTCACATGACAAACATCACGACATGCAACAACAACCAAAGTGCTTCTTCATTCATTATTCTGGTAAAGACAGTTATGCCGTGCTCCACTTTGAATCCAACATCCCTAACAAATTGATGTTTATAATGTGTTATTGTCTGCTTGATTTACAGTAGGGTCTCGTTAGTCTGTCTGGACACAGAGATACTTTGCTCATAATGTGTAGAGAACTGTTCCTTGATGGATAGGCTATTGTACAACACACAGAGCTATTTTCCTTTATTCAGGACATTTAGAATGACAACACATTACAGAGTAGCCTAGTGGGATTATTCACAAAATTACCTGGTTATGAAATGTCATGACAAAGCCAGTTTAGTTTCCATGTTTTACCTGAAATATTAAATTATTTATAGTCCTAGGTCTATGTTGGTGGTAGGTGAAGTTATGGGTTCTACAGTAGGTCTATGTTAGGTGAAGTTATGGGTCCTACAGTAGGTCTATGTTGTTGTTAGGTGAAGTTATGGGTCCTACAGTAGGTCTATGTTATTGTTAGGTGATGTTATGGGTCCTACAGTAGGTCTATGTTAGGTGATGTTATGGGTCCTACAGTAGGTCTATGTTGTTGTTAGGTGAAGTTATGGGTCCTACAGTAGGTCTACGTTATTGTTAGGTGATGTTATGGGTCCTACAGTAGGTTTGTGTTATTGTTAGGTGATGTTATGGGTCCTACAGTAGGTCTATGTTGTTGTTAGGTGAAGTTATGGGTCCTACAGTAGGTCTACGTTATTGTTAGGTGATGTTATGGGTCCTACAGTAGGTTTGTGTTATTGTTAGGTGATGTTATGGGTCCTACAGTAGGTCTATGTTGTTGTTAGGTGAAGTTATGGGCCAATTTGTTAAACACTTTCTGTTCAAACCCTCATTGTCAGGCTGATGGCAAAGCTAACCAAAGCATTTTTCTAGTTGAAGTGTTTTTTTTAAGTATAAAGCATTTGATTTGGGACAATAACACAAACATATTAAGCAGGTTATTCAAGCGAGCCTTACAATTATAATCCAAAAGTAATGTGAAATGCACTCATAAGCAACCTGGAAATGGAGGCTATTTTTGCTGTCAGCCTATGAGAACTCCCTTGAGTTTTCCCCCACGGTGGTGAATTAGTGAATAGACACAGAGCTTAATGTGAGTTTCCTTGAGTAGCACTCCTGATCTTGCGCTGTAATATTCAGAATACATTGTGAGAAACTAAAATCTTTGCTCACCATTTTTTGCTCCAGGCAGATATACTACATCCATAACTAGCAGTTTCCTCATTAGCAGGGAGGTGTTTCTGCAATCAAATTGTGTGCGCATTGCCCTCGTGCTGCAATTTTAGCAAACACAGAAAGGAGCCTATATTGGAGACCAAAAGTCGTCTGGCACACTGCTTAGGATTTCAACAACTTTAATAACTTATTTCTAGTTACTACTAATGTGAAAACAAGACAAAATATGATTGTTGCTAAGTTGACTGTCTTAAAACCTCTTACATCTAGATGTTCCGCTAGTGGAACACCGCTCCAATATCCAATGATAGAGCGTGGCGCGAATTACAAACTCCTCAAAAATCCCCAAACTTCAATTTTTCAAACATATGACTATTTTACACCATTTTAAAGACAAGACTCTCCTTTATCTAACCACATTGTCCGATTTCAAAAAGGCTTTACAACAAAAGCAAAACATTAGATTATGTCAGGAGAGTACCCAGCCAGAAATAATCACACACCCATTTTTCAAGCTAGCATATAATGTCACAAAAACCAAAACCACAGCAAAATGCAGCACTAACCTTTGATCTTCATCAGATGACACACCTAGGACATTATGTTATACAATACATGCATGTTTTGTTCAATCAAGTTCATATTTATATCAAAAAACAGCTTTTTACATTAGCATGTGACGTTCAGAACTAGCATACCCACCGAAAACCTCCGGTGAATTTACTAAATTACTCACGATAAACGTTCACAAAAAACATAACAATTATTTTAAGAATTATAGATACAGAACTCCTTTATGCAATCGCGGTGTCCAATTTTAAATCGGTGAAAGCACATTTTGCAATATTCTGAGTAGATAGCCCGGCCATCATGGCTAGCTATTTTGACACCCACCAAGTTTGGCACTCACCAAACTCAGATTTACTATAAGAAAAATTGGATCACCTTTGCTGTTCTTCGTCAGAATGCACTCCCAGGACTTCTACTTCAACACCCAATGTTGTTTTGGTTCCAAATAATCCATAGTTATATCCAAATAGCTGCGTTTTGTTCTTGCGTTCAAGACACTATCCGAAGGGTGACGCGCCAGCGCGTATCGTGACAATAAATGTCTAAATATTCCATTACCGTACTTCGAAGCATGTCAAACGCTGTTTAAAATAAATTTTTATGCAATTTTTCTCGTAAAATAGCGATAATATTCCAACCGGGAGACCTTGTTTTCGTTCAAACACTGAAAATAGAAAATGTCATTGTGTCATTGTTCTCCGAACGACCACTTTCCAAAAGCCCTACTGTTTTTCGCCCAGGGACTGCAGAGTCATCATTCCCCATTCTGGCGCCTTCTGAGAGCCTATGGGAGTCTTAGAAAATGTCACGTTACAGCAGAGATCCTCTATTTTCGATAAAGAGTCTATAGAAGGACAAGAAATGGTCAGACAGGGCACTTCCCATATAGAATCTTCTCAGGTTTTGGCCTGCCATATGAGTTCTGTTATACTCACAGACACCATTCAAACAGGTTTAGAAACGTTGGGGTGTTTTCTATCCAAATCAAATAATTATATGCATATTCTAGTTTCTGGGCAGGAGTAATAACCAGATTAAATCGGGTACGTTTTTTATCCGGCCGTGAAAATACTGCCCCCTATCCTAAACAGGTTAATGGTCAAATAATTTAACAGAAGTCAGTTGTACAAGTTCATGGGTATGATCTGGGCATCACCTTTTACCTCAAATAAACAATGGATTTCTGCTGTTGTGGGCCTTTAACCTCTTGCTTCTAGGTGTTCCGCTAGCGGAACCCATAGCCAACAGCCAATGGGATAGCAGGGCGCGAAATACAAAACATCAAAAATCTAATAATTAAAATGTCTCAAACATATTACTATTTTACACCATTTGAAAGATACACTTCTCCTTAATCACACCACATTGTCCGATTTCAAAAAGGCTTTACGGTGAAAGCAAAACATTAGATTATGTTAGGCTACCACCCCAGCAAATAAACAACAACACAGCCATTTTCCAAGCAAGGGTAGCCGTCCAAAAGCAGAAAACCAGCTAAAATTATGCACTAACCTTTGACGATCTTCATGTTAGACAATACATTCATTTGTTGTTCTATCAAGTTCATATTTATATCCAAAAAAACTATTTTACATTGCCGCATGACGTTCAGAAAATGGGCACATCAATTTACAGAAATACTCATCATAAACGTTGACAAAATATATAACAATTAATTAAAGAATTATAAATAAACTACTTCTTTACGCAGCCGCTTTGTCAGATTTCAAAATAACTTTACGGAGAAAGCACATTGTTCAATATTCTGAGTACTGAGCCACATCATCAATCCCAGCTATACAGTTAGCCGTCCAGCCACGGCATCCACAAAACTCTGAAATATGTTTAAAATATTTTCTTTACCTTTGCTGATCTTCGGCTGAATGCACTCGGAAGGACTCCCACTTCCACAGAAATGTTCATTTGTTTTGATAAAGTCCATCATTTATGTTGAAATAAATCTGTTTTGATGGCGCGTCCAGATCACCATTCCAAAATGCATGAAGCGCGACTATCCACCGTCGACGAAAAGTTATAACGTTCCCTCAGCGTTTGTAGAAACATGTCAAACCATGTTCACAATCAATCTTTAGGGTGGTTTTAACGTAGAATTTCGATAATATTCCAGCCGGACAATAGCAGTTTCATTACAGAAGAAAAAGAAAAATGGCTAACCCTTTGTGAAAGCGCGCGAGGTAAGTCAGTGACCCCAGCGAGACCACTTACTGTTCCGGGTATTATTCAATCAAATTGCATTGTAGAAGCCTCAAACAAGGTTCTAATGACTGTTGACATCTAGTGGAAGCCTTAGGAAGTGCAAGTTGACCCCACAGACACTAGTTTGGATAGAAAATCATTTGAAATGACTACAACCCTCAGAGTGCCCACTTTCTAGCTGGATACCTCTCAGGTTTTTGCCTGCCATATGAGTTCTGTTATACTCACAGACATCATTCAAACAGTTTTAGAAACTTTAGAGTGTTTTCTATCCAAATACTAATAATATGCAAATATTTGAATAGTAGGCTGTTTAATTTGGGTACGTTTTTCATCCGGCTGTGAAAATACTGCCCCCTATAGCGAACAGGTTAACCGTCTGTCTGACTTTGTCATTCACACAGGAGAGAGGCGGGACTGTCGTGGATCCTCTGGGGAGCATCAACAACATCATGATGCTGACAAGGCAGAGAAGAGTCTCTCCAGATCAGAACTCCTCAAGAAACACCAGCAGAGACCCACAGGGAAGATATCTCACTGCTGCTCTGACTGTGGGAAGAGATTCACCTCATCAGGCATTAAAATTCATCAGAGAATCCACACAGGAGAGAAATCTTTTAGCTGTACTCAATGTGGGATGAGTTTTACTCAGTCAACCAGCCTCATATCGCACCAGAGAATACACACAGGAGAGAAACCATATAGCTGTGATCAATGTGGGAAGAGTTTTACTGACTCTAGCAGTCTGACTAAACACCAGAGAATACACACAGGAGATAAACCTTATAGCTGTGGTCAATGTGGGAAGAGTTTTGTAAAATTTAGAGATCTGACAGTGCACCAGAGAATACACACAGGAGAGAAACCTTTTAGCTGTGGTCAATGTGAGAAAAGTTTTGGTCAATCTAGCCATCTGACAGTGCACCAGAGAAGACACACAGGAGAGAAACCTTATAGATGTACTAAATGTGGGAAGAGTTTTGTTCAATCTAGCCAGCTCTCATTACACCAGAGAACACACACAGGAGAGAAACCTTATAGCTGTTGTCAATGTGGGAAGAGTTTTGTTCAATCTAGCCAGCTCTCATTACACCAGAGAACACACACAGGAGAGAAACCTTATAGCTGTGATCAATGTGGAAAGAGTTTTGCTGCATCTGGCAATCTGACTAGACACCAGCAAGTACACACAGGAGAGAAACGATTCCACTGTTCAGATTGTGGAAAAAGATTCTCAACTTCACAGAATTTGAAGATGCACCAGAAAACACACACAGGAGATCAAATTTTATAGCTGAGGTCAATGTGGGAAGAGCTTTATTACATCTAGCCATCTGACAGTACACCAGAGAACACACACAGGAGAGAAACCTTATAGCTGTGATCAATGTGGGAAGAGTTTTACTGACTCTAGCAGTCTGACTACACACAGGAGATAGCGGTATGACAGTACACCAGAGAACACACAGAGGAGAGAAATCTCTTAGCTGTGACCAGAGATAATCTGATAAAAGATCTCTGATCAAATGTCAGAAAATACATGAAGGAGTTGTTTCATGATATCAATGAATTAATGTCACAATGTAGAATGTTTTAACATTGTAGGAGTATTTTAATGATGTCACAATGTACAATAAACGTTTGTCCCCTGTTCTATTGATTTCAACATGATATGGATATTAGCCTCGGGGAAAAATCCAGGCTCTGAATTGAAAGATTTACTATTTATGTGATTTAACAAAAAGTGACTAACAAAAAAAGAGCTGTGTTACACTTACCACGTTGGTGACCCTCTTGAATGAAAATGCAACACTTCAAAATGTAGCTAGCTGTTTTCTACAAATTGTCTTCTAACCAGTGATGTACACATTATTCCCAGATTCCGTGTGGTTTTTGAGCTGTTAGTTTTAACAGGATGTGCAACTTCATCTCCTTCCTCTCGCACAAATGATTTTAGCATGATATTGATGAGTTATGACAAATAAGTGTTCCTTTGTTTAGCGACCCCTAAATTTAAATGCATCACTCCAAAATGTAGCTGACTGTCTAATGCAGGTTGTCCTCTAACCAGTGAGGTAAAATATATCTCCCATTTCCATGTGTTTTGTTTAGTTGTGTTGGTTTCATTTGGACACTTTAAAACTGTGTTTTGACATTGGGGCTATTTCATATTTACATTTCATGTAACATTTAGTAATGATAATTATTTATCCAACCAACTGACACATTTTTGGGTACAATTAACAACAACTGTACTAGAGTAATGTAATTGTATTGACATTGTTGCCCTGCTTTTAGAATATCAGGATTCATTCTCAGATGTGCCAACCCAAATGTACTAGAGCATGACATTGGGGACTGGGCCCTGATCCAACAACATGGCTATCTAGTGAACCCTGAAAAGAGAGAGAAGCTCTGCAGTGAGGTGGAAAGTTACTATGGATATTGCAGGAGTTTCCTCTTGAAATCAGACATGTCTGTGGTAAGGACAACTTGGTTGCTGATTGTCTCAAGGGTGGGCAGTCAAATAGTTTTGCGTTTAGCCAGTGCGTTACCATGGATCACAATTTATTTTGACTGCACGTATTGGAGATTAGTTTTGTTTGGGCTTGTTCCAAGGGGACAAGAGTTCTAGAAGCTAGTGAGTTTTAGGATTCTATAGAAAGAAAAATGAGGGAAAAATGTAACTATTGTATATTATTATTTAGAAATACGTGTTTTCTTGTTTTTAATTATTGACAGCCAGTAGACACCATGTTTATATTGGTAAAGGTGAAGCATTGTAGTTGATTATAATGTGAAATGGAAGTTGTTTTCGGTTGGTGGTGAGCAAACTTGTCCATCAAAAATATAGGATATATTTGTTGTCTTAAAGGAGAAGGTTTTACAGGCTTTGGTTTTTCCATTTATGTTTTGAGGTTGGACTTTAGACTTTATAGCTCGTTAGCACGTAGGGCACACCGATTGGTGTCACCTCGTTAGTCAGTATGTGTTACACCTGTGCTGGCTTGTCCATCTCGTTATGGTTGAATATTTCATCCAATTCAATGGCATTTCCTTAGGGTGCTTATTAGTCTTTCAGTTTTTAGTCTTCTGTTTGTTGTGTACTAAATATTTCTGTTTATTTTGTTAATTTTCATTGTCTTTTATTAGTTTTTTCCTGTGAAGCATCCATGTCTGAAATGTGCTGTGTAAATAAAGCTTGATTTAATTTGAACATATTGCAAAATAAATTAACCCAATGACTGACAATCAACAGACTTAATTTTTTATTTTATTTAACATTTATTTAACTAGGCAAGTCAGTTAAGAACAAATTCTTATTTACAATGATTGCCTACCAGGGAACAGTGGGTTAACTGCCTTGTTCAGGGACAGAATAACATATTTTTACCTTGTCAGCTCTAACCATATGAGTTTATTTGTGCTTCTAACCGTGTTCTTTTTCCAGAGGAAAGGAATGTGAACAGGTTGGAAGAGCCAGTACACAGTGAGGGTGTAATGTGAACAGGTTTGAAGAGCCAGTACACAGTGAGGGTGGAATGTGAACAGGTTGGAAGAGCCAGTACACAGTGAGGGTGGAATGTGAACAGGTTTGAAGAGCCAGTACACAGTGAGGGTGGAATGTGAACAGGTTGGAAGAGCCAGTACACAGTGAGGGTGTAATGTGAACAGGTTGGAAGAGCCAGTACACAGTGAGAGTGTCATGTGAACAGGTTGGAAGAGCCAGTACACAGTGAGGGTGTAATGTGAACAGGTTGGAAGAGCCAGTACACAGTGAGGGTGTAATGTGAACAGGTTGGAAGAGCCAGTACACAGTGAGGGTGTAATGTGAACAGGTTGGAAGAGCCAGTACACAGTGAGGGTGTAATGTGAACAGGTTGGAAGAGCCAGTACACAGTGAGAGTGTCATGTGAACAGGTTGGAAGAGCCAGTACACAGTGAGGGTGTAATGTGAACAGGTTGGAAGAGCCAGTACACAGTGAGGGTGTAATGTGAACAGGTTGGAAGAGCCAGTACACAGTGAGGGTGTAATGTGAACAGGTTGGAAGAGCCAGTACACAGTGAGGGTGTAATGTGAACAGGTTGGAAAAGCCAGTACACAGTGATTGTGAACCCTCCACATCTGCTATAACATCCCTGAGAGAAGATTCTGCCACCACCTTTCAGCAGAGAACAAAGAAGATGACCATGCATGAAACGTTAACCAGAGAATTTCATGAGCATAAAATGAAATATCTGAAGGAAGAACATGAGATGAGAATTGTCCAGGTTGAATTGGATATGAAGTTGGAAGAGAGAGGTATGATCCAACAAAGAGACAGTAATGAGACAATAGTGATGACCAGCCATGGTGTAACATGGGTCGTACAAATGGGACCAAGGCGCAGCGTGTAGAGTGCTCATCTTCTTTTATTAAAATAACGTGAACACTTAAACAAAAATAACAAAACGACTCATGACAGTTACGTAAGGCAAACACAGGCTATACAGGAAACAACCACCCACAAAACACAAGTGAAACAACATCAACTAAATATGGCCTCCAATTAGAGACAATGACAACCAGCTACCTCAAATTGGAGGTCATGCCAAAAAAACAACATAGAAATAGAAAAACGAGATTAAACCATAGATATAGAAAACATAGATCCTAAACCAAAAACACCAAAAACACAAAACAAACACCCCCTGCCACGCCCTGACCATACTATAATGACAAATAACCCCTTTTACTGGTCAGGACATGACACATTGTGAACAATATGATATGTAAAAAATATAAATGTTTTGTCATTTGGATATTAATGAGAGAGACTATTTTAATCACCACAAACTACATTTTAAACCAGCCTTGGTTTAGTCACTCATTTAATTTTGCTTCACACTATTTGAATTTGGTACAGAACAAACATTATCAAAGCAAAAATAAGCCATAATGAACACATTCCATATTTAAATGCATCTCATCTAGTTGAAGTGCTGCAATGTGAAGCAACTCCGTTTGCAAGTCCTCGTTGGTCATTGACTGCCTCAGTCACGGACACATCTGCCTCAGTCATGGACACATCTGTCTCAGTCACGGACACATCTACCTCAGCCACGGACACATCTGCCTCAGTCACGGACACATCTGCCTCAGTCATGGACACATCTACCTCAGCCACGGACACATCTACCTCAGTCATGGACACATCTGCCTCAGTCATGGACACATCTACCTCAGTCACGGACACATCTGCCTCAGTCATGGACACATCTTCCTCAGTCATGGGTACATCTGTTTCAGTCATGGGTACATCTGCTTGATGCTGATCATGGGAGGATCAGGACAGCCATGGGTACATCTGCTTGATGCTGATCATGGGAGGATCAGGACAGTCATGGGTACATCTGCTTGATGCTGATCATGGGAGGATCAGGACAGCCATGGGTACATCTGCTTGATGCTGATCATGGGAGGATCAAGACAGACATGGGTACATCTGCTTGATGCTGATCATGGGAGGATCAGGGCAGCCATGGGTACATCTGCTTGATGCTGATCATGGGAGGATCAGGGCAGCCATGGGTACATCTGCTTGACGCTGATCATGGGAGGATCAGGGCAGCCATGGGTACATCTGCTTGACGCTGATCATGGGAGGATCAGGACAGCCATGATGCTTCAGGTAGTTGTGCATCACAGCTGTAGTAATGATCACCTTGCAGCATCTTCTTGGCTTGAAACCAAGTGTATTGTGAAAACACTGAAATCTATTTTTCCATACTCCAAACACACGCTGGACCATCCCTCTCGTGTGGATATGAGCTCTGTTGTATCTTTGCTGCTCAGCTGTTGTGGGATTTATGTCTGGAGTGAATAAAAAGTTACTCTGACCAGATTACTATGTAGTAACTATTAGTAGACCAGATTACTATGTAGTAACTATTAGTAGACCATATTACTATGTAGTAACTATTAGTAGACCATATTACTATGTAGTAACTATTAGTAGACCATGTTTCTCACCCTAATATCCACTGTCACCAAGTAGTTGTCCACTATGTTGTCCTCTCTGAAACTGAGACCAATGAAGAGTTGAGGGAAATCCTTCAATCCTGAGTTGCACCTTTCCAACGGCCAACAATGTTTGACAACTATAAATGAGGAGTTCATCCACCCTGAACATTGATGGAAAACCAGTTGTTATGGTTACAGTACTCCTCAGCATCAGGAGTTGATGGTAAACCAGTTGTTATGGTTACGGTACCCCTCAGCATCAGGAGTTGATGGTAACCAGTTGTTATGGTTACAGTACTCCTCAGCATCAGGAGTTGATGGTAAACCAGTTGTTATGGTTACGGTACTCCTCAGCATCAGGAGTTGATGGTAAACCAGTTGTTATGGTTACGGTACCCCTCAGCATCAGGAGTTGATGGTAACCAGTTGTTATGGTTACAGTACTCCTCAGCATCAGGAGTTGATGGTAAACCAGTTGTTATGGTTACGGTACTCCTCAGCATCAGGAGTTGATGGTAAACCAGTTGTTATGGTTACGGTACCCTCAGCATCAGGAGTTGATTGACACTTGATGGGAACATGACATCCATCTAACCAGCCAATCACTCCTGGGAACTGCCCAGATTCAGAGAATTGCCCTTTATAGTTGGCTTGGCCAGCAGCATCAGGAAACTAGATGTAAAGACTCCTCAGTTCACAAATGGCCCTGCAGACTTTATAGTTGGCTTGACCAGCAGCATCAGGAAACTAGATGTAAAGACTCCTCAGTTCACAAATGGCCCTGCAGACTTTATAGTTGGCTTGGCCAGCAGCATCAGGAAACTAGATGTAAAGACTCCTCCTGCAGACTTTATAGTTGGCTTGGCCAGCAGCATCAGGAAACTAGATGTAAAGACTCCTCCTGCAGACTTTATAGTTGGCTTGACCAGCAGCATCAGGAAACTAGATGTAAAGACTCCTCCTGCAGACTTTATAGTTGGCTTGACCAGCAGCATCAGGAAACTAGATGTAAAGACTCCTCCTGCAGACTTTATAGTTGGCTTGACCAGCAGCATCAGGAAACTAGATGTAAAGACTCCTCCTGCACACTTTATAGTTGGCTTGGCCAGCAGCATCAGGAAACTAGATGTAAAGACTCCTCCTGGAGACTTTATAGTTGGCTTGACCAGCAGCATCAGGAAACTAGATGTAAAGACTCCTCCTGCAGACTTTATAGTTGGCTTGACCAGCAGCATCAGGAAACTAGATGTAAAGACTCCTCCTGCAGACGTTATAGTTGGCTTAACCAGCAGCATCAGGAAACTAGATGTAAAGACTCCTCCTGCAGACGTTATAGTTGGCTTGGCCAGCAGCATCAGGAAACTAGATGTAAAGACTCCTCCTGCAGACTTTGTGAACAATTAAACACACAGTTGCTTCACTGGCACCGACACAAATCACCAGTTTCACAATGAAAGATTCCAGATGCCAAAACCCTCAGTGATCAGAACTTGGAGAGAATTGGGTGAAGGCCTTCCTCTTTGAGACAGAGGAAAGTCTAGGCTCAAGGAGAGATATTATCTCCAATGCATTTTCTTTGTACATACTAAAGCGGTCTCAAACTAATGTAATGGATTACTCCTATCCACAAGTACTGGTCTGGCTGGCCTCTGTAGTGCATGTTGGTCTTCATTTAGACATTCCACATAGTCCAGGCTCCCTCACAAACAGCACTAAGCAGAAATTAAACCTGCCTCTTTGAAAGATTCATTTAAGCTTCAATTTAGTCCTGGAGTAGCTCTAATCCTCCCTCTTGCAATCGGCTTTGATTAGTCCAGAACAGGCTAAATCTACGACTATTTTAAGATAAGTCTGTGCAAGTCGCTTTGAGTTAAGACAGCTCAAACAAGCATTTTGGTCTGGGACTAAGCTTAAGCCTTTTATGTGAAATGATCCATTCATCCTTCCATCCCTCCTCAGCCTTCCTCTCCTCTGAAGACCCAGTGAGGGTGGAGCTCAGTCAGAGAGCTGTTGAGGGACTGGTTAGGAAGAACACTTCTACAGCCAGAGAGGTGAGAGGTCACACATGGTTTATATGGTAAATATTTATGTCCCCTTAGCGGTTCATCACGTCAGCAAACGGGAATATGTTCCATCATCTATGTATGTTTACATTAGTGCAAATTGTCCACTGATATTGGTGATATTGGTGTAATTTCTCACCCCTTCTGGCTGTATGAAAGTTAATTTCCCCTCAGACACACACATTTGTTCTTTGATATGAAGGTAATTTGAGTAGAATGTATTTTTCCCCACTCATTCACCCCACCTCTTTACATTGCTTATGCATATTCGGTGGCCTGACTGCATCCAGACTATGTTAAAGGCCCATCCTGTTAGATCTGAACCTAATGCAGCTTGGAGTGATCAGATGACAGAAGTCACATTTAGGTGCCAGGTGTAACTGAGGCCATAGATGCTCCATATCCATTACTTTGAGTGTTTTATATAATATGACTAAATGTGTTTATTTATGTGTTGCAGGAGCAGTCAAGAAATGGAACAGCAAGGCCACAGAACATGACATAAGCAGAGCTGTGGGAGACCACCTCAAGCCCCTGGTAGAGCCGGGGGTGGTGTTTACCACTCCACTACACCTTCAGCAGGCTGAAAAAGTGGGATTGATCTGTTTGATCTATTTGTTTGTTTCAGTAGTTGAATCCATTGACATATTGTTCTATTTCAACAAATTCACTGGATTGGTTGAAAAGTGATACTAAACTTACATAACATGCACTATTTGACATAGTGGGAGATATACTGAATTTACACTAAGACCAAGAGTCTTGATTGGTCAGTCATGTTCAAATCAAGCTTTATTTATACAGCACATTTCAGACATGGAGTCAACACAATGGCTTCACAGGAAAAAACACATAAAAATGAAAATTAACAAATATTTACTACACAACAAACATAAGAGGATAAAAACAGTAGAATAACAACTGAGTCATGAACATTCTAAGGAAATGCGATTGATTAAAATATTAACAATTGGATGCAACAACCAACCCAAAATATAAGCTTGTTTTACTCCATTGTTTGTTGTTATTTTCCCCAGCAAGAAAACCAAATGTCACTTAAATAGAAGAGGGACTAACAAAGAGTCACTGACAACAACCACAACTAAACAGGTGAGGTTTTAGGAGGGGTTCTGATAGACACTATGGGGGTGTCCACTGAAAGTTGACTAGTAACAACAACTGGGACCTAAAAGACACCCACCATGAGACCCACTAAATCTGCCCAAGAAGAGACAAACAAAAGAAAAACCCACAACAAACTTAAAGACAGGAAGCAAACCAAAAAGGTGGAGCAACTAAAGGTGTTGACTCTCCACATGTATCAAGACAACTGGAGCACTGGGCCAGACACTCTTAAATAGAACCTGGACCAGCTCAGGTGAAACACCTTCCCACTAACGAGATGGACAAGCCAGCACAGGTGTAACACATACTGACTAACGAGGTGACACCAATCAGTGCGCCCAAGACACGTTTCAGTTGAATGCATTCAGTTGAACAAGTCAATCAATTAATTAATCAATCAATCAAATGTATTTATAAAGCCCTTCTTACATCAGCTGATGTCACAAAGTGCTGTACAGAAACCCAGCCTAAAACCCCAAACAGCAAGCAATGCAGGTGTAGAAGCACGGCGGCTAGGAAAAACTCCCTAGAAAGACCAGAACCTAGGAAGAAACCTAGAGAGGAACCAGGCTCTGAGGGGTGGCCAGTCCTCTTCTGGCTGTGCCGGGTGGAGATTATAACAGAACATGGCCAAGATGTTCATAGATGACCAGCAGGGTCAAATAATAATAATCACAGTGGTTGTAGAGGGTGCAACAGGTCAGCACCTCAGGAGTAAATGTCAGTTGGCTTTTCATAGCCAATCATTCAGAGTATCTCTACAACTTCCATTTCACATAATCATCTACAATGCTTCACCTTCACCAATATAAACATGGTGTCTACTGGCTGTCAACAATTAAAAACAAAAAAACACGTATTTCTAAATAATAATATACAATCAACAAATAAAAACAAGAAAACCAAATAATAATTATTTATTTTACATATAATTATTTTATCATTTTTCTTTCTATAGAATCCTAAAATTCAAGCTTCTAGAACTCTCGTCCACTTGGAACGAACCCAAACAAAAGTCATCTCCAATAAAAGAAAAAGGTGCAGTCCTTGAGACAATCAGCAACCAAGTTGTCCTTTCCACGGACATGTCTAATTTCAAGAGGAACTCCTGCAATATCCGTAGTAACTTTCCACCTCACTGCAGAGCTTCTCTATCTTCTCAGGGTTCACTAGATAGGCATGTTGTTGGATCGGGGCCCAGTCCCCAATGTCATGCTCTAGTACATTTGGGTTGCCACATCTGAGAATGATCCCTGATATTATAAAAGGGCAACAACGTCAATATAATTGTACCCAAAAATGGTCAGTTGGTTGCATAAATCATTGATTACTAAATGTTACATTAATTGTCAATATGAAATATCAAAACCAAATGTACACCCCTTTGTTAATATGTATTAGCAATAATTAACTTAATGGTGATGCATGGAATAATAAAATGTATCTTTTGTCAGGTTGAATGTTTGAAATATGAGGTGATTTGAGACCTGCTTCTTCAGTAGTGGAATAAAGACAATTAGCATTTTAATGTTGTAAATAAATACTGGAGTGATGTAGGATTGTTAATAAAATTGATTATAGACCAATTTATTATACTGCGTCCATGTGTATAGGCTGCAAGCACGTTGAAATGAAGTTGTTTTCAAGTCATTGACAAAATGACCAGAAAAGAGATCTTCTCAACTTTCACTTTCAACTACAACCGAACATATATTGGACGTCAGGCATAGTCTTATTTTCAACAACATGTTGCTAGGTGGGAGATCCCCAATGTCAAAACACAGTTTTAACGTGTCCAAATCAATAACCAACATGCAGAAACAGTTTGTGATATATTGAAAACCGAAACATAAAATGTGCTATATACATAAACATCTGCCACAATAACTATATTACTTGTATTTTTTAAAACAAGCACTTTATAAACTGCACAAGCATCAGAAACGCTGTTGTTTTGACAAGTAGCAATAAATCACTGATATCGATTAGGGGGGAAATCAGGTTGTACGTGCTGTTGAAACTAACACAACTAAAATAAACACATGGAAATGGGAGATATATTTTACCTCACTGGTTAGAGGACAACCTGCAGAAGACAGTCAGCTACATTTTGGAGTGACGCATTTAAATGTAGGGGTCGCTAAACAAAGGAACACAACACTTAACTGTCATCACTCATCAATATCATGTTGAAATCAATTGTGCGAGAAGAGGGAGATGAGGTTGCACTTCCTGTTAAAACGAACAGCTCAAAAACCACACGGAATCTGGGAATAATGTGTACATCCCTGGTTAGAGGAGAATTTGTAGAAAACAGCTAGCTACATTTTGAAGTGCTGCATTTTGATTCCAGTGTGTCACCAACACAGTAAGTGTAACACAACTCTTTTTTTGTTAGTCACTTTCAGAGCTTAGATCTTTCCCCTGAGGCTAAAATCATTGAACAGGGGGGCAAACGTTAAGGGTTCTATATTCTGACATTATTTAAAATACTCCTACTACAATGTTAAAACTTTCTATTGTGACAATATTAAAAAACTTCCACAATATTAAAAACATTCTACATTGTGACATTATTTCATTGATATCATGAAACAACTCCTTCATGTATTTTCTGATGTTTAATCAGAGATCTTTTATCAGAGTACCTCTTCCCACATTGATCACATCTATAAGATTTATCTCCTGTGTGTGTTCTCTGGTGTGATACCAGGCTGTTTAGCCAAGTAAAACTCTTCCCACGTTGATCACAGCTATAAGATTTCTCTCCTGTGTGTGTCCGCTGATGTACTATCAGGTTGGTTAGGTGAGTAAAACTCTTCTCACACTGATCACAGCTATAAGGTTTCTCTCCTGTGTGTGTTCTCTTGTGTAAAATCAGCTGACTAGATGTAGTAAAACTCTTCCCACATTGATTACAGATATAAGGTTTCTCTTCAGTGTGTATTTTCTGGTGTGATTTCAGGGTTTGTAGCCGAGTAAAACTCTTCCCACACTGATCACAGATATAACGTTTCTCTCCTGTGTGTATTCTCGGGTGTATTTTAAGGTCTGATGAATATTTGCAACTATCCCACAGTCAGAGCAGCAGTTAGATATCTTCCCTGTGGGCCTCTGCTGGTGTTTCTTGAGGAGTTCTGATCTGGAGAGACTCTTCTCTGCCTCGTCAGCATCATGATGTTGTTGAGGCTCCCCAGAGGATCCACGATAGTCCTGTCTCTCTCCTGTGTGAACAACAAAGTCAGACAGATGGTTAACCCAAAACATCAGAAATCCACTGTATATTGGAGGTAAAAGGTGATGCCCAGAGCATACCCATGAAGTTGTACAACAATTGACGTCTGTTAACTTCTTAGTGATCCGCTCAGATCCCGGTGACGGGATTGATTTGACAACATCCAGTGAAATTGCAGCGCGCCAAATTCAAAAACAGAAAAAGTCATTATAACAATTCACAAAACATACATGTATAATACATCAAAATAAAGCTTAACTTCATGTTAACCAAGCCGCAATGTCCGATTTCAAAAAGACTTTACGGTGAAAACAGACCATGCGATTATCTGAGGACAGCACCCCGCAAAATCATATTTCAACCAGCCAGGTGCGACACAAAACTCCGAAATAACGATATAATTCATGCCTTACCTTTGAAGATCTTCTTCTGTTGGCACTCCAAAATGTCCCAGAAACATCACAAATGGTCCTTTTGTTTGATAAATTCCTTCTTTATATCCCCAAAATGTCCATTTATTTGGCACGTTTGAATCAGAAAATACACCGGTTCCAACTCGCCCAACATGACTACAAAGTATCTAATAAGTTACCTGTAAACTTGGTCCAAACATTTCAAACAACGTTCCTAATCCAAACTTAGGTATCGTAAAACGTAAATAATAGATCAAATTTAAGACGGGATAAACTGTGTTCAATACCGGACGAAAACAAAGTGAAGGGCGTTTCAGGTCGCACGCACCAAAAGACTAGAGTCCACCTGGAGTGACACATGGAAAGAACAGGGCTACTTCTACATTTCTCAAAAGAAAAAAAATCAACCAATTTCTAAAGACTGTTGACATCTACTGGAAGCCATAGGAACTGCAACCAGATTCCTATTAAAAAGGGCATACCATGGAAATCTAATCGAAAACAGATTGACCTAAAACAATTATTTCCCTGGATGGATTGTGATCCGGGTTTTGCCTGCAAAATCAGTTCTGTTATACTCACAGACATTATTCAAACAGTTTTAGAAACGTCAGAGTGTTTTCTATCCAAATATACTAATAATATGCATATCCTAGCTTCTGGGCCTGAGTAGCAGGCAGTTTACTTTGGGCATGCTTGTAATCCGGACATGAAAATACTGCCCCCTATCCCTAAGAAGTTGTTTAAATTATTTGACAATTAAGACAGTCAAGTTAGCGACAAGTCATATTTAGTCTTGTTTTCACATTAGTGGTAACTAGAAATAAGTTATTAAAGTTGTTGACATCCTAAGCAGTGTGCCAGACGACTTTTGGTCTCCAAAAAAGGCCCCTTTCTGTGTTTGCTAAAATTGCAGGACGAGGGCAATGCACATACAATTTGATTGCAGAAACACCTCCCTGCTAATGAGGAAACCACTAGTTAAAATGTAGTATATCTGCCTGGAGCAAAAATGGTGAGCGAAGATTTTAGTTTTTCACAATGTATTCTGAATATTACAGCACACTATCAGCGCAAGATCGGGAGTGCTACTCAAGGAAACTCACATTAAGCTCTGTGTCTATTTACTAATTCACCACCGTGGGGGAAAACTCAGGGGAGTTGTCATAGGCTGACAGCAAAAATAGCCTCCATTTCCAGGTTGCTTATGAGTTCATTTCACATTACTTTTGGATTACAATTGTAAGGCTCGCTTGAATGTCCTGGTTAATATGTTTGTGTTATTGTGGCAAATCAACTGCTTTATACTTAAACATTTCAACTAGAAAAATGCTCTTTAGCTAGCTTTGCCATCAGCCTGAAACTGAGGGTTTGTACACTAAGTGTTTAATAAATTGGCCCATAACTTCACCTAACAATAACATAGACCTACTGCAGGGCCCATAACTTCACCTAACAATATAGACCTACTGTAGAACCCATAACTTCACCGAACCACAATAACTACAGACATACTGGAAAGTGGAGCACGGCATAACTGTCTTTACCTGTGTAATGAACGAAGAAGCACTTTGATTGTTGTTGCATGTCGTGATGTTTGTCATTTGACTGGAATTCAGAAAATGATTTCCTGGATCAGCTGATGATAGTTGAACATGTGACTGTAACTAAACAGCTACAGTATTAAGAATTATGTGTAATTATTGAAGAATTGCATTAATGACAGTATCCATTTGGGTGTTGTCAATAAAGTTAAGGTGACTCTTGGTTAGAACCACTTGATTTAGCAAACTCTGAAATGATTTAGGATTTCTGTGCCCATGAAAACTGTTTTCCCAGCGTAACATAAGGAGACACTAAATGTTACGTAGAGTGAATTTCAGAGATCTGAATACAAAAAACTGTCCCACAGCAAGATCCAGTATTTAAGTTGAAGTTCATCATATGACAAGATTAACGTTATGACTATAACTACTGTTCCCTGAAGGAGGGAAACTAGGTACAACATACTATTAAATCCACACGGTATGACTATAACTACCGTTCCCTGAAGGAGGGAAACTAGGTACAATATACTATTAAATCCACACCTCGCTGGAAGCCCCGCCTTCCACAGGTGATGAGAGTGAGGCTCGGATTTATTCCTTAAATTTAATACCGCTCTTCACTGACCCAGGAAAGGGCGGGACCAAACAGGTGTTTTACCTCGTTTCCCTCCTTCAGGGAACAGTAATTATAGTCATAAAGTTACACTCCCTTTCAGTCGGTCAACTTCGGTACAACATACTATGGGGAAATATAATCATTCCCCATGCCGACCCAAACGGATACTAAATGAAACGGCCCCTGGTAGACCACCCAGACCTTACTCGCAAGATGCGTCAGTTTTGTCAATTTATTCATTGTCTTTTGTTTGAAACACTCCTGTCAATGTTGAGTAAGGATGCACACCTGATTACACATATAGAAGTAGGATTAATCTACCTGGCCTGCACACAAATGTAGGCCTATAAATGGGAATGTCTGATAGTATATCCTCTCTGGGCTAGGCGGGACGAATTCGTCCCACCTACGTAACAGCCACTTGCAGCCTGTGGCGCGATTTTCAAAACCTTAAAAATCCTATTACTTCAATTTCTCAAACATATGACTATTTTACAGCTATTTAAAGACAAGACTCTCGTTAATCTAACCACACTGTCCGATTTCAAAAAGGCTTTACAACGAAAGCAAAACATTAGATTATGTCAGCAGAGTACCAAGCCAGAAATAATCAGACACCCATTTTTCAAGCCAGCATATAATGTCACCAAAACCCAGAAGACAGCTAAATGCAGCACTCACCTTTGATGATCTTCATCAGATGACAACCCTAGGACATTATGTTATACAATACATGCATGTTTTGTTCAATCAAGTTCATATTTATATAAAAAAACAGCTTTTTACATTAGCATGTGACGTTCAGAACTAGCATACCCCCCGCAAACTTCCGGGGAATTCGCTAACATTTTACTAAATTACTCACGATAAACGTTCACAAAAAGCATAACAATTATTTTAAGAATTATAGATACAGACCTCCTCTATGCACTCGATATGTCCGATTTTAAAATAGCTTTTTGGTGAAAGCACATTTTGCAATATTCTAAGTACATAGCCCAGGCATCACGGGCTCGCTATTTAGACACCCGGCAAGTTTAGCACTCACCATAATCATATTTACAATTATAAAAGTTTGATTACCTTTTGTTGTCTTCGTCAGAATGCACACCCAGGACTGCTACTTCAATAACAAATGTTGGTTTGGTCCAAAATAATCCATCGTTATATCCAAATAGCGGCGTTTTGTTCGTGCGTTCCAGACACTATCCGAAATGGTAAAGAAGTGTCGCGCGCATGGCGCAATTCGTGACAATAAAATTCTAAATATTCCATTACCGTACTTCGAAGCATGTCAACCGCTGTTTAAAATCAATTTTTACGCCATTTTTCTCGTAGAAAAGCGATAATATTGCGACAGGGAATCTCCTTTTCGGCAAACAGAGGAAAAAATCACAAAGGCGGGGGCGGTCGGGTCACGCGCATAAGCCCAGTGTCCCTTGATCGGCCACTTGAGAAAGGCGATAATGTGTTTCAGCCTGGGGCTGGAATGACGACATTCTGTTTTTTCCCGGGCTCTGAGAGCCTATGGAAGACGTGGGAAGTGTCACGTTAGAGCAGAGATCCTTAGTAAAAGATAGAGATGGAAAAGAAGTTCAAGAAATGGTCAGACAGGCCACTTCCTGTAAAGGAATCTCTCAGGTTTTGACCTGCCATTTGAGTTCTGTTATACTCACAGACACCATTCAAACAGTTTTAGAAACTTTAGGGTGTTTTCTATCCATATGTAATAAGTATATGCATATTCTAGTTACTGGGTAGGAGTGGTAACCAGATTAAATCGGGTATGTTTTTTATCCAGCCGTGTCAATACTGCCCCCTAGCCCTAACAGGATATCAAACCAGTTCAGTACATATAGTTGATTTTATAAAAACACATGGGGTGATTGGAAGAAAGAACAGATGACTCTTGGTTGACCAAGATGTATTTTAGTTGGGGACAGCACTAGAACATGATTTTGGGGCTCCAGAGTGGCGCAGTGGACACTGCATCTCAGTGCTTGAGGCGTCACTAGACTCCCTGGTTCAAATCCAGGCTGTATCACAACTGGCCTTGATTGGGAGTCCCATAGGGCGATGCATAATTGGCCCAGAGTCGTCCAGGGTAGGCAGTCATTGTAAATAAGAATTTGTTCTTAACTGACTTGCCTAGTTAAATAAAGGTTACATTTAAATAAATAAAAAAAGTGTTTTATGACAAACTGTTTTCTACAAATTCATCAAGGGAACAACGTTGAGAAGGTTTTAAAACAAAGGTTTCAAACCAATTCATGAACGTAATTAAATCTAGGTATGTTTCGCCTTTAACGTAATGGCATGAAAAAAATTGGCTGAATATTATACAATAACTTATCAACAGCTCTAATAATTTGCCTCCACAGGAAATCTACACTGGCAATTGTAGAATATACTATATATCCTAGAAACCTGGTTAGAAACCTGTCCTTGTATTCATATTGTAGAGAATTCAGGGGGTAGCCCTGAGCTTAACTCAAACCTTGGTCCAGCAACTGTCAAGCCAACACCTTATAACTGTTATGCCAAGATGTTACTGTTACGCCAAGTCTCTGGGCAGCCATTTTGTTGCTGTTTAAAAAAAAACACATCAATCAATCAACCAATCTGCAGTTAAAACACTGTTTTGGTAATAAGATGATGATGGGGTTGGAGAAATGTAACTACTTTCAAATTCCTAGACAGACCTATGGATGTAAAGACTGACCATCCATGATATCAACATTATTGTTTTAACCATGTTGAGGTTATACAGTGTTGATTTACATTGTTTCTAAACATTGGAGTAAAAAAACCTTATTTGGGGTTCTGATGTGGTACAACAGTTGAACTAAGCTCATGAGGCATGTGTTATATTCTTCAAGAATCAATGGCTATAAATAAATAATTTAAGTCCAAAAATGGATGTAGCAATTTCCCCTTTAACACCACACATCAGTTCAACAACTGCAGAGTTTGTGCCTCTGTATTTAAGACAGTACTTACTAGTGTTAATCAGGGAACGGTTTCTTAAAACCATCTTATGGCTAATTTCATCGTTAGAACCATTGGACGCCTTAAGATGCGTTTGGGAAACAGGGGCCAGATGTCCAGTTTCCTCCTCTTCTTCGACCTCCTTTTTGGATGTAACAGTCACCTCCCCCTCTTCCTCTTTTACTCCAAAAACTGCATCCTCCTCTTCTTTTACTGTAACATCCTCATCTTCTTTCACTCTGAACACGTCTTCCTCTTCTTTCACTGAAACGTCTTTCTCTTCTTCTTTCACAGTAAAAGCCTCACCCTCTACTTGTTTTTGTATTGAAACAGCATCCTCTTCCTCCTCCTCTTTGACAAGATCCTCTTTCTCCGTCCAGCAGATCTCTTCTTTAGCAGGAGGAGAGTAGCTTAGTGAGCTCATGGTCGGAGATGTTAGCTAGCTAGGCTAATGCTAACTTAACCAGCCCGCTAGCTGACTAATAACAACACAGTAAATATGAAATTAAATCGGATAACTAACTAGACGACAGAAATATAAAGAGCTTTATTGGTTCGGCTATTTTCTCTAGCAAGCTACCGAGGTGGCTGAATAACTGTTGCTGCTGTTGAAAGAAGCGTTCCGTCCACTACATTATACGTCACACCAACAGCATTACCTTAAATTCCCACACCGCCATCTGCTGACTGGAGTGGGTAACGCAGTAAAATGTTTTTTTTATTTTCAGACAAGTTAAAGTGTAGGAAGCATGAGTTTTTACTCACCAGTGTGACAATACAGTGTGGTTAAAGACTTAGTAAGCTAGTTGTAGACACGATATGGTTACCTACAAGTACAAACAGTTATGTTGTTGCATTATTACAAATGTATTAACTTATTTCGAGAAATCTTCTAAACTACCCACAATGCAGTATTTCTCAACGCCATATGGATGATCAACTCTGTGCTACCGAGTTTGTATGCCAGTGTAACGCTGTAATAAAGTTACATTTTTTTTAATGTATTTGACCTTTATTTAACCAGGTGTAGTAGAGTGATGTTGTTCCCCTAGATTATGCACCAAATTGCACGCAAGGAGAGTTCAAGTAGGCCAGGTCAAGAGGGGATGTTAATAAGTTAATAACAATAATAATAATTCAATGTGTTTTCTTTATTTAATTACAGCAGCATAGTTAATGTTATTTTTCGGTGTACAAACATTTTTTGATATCTATATTGTAAATACACCTAATTGTAAAAGTTTGTTTATTTTGGTTTGGTCCATCGCGGGTTATCCGTACTTACGTACCCTTTTATCGTTCTCTTTTGCCGGACCTTCAGCTAGCAAGGTGCCCGAGAGCTGTGACTGCACCGAGGGCTAACATATTGTGTGTTGTCTCTTCGTGTGCAGGTCGAATAAAAATGATTCTACCAACAGAATTCCAGTTGTGGCAGTGTCCTAAATAAAAATACACAACGCAGAACGAACCACGCTACACAGGCAAGCCAGCCAAGGACAAATTCTTATTTACAATGACTGTCTACCCCTGCCAAACCCCAACCCAGACGATGCTGGGCCAATTGTGCGCTGCCCTATGGGACTCCCTATCACGGCCTGTTATGATACAGCCTAGTTTTGAACCAGGGTCTGTAGTGACGCCTCTAGCACTGAGATGCAGGACCTTAGACCGCTGCTCGTGTGTTTACATTACACTCAGTGATAAAGGTATGGGATTCTGGGTAATCCACAGCAGATTTATGGAGAATTTGAAAATTGAGTGTTCCTGGGATAGAAATGTATGAAGTTGACATTACATCATAAAATCCACCTTTTAAATCATACATTAGCAATTTATGTTTTAGTAACTACTGTTGTTGGTTTGGCATCAAATAAGCCTCTCTTTATATGTTATTTGCCGAATCTCAGTTTTCCATGTGGGTTTTATGCAGAAGTTCCCTCTTTCAAGTTAGGAGCAAACTGGGAAATGCATCATCTTTAGGTGTGCTATTTATATCCTGATCATTCATCCACACTGCATCTTCTTTAGGAGTGCTATTTATATCCTGATCATTCATCCACACTGCATCTTCTTTAGGAGTGCTATTTATATCCTGATCATTCATCCACACTGCATCTTCTTTAGGAGTGCTATTTATATCCTGATCATTCATCCACACTGCATCTTCTTTAGGAGTGCTATTTATATCCTGTCACTACTGATCATTCATCCACACTGCATCTTCTTTAGGAGTGCTATTTATATCCTGTCGACTACTAATCATTCATCCACACTGCATCTTCTTTAGGAGTGCTATTTATATCCTGTCACTACTGATCATTCATCCACACTGCATCTTCTTTAGGAGTGCTATTTATATCCTGATCATTCATCCACACTGCATCTTCTTTAGGAGTGCTATTTATATCCTGATCATTCATCCACACTGCATCTTCTTTAGGAGTGCTATTTATATCCTGTCACTACTGATCATTCATCCACACTGTGTGTCTCATCAATGCAGGTAATTTATGACATGTATAAAGTATGTGTTTTATAAACTCATGAACACCAGCCAGTTTATCAGCCAGGTTCTGTTAGTTTAGGTGGATTATACTTCTTCGCCACCAGAGGGGGACGTTGAGTAATTTTCCAGGTTAATTTGATATATTTTGATACTAAAATGGATGACAGTTTATTCTCATGTTGTGAATATGAGATTACACATGGAAACCATGTATTTATTTTATTATAGTCAATTAGGAATTAGTAGGAATTGTTAAATCCACTATACAATCCCAATAACTTTGACAGACATTTCAATTGTTTTTTGATAGTATATTATAGGGCAGATTTATGGAGAATTGCTGTGGGAGTGCTGTTTATATCCCATCACTACTGATCATTCATCCATACTGTGTGTGTCCCATCATTGCAGCTTTGGAAATAAATGAACTATCCATCCATTGTTCCTTCCTGTGTTGACTCACTGACTTGAGGGACCAGGAAGGTCACACTAGGTCGATATCTAGCTCAAGCTTGCAAACGTTAAACACACCTCTATCTTCATTAACTACATCACACCTGTCCAGACCCACTAGAACACACCTCCATCTCCATTAACTACATTACACCTGTCCAGACCCACTAGAACACACCTCCATCTCCATTAACTACATCACACCTGTCCAGACCCACTAGAACACACCCCCATCTCCATTAACTACATCACACCTGCCCAGACCCACTAGAACACACCTCCATCTCCATTAACTACATCACACCTGCCCAGACCCACTAGAACACACCTCCATCTCCATTAACTACATCACACCTGCCCAGACCCACTAGAACACACCTCCATCTCCATTAACTACATCACACCTGTCCAGACCCACTAGAACACACCTCCATCTCCATTAACTACATCACACCTGTCCAGACCCACTAGAACACACCTCCATCTCCATTAACTACATCACACCTGCCCAGACCCACTAGAACACACCCCCATCTCCATTAACTACATCACACCTGTCCAGACCCACTAGAACACACCTCCATCTCCATTAACTACATCACACCTGCCCAGACCCACTAGAACACACCCCCATCTCCATTAACTACATCACACCTGTCCAGACCCACTAGAACACACCTCCATCTCCATTAACTACATCACACCTGTCCACTAGAACACACCTCCATCTCCATTAACTACATCACACCTGTCCACTAGAACACACCTCCATCTCCATTAACTACATCACACCTGTCCAGACCCACTAGAACACACCTCCATCTCCATTAACTACATCACACCTGTCCACTAGAACACACCTCCATCTCCATTAACTACATCACACCTGTCCAGACCCACTAGAACACACCTCCATCTCCATTAACTACATCACACCTGCCAGACCCACTAGAACACACCCCCACCTCCATTAACTACATCACACCTGTCCAGACCCACTAGAACACACCTCCATCTCCATTAACTACATCATACCTGTCCAGACCCACTAGAACACACCTCCATCTCCATTAACTACATCACACCTGTCCACTAGAACACACCTCCATCTCCATTAACTACATCACACCTGTCCACTAGAACACACCTCCATCTCCATTAACTACATCACACCTGTCCACTAGAACACACCTCCATCTCCATTAACTACATCACACCTGTCCACTAGAACACACCTCCATCTCCATTAACTACATTACACCTGTCCAGACCCACTAGAACACAGCTCCATCTCCATTAACTACATCACACCTGTCCAGACCCACTAGAACACACCTCCATCTCCATTAACTACATCACACCTGTCCAGACCCACTAGAACACACCTCCATCTCCATTAACTACATCACACCTGTCCAGACCCACTAGAACACACCTCCATCTCCATTAACTACATCACACCTGCCAGACCCACTAGAACACACCTCCATCTCCATTAACTACATCACACCTGTCCACTAGAACACACCCCCATCTCCATTAACTACATCACACCTGTCCAGACCCACTAGAACACACCTCCATCTCCATTAACTACATCACACCTGCCCAGACCCACTAGAACACACCTCCATCTCCATTAACTACATCACACCTGTCCAGACCCACTAGAACACACCTCCATCTCCATTAACTACATCACACCTGTCCAGACCCACTAGAACACACCTCCATCTCCATTAACTACATCATACCTGTCCAGACCCACTAGAACACACCTCCATCTCCATTAACTACATCACACCTGTCCAGACCCACTAGAACACACCTCCATCTCCATTAACTACATCTCACCTGTCCAGAACCACTAGAACACACCTCCATCTGCATTAACTACATCACACCTGCCAAGTCCCACTAGAACACACCTCCATCTCCATTAACTACATCACACCTGTCCAGACCCACTAGAACACACCTCCATCTCCATTAACTACATCACACCTGTCCACTAGAACACACCTCCATCTCCATTAACTACATCACACCTGTCCACTAGAACACACCTCCATCTCCATTAACTACATCACACCTGTCCAGACCCACTAGAACACACCTCCATCTCCATTAACTACATCACACCTGTCCAGACCCACTAGAACACACCTCCATCTCCATTAACTACATCACACCTGTCCAGACCCACTAGAACACACCTCCATCTCCATTAACTACATCACACCTGCCCAGACCCACTAGAACACACCTCCATCTCCATTAACTACATCACACCTGTCCAGACCCACTATAACACACCTCCATCTCCATTAACTACATCACACCTGTCCACTAGAACACACCTCCATCTCCATTAACTACATCACACCTGCCAGACCCACTAGAACACACCCCCACCTCCATTAACTACATCACACCTGTCCAGACCCACTAGAACACACCTCCATCTCCATTAACTACATCACACCTGTCCAGACCCACTAGAACACACCTCCATCTCCATTAACTACATCATACCTGCCCAGACCCACTAGAACACACCTCCATCTCCATTAACTACATCACACCTGTCCACTAGAACACACCTCCATCGCCATTAACTACATCACACCTGTCCACTAGAACACACCTCCATCTCCATTAACTACATCACACCTGTCCAGACCCACTAGAACACACCTCCATCTCCATTAACTACATCACACCTGTCCAGACCCACTAGAACACACCTCCATCTCCAACGCCCGCATCAGCACCATTTTATTTCTCTCCGTCACTTTGAACTTTTAGATAATAAAGCATTATACCATTCTATTGAATTAACAATAGATGATCGGTTGATTTACAGGTTTTCATTAAGTATAATATTTACGATGATTGACGAGAAAAGTATCGTCCAACTCTGGGGGTATGTCACTGCACCCTCAAATGCCATATCTCGAAATATGCAGACAGACGGATTAAAAGTACATTTACATTGTACTCCTTCTGACAGCCAACTTTCTAACTCCTCCCATAACTTTATGACATCATAACATTCCCAGAAGGATTATTGAGTCATTGTTAATTTTACACTGAAGACGTGACTCTGCTGTTGTGCTGTAGAATTAGGTTATTTTGTCTCTTGTATAATAAGGGACTGTAATTTGTTCCAACATCACAGGCCACAGACTTTGATAAAGTTAAAGACTTCCAAAAGTGTTTTAATGGGGTTTCTCCCTGTGCACCTGCCAATGTAAATCTATTGAACGAGACAAGTTACCAGACAGGACATATTGCTAATGCTCTTCCTATTGATAACCTGAATGACAAGTAACTTGTGGGCGGTGGTGGTGATGACGGCCTATTGGATGACGTCCTCCATCGGGATTCCCCAAAAAAGAAGATGCTCTGGATTGATCACTGGAGTCAGATGTGAAGGAGGAGGTTGATCATCAGGAGTCAGATGTGAAGGAGGAGGTTGATCATCAGGAGTCAGATGTGAAGGAGGAGGTTGATCATCAGGAGTCAGATGTGAAGGAGGAGGTTGATCATCAGGAGTCAGATGTGAAGGAGGAGGTTGATCATCAGGAATCAGATGTGAAGGAGGACGTTGATCATCAGGAGTCAGATGTGAAGGAGGAGGTTGATCATCAGGTGTCAGATGTGAAGGAGGAGGTTGATCATCAGGAATCAGATGTGAAGGAGGAGGTTGATCATCAGGAGTCAGATGTGAAGGAGGAGGTTGATCATCAGGAATCAGATGTGAAGGAGGAGGTTGATCATCAGTGAACCTCTAGGATTGTGGCTGGGCTGGCGTTTACACTTCCAGCTTGGTCATATATTTTGATACATTGAATGTTGATATTGTGAAACTCTGTTATATATTTGCACCTCCTGTTTCAGGAAGTGATGTCACTAGGTACTGCCCCTATATATACAGTGCATTCAGAAAGTATTCAGACCCCTTCACGTTTTCCACATTTTGTTACGTTATTCTAAAATGGATTCAATCAATCTACACACAATACCCCATAATGACATCACAATACCCCATAATGACATCACAATACCCCATAATGACATCACAATACCCCATAATGACAAAGCAAAATAAGGTTTTTATAAATGTTTCAAATGTAACAAAAACAACAACTGAAATATCACATTTACATACAGTACCAGTCAAAAGTTTGGACTCACCAACTCATTCAAGGGTTTTTATTTTTACTATTTTCTACATTGTAGAATAATAGTGAAGATATTAAAACTATGAAATAACACATATGGAATCATGTAGTAACCAAAAAAGGGTTAAACAAATCAAAATATATTTTCTATTTGAGATTCTTCAAAGTATTCACAATTTGCCTTGATGACAGCTTTGCACACACTTGGCATAGTTGTGTTGTCTTCACTATTATTCTACAACATAGACAATAGTTAAAATAAAGAAAAAACATTGAATTTGTAGGTGTGTCCAAACAATTGACCGGTACTGAATATGCATTGTGGAGGAGAACTGATCCTAGATCTGTATAAAGGCATAACATCTACAGCAGGAACAACTGACTGTGTTAAAAAGGCCCAGCTAGATTGAACTGAGCTATTTAAAATGACATATTTGAATGTCAAATGATTTGTTCTGTTTGCCGATACAAGACAGGGTCTGTGGAGGCTTTGCCTATTAGTGGTAGATTTGGGGGAGAATTTGACATGTCAGTTGGAATAGTGATAGATTTTTGGAGGGACCATTGTCACTACAGCCAATCAGTGAGCAGCGTCCCTTCCCCCACATCGTAGGCAGTTCTGTTACTCACAACACTTCCCCTGCTTTCCTCAACAATGGAAAAGCCCACTGAACTAAAGCCTTGCCATTTCAGATCTTTTTTAAAAGATTGGGGAATTTTTTACAATTAGGAAATAATATTTCATGTTTTACTTGTACCTCAGCCAGCATTGTGAATGGTTAGGAAATAATATGTCATGTTTTACTCGTACCTCAGCCAGCATTGTGAATGGTTAGGAAATAATATGTCATGTTTTACTCGTACCTCAGCCAGCATTGTGAATGGTTATGAAATAATATGTCATGTTTTAATCGTACCTCAGCCGGCATTGTGAATGGTTAGGAAATAATAGGTCATGTTTTACTCGTACCTCAGCCAGCATTGTGAATGGTTAGGAAATAATATGTCATGTTTTACTCGTACCTCAGCCGGCATTGTGAATGGTTAGGAAATAATATGTCATGTTTTACTCGTACCTCAGCCAGAATTGTGAATGGTTAGGAAATAATAGGTCATGTTTTACTCGTACCTCAGCCGGCATTGTAAATGGTTAGGAAATAATGTGTCATGTTTTACTCGTACCTCAGCCGGCATTGTGAATGGTTAGGAAATAATATGTCATGTTTTACTCGTACCTCAGCCAGCATTGTGAATGGTTAGGAAATAATAGGTCATGTTTTACTCGTACCTCAGCCAGAATTGTGAATGGTGTCTGAGGCCATGACAAACTAGACCATGGCAGTAATACTTAGGTGTTTTTAGTCATGCATGAAGATCTGGGGTGGTTCTGTGGTTATAAGTTACTGACCTTGGAATACATTTCTGGCCATGCTGGCAGGGTCTGAATCAAACCCAATGTCCACCTGGTACACTGACAGGGTCTGAATCAAACCCAATGTCCACCTGGTACTCTGACAGGGTCTGAATCAACCCCAATGTCCACCTGGTACACTGACACTGTCTGAATCAAACCCAATGTCCACCTGGTACACTGACAGGGTCTGAATCAAACCCAATGTCCACCTGGTACACTGACAGGGTCTGAATCAAACCCAATGTCCACCTGGCACACTGACAGGGTCTGAATCAAACCCAATGTCCACCTGGTACACTGAGAGGGTCTGAATCAAACCCAATGTCCACCTGGCACACTGGCAGGGTCTGAATCATGCAACAACACTGTTTACAAAAGCTTTGTTAAAGAACAAGAAGGTCCACACACTGTTTACAAAAGCTTTGTTAAATCAGCACAACAGTTTTCAGCTGTGCTAACATAATTGCAAAAGGGTTTTCTAATGATCAATTAGCCTTTTAAAATGATAAACTTGGATTAGCTAACACAACGTGCCATTGGAACACAGGAGTGATGGTTGCTGATAATGGGCCTCCGTACACCTATGTAGATATTCCATAAAACAATCTGCCATTTTCAGCTACAATTGTCATTTACAACATTAACAATGTCTACACTGTATTTCTGATCAATTTGATGTTATTTTAATGGACAATCTTTTTTGATTTTCTTTCAAAAACAAGGACATTTCTAAGTGACCCCAAACTTTTGTTACACCATGTAGGAGCAGTATAGACCTAGTCTGTTCATTATATACATCGACATGATGTATTGTTACACCATGTAGGAGCAGTATAGACCTACAGTAGCTGGCTACTTATTTAGATTTAGTTTGACTAAATGAAACTGGCTTAAATGTGCTGTAGTAAACATTTATTATTCGCACTAATCAATCAACACATTCAGGTCTTTGTATGTCTCAATATAATAGTATTATTTAATTACATCCATGTAAAATAATCTTTGTCTGAAAATAAAATGTGATCCTCAACTGCGTTTCCCTCCAGTCAGCAGACGGCGATGTGCGTCTTTCAGGCGATGCTGCCAGCGTGACGTATAATCTAGTGGACGGTTCTTCATAAACAGCTCGTCAACCACCTCGGTAGCTTGCTAGCCAACATAGCCGAAAGATTCAAGCTATTTATACGCTTTCGGTCTATATTACCTACTGTGTTTTAGACACACGTCTGTCGTATCTACTTGTTAACCTATTTCATTTAATATTACGTTATTTTTTATTAGTCAGCTATAGTAGCTGGCTGGTTAAGTTAGCATTAGTGTAGTCGCTAATGATAGCTAGCTAGCTAACATCCCCGAACATGAGCTCCCTAAACTACTCCCCTCCTGTTAAAGAAGAGGAGGTCTGCTGGACGGAGAAAGAAGCTCTGGGGCTGAACATTGTCGTGAAAGAGGAGAAGGAAGAAGAGGATGTTACAGTAAAACAAGAAGTAGAGGGTGAAGCTGTTACAGTGAAAGAAGAGGAGAAAGACGTTACAGTGAAAGAAGAGGAAGACGCGTTCAGAGTGAAAGAGGAGGATGATGGAGTTTTTGGAGTGAAGAAGGAAGGAGAGATTACTGTCACATTGAAAGATGAAGAGGAGGAGATAGGAGATCTGATTAACATCAGTAAGTACCGCCTTCAATTTGTTTTTAACTTTGGATATTCGGAGTTGGCTCGTCAATACCTCTTCAACGGAGGGCCCTGGGATGATGACTGATATGTCTAGAATCAGACGACGTAGAGAACAAGCTACCCCTTGTTTTCTCCGTTCCGTTTCCAAAAAGTGACTTAACATATATATTTCAGAACTGTCTATCTGCTGACCGCAGACCGGGGGCCACAGCATGTAGTGATTTGAATGTAGTGATGTTTTACTACACACCGTGACCCCCAATAGTGCCATGTGAGAGTTGGGTTGGCTACACCAAAGATTATGGATATACTGACAAGATGTCTCTCCGCCCTTACAAGGGGAGTCGTTGTCCACAAAGCGGCACAGTGGGTTGTCTCGCTCCCACCTATCCTGTCTTTGGATTGGTGGATACATCTTATTATTGTAATCTATTGTTTATATTCTATGAGGGTTGTTGTTGTCAACCGCCTGTATTCAATGGAGAGAGATGCTAAGCTACTAGCATGAATATGCATAGCGATCTGGAGACAACTCCTATAGTGTTTTTATCAAAGTTGTCGGTATGTCACGTGTCCACATAACAACTTATAATTACGAAACTTCTTTTGGATCAAGTAAACCTCACGTAGCAAATAAGCCATTCATTTTGTTGTTGACCAAATTCAACTCTTTCCACATTGGGTTGATAATTGTACAACCTACTGTAACCTACTGGCATGACCTAGAGTTACAACCTACTGTAACCTACTGGCATGACCTAGAGAGTTACAACCTACTGTAACCTACTGGCATGACCTAGAGAGTTACAACCTACTGTAACCTACTGGCATGACCTAGAGAGATACAACCTACTGTAACCTACTGGCATGACCTAGAGACATACAACCTACTGTAACCTACTGGCATGACCTAGAGAGATACAACCTACTGTAACCTACTGGCATGACCTAGAGAGATGCAACCTACTGTAGCCTACTGGCATGACCTAGAGAGATACAACCTACTGTAGCCTACTGGCATGACCTAGAGAGTTACAACCTACTGTAGCCTACTGGCATGACCTAGAGAGATACAACCTACTGTAGCCTACTGGCATGACCTAGAGAGTTACAACCTACTGTAACCTACTGGCATGACCTAGAGAGATACAACCTACTGTAGCCTACTGGCATGTCCTAGAGAGTTACAACCTACTGTAACCTACTGGCATGACCTAGAGAGATACAACCTACTGTAGCCTACTGGCATGACCTAGAGAGTTACAACCTACTGTAGCCTACTGGCATGACCTAGAGAGATACAACCTACTGTAACCTACTGGCATGACCTAGAGAGATACAACCTACTGTAGCCTACTGGCATGACCTAGAGAGCTAGCACTGCGATGCAGTGCCTTAGACCACTGCGCCACTCGGGAGGCCCTTGTTCACCATTTTTGCTCTAGGCAGATATAGTACATCCATAACTATCGGTTTCCTCATTAGTGGGGAGGTGTTTCTGCAATCAAATTGCATGTGCATCGCCCTTGTCGCAATTTTATCAAACACAGAAAGGGGCCTATATTGGAGACCAAAAGTCGCCTGGCACACTGCTTAGGATTTCAACAACTTTTACTTATTTCTAGCCTAAAATCATTGATGTTACTATTAATGTGAAAACAAGACTAAATATGACTATTGTTGCTCACTTCACTGTCTTAAGACAATTGTCAAGTAATTTTAACATTCATTACAGACATCATGGCTGCGCTGTTGGCATCACCTTTCACAGTGGATTTCTGCTGTTGTGGGCCTTTCACCATCTGTCTGACTTGTTCACACAGGAGAGAGACGTGACGATCGTGGATCCTCTGGGGAGCCTCAACATCATGATGCTAACGAGGCAGAGAAGAGTCTCTCCACATCAGAACACCTCAAGAAACACCAGCAGAGACCCACAGGAAAGAAATCTCATTGCTGCTCTGACTGTGGGAAATGTTGCAAATCTTCATCAGAACTTAAAATACACCAGCGAGTACACACAGGAGAGAAATCTCACCACTGTTTTGATTGTGGGAAGAGTTACTTAAGATCAGAATCACTAAAAGTACACCTGAGAAATCACACTGGAGAGAAACCGTATAGCTGTGATCAATGTGGGAAGAGTTTTACTCAGTCAAGCTGCCTGAAAACTCACCAGAGAATACACACTGGAGAGAAACCTTTTAGCTGTGATCAATGTGGGAAGAGTTTTACTCACTCAAGCTGCCTGATAGTACATCTGAGAGCACACACAGGAGAGAAACCTTACCACTGCTCTGACTGCGGAAAAAGTTTTGTTAGTTCAACAGATTTAAAATCACACCAGAAAATACACACAGTAGACAAACCTTATAACTGTTCTCAATGTGGGAAGAGTTTTAATCACTCAAGCTGGCTGATAGTACATCTGAGATTACACACAGGAGTGAAACCTTATAGCTGTGATCAATGTGGGAAGAGTTTTGTTACATCTAGCCATCTGACTCTACACCAGAGAACACACACAGGAGAGAAATCTTATAGCTGTAGTCAATGTGGGAAGAGTTTTATTCAGTCAAGCAGCCTGATATCACACCAGAGAACACACACAGGAGAGAAACCTTATAGCTGTAATCAATGTGGGAAGAGTTTTACTCAGTCAAGCAGCCTGGTATCACACCAGAGAACACACACAGGAGAGAAACCTTATTGCTGTAATCAATGTGGGAAGAGTTTTACTCAGTCAAGCAGCCTGGTATCACACCAGAGAACACACACAGGAGAGAAACCTCATAGCTGTGATCAATGTCACAAGAGATACTCTGATAAAAGATCTCTGATCAAACATCAGAAAATACATACATGAAGGAGTTGTTTCATGATATCAATGAAATGTCACAATGTAGAATGTTTTAACATTGTAGTAGGAGTATTTTAATTAATAATGTTACAATGTAGAACCCAAATTGTTTTCCCCCTGTTCTATGAGCCTCATCAGTAGAAAAATCTTTGTACTTTGCTCTGTTCATCTTTCCCTCGATCCTGACTATTCTGCCACTCCCTGCCACTGAAAAACATCCCCACAGCATGATGCTGCCACCACCATGCTTCGCCGTAGGGATGGTGCCTGGTTTCTTCCAGATGTGACGCTTGGCATTCAGGCCAAAGAGTTTAATCTTGGTTTCATCAGACCAGAGAATCTTGTTTCTCATGGTCTGAGAGTCCCTTAGGTGCTTTTTGGCAAACTCCAAGCGGGATGTCATGTGCCTTTCACTGAGGAGTGGCTTCCATCTGGCCACTCTACCATAAAGACCTGATTGTTGGAGTGCTGCAGAGATGGTTGTCCTTCTGGAAGGTTCTCCCATCTACACAGAATAACTCTGGAGCTTTGTCAGAGTGACCATCGGGTTCTTGGTCACCTCCCTGACCAAGGCCCTTCTCCCAAATGTATGTAGTTCTGTCCTTGAGCTGTTCTGGTCTATTGATGTTCTGTATTATGTCATTCTGTATTGTTTCATGTTTTGTGTGTACCCCAGGAAGAGTAGCTGCTGCTTTTGCAACAGCTAATGGGGGTCCTAATAAAATACCAGGATTTCTCAGTTTGGCCGTGTGGCCAGCTCTAGGAAGAGTCTTGGTGGTTCCAAACCTTTTCCATTTAAGAATGATGGAGGCCACTGTGTTCTTGAGGGACCTTTAATGATGCAGACATTTTTTGGTACCTTTCCCCAGATCTGTGCCTTGACACAATAATGTCTCAGAGCTCTATGGACAATTCCTTTGACCTCATGGCTTAGTTTCACTCTGACAACTGTGGGACCTTATATAGACAGGTGTGTGCCTTTCAAAATCATGTCCAATCAATTGAATTTACCACAGGTGGACTCCAATCAATTTGTAGAAACATCTCAAGGATGATTAATGGAAACAGGATGCACCTGAAAGCAATTTCGAGTCTTATAGCAAAGGTCTGAGCACTTAAGGAAATACATTTGCAAATGGTTTGTCACTATGGGGTGTTGTGTGTAGATTGATGAGGGGAAAATATTCAACATTTTTAGAATAAGGCTGTAATGTAACAAAATGTTGAAAAATTGAAGGGTTCTGAATACTTTATGAATACACTGTATTCCACTGGCAGACTTTTCTACCGCTGGCAGTTTTGTACACAGTCATGTGATACGTGGTATAGAAAAGTCCAATCTTAGGAGAGTACATGGGAGGCACTATACTGTGTGTGCAGGTGTCTATCTGGTCAAAACCACGGATACAGGAGCCCCTCCACCCTCTGGTGGGATGGATCATGTCTACAGAGAAACCTAGATTAAAATACTTAGATGTGTGTGTGTGTTGGGTATATGTTGTGAAATTGTTAGATATTACTTGTTAAATATTACTGCACTGTCGGAGCTAGAACCACAAGCATTTCGCTACAGCCGCAATAACATCTGCTAAACATGTGTATGTGACCAATAAAATGTGATTTTGATTTGAAATAAACGTCCTATTTATCAAAGGTGCTTTTGGCTTGGGTCAAAATGACTCCAAAGGATTTGAATTTGTTAAAATTCCATATTGATACAGAAACACTAAACCATGATTTAGATTTATTAAGAACAAGTTGATTGACAAAGTCATGAAAAATTGGAAGAATTGAATAAACCACATTTTGGCTATGATAAAAGATATGCCTCTGGGGTCAAAATGATCCATGTCAGAAGTATGGTTCAATGCAAATATGTAGTGGGTGTAAAGTTTGTTTTAAATTCTCACTCATTAAACACGAATCAATCAACACATGCTTCTTTTTGAACGACTTAATATAATATTAAACGTTTATGAAATAAATGAAAAATAAACGTTTGATTCCTCAACTGCGTTGCCCACTCCAGTCAGCAGATGGCGATGTGCGTCTTTTAGGTTCAGGCGATGCTGCCAGTGTGACGTATAATCTAGTGGACGGGACGCTCCTTCAACAACAACAGCTAGTCAGACACCTCGGTAGCTTTCTAGCAAACATAGCTACAACATTCACGCTCTTTACACTGTTTTGGTGTATATTAGTCGCTGTGTATTAAACACACTTCTGTTGTATGTACTTGTTGGCCCATTTAATTATATATTTACGTTGTTTGTCAGCTAGCTGGTTTGCTAAGTTAGCTTAGAACTAGGCTAGTCGCTAATGCTAACTAGCTAACATCTCCGACCATGGTTCACTAAGCTACTCTCCTGCTAAAGAAGAGGAGGTCTGCTGGACGGAGAAAGAGTCTCTCCTCAAAGAGGAGAAAGATGTTGCAATACAAAAACAAGTAGAGGGTGAGGCTGTTACCGTGAAAGAAGAAGAGAAAGACGTTACAGTGAAAGAAGAGGAGGATGTTAAAGTAAAAGGAGAGGAGGAAGAGAAAGAGGAGGGTGCAGTTTTTGGAGTGAAGGAGGAGGAGGGGGAGATGACTGTTACGTTGGAGGAAGAAGAGGAGGTTGGAGATCTGTTTAAAACCAGTAAGTACCGTCTCTGCAGTCGTTGAACCAATATGCAGTAAAGGGGTTCTACACTTTAATGTTGTTCTGTAGGAATGGCTGAAGCTACACTGTAACGTGTAGAACATCAAGAGTGCACCATCAACAAAACGTTAACAATTGATCAAATGCATCCAATGACTGCCTGAAATACTGTAGTCCTCAATATCTCCTATTAGATTAGCCCAATATGTTCTCTTAAAGGGGCAATCAGCAGTTGTTACATCCATTTTGGGACTTATACATTAATGATATGTACCCATTGTTTCCTGAAGAAATCCCTTATAAATGCCTCATGAGCTTAGTTCAACTGTCGTACCCCATCAGAACCCAAAATATAAGCTTTTTTTACTCCAATGTTTGTCAGTAAATATAACAAACACTGTATATCCTCAAAACATGGTTAAAACTAGAATGTTGATATCATGGCTGGTTACATTTCTCCAGCCCCATCCCTCAGCTTTTTACCGAAACGGGCAGGGAGAACGCTTTGTTATTGTTTTTACTGCTGCTTGCTGCCCCCGTTACTCCTCAAGGTCCAAGGACTGTATGTTATTTTCAGAGGTAGACTGGCTCTGGCAGTCAAAATAGTCAAATATTCCATCATCAAATCAAATGTATTTATATAGCTCTTCTTACATCAGCTGATATCTCAAAGTACTGTACAGAAACCCAGCCTAAAACCCCAAACAGCAAGCAATGCAGGTGTAGAAGCACGGTGGCTAGGAAAAACTCCCTAGAAAGGCCAAAACCTAGGAAGAACCTAGAGAGGAACCAGGCTATGAGGGGTGGCCAGTCCTCTTCTGGCTGTGCCGGGTGGAGATTATAACAGAACATGGCCAAGATGTTGAAATGTTCATAAATGACCAGCATGGTCAAATAATAATAATCACAGTAGTTGTCGAGGGTGCACCAAGTCAGCACCTCAAGAGTAAATGTCAGTTGGCTTTTCATAGCCAATCATTGAGAGTATCTCTACCGCTCCTGCTGTCTCTAGAGAGTTGAAAACAGCAGGTCTGGGACAGGCAGCACGTTCGGTGAACAGGTCAGAGTTCCATAGCTGCAGGCAGAACAGTTGAAACTGGAGCAGCAGCATGGCCAGGTGGACTGGGGACAGCAGGGAGTCATCATGCCAGGTAGTCCTGAGGCATGGTCCTAGGGCTCAGGTCCTCAGAGAGAGAGAGAGAAAGAAAGAAAGAGAGAGAGAATTAGAGAGAGCATACTTAAATTCACACAGGACACCGGATAAGACAGGAGAAATACTCCAGATATAACAGACTGACCCTATCCCCCCGACACATAAACTACTGCAGCATAAATACTGGAGGCTGAGACAGGGGGATCAGGAGACACTGTGGCCCCATCCGACGATTCCCCCGGACAGGGCCAAACAGGCAGGATATAACCCTACCCACTTTGCCAAAGCACAGCCCCCACACCACTAGAGGGATATCTTCAACCACCAACTTACCATCCTGAGACAAGGCCGAGTATAGCCCACAAAGATCTTTGCCACGGCACAACCCAAGGGGGGTGCCAACCCAGACAGGAAGACCACGTCAGTGACTCAACCCACTCAAGTGACGCAACCCTCCTAGGGACGGCATGGAAGAACACCAGTAAGCCAGTGACTCAGCCCCTGTAATAGGGTTAGAGGCAGAGAATCCCAGTGGAGAGAGGGGAACCGGCCAGGCAGAGACAGCAAGGGCGGTTCGTTGCTCCAGAGCCTTTCCGTTCACCTTCACACTCCTGGGCCAGACTACACTCAATCATAGGACCTACTGAAGAGATGAGTCTTCAGTAAAGACTTAAAGGTTGAGACCGAGTTTGCGTCTCTCACATGGGTAGGCAGACCATTCCATAAAAATTGAGCTCTATAGGAGAAAGCCCTGCCTCCAGCTGTTTGCTTAGAAATTCTAGGGACAATTAGGAGGCCTGCGTCTTGTGACCGTAGCGTACTTGTAGGTATGTACGGCAGGACCAAATCGGAAAGATAGGTAGGAGCAAGCCCATGTAATGCTTTGTAGGTTAGCAGTAAAACCTTGAAATCAGCCCTTGCCTTAACAGGAAGCCAGTGTAGAGAGGCTAGCACTGGAGTAATATGATCAAATTTTTTGGTTCTAGTCAGGATTCTAGCAGCCGTATTTAGCACTAACTGAAGTTTATCTAAATGTGAATCGATTCTCAATTGCGATAAGTTTCTAGAAACATAAATCACTGTACTTTCATATCACATCAAAATAATTTCACACAACTCTGAAATATCACATCAAAATAATGTCACATAATACTTTCATATCACATCAAAATCATTTCACACAATACTTTCATATCACATCGTAACAAGTAATGCCCCAAACTTTAAACCAAATTAGTTTCTCGTCATTTCACCTTCCTTCGGGCTTCTTTTTCTTCTTTGGAATTGATATGGCGGTTGGCAACCAACTTTAAGGTGCGTTACCACCATCAACTGGACTGGAGTGTGGACCTCAGTTCATCTTTCAATCACCCACATGGGTATATACCAAGACAGTCATGAAGAGGGCACAACAAAACTATTTCCCCCTCAGGAAACTGAAAAGATTTGGCATGGATCCCCAGATCCTCAAAAGGTAATACAGCCTGTTATGGCAACTGCTCGGCATCTGATTGTAAGGCGCTACAGAGGGTAGTGCGAACGGCCCAGTATATCACTGTGGCCAAGCTTCCTGCCATCCAAAACCTATATAATAGGCGGTGTCAGAGGAAAGCCCATAAAATTGTCAGAGACTCCAGTCACCCAAGTTTTAAACAGTTTTCTCTGCCACCGCACTGCAAGCGGTACCGGAGCACTAGGACCAAAATCCTCCTCAACAGCTTCTACCCCCAAGCCATAAGACTGCTGAGCAATTCATAAAATCGCCACCGGACAATTTACATTGACCCCCCCACCCCCCTCACTTTTGTGCACTGCTGCTACTCGCTGGTTGTTTGTTACCTATGCATAGTCACTACGCCCCCACCCTCATGTACAGATTACCTCAACTAGCCTGTACCCCTGCACACTGACTCGGTACCGGTGCCCCCTGTATATAGCCTCGTTATTTTTATTCTCATTGTGTTACTTTTTATTATTACTTTTTATTTTAGTCTACTTTGTGTCTTAGACCGCTGCGCCACTCAGGAGCCCCAAAATCATGTTCTAGTGCTGTCCCCAACTAGAGTCATCTGTTATTTCTACCAATCGATTGGTTGAAATGTTATGTGTATTTTTCCATATTTTGACACACCTCATAAACACATGAGGTGTGTCAAAATATGGAAAAATACACATAATAAAATCAACTGTATGTACTGAACTGGTCTGATGCTTTAAGCACGCTGTTTGATCAAATAATTAAGACACACAAATGACTGGAGGGAGCCAGAGATCAAGATAACCTAACCAGAAGGAGAAACATTCTGCCGTTATGCTCCTATACTTTCCGGTAATGGGCTACACCAGCGGTCGGCAACCTTTTCCATTTAGAGTGGCAATGTATCTTACCATTTCTACTGATCTGGTGCCAGTTCTGATTTTCATATGCACATTTTACTGGAACAGTTTCATTTAATTTATAATAGTATCTCAAAATCATTGTCTGTGATTCATCTACATTCTATCTAAATGAAAATTATACCTGCTCGCCCGTCCAGCATCACTACTCTGGACGGCTCTGACTTAGAATACGTGGACAACTACAAATACCTGGGTGTCTGGTTAGACTGTAAACTCTCCTTCCAGACTCACATTAAGCATCTCCAATCCAAAATTAAATCGAGAATCGGCTTCCTATATCGCAACGAAGCATCCTTTACTCATGCTGCCAAACACACCCTCGTAAAACTGACCGTCCTACTGATCCTCGACTTCGGTGATGTCATCTATAAAATAGCCTCCAACACTCTACTCAACAAACTGGATGCAGTCTATCACAGTGCCATCCGTTTTGTCACCAAAGCCCCACACACTACCCACCATTGCGACCTGTACGCTCTCGTTGGTTGGCCCTCGCTTAATACTCATTGCCAAACCCACTGGCTACAGGTTATCTACAAGTCTCTGCTAGGTAAAGCCCCGCCTTATCTCAGCTCACTGGTCACCATAGCAGCACCCACTCGTAGCATGCTCTCCAGCAGGTATATCTCTCTGGTCACCCCCAAAGCCAATTCCTCCTTTGGTCGTCTTTCCTTCCAGTTCTCTGCTGCCAATGACTTGAACGAACTGCAAAAATCTCTGAAGCTGGAGACTCATATCTCCCTGCCTAGCTTTAAGCACCAGCTGTCAGAGCAGCTCACAGATCACTGCACCTGTACATAGCCCATCTGTAAACAGCCCATCTATCGACCTACCTCATCCCCATACTGTGTTTATTTATTTATCTTGCTCCTTTGCACCCCAGTATCTCTACTTACACATTCATCTTCTGCACATCTACCATTCCAGAGTTTAATTGCTATATTATAATTTCTTTGCCACCATGGCCTATTTATTGTCTTAACTTACCTCATTTGCACTCACTGTATATAGACTTTTGTTTTCTTTTGTTCTACTGTATTATTGACTGTATGTTTTGTTTACTCCATGTGTAACTCTGTGTTGTTGTATGGGTCGAATTGCTACGCTTTATCTTGGCCAGGTCGCAGTTGCAAATGAGAACTTGTTCTCAACTAGCCTACCTGGTTAAATAAAGGTGAAATTAAAAAAGAAAATTAAAAGAAATGATGGGTCCTACAGTAGGTCTATGTTGTTGTTAGGTGAAGTTATGGGTCTTACAGTAAGTCCGTTGTTGTTAGGTGAAGTTATGGGTCCTACAGTAGGTCTATGTTGTTGTTAGGTGAAGTTATGGGTCCTACAGTAGGTCTATGTTGTTGTTAGGTGAAGTTATGGGTCCTACAGTAGGTCTATGTTATTAGGTGAAGTTATGGGTCCTACAGTAGGTCTATGTTGTTAGGTGAAGTTATGGGTCCTACAGTAGGTCTATGTTATTAGGTGAAGTTAATGGTCCTACAGTAGGTCTATGTTATTGTTAGGTGAAGTTATGGGTCCTACAGTAGGTCTATGTTGTTAGGTGAAGTTATGGGTCCTACAGTAGGTCTATGTTATTGTTAGGTGAAGTTATGGGTCCTACAGTAGGTCTATGTTGTTAGGTGAAGTTATGGTTCCTGCAGTCGGTCTATGTTATTGTTAGGTGATGTTATGGGTCCTACAGTAGGTCTATGTTGTTAGGTGAAGTTATGGGTCCTACAGTAGGTCTATGTTATTGTTAGGTGAAGTTATGGGTCCTACAGTAGGTCTATGTTGTTAGGTGAAGTTATGGGTCCTACAGTAGGTCTATGTTATTGTTAGGTGAAGTTATGGGCCAATTGGTTAAAAACTTTGTGTACAAACCCTTATTGTCAGGCTGATGGCAAAGCTAGCCAAAGAGCATTTTACTGGTTGAAGTGTTTAACTATAAATCAGTTGATTTGCGACAATAACAAAAACATATTAAGCAGGTTATTCAAACAAGCCTTACAATTATAATCCAAAAGTAATGTGAAATGCACTCATAAGCAACCTGGAAATGGAGGCTATTTTTGCTGTCAGCCTATGAGAACTCCCCTGAGTTTTCCCCCACGGTGGTGAATTAGTGAATAGACACAGAGCTTAATGTGAGTTTCCTTGAGTAGCACTCCTGATCTTGCGCTGATAGTGAGCTGTAATATTCAGAATACGAGGTGAAAAACTAACATCTTTGCTCACCATTTTTTGCTCCAGGCAGATATACTACATCTATAACTAGCAGTTTCCTCATTAGCAGGGAGGAGTTTCTGCAACCAAATTGTGTGTGCATTGTCCTCGTGCTGCAATTTTAGCAAACACAGATAGGGGCCTATATTGGAGACCAAAAGTCGTCTGGCACACTGCTTAGAGTTTCAACAACATTAATAACTTATTTCTAGTTACCACTATTGTGAAAACAAGACAACATATGATTGTTGCTAAGTTAACTGTCTTAATGGTCAAATAACTTAACAGAAGTCAATTGTTGTACAACTTCATGGGTATGATCTGGTCATCGCCTTTTACCTCAAATAAACAGTGGATTTCTGCTGTTGTGGGCCTTTAACCATCTGTCTGACTTTGTGATTCACACAGGAGAGAGACGTGACTATCGTGGATCCTCTGGGGAGCCTCAACAACCCCATGATGCTGACGAGGCAGAGAAGAGTCTCTCCAGATCAGAATACCTCAATAAACACCTGCAGAGATCCACAGGAAAGAGAACTCACTGCTCCTCTGACTGTGGGAAGAGATTCACCTCCTCATCAGGCATTAAAATTCATCAGAGAATCCACACAGGAGAGAAATCTTTTAGCTGTACTCAATATGGGAAGAGTTTTACTGACTCTAGTGGTCTGACTAAACACCAGAGAATACACACGGGAGATAAAACTTATAGCTGTGGTCAATGTGGGAAGAGTTTTGTTCAATCTTCAGATCTGACAGTGCACCAGAGAATACACACAGGAGAGAAAGCTTATAGCTGTGGTCAATGTGGAAAGAGTTTTGTTCAATCTGGCCAGCTGACATTGCACCAGAGAACACACACTGGAGAGAAATCTTATAGCTGTGATCAATGTGGAAAGAGTTTTGCTGCATCTAGCAATCTGACTCTACACCAGAGAACACACACAGGAGACAAACCTCATAGCTGTGACGAGATAATCTGATAAAAGTACATACATGAAGGAGTTGTTTCATGATATCAATGAATTAATGTTACTATGTAGAATGTTTTAACATTGTAGTAGCAGTATTTTAATGATGTCACAATTTAGAAGCCTAAACGTTTGTCCCCTGTTTTATTGATTTCAACATGATATGGATATCAGCCTCAGGGGGAAAATCCAGGCTCTGAAATGGAAGAGTTACTATTTATGTGATTTAACAAAAAGTGACCAACAAAAATAGAGTTGTGTTACACTTACCATGTTGGTGACCCACTTGAATCAAAATGCAACACTTCAAAATGTAGCTAGCTGTTTTCTACAAGTTGTCCTCTAACCAGTGATGTACACATTATTCCCAGATTCTGTGTGTTTTTTGAGCTGTTACTTTTAACAGGATGTGCAACCTCATCTCCCCTCTCCTGCAATTGATTTCAACATGATATCGATGAGTGATGACAAATAAGTGTTGTGTTCCTTTGTTTAGCGACTCACACATTTAAATGCATCACTCCAAAATGTAGCTGACTGTCTTCTGCAGGTTGTCCTCTAACCAGTGAGGTAAAAGATATCTCCCATTTCCATGTGTTTTGTTTAGTTGTGTTAGTTTCAACATCACGTACAACCTGATTTCCCCCCTAATCGATATCAGTGATTTATTGCTACTTGTCAAAACTACAGCGTTTTTGGTGCTTGTGCAGTTTATAAGGTGCTTGTTTTTAAAAAGTAATATGATTATTGTGGCAGATGTTTGTGTATATAGCACATTTTATGTTTAGGTTTTCAATTTATCCCAAACTGTTAATGCATATTGGTTATTGATTTGGACACTTTAAAACTGTGTTTTGACATTGGGCTATCCCACCTAGCAAAATGACGTTGAAAATATAACTATGCAATCAAATATTTCATATTTGCATTTCATGTAACATTTAGTAGTGATAATTATTTATGCAACCAACTGACAATTTTTTGGTACAATTATAATGACATTGTTACCCTGCTTTTAGAATATCAGGGAGCATTCTCACATGTGCCAACCCAAATGTACTAGAGCATGACATTGGGGCCTGGGCCCCGATCCAACAACATGCCTATCTAGTGAACCCTGAAAAGAGAGAGAAGCTCTGCAGTGAGGTGGAAAGTTACTATGGATATTGCAGGAGTTTCCTCTTGAAATCAGACATGTCTGTGGTAAGGACAACTTGGTTGTTGATTGTCTCAAGGGTGGGTAGTTAAAAAGTTTTGTGTTTAGCCAGTGAGTTACCATGGATCACAATTTATTTTGACTGCACGTTTTTCCGTATCGGAGATGAGTTTTGTTTGGGCTCGTTCCAAGGGGACGAGAGTTCTAGAAGCTAGTGAGTTTTAGGAAGACGAGAGTTCTAGAAGCTAGTGAGTTTTAGGAAGACGAGAGTTGTAGAAGCTAGTGAGTTTTAGGAAGACGAGAGTTCTAGAAGCTAGTGGGGAGAAAATGTTTTTTTTTCTTGTTTTTAATTGTTGACAGCCAGTAGACACCATGTTTATATTAGTGAAGGTGAAGTATTGTAGTTGATTATAATGTGAAATAGAAGTTGTTTTCTGTTGGTGGTAAGCATTCTATTAAGTTGTTACAGTCTTTCTCTTAAGGGGTGTTAGAGGTTCACCTAGGGGTCATGATAGAGGCAACACCAAATGTTTGATGTATTATAATAATTGATAATGCTAATGTTGTATTAATGAAAGGGGAGGGGTTATAAGACCCCTCCCTCCTTAAATGTATAGGGTCCTAGACTACAGATTAACAATATATATATATATATATATATATATAATATATATATATATATATATATATATATACACATACATTATGAGGTTTAATATTGGTCCACAGTACTTTTCTACTGCCTCTTATAATGAAACTGTCTGAGAAATGTGTGACTGTGAAGACAGGACTCTGCAGGGGAGTGTAAGAGATAAGAGACTAGTCAGACATTCCACTATAAATCAACCTGGACATTTACTGCTAAGCTTTTAGATAACACTGAAACTCTACGTTTGTATAGCTGTGTGGCTGCATGGGCTTGGTCTCATGAGTAGAAGGTAATGATGTAATGGCTGGACTTCGGGTTTAATAAAAGCAACTTGGGACTTTTACTTTTTTGCAGAACTTACTCGGAAGCATAAGTTATGTTCCTGTTGTCAACTTCTGTCTGCAATTGCATTAAAGGTTTTGAATGATTTTATTAAAAGATATTGTCATAATGCTAATTTTCACCAATGATTCACAAGGAACAAGGAAATGAACCCCAACAATCCCAATTGCATTGTGTCAATGTTCTGTCCTATAAGAATTTCAAAGGAAGAGAAAATGTGTCAAAGAACAGTCTTACAAGCATTGAAAGATAAATGGCATCGACATACAATGTAATGTAAAATAGAAGAACATATTGGAGAAAGTACGTGCCAATACAGTACTGCCATACAGTAACAGTACTGCCATAAGGCATAATATCACATTTCAAGATATCTTTGTACACAAATTGTTCAATATTTTATCAGGCTGACTTGAAAGATTATACACAACATTTTGCTGCGTGGCAATACTGTGTTAGGATTCTGAAGGGCATTTATACAAAAGAGGTAGTCTAGACACTGTATTAATACCATTATGCATTTGAATCCCATCTACAGCTACCATCTAAGATATTAATTTCCCTCCACAAGGGGGCTGACATGTAACGTTTCCAAAATGGGATAGTATTGTACATGTAACGTTTCCAAAATGGGATAGTATTGTATATGTAACGTTTCCAAAATGGGATAGTATTGTACATGTAACCTTTCCAAAATGGGATAGTATTGTACATGTAATGTTTCCAAAATGGGATAGTATTGTACATGTAACGTTATGCCCCCTTGTGAGTTAATAGTATTGCATGCTGTAGCAGGCTATATAAAGAGGAAGACCTCCATTGACGATTCAGTTCGTTGTAACATCTCATCTGGACAGGTCACCGTCCTTAGTTAGTTAACGAAGCTAACGTTAGCTAGTTCATTATCACAAAAGTGAGAACTGCTCTAGATTGGAAACTTACATTAATTAGAGTGTAAAGCCACGTTGGCTTTATGGAAACGATATACAATATATAGGAAAGAATATAGTAGAGGAAATAATCCAAACCTAGTTGTGCCTAGTTAGGACATAACGTTAGCTAGCTAGCTAACGGTACTGTACTGTAGCTCATACAACGCCGACGGTCAAACCCGGCTTTCTAATATTTACGTTAATTAACTATAGTAACGTTATGGAAGATATTCACAGAAAACCATCATTGTCTTCGTTATTCATTGTAAGTATGTTATATTATTATATAAATTATTTCGAGACATATTCATATTTTTTCAGTTGTAATTGCGAAGTTCCCGGAAGAAGTCCAGCAACAACGGAGGTTCCTCGATGAACCCACCTTCTAACAAGTTCTTTGAAGAATCTTTTGGGGCTGTTTTACATTGACCAAGAACCCTACGGTTCTTAGGGGATCTGAGAATAACTCCAGTTGAACCCTTCATTTTTAGAGTGTAGTCGGCTCTATTTACTCTCAGATTCAAACATGAGGATTAGCATCAACGATCAAGTCAGCTGCTGCTGCTCCAATACAGTATGAGGTGAGACGGTGAACTGATGTTGAACTGGGCAGTCAGCTGCTGCTGCTCCAATACAGTATGAGGTGAGACGATGAACTGATGTTGAACCGGGCAGTCAGCTGCTGCTGCTCCAATACAGTATGAGGTGAGACGGTGAACTGATGTTGAACTGGGCAGTCAGCTGCTGCTGCTCCAATACAGTATGAGGTGAGACGTGAACTGATGTTGAACTGGGCAGTCAGCTGCTGCTGCTCCAATACAGTATGAGGTGAGACGGTGAACTGATGTCTAACTGGGCAGTCAGCTGCTGCTGCTCCAATACAGTATGAGGTGAGACGGTGAACTGATGTTGAACTGGGCAGTCAGCTGCTGCTGCTCCAATACAGTATGAGGTGAGACGGTGAACTGATATGAGTCTGGCCTATCATTGTTACTGCACATTGTGGTGGAAATTCTAACCAATCAGGAGAGACTTTGTCATTTCTTCAAACAATCAACCTTTATTTGATAAGAATTGCAATAATGTAGCAGGTCAGCCCTACACTCTGAGGTGGAAGGCCGAGAGCTCGATGACACAAGGAGTTCAGAAGCCTTATATAGTCAAACTATCTTGTGCATATAGAAAACACGTGATCTTGGTTTGTGTACGTTTGTGGAGAACGAGACACAGACTAACTGTGAATTGGTCGTCTCGTTCTGTAGCAACAGCTAGTTATTCTAGTCTTCTAGTGAGTTGTCAAAACAACAGGAAATCACTCTAGACACAGTTCCTGTGAAGTAGATCAACGGTTCCCTGAATTAGGGCTTTGGCCTGTCTGCTGAGAGGGTGTGTCTAGAGATAAATCAGACCCAGACTGACCTGTGTGATGTAGTAGGGAGTTGTAGTTTCTCTAGAGATAAATCAGATCCAGACTGACCTGTGTGATGTAGTAGGGAGTTGTAGTTTCTCTAGAGATAAATCAGACCCAGACTGAACTGTGTGATATAGTAGGGAGTTGTAGTTTCTCTAGAGATAAATCAGACCCAGACTGAACTGTGTGATGTAGTAGGGAGTTGTAGTTTCTCTAGAGATAAATCAGATCCAGACTGAACTGTGTGATGTAGTAGAGAGTTGTAATTTCCAACAGGCCAATATTCTACATAGTTTAGCGCATAAAACGTAATTAACTACAATGACCATAATTCATTGCCTTGTCTGTGTTTCTTTTACACCTGCTATGTAAGAGAGAAAAAAGAATGCACGATGGTCAATGCTATCTGGGTTCCTTGGGACATCCCTACCCTAAACCCTAACCTTAACCCCTACGTTAACAATTTTAAATGTCAACTTCAACGGGCTTGGGACATCCCAAGGATGTATCTCTACCTGAAAATACATGATCTAAGTGATTGATAGTTGGTATTCAGCAGTCATAAAGCCTTATTTACTTTAATGAACTACTAAAATTGTGATTTTGTCAGACAGCATAGACAGCAGCTCTACACTTTATTGACTGACTGATCCATTCATCCTTCCATCCCTCCTCAGCCTTCCTCTCCTCTGAAGACCCAGTGAGGGTGGAGCTCAGTCAGAGAGCTGTTGAGGGACTGGTTAGGAAGAACACTTCTACAGCCAGAGATGTGAGAGGTCAAATGTTTTTTAGATGGTAAATATTTATGTTCCCTTAGCGGTTCATCACGTCAGCAAAAGGGAATATGTTCCATTTATGTTTATTTACATTAGTGTAAATTGTCCACTGATATTGGTGTAATTTCTTAACCCTTTTGGCTGTATGAAAGTTAATTTCCCCTCAGACACACACATTTGTTCTTTGATATAATGAAGGTCATTTGTGTCAAATGTACTTTTCCCCACTCATTAAACCCATCTCTTTACATTGCTGATGCATATTCGGTGGCCAGACTCAAATTCCGAACACAATGCCCATCCTGGCAGATCTAAACCTAATGCAGCACATTGTGACTTTTGTGCATCCAGACCTAATGCAGCTTGGAGTGATCAGATGACAGATGTCACATTTAGGTGCCAGGTGTAACTGAGGCCATAGATGCTCCATATCCATTACTTTGAGTGTTTTATATAATATGACTAAATGTGTTTCTTTCTGTGTTGAAGGGGCAGTCAATAAATGGAACAGCAAGGCCACAGAACATGACATAAGCAGGGCTGTGGGAGACCACCTCAAGCCCCTGGTAGAGCCGGCGGTGGTGTTTACCACTCCACCACGCCTTCAGCAGGCTGGAAAAGTGGGATTGATCTGGTTGATCCATTTGTTTGTTTCAGTTTTCAGCAGTTGAATCCTTTGACGTATTGTTGAATTAAACATTTATCTTCAACAAATGCACTGGGTTGGTTGAAAAGTGATACTAAACATACATACCAGCACTATTTTGACATAGTGGGAGATATACTGAAATTATACTTTTTTCATAATAAGATGGACAAAGACAAGTGTTGCTTTTGCACATATCTGTTAATTGGTTTTGCATGAGTCTGTTGATTGTCAGTCATTGGGTTAATTTATTTTGCAACATGTTCAAATCAAGCTTTATTTATACAGCACATTTCAGACATGGATGCTTCACAGGAAAAAAAAGAAAACAATGAAAATAAAACAGAAATATTTACCACAACAAACATAAGATTAACAACTGAAAGACGAATGAGCATTCTAAGGAAAATCCATTTATTAAAATATTAATTGGATGCAACATCCAACCCAAAATATAAGCATGTTTTTAGGAGGGGCTCTGAAAGACACTATGGGGGTGTCCACTGAAAGTTGACTAGTAACAACAACTGGGACCTAAAAGACACCCACCATGAGACCCACTAAATCTGCCCAAGAAGAGGAAAACAAAAGAAAAACCCACACCAAACTTAAAGACAGGAAGCAAACCAAAAAGGTGGAGCAACTAAAGGTGTTGACTCTCCACATGTATCAAGACAACTGGAGCACTGGGCCAGACACTCTTAAATAGAACCTGGACCAGCTCAGGTGAAACACCTTCCCACTAACGAGATGGACAAGCCTGCACAGGTGTAACACATACTGACTAACGAGCTAGATGTGCTAACGAGCTAGACGTGCTGACGAGCTAGACGTGCTAACGAGCTAGACGTGCTAAAGTCCAACCTCAAAACATAAATGGAAAAACCAAAGCCTGTAACACCTTCCCCCTTAAGACAACAAATATATCCTATATTTTTGTTGGACAAGTTTGCTCACCACCAACAGAAAACAACTTCCATTTCACATTATAAACAACTACAATGATTCACCTTCTCCAATATAAACATGGTGTCTACTGGATGTCAACAATTAAAAACAAGAAAAAAACGTATTTCTAAATAATAATATACAATAGTATTATTTTTTTTCTCCTTTGTCTTTCTATAGAATCCTAAATCCCACTAGCTTCTAGAACTCTCCTCTTTCTAAACTAGATTCTAGAACTCTCGTCCCCTTGGAACGAGCCCAAACAAAACTCATCTCCAATACGGAAAAACGTGCAGTCAAAATAAATAAAGATCCATAGCAACGCACTAGCTTAACGCAAAACACAAATCTTATATCCATTTGGGGGGAAATCAGGTTGAATCTGCTCTTGAAACTAACACAACAAAACAAAAAACACAGAAATGGAGATATCTTTTACCTCACTGGTTAGACAACCTGCAGAAGACAGTCAGCTACATTTTGGAGTGATGCATTTAAATTTAGGGGTCCCTAAACAATGTTTACGGATTTCGGGTTGTACCTGGTAGGTTCCTTGATAATTTGTGTGAGATTGAGGGCATCTAGCTTAGATTGTAGGACTGCTGGGGTGTTAAGCATATCCCAGTTTAGGTCACCTAACAGAACGAACTCTGAAGATAGATGGAGGGCAATCAATTCACATATGGTGTCCAGGGCACAGCTCGGAGCTGAGGGGGGTCTGTAACAGGCGGCAACAGTGAGAGACATTTCTGGAGAGATTCATTTTTAAAATTAGAAGCTCAAACTGTTTGGGCTTAGACCTGGAAAGTATGACAGAACTTTGCAGGCTATCTCTGCAGCAGATTGCAACTCCCCCCCCTTTGGCAGTTCTATCTTGACGGAAAATATTGTAGTTGGGTATGGAAATCTCAGAATTTTTGGTGGCCTTCTAAGCCAGGATTCAGACACGGCAAGGACATCAAGGTTGGCGGAGTGTGCTAAAGCAGTGAGTAAAACAAACTTAGGGAGGAGGCTTCTGATGTTAACATGCATGAAACCAAGGCTTTTTCGATTACATTAGTCAACAAATGAGAGTGCCTGGGGACACGCAGGGCCTGGGTTAACCTCTACAGCACCTGAGGAACAGAGGAGTAGGATGAGGGTACGGCTAAAGTCTAGCAAAACTGGTCGTCTAGTGCGTTGGGAACAGAGAATAAAAGGAGCAGATTTCTGGGTGTGGTAGAATAGATTCAGGGCATAATGTGCAGACAGGGTTATGGTGGGGTGCGGGTATAGTGGAGGTGAGCCCAGGCACTGAGTGATGATAAGAGAGGTTGCATCTCTGAACATGCTGGTTATACTGGGTGAGGTCACCGCATGTGTGGGAGTGGGACAAAGGAGGTATCTAAGGCATGTACAGTGGGACTAGGGGCTCCGCAGTAAACTAAAACAATGATAAAATCCTAAACAATAGCATACATGGCATATTGACATTTGAGAGAGACATAAAGCGAGGCATAGAGCAATTACAGGTGTTGATTGGGAGAGCTAGCTAAGACAACAACGGGTAAGACAACAGCTAATCAGCTAAGACAACAACAACAGGTAAAATGGTGATGAATGGGCAGAGAGGGTCGGTTAACAAAACACAGGGCCTGAGTTCGGGCTAGGGCCAACAGATAAACAAAGGTAAACAAAGTGGCTAACAATGACTAAATAGCTAGTAGCTAATTTTATTTTTTTTTTAAATAGCGGATCCGTGTCACATTGAACATTGAGATTAACATCGGGTTCCCGGGAGGTATATTTAATTTAAAAATTGAAGAATTTTTTTTTTTATTGAAAAGTAAATTGGAATATATACAAAAAATACAAAAAGAAATCTGTTTTTTAGCCTGGATAGTACCTGCCACCATCTGGGGGAAAAACGAAGTAAACTAAGTGTTTGACCAATTGGCCAATATATTCACCTAACAACAACATAGACCTACTGAAGGACCCATAACTTCACCTAATAATAACACAGACCTACTGTAGGACCCATAACTTCACCTAACAACAACACAGACCTACTGTAGGACCCATAACTTCACCTAACAACAACACATACCTATTGTAGGACCCATAACTTCACCTAACATAGACCTACTCTAGGACCCATAACTTCACCTAACAACAACATAGACCTACTGTAGAACCCATAACTTCACCTAACAACAACATAGACCTACTGTAAGACCCATAACTTCACCTAACAATAACATAGACCTACTGTGGTACCCATAACTTCACCTAACATAGACCTACTGTAGCACCCATAACTTCACCTAATAACAACATAGACCTACTGTAGGACCCATAACTTCCCCTAACAATAACATAGACCTACTGTAGGACCCATAACTTCACCTAACAAATATTGGAAAATAGCATAGCACTGTCTGTTGTACAATAGCCTATCCATCAAGGAACAGTTCTCTACACATTATGACCAAAGTAGGGATGTTGGATCCAACGTGGAGCACGGCATAAATGTCTTTACAAGAGTAATGAATGAAGAAGCACTTTGGTTGTTGTTGCATGTCGTGATGTTTGTCATGCGACTGGCATTCAGAAAATGATTTCCTGGATCAGCTGATGATAGTTAGTCACATGTTCAACTAAACAGCTACAGTATTAAGAATTATGTGTAATTATTGAAGAACCGCGTTAATGACAGTATCCATTTGGGTGTTGTCAATAAAGTTAAGATTTTATTTTTTATTTCACCTTTATTTAACCAGGTACCCCAGTCGAGAACAAGTTCTCATTTACAACTGCAACCTGGCCAAGATAAAGCAAAGCAGTGCGACAAAAAAACAACAGAGTTAACCATGGAATAACAAATAAACAAACGTACAGTCAGTAAAACAATAGAAAAATCTATATACAGTGTGTGCAAATGGAGTAAGGAGGTAAGGCAATAAATAGGCCATAGTAGTGAAGTAATTACAATTTAGCAAATTAACACTGGAGTGATAGATGTGCAGATGATGTGCAAGTAGAAATACTGGTGTGCAAAAGAGCAAAAAAAGTAAATAAAAACATGGGGATGAGGTAGGCAGTTGGATGGGCTATTTACAGATGGGCTGTGTACAGCTGCAGCAATCAGTAAGCTGCTCAGATAGCTGATGCTTAAAGTTAGTGAGGGAGATATAAGTCTCCTACTTCAGTGATTTTTGCAATTCGTTCCAGTCATTGGCAGCAGAGAACTGGAAGGAAAAGCGGCCAAAGGGGGTGTTGGCTTTGGGGATGACCAGTGAGATATAACTCCTGGAGCGCGTGCTATGGGTGGGTGTTGCTATGGTGACCAGTGAGCTGAGTTAAGGCGGCCTAGCAAAGACTTATAGATGACCTGGAGCCAGTGGGTTTGGCGACGAATATGTAGCGAGGGCCAGCCGACAAGAGCATACATGTCGCAGTGGTGGGTGGTATATGGGGCTTTAGTGACAAAACGGATGGCACTGTGATAGACTGCATCCAGTTTGCTGAGTAGAGTGTTGGAGGCTATTTTGTAAATGACATCGCCGAAGTTAAGGATCGGTAGGATAGTCAGTTTTACGAGGGTATGTTTGGCAGCGTGAGTGAAGGAGGATTTGTTGCGAAATAGGAAGCCGGTTCTAGATTTAATATTGGATTGGAGTTGCTTAATATGGGTCTGGAAGGAGAGTTTAGTCTAACCAGACACCTAGGTATTTGTAGTTGTCCACATATTCTAAGTCAGAACTGTCCAGAGTAGTGATGCTAGTCGGGCGGGCGGGTGCGGACAGCGATCGGTTGAAGAGCATGCATTTAGTTTTACTAGCGTTTAATAAGAGCAGTTGGAGGCCACTGAAAGAGTGCTGTATTGCATTGAAGCTCGTTTGGAGGTTTGTTAACCTGTCTGGGCTAGTGGGACGTCACCGTCCCACCCTATTCAACAGCCAGTGGAACAGCGTGGCGCGAAATACAAAAACCTCAAAAATGCTATAATTTCAATTTTTCAAACATAGGACTATTTTACACCATTTGAAAGATAAGACTCTTGTTAATCTAACCACATTGTTCGATTTCAAAAAGGCTTTACAGCGAAAGCAAAACATTAGATTATGTTAGGAGAGTACATAGCCACAAATAATCAAACAGCCATTTTCCAAGCAAGCATATATGTCACAGAAACCCAAAACACAGCTAAATGAAGCACTAACCTTTGATGATCTTCATCAGATGACACTCCTAGGACATTATGTTATACAATACATGCATGTTTTGTTCAATCAAGTTCATATTTATATCAAAAAACAGCTTTTTACATTGGTGTGTGATGTTCAGAAAATGTATCACCACCGAAAACTTGCGGTGTAGGCTTTTACGGTTACAGAAGTCAACAAATGAGAGCGCCTGGGGACACACAGGGCCTGGGTTGACCTCTACATCACCCGAGGAACAGAGGAGTAAGATGAGGATATGGCTAAAGGCTATCAGAACTGGTCGTCTACTGCGTTGTGAACAGAGAATAAAAGGAGCAGATTTCTGGGCGTGGTAGGAGAGATTCAAGGCATAAGGTACAGACAGGGGTATGGTAGGGTGCGGGTACAGTGGAGGTAAACCTAGGCATTGAGTTACGATAAGAGAGGTTGCATCTCTGGAGGAGGTGGGACAAAAGAGTTCTCTGAGGCATGTTGCGTTGGACTAGGGGCTCCGCAGTAAAATAAAACAATGATAACTACCCTAAACAACAGTATACAAGGCATATTTACATTAGAGAGACAAAGCGAGACATAAAGCAATCACAGGTGTTGATCGGGAGAGCTAGCTAAGACAACAACAGGTAAAATGGCGATGAATGGGCAGAGAGGGTCAGTTAACTACACACAGGGTCTGAGTTCGAGGCTGGGACCGACAGATAAACAAAATAAACAAAATGGAGACCCGTGATTAATGAACAGTCCATGTAGCCAAGTGATCATAGGGTCCAGTGAACAGCAATATATGAAACAGGGAAGCCGTTAGGTAGTCATTACTACGCTAGCCGGGAGATGCGCCTGGCTCGAGGCTAACTGGTGCTAGCTTCGGGACAACGGCATCACCGACGTCTGGCAAAAGCCGGTTGAGGGCACATCTGACGGAATTGCGTCGGCAGACCTTGCTAGCCGGGAGATGCACCTGGCTCAAGGCTAACTGGTGCTAGCTTCAGGACAAGGGCGTTAGCCACTATAGCCACTCCGGTGCAAAGTTCCAGAGTTTACGGCAGGAATCCGGTGATGTAGTGGCTTCTAGTCGTCTTAGTGAAGAGTCTGGGAGGCATCAGCTGTGTAGCCGAGTGATCATAGGGTCCACTGAGCAGGCCGGGAGATGGGCCTGGCTCAAGGCTAGCTTCGAGGCTGGGCCACTCGGTAGCAGCTAGCTAGCTGTGATTATCCGGTGTAATGGTCCAGAGCTTGCGGCAGGAATACAGTGATGTAGTGGAGAAAAACAGTCCGATATGCTCAGGGTTGATATCGCGCTGTGCAGACTGGCAGGTATTATCCAGGCAAAAATCGGCTGGTGTCTGAGCTAAAAAGGTAAAGCAGTGGCTAAAAAAGGGGGACCAGTACGGAAGAAAAAAAACATGTATGAAAATGTATGCATTCACTACTGTAAGTCGCTCTGGATAAGAGCGTCTGCTAAATGACTAAAATGTAAAAATGACTAAATAGCTAGTAGGTAATTAGCTGGTTAGCTTCTGATAGCTAGGTTCTGATGGAGGTTCTAGCTATATGGTCTAAAAAATAGCAGATCCGTATCACATTGGGTGAAGCGGGTTTCCGGAAGGTATATTTAATTTAAACATGGAAAAAGAGATTGAAATATTTTGCAATAAATACAAAAAAAGACGAAAAAAACATATCATTTACAACAACAATCACGTCATACTGCTACGCCATCTTGGATTAAAAAACATTGGATATAGCAAACTCTGAAATGATTTAGTATTTCTGTGCCCACAAACTGTTTTCCCAGCGTAACATAAGGAGTCTCCTCCTCTCCTCCTTCTCTCCAATCCTTACATCTTCTGGGTCGACAGAAAGAGGGTAACAGGATACTAAACCCTTATTACTCCCTTCAGGGGATCTGACCTGACCTCCTGACTGCAACCCCTCCTTCGCCTAATCCACAGATGTCCATCCGCTTCCCCTAAAGCAATCCTGTGATCTCCTCCCGTCCACCCAGCACATTCAACAGCCACTCTGTCTTTCTACAGATCTCACTCCTTTATATACTCTGCGTCTGATCTATCATGTCTTTAATATCTCAATGTTCAAAGTTTTGTCCGAATCCAACAATAGTCATAAAGTTACACTCCCTTTCAGTCGGTCAACTTCGGTACAACATACTATGGGAAAATACAATCATTCCCCATGCCGACCCAAACGGACACTAAATGAAACGGCCCCTGGCAGACCACCCAGACCTTACCCCGCAAGATGCGTCAGTTTTGTCAATTTATTAATTGTCTTTTGTTTTAAATACTCCTGTCAATGTTGAGTAAGGACGCACACCTAATTACGCATATAGAAGTAGGATTAGTCTACCTGGCCTGTGTGCAAATGTAGGCCTATAAATGTGCCCATTTGGGGATGTCTGATAGTATTTCTGATTGTGTTAATGCACCACCACTAATGAGTTGTGGAGCTTCTCAAAGCAAATGTTTCTTCACCTCAAACAGCAAGTGCACCTCAGTCACGCTCAAGGTCCTAAACGATATCTTAACCGCCATCGATAAGAAACAATACTGTGCAGCCGTATTCATTGACCTGGCCAAGGCTTTCAACTCTGTCAATCACCACATCCTCATCGGCAGACTGAATTGCCTTGGTTTCTCAAATGATTGCCTCGCCTGGTTCACCAACTACTTCTCTGATAGAGTTCAGTGTGTCAAATCGGAGGGCCTGTTGTCCGGGCCTCTGGCAGTCTCTATGGGGGTGCCACAGGGTTCAATTCTTGGGCCGACTCTCTTCTCTGTATACATCAATGATGTCGCTCTTGCTGCTGGTGAGTCTCTGATCCACCTCTACGCAGACGACACCATTCTGTATACTTCTGGCCCTTCTTTGGACACTGTGTTAACAACCCTCCAGACGAGCTTCAATGCCATACAACTCTCCTACTGTGGCCTCCAACTGCTCTTAAATACAAGTAAAACTAAATGCATGCTCTTCAACCGATCGCTGCCTGCACCTGCCCGCCCGTCCAATATCACTACTCTGGACGGTTCTGACTTAGAATATGTGGACAACTACAAATACCTAGGTGTCTGGTTAGACTAAACTCTCCTTCCAGACTCACATCAAACATCTCCAATCCAAAGTTAAATCTAGAATTGGCTTCCTATTTCGCAACAAAGCATCTTTCACTCACGCTGCCAAACATACCCTCATAAAACTGACCATCCTACCGATCCTCAACTATCATTATGACATCAGGGATGAATTCTACAATATACTATATAGTCTAGAAACCTGGTTAAACTATCATTATGACATCATGGATGAATTCTACAATATACTATATAGCCTAGAAACCTGGTTAAACTATCATTATGACATAATGGATGAATTCTAGAATATACTATATAGCCTAGAAACCTGGTTAAACTATCATTATGACATCATGGATGAATTCTAGAATATACTATATCGCCTAGAAACCTGGTTAAACTATCATTATGACATCATGGATGAATTCTAGAATACACTATATATCCTTGAAATCTGTTTAAAACAATAATTTTGACCTCATGGATGGCCAGTCTTTGTATTTATGGTGAAGTGATTTCAGGGGGTAGCCCTGAGCTTAACTCAAAGTTGGGTCCAGCGACTGTCAAGTCAACACCTTATAACTGTTACGCCATGAAGTCTAAACTTCTAGACGGGGTGGCTAGGTGTTGGGTTACGGTTGCTACAATAGCTTTCTCTATGAATTTGAGAGTGGTTACATTTCTCCAGCCCCCATCCCTCAGCTGTTTACCAAACCAAGTCTCTGGGCAGCCATTTTGTTGCTGTTTATAAAAAAAAAAACATACATCAATCAACCAATCTGCAGTTCAAACACTGTTTTGGTAATAAGATGATGGGGTTGGAGAAATTTAACTACTTTCAAATTCATAGACAGACCTATGGATGCAAGGACTGACCATCCATGATATCAACATTATAGTTTTAACCATGTTGAGGCTATACAGTGTTGATTTACATTGTTTCTAAACATTGGAGTAAAAAAAGGTTATTTAGGGTTCTGATGGGGTACAACAACAGTACTTACTAGTGTTAATCAGGGCCCGGTTTCTCAAAACCATCTTACGGCTAAGTTCATCGTTGGATGTCTTAAGATGCGTTTGAGAAACCAAGCCCAGAAATCCAGTTTCCTCCTTTTTGGATGTGACAGTCATCTCCCCATCCTCCTTTTTCTCTTCCTACTCCTCTTTCACTCTGAACGCGTCTTCCTCTTCTTTCTCTTCTTCTTTCACTGTAACAGCCTCACCCTCTACTTCATGTTTTACTGAGACATCCTCTTCTTCCCAGGAAGCTCCTAAGATGGCGGCGAGTGCAGATGAGATTTCAGCTTGCTCCAAGTAACCTTAACTTTTATCCCTCTCAAACTTACTTAAATGTAACGGAACTTGGCTTATAGTAAACACAATAGAGAACAACGCTTAGTTGACCGATAATTTGATTCAAAACTTTGAGAAATGGAAGGAAAAAATGTGCGAAAGAACAAAGGGAGGAGAAGGCAGTTGCTAGCTGAGCACTCATACGGTGGAGAAAAACCGCCACCTGACTCCTCAGGAGAAGAAATGGAGGATTCTGGACATTCGGTTGATTCTGAAAATGCAGTCAATAGTCCTGCACCCAGAAAGTCACAGAAAGAATTGTCTTTGCGTGAACTACAGATCAACATAATCGATGCTGTCTCTGCAAAGATAAACGAAAGAGCCGATGGTCTGGAGAAAATGATACGTGAAAACACATCAAAAATAGTTGACCTCGAGACCTCTCTGAATCATGCATACAAGAGTATCGAAGAGCTTAAACTTGAAAACACTGCTACGTCTGAGAAATGCACTGCTCAGGAGAAGACCATCGCAGACATGCAAGAGCGCTTATCGGAAGCAGAACGATACCGGAGAAGGTGGGGGCTACGGCTTTACGGTGTCCCCGAGGACCAGGATGAGAATGTGAAGCGCTTAGTAAGAGACATCTGTAACCGTGTGGCACCGGACTTCCCCGATGGATATATGGATATGGCTGTGGATGTCGCTCATCGTATTGGGAAGAAACAAGATGCCATCGTCAGCCGATCGATCATCATCCAGTTTGCTTTTCGCACAGCGAGAGATGCAGTTTGGAAGAAAGCAAAGGAAAGCGCCTTTCTGAAAGAAAGAAAACTTAGATTCGGTGAGGACTTGACTGCAGCAGACAAGGCAGCAAAGGCAAAAGTGTGGCCTCTCGTACAACAGGCCCGAAATCAAGGAAAGGGTGGATACTACAGGGGAATCAGAGCCTTTTTCGCCAACGGTAAAGAAATACGACCGGGGTGATTTGTTGAAACATGGTGTTACTATTTTACAAGTTAAGACTTCTGTTAATACATATATGAAGCAACTTTTTATAGAGAGGGTAAAGTTGAGATTGCAAAGGATTTTTCTTTCTATTCTATAGATATGGACTTGAAGTTTATGTCAATCAATGCCAGGGGGATACGTAACCTGTTGAAGAGAAAAGCTTTTTTTCTGTTTTGTAAGGACTGCAACGCAGATCTTGTATTCGTTCAAGAAACACATTCATGCAAAGAGGACTATAATTATTAGAAAAATCAGTGGGGCAGTGAAATTCTTTTGGCCCATGGGACAAATCATTCAGCAGGGGTTGCAATTTTAGCACACAATTTCAAAGGGAAATTTTTGTTTACTCAAATGGACTCCAATGGACATTGGCTAGTAGCGGTCATCAACCACATGGACAGATTATTTGTGTTGTGTAATGTATATGGATACTGTTCTAGTCCTCCAAATAACTTACTTCTAGAGGAAATTGAAGAAATTCTTAAAAGTCTTCTGAGAAAATATCTATCCAGTCAGATTATAGTTGGTGGAGATTTTAATATGGTTTATTCTAATGAGACTGATAGATTGCCTCATAGGCCTAACATTGGTGTGAACAAGTTGGTGAATTTCTGCCAAAGCCTGGACTTAATTGACATATGGAGAGTAAAAAACCCTGGAGAGATACAATACACATGGAGTAATAGAGATCGTTCCTTACAATCAAGAATTGATTTATGGGTGACAACCTCTAGTCTTGAGCCCAACACTGTAGAGGTAAAAATACTGCCTGCAGTCCTGATGGATCATAAAGTCATATGGTTGACTGTAAGAATATGCAGTAATGATGGTAAGAAATACTCTGGTGGTTACTGGAAATTAAATAACTCATTGTTATTGCATGATGATTTAAAAAATGTGATTAAGAATCTAATTTCTGTTTACTGGAGTTTAGCTACATCTAATGCAGATTATGGGAAATATTGGGAACTGCTGAAATTTAAAATCCGCTCAGCCTGTATTACTTATGGAAAACGGCTTGCTTTAAGAAGGAGATGTGAGGTAGCTGAACTCTCTAAAACAATTGCCGATATCACAGAGATTGAGCATCTTCATCTTAATGAGAAAGCTAAATTGAATGATTTACAGAATCAACTAGATACATTGTATGAGGAAAAGGCTAGAGGTGCTTTCATAAGATCTAGAAAACAATGGCTTGAAAAAGGTGAAAAGAACAGTAGATACTTTTTTAATTTGGAGAAGAGAGGGGAACTCAACACACTTCGGAAACTTAAGATTAATGGGGTTACCACTGAGGATAGAGAGTTGTTATCAGACTTTACCACAAAATGTTATGAGAATCTTTACTCCTTAGATAACAATTTGAGTGACTCTAAGGATCTCCTTGATTCTATAGAGAATGTTAATTCGATTAGTGAAGAACTCAATCAGTCTTGTTGCCTAGATTTATCCATTATGGACATCCAGTACGGGGTTGCTCAGTTAAAAAAGAACAAATCTCCAGGGTGTGATGGATTAACCTATGAATGTTACAAAACCTTCTTTGAAGAAATAGCACCTTTTTTACTTGAAACCTTTAAGGAGGCTATAAAGAAGGGAGAACTACCTGCCTCTCTGAAGCAAGGGGTTATTACTCTTATACCTAAACCACACAAGGATCTCCTAAGTATTGATAATTGGCGTCCAATCACACTCCTAAATAACGACTACAAAATTATAGCCTTAATCTTTGCAAAAAGGTTAAAGTCTTGCTTAAATGATCTGATTGATGAATGTCAATCAGGGTTTATGAAAGGGCGCCATATATCTAATAATCTCAGGCTGGTGTTAGACTTGGTTGAGTATTGTGATCTATTAGATGACTTCCCTGTTATCCTATTTTTGGATTTTCAGAAAGCATTTGATACAGTAAGTCACAATTTTATCTTTGATTGTCTTAAGCATTTGAAATTTGGTCGTTTTTTTGTTGATGCTATTAGAACTCTGTATAATGGTGGCATTAGCTGTATCAAACTCTGTCATGGAACATCCTCGAGGTTTAACATTTACAAAGGAATACGACAAGGTTGTCCAATTTCACCTTTTTTATTTTTGTTAGTATCTCAAATGCTATGCTCATTAGTTCATAAAAGTCAATTTGAAGGCATTACATTCCAGGCCAGAGAGATCAAGATATCCCAACTGGCGGATGACACCTCACTTTTTTTGAAAAATGTGTCTCAAGCTAGATTAGCATTGGATATCGTGAAGCAGTTCTCCAAAATCTCAGGTTTGGTTTTAAATCTTTCCAAATGTGAGATGTTTGTTTTGAAAGGAGCTGTCAATCCAGCAGATTGTAACATCTCTGAAAAAGATACTGTAACCTACCTTGGTGTTAAGATCACCAAAAATCTTAAGGCTATGAATGATCTTAATTTGAACCCTGTAACTGAATCTGTCAAAAAAAAAATTATCCTCATGGTTAGGGAGGGATTTAAGTCTTCAAGGAAGGGAGCTTTTATCCAAAGCTGAGGGGCTATCTCGTGCATCCTATCTTTTTTCATCTATTGACATTCCCAAATCCACTTGCTGTACCTTAGATAGGCTTTTGTACAACTTCATATGGAAAAACAAGCCACATAAGATAAAAAGAGATGTTATCACCAACAGGGTTTGTGATGGCAGTCTAAATGTCTTAGATTTCACTCTCTTTAATCAGATATCAAAGGTTAACTGGATTAAAAGGTACATAAAAAATCCTCATAGTTTCTGGAATATTATACCTCATTTTGTTTTTCAGAAGTTTGGAGGGCTTCATTTTTTACTACAATGTCCATATATTGTGGGTAAACTTCCTGTGAAACTGGCGGATTTTCACAAGCAGGCTTTAATGTCCTGGGCTTTGTTGTATAAACACAACTTTTCACCTCATAAATGTTTTATATGGAACAATGGGTCGATATTACATAGAAACAAGATGTTATTTAACCATAAATGGTTCTCGAAAAACATTGTTCTTGTCAGCCAATTAGTTGATAATAGTGGGAATCTATTTACACGGAGAGAATTTATGGAAATATACAACTTTGAGGTTTCAAGCAAGGAATATGACACTGTTATTAAAGCTATACCTAGTGGGATAAAAACTTTACTTCAGAATAATACATATTTTGGAATATCTCCGATTGTAAGCAATGTTCAGGTGAATGGCATTGGTCTACTAGATACGAAATTCAACAATCGTTTATTAAGGGATATTTTCTACAGGAAGTCTATTCCCTCTGCGATATTTTGTTGGGCTTCATCGTTTGATGTAAACTGGCGCCGTGCTTGGCTCACTCCACACAAATTTATGGTGGCCAATAAAGTGAAGGAGATCTCCTTTAAGATAATCCATAGATTCTATCCGTGTAAGTTTGATTTCTAAATACATACTTGATGTTATCAGTGAATGCAGTTTTTGTGAACTAGAAACTGAATCTATTGAACACTTATTCTGTAATTGTTTATATAGTGAAGTGTTCTGGACTGATGTAAAACTATATCTTGGCCTCAAACTGCATACAACCATTGAAATTTCTAAGTTTGACATTTTTTTACTACACTGATTCCACAATTGAACGTGAGTATGTCATAAATCTCTTTATTTTATTAGGAAAATGTTTCATACACAAATCAAAATTTATGAAGAAAAAGCCCCTTTTCTTAATTTTTTTATCTGATGTGGAAAACTATTTAGAGTCTTTAAAACGTATACAAAACAAAATGTCAAAAAAATGTATTCGCTATATGTCTGTATTTGATATAATGTGGAATAGTTTTATTTAATTTTTTTTCCCTTCTCAATTCTTTGGTATCCCTCTGGCTGTTATGTTTATGTGTTGCATGTTACTGTTAATAAAAATAAAAAAATCCTCTTCTTCCTCCTCTTCTTTCACGACAACGTTCAGCCACAGTCCATCTTTCTCCGTCGAGGTAACACCCTCTTCTTTAGCAGGAGAGTAGCTTAGTGAACTCATGGTCGGGGATGCTAGCTAGCTAGGCTAATGCTAACTTAACCAGCCCGCTAACTGACTAATAACAACACCGTGAATATGAAATTAAATCTGATCTGGGTTTTAAAAACTATTATATCAAATCAAATACAGACATATATCGAATACATTTTTTTGACATATTGTTTTGTATACGTTTTAAAGATTCTACGTACTGTTCCAAATCAGATAAAAAAATTAAGAAAAGGGGCTTTTTCTTCATAAATTTTGATTTATGGATAAAAGATTTTCCTAATAAAATAAAGAGATTTATGACATACTCACGTTCAATTGTGGAATCAGTGTAGTAAAATAATATGTCAAACTTAGTAATATCAATGGTTGTATGCAATTTGCGGCTAAGATATAGTTTTACATCAGTCCAAAACACTTCACTATATAAACAATTACAGAATAAGTGTTCAATAGATTCAGTTTCTAGTTCACAAAAACTGCATTCACTGGTAACGTCAAATATATATTTAGAAATCAAGCTATTACACGGATAGCATCTATGGATTATCTTAAAGGAGATCTCCTTTACTTTATTGGTCACCATAAATCTGTGTGGAGTGAGCCAAGCACGGCGCCAGTTTACATCAAACGATGAAGCCCAACAAAATATCGCAGAGGGAATAGACTTCCTGTAGAAAATATCCCTTATTAAACGATTGTTGAATTTCGTATCTAGTAGACCAATGCCATTCACCTGAATATCGCTTACAATCGGAGATATTCCAAAATATGCATTATTCTGAAGTAAAGTTTTTATCCCACTAGGTATAGCTTTAATAACAGTGTCATATTCCTTGCTTGAAACCTCAAAGTTGTATATTTCCATAAATTCTCTCCGTGTAAATAGATTCCCACTGTTATTAACCAATTGGCTGACAAGAACAATGTTTTTCGAGAACCATTTATGGTTAAATAACATCTTATTTCTATGTAATATTGACCCATTGTTCCAAATAAAACATTTATGAGGTGAAAAGTTGTGTTTATACAACAAAGCCCAGCACATTAAAGCCTGCTTGTGAAAAACCGGCAGTTTCACAGCAATTTTACACACAATATATGGACATTGTAGTAAAAAATTAAGCCCGCCGAACTTCTGAAAAACAAAATGAGGTATAATATTCCAGAAGCTATGAGGATTTTTTATGTACCTTTTAATCCAGTTGACCTTTGATATCTGATTGAAGAGAGTGAAATCTAAGACATTTAGACCGCCATCACAAACCCTGTTGGTGATAACATCTCTTTTTATCTTATGTGGCTTGTTTTTCCATATGAAGTTGTACAATCGGCTATTTTGTCTAGCAAGCTACCGAGGTGGCTGACTAACTGTTGCTGCTGTTGAAAGAAGAGTTCCGTCCACTAGATTATACGTCACACCAACAGCATTACCTTAAATTCCCAGACCGCCATCTGCTCACTGGAGTGGGTAACGCAGTTCAGTAAAATGTTTATTTTTTATTTTCAGACAAAAAGTTAAAGGGTAGGAATCATTGACGACGCTAGTCCTAAAATATTAATTCGCCCCCCCCCCCCCCCCCCCCCCCCCTAAATAAATCAAAATCAGTCAATATGTTTTTTCTGTGATTTCTTTTTTCGTCAACCATTCCATCGCATCTTAAACTTCTTACGGGCCGGCACTAGGACCGGGGGAGGCTGCTGCTGCACTGCTGACTGGACGCAGTTGAGTAAAATTAATATTTAATTTTCAGACTACAAGTTAAAGTGTAGGACGCATTAGTTTTTACTCAGCAGTGTGACAACACAGTGTGGTTAAAGACTTACTAAGCTAGTTGTAGTCACAATATGGTTACCTATGAGTACAAACAGTTATGTTTTGAAGTGCTACCGACTTTGTATTATGTGTAACGGTGTAATGAAGTTTAACTCGGCACGCCAATTAAGAACAAATTCTTATTTACATTGACGGCCTACCCCTGTTTCCAATTGTCCACATGGCTGGAAGAACCTTACAAGTAAGTAAGTAAATAGATTTTGAAAATGTAAAAAAAAGCGATGTATTATTAGCTAACTAGCTACAGTGCAGGCTAACTCAAATGAGCTGCTAAATGAGCTAGCTATCTAACCAACTTCACATTCTGTATAGATAGATAGATAGCTAGTTAAGTGAATGAAACATCACCATCTACCTAACTTAATATTAGCTATCTATCTATTTATCACTGTAAAAAACAAACTCCAAATGCATTTGTAGGTAGCTAGCTAACAGCCATGGAGGAGGGTGAAAGGATAGCAGCCCCAACTGTCAGTGAGAGAGGAGCCTATTCTGGATAGGGCAGGTACTTTTGTGTAGTTCCTGTCCCTAGAAGTGAGGACGGAGATAATAGTAACATAATATTCAGTGTGGTGTAATTTGACTATAATGAAGTCTGTTTCTTGTGAGGTTGTCTGTCCTCAGATAAAGAGCTCTATGAAAGCCAGTCTACATATGAAGAGGTCCCAATGAAGAGCAGTGGTTCTCAGTCCTGGGGACTCAAAGGGGGGCACATTTTTTGTTTTTGCCTTCACACTGCACAGCTGATTCAAATGATCAACTCATCATCGAGCTTCAAGTGGTATTTATGTATTCATTTGTGATGCTATCCTTGATATGATCCTGTTATTGTCACATGCTACACATGTACATATGTGTGCCCATGCATCTATCAATCCAATGTTATCATGATTTGTTATCAGGGATATTATACTTTAGTAATCCACAATGACCTGGTGATGTAACAGTCTAATAATTGTCTTCCATATTCCTACAGATACCTTGTAACTGGAGATTCCTTCAAAACGATTGCCTACAGTTAACGTGTAGGGCACTGCAAGGTTGGGTGACCAGGGCCATCTGGGACTGCCTCCTGGAGGAATTCAGGTGTGTGAAGGCTACCTGTGTCCTGCGTAACTTCATGAGGACACGAGGACCAGGAGGGGATCTGCAGCTCGCCGCCGTGTGCCAGAGGAGGAGTCTGCTGCTCTGCAGGATGTTTCAAGGATGGGGTCCAACAACGCAGCAAGAGAGGCAATCCGTGTGCAGGAGATCTTCACCTCCTACTTCTTCAAAGAGGGTGCTGTTCCCTGGCAACACCATAGACTACACTATGTACAACCAAAGGCTCTTTTAAGAGCCATTCACATTGCAATAAGAGTATTCTTCCATTTACTGAGCTATGTCAACTGCAGTTATTCAATTCACAGTTTCTCTCCCTTTGATTTCTACTTCTCAGGTGAGGGTGCTGTTTAGGTAAGGGTGTGATGTCTGTACAAAAACAAAACAGGCTATTTTAAATCACCCATATTGAAAAAATGTAGAACAATTAGACACCCTATAACCCACACCTACACACTCATGTATTAATCTGATTGATGGATTGTGTTGTGCAGTAAACAGGCTCAGGTGTATAACTGTGGCTCCTTCCACCTTCAAAGAATAGGCAAGAGGGCCAACCGTGGAGAATAGTAAGACACTTCATTAGATCTATAACTACGCTATATTGTTTGTCCTTGTGGGTCCGTTCATGTTTTTCAGCATAAAGTACTCTGCAGCCACTTAGTGTGGTGTGGGCACCAGGTGAGGCCACACACAGATTCCTGTTGAACACTGTCTCTTTAACTACCTTATTTTCTCAATAACAGTCTCTCTTCTTCACTTCATCCCTCTCTCCTCTTCTCCCTAAATCCTTTAGGTTATATCAGCTGTGTCGTGAACCCCTCCTGCATCTGAACTGGCTACATAGAGGGCACAGCATGATCAGAGGTGAGAGGTCACTTGGTCAGGTCAACAGGAAGTATTATTAAAGAGATGCTTTACATTGAAATACAGATAGAGATGCAGTAGTCCCAGAGTTAATAATCCAAGGTCAGTTTTGCATTTCAGCTCCTGATTGATGTCTAACAATGTTAGAATAAAAAATAAAAACACAAGGCTTAAACATGTTCTCTCTCTCCATCTGTCTCTCGTCTGCAGGTATGTTTTGATGTGAGAGGATGCCAAACCCCAGTCCCATCATCGCCACCTCACCTGCTTTTAAGAACCTTTGGGCCGACGAGAGACATTATTATGTAATTGTGATGAACTGAGAGAATATTTATGTAGCACTGTGATTCATTAATCATGTGCTGCCTTCCCTGCTCCTATGTGCTTACCTCTTTCCCTTTATGTCTTTTACACCTCTCTCACCACCTCCTCTTTCTTCCTTTGTTTTTATAATGCACAACAGATGTGCATTGAAGGACAGATTAAACTTGTATTTATAACACTTGGATAATGAGCTTTTCAATAAAGTGTTTCACATTCTCTACTGGTTGAAATGAAGTGTAATGTGATGAAATACTCCACCTATCCTGTGTTTATCAGATCAATGCAGATGAAGGGCATTAGATGTTGAGATGAACCAGTGTTAGAGTATTTACATGATGCATAGGAAGTGTAGTGTTCTGTTGTTTAACATTTTTTTCTGTATATATGAATTAACTAGTTAAATCCTGTTTCTAGTCTATTAGTTACAATGTGTAACCATTGATGGACCAAGATTGGTAAACACTGTTGAAGGGTATAATTGTAATACATACATGCAGACACAGTGTCATTCAAAGACTGGAATTTGATACTCCTGGTATTGGATATGACTGAAAAATAATCTCAAAGACATTCATACCTAAACTGCACCTTTATTTGCCAAGGTAGAGTACATGATCAGTGAATATATTAAATGTACAGGCTACAATGTGGGGACTTGCATCCTTGGCACAACATGATATTATATTCTACTCAATCCATAGGCTTCATTAATGTCATTCAGGCTGTTTTGAAGTTGATACAACTGGCTATGATAGCTGAGGTTCATAGCTAGGTTCTGAACTAATATGTATACCAAACGTTTGGGTCCATACACAGATCGGCTAGATAGCTAGCTACACATCCATAGGCATACAGGTATTTTAAATAATCCACTGCACAATAAGCAAGAACATAGCTAGCTAGGTTATTTAATCTATCTGCATGGCAAATATCAGCAAGGCAAGCTTATGTAACAGTGTAGGCTCCGTCCCTCTCTTCGCCCCAACCCAGGCTCGAACCAGGGACCCTTGCACGCATCAACAACTGACCACCGAAGCATCGTTACCCATCGTGCCACAAGAGCCACGGCCCTTGCAATGCAAGGGGAAACCCTACTTCAGGTCTCAGAGCGAGTGACGTCACTGATTGAAATGCTATTAGCGCGCACCACCGCTAACTAACTAGCCATTTCACATCGGTTACACTTACACAATTGTACATTCAATTTCATACTCATGTCACAACACCCATAAAGCTAGCCCAGCTAGCTGGTTAATGTTCGCTAGTCACCTAGCTGGTTAATGTTAGCTAGTCAGCTAGCTGGCTAATGTTAGCTAGTCAGCTAGCTGGCTAAATCGCGATTTTCGTGAATGAACTTAATGATAAAAAAAAACAATCGTTTGTCTCTACATTGACTAATATTCCTGTCCACTGTACATGTTTTTGGCATGATTCATTATGACATTATAATCCCTTACATTTTCTTCCATTGTTAGCGGTGGTGCTAATAGCGTTTCAATCAGTGACGTCACTCGCTCTGAGACTTGAAGTAGGGTTTCCCCTTGCGTTGCAAGGGCCGTGGCTCTTGTGGCACGATGGGTAACGATGCTTGGGTTGGGGCGAAGAGAGGGACGGAACCTACACTGTTACATAGGGGTACCCCTCTCTCCTAGTATTTCTGTCCGCCATCTTTGATCCAGTTCAGTTCTGTGTAGGGGTACCCCTCTCTCCTAGTATTTCTGTCCGCCATCTTTGATCCAGATCAGTTCTGTGTAGGGGTACCCCTCTCTCCTAGTATTTCTGTCCGCCATCTTTGATCCAGTTCAGTTCTGTGTAGGGGTACCCCTCTCTCTCCTAGTATTTCTGTCCGCCATCTTTAATCCAGTTCAGTTCTGTGTAGGGGTACCCCGCTCTCCTAGTATTTCTGTCCGCCATCTTTGATGAAGAAAGTCTAACAGTCACTAGTGCAGCAGCAGCGTCCCCCGGTCCTACTGCCGGCCCGGTAAGAAGTTTAAGATGCGGTTGACGAAAAAAAGAAATCACAGAAAAAATATATTGACTGATATTGATGTATTTGGGGGGGGGCTAATGAATATTCTAGTACCAGCGATGTCCCTTATTCCTACCCTTTAACTTTTTGTCTGAAAATTACATATACATTTTACTCTACTGTGTTACCCACTCCAGTCAGCAGATAGCGGTCTGGGAATTTAACGCAATGCTGTTGGTGTGACGTATAATCTAGTGGACGGAACGGTTCTTTCAACAGTAGCAACAGTTATTCAGCCACCTCGGTAGCTTGCTAGACAAAATAGCCGAACCAATAAAGCTCTTTAGACGCTTTCGTGTATATTAGCCACTTTGTTTTAAACCCACTTCTGTCGTCTAGTTAGTTATCCGATTTAATTTCATATTTACGGTGTTGTTGTTATTGGTCAGCTAGCTGGCTGGTTAAGTTAGCATTAGCCTAGCTAGCTAACATCCCCGACCATGAGTTCACAAAGCTACTCTCCTCCTGCTAAAGAAGAGGTCTGCTGGACGGAGAAAGAGGGTCTGTGGCTGAACGTTCTCGTGAAAGAGGAGGAAGAGGATGTCACAATACAAAAACAAGTAAAGGGTGAGGCTGTTACAGTGAAAGATGAAGAGAAAGACGTTTCAGTTAAACAAGAGGAAGATGCGTTCAGAGTGAAGGAGGAGGATGTTACTGCTAAAGAACAGGAAGAGAAAGAGGAGGATGCTGTTTTTGGGGTGAAAGAGGAGGAGGGGGAGATTACTGTCACATTGGAAGAAGACGAGGATGAAGAGGATGAAACTGGATATCTGGGCTCGGTTTCCCAAAGGCATGTTAAGGCATCCAATGGTTCTAACGATAAACGGGCCTTGATTAACACTAGTAAGTACTGTCTTAAAGACAGAGGCACAAACTCTGCAGTTGTTGAACTGATGTGTGGTGTTAAAGAGGAAATATGCAAAACTACATCCATATTTAGACTTTTTAAATTATTTATTTATAACCATTGATTCTTGAAGAATATAACACATGCCTCATGAGCTTAGTTCAACCGTTGTACCCCATCAGAACCCCAAATAAGTTTTTTTCTCTCCAATGTTTAGAAACAATTTAAATGATAAACAAAAACTGTAAACACTCAAACACTCAAAACATGGTTAAAACTATAATGTTGATATCATGGATGGTCAGTCCTTGCATCCGCAGGTCTGTCTATGAATTTGAGAGTAGTTACATTTCTCCAGCCCCATCATCATCTCATAACCAAACTAGTGGTGGAATGACAGCTTTGTTATTGTATGAACTGCAGAATGGTTGATAGATGTGCGGCTATTTTATAGGGGTAACCTAGGATTTAAATAGCAAAAAATTGTCAGCCCTGAGACTTGGTTTGGTAAACAGCTGAGAAATGGGTGCTGGAGAAATGTAACCACTCAAATTCATAGAGAAAGCTATTGTAGCAACCGTAACCCAAAACCTAGCGACCTCGTCAAGAAGTTCAGACATCTTGGTGTAACAGTTATAAGGTGTTTGCTTGACAGTTGCTGGACCCAGGTTTGAGTCCAGCTCAGGACTACCCCCTAAATTGACTACACTATAAATAGAAAGACTCGCAATTCATAAGGTCAAAAATTATAGTTTTTAACTTCTCTAGGGCCAGTGGGACGATTTCGTCCCACCTACTCAACAGCCAGTGGAATCCCGTGGCGCGTTATTCAAATACCTTAGAAATGCTATTACTTCAATTTCTCAAACATATGACTATTTTACACCATTTTAAAGACAAGACTCTCGTTAATCTAACCACACTGTCCGATTTCAAAAAGGCTTTACAACGAAAGCAAAACATTAGATTATGTCAGCAGAGTACCCAGCCAGAAATAATCAGAAACCCATTTTTCAAGCTAGCATATAATGTCACATAAACCCAAACCACAGCTAAATGCAGCACTAACCTTTGATGATCTTCATCAGATGACACTCCTAGGACATTATGTTATACAATACATGCATGTTTTGTTCAATCAAGTTCATATTTATATCAAAAACCAGCTTTTTACATTAGCATGTGATGTTCAGAACTACCATACCCACTGAATTTACTAAATTACTCACGATAAATGTTCACAAAAAAACATAATTATTTTAAGAATTATAGATACAGAACTCCTTTATGCAATCGCTATGTCCAATTTTAAAATAGCTTTTCGGCAAAAGCACATTTTGCAATATTCTGAGTAGATAGCCCAGCCATCACGGGCTAGCTATTTTGACACCCACCAAGTTTGGCCCTCACCAAACTCCGATTTACTATTAGAAAAATTTGATTACCTTTGCTGTTCTTCGTCAGAATGCACTCCCAGGACTTCTACTTCAATAACAAATGTTGGTTTGGTTCAAAATAATCCATAGTTATGTTCAAATATCCTCTGTTTTGTTCGTGCGTTCAAGACACTATCCGAAGTGTAAAGAAAAACGCACGACGCGTTTCGTGACAAAAAAATTCTAAATATTCCATTACCGTACTTCGAAGCATGTCAACCGCTGTTTAAAATCAATTTTTATGCCATTTTTCTCGTAAAAAAGCGATAATATTCCGACCGGGAATCTGCGTTTAGGTAAAAAGACGAAAAAAAATAAAGCACGGGGTCGACTCGTGCATGCGCCTAAGCCCATTGTCCTCTGATCGGCCACTTGCCAAAAGCGCAAATGTGTTTCAGCCTGGGGCTGCCTCGATATCATTCAGCTTTTTCCCGGGCTCTGAGAGCCTATGGGAGCCATAGGAAGTGTCACGTTACAGCAAAGATCCTCAGTCTTCAATAAACAGAGACAAGAAGAACAAGATCTTGTCAGAGAGGGCACTTCCTGTAAGGAATCTTCTCAGGTTTTTGCCTGCCATATGAGTTCTGTTATACTCACAGACACCATTCAAACAGTTTTAGAAACTTTAGGGTGTTTTCTATCCAAAGCCAATAATTATATGCATATTCTAGTTAATGGGCAGGAGTAGTAACCAGATTAAATCGGGTACGTTTTTTATCCGGCCGTGTCAATACTGCCCCCTACCCCTAACAGGTTAAAGGCGAAACATACCTACATTCAATAACATTTATAAATTGTTTGAAACCTTTATTTAATACCCTTCTCCGAATTGGTGCCTTGACAGATTTGTGAGAATGTTTTAATTATAAAACACTACTCTACTTTCCTTGTATTTGTGGCAGTGTAGTTCCCTGTTATTGTTAGGTGAAGTTATGGGCCAATTAACCTCTCTGGGCTAGGTGGGACGTGATCGTCCCACCTGCGGGACACACTATTCAACAGCCAGTGAAATAGCATGGCGCGAAATACAAAACAGCAAAAATCGCATAATTTCATTTTCTCAAACAATCAACTATTTTACACTATTTTAAAGATAAGACTCTCGTTAATCTAACCACATTGTCCGATTTCAAAAAGGCTTTACGGCGAAAGCATAAAATTAGATATTGTTAGGACATAAACTTCACAAAAAAATCCACACAGCCATTTTCCATTTCACAAAAACCAAAAGTACAGCTAAAATAGTCACTAACCTTTATGATCTTCATCAGATGGCACTCATAGGACTTCATGTTATACAATACATGTATGTTTTGCTCGATAAAGTTCATATTTATATCCAAAAACAGCATTTTACATTGGCGTGTGATGTTCAGAAAATGTAATCCCACCAAAACACCCGGTGAATGTGCACATCAATTTACAAAAATACTCATTATAAACGTTGATAAAATTTACAACAGTTATTGAAAGAATTATAGATTCACTACTCCTTGACGCAACCGCTTTGTCAGATTTCAAAATAACTTTACGGAGAAAGCACATTGTTCAATATTCTGAGTACATAGCTCAGCCATCGAAACTCTGAATTAGTGTTATAAATATTCTCTTACCTTTGCTGATCTTTGTCAGAATGCACTCCGAGGACTCCTACTTCCACAATAAATGTTATTTTTGTTCGAAATACTCCATATTTATGTCCAAATACCTCAGTTTTGTTTGTGCGTTCAGATCACTATCCAAAGGCATAACGCGCGAGCGCAGTACCAGAGACGAATAGTCAAATAGTTCCATTACCGTTCGTAGAAACATGTCAAACGTTGTTTACAATCAATCTTTAGGGTATTTTTTACGTAAAAATGCGATAATATTCCAACCGGACAATAGCGTATTCATTCCAGGAGAAAAAGAAGGAACAGCGTGCTCGCAGGCTCACGCATAACCAAGCCCTTTGTCCTCAGGCAGTCCACTCATTGACTGAGCTACTATTCTCTGCCCAGTAACAGGAGAAGGATGAAAACACTTTCTAAAGGCTGTTGACAGCCAATGGAAGCCTTAGGAAGTGCAACGTGACCCCACAGACACTGTAGTTTCGATAGGGATTCAAAAGAAGAACTACAATTCTCAGATTTCCCACTTCCTGGTTGGATTTTTCTCATGTTTTTGCCTGCCATATGAGTTCTGTTTTACTCACAGACATCATTCAAACAGTTTTAGAAACTTCCGAGTGTTTTCTATCCAAATCTACTAATAATATGCAAATATTTGACTCTGGGCCCGAGTATTAGGCAGTTTACACTGGGCATGCTTTTCATCCGAAATTGAAAATACTGCCCCCTATACCCTAAAAAGTTCAACAATTAGTGGACAAACCCTCATTGTCAGGCTGATGGCAAAGCTAGCCAAAGAGCATTTTTGTAGTTGAAGTGTTTAAGTATAAAGCAGTTGATTTGGGACAATAACACAAACATATTAAGCAGGTTATTCAAGCGAGCCTTACAATTATAATCCAAAAGTAGTGTGAAATGCACTCATAAGCAACCTGTAAATGGAGGCAATATTTGCTGTCAGCCTATGAGAACTCCCCTGAGTTTTCCCCCATGGTGGTGAATTAGTGAATAGCGACTGTAATGCTTTCGTTAGGAGATATTCGGAGTCAGGCGCAGGACACAGGAATGAGTGCAAACAAAACGTGTTTACTCAAAACTATAAGCAAACTTCTCCCACAGCAAATATACATGGTTGGGAGAAACACCTCCAACAAAACAGGAAACAATCATGGACAAGACACACATGAAAGCCAGAGGGTTAAATAATGAACATAATCAGGGAATCATAAACAGGTGTGTATAATTACGACAAAAACAAACGAACAGGGAAACATAGATCGGTGGTAACTAGTAAGCCGGCGACGCCGAACGCCGCCCGAACAAGGAGAGGGGCCGACTTCGGCGGAAGTCGTGACAGCGACACAGAGCTTAATGTGAGTTTCCTTGAGTAGCACTCCTGATAATGCGCTGTAATATTCAGAATACATTGTGAAAAACTCAAATCTTTGCTCACCGTTTTTGCTCCAACCAGATATACTACATCCATAACTAGTGGTTTCCTCATTACCAGATATACTACATCCATAACTAGTGGTTTCCTCATTACCAGATATACTACATCCATAACTAGTGGTTTCCTCATTAACAGATATACTACATCCATAACTAGTGGTTTCCTCATTAACAGATATACTACATCCATAACTAGTGGTTTCCTCATTACCAGATATACTACATCCATAACTAGTGGTTTCTTCATTACCAGATATACTACATCCATAACTAGTGGTTTCCTCATTACCAGATATACTATATCCATAACTAGTGGTTTCCTCATTACCAGATATACTACATCCATAACTAGTGGCTTCCTCATTACCACATATACTACAGCCATAACTAGCGGTTTCCTCATTAGTTTCTGCAACCAGATTGTGTGGGCATCGCCCTCCTGCCGCAATTTTATTAAACACAGAAAGGGGTCTATATTGGAGACCAAAAGTTGCCTGGCACACTGCTTAGAGGTTCAACAACTTTTACTTATTTCTAGTTACTACTCATGTGAAAACAAGACAAAATATGACTATTGTTGCTCACTTGACTGTCTTAAGTCAATTGTCAAGTAATTTTAACATTCATTACAGACGTCAATTGTTGTACAGTATCATAGCTACGCTGTTGGCATCATCTTTTTCAGTGGGTTTTTGCTGTTGTGGGCCTTTCACCATCTGTCTGACTTGTTGTTCACACAGGAGAGAGATGTGACTATCGTGGATCCTCTGTGGAGCCTCAACATCATGATGCTGACGAGGCAGAGAGGAGTCTGTCCAGATCCTATCACCAGCAGAGACCCACAGGGAAGAAATCTATCTGCTGGTCTGACTGTGGGAAACGTTGCAAATCTTCATCAGAACTTAAAATACACCAACTAACACACACAAGAGAGAAATCTCACCACTGTTTTGATTGTGGGAAGAGTTACTTAAGATTAAAATCACTAAAAGTACACCTGAGAACTCACACTGGAGAGAAACCTTACAGCTGTGATCAATGTGGACAGAGTTTTACTATATCTACCTATCTGATTATACACCAGAGAACACATACAGGAGAGAAACCGTACAGCTGTACTCAATGTGGGAAGAGTTTTTCTCAGTCAAGCAACCTGTTAGCACACCAGAGAACACACACAGGAGAGAAACCTTATAGCTGTGATCAATGTGGGAAGAGTTTTACTAGAGCTAGCTATCTGACTCGACACCAGCGGAGACACACAGGAGAGAAACCTTATAGCTGTGATCAATGTGGGAAGAGCTACTTTGATAAAAGTTATCTGATCACACATCAGAAAATACATACATGAAGGAGTTGTTTCATGATATCAATGAAATAATGTCACAATGTAGAACCCTAAACGTTTGCCCCCTGTTCTATTGATTTCAACATGATATGGATATTAGCCTCAGGGGGAAAATCCAGGCTCTGAATTGAAAGAGTACTATTTATGAGATTTAACAAAAAGTGACTAACACAAAAAGAGCTGTGTTACACTTACCATGTTGGTGACCCACTTTAATCAAAATGCAACACTTCAAAATGTAGCTAGCTGTTTTCTACAAATTGTCCTCTAACCAGTGATGTACACATTATTCCCAGATTCCATGTGGTTTTTGAGGTGTTAGTTTTAACAGGACGTGCAACCTTCATCTCCCTCCTCTCGCACAATTGATTTCAACATGATATCGATGAGTGATGACAAATAAGTGTTGTGTTCCTTTGTTTAGCGACCCCTAAATTTAAATGCATCACTCCAAAATGTAGCTGACTGTCTTCTGCAGGTTGTCCTCTAACCAGTGAGGAAAAATATATCTCCCATTTCCATGTGTTTTTTTAGTTGTGTTAGCTTCAACAGCACGTACAACCTTATTTTCACCCTAATCAATATCAGTGATTTATTGCTACTTGTCAAAACAACAGCGTTTTATGTGCTTGTGTCCATGGTGAGGACAATTCCGTTTCTGATTGTCTCAAGGTTGGGCAGTCAAAAAGATTTGTGTTTTGCGTTTAGCCAGTGAGTTGCCATGGATCTTATTTTGACTGCACGTTTTCTGTTAATATTTTTTTTTCAAAAATTAAGATTGTAGAAAATTATATATTTAGAAATGTTATAGAAGCTAGTGGGCTTGTTGACAGCCAGTAGACGCCATGTTTATATTGGTGAAGGTGAAGCATTGTAGTTGATTATAATGTGAAATGGAAGTTGGAAGTTGTTTTCTGTTGGTGGTAAGCATTCTCTTAAGGTGTTACAGTCTTTGGTTTTTCCATTTATGTTTTGAGGTTTGGATTTTAGCACGTCTAGCTCGTTAGCACGTAGGACGCACTGATTGGTGTCACCTCGTTAGTCAGTATGTGTTACACCTGTGCTGGCTTGTCCATCTCGTTAGTGGGAAGGTGTTTCACCTGAGCTGGTCCAGGTTCTATTTAAGAGTGTCTGGCCCAGTGCTCCAGTTGTCTTGATACATGTGGAGAGTCAACACCTTTAGTTGCTCTACCTTTTTGGTTTGCTTCCTGTATTTAAGTTTGGTGTGGGGTTTTCTTCTTCTTGGGCAGATTTAGTGGGTCTCATGGTGGGTGTCTTTTAGGTCCCAGTTGTTGTTACTAGGCAACTTTCAGTGGACACTGTGAGCAAAACTGGAAGATTATGTTGTAATACTTTTATTGCATCAAATGGTTGTTTTATGCAACAGAATAGTGTTCTTAGAACTATTGTGTCTGTGTGTTCTACTGAGGATGGGCCTCTGGGAGAAAACACTGACAGGAGATTTACAATGTATTTTGGGTGATAAAACCTAAAGAGACCGCATTCCAGAGCATGAGTTAATGTTTCTGTTCTATATGGTACCAGGGAGAGATGACCCCAGGGCCAGACCCTGGTCTCTACACAAAGAGTACTGTTTTTTACAGCAGATACTGTCTGCTGAGAATTATAAGTATCTTTCATACAAATCTTAACCTTGTGACCCATTCTATACATCTGTTGTTCGTCATGTAGGTTGAAAGGGCTATAAAAGACCTTTGTACTTTTGTCCCGTGGGTCCACCAGCCATCATTATCGTAGAGCACTCAATTGATTCACTTTATATGTGTACGTTGTATTGACCTGCTCCCTTATAAGTGAATAAAGATTTAGTTTAAGAATAACTCTGACTTGTGTGATAAGTTTGTCTCTCCTCAATTGATATTAAAGAAATTAACCACCACATTTGACGATGGGGATGTGAATCTTGACTTGGTGACTGCTCCTGATGACCTGGGTAAATGGTGCACGAGGGATCCCTCTAACTTGGGATCTCAGGGAGACCACACTTAGGGAACGGAGCAAATGGACCCAACTTTGTTCTGAGAGGCAGCGAGCCGAGTGGATACCACATCTTGAACCTAGTTAAAAAAGAAAAAAAAAAGAGGTGAGCGAAACCACGCAAAGTGGAGTTTTTAGGAAAGCCCCGTAGGCTCTGAGTGTGTATTCCTGTGTGGAGGTGTAAACAGGGCCCAGTCAGGAGCTCTGAGTGTGTATTCCGGTGTGGAGGTGTAAACAGGGCCCAGTCAGGAGGCTGTGAGTGTGTATTCCTGTGTGGAGGTGTAAACAGGGCCCAGTCAGGAGGCTCTGAGTGTGTATTCCTGTGTGGAGGTGAAAACAGGGCCCGGTCAGGAGGCTCTGAGTGTGTATTCCTGTGTGGAGGTGAAAACAGGGCCCGGTCAGGAGGCTCTGAGTGTGTATTCCTGTGTGGAGGTGAAAACAGGGCCCGGTCAGGAGGCTCTGAGTGTGTATTCCTGTGTGGATGTGAAAACAGGGCCCAGTCAGTAGGCTCTGAGTGTGTATTCCTGTGTGGAGGTGTAAACAGGGCCCAGTCAGTAGGCTCTGAGTGTGTATTCCTGTGTGGAGGTGTAAACGGGGCCCAGTCAGGAGGCTCTGAGGCTGAGTCGGCTATCTGTGTGAACTGGATGAAAACTAGAATCTGTGTTTACTAGTTAAGACCATTTATGGTATAGTATAAGATAGTAAGGTGCACCTGTAATTATTTTAAACCTGTATATGATTTAAACCTGGACCCCATTTTAGAACTATTGAAAGATACATTATCCTAGGAACTAACCATGAGATAGAAATGTGAAAATATTCCTGCAGGTTAAAATATTGTTGAAAAACAACTAATTGATTAGGTATGTTTGGGAATAGCATTGTGTGACTGTGATATGAGAGTTGTGTGACTGTGATATGAGAGTTGTGTGACTGTGATATGAGAGTTGTGTGACTGTGGTATGAGAGTTGTGTGACTGTGGTATGAGAGTTGTGTGACTGTGATATGAGAGTTGTGTGACTGTGGTATGAGAGTTGTGTGACTGTGGTATGAGAGTTGTGTGACTGTGATATGAGAGTTGTGTGACTGTGGTATGAGAGTTGTGTGACTGTGGTATGAGAGTTGTGTGACTGTGATATGAGCGTTATGTGAGAAATGTGTCTTAATCTGTTGTCTGGATAGTAACATATAGAAATATGCTTAATAAGCGGGATGATATTTTAGAAAGCAGAGGAAGCTCTATCACCTCATATTTCAAACATCCAGCCTGACAAAAGATACATGTTTTATTATTCCATACCTCACCATTAAGTTAATTATTGACAATAGATATTAACAAAGGGGTGTATATTTGGTTTTGATATTTCATATTTACAATTCATGTAACATTTAGTAATATTTATTAATTATGTAAACAACTGACAATTTTGGCTACAATTATATTGACATTGTTATCTTGCTTTTAGAATATCAGGGTTCATTCTCAGATGTGTTACTAAGTTACTACGGATATTGCAGGAGTTTCCTCTTGAAATCCGACATGTCCGTGGTAAGGAAAACTTGGTTGCTGATTGTCTCAGGGGTGGGCAGTCAAAAGGTTTTGTGTTGTTTCATGTTTTTCCGTATTGGTGATGAGTTTTGTTTGTTTGGGCTCGTCCCAAGACGACGAGAGTTCTAGAAGCTAGTGAGTTTTAGGATTGTATATTATTATTTAGAAATCAGTTTTTTTTTCTTGTTTTTAATTGTTGACAGCCAGTAGACACCATGTTTATATTGGTGAAGGTGAAGCATTGTATTTGATTATAATGTGAAATGGAAGTTGTTTTCTGTTGATGGTAAACATCAGTCTTAATCTGAAGTTTGGATAGTAACGTATAGAAATATGCTTAATCAGATGATTGTGATGTGGATAATAAGCTTTATTACGTTATCTTGGGGTTCCGTTCCTTCACTGCCCATCATAGAAGGTCACGGGGTGGTATTGAGAGGGGTATATATATTATTATTATTAGATATTTTAGTTAGCAGCAGAAGGTCTATAGTTCCTGGGAGGCTTGATTTTGCCGTGGTCTCTGGGAGGTTAGAGAACCGTTGAGGATCCCATGGTCATTGTCTGGGAAACAAAAGTTTATTTTTTGTTCTGCTGGGAGTATTTATGGAGAGCTGCTTCGTAGCTGTGGAGTCCTTGAAAAAGCAAATGGAATGGTTGTCGTGACTACCTTAGAATTTCTTACGTTTTATATGGATTCTGTGAATATATGAAAATATGATGAATTGTATGTGTGTATAATGATTACTAGAGATTTGATGAAGTAATACTGGGAATATAATTAGATACAATTTAAACAACCCATATGTAGACGAACGTAGGTTTTGAGTTGGTATCTTTAATGGATAATTTGATAAAGATGCATTTTAAGCATTATTAAACAGTCTACAAAGTCTAGCCAATTGTCTCAGAAACTGGAGTGTGTCCACTTTAGGGTAAATTACCCTAACGATGAAACTATAAAAAGCTTTTGGGATTTTCTCCGACAAGGTACTACATTTGAAATAAAAACTGCCCTTAAGGCCTGTGGGGAGGTTCTTCCCAGTATGAGAGGAGTTGCTAGATTTATTGAATAAACCTTTTTCCATAAAGTTAGAGTGAACCAAGGTGTCTGACTAGTTGTTGATGTTGAAGAAGCATCCCGTAAAGGTTCCTGGAGTTTAGGGGTTCTTCAAATTGAAACTGTGGGGGAACCCCTTATCATGGTTCCTCAAAGAACCTTTTGGGGTTCATTTTTTAAACTCTCGGTCCACCCTCCCTGCATTATAAAAAACATATTTTATTAACAACAATATTGACAATATTGATTTAAGTAATTCATTGTTTATTTAGTGGCACCACAAATGTGAATTAATATTTACAAAACACATTAAAACTTCTTAAGGACAGACGTTCCGCTAGCGGAACGCCTCACCAATATCCAATGGTAGAGCGTGGCGCGAAATACAAATACCTCAAAAATGCTTTAACTTCAATTTCTCAAACATATGACTATTTTACTCCATTTTAAAGACAAGACTCTCGTTAATCTAACCACACTGTCCGATTTCAAAAAGGCTTTACAGCGAAAGCAAAACATTAGATTATGTCAGGAGAGTACCCTGCCAAAAATAATCACACAGCCATTTTCAAAGCAAGCATGTATGTCACAAAAACCAAAACCACAGCTAAATGCAGCACTAACCTTTGATGATCTTCATCAGATGACACTCCTAGGACATTATGTTATACAATACATGCATGTTTTGTTCAATGAAGTTCATATTTATATCAAAAAACAGCTTTTTACATTAGCATGTGATGTTCAGAACTAGCATACCCACCGCAAACTTCCGGTGAATTTACTAAATTACTCACGATAAATGTTCACAAAATACATAACAATTATTTTAAGAATTATAGATACAGAACTCCTTTATGCAATCGCGGTGTCCGATTTTAAAATAGCTTTTCGGCGAAAGCACATTTTGCAATATTCTGAGTACATAGCTCGGCCATCACAGGCTAGCTAATTTGACACCCACCAAGTTTGGTGCTCACTAAACTCAGATTTACTATTAGAAAAATTAGATTACCTTTGCTGTTCTTCGTCAGAATGCACTCCCAGGACTTCTACTTCAACAACAAATGCTGTTTTGGTTCCAAATAATCCATAGTTATATTGAAATAGCTCCGTTTTGTTTGTGCATTCAGGTCACTATCCGAAGGGTGACGCGCGAGCGCATTTCGTGACAAAAAAATATCAAAATATTCCATTACCGTACTTCGAAGCATGTCAAACGCTGTTTAAAATCAATTTTTATGCTATTTTTCTCGTAAAATAGCGATAATATTCCAACCGGGCGACGTTGTATTCATTCAAAGGCTGAAAGAAAAAAATTGAGAATTCTCATAAACGCGCATCTCCAGTGTCACTGTCCCCAGCCTGACCACTAACAAAATCTCCTGCTGTTCTTCGCCCAGAGACAGCAGACACCTCATTACACTTTCTGGCGCCTTCTGAGAGCCAATGGAAGCCTTAGAAAATGTCACGTTACAGCACCGATGCTGTATTTTCGATAGAGATGCAACAGAAGGAAAAGAAATTGTCAGACAGGGCACTTCCTGTATGGAATCTTCTCAGGTTTTGGCCTGCCATATGAGTTCTGCTATACTCACAGACACCATTCAATCAGTTTTAGAAACTTTAGAGTGTTTTCGACCCAAATCTATTAATTATATGCATATTCTAGTTTCTGGGCAGGAGTAGTAACCAGATTAAATCGGGTACGTTTTTTATCCGGCCGTGAAAATACTGCCCCCTATACCATAACAGGTTAAGAAATTGCAATATTTCTGCAGACATGTCAGACCATAATAAATAATACATTTACTTTGTATAGTGCTTTTCATGACATTTAAAATATATAAATAATGATGATGTACAATAAAAAGAACATTAAAAATGAATCATAGGTAAACTAACAATATTGTAGACTTGATGCTAAATACAGATTTTTCAGCTTTAGTGTGTATATCATATTCACTTAGTTATGTTAGGAAGTTTGCCCATCTTTAAGACCGGCCCTGGTAACTTCACCCCGACTTCTCTTATCCCCAGAACACAGTAACTTAACAACATAAGTGTTTTTCTGACATTTTGGGGAAATTGAAGGGAAAATAAAAAATACAGCTGTAGCAGAGCCCCAAGTCCCATGGGGACGTCCTCGAGGGCGTTGATGTTCTCCCCATCAAAGGCCAGCGGGATTTCACTCTCATGGTGAAATGGATTTCCGCCGATGTGCAGTAAAGGAGTGAAGAGCGGTGAAATCTGTGTCAACAAAAGTAAGAAAAGATGAATACACATACAAAGAACAGAACAAATGTATAGCTGTAGTTTTATATAAGCATGCACACCTATGTTTATGAAGAAACAGATGATTGGTGCATAGGCATACCTTGTCATGGACATAAAGGCCACTCGGGTCCTCATTGAAGAGGTAGGGCAAGAGCAGAATCGCTGCTGTGGTCTCCAGTCCTAGTAAAGTAAAGCAATGATCTTACTACACTTGCTAATTTTGTTACAAAATACATTAGAGAAAGGGAAGGAATAAGAGCAAATACCTCTTCTGTATTGTCCTTCAGGGACTGTCAAAATAGCAGGATGATGTCCTCACCCCTGCCTCGCCTCTCTACCTCTGATAGTCCTTGAATTCTCTTTTTGTCTATATCCATTCCATGGACTTGATTCATTTCTGAGAAGATCTGAAAAGATAATTTGCACATGCTAATACATTTCAGTTTGTATTGACTACTATGTAAGTTAAATGTACACTTCAAATGCAGCTGTCCTACAACATATCTGTACCTTCTTCTTAATCCCAATTGCGTTGTGTCCATGTTCTGTCCTATAAGAATTTCAAAGGAAGAGATAATGTGTCAAAGAAATACAAGCATTAAAATATATTAAGTAAATATTGAAAGATAAATGGCATCAACATACAATTGAATGCAAAATAGAAGAACATATTGGAGAAAGCACTAGCCAATACAGTACTGCCATACAGTAACAGTACTGCCATACAGGCCTAATATCACATTTCAAGATATCTTTGTACGCAAATTGTTCAATATTTAATCAGGCTGACTTGAAAGATTATACGCAACATTTTGCTGCGTGGCAATACTGTGTTTGGATTCACAGAAAACCATCATTGTCTTCGTTATTCATTATTAGTATGTTATATTATTATAATAAATGATTTCGAGACATATTCAGAGCCAAACATCAACCCAACTTAACCTTTTTAACTGTTGTCGCATCCAAACTTGTCACCATCGTTTTCAGTTGTAATTGCGAAGTTCCCGGAAGAAGTCCAGCAACAACGGAGGTTCCTCGATGAACCCACCTTCTAACAAGTTCTTTGAAGAACCTTTTGGGGCTGTTTTTCATTGACCAAGAACCCTACGGTTCTTAGGGGATCTGAGAACAACTCCAGTTGAACCCTTCATTTTTAGAGTGTAGTCGGCTCTATTTACTCTCAGATTCAAACATGCTGATTAGCATCAACAATCAAGTCAGCTGCTGCTGCTCCAATACAGTATGAGGTGAGACGGTGAACTGATGTTGAACCGGGCAGTCAGCTGCTGCTGCTCCAATACAGTATGAGGTGAGACGGTGAACTGATATTGAACCGGGCAGTCAGCTGCTGCTGCTCCAATACAGTATGAGGTGAGAAGGTGCACTGATGTTGAACTGGGCAGTCAGTCATTCATTCTGTACTATGAGTCTGGTCTATCATTGTTGATATTGAAAAAGCCTACTGCACATTGTGGTGGAAATTCTAACCAATCAGGAGAGACTTTGTCATTTCTTCAAACAATCAACCTTTATTTGATAAGAATTGCAATAAAGTAGCTGGTCAGCCCTACACTCTGAGGTGGAAGGCCGAGAGCTCGATGACACAAGGAGTTCAGAAGCCTTATATTGTCAAACTATCTTGTACATATAGAAAACACGTGATCTTGGTATGTGTACGTGTGTAGAGAACGAGACACAGACTAACTGTGAATTGGTCGTCTCGTTCTGTAGCAACAGCTAGTTATTCTAGTCTTCTAGTGAGGTGTCAAAACAACAGGAAATCACTCTAGACACAGTTCCTCTGAAGTAAATCAACGGTTCCCTGAATTGGGGCTTTGGTCTGTCTGCTGAGAGGGTGTGTCTAGAGATAAATCAGACCCAGACTGACCTGTGTGATGTAGTAGGGAGTTGTGGTTTCTCTAGAGATAAATCAGACCCAAACTGACCTGTGTGATGTAGTAGGGAGTTGTGGTTTCCCTAGAGATAAATCAGACCCAGACTGAACTGTGTGATGTAGTAGGGAGTTGTAGTTTCCCTAGAGATAAATCAGACCCAGACTGAACTGTGTGATGTAGTAGGGAGTTGTAGTTTCTCTAGAGATAAATCAGACCCAAACTGACCTGTGTGATGTAGTAGGGAGTTGTGGTTTCCCTAGAGATAAATCAGACCCAGACTGAACTGTGTGATGTAGTAGGGAGTTGTGGTTTCCCTAGAGATAAATCAGACCCAGACTGAACTGTGTGATGTAGTAGGGAGTTGTAGTTTCTCTAGAGATAAATCAGACCCAAACTGACCTGTGTGATGTAGTAGGGAGTTGTGGTTTCTCTAGAGATAAATCAGACCCAGACTGAACTGTGTGATGTAGTAGGGAGTTGTAGTTTCTCTAGAGATAAATCAGATCCAGCCTGAACTGTGTGATGTAGAAGGGAGTTGTAGTTTCTCTAGAGATAAATCAGACCCAGACTGAACTGTGTGGTGTAGTAGGGAGTTGTAGTTTCTCTGGAGATAAATCAGATCCAGACTGAACTGTGTGATGTAGTAGGGAGTTGTACTTTCTCTAGAGATAAATCAGATCCAGCCTGAACTGTGTGATGTAGTAGGGAGTTGTAGTTTCTCTAGAGATAAATCAGACCCAGACTGAACTGTGTGTGGTAGTAGAGTTGTAGTTTCCAACAGGCCAATATTCTACATAGTTTAGCGCATAAAACGTAATTAACTACAGTGACCATAATCCATTGCGTGCCTACTTGTCTTATCTGTGTTTCTTTTACACCTGCTATGTAAAAGAGACAGAAGAATGCACAATGGTCAATGCTATCTGGGATCCTTGGGACATCTCTACCCTAAACCCTAACCTTAACCCCTTCCTTAACCATTTTAAATGTCAACTTCAATGGGCTAGGGACATCTCAAGGATGTATCTCTACCTGAAAATACATGATCTAAGTGATTGATAGTTGGTATTCAGCAGTCATAAAGCCTTATTTACTTTAATGAACTACTAAAATAGTGATTTTGTCAGACAGCATAGACAGCAGCTCTACACTTTGACTGACTGATCCATTCATCCTTCCATCCCTCCTCAGCCTTCCTCTCCTCTGAAGACCCAGTGAGGGTGGAGCTCAGTCAGAGAGCTGTTGAGGGACTGGTTAGGAAGAACACTTCTACAGCCAGAGAGGTGAGAGGTCACACATGGTTTAGATGGTAAATATTTATGTTCCCTTAGCGGTTCATCACGTCAGCAAAAGGGAATATGTTCCATCTATGTTTATTTACATTAGTGCAAATTGTCCACTGATATTGGTGTAATTTCTCACCCCTTTTGGCTGTATGAAAGGTAATTTCCCCTCAGGCACACACATTTGTTCTTTGATATTATGAAGGTAATTTGTGTCAAATGTACTTTTCCCCTCTCATTCACCCCATCTCTTTACATCGCTTATGCATATTCAGTGGCCTGACTGTGTCAAAGGCCCATCCTGGTAGATCTGAACCTAATGCAGCTTGGAGTGATCCGATGACAGAAGTCACATTTTAGTGTCAGGTGTAAATGAGGCCATAGATGCTCCATATCCATTACTTTGAGTGTTTTATATATTACTAAATGTATTTATTTCTGTGTTGCAGGGGCAGTCAAGAAATGGAACAGCAAGGCCACAGAACATGACATAAGCAGAGCTGTGGGAGACCACCTCAAGCCCCTGGTAGAGCCGGGGGTGGTGTTTACCACTCCACCACGCCTTCAGCAGGCTGGAAAAGTGGGATTGATACGGTTTTCATACTTAGAGACCAGGAGTCTGTTGATTGGTCAGTCATTGGGTTAATTTGTTGAAATCAAATCAAGCTTTATTTATACTGCACATTTCAGACATGGATGCAACACAATGGCTTCACAGGAAGAAAAAAAACACAACAAACAGAAGATTAACAACTGAAAGACTAATTGGCTCCCTAAGGAAATGCCATTGATTAAAATATTAATTGGATACAACATCCAACCCAAAATAAAGGCTTGTTTTTTTAAGAGGGGCTCTGAAAGACACTATGGGGGTGTCCACTGAAAGTTGACTAGTAACAACAACTGGGACCTAAAAGACACCCACCATGAGACCCACTAAATCTGCCCAAGAGGCAAACAAAAGAAAAACCCACACCAAACTTAAGGACAGGAAGCAAACCAAAAAGGTGGAGCAACTAAAGGTGTTGACTCTCCACATGTATCAAGACAACTGGAGCACTGGGCCAGACACTCTTAAATAGAACCTGGACCAGCTCAGGTGAAACACCTTCCCATATATTCCTTCCCTATATACACAAACATCTGCCACAATAATCATATTACTTGTATTTATTTAAACAAGCACCTTATAAACTGCACAAGCACCAAAAACGCTGTTGTTTTCACAAGTAGCAATAAATCACTGATATCAATTAGGGGGGAAATCAGGTTGTACGTGATGGTGAAACGAACACAACTAAAAAAAACACATGGAAATGGAGATATATTTTACCTCACTGGTTAGAGGACAACCTGCAGAAGACAGTCAGCTACATTTTGGAGTGATGCATTTAAATTTAGGGGTCGCTAAACAAAGGAACACAACACTTATTTGTCATCACTCATCGATATCATGTTGAAATCAATTGTGCAAGAGGAGGGAGATTAGGTTGCACGTCCTGTTAAAACTAACAGCTCAAAAACCACACGGAATCTGGGAATAATGTGTACATCACTGGTTAGAGGACAACTTGTAGAAAACAGCTAGCTACATTTTGAAGTGTTGCATTTTGATTCAAGTGGGTCACCAACGTGGTAATTGGAACACAACTCTTTTCTTGTTAGTAACTTTTTGTTAAATCACATAAATAGTACCCTCTCAATTCAGAGCCTGGATTTTCCCCCTGGGACTAATATCCATATCATGTTGAAATCAATAGAACAGGGGGCAAACGTTTAGGGTTCAACATTGTGACAATGTTAAAACATTCTACATTGTGAAATTATTTCATTGAAATCATGAAACAACTCCATGTATTTTCTGATGTTTATTATCAGTGTCTTTTATCAGTGTCTCTCTCCCCACATTGATCACAGCTAAGAGACTTCTCTCCTGTGTGTGTTCTCTGGTGTGACACCAGGCTGTTAAGCAAAGTAAAACTCTTCCCACATTGAGTACAGCTATAAGGTTTCTCTCCTGTATGTATTCTCTGGTGTAGAGTCAGATCGACCAAAACTCTTCCCACATTGACCAGAGCAACAAGATTTCTCTCCTGTATGTATTCTCTGGTGTAGAGTCAGAATGCTAGATGTAGTAAAACTCTTCCCACATTGATCACAGCTATAAGATTTCTCTCCTGTGTGTGTTCTCTGATGAATTTTAATGCCTGATGAGGTGAATCTTTTCCCACAGTCTGAGCAGCAGTGACTTCTCTTCCCTGTGGATCTCTGCAGGTTTTTCTTGAGGTGTTCTGATCTGGAGAGACTCTTCTCTGCCTCGTCAGCATCATGAGGTTGTTGAGGCTCCCCAGAGGATCTACGATAGTTAAGTATCTCTCCTGTGTGAACAACAAAGTCAGACAGATGATTTAAAGGCCCACAACAGCGGTAATCCACTGTAAAAGGTGATGCCAACAGCGATGCCATGATGTTATACAACAATTGACGTCTGTAATGAACGTTATAATTATTTGACAATTGTCTTAAAATGAGCAAGAATAGTCATATTTTGTCTTGTTTTCACATTAGTAGTAACATCGATAATTGTAGGCTAGAAATAAGTTAAAGTTGTTGAAACTCTAAGCAGTGTGCCAGATGACTTTTGGTCTCCAATATAGGCCCCTTTCTGTGTTTGCTAAAATTGCGGCACGAGGGCAATTTGATTGCAGAAACCGATAGTTATGAATGTACTATATCTGCCTGGAGCAAAAATGGTGAGCAAAGATTTTAGTTTTTCACAATGTATTCTGAATGTGAATAGGGGAAAACTTTCCAGGTTGCTTATGAGTACATTTCACACTACTTTGGATTCTAATTGTAAGGCTCGTTTGAATGTCCTGCTTAATATAATGTTTGCTAAAGTATTATGAATTATGTGTAATTATTGAAGAACCGCGTTAATGACAGTATCCATTTGGGTGTTGTCAATAAAGTTAAGATTTTATTTTTTATTTCACCTTTATTTAACCAGGTAGGCCAGTCGAGAACAAGTTCTCATTTACAACTGCGACCTGGCCAAGATAAAGCAAAGCAGTGCGACAAAAAAACAACAGAGTTACACGTGGGAAAAACAAATGTACAGTCAATAACACAATAGAAAAATCTATATACAGTGTGTGCAAATGGAGAACGGAGGTAAGGCAATAAATAGGCCATAGTAGCGAAGTAATTACAATTGAACAAATTAACACTGGAGTCAAATTAACACTATACGTCATTTAGATGTGCAGATGATGATGTGCAAGTAGAAATACTGGGGTGCAAAAGAGCAGAAAAACTAAATAAAAACATGGGGATGAGGTAGGCAGTTGGATGGGCTATTTACAGATGGGCTGTGTACAGCTGCAGCGATCGGTAAGCTGCTCAGATAGCTGATGCTTAAAGTTAGTGAGGGAGATATAAGTCTCCAAGTTCAGTGATTTTTGCAATTCGTTCCAGTCATTGGTAGCAGAGAACTGGAAGGAAATGCGGCCAAAGTAGGTGTTGGCTTTGGGGGTGACTCCTGGAGTGCCTGCTATTGTTGGGTGTTTCTATGGTGACCAGTCAGTGAAGGCGGCCTAGCAAAGACTTATAGATGACCTGGACCCGGTGGGTTTGGCGACGAATATGTAGCGAGGGCCAGCCGACGAGAGCATACAGGTTCCAGTGGTGGGTGGTATATGGGGCTTTGGTGACAAAACGGATGGCACTGTGATTGACTGCATCCAGTTTGCTGAGTAGAGTGTTGGAGGTTATTTTGAAAATGAAATCGCCGAAGTCAAGGATCGGTAGGATAGTCAGTTTTACGAGGGTATGTTTGGCAGCGTGAGTGAAAGAGGCTTTGTTGCGAAATAGGAAGCCGATTCTAGATTACATTTTGGATTGGAAATGCTTAATATTAGCCTGGAAGGAGAGTTTACAGTCTAGCCAGACACCTAGGTATTTATAGTTGTCCACATATTCTAAGTCAGAAACGTCCAGAGTAGTGATGCTGGACGGGCGGGTAGTGATCGGTTGAAGAGCATACATTTAGTTTTACTAGCGTTTAAGAGCAGTTAGAGGCCACGGGTGGAGTGTTGTATGGCATTGAAGCTCGTTTGGAGGATTGTTAACAGTGTCCAAAGAAGGGCCAGATGTATACAGAATGGTGTCGTCTGCGTAGAGGTGGATGAAGGAATCACACACAGCAAGAACAACATCGTTGAACAGAGAAAAGAGTTGGGGTGAGAATTGAACCCTGTGGTACCTCCATAGAGACTGCCACCAGAGGTCCAGACAACAGGCCCTCCGATTTGAAACACTGAACTCTGTCTGAGAAGAAGTTGGTGAACCAGGCGAGGCAATCATTTGAGAAACGAAGGCTGTTGAGTCTGCCGATAAGAATACGGTGATTGACAGAGTCGAAAGCCTTGGCCAGGTTGATGAAGACGGCTGCACAGTACTGTCTTTTATCGATGGCGGTTATGATATCGTTTAGTACCTTGAGCGTGGCTGAGGTGCACCCGTGACCAGCTCGGAAACTGGATTGCACAGCGGAGAAGGTACGGTGGGATTCAAAATGGTCAGTGATATGTTAACTTAGAAAGGCAGGGCAGGATGAATATAGGTCTGTAACAGTTTGGGTCTAGAGTGTCACCTCCTTTGAAGAGGGGGATGACCGCAGAAGCGTTCCAATCTTTAGGAATCTCGGACGATACAAAAGAGAGGTTGAACAGACTAGTGATAGGGTTTGCCACAATGGCGGCGGATAATTTTAGAAAGAGGGGGTCCAGGTTTTGCAACTCTTTCAGAACATCAGCTATCTGGATTTGTGTGAAGGAGAAGCTGGGGAGGCTTGGGCAAGTAGCTGCGGGCGTTGGGGAGCTGTTGGCCGGGGTTGGGGTAGCCAGGAGGAAAGCATGGCCAGCCGTAGAGAAATGCTAATTGAAATTCTTGATTATCGTGGAGTTATCGTGGTGACAGTGTTTCCTAGCCTCAGTGCAGTGGGCAGCTGGGAGAAGGTGCTCTTATTCTCCATGGACTTTACAGTGTCCCAAAACTTTTTGGAGTTAGAGCTACAGGATGCAAATTTGTTTGTTAAAGCTAGCCTTTTCTTTCCTAACTGACTGTGTGTATTGGTTCCTGACTTCTCTGAAAAGTTGCATATCGCGGGGACTATTCGATGCTAGTGCAGTACGCCACAGGATGTTTTTGTGCTGGTCGAGGGCAGTCAGGTCTGGAGTGAACCAGGGGCTATATCGGTTCTTAGTTCTACATTTTTTGAAAGGGGCATGCTTATTTAACCTGTTAGGGCTAGGGGGCAGTATTTGCACGTCTGGATAAAAAAAATGTACCCGATTTAATCTGGTTACTAATCCTACCCAGTAACTAGAATATGCATATACTTATTATATATGGATAGAAAACACCCTAAAGTTTCTAAAACTGTTTGAATGGTGTCTGTGAGTATAACAGAACTCATTTGGCAGGCAAAACCCTGAGACAGATTCTGACAGGAAGTGGATATCTGATGTGTTGTATTACCTTTAAACCTATGCCATTGAAAAACACAGGGGCTGAGGAATATTTTGGCACTTCCTATTGCTTCCACTAGATGTCACCAGCCTTTACAAAGTGTTTTGAGTCTTCTGGAGGGAGATCTGACCGAACAAGAGCCATGGAACGATGATGGCCCATTAGACACCTGGCGCGCGAGTTCATGTTGGGTACCCTCGTTCCAATACGTTATAAAAGAGTATGCATTCGTCCACCTTGAATATTATTCATGTTCTGGTTAAAAAAGGCCCTAATGATTTATGCTATACAACGTTTGACATGTTTGAACGAACGTAAATATATTTTTTCCCCTCGTTCATGAAGTGAAGTCCGGCGGGCTTAGATCATGTGCTAACAAGACGGAGATTTTTGGACATAAATGATGAGCTTTGTTGAACAAAACTACATTCGTTATGGACCTGTGATACCTGGAAGTGACATCTGATGAAGAGAATCAAAGGTAATGGATTATTTACATAGTATTTTCGATTTTAGATCTCCCCAACATGGCGGCTAGTCTGTATCGCAACGCGTATTTTTCTGGGCGCAGTGCTCAGATTATTGCAAAGTGTGATTTCCCAGTAAGGTTATTTTTAAATCTGGCAAGTTGATTGCATTCAAGAGTTCTAAATCTATAATTCTTTAAATGACAATATCATATTTTACCAATGTTTTCTAATTTTAATTATTTAATTTGTGGTGCTGACTTGAATGCCGGTTATTGGAGGGAAACGATTTCCTGAACATCAACGCCACAGTAAAACGCTGTTTTTGGATATAAATATGAACTTGATAGAACTAAAAATGCATGCATTGTCTAACACAATGTCCTAGGAGTGTCATCTGTTGGAGATTATAAAAGGTTAGTGCATAATTTTAGCTGATTTTATGGTTTTGGTGACGCCTGTCTTTGAATTGGCACAACATTACACACAACTCTTGTAAATGTACTGTCCTAACATACTCTAAATTTATGCTTTCGCCGTAAAACCTTTTTGAAATCGTAAAACGTGGTTAGATTAAGGAGATGTTTATCTTTCAAAGGGTGTAAAATAGTTGTATGTTTGAAAAATTTGAATTTTGACATTTATTTGGATTCAAATTTGCCGCTCTTGAAATGCACCTGCTGTTGATGGAGTGCACCACGGGTGGGACGCTTGCGTCCCACCTAGCCCATAGAGGTTAAGGTGGTGAGGAAATTACTTTTAAAGAACAACCAGGCATCCTCTACTGACGGGATGAGGTCAATATCCTTCCAGGATACCCGGGCTAGGTCGATTAGAAAGGCCTGCTTGCAGAAGTGTTTTTGGGAGCGTTTGACTGTGATGAGGGGTGGTCGTTTGACCGCGGACCCATAACGGATGCAGGCAATGAGGCAGTGATCGCTGAGATCCTGATTGAAAACAGCAGACCAGAGGTGTATTTGGAGGGCAAGTTGGTCAGGATAATATCTATGAGGGTGCCCATGTTTACGGATTTAGGGTTGTACCTGGTGGGTTCCTTGATAATTTGTGTGAGATTGAGGGCATCTAGCTTGGATTGTAGGATGGCCGGGGTGTTCAACATATCCCAGTTTAGGTCATCTAACAGAACGAACTCTGAAGATAGATGGGAATCAATCAATTCACATATGGTGTCCAGGGCACAGCTGGGAGCTAAGGGGGGTCTGTAACAAATCAAATCAAATGTATTTATATAGCCCTTCTTACATCAGCTGATATCTCAAAGTGCTGTACAGAAACCCAGCCTAAAACCCCAAACAGCAAGCAATGCAGGTGTAGAAGCACGGTGGCTAGGAAAAACTCCCTAGAAAGGCCAAAACCTAGGAAGAAACCTAGAGAGGAACCAGGCTATGAGGGGTGGCCAGTCGTCTTCTGGCTGTGCCGGGTGGAGATTATAACAGCACATGGCCTAGATGTTCAAATGTTCATAAATGACCAGCATGGTCAAACAATAATAATCATAGTAGTTGTCGAGGGTGCAACAAGTCAGTAACACAAGAGTAAGTGTCAGTTGGCTTTTTCATAGCCGATCTTTGAGAGTATCTCTACCGCTCCTGCTGTGTCTAGAGAGTTGAAAACAGCAGGTCTGGGACAGGTAGCACGTCCGGTGAACAGGTCAGGGTTCCAGCAGGTCTGGGACAGGTAGCACATCCGGTGAACAGGTCAGGGTTCCATAGCTGCAGGCAGAAAAGTTGGAACTGGAGCAGCAGCACGGCCAGGTGAACTGGGGACAGCAAGGAGTCATCAAGCCAGGTAGTCCTGAGGCATGGTCCTAGGGCTCAGGTCCTCTGAGAGAGAGAAAGAAAGAAAGTGAGAGAGAGAGAATTAGAGAGAGCATATTTAAATTCACACAGGACACCGGAAAAGACAAGAGAAATACTCCAGATGTGACAGACTGACCCTAGCCCCCCGACACAAACTACTGCAGCATAAATACTGGAGGCTGAGACAGGAGGGTTCAGGAGACACTGTGGCCCCATGCGATGATACCCCCGGACAGGGCCAAACAGGTAGGATATAACCCCACCCACTTTGCCAAAGCACAGTCTCCACACCACTGGAGGGAAATCTCCAACCACCAACACACCATCCCGGGACAAGGCCGAGTATAGCCCACAAAGATCTCCGGCACGGCACAGCCCAAGGGGGGGCGCCAACCCAGACAGGAAGACCACGTCAGTGACTCAACCCACTCAAGTGACGCACCCCTCCCAGGGACGGCATGGAAGAACACCAGTAAGCCAGTGACTCAGCCCCCGTAATAGGGGTAGAGGCAAAGAATCCCAGTGGAAAGAGGGGGAACCAGCCAGGCAGAGACAGCAAGGGCGGTTCGTTGCTCCAGCCTTTCCGTTCACCTTCACACCCCTGGGCCAGACTACACTTAATCATAGGACCTACTGAAGAGATGTCTTCAGTAAAGACTTAAAGGTTGAGACTGAGTCTGCGTCTCTCACATGGGTAGGCAGACTATTCCATAAAAATGGAGCTCTATAGGAGAAAGCCCTGCCTCCAGCTGTTTGCTTAGAAATTCTAGGAACAATTAGGAGGCCCGCGTCTTGTGACCGTAGCGTACGTGTAGGTATGTACGGCAGGACCAAATCGGAAAGATAGGTAGGAGCAAGCCCATGTAATGCTTTGTAGGTTAGCAGTAAAACCTTGAAATCAGCCCTTGCCTTAACAGGAAGCCAGTGTAGGGAGGCTAGCACTGGAGTAATATGATACATTTTTGGGGTTCTAGTCAGGATTCTAGCAGCCGTATTTAGCACCAACTGAAGTTTATTTAGTGCTTTATCCGGGTAGCCGGAAAGTAGAGCATTGCTGTAGTCCAACCTAGAAGTAACAAAGGCATGGATTAATTTTTCTGCATCATTTTTGGACAGAAAGTTTCCGATTTTTGCAATGTTACGTAGATGGAAAAAAGCTGTCCTTTCAACAGTCTTTATCTTCTTCAAAAGAGAGATCAGGGTCCAGAGTAACGCCGAGGTCCTTCACAGTTTTATTTGAGACGACTGTACAACCATCCAGATTAATTGTCCGATTCAACAGAAGATCTCTTTGTTTCTTGGGACCTAGAACAAGCATCTCTGTTTTGTCCGAGTTTAAAAGTAGAAAGTTTGCAGCCATCCACTTCCTTATGTCTGAGACACAGGCTTCTAGCGAGGGCAATTTTGGGGCTTCACCATGTTTCATTGAAATGTACAGCTGTGTGTCATCCGCATAGCAGTGAAATTTAACATTATGTTTTCGAATGACATCCCCAAGAGGTAAAATATATAGTGAAAACAATAGTGGTCCTAAAACGGAACCTTGAGGAACACCGAAATGTACAGTTGATTTGTCAGAGGACAAACCATTCACAGAGACAAACTGATGTCTTTCCGACAGATAAGACCTAAACCAGGCCAGAACTTGTCCATGTAGACCAATTTGGGTTTCCAATCTCTTCAAAAGAATGTGGTGATCGATGGTATCAAAAGCAGCACTAAGATCTAGGAGCACGAGGACAGACGCAGAGCCTCGGTCTGACGTCATTAAAAGGTAATTTACCACCTTCACAAGTGTAGTCTCAGTGCTATGATGGGCTCTAAAACCAGACTGAAGCGTTTCGTATACATTGTTTGTCTTCAGGAAGGCAGTGAGTTGCTGCGCAACAGCTTTTTCTAAAATTTTTGAGAGGAATGGAAGATTCGATATAGGCCAATAGTTTTTTATAATTTCTGGGTCAAGATTTGGCTTTTTTCAAGAGAGGCTTTATTACTGCCACTTTTAGTGAGTTTGGTACACATCCGGTGGATAGAGAGCCGTTTATTATGTTCAACATTGGAGGGCCAAGCACAGAAAGCAGCTCTTTCAGTAGTTTAGTTGGAATAGGGTCCAGTATGCAGCTTGAAGGTTTAGAGGCCATGATTATTTTCATCATTGTGTCAAGAGATATAGTACTAAAACACTTTAGTGTCGCCCTTGATCCTAGGTCCTGGCAGGGTTGTGCAGACTCAGGACAACGGAGCTTTGGAGGAATACGCAGATTTAAAGAGGAGTCCGTAATTTGCTTTCTAATGATCATGATCTTTTCCTCAAAGAAGTTCATGAATTCATTACTGCTGAAGTGAAAGCCATCCTCTCTTGGGGAATGCTGCTTTTTAGTTAACTTTGCGACAGTATCAAAAAGACATTTCGGATTGTTCTTATTTTCCTCAATTAAGTTGAAAAAAATAGGATGATCGAGCAGCAGTGAGGGCTCTTCGGTACTGTCTTTCCAAGCTAGTCGGAAGACTTCCAGTTTGGTGTGGCGCCATTTCCGTTCCAATTTTCTGGAAGCTTGCTTTAGAGCTTGTGTATTTTCTGTATACCAGGGAGCTAGTTTCTTATGACAAATGTTTTTAGTTTTTTGGGGTGCAACTGCATCTAGGGTATTGCGCAAGGTTAAATTGAGTTCCTTGGTTAGGTGGTTAACTGATTTTTGTCCTCTGACGTTCTTGGGTAGGCAGAGGGAGTCTGGAAGGGCATCAAGGAATCTTTTGGTTGTCTGAGAATTTATAGCACGACTTTTAATGCTTCTTGGTTGGGGTCTGAGCAGATTATTTGTTGTGATTGTGAACATAATAAAATGGTGGTCCGATAGTCCAGGATTATGAGGAAAAACATTAAGATCCACAACATTTATTCCATGGGACAAAACTCGGTCCAGAGTATGACTGTGGCAGTGAGTAGGTCCAGAGACATGTTGGACAAAACCCACTGAGTCGATGATGGCTCCAAAAGCCTTTTGGAGTGGGTCTGTGGACTTTTCCATGTGAATATTAAAGTCACCAAAAATGTGAATATTATCTGCGATGACTACAAGGTTCGATAGGAATTCAGGGACCTCAGTGAGGAACGCTGCATATGGCCCAGGAGGCCTGTAAACAGTAGCTATAAAAAGTGATTGAGTAGGCTGCATAGATTTCATGACTAGAAGCTCAAAAGACAAAAACGTTGTTGTTTTTTGGGGGGTAAATTTAAATTTGCTATCGTAAATGTTAGCAACACCTCCGCCTTTGCGGGATGCGCGGGGGATGTGGTCGCTAGTGTAACCAGGGGATGAGGCCTCATTTAACACAGTAAATTCATCAGGCTTAAGCCATGTTTCAGTCAAGCCAATCACATCAAGATTATGATTAGTGATTAGTTCATTGACTATAACTGCCTTTGAAGTGAGGGATCTAACATTAAGTAGTCCTATTTTGAGATGTGAGGTATCACAATCTCTTTCAATAATGGCAGGGATGGAGGAGGTCTTTATACTAGTGAGATTGCTAAGGCGAAAACCGCCATCTTTAATTTTGTCCAACCTAGGTCGAGGCACAGACACGGTCTCAATGGGGATAGCTGAGCTGACTACACTGGCTGTGCTAGTGGCAGACTCCACTAAGCTGGCAGGCTGGCTAACGGTTGAGGGCACATCGGACGGAATTACGTCGGCAGACCAGTCGTGATGGATCGGCGGGGCTCCATGTTTACAAAGGGTCCAGGCCAATTGGCAAAAGAGGTATTGTAGCTGGAGTAATTTTGTTTGCTAGCCGGGAGATGCACCTGGCTCAAGGCTAACTGGTGCTAGCTTCGGGACAAGGGCATTAGCCACTATAGCCACTCCGGTGCAAAGGTCCAGAATTTCCGGCAGGAATCCGGTGATGTAGTGTCTTCTAGTCGTCTTAGTGAAGAGTCTGGGAGGCATCAGCTGTGTAGCAGAGTGATCATAGGGTCCACTGAGCAGGCCGGGAGATGGGCCTGGCTCAAGGCTAGCTTTGGGGCTGGGTCACTCGGTAGCAGCTAGCTAGCTGCGATTATCTGGTGTAATGGTCCAGAGCTTACGGCAGGAATACGGTGATGTAGTGGAGAAAAACAGTCTGATATGCTCAGGGTTGATATCGCGCTGTGCAGACTGGCAGGTATTATCCAGGCAAAAAGCGGCTGGTATCTGAGCTAAAAAGGTAAAGCAGTGGCTAACAATGACTAAATAGCTAGTAGCTAATTAGCTGGTTAGCTTCTGATGGCTAGCTACTGATGGAGGTTCTAGCTATAAGGTCTAAAATCTAGCAGATCCGTATCACATTGGGTGAAGTGTGTTGCCGGAAGGTATATTTAATTTAAAAATGGAAAGAGATTGAAATATTTTGCAATATATACAAAAAAGACGAAAAGAACATAACATTTACAACAAACACGTCTTACTGCTACACCATCTTGGATTACAAGATGACTCTCAGTTAAAAAAAAATTGGATTTAGCAAATTCTGAAATTATTTAGTAGTTCTGTGCCCACGAAAACTGTTTTCCCAGCGTAACATAAGGAGCCACTAAATGATACGTAGTTCGAGTGCATTTCAGAATACAAAAAAGAACTGTCAGACAGCAAGATCCCGTATTTAAGTTGAAGTTCATCTTATGACAAGCGTAACGTTATGACTATAACTACTGTTCCCTTTCAGTCGGTCAACTTCGGTACAACATACTATGGGAAAATACAATCATTCCCCATGCCGACCCAAACGGACACTAAATGAAACGGCCCCTGGCAGACCACCCAGATCTGACCCCGCAATTTGCGTCAGTTTTGCCAATTTATTCATTGTCTTTGTTTGAAACACTCCTGTCAATGTTGAGTAAGGACGCACACATTATTACTCATATAGAAGTAGGACTAGTCTACCTGGCCTGTGTGCAAATGTAGGCCTATAAATGTGCCCATTTGGGGATGTCTGATAGTATTTCTGATTGTCTTAACGCTGCACCACTAATGAGTTGTGGAGCTTCTCAAAGCTAATTTTTCTTCACCCCAAACAGCAAGTAAACAAAGTCTAATCAAAATCAATTGCAAATGACAATAGTTCCTCAAAGTATTTTCGTTAAATATTTCCAGCAGCAATATTTCCACCTTTTGATAACCACTCAGCATAAAAGGGAAAAATGTAATGCTCTGATCCAGTGGAAATGTCATAAAATACCTGATTACTTCTTATTCTTTGCACAAATAGCCTACAGCTGTGTCTGTCCAGAACTCACTGGAGTAGGAAACTGAGGGCCTAGAATATTTGATACAATGTTGCAAGCTTGCTATCTGAGTTTTGCTGACCCAGTTGATACAATGTTTCAAGTTTGTTGTAGACAGGCCATGTGTAGCCAATGTGATTTTTAGGATATTTATTTTTATCAGGATATTTTCTACATGCAGAATGCAATGTTTTTATTTGTTGGCTTTATGGAGGCTATTTTTTTACATAGTTGGCAATGGCAATAAAAGTTACTTTTAGATTTGTAAAATTTTCATTTAGATTTAGATAGAATGTAGATTAATCACAGACAATAATTTTGAGATACTATTATAAATTAAATGAAACTGTTCCACGAAAATGTGCATCTGAAAATCATAACTGGCACACAGATTGGTAGAAATGGTCAGATAAATTGGCACTCAAACTGGAAAAGGTTGCTGGTGTAGTGGATTACTGAAAATGTCAGGAGCAGAACGGCAGAATTTACGAAGTCCAGCAGCAGAGGGGGAAGGGGGGCTCCCTCTGGTCAGGTCATGTTGATGACTGGCTCCCTCTAGTCATTTGTGTGTCTTATTTATTTAATCAAACAGCGTGCTTAAAGCATCAGACAAGTTCAGTACATATAGATTTTATAAAAACACATGGGGTGATTGGTAGAAAGAACAGATGACTCTTGGTTAACCAAGATGTATTTTAGTTGGGGACAGCACTAGAACATGATTTTGGGGCTCCCGAGTAGCGCAGCGGACACTGCATATCAGTGCTTTAGGCGTCACTACAGACACCCTGGTTCAAATCCAGGCTCTATCACAACCGGCCGTGATTGGGAGTCCAATAGGGCGGCGCACAATTGGCCCAGCGTCATCCGGGGTAGGCAGTCATTGTAAATAAGAATTTGTTCTTAACTGACTTGCCTAGTTAAATAAAGGTTACATTTAAATACATTTATAAAAAGTAGTGTTTCATGACAAACCGTTTTTTAGAAATCCGTCAAGGCACCAACTTTGAGAAGGGTTTAAAACAAAGGTTTCAAACCAATTCATGAATGTAATTGAATCTAGGTATGTCTTGCCTTTAATGTAATGGCACAACATTTTTTTTACTGAATATTATACAATGACTTATCAACAGCTCTAATAATTTGCCTCCACAGGAAATCTTCACTGGCAATTATAGAATATACTATATATCCTAGAAACCTGGTTAATCTATCATTATGACATCATGGATGAATTCTAGAATATACTATATATCCTAGAAACCTGGTTAAACTATCATTATGACATCATGGATGAATTCTAGAATATACTATATATCCTAGAAACCTGGTTAATCTATCATTATGACATCATGGATGGCCAGTCTTGGTATTCATAGTGTAGTGAATTCAGGGGGGTAGCCCTGAGCTGAACTCAAACCTGGGTCCAGCGACTGTCAAGCCAACACCTTATAACTGTTATGCCAAGATGTCTGAACTTCTTGACGAGGTCGCTAGGTGTTGAGTTACGGTTTCTACAATAGCTTTCTCTATGAATTTGAGAGTGGTTACACTTCTCCTTCCATCCCTCAGCTGTTGACCAAACCAAGTCTCTGGGCAGCCATTTTGTTACCGTTTAAAAAACCCACACAACCCAGCAATCTGCAGTTCAAACAATAACAAATCTGTAATTACACCACTGTTTTGGTTATAAGATGATGATGATGGGGTTGGAGAAATGTAACTAGTCTCAAATTCATAGACAGACCTATGGATGCAAGGACTGACCATCCATCAACATTATACTATCTACATTATAGTTTTAACCATGTTGAGGCTATACAGTGTTGGTTTACATTGTTTCTAAACATTGGAGTAAAAATATAATATTTGGGGTTCTGATGGGGTACAGCAGTTGAACTAAACTCATGAAGCATGTGTTATATTCTTCAAGAATCAATGACTATAAACAAATAATTTAAAGTCCAAATATTGATGTAGCAATTGCAGATTTCCGCTTTAACACCAAACATCAGTTCAACAACTGCAGAGTTTGTGCCTCGGTTTTTAAAGACAGTTACTAGTGTTAATTAGGGAACGGTTTCTCAAAACCATCTTATGGCTAAGTTCACCGTTAGAACCATTAGATGCCTTAAGATGCGTTTGTGAAACCGAGCCCAGATATCCAGTTTCCTCCTCCTTCTTCTATGTAACAGTCATCTCCTCCTCATCATCTTTCACTCCAAAAACTGCATCCTCCTCTTCTTTTACTGTAACATCCTCCTCCCCTTTCACTCTGAACGCGTCTTCCTCTTCTTTCACAGTAACGGCCTCACCCTCTACTTCTTTAGCAGGAGGAGAGTAGCTTAGTGAACTCATGGTCGCGGATGTTAGCTAGCTAGGCTAATGCTAACTTAACCAGCCCGCTAGCTGACTAACAACAACAACGCCGTATATATTAAACTAAATCTGTTAAGTGTTCCCTTTATTTTTTTGAGCAGTGTACATTTCTAATTTCTCCCACTTCCTGATTCAATTTCTCTCTGTTTTTTTGCCTGCCATATGAGTTCTGTTATACTCAGACACCATTCAAACAGTTTTAGAAACTTTAGAGTGTTTTCTATCCAAATCTACTAATTATATGCATATTCTCGTTTCTGGGCAAGAGTAGTAACCAGTTTAAATCGGGTACGTTTTTTATCCGGCCGTGAAAATACTGCCCAACAGGTTAAATCATTTGATAATTATTTGCCGCCATTTGAAAATCAACCCAGAGGACCTCTGGGTGACTATACACAGATCTACCCTCTCATACCACTGACAGAAGAAAATGGAGATGCTACCACAATTATCCTCAAGGGGACTCCGATGAACGAGGTGGAAGACACAACAGCAGCAACAAGCAGCATGAGAACATTAAAATTGGATGAAAAAAGAAAGCACAGTTCCTGGAGGGAGTTTCCCTCGCCACCCCAACTCACTCCACACAAAGGAACAGACTGGAAGATCCTAGACATATTGCCGCCTGTAGAAAACACTAACTACTACAGAAGCAGAAGAAAAGTCCAATGTGCCACCATCCATGGGTGACCTATTCAGAGAGCAAGACAAGGAGGACTAGACACAGCACTGAAGAAGGCCCAGCTTGCACAGATCCAGACAGGAAGTGGTGGTTTTACTCACAATATGATGGCTGCTCAAAGTTGTTTCTACAGGCACACCACAACCACAGCCTGCAGCTCCCCCCACAGTCACATCAGTCACACCCGTGAACCTGGTGCCTGCAGGGTATGTGCTTTTCACCACTCAACCTTATGGTGACCCTCAACCATGGACTGGAAGAGGAGGTGGGCCCGCCAGAGCCCTGCATGACTGGAACAACACTCAATGCTGGACCTGTGGGCATTTGGGGCATGCGAGTTCACAGTGTGGGGGAAATGAAAGAGGAAGAGGTTACAATAAGGGCAGAGGAAACTTTGGGTCTGGCAGAGGAAGAGGAAACTCAGCCACAGTACCACTCGGCCGGAGCTGAATATGCTCCCTGGGGCCACTTATGCCCTATGGACAAGGAGGACAAGTTAATGACAGAGAAGAGCCGTGGCCAATGGGAAATCACAACACCAACAGTTGTTATTTCCCTCAGAATCAACAATGAAGGAACAATAACAGGGACATGGGGACAGCCCAGGAATGTGTACTGGACAAAGACTTGTTTGATGAACCTCTGCTTGACTCTGACATGGTGCTGTTTGTTGATGGTTCTACTTATATAGATCAAAGCACAGGGAAGATATGTAGGATCAGCTGTAGTAGATGTGGGAGGTGACATTGAGGTTATACGGCCCCTACCAGAACATTTATCACAGCACATTTATTAGCTCTGAACACAGCTTGTGAATTGGGGGAAGGGAAGGCCCTTACTGTCTACTCAGATTCAGCATAGTGGGGTTTAGAGAGCAGGAGAGGTGACTAATACCACAGACACACCTATTAAAAACAGACAAGGGAACTCCACTGCAATCAGGGAAGTTCCCCTCCAAAAGGACCTTTTGTCCACCTTGCTATGGACTTCATAGACATGATAGAGTGAAAAGAAAGAAAGAGATACTGCCTGGTGATAATTGACAGGTTTACCAGGTGGGTGGAACCATCCCACTACCAACTGCGTTGCGCGTACAGTTGCAAAATTGCTAGTTAGGGAAATTATACTCCGGTTCGGAGTGCCTGAGGTTTGTCTGCAGACAATGGGACCCATCTCATAGGAGATGTGGTTGCCCAAGTGGCCAAAATGATGAGTGTTGACCAGAGGTTTGTGTCCATCTATCACCCGTGGAGTAACGGGATTACAGAGAGGGTTAATTAAATGATCAAAGGGGGGCTTGCAAAAGCCTGTCATTACACAAAAATGAGCTGGGTGGAATGCTTGCCCCTTGCCCTCATGAAAATGTGCAGCAGCCTTAACAACGGTATTGGGTGTACACCTTATGAGATGTTAACAAGATGACCAATGAACACCCCAGGGGTGAGACCTATGACTGACCGACAGATAGAAATAACTGAGACACTGTGTGACCATCTTGAGTACATGAAGGAACTAACCTCTGCTGTAAGTTTTCTCCACTCTCACACTAGCAAAGCAAACGAGGTTCCCCCAGGTGAAGACCCTGACGAGCTTACCATAAACGTTGGAGACTGGGTGAAACTACGAGTCCATAAGAGAAAATGGAACCAGCCAAGATGGATGGGTCCCTTCCAGGTGACCATGGCAACAAAAGAGGCTGAGATCCACCGATGAGGAGGAGCCAGAGGAGAAACGGTGAAGACCACAGCCAGAGGAGAAACGGGGAAGACCACAGCCAGAGGAGAAACGGGGAAGACCACAGCCAGAGGAGAAACGGGGAAGACCACAGCCAGAGGAGAAACGGGGAAGACCACAGCCAGAGGAGAAACGGGGAAGACCACAGCCAGAGGGGAAACGGGGAAGACCACAGCCAGAGGGGAAACGGGGAAGACCACAGCCAGAGGGGAAACGGGGAAGACCACAGCCAGAGGAGAAACGGGGAAGACCACAGCCAGAGGAGAAACGGGGAAGACCACAGCCAGAGGAGAAACGGGGAAGACCACAGCCAGAGGAGAAACGGGGAAGACCACAGCCAGAGGAGAAACGGGGAAGACCACAGCCAGAGGAGAAACGGGGAAGACCACAGCCAGAGGGCCGAGACCAAAGGCCAGAAGAACCAACAGAGGGTTCAGCCACAGAACCAGAAGAGTCATCAGATGTCGAGGACACCATCACACACTATGGTTGTGAAACAAGAAAATCACAACCATGGAAACACATGCAGGGTATTTATTGCTCTCCAAATCCTACTGGTTCCCTTTGTGGATGAGGATGTGGACAATAATAAATGGGTGAAAGCAGTGACATACATAGGATTAAAGGGGAACACATCTGGCACATGGGTAATGCAACAGGTGACAGGTGTAAACTTTTCCAGGATGGAGGAAGGCATGGGAGCACCTTTTGGATGGATGTGGGTATGCAGTGACAGGGGATACCTCACTTTACCTCCTGGATGGGGGGGGATGTTGTTATTTGGGGAGAACAGAAATGTACATGTTAAGAATTCCGGTCACCGACCTGATCAATGAGACAGGTAAAACCAACTCTGGGGAACTGAAGCGTGCCAAACGACTCATCCCAGACAATCAGGAAGACTATGGTCATGTCCTACGCCCGGGGGATATTTTTGGTATGTCAGTCATACCCTCCTGGGGTGTGGCTGTCCTGGGAAAGTGGGTGAAAAATTGAACCTATTGTTTACAGGCCCGTATGAGTTTAACGATCCCAGGATTTAGCCAACTCTCATTAGATGTCCAAAATCTGAAAGCTGTCGTCGGCTGCCAAGAGTTGGCTTTAGATGATCTTTTGGAGAAGGAAGGAGGACACTGTAACGTACTAGGTATTATTGATCCTGATAATTGTGTTCTGCTCCTCCCTGACTCCTCTGAGAATATGACTGCCAAAATGGATCCGATCGCTGATCTTAGTAAAACTCTCTCAAAAATCTGTCTTTGACAAAATTGGTGACTGGTTTAATGCTAAATTTGGAACTGTAATAGGGAAAGTTATGTTGACTTTGTTTTCATTGTTTACTCCTGTACTTGTAGTGGGATTGGTGATTTTGGCTACTGTTTGTATTTGGAAGAGAATGACTAACTGCTCTGGAACATGCTGGAGTGATGGTGTTGTTGGAAGCTGATGCAAATTATGCTGAAGGTGAGACTGGTGCATTTCTGGTTTCTCTTAATCCCATTGTCCATCCAACTCATGAGGTTCTTCCCAGGAACCTCAGGAGGAATGGGAATATAGACAGACTCACCCCACCACCATTCCAGGACTCAGGAGGAATGGGAGTATAGACAGACTCACCCCACCACCATTCCAGGACTCAGGAGGAATGGGAGTATAGACAGACTCACCCCACCACCATTCCAGGACTCAGGAGGAATGGGAGTATAGACAGACTCACCCCACCACCATTCCAGGAACCTCAGGAGGAATGGGACTATAGACAGACTCACCCCACCACCATTCCAGGACTCAGGAGGAATGGGAGTATAGACAGACTCACCCCACCACCATTCCAGGACTCAGGAGGAATGGGAGTATAGACAGACTCACCCCACCACCATTCCAGGACTCAGGAGGAATGGGAATATAGACAGACTCACCCCACCACCATTCCAGGACTCAGGAAGAATGGGAGTATAGACAGACTCACCCCACCACCATTCCAGGACTCAGGAGGAATGGGAGTATAGACAGACTCACCCCACCACCATTCCAGGAACCTCAGGAGTTGTTTCTCCCTTTAGCAGAGCCATCCCTGGGATCAAATGGATCCTGGGGTTTTGCCAACTCTGTTTGATTTCAGAGGAGAATATTATGATTGAACCTGTGAGACGTATTAGTCTCAGAGGGGGGAATGTAGGGGGTGGGTCCCAAAGACCCTCTCCATTATTGATTAAGGGGACTTTAAGATCCATATGTTTTGCTGCAGGCCTTATAATAAGATACTGTTGCTATGTGCCTAAACTCTGCCACTATACGTTGCACTAGCCATCTATATTAGTCTTTGTGGTTAAGCTCTGGCTGTTGTGAGAGTGAGCTGCAGGCTGGGTCTGAGTCAGACTGAAACTAGATAAAGAGAAGTAACCACTGTCTGGTTTTGACAGTTTGATCTTGTGTGACAGTTTACAATTCTAAGAAATTCAGAGAAGCTACTGTACTAGGTTGCCTTATAAGGTAACCTCAGCTTATTGATACACACATACATTGACATAGGTGATCATACCACTAGGGAGTGATCACATGTATAAAAGCAGCTGGGCCTTTAGGTGGGGAGCAGAACTTACTCAGAAACATGCCTTATGTTCCTGTTGTCAACATCTGTCTGCAATTACATTAAATAAAGGTTTGATTGGTTTACTTAAAGAAGATATTGTCTGACTGCTGATTTCACCAATAAGCTGGGGCGTCAGCGTAGTGGTTAGAGCGTTGGACTTGTAACCGAAAGGTTGCAAGTTGGAATCCCTGAGCTGACAAGGTACAAAATCTGTTGTTCTGTCCCTGAACAAGGCAGTTAACCCACTGTTCCTAGGCCGTCATTGAAAATAAGAATTTGTACTTAACTGACTTGTTAAATAAAGGTACAAAAAAAAAAAGCCAAAGAGGGACAAGGAACCTACCCCGACAACGTTAATGAGGAAACCGCTAGTTTTGGACGAAGGTTCTGGTTTTTACACAATGTGTTCTGAATATTACAACTTTGGATTATAATTGTAAGGCTCGTTTGAATCTCCTGCTTAGTATAATGTTTGTGTTATTGCCGCAAATCAACTGCTTTATACTTCAAGAAGTAAAATGCTCTTTGGCTAGCTTTTCCATCGGCCTTACAATGAGTGTTTGTACACTTTGTGTATGCCAAATTGACCCATAACTTCACCTAACAACAACATAGACATACCTGTCCTGATGACTCCTTGCTGTCCCCAGTCCACCTGGTTGTGCTGCTGCTCCAGTTTCAACTGTTCTGCCTGCGGCTATGGAACCCTGACCTGTTCACCGGACGTGCTACCTTGTCCCGGACCTACTGTTTTCAACTCTCTCTCTACCGCACCTGCGGTCTCTAACTCTGAATGCTCAGCTATGAAAAGCCAACTGACATTTACTACTGAGGTGCTGACCTGTTGCACCCTCTACAACCACTGTGATATTATTATTATTTGACCCTGCTGGTCATCTATGAACGTTTGAACATCTTGGCCATGTACTGTTATAATCTCATCCCGGCACAGCCAGAAGAGGACTGGCCACCCCTCATTGCCTGGTTCCTCTCTAGGTTTCTTCCTAGGTTCCTGCCTTTCTAGGGAGTTTTTAGGCTGGATTTCTGTATAGCACTTTATGACATCAGCTGATGTAAAAAGGGCTTTATAAAAACATTTGATTGATTGACCTACTGTAGGACCCATAACTTCACCTAACAACAACATAGACCTAGGACTAATTTAATATTTCAGGTGAAACAAGGAAACTAAAATGTATTTGTCATGACATTTCATAAACTGATCACCAGATAATTTTGTGAATAATCCCACTAGGTTACTCTGTAATGTGTTGTCATTCTAAATGTCCTGAATAAAGGAAAATAGCTCTGTGTGTTGAACAATAGCTTATACATCAAGGAACAATTCTCTACACATTATGAGCTAAGTATCTCTGTGTTCAAACAGACTAACGAGACCCTACTGGAAATCAAGTAGACAATAACACATTATAAACATAATTTTGTTTAGGGAGGTTGGATCCAACGTGGCGCAGAATCCTTTTTTTCCTTTAACGAGTCCGACGTGAACGATGTACTGCTTTCTCGGGAACAGGCCCAGATCCCCGTCAATTGCGTGAAGCGAAGGTGGAGAAATAGGGGCCAAAGGACAGGCTGCCTTCTGAGAATTCGTAGGTGATTGAATAAACCCCCACTTCCTTCCATTCTGCTAGCAAACGTGCAATCTTTGGAAAATAAAATCGAAGATCTACGCGGAAGACTAAACTACCAACGGAACATTCAAAACTGTAATATCTTACGCTTCACGGAGTCGTGGCTAAACGATGACATTATCAACATACAGCTGGCTGGTTATACGCTGCACAGGCAGGATAGAACAGCGGCGTCTGGTAAGACAAGGGACGGCGCACTATGTATTTTGTAAATAACAGCTGGTGCACGATATCTAAGGAAGTCTCGAGCTATTGCTCGCCTGAGGTAGAGTATCTCATGATAAGCTGTAGACCACACTATCTACCTAGAAAGTTTATCTGTATTTTTCGTAGCTGTTTACATACCACCACAGACTGAGGCTGGCACTAAGACCGCATTGAATGGGCTGTATTCCGCCAAAAACAATCAGGAAAACGCTCACCCAGAGCAGTGTTCCTAGTAGCTGGGGACTTTAATGCAAGGAAACTTAAATCCGTTTTACCAAATTTCTATCAGCATGTTAAATGTGCAACCAGAGGGAAAACAACTCAGGACCACCTTTACTCCACACACAGAGACACATACAAAGCTCTCCCCCCCATTTGGCAAATCTGACCATAATTCTATCCTCGTCCCCACAGTGACCGTACGTACATACCCCAACCAGAAGCCATGGATTACAGGCAACATCCACACTGAGCTAAAGGCTAGAGCTGCCGCTTTCAAGGACCGGGACTCTAACCCGGAAGCTTATAAGAAATCCCGCTATGCCCTCCGACGAACCATCAAACAGGCAAAGTGTCAATACAGGACTAAGATCAAATCGTATTAAAGGCTCTGACACTCGTTGGATGTGGCAGGGCTTGCAAACCATTACAGACTACAAAGGGAAGCACATCCGATAGATGCCCAGTGACACGAGCCTACAAGATGAGATAAACTAAGGCAAATAACACTAATGCATGAGAGCACCAGCTGTTCCAGAAGACTGTGTGATCACGCCCTACGCAGCCGATGTGAGTAAGACCTTTAAACAGGTCAACATTCAAAAGGCCGCAGGGCCAGACGGATTACCAGGATGTGTACTGCGAGCATGCGCTGACCAACCTGCAAGTGTCTTCACTGATATTTTCAACCACTCCCTGTCTGAGTCTGTAATACCAACATGTTTTAAGCAGACCACCATAGTCCCTGTGCCCAAGAACACTAAGGTAACCTGCCTAAATGACTACCGACCCGTAGCACTCACGTCTGTAGCCATGAAGTGCTTTGAAAGGCTGGCCACGGCTCACATCAACACCATTATCGCAGAAACCCGAGACCTACTCCAATTTGCATACCGCCCTAACAGATCCACAGATGATGCAATCTCTATTGCACTCCACACTGCCTTTTCCCACGTGGACAAAAGGAACACCTATGTCAAAATGCAAAAAAAACAAACAAATACATGAAATGAAATGTATGTTTCAACTGTATAACCCCATCAGAAACCAAAACATGAGCATGTATAAGGCCACTGTTTGTAAACAAATACTATATGGCTGAGGAGTAGAGTCGAGCCAAGCGTTCTGACCTCACAATGACAGTAAAGCACCCAAGCTAACTGGCTAAGGTTGGATAGCTTGCTAGACACAAATGAGAGAGAACCTCACTCTTACTATTTTATTTGCCCTAGCAGAGCTGGTTAGGCGGTTTTCATGTTATCCAGAACGTTGGTGAATAACTGTGCTGCTGGCAACAATTTAATTTGAGTTTTTTTGCAGACGTTTACTGACACCGGCCATATTCAACGGGTGTTGAGCGTCAGTAAATTCATCAGTTATTCTGCGCTCTGGTACTCAGACAAGAGTGCTCTGAAATCGGAGTAGAGAGCCAGAGCGAATTTATGAACGCACCCAAATTAACAATTTCCATTGAGAATGCACACAACCCCTTGGCTAAGAATGACGTTAATAATCAAGTCGGGTAGGTAGTTAGAATATAGTTAATATACTGGCAAGTTTGATGTATAAGTAGCTGATAAGATAATTATCTAATAAAGGTAAATGAATCAATAATCCATTATGAATTAGTAGTTATGTAGCATGGATAATGAATAATTAAGGTACTGAATGGTTTGTCACATAAGGTCTAGTAGAGGGCCAGGACAAAATGTGTGTGTGTGTGGTTTTAGCAGGGAGATAAGAGAACAGTAGGCATCTGTTTTACCCGACCTAGAAAGTTGGAGAGACTTTGGAGAAAACCGGGAGGTACCTCCAAGGTTTCTCTAATCTCGGGGGGAGAGCACAGACAGCGCTGGATAGTGATTACCGGTTGTGAGAAATCCGAGGAGTGTTTCATATATCTAGTGTTTGTGAAAATGTATGTGCGTTAGCAGGGAGGGAACTATAAAATAAATGTCTTTGTTTTTTTTACCTCAGAACGTTCTCTGAATAAAGCTGAATGAACCTTTTGCAGAAAGCTGGGTCCTTGCCTAATTATTAACCCATTGTCTTACAAACCTTGGGAATTAGTCAAGGCTTATTGACTGTTAATTATTATCATTGGGATAGAAAATTCCTTTGACAGTAGCCAACTAATGTTAGGTAGCTAGCTGACATACTGGTACATACTGCTGTGAAGATACGCTATGCGGTTTGTAAGGATAGCGTAGCTAACGTAATGTGTAACGTAACTTATTTGAAAAGTCATTACATTGCTCAACATTTTCTTAACATTTGTCATAATTAGTTAAAGCAATGAATTCACTTGTATCCGCTCTCTCGTCGGACTTTGGCTGCATATTTTCCGCCATTTTCTTCTAATCTGAAAATAGTTGAAGCCACACCCATTTCGTGAAGAATTGCATTTTGGGCCCTAAAAACACAGAAATAGTGTCCTCTGCATGTATACTTCGTATTTTAGCGACTGTAGTACAACATCTGGGAACCTTTGGCATGCTAACTATATCCATACTATGACAAATAAACATAATATATAGTATGGTTAGTATGACTATTCGAACACAGCTCAAGTCTCTGGGCAGCCATTTTGTTTCTGTTTAAAAACTAGGTTGCCCCTTTAAAAAAGCCACACAATCAATCAACCAATCTGCAGTCCAAACAATAACAAAGCTGTAATTCCACCACTGTTTTGGTAATAAGATGATGGATGGGGCTGGAGAAATGTAAGTAGTTTCAAATTCAAAGACAGACCTATGGATGCAAGGACTGACCATCCATGATATCAACATTATAGTTTTAACCATGTTTAGGCTATACAGTGTTGGTTTACATTGTTTCTAAACATTGGAGTAAAAAAAGCTTATTAGGGGTTCTGATGGGGTACAACAGTTGAACTAAGCTCATGAGGCATGTGTTATATTCTTCAAGAACCAATGGCTATAATTAAATACATTTAAAGTAAAATATGGATGTAGCAATTGCAGATTTCCCCTTGAACACATCAGTTCAACAACTGCAGTTTGTGCCTCTGTTTTTAAGACAGTACTTACTAGTGTTAATCAGGGCACGTTCATCATTAGAACCATTGGACGCCTTATGATGCCCTTGGGAAACCGAGCCCAGATATCCAGTTTCCTCTTCTTCCTTCTTCGATGTGACAGTCATCTCCTCCTCCTCTTTCACTCCAAAAACTGCAACCGCCTCCACTCTGAACGCGTCTTCCTCTTCTTTCACAGTAACATCCTCCACCTCTTTCACTCTGAACGGGTCTTCCCCGTCTTTCACTGAAACGTTTTTCTCTTCTTCTTTCACTGTAACAGCCTCACCCTCTACCTGTTCTTGTATTGTAACATCCTTCTCTTCCTCCTCCTCTTTCACAAGAGCTTCTTTCTCCGTCCAGCAGACCTCTTCTTTAGCAGGAGGAGAGTAGCTTAGTGAGCTCATGGTCGGGGATGTTAGCTAGCTAGACTAATGCTAACTTAACCAGCCCGCTAGCTGACTAGTAACAACACCACTGTAAATATGAAATTAAATCGGATAACTAACTAGACGACAGAAGTGGGTTTAAAACACAGTGGCTAATATACACTAAAGCGTCTAAAGAGCTTTATTGGTTCGGCTATTTTGTCTAGCAAGCTACTGTTGCTGCTGTTGAAAGAAGCGTTCCGTCCACTACATTATACGTCACACCAACAGCATTGCGTTAAATTCCCAGACCGCCATCTGCTGACTGGAGTGGGTAACGCAGTTGAGTAAAATGTTTATTTTATTGTCAGACAAAGGGTTAAAGTGTAGGAAACATGAGATTTTACTCACCAGTGTAACAACACAGTGTGGTTAAAGACTTAGTAACTGAGTTGTAGTCACGATCTGGTTCCCTATAAGTACAAACAGTTATGTTTTTAGCGTTGTTACATATTTCTTGACTTATTTCCGGATATCTTCTAAACTACCCACAATGCAGTATTTCTCAACGTCATATGGAGGATCTACTCTGTGCTGCAGAGTTTGTATGCTAGCTCGGTAGCTAGCTCCAGCTTGCAAACGTCAGCCACACCTCATGCTTGCATATACTGTGTGGTTGTGATATCTAGTGGGAACGCATTAGCACGGTAGACTCTGGTGCCTTGTTGTCAGTAGGGATGTTATGTTTGATACCGGAGCTACGAGGCCTGCGTCCAAATCGCTAAGCAGTAAACTTCAAAGCAGTGTACCGATGCCTGTATTATTTTATCAGCAGCACGTCATCAATGGCGTCTGAAGCTTCATTTCATCAAACAACCACCTGATTGGTTTGGTATTGGGCTTGTTCGACAGGCGATTGCTGACTGACTGATGTACAAATTCCCTGTTGCTGCTGTTGAAAGAAGCGTTCCATCCACTATATTATACGTCACACTAACAGCATCGCCTTAAAGCCCCACTATGTATTGTTACACCATGGAGGAGCAGCATAGACCTAGTCTGTTCATTATATACATCTACATGATGTATTGTTACACCATGTAGGAGCAGTATAGACCTAGTCTGTTCATTATATACATCTACATGATGTATTGTTACACCATGTAGGAGCAGTATAGACCTAGTCTGTTCATTATATACATCTACATGATGTATTGTTACACCATGTAGGAGCAGTATGGAGGTACAGTGGGGGACAAAATTGTTAACACCCTTGATAAAGATGAGCGAAAACGACTCTATAAAAAAAATCTAATTCTGAGCTATATTGTGTCAAAAATACAGGGAAATTATTTAATTTTATACTAATACAATAGCTCAGAGAAAGAGATTTAGTTTAACATGTAATTCTCAAAATGTAGGGGTCTGAATTATTGCCACCCATGTTTTCAATACTGCAGCACCTTCCCCTTGGGAGAATAACGACAATGAAATGTTTTATGAGATTAGAAAACACATTGGGTGTGATCTTAGACCATTCCTTCATACAGAATCTCTCCATGTCCTTGATTTATTTTGTCTGCGCTTGTGGACTGCCCTGTTCAATTCAAACCACAGGTTTTCAATGGAGTTCAAGTCCAAAGACTGAGATGGCCATTGAAAGCGTTGATTTTGTGCCCGATTAACCATTTCTTCGTGGACGTTGATGTGTCTTGCTGGAAGACCCACTTAAGGCCAAGTTTCAGCCTCCTAGCAGAGAGGTAACCAGGTTTTGGGCTAAAATATCCTAGTAGTGGGTAAAGTTTAATGATTTATTTTATACAGTAATTCTTTATCATCTTTATCAAGGGTATCAATAACTAGGTGCTTATTTTGATAACTAATTATTTGACTGAATCAGAAATACAGATGTGGAGTAGATGTAGAGTTTGTTCAAACAACACTTGTTGCTCTTTGTACGTGCTGATATAATATTCATATTTAATGGAGAGAAAAAAAACGTTTCCCTAAACTGCTTTATAATATTACAACTCAATAAAGAAGAAAAATAGTTTTCCCTCCTTAACTGCATTTCCTCCCTCCAGACAGCAGATGGCGATATGTGTCTTTCAGCCGATGTTTCTAGTGTGACGTATAATCTAGTGGACGGAACGCTTCTTCAACAACTGCAGCCACCTCGCTAGCCGACAAAGTCTGAACATTCAAGCTCTTTAGACAATTTCGTGGTTTATTTGCCACTTTGCTTTAAACATACTTATGTGGAAACAACTAGCTACCCCATTAAATTTAATATTTACGTTGTAAGTCAGCTAGCTGGCTGGTTAAGTTAGCACTAGTCTAGTCGCTAATGCTAACTAGCTATTATCCCCGACCATGAGTTCACTAAGCTACTCTCTTCCTGCTAAAGAAGAGGAGGTCTGCTGGACGGAGAAAGAAGCTCTCGTGAAAGAGGAGGAGAAAGAGGGAGTGTGGCTGAACGTTGTCGTGAAAGAGGAAGAGGAGGATGTCACACTACAAAGACAAGTAGAGGGTGAGGCTGTTACAGTGAAAGAAGAAGAGAAAGACGTTACAGAGAAAGACACCTTCAGTGTGAAAGAGGAGGAGGATGCAGTTTTTGGAGTGGAGGATGAAGAGGGGGAGATTACTGTCACATTAGAGGAGGACGAAGAAGAGAAGACTGGAGAACTGATTAACACCAGTAAATACAGTGAGTACTATCTAATAAAACAGGGACATTGATCTGATTAACAGCACTACATACAGTGAGTACTATCTAATAAAACAGGGACACAAACTCTGCAGTTGTTGAACTAATGTGTGATTTTTAAAAGGGCATTCTACACTTCAATATGTTTATGTACTGTGTGAATTGTTCATGACGTCCTCCAGGGATTTTTAAACTTTTCCTGTTGAAAATGGATATATAAATACAGTAAAGTATAAACACACTAAATGGAAACAAATAAATGTTTTGAGCAAAATAGTGTTTTTTTTAGAGAGATCTGCAAACTAGAAGGAGTGATGTCAAAGTAAGGCCTTCAAGGAGTTGGCTTGATAGGAAGTCGTGATGTCATCCAATAGGCGACTGATCTTCATGTGAATATTCATTATTCTATTTAAAATCATTCATGTTCCGTCAAGTTGGTTGTTGATTATTGCTGGAAAGCCATTTTCAAGTCTTGCCATAGACTTTCAAGACGATTTAAGTCCAAACTGTAACTAGGCCACTCAGGAACATTCAATGTCATCTTGGTAAGTTCCTCCAGTGTAGATTTGGCCTTGTGGTTTTGGTTATTGTCCTGTTAGGACAGTTTTTTGTATTCAGATCTCTGAAATACACTCTACCTACGTAACATTTAGTGTCTCCTTATATTACGCTGGGAAAATAGTTTTCATGGGCACAAAAATCCTAAATCATTTCAGAGTTTGCTAAATCCAATGGTTCTAACCGAGAGTCACCTTAACTTTATTGACAACACCCAAATGGATACTGTCATTAATGTGGTTCTTCAATAATTACACATAATACTTAATACTGTAGCTGTTTAGTTACAGTCACATGTTCAACTATCATCAGCTGATCCAGGAAATCATTTTCTGAATGACAGTCACATGACAAACATCACGACATGCAACAACAACCAAAGTGCTTCTTCATTCATTACTCTGGTAAAGAAAGTTATGCCGTGCTCCACTTTGAATCCAACATCCCTAACAAATTGATGTTTATACATTTACATTTACATTTAAGTCATTTAGCAGACGCTCTTATCCAGAGCGACTTACAAATTGGTGCATTCACCTTATAATATCCAGTGGAACAACCACTTTACAATAGTGCATCTAAATCTTTTATGGGGGGGTTAGAAGGATTACTTTATCCTATCCCAGGTATTCCTTAGAGGTGGGGTTTCAGGTGTCTCCGGAAGGTGGTGATTGACTCCGCTGTCCTGGCGTCGTGAGGGAGCTTGTTCCACCATTGGGGTGCCAGAGCAGCGAACAGTTTTGACTGGGCTGAGCGGGAACTGTGCTTCCTCAGAGGTAGGGAGGCGAGCAGGCCAGAGGTGGATGAACGCAGTGCCCTTGTTTGGGTGTAAGGCCTGATCAGAGCCTGAAGGTACGGAGGTGCCGTTCCCCTCACAGCTCCGTAGGCAAGCACCATGGTCTTGTAGCGGATGCGAGCTTCGACTGGAAGCCAGTGGAGAGAGCGGAGGAGCGGGGTGACGTGAGAGAACTTGGGAAGGTTGAACACCAGACGGGCTGCGGCGTTCTGGATGAGTTGTAGGGGTTTAATGGCACAGGCAGGGAGCCCAGCCAACAACGAGTTGCAGTAATCCAGACGGGAGATGACAAGTGCCTGGATTAGGACCTGCGCCGCTTCCTGTGTGAGGCAGGGTCGTACTCTGCGAATGTTGTAGAGCATGAACCTACAGGATCGGGTCACCGCCTTGATGTTAGTGGAGAACGACAGGGTGTTATCCAGGGTCACGCCAAGGCTCTTAGCACTCTGGGAGGAGGACACAAGGGAGTTGTCAACCGTGATGGCGAGATCATGGAACGGGCAGTCCTTCCCCGGGAGGAAGAGCTGCTCCGTCTTGCCGAGGTTCAGCTTGAGGTGGTGATCCGTCATCCACACTGATATGTCTGCCAGACATGCAGAGATGCGATTCGCCACCTGGTTGTCAGAAGGGGGAAAGGAGAAGATTAATTGTGTGTCATCTGCATAGCAATGATAGGAGAGACCATGTGAGGATATGACAGAGCCAAGTGACTTGGTGTATAGCGAGAATAGGAGTGGGCCTAGAACAGAGCCCTGGGGGACACCAGTGGTGAGAGCACGTGGTGCGCAGACAGATTCTCGCCACGCCACCTGGTAGGAGCGACCTGTCAGGTAGGACGCAATCCAAGCGTGGGCCGCGCCGGAGATGCCCAGCTCGGAGAGGGTGGAGAGGAGGATCTGATGGTTCACGGTATCAAAGGCAGCAGATAGGTCTAGAAGGATGAGAGCAGAGGAGAGAGAGTTAGCTTTAGCAGTGCGGAGAGCCTCCGTGACACAGAGAAGAGCAGTCTCAGTTGAATGCCCAGTCTTGAAACCTGACTGATTAGGATCAAGAAGGTCATTCTGAGAGAGATAGCAAGAGAGCTGGCCAAGGACGGCACGTTCAAGAGTTTTGGAGAGAAAGGAAAGAAGGGATACTGGTCTGTAGTTGTTGACATCGGAGGGATCGAGTGTAGGTTTTTTCAGAAGGGGTGCAACTCTCGCTCTCTTGAAGACGGAAGGGACGTAGCCAGCGGTCAAGGATGAGTTGATGAGTGAGGTGAGGTAGGGGAGAAGGTCTCCGGAAATGGTCTGGAGAAGAGAGGAGGGGATAGGGTCCAGTGGGCAGGTTGTTGGGCGGCCGGCCGTCACAAGACGCGAGATTTCATCTGGAGAGAGAGGGGAGAAAGAGGTCAAAGCACAGGGTAGGGCAGTGTGAGCAGGACCAGCGGTGTCGTTTGACTTAGCAAACGAGGATCGGATGTCGTCAACCTTCTTTTCAAAATGGTTGACGAAGTCATCCGCAGAGAGGGGGGGGGGGGGGAGGATTCAGGAGGGAGGAGAAGGTAGCAAAGAGCTTCCTAGGGTTAGAGGCAGATGCTTGGAGTTTAGAGTGGTAGAAAGTGGCTTTAGCAGCAGAGACAGAAGAGGAAAATGTAGAGAGGAGGGAGTGAAAGGATGCCAGGTCCGCAGGGAGGCGAGTTTTCCTCCATTTCCGCTCGGCTGCCCGGTGCCCTGTTCTGTGAGCTCGCAGTGAGTCGCCGAGCCACGGAGCAGGAGGGGAGGACTGAGCCGGCCTGGAGGATAGGGGACAGAGGAAATCAAAGGATGCAGAGAGGGAGGAGAGGAGGGTTGAGGAGGCAGAATCAGGAGATAGGTTGGAGAAGGTTTGAGCAGAGGGAAGAGATGATAGGATGGAAGAGGAGAGAGTAGCGGGAGAGAGAGAGAGAAGGTTGGGACGGCGCAATACCATCCGAGTAGGGGCAGAGTGAGAAGTGTTGGATGAGAGCGAGAGGGAAAAGGATACAAGGTAGTGGTCGGAGACTTGGAGGGGAGTTGCAATGAGATTAGTGGAAGAACAGCATCTAGTAAAGATGAGGTCAAGCATATTGCCTGCCTTGTGAGTAGGGGGGGAAGGTGAGAGGGTGAGGTCGAAAGAGGAGAGGAGTGGAAAGAAGGAGGCAGAGAGGAATGAGTCAAAGGTAGACGTGGGGAGGTTAAAGTCACCCAGAACTGTGAGAGGTGAGCCATCCTCAGGAAAGGAACTTATCAAGGCGTCAAGCTCATTGATGAACTCTCCAAGGGAACCTGGAGGGCAGTAAATGATAAGGATGTTAAGCTTGAAAGGGCTGGTAACTGTGACAGCATGGAATTCAAATGAGGAGATAGACAGATGGGTCAGGGGAGAAAGAGAGAATGTCCACTTGGGAGAGATGAGGATTCCAGTGCCACCACCCCACTGACCAGATCCTATCGGGGTATGCGAGAACACGTGGTCAGACGAGGAGAGAGCAGTAGGAGTAGCAGTGTTTTCTGTGGTAATCCATGTTTCCGTCAGCGCCAAGAAGTCGAGGGACTGGAGGGTAGCATAGGCTGAGATGAACTCTGCCTTGTTGGCCGCAGACTGGCAGTTCCAGAGGCTGCCGGAGACCTGGAACTCCACGTGGGTCGTGCGCGCTGGGACCACCAGGTTAGAGTGGCAGCGGCCACGCGGTGTGGAGCGTTTGTATGGCCTGTGCAGAGGTGAGAGAACAGGGATAGACAGACACATAGTAGACAAGCTACAGAAGAGGCTGCGCTAATGCAAAGGAGATTGGAATGACAAGTGGACTACACGTCTCGAATGTTCAGAAAGTTAAGCTTACGTTGCAAAAATCTTATTGACTAAAATGATACAGTACTGCTGGCTGGTGGAGTAGGCTAGCTAGCAGTGGCTGCGTTGTTGACTTTGAACGTGTAGCTGGCTAGGTAACCTCGATAGTTTCAGTACTACACCTTGTCATGATACAAAGCAACTTTGTAGCTAGCTAGCTAACATAACACTAATCAAGACGTTCCTTGTAATGTATTTAGTTTCTACAATGCTGCTCGTCGGTAATAGTTGGCTGGGTTAGGAAAAATGGCGTCGCGGGGGACGGAAATAGCTGGCTAGCTAACCTCGATGGCTGGCTAGCTAACCTCGGTAATTACTAAACTACACAATTATCAAGCTATGACAAAGACAACTAAGTAGCTAGCTAGCTAACACTACACTAGTCAAATCGTTTCGTTGTAAAGTATTAGTATCTACAGCGCTGCTAGTCGGTAACGGTTGGCTAGCTAGCAGTGGGTTAATGATGACTAGGTGTGTTGACTAAGTCTGGCGTCGCGGCTGGCTAGCTCACCTCGATAATTACTCAAACTACACAATTATCTTAGATACAGAGACAGCAAAGACAACTATGTAGCTGGCTAATTAACACTAACACCACACTAATCAAGTCGTTACGTTGTAATGTAATAGTTTCTACAGTGCTGCTAGTCGGTAGAAGTTGGCTAGCTAGCAGTGATGACTAGCTAGCTAGCAGCTAGCAGTGTTGACTACGTTAGGAGGACGAAGATAGCTAGCCTCGATAATTACTCAATTACTCTAAACTAAACAATTATCTTTGATACAAAGACGGCTATGTAGCTAGCTAAGAAGAATTGCTCAGATCAAACAAATCAAGCCGTTGTAATGTAGTGAAGTGTAATATTACCTGTGGAGCGAAGCGTAGTGCGACTGCTCGCTCCAAACCGGAAGTACGGAAAAAAGTTTTATAAAGTGTTATTGTCTGCTTGATTTACTGTAGGGTCTCGTTAGTCTGTTTGGACACAGAGATACTTAGCTCATAATGTGTAGAGAACTGTTCCTTGATGGATAGGCTATTGTACAACACACAGAGCTATTTTCCTATATTTGTTGTTAGGTGAAGCTATGGGTCCGACAGTTGGTCTATGTTATTGTTAGGTGAAGTTATGGATCCTACAGTAGGTCTATGTTATTGTTAGGTGACGTTATGGGTCCTACAGTAGGTCTATGTTATTGTTAGGTGACGTTATGGGTCCTACAGTAGGTCTATGTTGTTGTTAGGTGACGTTATGGGTCCTACAGTAGGTCTATGTTATTGTTAGGTGAAGTTATGGGCCCTACAGTAGGTCTATGTTATTGTTAGGTGAAGTTATGGGTCCTACAGTATGTCTATGTTATTGTTAGGTGAAGTTATGGGCCAATTTGGCAAACTGTACAAACCCTCATTGTCAAGCTGATGGAAAAGCCAAAGAGCATTTTACTGGTTGAAGTGTTTTTAAGTACAAAGTGGTTTATTTGAGATGATGACACAAACATTATATTAAGCAGGACATTCAAACGAGCCTTACAATTATAATCCAAAGTAGTGTGAAATGCACTCATAAGCAACCTGGAAATGGAGGTTTCTCCCCTGAGTTTTCCCCCGTTCACATTCAGAATACATTGTGAAAAACTAAAATCTTTGCTCACCATTTCTGCTCCAGGCAGATATACTACATCCATAACTAGCGGTTTCCTCATTAGCAGGGAGGAGTTTCTGCAATCAAATTGCATGTGCATCGCCCTCGTGCCGCAATTTTAGCAAACACAAAAAGGGGCCTACATTGGATACAAAAAGTTGTCTGGCACACTGCTTCGAGTTTCAATAACTTTAACTTATTTCTAGCCTACCATCATCGATTTTACTACTAATGTGAAAACAAGACAAAATATGACTATTCTAGTGGCTGCGCTGTTGGCATCACCTTTTACAGTGGATTACTGCTGTTGTGGGCCTTTAACCATCTGTCTGTCTTTGTTGTTCACACAGGAGAGAGGCGGGACAGTTGTGGATCCTCTGTGGAGTCTCAACAACCTCTTGATGCTGAAGAGGCAGAGAAGAGTCTCTCCAGATCAGAACACCTCAATAAACACCTGCAGAGATCCACAGGGAAGAAATCTCACTGCTGCTCTGACTGTGGGAAGAGATTCACCTCCTCAGGCATTAAAATTCATCAGAGAATCCACACAGGAGAGAGACCTTATAGCTGTACTCAATGTGGGAAGAGTTTTGTTCAATCTACATCTCTGACAGTGCACCAGAGAATCCACACAGGAGAGAGACCTTATAGCTGTGGTCAATGTGGGAAGAGTTTTGTTCAATCTAGCTATCTGACAGTGCACCAGAGAATACACACAGGAGAGAAACCTTATATCTGTGGTCAGTGTGGGAAGGGTTTTGCTAGATCTAACCATCTGACTTTACACCAGAGAAAGCACACAGGAGAGAAACTTTATAGCTGTGATCAATGTGGGAAAAGTTTTACTCAATCTGACCATCTGACTTTACACCAGAGAATACACACAGGAGAGAAACCTTATATCTGTGGTCAATGTGGGAAGGGTTTTGCTGCATCTAGCAATCTTACTCTACACCAGAGAATACACACAGGAGAGAAACCGTATAGATGTGGTCAATGTGGGAAGGGTTTTGCGGCATCTACCTATCTTACTCTACACCAGAGAATACACACAGGAGAGAAACCTTATAGCTGTGGTCAATGTGGGAAGAGTTTTAGTCAATCTGGCCATCTGACAGTGCACCAGAGAATACACACAGGAGAGAAATCTTATAGCTGTGGTCAATGTGGGAAAAGTTTTCATAAATCTGGCCATCTGACAGTGCACCAGAGAATACACACAGGAGAGAAATCTTATAGCTGTAATCAATGTGGGAAGAGTTTTACTACATTTGGCCAGCTGACTTTACACCAGAGAACGCACACAGGAGAGAAACCGTATAGCTGTGATCAATGTGGGAAGAGTTTTACTAGATCTGACCATCTGACTTTACACCAGAGAACGCACACAGGAGAGAAATCTTATAGCTGTGGTCAATGTGGGAAGAGTTTTGTTCAATCTAGCCAGCTGACAGTACACCAGAGAACACACACAGGAGAGAAACCTTATAGCTGTGATCAGTGTGGGAAGAGTTTTACTGAGTCTGGTGGTCTGACTAAACACCAGAGAACACACACAGGAGAGAAATCTCATACCTGTGACCAGAGATAATCTGATAAAAAATCTCTGATCAAATATCAGAAAATACATACATGAAGGAGTTGTTTCATGATATCTATGAATTAATGTCACAATGTAGAAAGTTTTAACATTGTAGTAGCAGTATTGTAATGATGTCACAATGTAGAACCCTAAACGTTTGTCCCCTGTTCTATTGATTTCAACATGATATGGATATTAGCCTCAGTGGGGAAATCCAGGCTCTGAAATGAAAGAGTTACTATTTATGTGATTTAACAAAAAGTGACTTACAAAAAAAGAGTTGTTACACTTACCACGTTGGTGACCCACTTGAATCAAAATGCAACACTTCAAAATGTAGCGAGCTGTTTTCTACAAATTGTCTTCTAACCAGGGATGTACACATTATTCCCAGATTCCGTGTGGTTTTTGAGCTGTTAGTTTTAACAGGGCGTGCAACCTCATCTCCCTCCTCTCGCACAAATGATTTTAGCGATGAGTTATGACAAATAAGTGTTGTGTTCCTTTGTTTAGCGACCCCTAAATTTAAATGTATCACTCCAAAATGTAGCTGACTGTCTTCTGCAGGTTGTCCTCTAACCAGTGAGGTAAAATATATCTCCCATTTCCATGTGTTTTTTAGTTGTGTTAGTTTCAACATCCCGTACAACCTGATTTCACCCCTAATCGATATCAGTGATTTATTGCTACTTGTCAAAACAACAGCGTTTTTGGAGCTTGTTCAGTTTATAAGGTGCTTGTTTTTAAAAAGTAATATGATTATTGTGGCAGATGTTTGTGTATGCAGTGTGGCCCATTTTATGTTTAGGTTTTCAATATATCACAAACTGTTTCTGCATATTGGTTATTGATTTGTACATGTTAAAACTGTGTTTTGACATTGGGCTATCCCACCTAGAAAAATGTCATTGAAAATACTTTGAAAAAAGGACTATGCAACCAAATATTTATTTATGCAACCAACTGACAATTTTTGGTACAATTATATTGACATTGTTGCCCTGCTATTAGAATATCAGGGTTCATTCTCAGATGTGCCAACCCAAATGTACTAGAGCATGACATTGGGGACTGGGCCCCGATCCAACAACATGCCTATCTAGTGAACCCTGAGAAGAGAGAGAAGCTTGAAATCAGACATGTCCGTGGTAAGGACAACTTGGTTGCTGATTGTGGGCAGTTAAAAAGTTTTGCGTTAGCCAGTGCGTTGCCATTGATTACATTTTATTTTGACTGGTTTTCCGTATTGGCGAATGTTTTATCTCTTATTCTTTTCCGTATTTTTCGTTCCACGGGGACCAGAGTTCGAGAAGCTAGTGGGGAAAAAAATATAAAAAATTTGTTCCAGAAGCTAGTGAGTTTTAGGAAGACAAGGTTTTTTTCTTGTTTTTAATTGTTGACAGCCAGTAGACACCATGTTTATATTGTAGAAGGTGAAGCATTGTAGTTGATTATAATGTGAAATTGAAGTTGTTTTCTGTTGGTGGTAAGCAAACTTTTAAGGTGTTAGTCTTTGGTTTTTCCATTTTGTTTTGAGGTTGGACTTTAGCACGTCTAGCTCGTTAGCACGTCTAGCTCGTTAGCACGTCTAGCTCGTCAACACGTCTAGCTCGTTAGCACGTAGGACGCACTGATTGGTGTCACCTCGTTAGTCAGTATGTGTTACACCTGTGCTGGCTTGTCCATCTCGTTAGTGGGAAGGTGTTTCACCTGAGCTGGTCCAGGTTCTATTTAAGAGTGTCTGGCCCAGTGCTCCAGTTGTCTTGATACATGTGGAGAGTCAACACCTTTAGTTGCTCCACCTTTTTGGTTTGCTTCCTGTCTTTAAGTTTGGTGTGGGTTTTTCTTTTGTTTGCCTCTTCTTGGGCAGATTTAGTGGGTCTCATGGTGGGTGACTTTTATGTCCCAGTTGTTGTTACTAGGCAACTTTCAGTGGACACTGAGAGCAAAACTGCAAGATTATGTTATAATACTTTTATTGCATCAAATGGTTGTTTTATGCAACAGCTTAGTGTTCTTAGAACTATTGTGTCTGTGTGTTCTACTGAGGATGGGCCTCTGGGAGAAAACACTGACAGGAGATTTACAATGTCTTTTGGGTGATAAAACCTAAAGAGACTGCATTCCAGAGCATGAGTTAATGTTTCTGTTCTATATGGTACCAGGGAGAGATGACCCCAGGGCCAGACCCTGGTCTCGACACAAAGAGTAGTGTTTTTACAGCAGATTCTGTCTGCTGAGAATTATAAGTATCTTTCATACAAATCTTAACATTGTGACCCGTTCTGTACATCTATTGTTCGTCATGTAGGTTATAGGGCACTCAATTGTAGGGCACTCAATTGATTCACTTTATATGTGTACGTTGTATTGACCTGCTCCCTTATAAGTGAATAAATATTTAGTTTAAGAATAACTCTGACTTGTGTGATAAGTTTGTCTCACCTCATTTGATATTAAAGAAATTAACAACCACATTTGGGGATGTGAATCTTGACTTGGTGACCGCTCCTGATGACCTGGGTAAATGGTGCATGAGGGATCCCTCTAACTTGGGATCTCAGGGTGACCACACTTCGGGAACGGAGCAGATGAACCCACCTTTGATCTGAGAGGCAGCGAGCCAAGTGGATGCCATCAGAATAGTATATACATCAGTACATCTCCAGAGGCAGCGAGCCAAGTGGATACCACATCTCGAACGTACTTTAAAAAAAGAAAGAGGTGAGCGACACACACAGAGTTTTTAGAAAAGCCCCGTAGGCTCTGAGTGTGTATTCCTGTGTGGAGGTGAAAACAGGGCCCAGTCAGTAGGCTCTGAGTGTGTGTTCCTGTGTGGAGGTGTAAACAGGGCCCAATCAGGAGGCTCTGAGGCTGAGTCGGCTATCTGTGTGAACTGGATGAAAACTAGTAAACACAGATTCTAGTTAAGACCATTTATGGTATAGTATAAGATAGTAAGGTGCACCTGTAATTGTTTTAAACCTGTAATTATTTTAAACCTGTACCCCATTTTAGAAGTATTGACAGATGTAAATGTATGAGTTACATTATCCTAGGAACTAACCATGAGATTGAAATGTGAAAATATTCCTGCAGGTAAAAATATTTTCGAAAAACAACTAATTGATTAGGTATGTTTGGGAATAGATTGAGCCTATTCCTGGAAACATTGAACCACTGTAGTTTACATCAATTATAATTTCTCAAGTGGAAGTTGGAAAAGTTATATTTGAGTGTTTCAGTGAATGGTTAGTGAGGGAGGCCCTGCGCTCTCGCTTCCCCAGTTAAGTTAATTTTCATTCCAATCTCCTTTGCATTAGCGTAGCCTCTCCTGTAGTCTGTCAACTATGTGTCTTTCTATCCCTGTTCTCTCCTCTCTGCACAGGCCACACAAACGCCTCACACCGCGTGGCCGCTGCCACTCTAACATGGTGGTCCCAGCGCGCACGACCCACGTGGAGTTCCAGGTCTCCGGCAGCCTCTGGAACTGCCAGTCTGCGGCCAACAAGGCAGAGTTCATCTCAGCCTATGCTACCCTCCAGTCCCTCGACTTCTTGGCGCTGACGGAAACATGGATTACCACAGATAACACTGCTACTCCTACTGCTCTCTCCTCGTCTGACCACGTGTTCTCGCACACCCCGAGAGCATCTGGCCAGCGGGGTGGTGGCACTGGAATCCTCATCTCTCCCAAGTGGACATTCTCTCTTTCTCCCCTGACCCATCTGTCTATCTCCTCATTTGAATTCCATGCTGTCACAGTCACTAGCCCATTCAAGCTTAACATCCTTATCATTTATCACCCTCCAGGTTCCCTTGAGCTTGACGCCTTGATAAGTTCCTTTCCTGAGGATGGCTCACCCCTCACAGTTCTGGGTGACTTTAACCTCCCTACGTCTACTTTTGACTAATTTCTCTCTGCCTCCTTCTTTCCACTCCTCTCCTCTTTTGACCTCACCCTCTCACCGTCCCCCCCTACTCACAAGGCAGACAATACGCTTGACCTCATCTTTACTAGATGCTGTTCTTCTACTAATCTCACTGCAACTCCCCTCCAAGTCTCCGACCACTACCTTGTATCCTTTTCCCTCTCGCTCTCCTCCAACACTACTCACTCTGCCCCTACTCAGATGGTATTGCGCTGTCACAACCTTCGCTCTCTTTCTCCTGCTACTCTCTCCTCTTCCATCCTATCATCTCTTCCCTCTGCTCAATCCTTCTCCAACCAATCTCCTGATTCTGCTTCCTCAACCCTCCTATCCTCCCTTTCTGCATCCTTTGACTCTCTATGTCCCCTATCCTCCCGGCCGGCTCGGTCCTCCCCTCCTGCTCCGTGGCTTGACGACTCATTGCGAGCTCACAGAACAGAGCTCCGGGCAGCCGAGCGGAAATGGAGGAAAACTAGCCTCCCTGTGGACCTGGCATCTTTTCACTCCCTCCTCTCTACATTTTCTTCCTCTGTTTCTGCTGCTAAAGCCACTTTCTACCACTCTAAATTCCAATCATCTGCCTCTAACCCTAGGAAGCTCTTTGCCACCTTCTCCTCCCTCCTGAATCCTCCCCCCCCCTCCCTCTCTGCGGATGACTTTATCAACCCTTTTGAAAAGAAGGTTGACGACATTCGATCCTCGTTTGTTAAGTCAAACGACACCGCTGGTCCTGCTCACGTTGCCCTACCCTATGCTTTGACCTCTTTCTCCCCTCTCTCGCCAGATGAAATCTTGCGACTTGTGACGGCCGGCCGCCCAACAACCTGCCCGCTTGACCCTATCCCCTCCTCTCTTCTCCAGACCATTTCCGGAGACCTTCTCCCCTACCTCACCTCGCTCATCAACTCATCCTTGACCGCTGGCTACGTCCCTTCCGTCTTCAAGAGAGCGAGAGTTGCACCCCTTCTCAAAAAACCTACACTCGATCCGTGTGATGTCAACAACTACAGACCAGTATCCCTTCTTTCTTTTCTCTCCAAAACTCTTGAGCGTGCCGTCCTTGGCCAGCTCTCTTGCTATCTCTCTCAGAATGACCTTCTTGATCCAAATCAGTCAGGTTTCAAGACTGGTCATTCAACTGAGACTGCTCTTCTCTGTGTCATGGAGGCTCTCCGCACTGCTAAAGCTAACTTTCTCTCCTCTGCTCTCATCCTTCTAGACCTATCTGCTGCCTTTGATACTGTGAACCATCAGATCCTCCTCTCCACCCTCTCCGAGTTGGGCATCTCCGGCGCGGCTCACTCTTGGATTGCGTCCTACCTGACAGGTCGCTCCTACCAGGTGGCGTGGCGAGAATCCGTCTCCGCACCACGTGCTCTCACCACTGGTGTCCACCAGGGCTCAGTTCTAGGCCCTCTCCTATTCTCGCTATACACCAAGTCACTTGGCTCTGTCATATCCTCACACGGTCTCTCCTATCATTGCTACGCATACGACACACAATTAATCTTCTCCTTTCCCCCTTCTGATAACCAGGTGGCGAATCGCATCTCTGCATGTCTGGCAGACATATCAGTGTGGATGACGGATCACCACCTCAAGCTGAACCTCGGCAAGACGGAGCTGCTCTTCCTCCCGGGGAAGGACTGCCCGTTCCATGATCTCGCCATCACGGTTGACAACTCCATTGTGTCCTCCTCCCAGAGTGCTAAGAGCCTTGGCGGGGGGGGGGGGGGGGGGGGGCTGCCCCTACAAGCAACTTCCCCTACAAACCAACGACTCCCTTTGAAAATGGGCGATGCAGCATCAGAAACATTTATTATAGTGTAAAAATGTACTACAAAGTGTAGCTGAACAGAATAACTTTGGTCACACCCACTCAGCACATGACATCAAAGTACGTTGAATTATGGGTGATATCAGGTCTGTCTGTGGCCTCTATTTCGCCCTAAAATATTCATCCCAAATTGGGCTTTGTATAACTATGTAAATGTCTCTCGGACAAGGTGACTTTTATCAATATACACTCTAAAAAGTAAAGGTTCCTGGAGTATCCTGTAGGGGTTCTTCAAATTGAAACTGTGGGGGAACCCCTTTAAGTTCTTCGAAGAACCCCTTATCATGGTTCCTCAAAGAACCTTTTGGGGTTCATTTTTTAAACTCCCTGTCCACCCTCCCTCCTTATAAAAAAAATATTTTAACAACAATATTGACAATATTGATTTAAATAATTCATTGTTTATTTAGTGGCACCACAAATGTGAATTAATATTTACAAAAACCATTTACCAAACAAAACACATTGCGACATGTCAGACCATAATAAATAATACATTTACTTTGTATAGTGCTTTTCATGACATTTAAAATTGATAAAATAATGATGTAAAATAAAAACAACATTGAAAATGAATCACAGGTCAAGTAACAATATTGTAGACTGATGCTAAATACAGATTTTTCAGCTTTAGTGTGTATATCGTATCCACTTAGTTATGTTAGGAAGTTTTCCATCTTTGTGACCGGCCCTGGTAACTTCACCCCGACTTCTCTTATCCCCAGAACACAGTAACTTAACAACATAAGTGTTTTTCTGACATTTTGGGGAAATTGAAGGGAAAATAAAAAATACAGCTGTAGCAGAGCCCCAAGTCCCATGGGGACGTCCTCGAGGGTGTGGATGTTCTCCCCATCAAAGGCCAGCGGGATTTCACTCTCATGGTGAAATGGATTTCCACCGATGTGCAGTAAAGGAGTGAAGAGCGGTGAAATCTGTGTCAACAAAAGTAAGAAAAGATTAATACACATACAAAGAACAGAACAAATGTATAGCTGTAGTTTTATATAAGCATGCACACCTATGTTTATGAAGAAACAGATGATTGGTGCATAGACATACCTTGTCATGGACATAAAGGCCACTCGGGTCCTCATTGAAGAGGTTGGGCAAGAGCAGAATCGCTGCTGTGGTCTCCAGTCCTAGTAAAGTAAAGCAATGATCTTACTACACTTGATAATTTTATTACAAAATACATTAGAGAAAGGGAAGGAATAAGAGCAGTTGTTGGCTTTATGGAAACGATATACAATATATGGGAAAGAATATAGTTGAGGAAATAATCCAAACCTAGTTGTGCCTAGTTAGGACATAACGTTAGCTAGTTAGCTAACGGTACTGTACTGTAGCTCATACAACGCCGACGGTCAAACCCGGCTTTCTAATATTTACGTTCATTAACTATAGTAACGTTATGGAAGATATTCACAGAAAACCAGAATTGTCTTCGTTATTCATTATTAGTATGTTATATTATTATAATAAATGATTTCGAGACATATTCAGAGCCAAACATCAACCCAACTTAACCTTTTTAACTGTTGTCGCATCCAAACTTGTCACCATCGTTTTCAGTTGTAATTGCGAAGTTCCCGGAAGAAGTCCAGCAACAACGGAGGTTCCTCGATGAACCCACCTTCTAACAAGTTCTTTGAAGAACCTTTTGGGGCTGTTTTTCATTGACCAAGAACCCTACGGTTCTTAGGGGATCTGAGAACAACTCCAGTTGAACCCTTCATTTTTAGAGTGTAGTCGGCTCTATTTACTCTCAGATTCAAACATGATGATTAGCATCAACATCAGGTCAGCTGCTGCTGCTCCAATACAGTATGAGGTGAGACGGTGAACTGATGTTGAACTGGGCAGTCAGCTGCTGCTGCTTCAATACAGTATGAGGTGAGACGTTGAACTGGGCAGTCAGCTGCTGCTGCTCCAATACAGTATGAGGTGAGACGGTGAACTGATGTTGAACTGGGCAGTCAGCTGCTGCTGCTCCAATACAGTATGAGGTGAGACGGTGAACTGATGCTGAACTGGGCAGTCAGCTTCTGCTGCTCCAATACAGTATGAGGTGAGACGGTGAACTGATGTTGAACTGGGCAGTCAGCTGCTGCTGCTCCAATACAGTATGAGGTGAGACGGTGAACTGATGTTGAACTGGGCAGTCAGCTGCTGCTGCTCCAATACAGTATGAGGTGAGAAGGTGAACTGATGTTGAACTAGGCAGTCAGCTGCTGCTGCTCCAATACAGTATGAGGTGAGACGGTGAACTGATGTTGTACTGGGCAGTCAGCTGCTGCTGCTCCAATACAGTATGAGGTGAGACGGTGAACTGATGTTGAACCGGGCAGTCAGCTGCTGCTGCTCCAATACAGTATGAGGTGAGACGGTGAACTGATATGAGTCTGGTCTATCATTGTTACTGCACATTGTGGTGGAATTTCTAACCAATAAGGAGAGACTTTGTCATTTCTTCAAACAATCAACCTTTATTTGATAAGAATTGCAATAAAGTAGCTGGTCAGCCCTACACTCTGAGGTGGAAGGTCGAGAGCTCGATGACACAAGGAGTTCAGAAGCCTTATATAGTCAAACTATCTTGTTCATATAGAAAACACGTGATCTTGGTTTGTGTACGTGTGTGGAGAACGAGACACAGACTAACTGTGAATTGGTCGTCTCGTTCTGTAGCAACAGCTAGTTATTCTAGTCTTCTAGTGAGGTGTCAAAACAACAGGAAATCACTCTAGACACAGTTCCTCTGAAGTAGATCAACGGTTCCCTGAATTGGGGCTTTGGTCTGTCTGCCCAGAGGGTGTGTGGTTACAGACCCACACAAACTTCTCAACCTTAAAAAGATCCTTCAACACATTATAAGTCATATCAACTTAAAGAGGTTAACATAGATTTTCCCTCACAACATTGTACAGAGATAAATCAGATCCAGCCTGAACTGTGTGGTGTAGTAGGGAGTTGTAGTTTCTCTAGAGATAAATCAGACCCAGACTGAACTGTGTGATGTAGTAGGGAGTTGTAGTTTCTCTAGAGATAAATCAGACCCAGACTGAACTGTGTGTGGTAGTAGAGTTGTAGTTTCCAACAGGCCAATATTCTACATAGTTTAGCGCATAAAACGTAATTAACTACAATGAGCATAATCCATTGCGAGCCTACTTGTCTTGTCTGTGTTTCTTTTACACCTGCTATGTAAAAGAGACAGAAGAATGCACAATGGTCAATGCTATCTGGGATCCTTGGGACATCCCTACCCTAAACCCTAACCTTAACCCCTACCTTAACCATTTTAAATGTCAACTTCAATGGGCTAGGGACGTCTCAAGGATGTATCTCTACCTGAAAATACATGATCTAAGTCAATGATAGTTGGTATTCAGCAGTCATAAAGCCTTATTTACTTTAATGAACTACTAAAATTGTGATTTTGTCAGACAGCATAGACAGCAGCTCTACACTTTATTGACTGACTGATCCATTCATCCTTCCATCCCTCCTCAGCCTTCCTCTCCTCTGAAGACCCAGTGAGGGTGGAGCTCAGTCAGAGAGCTGTTGAGGGACTGGTTAGGAAGAACACTTCTACAGCCAGAGAGGTGAGAGGTCACACATGGTTTAGATGGTAAATATGTATGTCCCCTTAGTGGTTCATCAGGTCAGCAAAAGGGAATATGTTCCATCATCTATGTTTATTTACATTAGTGCAAATTGTCCACTGATATGGGTGTAATTTCTCACCCCTTTTGGCTGTATGAAAGTTAATTTCCCCTCAGGCACACACATTTGTTCTTTGTTATTATGAAGGTCATTTGTATCAAATATACTTTTCCCCACTCATTCACCCCATCTCTTTACATTGCTTATGCATATTCAGTGGCCTGACTGTGTCCAGACTTTGTCAAAGGCCCATCCCGGTAGATCTGAACCTAATGCAGCTTGGAGTGATCAGATGACAGAAGTCACATTTAGGTGCCAGGTGTAACTGAGGCCATAGATGCTCCATATCCATTACTTTGAGTGTTTTATATAATATGACTAAATGTGTTTCTTTCTGTGTTGCAGGGGCAGTCAAGAAATGGAACAGCAAGGCCACAGAACATGACATAATCAGAGCTGTGGGAGACCACCTCAAGCCCCTGGTAGAGCCGGGGGTGGTGTTTACCACTCCACCACGCCTTCAGCAGGCTGGAAAAGTGGGATTGATCTGTTTGATCCATTTGTTTGTTTCAGTTCTCAGTAGTTGAATCCTCTGATATTGAGTTCAACATTTTTCATTTTCAACAAATGAACTGGTTGGTTGAAAAGTGATACTAAACATGCATACCATTTGCACTATATTGACAGTGGAAGATATACTGAATTTATACTGTTTTTCATACTAAGATGGACCAATATGTGTTGCTTTTGCACATATTTGTTAATTGGTTTTGCAAGTCTGTTGATTGGTTGGTCGATCATTGGGTTAATTTGTTTTGCAATATGTTCAAATCAAGCTTTATTTATACAGCACATTTCAGACATGGATGCAACTAAATGGCTTCACAGGGGAGAAAAACAATGAAAATAAACAAATATTTAGTACACAACAAACAGAAGAGGATAAAAAAGTAAATGAACAACTTAAAGACTAATGAGCACCTTAAAGAAATTCCATTGATAAAAATATTAATTGGGTGCAATATCCAACCCAAAATATAAGCTTGTTTTTTAGGAGGGGTTCTGAAAGACACTATGGGGGTGTCCACTGAAAGTTGACTAGTAACAACAACTGGGACCTAAAAGACACCCACCATGAGACCCACTAAATCTGCCCAAGAAGAGACAAACAAAAGAAAAACCCACAACAAACTTAAAGACAGGAAGCAAACCAAAAAGGTGGAGCAACTAAAGGTGTTGACTCTCCACATGTATCAAGACAACTGGAGCACTGGGCCAGACACTCTTAAATAGAACCTGGACCAGCTCAGGTGAAACACCTTCCCACTAACGAGATGGACAAGCCAGTACAGGTGTAACACACACTGACTAACGAGGTGACACCAATCAGTGCGTCCTACGTGCTAACGAGCTAGACGTGCTAACGGAGCTAGACGTGCTAACGGAGCTAGACGTGCTAACGGAGCTAGACGTGTTAAAATCCAACCTCAAAACATAAATGGAAAAACCAAAGCCTGTAACACCTTCCCCCTTAAGACAACAAATATATCCTATATTTTTGTTGGACAAGCTTGCTCACCACCAACAGAAAACAACTTCCATTTCAAATTATAACCAACTACAATGCTTCACCTTCACCAATATAAACATGGTGTCTACTGGCTGTCAACAATTAAAAACACGCATTTAAATAATAATATACAATCATATTATTTTTTTCTTCTTTCTTCCTAAAACTCACTAGCTTCTAGAACCCTCATCCCCTTGGAACGAGCCCAAAAATAAACTTACGAGCCCCTATCCAACAGTGCAGTTTCAAAAACATACAGAAAAGAATAAGAGATAAAACTCTTAAACATATATATTTTTTAAACGTTTTAGTCATTTAGCAGACGCTCTTATTATCCAGAGCGACTTTCAGTAGTGAATGCATACATTTTATACATTTTTTCCCCTGTACTGGTCCCCCGTGGGAATCGAACCGACAACCCTTTTTCCCCCCGTACTGGTCCCCCGTGGGAATCAAACCCACAACCCTGGCGTTGCAAACACCATGCTCTACCAACTGAGCCACACGGGACCACAGGAAAGAACTTAGATTTGGAAACAATGGTGGAGTAAAGCCGAGGGGATATGGTTATTAGCATAAAGGGGAGGGACTATGACACTTGTATAAGCATGAAACTGTATAATAGGACTGAGACTGAGTCCAGCAGTTGTTCCACGGACCAGCTCGGCTTGTTACTTTGTAAGAAAGTCTATTTGGGGAATGACAGAATATTTCCACGACAGTTTATAAACATTGGAGTAAAAAAATGCTTATTTGGGGTTCTGATGGGGAATGACAGTTTTTTTATATTTTACCCCTTTTTCTCCCCAATTTTGTGGTATCCAATTGGTAGTAGTCTTGTCTCATCACTGCAACTCCCTTACGGATTCGGGAGAGGCGAAAGTCGAGAGCCATGCGTCCTCCGAAACACAACCCAACAAAGCCATGCTTCTTGACACAATGCACATCCAACCCGGAAGCCAGCCGCAACCAATGTGTCGGAGGACACCGTACACCTGGTGACCTGGTCAGGTGCGCCGCCCAATGGGCCTCCCGGTCATGGCCAGCTGCGACAGAGCCTGGGCACGAACCCAGAATCTCTGGTGGCACAGCCAGCAATGCGATGCCTTAGACCACTGCGCCACCTGGGAGGCTTGGGGTATTACAGTTGAACTAAGCTCATGAGGCATGCGTTATATTCTTCAAGAATCAATGGCTATAAATAAATCATTTAAAAAGTCTAAATATGGATGTAGCTATTTCATATTTCCCCTTTAACACCACACATCAGTTCAACAACTGCAGAGTTTGTGCCTCTGTTTTTAAGGCAGTACTTACTAGTGTTAATCAGGGAACGGTTTCTCAAAACCATCTTATGCCTAAGTTCACCGTTAGAACCATTGGATGCCTTAAGATGCATTTGGGAAACCGGGACCAGATATCCAGTTTCCTCCTCTTCTTCCACCTCCTTTTTGGATGTAACAGTCATCTCCCCCTCTTCCAATCCAAAAAATGCTTCCCCTCTCCTTTTACTGTAACATCCTCCTCTTCTTTCACTCTGAACACATCTTCCTCTTCTTTCACTGTAACGTCTTTCTTTTCTTTCACAGTAACAGCCTCACCCTCTACTTGTTTTTGTATTGAAACATCCTCCTCTTCCTCCTCCGCTTTGACGAGACCTCTTCTTTAGCAGGAGAGTAGCTTAGTGAACTCATGGTCGGGAATGTTAGCTAACAGTTAGCTAGCTAGGCTAATGCTAACTTAACCAGCCCGCTAGCTGACTAATAACAACACAGTAAATATGAAATTAAATCGGATAACTAACTAGACGACAGAAGTGGTTTTAAAACAAAGCGGCTAATATACACTAAAGCGTCTAAAGACCTTTACTGGTTCGGCTATTTTGTCTAGCAAGCTACCGAGGTGGCTGAATAACTGTTGCTGCTGTTGAAAGAAGCGTTCCGTCCACTACATTACACGTCACACCAACAGCATTACCTTAAATTCCCACACCGCCATCTGCTGACCGGAGTGGGTAACGCAGTTGATTAAAATGTTTATTTTAATTTTCAGACAAAAAGTTAAAGTGTCGGAAGCATGAGTTTTTACTCACCAGTGTAACAACACAGTGTGGTTAAAGACTTAGTAACGGAGTTGTAGTCACAATCTGGTTCCCTATAAGGACAAACAGTCATGTTTTAATGTTATTACATATTTATTATATAACATAATATACACTACTGGTCAAAAGTCTTACAACACCTACTCATTCAAGGGTTTTTCTTTATTTTTACTATTTTCTACATAGTAGAATAATAGTGAAGACATCAAAACTATGAAATAACACATCATGTAGTAACCAAAAAAAAGTGTTAAACAATTCAAAATATATTTTATATTTGAGATTCTTCAAATAGCCACGCTTTGCCTTAATGATAGCTTTGCACACTCTTGGCATTCTCTTAACCAGCTTCACCTGGAATGCTTTTCCAACAGTTTTGAAGGAGTTTCCACATATGCTGAGCACTTGTTGGCTGCTTTTCCTTCACTCTGTGGTCCAATTCAGGGAGCCGTCAGTTGGACTCATTTCTCAATGTGTCCACCTGACCCGTCAAATAGTAATTAAAGTAATTTGCAATGTCAGGTGGTTTTGGTAATGAATGTTATAATGGATAGGAATTCAAACATGTCTGCCACTTGTGTTGAATCAAAGTTGTCCATAGATGTTTTCCATCAGCCTTGATTTAGTGATGATAATATCCTTTCTTTTTACCTTAGTCACCAGATGTATTCATTTATAATAACTGGTCTAGCTTGGTCACTAGATGTATTCATCTACAATAACTGGTCTAGCTTGGTCACTAGATGTATTCATTTACAATAACTGGTCTAGCTTGGTCACTAGATGTATTCATTTACAATAATTGGTCTAGCTTGGTCACCAGATGTATTCATCTACAATAACTGGTCTAGCTTGGTCACTAGATGTATTAATCTACAATAACTGGTCTAGCTTGGTCACTAGATGTATTCATTTACAATAACTGGTCTAGCTTGGTCACTAGATGTATTCATTTACAATAACTGGTCTAGCTTGGTCACTAGATGTATTCATTTACAATAACTGGTCTAGCTTGGTCACTAGATGTATTCATTTACAATAACTGGTCTAGCTTGGTCACTAGATGTATTAATCTACAATAACTGGTCTAGTTTGGTCACTAGATGTATTAATCTACAATAACTGGTCTAGCTTGGTCACTAGATGTATTCATCTACAATAACTGGTCTAGTTTGGTCACTAGATGTATTAATCTACAATAACTGGTCTAGTTTGGTCACTAGATGTATTAATCTACAATAACTGGTCTAGTTTGGTCACTAGATGTATTAATCTATAATAACTGGACTAGCTTGGTCACTAGATGTATTCATTTACAATAACTGGTCTAGCTTGGTCACTAGATGTATTCATTTACAATAACTGGTCTAGCTTGGTCACTAGATGTATTCATTTACAATAACTGGTCTAGCTTGGTCACTAGATGTATTAATCTACAATAACTGGTCTAGTTTGGTCACTAGATGTATTAATCTACAATAACTGGTCTAGCTTGGTCACTAGATGTATTAATCTACAATAACTGGTCTAGTTTGGTCACTAGATGTATTCATTTACAATAACTGGTCTAGCTTGGTCACTAGATGTATTAATCTACAATAACGGGTCTAGTTTGGTCACTAGATGTATTAATCTACAATAACTGGTCTAGCTTGGTCACTAGATGTATTCATTTACAATAACTGGTCTAGCTTGGTCACTAGATGTATTCATTTACAATAACTGGTCTAGTTTGGTCACTAGATGTATTAATCTACAATAACTGGTCTAGTTTGGTCACTAGATGTATTAATCTACAATAACTGGTCTAGCTTGGTCACTAGATGTATTAATCTACAATAACTGGTCTAGCTTGGTCACTAGATGTATTCATCTACAATAACTTTGCTCATCAGACAGATCTGTCCTCTACATTTTTTGGTTTCATTAAGTTGAACCGTTCCATTTCTCAGCTCATCAATCCCTGAGGCATCGTTTGACCTCAGTCCGTTTTCTTTTTGGGGCCTTGCTTATCAACAAAACTCATACATCATTTCATAAACACACTCAGTGCCCTTTCAGGATCATCCTCACTACACACTTCCAGCCATGCACATTCTGAACCTCATCCACAAATGAGTCCTGGCTGAACCTCTTGTAGGGCCTTGGGTAGATTACTTTAGGAACAGTCTTTGGTATATGAGTCCTGACTGAACCTCTTGTAGGGCCTTGGGTAGATTACTTTAGGAACAGTCTTTGGTATATGAGTCCTGACTGAACCTCTTGTAGGGTCTTGGGTAGATTACTTTAGGATCAGTCTTTGGTATATGAGTCCTGGCTGAACCTCTTGTAGGGCCTTGGGTAGATTACTTTAGGATCAGTCTTTGGTATATGAGTCCTGACTGAACCTCTTGTAGGGCCTTGGGTAGATTACTTTAGGATCAGTCTTTGGTATATGAGTCCTGACTGAACCTCTTGTAGGGTCTTGGGTAGATTACTTTAGGATCAGTCTTTGGTATATGAGTCCTGACTGAACTTCTTGTAGGGCCTTGGTAGATTACTTTAGGATCAGTCTTTGGTATATGAGTCCTGGCTGAACCTCTTGTATTGACCCCAAAATATATATTTCTTTGTGAAGGAATATTGTGAAACACGATCATTCCACTATTAATGCAGATATTACCGAGATTTTCTTAATTTTTTAAAATTAAATTCTAATTGTAGCTCCTTTAACTTAGACCCAAAATGTTTTTGCTATAATGTGTGTATGAGGACGTAGGACTTGACCTTCGCCTCCCCAGCCTGTTGGGGAGTTGCAAAGATGAGACAAGATTGAAATTGAGGAGAAAAAACAGGGGTAAAATTATATTTATATTAAAAAAAAAAGGATATTAAAAAAAGATTGCATCCCAACGTGGCAATAAACAGCAGGCAAAGTGACCGTGTCACAATGAACTGTAACATTTTACCATTGGAACGCTTGATGTAATTAAATCAGACGTTTTACCATTGGAACACTTGATGTAATTAAATCAAACGTTTTACCATTGGAACGCGTGATGTAATTAAATCAGACGTTTTACAATTGGAACGCGTGATGTAATTAAATCAGACGTTTTACCATTGGAACGCGTGATGTAATTAAATCAAACGTTTTACCATTGGAACGCGTGATGTAATTATTATTTTCGGATATAAAGACTACGCTGTATCAACAAAAAACGGATTGCAACTTGCAAAACATCCGGGAAGAAAATTACAGACGGAGGCGCAACAAATCCCAACGTTGTTCGACATTTGAAGCTGCACAAAGAACGGTAAGTCGTGGCTAATATAGCCGACAGCTATATAATTATTTTTTGCTAGTATAGCATGTAGGCTAACGTAACATTAAATCAATGAGCCTCCACACAGTCAGTGCGGGAACGTGAACATTGCACCCAAGATTGAGCTACAACTGGCTAGGCTGTTGGTATAAATCCTGCCTGATGTTACTGCTGTTCCTAAAACCATTGACATGTGTTAGCCTACTGTAACCACACACACAGAGGGTGTGTGTGTGTGTGTGTGTGTGTGTGTGTGTGTTAAGGTTGGGCGATTGTGTACAAGCCTACATCGCCCGATTGCGCCCCATAGCTTGTCTTGACTTGAGTGCTGAGACTTGAGACTTACTTGTGACTTGTAAAACAATGACTTGGTCCCACCTCTGGTATATACTGTATTCTATCCTATTCCACTGTATCTTAGTCTATGCATTACTCATCTCATATGTATATACTGTATTCTATCCTATTCTACTGTATCTTAGTCTATGTATTACTCATCTCATATGTATATACTGTATTCTATCCTATTCTACTGTATCTTAGTCTATGCATTACTCATCTCATATGTATATACTGTATTCTATTCTACTGTATCTTAGTCTATGCATTACTCATCTCATATGTATATACTGTATTCTATTCTACTGTATCTTAGTCTATGCCGCTCTGAAATCACTCATCCAAATATTTATATATTCTTAATTCCATTCCTTTAGATTGTGTGTATTGTTAGATATTACTTGTTAGATATTACTGGACTGTTGGAGCTAGAAACACAAGCATTTCGCTACACCCGCAATAATATCTGCTAAACAAGTGTATGTGACAAATACAATGTGATTTGATGTATAGAGGTCTGGTGTTGGAGATCATTCCACACTCTGTGTTCTACTACCCAGGTCTGGTGTTGGAGATCATTCTACACTCTGTGTTCTACTACCCAGGTCTGGTGTTGGAGATCATTCTACACTCTGTGTTCTACTACCCAGGTCTGGTGTTGGAGATCATTCTACACTCTGTGGATCTCCTGCATATATTTTCTGATGTTTAATCAGACCACATGAATGAGAGTATCTCTTGTCACATTGATCACAGCTATAAGGCTTTTCCTGTGTGGCTAAGTTCAAGTTGGGTACTGAGGTACCGTAACCTCTTAGCTGAAAGTCAAAGGCTGGAGGGCGGTAAAAAAGTTTTTTGGGGGGTAACGATTCTCAGCCGTTTTTGCTTTTCGTTTCAGTTTTTCCTTTTTTGGAAGAGAGCGGGAGTGGAGATGGCGCAAAATTCTTCAAGTAGGTCGGTCCCTGGGATCGGACTGGCGAATACGGTTCGCTTTGCGTGGAAGGACAAGGAGATGGAGCCATTCGGACGTGAAACTTTTGGAAGGACTATCTTGATGTGGATCCTTAAACTGACAGGGAAGGATGTGTTTTGCCTCCAAGGTTACCCGTTGGAGGGAACTTATGATGTGGCTTTACACACAGAAGAAAAACACGACGAGATCCTGAAAAAGGTGAGAGAAGTGGGAGGTGCGAGGCCGATGTGTCACTACGAGGTAACCAGCTTGGCAAAAAACAGCAAAAACAATTTCAGGATTGTAACTGTGAACATTTATAACCCGTGCGTCAAGGACGAGGAGGTGAGGGCCTTTCTGGGGAGATACATGGATGACATCTCCTCAGCAAGGCACCTCAAGGACTCCCTGGGTTTTTGGAACGGGAGGAGAGACTTCCAGGCCCTCCTCAGGGAGGACCCAAAGGGACTGGGCGGCTACCTTCATCCTCCAGCTCTGTTCTCCCTGGGGGCTGACAGGGGGACATTGTTTTATGCATGTCAGCCCCCGTTTTGCAGGCGTTGTATGGCCTACGGCCACATCCTAGCCTCGTGCAGCACAAGAAAGTGCAGATTTTGTGGATCTGGGGAGCACAAGGCGAAGGACTGTGACGAGCTCAAGGCGTGCCATGGGTGTGGCTCATCAGCACACCTGGGGCAGGAATGCCCGGCTCATCAGAGATCATACGTGTCTGCGGCTGGGGGAGGAGCGGGGGATGGGGATGGGGGAAGAAGGGGAGGAGGCCCAGACCAAGAACCGAACACAGGCCCAGAGGGGACGGCCTCACGGAAGGAGGAGGAGCAAAGAGCGGCAGCAGGAGGAGAGGGGGACAGAGAAGGCACGGGAGCAGCAGAACCGGGAGGAGAGGAGGGAAAAGAGGTGGAAGGAAGCAAGGGAGTGGAGGAGCCAGAGAGGGCAGCAATGGAGGGAGAGGTGGTGGAGAAGGAGTCGGTGGCAGGACCAGTGGAGGAGGGGAGAGGGGGGGAGAGGGAGTGGGGGGACAGCAGAATGTCGAGCGCCCTCGTGGAAGAGATGGGGGGAATGGTGGAGGAGCTTGTGGGGAGGGGGGGTGGTGTCTCCCTGTTATCGCCAAAGAAGAGAGGGAAGAGGAAGGGGCTCTCGACGGACAGCGAGAGGGAAGGGGGTACGGGGGGGGAGGGGGTGGCCAAGCGAGTGATGGGGGCGGGAGAAACTTCTGTGTCCTCGCTGGCTTCCCCAGCCCCTCAACTCCTGGTGGAGCTTGATACACCAAGCACGGCTCAGGGCTGGTCAACTGAGGGGGGGTCGCAGTTCCTGTTTGGGGACACGGGCTCCCCTACTCTCTACCCAACCAGATACGGGGCTGGGGAAGTGGAGGAGTTTGGTGGTCAACCCAGGATGCAGAGCACTCAGGTGCCAAACACCCTTCCTGCATCCTGGGTTGGTGAGATGGAGGAAGACGGGGGGACGTCGGGAGGAGAGACGGCGTCCCTGCCGGTGGAGATGGAGCAGGGGAGCATCGGGTGAGACTCCTGGGGGGGTTAGCAGTTGGGTGATTGTTGTTTTTGATTTTATAATTGTTTTCATGGAGTCTACTATAACTTGTTAGTTTAAATTTAAGCGTTTAAGGGATTTTGTTAAGAGGAGGAAGGTTTTTAGTTATTTAGAGGGTGTGGGTTTTGACTTTTGTTTTTTAAAGGAGGTTCACCTGAGGGATGGAGGGGATGTTAATAGATTTAGGAGGGAGTGGGACATGGGGAGTCGGTTTGGGGTATAGGGGGGAGGGATGGAGGGGATGTTAATAGATTTAGGAGGGAGTGGGGCAAGGGGAGTCGGTTTGGGGTATAGGGGGGAGGGATGGAGGGGATGTTAATAGATTTAGGAGGGAGTGGGGCAAGGGGAGTCGGTTTGGGGTATAGGGGGGAGGGATGGAGGGGATGTTAATAGATTTAGGAGGGAGTGGGGCAAGGGGAGTCGGTTTGGGGTATAGGGGGGAGGGATGGAGGGGATGTTAATAGATTTAGGAGGGAGTGGGGCAAGGGGAGTCGGTTTGGGGTATAGGGGGGAGGGATGGAGGGGATGTTAATAGATTTAGGAGGGAGCGGGTCAAGGGGAGTCAGTTTGGGGTATAGGGGGAGGGATGGAGGGGATGTTAATAGATTTAGGAGGGAGCGGGTCAAGGGGAGTCAGTTTGGGGTATAGGGGGGTTGCACTCATCGGGGGTAGGGATATTGTGTGGGCACTGGGAGGTAAAGGTTGAGGGTTCATTTGTGGTATTGCAGCGGAGAGTTTTGGGGGTGGATGTCACCTTAAGGGATTGCAGATATAGATTAGTGGGGGTGTACGGGCCACAGGTGGCGGCAGACAGGAAGGAGATGGTGGACTGTCTTGGGCCCCTGTGCGCCACAAATAGGCAAGTGGTGATAGGGGGGGATTTTAATATAGATTTAGGGGTGGGGGGGATTTTAATATAGATTTAGGGGTAGGGGAGGATTTTAATATAGATTTAGGGGTAGGGGAGGATTTTAATATAGATTTAGGTGTGGGGGGGGATTTTAATATAGATTTAGGTGTGGGGGGGATTTTAATATAGATTTAGGGGTAGGGGGGGATTTTAATATAGATTTAGGGGTAGGGGGGGATTTAATATAGATTTAGGGGTGGGGGGGATTTTAATATAGATTTAGGGGTGGGGGGGATTTTAATATAGATTTAGGGGTAGGGGGGGATTTAATATAGATTTAGGGGTGGGGGGGATTTTAATATAGATTTAGGGGTGGGGGGGATTTTAATATAGATTTAGGGGTGGGGGGGATTTTAATATAGATTTAGGGGTAGGGGGGGATTTTAATATAGATTTAGGGGTGGGGGGGATTTTAATATAGATTTAGGGGTGGGGGGGATTTTAATATAGATTTAGGGGTAGGGGGGGATTTAATATAGATTTAGGGGTGGGGGGGATTTTAATATAGATTTAGGGGTGGGGGGGATTTTAATATAGATTTAGGGGTGGGGGGGATTTTAATATAGATTTAGGGGTAGGGGGGGATTTTAATATAGATTTAGGGGTGGGGGGGATAGCAGTGCAGGCGCCATCACCGGGCTAATGGCTTCCATGGTCTGGTTGATGGAGGCCTGCACACTACTCCTACAATGGCTGGTTCCACTTGGTGCAACTCCCGGGGGGTTGATGGAGGTCTGCACACTACTCCTACAATGGCTGGTTCCACTTGGTGCAACTCCCGGGGGATTGATGGAGGCCTGCACACTACTCCTACAATGGCTGGTTCCACTTGGTGCAACTCGAACGGAGGCCTGACGATATTTTTCTGTCCAGGTCCTTGGGTCAGTTGTCACGGCAGCTGTTGCCTGTGTTCTTTTCGGATCCCGAGGGGCTGCTCCTGCAGGTGAGGTCACCAGTCAGCCTCTTCGGTAGGGGGTACTGGAAATTAGATCGGGATGTGCTGGATGAGCTTTCATTGAAGCCTTTACTGGTTTGTTTCGGGGGATTGAAGGCCTCCGGTCCATGTGTGAGGGGGTGTTAGAGTGGTGGGATTTAGTTAAGGTAAGGTATGGACAACAAGCTCAAGGACCTGAATCGGTTGAGCCTCCACAAGTGCTTGCCGGTACATTCCATCATGTACCGGCATAGCTTGGCGCGATCCCCCACCTGTCCAAGACCATCTTGTGGTGTGGAGGAGACAGTGCACCTTTTGGGACTGTGCCTTTGCCGGAGTAGTATGGGCACGGCTGTTGTTAGGTAGGGTGAAAGGGAATTTTGTTTTAACTTTGGCTAGGGTAGAGAGAGGTGTAGGGAGAGCGAGGGGGACAGTCAGGGACAGGTTTCTGCTCTGGCTTCTCATAAGCCTCTTTAAACGGGGGCTGTGGGAAGCCAGGCAGGACATGGTAAAGACAGGGAGAGAATGGGGGATGGAGGGGATAGTGAGGAGGGTGGAAGGAAATTTGAGGGGGAGGATGAAGAGGGAGGAGAGGAAGTGGGGGCAGCATGCTGCCCGGCAGAGGTGGAAGGGAGGTTTAGGGCTGGGGTTAATTTAGATGATTTAAGGGAATAGAATAGTGACTGGGAGATAGGGGAAGGTAGGGCTTTAGAGATGTAGTTTGTAGGCATGAAGGGGAGGGAAGATGCTCCCCTGAGTTTTTTGTTATTGGGTTTTTGTTTCGTTTTGAATTTAAAAATGCCTATATTTGAGTTTGTTTGGAATATTGATGGTTTTGTATGAATGGCATTGTACGTAATAAAAACTTTTATATATAAAAAAAATTAAGAAATCTTCCACTATGTCAATATAGTGCATGGTCTATAAGTTTAGTATCACTTTTCAACCAACCCAGTGCAACTCCAACTGCTCCTAAATACAAGTAAAACTAAATGCATGCTCTTCAACCGATCGCTGCCTGCACCTGCCCGCCCATCCAGCATCACTACTCTGGACGGTTCTGACTTAGAATATGTGGACAACTACAAATACCTAGGTGTCTGGTTAGACTGTAAACTCTCCATCCAGACTCACATCATACATCTCCAATCCAAAGTTAAATCTAGAATTGGCTTCCTATTTTGCAACAAAGCATCTTTCACTCATGCTGCCAAACATACCCTCGTAAAACTGACCATCCTACCGATCCTCGACTTCGGCGACGTCATTTACAAAATAGCCTCCAATACCCTACTCAATAAATTGGATGCAGTCTATCACAGTGCCATCCGTTTTGTCACCAAAGCCCCATATACTACCCACCACTGTGACCTGTACGCTCTCGTTGGCTGGCCCTCGCTTCATACTCGTCGCCAAACCCACTGGCTCCAGGTCATCTACAAGACCCTGCTAGGTAAAGTTCCCCCTTATCTCAGCTCGCTGGTCACCATAGCAGCACCCACCTGTAGCACGCGCTCCAGCAGGTATATCTCTCTGGTCACCCCCAAAGCCAATTCCTCCTTCGGCCGCCTCTCCTTCCAGTTCTCTGCTGCCAATGACTGGAACGAACTACAAAAATCTCTAAAACTGGAAACACTTATCTCCCTCACTAGCTTTAACCACCAGCTGTCAGAGCAGCTCACAGATTACTGCACCTGTACATAGCCCATCTATAATTTAGCCCAAACAACTACCTTTTCCCTACTGTATTTATTTATTTATTTATTTTGCTCGTTTGCACCCCATTATTTCTACTTTGCACTTTCTTCCACTGCAAATCTACCATTCGTGTTTTACTTGCTATATTGTATTTACTTCGCCACCATGGCCTTTTTTGCCTTTACCTCCCTTATCTCACCTTATTTGCTCACTTTGTATATAGACTTATTTTTCTACTATATTATTGACTGTATGTTTGTTTTACTCCATGTGTAACTCTGTGTTGTTGTATGTGTCAAACTGCTTTGCTTTATCTTGGCCAGGTCGCAGTTGTAAATGAGAACTTGTTCTCAACTTGCCTACCTGCTTAAATAAAGGTGGAATAAAAAAATAGTTGAAAATGAAAAATGTTGAAATCAACAATATGTCAAAGGATTCAACAACTGTAAACTGAAACAAACAAATGGATCAAACAGATCAATCCCACTGGACATTGGGTTTGATTCAGACCCTGCCAGCATGGCCAGAGATGTAACTTATAACCACAGAACCAACACAGACCTTTCATGCCTGACTAAAAACACAGAAGTATTAGATTTACTGCCATGGTCTAGTATGTCACTGCATCAGACACCATTCACAATGCTGGCTGAGGTACGAGTAAAACATGATATATTATTTCATAACCATTCACAATGCTGGCTAAGGTACGAGTAAAACATGACATATTACTTCCTAACCATTCACAATGCTGGCTAAGGTACTAGTAAAACATGACATATTATTTCATAACCATTCAGAATGCTGGCTGAGGTACGAGTAAAACATGACACATTATTTCCTAACCATTCACAATGCTGGCTGAGGTACGAGTAAAACATGACATATTATTTCCTAACCATTCACAATGCTGGCAGAGGTACGAGTAAAACATGACATATTATTACCGAACCATTCACAATGCTGGCTAAAGTACGAGTAAAACATGACATATTATTACCGAACCATTCAAAATGTTGGCTGCTGTACGAATAAAACATGAAATATTTTTTTCATAATTGTAAAAGAATCCCCACTCCTTAATCAACTAGTCTCTCACTGTTTAACCAGAATAACATGAGTTGTGTCCTTCAAACTGTTAGACTGTTAGTCCATAATCAACTAGTCTCTTACTGAGACAGCTTTGATGGCCCAATAAAAAAACAGTAAGTTTCTGCCAGCCAATGTGATAATTCCAGTGCAGTACATGTGTAACGGGATAATTCCAGTACAGTACATGTGTAGAGAGATAATTCCAGTACAGTACATGTGTAGAGAGATCGTTCCAGTACAGTACATGTGTAGAGGGATAATTCCAGTACAGTACATGTGTAGAGGGATAATTCCAGTACAGTACATGTGTAAAGGGATAATTCCAGTGCAGTACATGTGTAGAGAGATCGTTCCAGTACAGTACATGTGTAGAGGGATAATTCCAGTACAGTACATGTGTAGAGGGATAATTCCAGTGCAGTACATGTGTAGAGGGATAATTCCAGTACAGTACATGTGTAGAGAGATCGTTCCAGTACAGTACATGTGTAGAGAGATCGTTCCAGTACAGTACATGTGTAGAGGGATCGTTCCAGTACAGTACATGTGTAAAGGGTGTTGAGGGATAATTCCAGTACAGTACATGTGTAGAGGGATAATTCCAGTACAGTACATGTGTAAAGGGTGTTGAGGGATAATTCCAGTACAGTACATGTGTAAAGGGTGTTGAGGGATAATTCCAGTACAGTACATGTGTAAAGGGTGTTGAGGGATAATTCCAGTACAGTACATGTGTAAAGGGTGTTGAGGGATAATTCCAGTACAGTACATGTGTAAAGGGTGTTAAGGGATCATTCCAGTGCAGTACATGTGTAAAGGGTGTTAAGGGATCATTCCAGTACAGTACATGTGTAAAGGGTGTTGAGGGATAATTCCAGTACAGTACATGTGTAGAGGGTGTAGAGGGATAATTCCAGTACAGTACATGTGTAAAGGGTGTTGAGGGATCATTCCAGTACAGTACATGTGTAAAGGGTGTTGAGGGATCATTCCAGTACAGTACATGTGTAAAGGGTGTTAAGGGATCATTCCAGTGCAGTACATGTGTAAAGGGTGTTGAGGGATAATTCCAGTACAGTACATGTGTAAAGGGTGTTGAGGGATAATTCCAGTACAGTACATGTGTAAAGGGTGTTGAGGGATCATTCCAGTACAGTACATGTGTAAAGGGTGTTGAGGGATAATTCCAGTGCAGTACATGTGTAAAGGGTGTTGAGGGATCATTCCAGTGCACTGTTGACTGGAGACTTAAAATGCTGAAAACGGGTCACTAGCGGAATGACAACATGGCTGCTTGTTAAAGAAGAGATGGAGAGAGAGAGAGAGAACCATATCCATTGCACATGGACCGTAAGAAGTCTTGAATGTATTGAAATGCCTGGGCTCGCAGGGAATGTGTTAATTCATAACCCATAATTTATACCTGTTAATTTATAACCCATCATTTATACCTGTTAATTCATAACCCATCATTTATACCTGTTAATTCATAACCCATCACTTATACCTGTTAATTCATAACCCATCATTTATACCTGTTAATTCATAACCCATCACTTATACCTGTTAATTCATAACCCATCATTTATACCTTTTGCTTGAAAGGGGCGGTTCAAGTCGGCTGGCAAGCTACCTTACTCAGCAGGAACTAATGGGGATCCATAATAAACCCCAGGAAGAGTAGCTGTTGCCTTGGCAGGAACTAATGGGGATCCATGATAAACCCCAGGAAGAGTAGCTGTTGCCTTGGCAGGAACTAATGGGGATCCATAATAAATACAAATACTTGTATCAATATATTTGTCTCTCTTTACTCTTGGATTCGAAAATGTCCTTCTGGAAGGTTCTCCCATCTCCACAGAGGAACTCTGGAGCTCTGTCAGAGTGAACATCGGGTTCTTGTTCACCTCCCTGACCAAGGCCCTTCTCCCCCTATTTCTCAGTTTGGCTGGGTGTCCAGCTCTAGGAAGAGTCTTGGTGGTTCCAAACTTCTTCCATTTAAGAATGATGGAGGCCTCTGTGTTCTTGGGGACCTTCAATGCCGAAGACATTTTTTGGTACCCTTCCCCAGATCCCCAGATCAGCTCAAACTGAAATGGTCCACCCACACAGACAGCGTGGTGAAGAAGGTGCAGCAGCGCCTCTTCAACCTTAGGAGGCTGAAGAAATTCGGCTTGTTACCAAAAACACTCACAAACTTTTACAGATGCACAATCGAGAGCATCCTGTCGGGCTGTATCACCGCCTGGTACGGCAGCTGCTCCGCCCATAACCGGAAGGCTCTCCAGAGGGTAGTGAGGTCTGCACAACGCATCACCGGGTGCAAACTACCTGCTCTCCAGGACACCTACACCACCCAATGCCACAGGAAGGCCAAAAAGATCATCAAGGACAACAACCACCCGAGCCACTGCCTGTTCACCCCGCTATCATCCAGAAGGCGATGTCAGTACAGGTGCATCAAAGCTGGGACCGAGAGACTGAAAAACAGCTTCTATCTCAAGGACATCAGACTGTTAAACAGCCATCACTAACATTGAGTGGCTGCTGCCAACATACTGACTCAACTCCAGCCACTTTAATAATGGAAAAATTGATGTAATCTATTTATCACTAGCCACTTTATATTATATAATGTTTACTTACCCTACATTACTCATCTCATATGTATATACTGTACTCTATACCATCTACTGCATCTTGCCTATGCCGCTAGAACACACCTCCATCTCCATTAACTACATCACACCTGTCCAGACCCACTAGAACACACCTCCATCTCCATTAACTACATCACACCTGTCCAGACCCACTAGAACACACCTCCATCTCCATTAACTACATCACACCTGTCCACTAGAACACACCTCCATCTCCATTAACTACATCACACCTGTCCAGACCCACTAGAACACACCTCCATCTCCAGCTCCTGCATCCTCCCACATGGCCTCAAACTGCACCATATTATTTCTCTCTGTCGCCCAGAACTTTACAATTTTAGATAATAAAGCATTTGACCTTTCTATTGCATTAGCAATGGAGGATTGGTTGATTTCCAGTATCCCTCTACACATGTACTGCACTGGAATTATCCCTCTACACCCTTGTAGAGTCTACACCCTTTACACATGTACTGCACTGGAATTATCCCATTAGCTGGTAGAAACTTGCTGTTTTTTTTATTGGGCCATCAAAGCTGTCTCAGTAATTTGTGTGATTGGTTACATTTCAGTCACATGTGCATAACGGAAAGGTGGTGTCTGATGTCTGCAGGTCAATGCAGCTGAGAAATATGATCCTTGTAATTATTCTCTGTGAATATCAGCAGTGGGAATGATTGTGAAATATGATCCTTGTAATTATTCTCGGTTAGGAAATAATATGTCATGTTTTACTCGTACCTCAGCCAGCATTGTGAATGGTTAGGAAATAATATGTCATGTTTTACTCGTACCTCAGCCAGCATTGTGAATGGTTATGAAATAATATGTCATGTTTTACTCGTACCTCAGCCAGCATTGTGAATGGTTAGGAAATAATATGTCATGTTTTACTCGTACCTCAGCCAGCATTGTGAATGGTGTCTGATGCAGTGACATACTAGACCATGGCAGTAAATCTAATACTTAGGTGTTTTTAGTCATGCATGAACGGTCTGGGGTGGTTCTGTGGTTATAAGTTACTGACCTTGGAATATATTTCTGGCCATGCTGGCAGGGTCTGAATCAAACCCAATATCCACCTGGTACACTGGCAGGGTCTGAATCAAACCCAATGTCCACCTGGTACACTGACAGTCTGAATCAAACCCAATGCCCACCTGGTACACTGACTGGGTCTGAATCAAACCCAATGTCCACCTGGTACACTGGCAGGGTCTGAATTAAACCCAATGTCCACCTGGTACACTGGCAGGGTCTGAATCAAACCCAATGTCCACCTGGTACACTGACAGTCTGAATCAAACCCAATGCCCACCTGGTACACTGACTGGGTCTGAATCAAACCCAATGTCCACCTGGTACACTGGCAGGGTCTGAATTAAACCCAATGTCCACCTGGTACACTGGCAGGGTCTGAATTAAACTCAATTTCCACCTGGCACACTGGCAGGGTCTGAATCAAACCCAATTTTAATGAATTGTCAATGAAGCATTGTTTGTGCCACGCTCAAAACAACTGTTAACTCAGGAACTAGGAAAACGTGAGTTCAAGACAACTGGGAACTCAGGAAAAAACAAGCTCTGACTGGGAAAATACGTTTTGAACGGTCATCCAACTGGGAATTGTAAATCCGGAACTCGGGACTCTTTCTAGAGCTACGACCTGAAGATCACTGACATCATCAGGATTCAACCTTGTTTTTTCCCCGAGTTCCCAGTTGTCTTGAAATCACCATAAATCCAGAGAATGACAGACTTTGATGACACAATTTGCCCACGAAGGACACCTTCCTGTTCAAGTGAGCACAGAACAACACAGTGAGTCCAAAAATATCTTGCATATAATATATTCTATGCTGCTGCATAAATTATGTAATATGCCAAAGATATGTATACTGTAGCTAAGAAAGTAATACTAAGTGTATGTTGTGTAGTAAGATGTTAGTAGCCCATGTGCCTCACCCTAATAATTTGTCTATTTTCCCCTCTTAATTTCTCCTACTGTTCTGACTTGGTGTTGCACATGTAGCCTATAACCTGTTTTAGAGAAATGTAATCGTTGAATATTGTAAAAACTTTAATTGTCTGCTTATTTGCCCCCTTTATTTATCCTACGGTTCTGACTTGGTGTACAGGGAGGACATTGTAAGAACGGCCCATGTTCTGAATTCTGTCACTGTACATTTCAAAAGTGCTAAACAAATAGTTATATTGACTACGTCGGTCCTAGCTCGCTCATTAATATCTTAATCAAAATTACGGATCGCCTCTTATCCGCTTGTCGTCCCCTTATGCCATAGTTTGTACATCTCAATTGTCAGTAGAAACCACATTTGTTTAAGCAAGTCAGCCATATTAGCTATGTTCTTTTAAAGTCAGTAAATGAAGCTGAATGAACTGCCAGACAAGGATCCACTGATAGACAGGTGTTGCAGTGGTAAGATGTTGGGACTGCTGTTGGGACAGCTTTATGTAGGCCTTAACAGTCTGTGGGCACCGTTTGTCACCGTTATAGTGCAATTAATGTATTGTTTAGTGCTGTGTTTGCCCACCAAGATTTACATGCTGAAATCGCCACTGCTCCTCAGCCTTTCTCTCCTCTGAAGACCCAGTGAGGGTGGAGCTCAGTCAGAGAGCTGTTGAGGGACTGGTTAGGAAGAACACCTATATAGCCAGAGAGGTGAGAGGTCACGCATGGTTTAGATGGTAAATATTTATGTCCCCTTAGCGGTTCATCACGTCAGCAAAAGGGAATATGTTCCATCATCTATGTTTATTTACATTAGTGCAAATTGTCCACTGATATTGGTGTAATTTCTCATCCATTTGGGCTGTATGAAAGTTAATTTCCTCTCAGGCACACACATTTGTTCTTTGATATTATGAAGGTCATTTGTGTAAAATGTACTTGTCCCCACTCATTCACCTGATCTCTTTACATTGCTAATGCATATTCGGTGGCCTGACTGCATCCAGACTATGTCAAAGTCCCATCCTGGAAGATCTGAACCTAATGCAGTTTGGAGTGATTTATTTATTGCAGGGGCAGTCAAGAAATGGAACAGCAAGGCCACAGAACATGACATAAACAGAGCTGTGGGAGACCACCTCAAGCCCCTGGTAGAGCCGGGGGTGGTGTTTACCACTCCACCACGCCTTCAGCAGGCTGGAAAAGTGGGATTGATACTGTTTTTCATACTTAGAGACCAGGAGTTGTTGATTGGTCAGTCATTGGGTTAATTTGTTGAAATCAAATCAAGCTTTATTTATACAGCACATTTCAGACATGGATGCAACACAATGGCTTCACAGGAAGAAAAAAAACACAACAAACAGAAGATTAACAACTGAAAGACTAATTGGCACCCTAAGGAAATGCCATTGATTAAAATATTAATTGGATGCAATAACCAACCCAAAATAAAGGCTTGTTTTTTTAAGAGGGGCTCTGAAAGACACTATGGGGGTGTCCACTGAAAATTGACTAGTAACAACAACTGGGACCTAAAAGACACCCACCATGAGACCCACTAAATCTGCCCAAGAGGCAAACAAAAGAAAAACCCACACCAAACTTAAGGACAGGAAGCAAACCAAAAAGGTGGAGCAACTAAAGGTGTTGACTCTCCACATGTATCAAGACATTTACATTTACATTTTAGTCATTTAGCAGACGCTCTTATCCAGAGCGACTTACAGTAGTGAATGCATACATTTCATGCATTTCTTTTTTTTTTTGTACTGGCCCCCTGTGGGAAACGAACCCACAACCCTGGCGTTGCAAACACCATGCTCTACCAACTGAGCCACAGGGAAGACAACTGGAGCACTGGGCCAGACACTCTTAAATAGAACCTGGACCAGCTCAGGTGAAACACCTTCCCATATAGTCCTTCCCTATATACACAAACATCTGCCACAATAATCATATTACTTGTATTTATTTAAACAAGCACCTTATAAACTGCACAAGCACCAAAAACGCTGTTTTCACAAGTAGCAATAAATCACTGATATCAATCGGGGGAAAAAAACACATGGAAATGGGAGATATCTTTTACCTCACTGATTAGAGGACAACCTGCAGAAGACAGTCAGCTACATTTTGGAGTGATGCATTTAAATTTAGGAGTCTTTAAACAAAGGAACGCAACACATTTGTCATCACTCATCGATATCATGTTGAAATCAATTGTGCGAGAGGAGGGAGATGAGGTTGCACGTCCTGTTAAAACGAACAGCTCAAAAACCACATGGAATCTGGGAATAATGTGTACATCACTGGTTAGAGGACAATTTGTAGAAAACAGCTAGCTACATATTGAAGTGTTGCATTTTGATTCAAGTGGGTCACCAACGTGGTAATTGGAACGCAACTCTTTTCTTGTTAGTAACTTTTTGTTAAATCACATAAATAGTACCCTCTCAATTCAGAGCCTGGATTTTCCCCCTGGGGCTAATATCCATATCATGTTGAAATCAATAGAACAGGGGGCAAACGTTTAGGCTTCTACATTGTGACAATGTTAAAACATTCTACATTGTGAAATTATTTCATTGAAATCATTTAACAACTCCATGTATTTTCTGATGTTTATTATCAGTCTTTTATCAGTGTCTCTCTCCCCACATTGATCACAGCTAAGAGACTTCTCTCCTGTGTGTGTTCTCTGGTGTGACACCAGGCTGTTAAGCAAAGTAAAACTCTTCCCACATTGAGTACAGCTATAAGGTTTCTCTCCTGTATGTATTCTCTGGTGTAGAGTCAGATCGACCAAAACTCTTCCCACATTGAGTACAGCTATAAGATTTCTCTCCTATGCGTCTTCTCTGTTGCAATGTCAGCTGGCTTGATGTAGTAAAACTCTTCCCACAATGACTACAGCTACATGGTTCTCTCCTGTGTGTGTCCGTTTGTGTATATTCAAGCTGTCTGGCTGAGGAAAACTCTTCCCACATTGATAACAACTATAAGGTTTCTCTCCTGTATGTATTCTCTGGTGTAGAGTCAGATCGACCAAAACTCTTCCCACATTGACCAGAGCTACAAGATTTCTCTCCTGTGTGTATTCTCTTGTGTAGAGTCAGAATGCTAGATGTAGTAAAACTCTTCCCACATTGATCACAGCTATAAGATTTCTCTCCTGTGTGTGTTCTCTGATGAATTTTAATGCCTGATGAGGTGAATCTTTTCCCACAGTCAGTGCAGCAGTGAGTTCTCTTCCCTGTGGATCTCTGCAGGTGATTATTGAGGTGTTCTGGTCTGGAGAGACTCTTCTCTGCCTCGTCAGCATCATGAGGTTGTTGAGGCTCCCCAGAGGATCTACGATAGTTAAGTATCTCTCCTGTGTGAACAACAAAGTCAGACAGATGATTAAAGGCCCACAACAGCGGTAATCCACTGTAAAAAGGTGATGCCAACAGCGATGCCATGATGTTGTACAACAATTGACGTCTGTAATGAACGTTATAATTATTTGACAATTGTCTTAAAATGAGCAAGAATAGTCATATTTTGTCTTGTTTTCACATTAGTAGTAACATCGATAATTGTAGGCTAGAAATAAGTTATTAAAGTTGTTGAAACTCTAAGCAGTGTGCCAGATGACTTTTGGTCTCCAATATAGGCCCCTTTCTGTGTTTGCTAAAATTGCGGCACGAGGGCAATTTGATTGCAGAAACCGATAGTTATGAATGTACTATATCTGCCTGGAGCAAAAATGGTGAGCAAAGATTTTAGTTTTTCACAATGTATTCTGAATGTGAATAGGGGAAAACTTTCCAGGTTGCTTATGAGTACATTTCACACTACTTTGGATTATAATTGTAAGGCTCGTTTGAATGTCCTGCTTAATATAATGTTTGCTAAAGTATTATGAATTATGTGTAATTATTGAAGAACCGCGTTAATGACAGTATCCATTTGGGTGTTGTCAATAAAGTTACGATTTTATTTTTTATTTCACCTTTATTTAACCAGGTAGGCCAGTCGAGAACAAGTTCTCATTTACAACTGAGACCTGGCCAAGATAAAGCAAAGCAGTGCGACAAAAAAACAACAGAGTTACACGTGGGAAAAACAAATGTACAGTCAATAACACAATAGAAAAATCTATATACAGTGTGTGCAAATGGAGAACGGAGGTAAGGCAATAAATAGGCCATAGTAGCGAAGTAATTACAATTTAACAAATTAACACTGGAGTCAAATTAACACTACGTCATTTAGATGTGCAGATGATGATGTGCAAGTAGAAATACTGGGGTGCAAAAGAGCAGAAAAACTAAATAAAAACATGGGGATGAGGTAGGCAGTTGGATGGGCTATTTACAGATGGGCTGTGTACAGCTGCAGCGATCGGTAAGCTGCTCAGATAGCTGATGCTTAAAGTTAGTGAGGGAGATATAAGTCTCCAAGTTCAGTGATTTTTGCAATTCGTTCCAGTCATTGGTAGCAGAGAACTGGAAGGAAATGCGGCCAAAGTAGGTGTTGGCTTTGGGGGTGACTCCTGGAGTGCGTGCTATTGGTGGGTGTTTCTATGGTGACCAGTCAGTGAAGACGGCCTAGCAAAGACTTATAGATGACCTGGACCCGGTGGGTTTGGCGACGAATATGTAGCGAGGGCCAGCCGACGAGAGCATACAGGTTCCAGTGGTGGGTGGTATATGGGGCTTTGGTGACAAAACGGATGGCACTGTGATAGACTGCATCCAGTTTGCTGAGTAGAGTGTTGGAGGTTATTTTGAAAATGAAATCGCCGAAGTCAAGGATCGGTAGGATAGTCAGTTTTACGAGGGTATGTTTGGCAGCGTGAGTGAAAGAGGCTTTGTTGCAAAATAGGAAGCCGATTCTAGATTACATTTTGGATTGGAACTGCTTAATATTAGCCTGGAAGGAGAGTTTACAGTCTAGCCAGACACCTAGGTATTTATAGTTGTCCACATATTCTAAGTCAGAAACGTCCAGAGTAGTGATGCTGGACGGGCGGGTAGTGAAAAGCATACATTTAGTTTTACTAGCGTTTAAGAGCAGTTAGAGGCCACGGGTGGAGTGTTGTATGGCATTGAAGCTCGTTTGGAGGATTGTTAACAGTGTCCAAAGAAGGGCCAGATGTATACAGAATGGTGTCGTCTGCGTAGAGGTGGATGAAGGAATCACACACAGCAAGAACAACATCGTTGAACAGAGAAAAGAGTTGGTCTGAGAATTGAACCCTGTGGTACCTCCATAGAGACTGCCACCAGAGGTCCAGACAACAGGCCCTCCGATTTGAAACACTGAACTCTGTCTGAGAAGAAGTTCGGTGAAACAGGCGAGGCAATCATTTGAGAAACGAAGGCTGTTGAGTCTGCCGATAAGAATACGGTGATTGACAGAGTCGAAAGCCTTGGCCAGGTTGATGAAGACGGCTGCACAGTACTGTCTTTTATCGATGGCGGTTATGATATCGTTTAGTACCTTGAGCGTGGCAGAGGTGCACCCGTGACCAGCTCGGAAACTCGATTGCACAGCGGAGAAGGTACAGTGGGATTCAAAATGGTCAGTGATATGTTAACTTAGAAAGGCAGGGCAGGATAGATATGTCTGTAACAGTTTGGGTCTAGAGTGTCACCTCCTTTGAAGAGGGGGATGACCGCAGAAGCGTTCCAATCTTTAGGAATCTCGGACGATACGAAAGAGAGGTTGAACAGACTAGTGATAGGGGTTGCCACAATGGCGGCGGATAATTTTAGAAAGAGGGGGTCCAGGTTTTCTGGATTTGTGTGAAGGAGAAGCTGGGGAGGCTTGGGCAAGTAGCTGCGGGGGTTGGGGAGCTGTTGGCCGGGGTTGGGGTAGCCAGGAGGAAAGCATGGCCAGCCGTAGAGAAATGCTAATTGAAATTCTTGATTATCGTGGAGTTATCGGTGGTGACAGTGTTTCCTAGCCTCAGTGGGCAGCTGGGAGGAGGTGCTCTTATTCTCAATGGACTTTACAGTGTCCCAAAACTTTTTGGAGTTAGAGCTACAGGATGCAAATTTCTGTTTGTTAAAGCTAGCCTTTTCTTTCCTAACTGACTGTGTGTATTGGTTCCTGACTTCTCTGAAAAGTTGCATATCGCGGGGACTATTCGATGCTAGTGCAGTACGCCACAGGATGTTTTTGTGCTGGTCGAGGGCAGTCAGGTCTGGAGTGAACCAGGGGCTATATCGGTTCTTAGTTCTACATTTTTTGAAAGGGGCATGCTTATTTAAGGTGGTGAGGAAATTACTTTTAAAGAACAACCAGGCATCCTCTACTGACGGGATGAGGTCAATATCCTTCCAGGATACCCGGGCTAGGTCGATTAGAAAGGCCTGCTTGCAGAAGTGTTTTAGGGAGCATTTGACAGTGATGGGGGTGGTCGTTTGACCGCGGACCCATAACGGATGCAGGCAATGAGGCAGTGATCGCTGAGATCCTGATTGAAAACAGCAGACCAGAGGTGTATTTGGAGGGCAAGTTGGTCAGGATAATATCTATGAGGGTGCCCATGTTTACGGATTTAGGGTTGTACCTGGTGGGTTCCTTGATAATTTGTGTGAGATTGAGGGCATCTAGCTTGGATTGTAGGACGGCCGGGGTGTTCAGCATATCCCAGTTTAGGTCATCTAACAGAACGAAATCTGAAGATAGATGTGAATCAATCAATTCACATATGGTGTCCAGGGCACAGCTGGGAGCTAAGGGGGGTCTGTAACAAATCAAATCAAATGTATTTATATAGCCCTTCTTAAATCAGCTGATATCTCAAAGTGCTGTACAGAAACCCAGCCTAAAACCCCAAACAGCAAGCAATGCAGGTGTAGAAGCACGGTGGCTAGGAAAAACTCCCTAGAAAGGCCAAAACCTAGGAAGAAACCTAGAGAGGAACCAGGCTATGAGGGGTGGCCAGTCGTCTTCTGGCTGTGCCGGGTGGAGATTATAACAGCACATGGCCTAGATGTTCAAATGTTCATAAATGACCAGCATGGTCAAACAATAATAATCATAGTAGTTGTCGAGGGTGCAACAAGTCAGTAACACAAGAGTAAGTGTCAGTTGGCTTTTTCATAGCCGATCTTTGAGAGTATCTCTACCGCTCCTGCTGTCTCTAGAGAGTTGAAAACAGCAGGTCTGGGACAGGTAGCACGTCCGGTGAACAGGTCAGGGTTCCAGCAGGTCTGGGACAGGTAGCACATCCGGTGAACAGGTCAGGGTTCCATAGCTGCAGGCAGAAAAGTTGGAACTGGAGCAGCAGCACGGCCAGGTGAACTGGGGACAGCAAGGAGTCATCAAGCCAGGTAGTCCTGAGGCATGGTCCTAGGGCTCAGGTCCTCTGAGAGAGAGAAAGAAAGAAAGAGAGAGAATTAGAGAGAGCATATTTAAATTCACACAGGACACCGGAAAAGACAAGAGAAATACTCCAGATGTGACAGACTGACCCTAGCCCCCCGACACATAAACTACTGCAGCATAAATACTGGAGGCTGAGACAGGAGGGGTCAGTAGACACTGTGGCCCCATCCGATGATACCCCTGGACAGGGCCAAACAGGTAGGATATAACCCCACCCACTTTGCCAAAGCACAGCCTCCACACCACTGGAGGGAAATCTCCAACCACCAACACACCATCCCGGGACAAGGCCGAGTATAGCCCACAAAGATCTCCGCCACGGCACAGCCCAAGGGGGGGCGCCTACCCAGACAGGAAGACCACGTCAGTGACTCAACCCATTCAAGTGACGCACCCCTCCCAGGGACGGCATGGAAGAACACCAGTAAGCCAGTGACTCAGCCCCCGTAATAGGGGTAGAGGCAGAGAATCCCAGTGGAAAGAGGGGGAACTGGCCAGGCAGAGACAGCAAGGGCGGTTCGTTGCTCCAGCCTTTCCGTTCACCTTCACACCCCTGGGCCAGACTACACTTAATCATAGGACCTACTGAAGAGATGTCTTCAGTAAAGAGTTAAAGGTTGAGACTGAGTCTGCGTCTCTCACATGGGTAGGCAGACTATTCCATAAAAATGGAGCTCTATATGAGAAAGCCCTGCCTCCAGCTGTTTGCTTAGAAATTCTAGGAACAATTAGGAGGCCCGCGTCTTGTGACCGTAGCGTACGTGTAGGTATGTACGGCAGGACCAAATCGGAAAGATAGGTAGGAGCAAGCCCATGTAATGCTTTGTAGGTTAGCAGTAAAACCTTGAAATCAGCCCTTGCCTTAACAGGAAGCCAGTGTAGGGAGGCTAGCACTGGAGTAATATGATACATTTTTTGGGTTCTAGTCAGGATTCTAGCAGCCGTATTTAGCACCAACTGAAGTTTATTTAGTGCTTTATCCGGGTAGCCGGAAAGTAGAGCATTGCAGTAGTCCAACCTAGAAGTAACAAAGGCATGGATAAATTTTTCTGCATCATATTTGGACAGAAAGTTTCCGATTTTTGCAATGTTACGTAGATGGAAAAAAGCTGTCCTTTCAACAGTCTTGATATGTTCTTCAAAAGAGAGATCAGGGTCCAGAGTAACGCCGAGGTCCTTCACAGTTTTATTTGAGACGACTGTACAACCATCCAGATTAATTGTCAGATTCAACAGAAGATCTCTTTGTTTCTTGGGACCTAGAACAAGCATCTCTGTTTTGTCTGAGTTTAAAAGTAGAAAGTTTGCAGCCATCCACTTCCTTATGTCTGAGACACAGGCTTCTAGCGAGGGCAATTTTGGGGCTTCACCATGTTTCATTGAAATGTACAGCTGTGTGTCATCCGCATAGCAGTGAAATTTAACATTATGTTTTCGAATGACATCCCCAAGAGGTAAAATATATAGTGAAAACAATAGTGGTCCTAAAACGGAACCTTGAGGAACACCGAAATGTACAGTTGATTTGTCAGAGGACAAACCATTCACAGAGACAAACTGATGTCTTTCCGACAGATAAGACCTAAACCAGGCCAGAACTTGTCCATGTAGACCAATTTGGGTTTCCAATCTCTCCAAAAGAATGTGGTGATCGATGGTATCAAAAGCAGCACTAAGATCTAGGAGCACGAGGACAGACGCAGAGCCTCGGTCTGACGTCATTAAAAGGTAATTTACCACCTTCACAAGTGTAGTCTCAGTGCTATGATGCTCTAAAACCAGACTGAAGCGTTTCGTATACATTGTTTGTCTTCAGGAAGGCAGTGAGTTGCTGCGCAACAGCTTTTTCTAAAATTTTTGAGAGGAATGGAAGATTCGATATAGGCCGATAGTTTTTTATAATTTCTGGGTCAAGATTTGGCTTTTTTCAAGAGAGGCTTTATTACTGCCACTTTTAGTGAGTTTGGTACACATCCGGTGGATAGAGAGCCGTTTATTATGTTCAACATAGGAGGGCCAAGCACAGAATGCAGCTCTTTCAGTAGTTTAGTTGGAATAGGGTCCAGTATGCAGCTTGAAGGTTTAGAGGCCATGATTATTTTCATCATTGTGTCAAGAGATGTAGTGCTAAAACACTTTAGTGTCGCCCTTGATCCTAGGTCCTGGCAGGGTTGTGCAGACTCAGGACAACGGAGCTTTGGAGGAATACGCAGATTTAAAGAGGAGTCCGTAATTTGCTTTCTAATGATCATGATCTTTTCCTCAAAGAAGTTCATGAATTCATTACTGCTGAAGTGAGAGCCATCCTCTCTTGGGGAATGCTGCTTTTTAGTTAGCTTTGTGACACTATCAAAAATAAATTTCGGATTGTTCTTATTTTCCTCAATTAAGTTGAAAAAAATAGGATGATCGAGCAGCAGTGAGGGCTCTTCGGTACTGTCTTTCCAAGCTAGTCGGAAGACTTCCAGTTTGGTGTGGCGCCATTTCCGTTCCAATTTTCTGGAAGCTTGCTTTAGAGCTCGTGTATTTTCTGTATACCAGGGAGCTAGTTTCTTATGACAAATGTTTTTAGTTTTTTGGGGTGCAACTGCATCTAGGGTATTGCGCAAGGTTAAATTGAGTTCCTTGGTTAGGTGGTTAACTGATTTTTGTCCTCTGACGTCCTTGGGTAGGCAGAGGGAGTCTGGAAGGGCATCAAGGAATCTTTGGGTTGTCTGAGAATTTATAGCACGACTTTTAATGCTTCTTGGTTGGGGTCTGAGCAGATTATTTGTTGCAATTGTGAACGTAATAAAATGGTGGTCCGATAGTCCAGGATTATGATGAAAAACATTAAGATCCACAACATTTATTCCATGGGACAAAACTCGGTCCAGAGTATGACTGTGGCAGTGAGTAGGTCCAGAGACATGTTGGACAAAACCCACTGAGTCGATGATGGCTCCAAAAGCCTTTTGGAGTGGGTCTGTGGACTTTTCCATGTGAATATTAAAGTCACCAAAAATTAGAATATTATCTGCGATGACTACAAGGTTCGATAGGAATTCAGGGAACTCAGTGAGGAACGCTGCATATGGCCCAGGAGGCCTGTAAACAGTAGCTATAAAAAGTGATTGAGTAGGCTGCATAGATTTCATGACTAGAAGCTCAAAAGACAAAAACGTTGTTGTTTTTTGGGGGGTAAATTTAAATTTGCTATCGTAAATGTTAGCAACACCTCCGCCTTTGCGGGATGCGCGGGGGATGTGGTCGCTAGTGTAACCAGGGGGTGAGGCCTCATTTAACACAGTAAATTCATCAGGCTTAAGCCATGTTTCAGTCAAGCCAATCACATCAAGATTATGATTAGTGATTAGCTCATTGACTATAACTGCCTTTGAAGTGAGGGATCTAACATTAAGTAGTCCTATTTTGAGATGTGAGGTATCACAATCTCTTTCAATAATGGCAGGGATGGAGGAGGTCTTTATACTAGTGAGATTGCTAAGGCGAAAAACGCCATCTTTAATTTTGTCCAACCTAGGTCGAGGCACAGACACGGTCTCAATGGGGATAGCTGAGCTGACTACACTGGCTGTGCTAGTGGCAGACTCCACTAAGCTGGCAGGCTGGCTAACGGTTGAGGGCACATCGGACGGAATTACGTCGGCAAACCAGTCGTGATGGATCGGCGGGGCTCCATGTTTACAAAGGGTCCAGGCCAATTGGCAAAAGAGGTATTGTAGCTGGAGTAATTTTGTTTGCTAGCCGGGAGATGCACCTGGCTCAAGGCTAACTGGTGCTAGCTTCGGGACAAGGGCATTAGCCACTATAGCCACTCCGGTGCAAAGGTCCAGAATTTCCGGCAGGAATCCGGTGATGTAGTGTCTTCTAGTCGTCTTAGTGAAGAGTCTGGGAGGCATCAGCTGTGTAGCAGAGTGATCATAGGGTCCACTGAGCAGGCCGGGAGATGGGCCTGGCTCAAGGCTAGCTTTGGGGCTGGGTCACTCGGTAGCAGCTAGCTAGCTGCGATTATCTGGTGTAATGGTCCAGAGCTTACGGCAGGAATACGGTGATGTAGTGGAGAAAAACAGTCTGATATGCTCGGTTGATATCGCGCTGTGCAGACTGGCAGGTATTATCCAGGCAAAAGGCGGCTGGTATCTGAGCTAAAAAAGTAAAGCAGTGGCTAACAATGACTAAATAGCTAGTAGCTAATTAGCTGGTTAGCTTCTGATGGCTAGCTGCTGATGGAGGTTCTAGCTATAAGGTCTAAAATATAGCAGATCCGTATCACATTGGGTGAAGTGTGTTGCCGGAAGGTATATTTAATTTAAAAATGGAAAAAGAGATTGAAATATTTTGCAATATATCCCAAAATTCAAAAAGAACATAACATTTACAACAAACACGTCTTACTGCTACGCCATCTAGGATTACAAGATGACTCTCAGTTAAAAAACATTGGATTTAGCAAATGCTGAAATTATTTAGTATTTCTGTGCCCACGAAAACTGTTTTCCCAGCGTAACATAAGGAGCCACTAAATGATACGTAGTTCGAGTGCATTTCAGAATACAAAAAATAACTTTCGGACAGCAAGATCCCGTATTTAAGTTGAAGTTCATCATATGACAAGCGTAACGTTATGACTATAACTACTGTTCCCTTTCAGTCGGTCAACTTCGGTACAACATACTATGGGAAAATACAATCATTCCCCATGCCGACCCAAACGGACACTAAATGAAACGGCCCCTGGCAGACCACCCAGACCTGACCCGCAATTTGCGTCAGTTTTGCCAATTTATTCATTGTCTTTGTTTGAAACACTCCTGTCAATGTTGAGTAGGGACGCACACCTTATTACGCGTATAGAAGTAGGACTAGTCTACCTGGCCTGTGTGCAAATGTAGGCCTATAAATGTGCCCATTTGGGGATGTCTGATAGTATTTCTGATTGTCTTAATGCACCACCACTAATGAGTTGTGGAGCTTCTCAAAGCTAATTTTTCTTCACCCCAAACAGCAAGTAAACAAAGTCTAATCAAAATCAATTGCAAATGACAATAGTTCCTCAAAGTATTTTCGTTAAATATTTCCAGCAGCAATATTTCCACCTTTCGATAACCACTCAGCATAAAAGGGAAAAATGTAATGCTCTGATCCAGTGGAAATGTCATAAAATACCTGATTACTTCTTATTCTTTGCACAAATAGCCTACAGCTGTGTCTGTCCAGAACTCACTGGAGTAGGAAACTGAGGGCCTAGAATATTTGATACAATGTTGCAAGCTTGCTATCTGAGTTTTGCTGACCCAGTTGATACAATGTTTCAAGTTTGTTGTAGACAGGCCATGTGTAGCCAGTGATTTTTAGGATATTTATTTTTATCAGGATATTTTCTACATGCAGAATGCAATGTTTTTATTTGTTGGTTTTATGGAGGCTATTTTTTTACATAGTTGGCAATGGCAATAAAAGTAACTTTTAGATTTGTAAAATTTTCATTTAGATTTAGATAGAATGTAGATTAATCACAGACAATAATTTTGAGATACTATTATAAATTAAATGAAACTGTTCCACGAAAATGTGCATCTGAAAATCATAACTGGCACACAGATTGGTAGAAATGGTCAGATAAATTGGCACTCAAACTGGAAAAGGTTGCTGATTGCTGGTGTAGTCGATTACTGAAAATTTCAGGAGCAGAAGGGCAGAATTTACGAAGTCCAGCAGCAGAGGGGGAAGGGGGGCTCCCTCTGGTCAGGTTATGTTGACGACTGGCTCCCTCTAGTCATTTGTGTGTCTTATTTATTTAATCAAACAGCGTGCTTAAAGCATCAGACAAGTTCAGTACATATAGATTTTATAAAAACACATGGGGTGATTGGTAGAAAGAACAGATGACTCTTGGTTAACCAAGATGTATTTTAGTTGGGGACAGCGCTAGAACATGATTTTGGGGCTCCCGAGTAGCGCAGCGGACACTGCATATCAGTGCTTTAGGCGTCACTACAGACACCCTGGTTCAAATCCAGGCTCTATCACAACCGGCCGTGATTGGGAGTCCCATAGGGCGGCGCACAATTGGCCCAGCGTCATCCGGGGTAGGCAGTCATTGTAAATAAGAATTTGTTCTTAACTGACTTGCCTAGTTAAATAAAGGTTACATTTAAATACATTTATAAAAAATAGTGTTGCATGACAACCCGTTTTTTAGAAATCCGTCAAGGCACCAACTTTGAGAAGGGTTTAAAACAAAGGTTTCAAACCAATTCATGAATGTAATTGAATCTAGGTATGTATTGCCTTTAATGTAATGGCATAGGAAAAAATTGGCTGAATATTATACAATGACTTATCAACAGCTCTAACATTTTGACCCCCAAGGGAAATCTACACTGGTAATTCTAGAATATACTATATAGCCTAGAAATCTGGTTAAACTATCATTATGACATCATGAATGAATTCTAGAATATACTACATAGCCTAGAAACCTGGTTAAACTATCATTATGACATCATGGATGAAATCTAGAATATACTATATAGCCTAGAAACCTGGTTAAACTATCATTATGACCTCATGGATGGCCAGTCATTGTATTCATAGTGTAGTGAATTCATGGGGTAGCCCTGAGCTGAACTCAAACCTGGGTCCAGCGACTGTCAAGCCAACACCTTATAACTGTTATGCCAAGATGTCTGAACTTCTTGACGAGGTCGCTAGGTGTTGAGTTACGGTTTCTACAATAGCTTTCTCTATAAATTTGAGAGTGGTTACACTTCTCCTTCCATCCCTCAGCTGTTTACCAAACCAAGTCTCTGGGCAGCCATTTTGTTGCTGTTTAAAAAAACCACACAACAAACCAATCTGCAGTTAATACAATAACAAAGTTGTCATTCCTCCACTGTTTTGGTTATAAGATGTTGATGGGGTTGGAGAAATGTAACTACTTTCAAAATTCATAGACAGTCCTATGAATGCAAGGACTAACCATCCATGATATCAACATTATAGTTTTAACCATGTTGAGGCTATACAGTGTTGATTTACATTGTTTCTAAACATTGGAGTAAAAAAAGCTTATTAGGGGTTCTGATGGGGTACAACAGTTGAACTAAGCTCATGAGGCATGTGTTATATTCTTCAAGAATCAATGGCTAAAAATAAATAATTTAAAAGTCACAATATGGATGTAGCAATTTCAGATTTCCGATTTAACACCAAACATTAGTTCAACAACTGCAGAGTTTGTGCCTCTGTATTTAAGACAGTACTTACTAGTGTTGATCAGGGAACGGTTTCTCAAAACCACCTTATGCCTAAGTTCACCGTTAGAACCATTGGATGCCTTAAGATGTGTTTGGGAAACCGGGCCCAGATATCCAGTTTCCTCCTCTTCTTCCTCCTTTCTCGATGTAACGGTCATCTCCCCCTCCTCCTTTTTCACTCCAAAAACTGCATCCTCCTCTTCTTTTACTGTAACATCATCCTTCTTTTTCACTCTGAACGCGTCTTCCTCTTCTTTCACAGTAACGGCCTCACCCTCTACTTCTTGTTTTACTGTGATATCCTCATTTTCTTTAGCAGGAGAGTAGCTTAGTGAACTCATGGTCGGGGATGTTAGCTATGCTAATGCTAACTTAACCAGCCCGCTAGCTGACTAGTAACAACAACACCGTAAACATGAAAGTAAATCAGTTAACTAACTGGACGACAGAAGTGGTTTTAAAACACAGTTGCTAATATACTCGAAAACGTCTAAAGAGCTTTATTGTTTCGGCTATTTTGTCTAGCAAGCTACCGAGGTGGCTGAATAACTGTAGCTGCTGTTGAAAGAAGAGTTCCGTCCACCAGATTATACGTCACACCAACAGCATTACCTTAAATTCCCACACCGCCATCTGCTGACTGGAGTGGGTAACGCAGTTGAGTAAAATGTTTATTTTATTTTCAGACAAAAAGTTTAAGGGTAGGTATCAGGGACGTCGCTAGGCCTAAAATATTCATTAGCCCCCCCATAAATAAATCAATATCAGTCAATATAGTTTTTCTGTGATTTATTTTTTCCGTCAACCGTTCCATCGCATCTTAAACTTCTTACCGGGACGCACGAGGACCGGGGGAGGCTGCTGCTGCACTAGTGACTGTTACACTTTCTTCAGCAAAGATGGCGGACAGAAATACTAGGAGAGAGGGGTACCCCTACACAGAACTGAACTGGATCAAAGATGGAGGACAGAAATACTAGGAGAGAGGGGTACCCCTACACAGAACTGAACTGGATCAAAGATGGAGGACAGAAATACTAGGAGAGAGGGGTACCCCTACACAGAACTGAACTGGGTCAAAGATGGTGGACAGAAATACTAGGATGGAGGGGTACCCCTACACAGAACTGAACTGGATCAAAGATGGAGGACAGAAATACTAGGAGAGAGGGGTACCCCTACACTGAACTGAACTGGATCAAAGATGGAGGACAGAAATACTAGGATGGAGGGGTACCCCTACACAGAACTGAACTGGATCAAAGATGGCGGACAGAAATACTAGGAGAGAGGGGTACCCCTACACAGAACTGAACTGGATCAAAGATGTCGGACAGAAATACTAGGAGAGAGGGGTACCCCTACACAGAACTGAACTGGATCAAAGATGGCGGACAGAAATACTAGGATGGAAGCAAATGTAAGGGATTATAATGTCATAACGAATCATGCAAAAACATGTACAGTTGACAGGAATGTTAATTCATGTAGAGAGAAACGATTATGCATTTTTTATCATAAAGTTCATTTATGTAAATCGTGATTTAGCAAGCTAGCTGACTAGCTAACATTAGCCAGCTAGCTGACTAGCTAACATTAGCAAGCTAGCTGACTAGCTTTATGGGTGTTGTGACATGAGTATGAAATGGTCATTCTGGTTGTTTTAGGGACTCCTGAAACAACCAGCAAACCAGGCGGTCGTTTTGTGAAACAGTGGATCTATAGAATCTAGCTAGCTGAAGAGTTTACTGCAAATTGAATGTACAATTGTGTAAGCCTGCCTTGCTGGTATTTGCCATGTGTAACAGGGTTGGTTATGTTTCCACTTGCCTCTAAAGAAATGTGTACTTAATGTTCAAGCATTCTTATTGGTTGGTTCAACTGATGACAATAAGGTGTGTTGTGATTGGCCCCGCTTGCAGATAGGGGAAATCGCGAACGTCAGGTCTTCCCAGTATGAAAATGTGATGCAAGGGGTAGGTCACGTTCTGAATACTGTTTTATATTTTATAATGTGTACAAGTTTGCTGTACGTTACTGATTTATACATGTGTGGGTATATGGTACCTGTTAGGGATTGAGGGGCTTTCTGGGATGTGCTTTGGCATATGATTGCTGTAGATAAGTGTGTTAGCTAGCATACACCGATGTAATGGTCACATAAGCCCACTGCTAACACAGTTGTCTTCATGCTACAGATTTTGCCATCGACAGCCATCAGTATAATTAAGCCCTGCACAACTACCGTGCTGTTTCCCATTTAACAACAGGAATAAATGATGCTCAACTGGGACCGCTGGCTGATGTGATTTATTAGGAGAAAACACAACGCAAGGAGAGTACGATATACATCTGTTACACATGCAGATAGATGAAATAACGTAGCTAGCTATGTTCTTGCTTATTGTGCAGTGGATGATTAAAATACCTGTATGCCTATGGATGTGTAGCTAGCTATCTAGCCGATCTGTGTATGGACCCAAACGTTAGGTATACATATTAGTTCAGAACCTAGCTATGAACCTCAGCTATCATAGCCAGTTGTATCAAATTCAAAACAGCCTGAATGACATTAATGAAGCCTATGGATTGAGTAGAATATAATATCATGTTGTGCCAAGGATGCAAGTCGTATATACATGTAGTTATTGCCATGCATGAGATCCCCACATTGTAGCCTGTACATTTATTATATTCACTGATCATGTACTCTACCTTGCCAAATAAAGGTGCAGTTTAGGTATGAATGTCTTTGAGATTATTTTTCAGTCATATCCAATACCAGGACTATCAAATTCCAGTCTTTGAATGACGCTGTGTCTGCATGTATGTATTACAATTATACACTTCAACAGTGTTTACCAATCTTGGTCCTGGGACATCAATGGTTACACATTGTAACTAATAGACTAGAAACAGGATTTAACTAGTTAATTCATATATACAGAAATATGTTAAAAACAGAACACTACACTTCCTATGCATCATGTAAATACTCTAACACTGGTTCATCTCAACATCTAATGCCCTTCATCTGCATTGATCTGATAAACACAGGATAGGTGGAGTATTTAATCAAATTACACTTCATTTCAACCAGTAGAGAATGTGAAACGCTTTATTGAAAAGCTCATTATCCAAGTGTTATAAATACAAGTTCAATCTGTACTTCAATGCACATCTGTTGTGCACTATAAAAACAGAGGAAGAAAGAGGAGGTGGTGAGAGAGGTGTAAAAGACAGAAAGGGAAAGAGGTAAGCACATAGGAGCAGGGAAGGCAGCACATGATTAATGAATCACAGTGCTACCTAAATATTCTCTCAGTTCATCACAATTACATAATAATGTCTCTCGTCGGCCCAAAGGTTCTTAAAAGCAGGTGAGGTGGCGATGATGGGACTGGGGGTTGGCATCCTCTCACATCAAAACATACCTGCAGACGAGAGACAGATGGAGAGAGAGAGCATGTTTAAACCTTGTGTTATTATTTTTTATTCTAACATTGTTAGTCATCAATCAGGAGGTGAAATGCAAAACTGACCTTGGATCATTAACTCTGGGACTACTGCATCTCTATCTGTATTTCAATGTAAAGCATCTCTTTAATAATACTTCCTGTTGACCTGACCAAGTGACCTCTCAGTGTGGTGTAGCCTCACCTGGTGTCCACACCACACTAAGTGGCTGCAGAGTACTTTATGCTGAAAAACATGAACGGACACACAAGGACAAACAATATAGCGTAGTTATAGAACTAATGAAGTGTCTTACTATTCTCCATGGTTGGCCCTCTTGCCTATTCTTTGAAGGTGGAAGGAGCCACAGTTATGAGCCTGTTTACTGCACAACACAATCCATGAGTGTGTATGTATGAGTTATAGGGTGTCTAATTGTTCTACATTTTTTCAATATGGGTGATTTAAAATAGCCTGTTTTGTTTTTGTACAGACATCACACCCTTACCTAAACAGCACCCTCACCTGAGAAGTAGAAATCAAAGGGAGAGAAACTGTGAATTGAATAACTGCAGTTGACATAGCTCAGTAAATGGAAGAATACTCTTATTGCAATGTGAATGGCTCTTAAAAGAGCCTTTGGTTGTGCATAGTGTAGTCTATGGTGTTGCCAGGGAACAGCACCCTCTTTGAAGAAGTAGGAGGTGAAGATCTCCTGCACACGGATTGCCTCTCTTGCTGCGTTGTTGGACCCCATCCTTGAAACATCCTGCAGAGCAGCAGACTCCTCCTCTGGCACACGGCGGCGAGCTGCAGATCCCCTCCTGGTCCTCGTGTCCATCCTCATGAAGTTACGCAGGACACAGGTAGCCTTCACACACCTGAATTCCTCCAGGAGGCAGTCCCAGATGGCCCTGGTCACCCAAACTTGCAGTGCCCTACACGTTAACTGTAGACAATCGTTTTGAAGGAATCTCCAGTTACAAGGTATCTGTAGGAATATGGAAGACAATGTAATTATTAGACTGTTACATCACCAGGTCATTGTGGATTACTAAAGTATAATATCCCTGATAACAAATCATGATAACATTGGATTGATAGATGCATGGGCACACATATGTGCATGTGTAGCATGTGACAATAACAGGATCATATCAAGGAAGGCATCACAAATGAATACATAAATACCACTTGAAGCTTGATAATGAGTTGATCATTTGAATCAGCTGTGCAGTGCTACGGCAAAAACAAAAATGTGCCCCTCTTTGAGTCCCCAGGACTGAGAACCACTGCTCTTCATTGGGACCTCTTCATATGTAGACTGGCTTTCATAGAGCTCTTTATCTGAGGACAGACAACCTCACAAGAAACAGACTTCATTATAGTGAAATTACACCACACTGAATATTATGTTACTATTATCTCCGTCCTCACTTCTAGGGACAGGAACTACACAAAAGTACCTGCCCTATCCAGAATAGCCTCCTCTCTCACTGACAGTTGGGGCTGCTATCCTTTCACCCTCCTCCATGGCTGTTAGCTAGCTACCTACAAATGCATTTGGAGTTTGTTTTTTACAGTGATAAATACATCAAGCCAGCTAGCTAATATGAAGTTAGGTAGATGGTGATGTTTCATCCATTAGCTAGCTATCTATACAGTATTTGAAGTTGGCTAACTAGCTCATTTAGCAGCTCATTTGAGTTAGCCTGCACTGTAGCTAGTTAGCTATTAAGACAGTACTTACTAGTGTTATTCACGGCCCAGTTTCCCAAAACCATCTTATGGCTAAGTTCACTGTTAGAACCATTGGACGCCTTAATGAGTTTGGGAAACCAGGCCCAGATATCCAGTTTCCTCCTCTTTTCTTCTTTCACGGTAACAGCCTCACCCTCTACTTGTTTTTGTATTGTAACATCCTTCTCTTCCTCCTCCTCTTTCACGAGAGTTTCTTTCTCCGTCCAGCAGACCTCCTCTTCTTTAACAGGAGGAGAGTAGCTTAGTGAACTCATGGTCAGGGATGTTAGCTAGCTAGCATTAGCGACTAGCTTAGTTCTAAGCTAACTTAGCTGACAAACAACGTAAATATATAATTAAATGGGCCAACAAGTACATAAAACAGAAGTGTGTTTAATACACAGCGACTAATATACACCAAAACAGTGTAAAGAGCGTGAATGTTGTAGCTATGTTTGCTAGAAAGCTACCGAGGTGTCTGACTAGCTGTTGTTGTTGAAGGAGCGTCCCGTCCACTAGATTATACGTCACACTGGCAGCATCGCCTGAACCTAAAAGACGCACATCGCCATCTGCTGACTGGAGGGGGCAACGCAGTTGAGGAACCAAACGTTTATTTTTCATTTATTTCATAAAAGATTAATATTATATTAAGTCGTTCAAAGAGAGGCATGTGTTGATTGATTCGCTTTTAGTGAGTGAGAATTTAAAACAAACTTTACACCCACTACATATTTTCATTGAACCATACTTCTGACATGGATCATTTTGACCACAGAGGCATATCTTTTGTCATAGCCAAAATGTGTTTTTTCCAGTCTTCAACTGTTTCATGTCCTTGTCAATCAACTTGTTCTTAATACATCTAAATCATGAGTTAGTGTTTCTGTATCAATATGGACTTTTAACAAATTCAAATCCTTTGGAGTCATTTTGACCCCAGCCAAATAGGACGTTTATTTCAAATCTAAATCAAATCAGATTTTATTGGTCACATACACGTGTTTAGCAGATGTTATTGTGGGTGTAGTGAAATGCTTGTGTTTCTAGCTCCGACAGTGCAGTAATATTTAACAAGTAATATCTAACAATTTCACAACATATACCCAACACAAATCTAAGTATTTGAATCTAGGTTTCTCTGTAGACATGATCCATCCCACCAGAGGGTGGAGGGGCACCTGTATCAGTGGTTTTGACCAGATAGACACCTGCAGACACACAGTATAGTGCCTCCCATGTACTCTCCTAAGATTGGACTTTTCTATACCACGTAACATATGACTGTGTACAAAACTGCCAGCGGTAGAAAACTCTGCCAACGGTAGAAAACTCTGCCAGCGGTATACAGTGCATTCGTAATGTATTCAGACCTCTTCACTTTTTCCACATTTTGTTACATTACAGCCTTATTCTAAAATGGAAGATTTTTTCCCTCATCAATCTACATACCATACCCCCTAATGACATCACAATACCCCACAATGACATCACAATACCCCATAATGACATCACAATACCCCATAATGACAAACAAAAAACAGTTAAAAAAAACAACATTTTTGCATATTTATTAACTTAAGTATTCAGACCCTTTACAATGAGACTTGAAATTGAGCTCAGATGCATCCTGATTCCATTGATCATCCTTGAGATGTTTCTACAAATTGATTGGAGTCTACCTGTGGTAAATTCAATTGATTTGACATAATTTGGAAAGGCACACACCTGTCTATATGTCCCACAGGTAACCAAGCCACGAGGTCAAAGGAATTGTCCGTAGAGCTCTGAGACAGGATTGTGTTCGAGGCACAGATCTGGGGAAGGGAACCAAAACATTTCTGCAGCATTGAAGGTCCCAAAGAACACAGTGGCCTCCATCATACTTAATGGAATACTCTTCCTACAGCTGGTCACCCGGCCAAACTGAATCCGTGAATAAAGAGACACAAATATATTAATACAAGTATTTGTATTTATTATGGATCCCCATTCGTTTCTGCCAAGGCAGCAGCTACTCTTCCTGGGGTTTATTATGGATCCCCATTAGTTCCTGCCAAGGCAGCAGCTACTCTTCCTGGGGTTTATTATGGATCCCCATTAGTTCCTGCCAAGGCAGCAGCTACTCTTCCTGGGGTTTATTATGGATCCCCATTAGTTCCTGCCAAGGCAGCAGCTACTCTTCCTGGGGTTTATTATGGATCCCCATTAGTTCCTGCCAAGGCAGCAGCTACTCTGCCTGAGGTTTATTATTGATCCCCATTAGTTCCTGCTGTCACGTCCTGACCAGTAAAGGGGTTATTTGTTATTGTAGTTTGGTCAGGACGTGGCAGGGGGTGTTTGTTTTATGTGGTTCGGGGTTTGTTGGGATATGTGTTTATGTAGAGGGGTGTTTGTTTAGAGTACTCCGGGGTTTTGGTTATGTTCTATGTTTTGTATTTCTATGATCTGTTTATGTTGTGTATTTCTTTGTGTTGGCCTGGTATGGCTCTCAATCAGGAACAGCTGTACATCGTTGTTGCTGATTGGGAGTCATACTTAGGTAGCCCTGTTTTCACATGTCCTGTGTGGGAAGTTGTTTTTGCACTGCTAGGGTTAGCCTGCATTACTGTTTGTTCGTTTTCTTGTTTTGTTTCGTATGTGTTCTAATAAAAGTTCATATGAGCACTCAACCCGCTGCGCCTTGGTCCACTATATTATACAACGACCGTTACACCTGCCAAGGCAGCAGCTACTCTTCCTGGGGTTTATTATGGATCCCCATTAGTTCCTGCCAAGGCAGCAGCTACTCTTCCTTGGGTTTATTATGGATCCCCATTAGTTCCTGCCAAGGCAGCAGTTACCCTTCCTGAGGTTTATTATGGATCCCCATTAGTTCCTGCCAAGGCAGCAGCTACTCTTCCTGGGGTCCAGCAAAATAAAGGCAGTTATACTATTTAAAAAATGTTCACAACACACTGTGTGCCCTCAGTCACCTTGTCCTAGAGAGATTTACATGGTTATCAAAACGTCACACCAGGGTGAGCCTAAACAAAACACAGCCCTATGGGAAAAATGAATGGTGGAAAAACGATTGGAACCATTTCCCTGTTTGAACTCTAGTCTGACAGCCCAAACAAAAACACACATTCTCAGTCAAAAACACAAGTCAGAATACAGCCTCTCTATTCTCTCATGTGTTTTCAGGTCCTCTGACTGGGAAAATGTCTTTCCACAATGAGAGCAGTGGTATGTCTTCTCCTCCTGTGTATTTGTATGTTTTCTTTCAGGTACCTTAACCGGGTAAATGTATTTCCACAGTGGGAGCAGTTGTACGTCTTTTTTCCTCTCATGCATGTTCAGGTTTCCTAACCGGGCAAAATGCTTTCCACAATGGGAACATTGGAAAGGCTTTTCTCCTGTGTGTGTCATGTCCTGACCAGTATAAGGGTTAATTGTTATTGTAGTTTGGTCAGAACGTGGCAGAGGGTATTTGTTTTATGTGGTTCGGGGTGGTGGTTGTTGTAGAAGGGCATTTGATTTATGTATTCCGGGGTTTTTGGGCACTGTGTCATATTCATGTATTTCTATGTTTAGTCTAGTGTATCTGTTTCTATGTTTAGTTAATTGGGGTTGGGACTCTCAATTGAAGGCAGGTGTTGTCTCTTTGCCTTTGATTGAGAGTCCTATATATTAGGGTGTGTTTGGGTTTGTATTTTGTGGGAGATTGTTTCTTGTTTTGCCTGTTTCTTGTTTAGCGTGAGTAAGCCTTTCAAGACTGTTGTGTTGATCGTGAGTTCGTTGTTTATTATTTTGGTGTTTGTAATTTTGAGTTAAATAAAACGTCAAGATGAGCATCCACCATCCTGCTGCATTTTGGTCCTCCTTTCCCAACGACAACCGTGACAGTGTGTGTCCTCTCATGCCTTTCCACGCTCCCTAACCACCTAAAACTCTTTCCGCACAAGGAGCAGTGGTAAAGCTTTTCTCCAGTGTGTATTCTCTTATGTGTTCTCAGGCTGCCTAACTGAGTAAAACTCTTTCCACACTGGGAGCAGTGATGTCGTCCTGCTGGTTTGGACGTCTCAGGGTCTGGTTCCTCTGAAGGACTCTTCCTGCTGTTGGAAGGAGAGTCTGGTCTCTCCTGTCAAAGACAAACAGATTATTTAATTAACTAAACAGAGACCTGAATGAAACCTCCACATGATAAAACTTCCTATGATGTTTAATCTAGACTAGATCCCTCAATCACCTGAAGTCAGTTTTCACAAGTATTATTAAACCCACTTCAAAATGCAGGTCTCTGTGTGCTTCTTAGGATGTCCAGGCTTCTAACCGAAGTCTTGCAGGTGTTTACATGGTTTTACACAACTGCCAGGTCATCGAAAAATCAAATTTCAGTACGAGTGTATATGTTTTTTTTGTACCTTTACCCCTTTTTCTCACCAATTTCATGATATCCAATTGCAACTCCCCTACGGACTCGGGGGAGAGGCGAAGGTCGAGAGCCATGTGTCCTCTGAAACACGACCCTGCCAAGCCACACTGCACATCTTGACACACTGCTCGTTTAACCCGGAAGCCAACCACACCAATGTGTCGGAGGAAACACTGTCCAGCTGGCGACCGAAGTCAGCGTGCATGCTGACCGCCACAAGGAGTCGCTAGAGCACAATGGGACAAGGACGTACGGGCAGGACAAACCCTCCCCTAACTTGGACAACGCTGGGCCAATTGTGCGCCACCCTACTTTAGTGCTTTATTGCAAACAGGATGCATGTTTTGGAATATTTTTATTTCTGTACAGGCTTCTTTCTTTTCACTCTGTCAATTAGGTTAGTATTGTGGAGTAACTACAATGTTGTTGATCCATCCACAGTTCTGTCATATCACAACCATTAAACACTGTAAGTATTTTAAAGTCCCCATTGGCCTCATGGTGAAATCCCTGAGCGGTTTCCTTCCTCTCCAGCAACTGAGTTAGTGACTGGGTATATTGATACACCATCTAAAGTGTAATTAATAACTTCACCCTGCTCAAAGGGATATTCAGTGTCTGTTTTTTTTTTAACCTATCTACCAATACATGCCCTTCTTTGCGAGGCGTTGGAAAACCTCCCTGGTCTTTGTGGTTGAATCTGTGTTTGAAATTCACTGCTCGACTGAGAGACATTACAGATAATTGTATGTGTGGGATACAGAGATGCGGTAATCATTCAAAAATCATGTTAAACACTATTATTGCACACAGAGTGAGTCCATGCAACTTATGTGACTTGTTAAGAAAAATCTTTACTCTTGAACATATTTAGGCTTTTAATTAAATTTGTAAACATTTCCAAAAACATCATTCCACTTTGACATTATGGGGTATTGAATCCATTTAACCCCAGTGTCTCTACTTGCACATTCATCTTCTGCACACCCTACCATTCCAGTGTTTAATTGCTATATTGTAATTACTTTGCCACCATGGCCTATTTATTGCCTAACCTCTCTTATCCTACCTCATTTGCACATGCTGTATATAGATTTTTCTACTGTATAATTGATTGTATGTTTGTTTATTTCATGTGTAACTCTGTGTTGTTGTATGTGTCGAACTGCTTTGCTTTATCTTGGCCAGGTCGCAGTTGCAAATGAGAACTTGATCTCAACTAGCCTACCTGGTTAAATAAAGGTGAAATAAAAATAAATACATTTTAAATTTAGGTTGTAATACAACAAAATGTGGGACAAGTCAAGGGGTGTGAATACTTTCTGAAGGCACTGTATATATAAAACTCCCCCCACCCAGCAATCTAATAGCATCAGTAAAATCTGTTGAAATAAAACCACAGATGAATATACCTAACATAGTACATCTATTAAACAATACATTACAATACATACATCAGAAATAGTTACACATTATAGAGATCCATTCATGGATGTACAGGTCTGTTGGAAAAACGTTCAGAAATGTCCACTGCTGATTTTTTCCAGGTGTCCATAGCGGACACCCTGGCCCTATGAATCCTGGCCGTGGACAAATTCTCAGTCAAAAACAAGTCAGAACACAGCCTCTCTATTCTTTCGTGTGATTTCAGGTCCTCTGACTGGGAAAATGTATTTTCACAATGAGAACAGTGGTATGTCTTCTCCTCCTGTGTATTAGTATGTTGGAAAGGCTTTTCTCCTGTGTGTATTCTCTCATGCGTTTTTCAGACTCCCTGACCACCTAAAACTCTTTTCACACTGGGAACATTGGAAAGGCTTTTCTCCTGTGTGTATTCTCTCATGTCCAACCAGGGCCCCTAACTGAGTAAAGTTCTTCCCACAGTGGGAACAGTGGTAGGGCTTTTCTCCTGTATGTATTCTCTCATGCATTTTCAGGCTCCCTAACCACCTAAAACTCTTTCCACAGTGGGAGCAGTGGTGTTGGTTAGGTGTCTCTGGGTCTGTTTCCTCTGAGGAACTCTTCCCGCTGTCAGAGTCTGGTCTCTCTCCTGCCAAAGACAAACAGAGTATCTAGTTAAACAGAGACCTGAATGAAACCTGCATTAAATAAAATTGTTTTCCTATGAGGTTTAATCTAGACTAGATCCCTCAATAACCTGAGGTCAGTTTTCACAACATTACATTATTAAAAATAAACTTGGTGACGGTGAGATTTAAAAACAAATGATGTAGAGCTCCAAATCTAATCTCTCAGGGAATGTCATGATGTCATAATGATAGATCATGTCATGTTTACAGGCTGAGCAGAGCTCTATAATGATAGATAATGTCATGTTTACAGGCTGATCAGAGATCTATAATAATAGATAATGTCATGTTTACAGGCTGAACAGAGCTCTATAATAATAGATAATGTCATGTTTATAGGCTGAGCAGAGCTCTATAATAATAGATAATGTCCTGTTTACAGGCTGAGCAGAGCTCTATAATAATAGATCATGTCATGTTTATAGGCTGAGCAGAGCTCTATAATAATAGATAATGTCATGTTTACAGGCTGATCAGAGCTCTATAATAATAGATAATGTCATGTTTATAGGCTGAGCAGAGCTCTATATTAATAGATAATGTCATGTTTATAGGCTGAGCAGAGCTCTATAATAATAGATAATGTCATGTTTATAGGCTGAGCAGAGCTCTATAATAATATATATTACTATTTCAGTCAATGTTATAGGCTGCAGTTGATCCAATGTTATTAACATTTTGTTGGTGGCCCACTTCATCTCTAAAGTAATAATTACCATCTTTTCTAAATGATAATTCTTTAGTTTAGCCTTTCCTTGAAATGGCTATTTTGCCCATGTTTTTTGTCGACTAACAAACGTTTGCTAATATGTTCAGTCTCCCCAAAGCGCTTGTCCTTTTGCTAATATCTTCAGTCTCCCCAAAACGCTTGTCCTTTTGCTAATATGTTCAGTCTCCCCAAAATGCTTGTCCTTTTGCTAATATGTTCAGTCTCCCCAAAACGCTTGTCCTTTTGCTAATATGTTCAGTCTCCCCAAAACGCTTGTCCTTTTGCTAATATGTTCAGTCTCCCCAAAACGCTTGTCCTTTTGCTAATATGTTCAGTCTCCCCAAAACGCTTGTCCTTTTGCTAATATGTTCAGTCTCCCCAAAACGCTTGTCCTTTTGCTAATATGTTCAGTCTCCCCAAAACGCTTGTCCTTTTGCTAATATGTTCAGTCTCCCCAAAACGCTTGTCCTTTTGCTAATATCTTCAGTCTCCCCAAAACACTTGTCCTTTTGCTAATATGTTCAGTCTCCCCAAAACGCTTGTCCTTTTGCTAATATGTTCAGTCTCCCCAAAAACGCTTGTCCTCTTGCTAATATCTTCAGTCTCCCCAAAGCGCTTGTCCTTTTGCTAATATGTTTAGTCTCTCCAAAGCACTTGTCCTTTTGCTAATATCTTCAGTCTCCCCAAAGCGCTTGTCCTTTTGCTAATATGTTTAGTCTCTCCATAACACTTGTCCTTTTGCTAATATGTTCAGTCTCCCCAAAACACTTGTCCTTTTGCTAATATGTTTAGTCTCTCCATAACACTTGTCCTTTTGCTAATATGTTCAGTCTCCCCAAAACACTTGTCCTTTTGCTAATATGTTTAGTCTCTCCATAACACTTGTCCTTTTGCTAATATGTTCAGTCTCCCCAAAACACTTGTCCTTTTGCTAATATGTTCAGTCTCCCCAAAACACTTGTCCTTTTGCTAATATGTTTAGTCTCTCCATAACACTTGTCCTTTTGCTAATATGTTCAGTCTCCCCAAAACACTTGTCCTTTTGCTAATATGTTTAGTCTCTCCATAACACTTGTCCTTTTGCTAATATGTTCAGTCTCCCCAAAACACTTGTCCTTTTGCTAATATGTTCAGTCTCCCCAAAACACTTGTCCTTTTGCTAATATGTTCAGTCTCCCCAAAACGCTTGTCCTTTTGCTAATATGTTCAGTCTCCCCAAAAACGCTTGTCCTCTTGCTAATATCTTCAGTCTCCCCAAAGCGCTTGTCCTTTTGCTAATATGTTCAGTCTCCCCAAAACACTTGTCCTTTTGCTAATATGTTTAGTCTCTCCATAACACTTGTCCTTTTGCTAATATGTTCAGTCTCCCCAAAACACTTGTCCTTTTGCTAATATGTTTAGTCTCTCCATAACACTTGTCCTTTTGCTAATATGTTCAGTCTCCCCAAAACACTTGTCCTTTTGCTAATATGTTCAGTCTCTCCATAACACGTGTCCATTTCATGTCAATAATGATTCGTATTTTATGTATTTCTCCAACATTATTTAGAACTCTATGCAAGGCCTACACTGGACACACGTCAAAAGTTTCATTTATAATTTTTTACCATTCTGTGAGAATTAAGTTGTGATTTTGTGGTGGGGGGGGGGGGGGACTATGATGGTACACACATGTCACAGTTAAGCAATAAGGCCAGAGGAAGTGTGGTAGTTAAAGATTGTCCTTACGAACGACGCAACGCAGAGTGCCTGGTACAGCCCTTAGCCGTGGTATATTGGCCATCTATCACAAACCCGAAGTGTCTTATTGCAATTATAAACTGGTTACCAACGTAATCAGAACAGTAAAAATACATGTCATACCCATGGTATACGACCTGATATACCACGGCTGTCAGCCAATCAGCATTCAGGGCTTTAATAACCCATTTTAAAATGTAGCTTTAACATTATATTATAACATAAATTCCTATAGTACAGAACAACATTTTCAAATATAGAATTTCAGTAGCATGCTGCTTTAAAACAACAAATTCGTTCAAAACCTTTGGACAGTTAGAGCCCGTTTTTAAGACAGTACTTACTGATGGTAATCAGATCTCCTGCCTCCTCTGTCAATATGACCGTTATCTCTCCCTCTTTCTCCTCTTTCACGCCAAAAACTTCATCCTCCTCTTTCTCTTCCTCCTCTTCTTTCACAGTAACATCCTCCTCCTCTTTCACTCTGAACGCGTCTTCCTCTTCTTTCACTGTAACAGCCTCACCCTCTACTTCTTGTTTAACTGTAACATCCTCCTCTTCCTTCTCCTCTTTCACGACAATGTTCATCCCCAGAGCTTCTTTCTCCGTCCAACAGACCTCTTCTTTAGCAGGCGAGGAATACATCAGTGAGCTCATGGTCGGGGATGTTAGCTAGCTAGTTAGCATGAGCGACTAGTTTAGTGCTAGGCTAACTTATCAAGCCAGCTAGTTGACTAACAATATACCTATAACATTTAAATGGGGGCAATTAACTAGACGTCAGAAGTATATTTAAAACACAGAGGCAAATATGCACAGAAAAAGTCTAAATGTTTCGGCTGTTGGCTACCAAGGTGGCTGACTCGTTGTTGTTGATCCCTTCCGTCCACTAGATTATACGTCACGCTGGCAGCATCACCTGAAAGACGCACATCGCCGTCTGCTGACTGGAGGGAAACGCAGTTATGATACGTTTTTTTATTTTCATTTGCAGACAAATGTGTTTTCATTCCTTTCATTAAATAATAATATTATATTGAGACGTTCAAATAGAGCAGTGCATATTTTAAGTGAGAATTTAAAACATACTGTCCTTCACATCTGTATTTAAGGTAGTTTCATATTCATTCATTTAAAGAAACCCACTGGTCACACACTGGTTGAATTATTCTCATACAAACCTAACTGTATCCCCAGGCCCTGGTATATCAACAGACTGCATACAAAAAGGCACTGAACACAAGTTCTACATCCTTGAATTAAGGGGTTTCACGGGGGTACGGGGTTCCCCTTGTTAGACAAAAAGTAAATAATCTCCAAAATGCTCAGCAGAGTCTCCGGACTCCAGAGACAAAACAAAAGGCCTGATGGAGAGGAGGAATAAACTGGGTCATAGCAGCAGTAGTCTATATACATACTGACTCTCCTAGTGAGCAGAATATCACAGGGTCATAGCAGCAGTAGTCTATATACATACTGACTCTCCTAGTGAGCAGAATATCACAGGGTCATAGCAGCAGTAGTCTATATACATACTGACTCTCCTAGTGAGCAGAATATCACAGGGTCATAGCAGCAGTAGTCTATATACATACTGACTCTCCTAGTGAACAGAATATCACAGGGGTCAGGCAGCTCAAACTATTGGTTGATCAGCTCACAGACGAACCACAGTGGTAGGATAGTTAAAGGAAAACTCCACCCCAAAACTATCTTTTGGTATTTGTTTCAGGAAGTCAGTTCCTGATTCTCGGTTGTGACTAGATGGGAGTACAGTTACGACCGGAAGTGACTTTTCATAGCAGGTTAAGAGAGCAATTTAGCTAACCCCTTTCCTAACCTTAACCTCAGTCTCCTAACCTGCTACATTAATTCTCCTAACCTGCTATGTCCATGAGGCAGAAATATTGGGCTAGTTTGTTTGGCATGGCCAGGTGCCCCGGGTGGGTGGCGATTTCACTTAAGGACAAGTGGAATGGACTACAATGTGCAAACCCCACCTCCTCTTTACCAGATAGGTGGACACTACAGTACTACTGAGGTGGATCAGAGATGGTAACCTCCTCTTTACCAGATAGGTGGACACTACAGTACTACTGAGGTGGATCAGAGATGGTAACCTCCTCTTTACCAGATAGGTGGACACTACAGTACTACTGAGGTGATCAGAGATGGTAACCTCTTTACCAGATAGGTGGACACTACAGTACTACTGAGGTGATCAGAGATGGTAACCTCTTTACCAGATAGGTGGACACTACAGTACTACTGAGGTGGATCAGAGATGGTAACCTCCTCTTTACCAGGTGTTCGCTGTAATAGCCAAAGCCTATTGAAAACGAAAAAGACTAAAGAAGCAAACTAATTTAAATAAAAAGGTTAAAGGCTCTCAAAACCCTCTCCTGATGTTCTGACTGATACGCTGTGTTATCTACCATTCACCCAATCAGAAGACCTCTAGTGATGTTCTGACTGACATGTTGTGTTGTCTACCATCCAGCCATCCATTCACCCAATCAGAAGACCTGTCCTGACATCCATTCACCCAATCAGAAGACCTCTAGTGATGTTCTGACTGACATGTTGTGTTGTCTACCATCCAGCCATCCATTCACCCAATCAGAAGACCTGTCCTGACATCCATTCACCCAATCAGAAGACCTGTCCTGACATCCATTCACCCAATCAGAAGACTTGTCCTGACATCCATTCACCCAATCAGAAGACCTGTCCTGACATCCATTCACCCAATCAGAAGACCTCTCCTGACATCCATTCACCCAATCAGAAGACCTGTCCTGACATCCATTCACCCAATCAGAAGACCTCTCCTGACATCCATTCACCCAATCAGAAGACCTCTCCTGACATCCATTCACCCAATCAGAAGACCTCTCCTGACATCCATTCACCCAATCAGAAGACCTGTCCTGACATCCATTCACCCAATCAGAAGACCTGTCCTGACATCCATTCACCCAATCAGAAGACCTCTCCTGACATCCATTCACCCAATCAGAAGACCTGTCCTGACATCCATTCACCCAATCAGAAGACTTGTCCTGACATCCATTCACCCAATCAGAAGACCCCTCCTGATAGGTTGTGTTATGTACCTTCCAGCCATCCATTCAGAATAACTAGTTTCTATAAGTACATAGATGTAGATGTATATAATGAATGTCCACTAGTGACTAACATAGTTATATACAGTTTTATTCAGATAATGTTGCATTAATCAAATCATTTTTACAATCAGCACATTGTGGAATAATAAGGGTTCATACTTGTATTCAACGAATCACATTTTAAAATGTAAATCTGATTTTAGACATGATCATGTCTCCAGAGGAAAAAACAAAAACAAAAGTAGAGGCCTATTTTTGAGTTAAATTTCATGTAAACAATATGATTTAATGTGCCATAAAACAACAGTCAAACATAAGTCAGAACACAGCCTGTCTATTCTGTCATGTGATTTCAGGTCCTCTGTCCGGGGAAAATGTCTTTCCACAATTAGGTTCCCTAACTAAAACTCTTTCCAAACTGGGAGCTTATCCTCCCCTATGTGTGTATGTCCACATGCCTTTTCAGGTTCCCTAGCTTAGTAAAACTCTTTCCACACTGTGAACAACGGTACGGTTTCTCTTTAGAGTGTATTATCTTATGTATGTTCAGGCTATCTAAGTCAGTAAAACTCTTTCCACACTGGGAGCAGTGGTAAGGATTTTCTCCTGTGTGTGTCAGTTCATGCTTCTTAACGTCCGGTGTTCTTGAAAATCTCTTTCCACACTGGGAGCATTGGTAAGGCTTTTCTCCTGTGTGTGTCCTCTCATGCTCCTTCAGGTTATCTGACAATGCAAAATTCTTTCCACATTGGGAACAGCGGTAAGGCTTCTCTCGAGAGTGTATTCTCTTATGTTGATTCAGGGTCGCTGAATGGGAAAAACTCTTTCCACACTGGGAGCAATTGTGTGATTTTTCCCCTGTGTGTGTCCTCTCATGTGATTTTAAGCTTTCTGACAATGTAAAATTCTTTCCACAACGAGAACAGGGGTAAGGCTTCTCTCCAGAGTGTATTTTCTTATGTTTGTTCAGGTTCCCTAAATGGGAAAAACTCTTTCCACACTGGATGCAATTGTGTGGTTTTTCCCCTGTGTGTGTCCTCTCATGTGATTTTAAGTTTTGTAATAACCTAAAATTCTTTCCACAATGGGAACAGGGGTAAGGTTTCTCTCCAGTGTGTATTCTCTTATGTTTTTTTAGGTTCCCTAAATGGGAAAAACTCTTTCCACACTGGGAGCAAGTGTGTGTTTTTTCCCCTGTGTGTGTCCTCTCATGTGATTTTAAGTGTTCTGACAGCCTAAAATATTTTCCACAATGGGAACAGGGGTAAGGCTTCTCTCCGGAGTGTACCCTCTTGTGTTTTTTTAGGTTCCCTAACTGCGCAAAACTCTTTCCACACTGGGAGCAATAGTGTGGTTTTTCCCCTGTGTGTGTCCTTTCATGTAATATTAGTTCATGAGTTCGTGAAAATCTCTTTCCACACTGGGAGCATTGGAAAGGCTTTTCTCCTGTGTGTTTTTTCTCATGCTCTTTTAGGTTCCCTAACTTGGTAAAACTCCTTCCACACAGGGAGCAGTGATGTCGTGTCACTGGTTTGGGAGTCTCTGGGTCTGGTTCCCCTGAAGGACTCTTCCGTCTGTCAAAGGGAAAGTCTGGTCTCTCTCCTGCCAAAGACAAACAAAGTATTTAGTTAACCTCTCTAGGGCAGGCGGGACGAATTCGTCCCACCTACGTAACAGCCAGTTGAATCCTGTGGCGCGATTTTCAAATACCTTAAAAATCCTATTACTTCAATTTCTCAAACATATGACTATTTTACAGCGATTTAAAGACAAGACTCTCGTTAACCTCTTACATCTAGACGTTCCGCTAGCGGAACACCTGCTCCAATATCCAATGATAGGCGTGGCGCGAATTACAAATTCCTCAAAAATACAAAAACTTCAATTTTTCAAACATATGACTATTTCACAGCATTTTAACCTGTTAGGGCTAGGGGGCAGCATTTGCACGTCTGGATAAAAAAATGTACCCGATTTAATCTGGTTACTAATCCTACCAAGTAACTAGAATATGCATATACTTATTATATATGGATAGAAAACACTCTAAAGTTTCTAAAACTGTTTGAATGGTGTCTGTGAGTATAACAGAACTCATTTGGCAGGCAAAACCCTGAGACATTTTCTGACAGGAAGTGGATACCTGATGTGTTGTATTACCTTTAAACCTATCCCATTGAAAAACACAGGGGCTGAGGAATATTTTGGCACTTCCTATTGCTTCCACTAGATGTCACCAGCCTTTACAAAGTGTTTTGAGTCTTCTGGAGGGAGATCTGACCGAACAAGAGCCATGGAACGATGATGTCCCATTAGACACCTGGCGCGCGAGTTCATGTTGGGTACCCTCGTTCCAATACGTTATAAAAGAGTATGCATTCGTCCACCTTGAATATTATTCATGTTCTGGTTAAAAAAGGCCCTAATGATTTATGCTATACAACGTTTGACATGTTTGAACGAACGTAAATATATTTTTTCCCCTCGTTCATGACGAGAAGTCCGCCTGGCTTAGATCATGTGCTAACAAGACGGAGATTTTTGGACATAAATGATGAGCTTTTTTGAACAAAACTACATTCGTTATGGACCTGTGATACCTGGAAGTAACATCTGATGAAGAGAATCAAAGGTAATGGATTATTTACATAGTATTTTCGATTTTAGATCTCCCCAACATGACGTCTAGTCTGTATCGCAACGCGTATTTTTCTGGGCGCAGTGCTCAGATTATTGCAAAGTGTGATTTCCCAGTAAGGTTATTTTTAAATCTGGCAAGTTGATTGCGTTCAAGAGATGTAAATCTATAATTCTTTAAATGACAATATAATATTTTACCAATGTTTTCTAATTTTAATTATTTAATTTGTGACGCTGACTTGACTGCCGGTTATTGGAGGGAAACGATTTCCTCAACATCAATGCCATAGTAAAACGCTGTTTTTGGATATAAATATGAACTTGATAGAACTAAAAATGCATGCATTGTCTAACATAATGTCCTAGGAGTGTCATCTGATGGAGATTGTAAAAGGTTAGTGCATCATTTTAGCTGGTTTTATGGTTTTGGTGACCCTGTCTTTGACTTGACAAAACATTACACACAACTCTTGTAAATGTACTGTCCTAACATACTCTAAATTTATGCTTTCGCCGTAAAACCTTTTTGAAATCGTAAAACGTGGTTAGATTAAGGAGATGTTTATCTTTCAAAGGGTGTAAAATAGTTGTATGTTTGAAAAATTTGAATTTTGACATTTATTTGGATTCAAATTTGCCGCTCTTGAAATGCACCTGCTGTTGATGGAGTGCACCACGGGTGGCACGCTAGTGTCCCACCTAGCCCATAGAGGTTAAAGACAAGACTCTCCTTTATCTAACCACACTGTCCGATTTCAAAAAGGCTTTACAGCGAAAGCAAAACATTAGATTATGTCAGCAGAGTACCAAGCCAGAAATAATCAGACACCCATTTTTCAAGCTAGCATATAATGTCACAAAAACCCAGAAGACAGCTAAATGCAGCACTAACCTTTGATGATCTTCATCAGATGACACACCTAGGACATTATGTTATACAATACATGCATGTTTTGTTCAATCAAGTTCATATTTATATCAAAAAACAGCTTTTTACATTAGCATGTGACGTTCAGAACTAGCATACCCCCCGCAAACTTCCGGAGGAATTTGCTAACAATTTACTAAATTACTCACGATAAACGTTCACAAAAAGCATAACAATTATTTTAAGAATTATAGATACAGAACTCCTCTATGCACTCGATATGTCCGATTTTAAAATAGCTTTTTGGTGAAAGCACATTTTGCAATATTCTAAGTACATAGCCCGGCATCACAGGGCTAGCTATTTAGACACCCGGCAAGTTTAGCACTCACCAATATCAGATTTACTATTATAAAAGTTTGATTACCTTTTGTTGTCTTCGTCAGAATGCACTCCCAGGACTGCTACTTCAATAACAAATGTTGGTTTGGTCCAAAATAATCCATCGTTATATCCAAATTGCGGCGTTTTGTTTGTGCGTTCCAGACACTATCTGAAAGGGTAAATAAGGGTCGTGCGCATGGCGCAATTCGTGACAAAAAAAATCGAAATATTCCATTACCGTACTTCGAAGCATGTCAACCGCTGTTTAAAATCCATTTTTATGCCATTTTTCTCGTAAAAAAGCGATAATATTCCGACCAGGAATGTCCATTTAGCTAAACAGAGGAAAGTAAACAAAGCTTTCGGTCGACGCGGGCACGAGCCTGAGTCTCACAGTACTGTAACCAGCCACTACCCAAACGCGCTACTTTTTTTCAGCCAGAGCCTGCAAAGCCACGATTCAGCTTTTTACCGCCTTCTGAGACCCTATGGCAGCCGTAGGAAGTGTCACGGGACAGCTAAGATCCTCACTCTTCAATAAACAGAGACAAGAAGAACGACACCTTGTCAGACAGGCCACTTCCTGCATGAAATCTTCTCAGGTTTTTGCCTGCCATATGAGTTCTGTTATACTCACAGACACCATTCAAACAGTTTTAGAAACTTTGGAGTGTTTTCTATCCAAAGCCAATAATTATATGCATATTCTAGTTACTGGGCAGGAGTAGTAACCAGATTAAATCGGGTACGTTTTTTATCCAGCCGTGAAAATACTGCCCCCTAGCCATAACAGGTTAATCTAACCACACTGTCCGATTTCAAAAAGGCTTTACAACGAAAGCAAAACATTGTCCGATTTCAAAAAGGCTTTACAACAAAAGCAAAACATTAGATTATGTCAGGAGAGTACCCAGCCAGAAATAATCACACACCCATTTTTCAAGCTAGCATATAATGTCACAAAAACCCAGAAGACAGCTAAATGCAGCACTAACCTTTGATGATCTTCATCAGATGACACACCTAGGACATTATGTTATACAATACATGCATGTTTTGTTCAATCAAGTTCATATTTATATCAAAAAACAGCTTTTTACATTAGCATGTGACGTTCAGAACTAGCATACCCCCCGCAAACTTCCGGGGAATTTACTAACAATTTACTAAATTACTCACGATAAACGTTCACAAAAAGCATAACAATTATAGATACAGAACTCCTCTATGCACACGATATGTCCGATTTTAAATAGCTTTTTGGTGAAAGCACATTTTGCAATATTCTAAGTACATAGCCCAGCCATCACGGGCTAGCTATTTAGACACCCGGCAAGTTTTGCCTTCACCAAAATCAGATTTACTATTATAAAAGTTTGATTACCTTTTGTTGTCTTCGTCAGAATGCACTCCCAGGACTGCTACTTCAATAACAAATGTTGGTTTGGTCCAAAATAATCCATTGTTATATCCGAATAGCGGCGTTTTGTTCGTGCGTCCCAGACACTATCCGAAATGGTAAATCAGGATTGTGCGCATGGCGCAATTCGTGACAAAAAAATTCTAAATATTCCAATACCATTCCTCGAAGCATGTCAACCGCTGTTTAAAATCAATTTTTATGCAATTTATCTCGTAAAAAAAGCGATAATATTCCGACCGGGAATCTGTGTTTCGGTAAATAGAGGGAAAAACAGAAAGACGGGGGCGGCCAGTGCACGAGCCTAAGTCCTTTGTCCTCTGATAGACCACTTAGCAAAAGCGCTCGTGTGTTTCAGCCAGGGCTTTGAATTATGTCATTCAGCTTTTTCCCAGGCTCTGAGGGCCCATGGAAGCTGTAGGAAGTGTCACGTAATAGCAGAGATCCTTTGTAATGGATAGAGAGAATCAAGAAGGGGAAGAAATGGTCAGACAGGGTACTTCCTGTACAGAATCTTCTCACGTTTTGGCCTGCCAAATGAGTTCTGTTATACTCACAGACACCATTCAAACAGTTTTAGAAACTTTGGAGTGTTTTCTATCCAAAGCTAATAATTATATGCATATTCTAGTTTCTGGGCAGGACTAATAATCAGATTAAATCGGGTACGTTTTTTATCCAGCCGTGAAAATACTGCCCCCTAGCCATAACAGGTTAATATTAATTAATATAAGCTCCTATGACCATGGCCGATGGGACAAGAAGAAAATAACAGAATGAAATAACAACAAGCCAAAGTGGCAAACTGAGGAAACAACGAACACTGCTGCTAGTGTTTTCATATATAAGAACACTGGTTCTAGTGTGGTCTGATATAGGAACACTGGTGTTAGTGTGTTCATATATAAGAACACTGGTTCTAGTGTGGTCTGATATAGGAACACTGGTGTTAGTGTGGTCTGATATAGGAACACTGGTGCTAGTGTGGTCTGATATAGGAACACTGGTGTTAGTGTGTTCATATATAAGAACACTGGTTCTAGTGTGGTCTGATATAGGAACACTGGTGTTAGTGTGTTCATATATAAGAACACTGGTTCTAGTGTGGTCTGATATAGGAACACTGGTGCTAGTGTGGTCTGATATAGGAACACTGGTGTTAGTGTGTTCATATATAAGAACACTGGTTCTAGTGTGGTCTGATATAGGAACACTGGTGTTAGTGTGTTCATATATAAGAACACTGGTTCTAGTGTGGTCTGATATAGGAACACTGGTGTTAGTGTGTTCATATATAAGAACACTGGTTCTAGTGTGGTCTGATATAGGAACACTGGTGTTAGTGTGTTCATATATAAGAACACTGGTTCTAGTGTGGTCTGATATAGGAACACTGGTGTTAGTGTGGTCTGATATAGGAACACTGGTGCTAGTGTGGTCTGATATAGGAACACTGGTGCTAGTGTGTTCATATATAAGAACACTGGTTCTAGTGTGGTCTGATATAGGAACACTGGTGTTAGTGTGTTCATATATAAGAACACTGGTTCTAGTGTGGTCTGATATAGGAACACTGGTGTTAGTGTGTTCATATATAAGAACACTGGTTCTAGTGTGGTCTGATATAGGAACACTGGTGTTAGTGTGTTCATATATAAGAACACTGGTTCTAGTGTGGTCTGATATAGGAACACTGGTGCTAGTGTGGTCTGATATAGGAACACTGGTGCTAGTGTGGTCTGATATAGGAACACTGGTGCTAGTGTGGTCTGATATAGGAACACTGGTGCTAGTGTGGTCTGATATAGGAACACTGGTGCTAGTGTGGTCTGATATAGGAACACTGGTGTGGTCTGATATAGGAACACTGGTGCTAGTGTGGTCTGATATAGGAACACTGGTGCTAGTGTGGTCTGATTTAGGAACACTGGTGCTAGTGTGGTCTGATTTAGGAACACTGGTGCTAGTGTGGTCTGATTTAGGAACACTGGTGCTAGTGTGGTCTGATTTAGGAACACTGGTGTTAGTGTGGTCTGATATAGGAACACTGGTGCTAATGTGGTCTGATATAGGAACACTGGTGCTAGTGTGGTCTGATATAGGAACACTGGTGCTAGTGTGGTCTGATATAGGAACACTGGTGCTAGTGTGGTCTGATATAGGAACACTGGTGTGGTCTGATATAGGAACACTGGTGTGGTCTGATATAGGAACACTGGTGCTAGTGTGTTATGATATAGGAACACTGGTGCTAGTGTGGTCTGATATAGGAACACTGGTGCTAGTGTGGTCTGATATAGGAACACTGGTGCTAGTGTGTTATGATATAGGAACACTGGTGTGGTCTGATATAGGAACACTGGTGTGGTCTGATATAGGAACACTGGTGCTAGTGTGGTCTGATATAGGAACACTGGTGCTAGTGTGGTATGATATAGGAACACTGGTGCTAGTGTGGTCTGATATAGGAACACTGGTGCTAGTGTGGTATGATATAGGAACACTGGTGCTAGTGTGGTCTGATATAGGAACACTGGTGCTAGTGTGGTATGATATAGGAACACAACCTATAGGAACACAACCTGTCAGAGGAACACAACCTGCTGATACAGACGCCTCACAAGTCCTCAACTGGCAGCTTCATTAAATAGTACCAGCAAAACACTCCAGGATGCTGGCCTTCTAGGCAGAAGTCATCTGTCCAGTGTCTGTTCTTTTTTCCATCTTAATCTTTTATTTTTATAGGCCAGTCTGAGATATGGCTTATTCTTTGCAACTCTGCCTAGAAGGCCAGCATCCTGGAGTCGCCTCTTCACTGTTGACATTGAGACTGGTGTTTTGCGGGTACTATTTAAGGAAGCTGCCAGTTGAGGACTTGTGAGTCGTCTGTTTCTCAAACAAGACAGTAATATACTTGTCCTCTTGCTCAGTTGTGCACCGGGGCCTCCCACTCCTCTATCGATTCTGGTTAGAGATAGTTTGCACTGTTCTGTGAAGGGAGTAGTAAATAGCATTGTACGAGATCTTCAGTTTCTTGGCCATTTCTCACATGGAATAGCCTTCATTTCTCAGAACAAGAATATACTGACGAGTTCCAGAAAAAAGTTTTGTTTCTGGCCATTTTGAGCCTGTAATCGAACCCACAAATGCTGATGCTCCAAATACTCAACTAGTCTAAATAAGACCAGTTGTATTGCTTCTTCAAATCAGCACAACCGTTTTCAGCTGTGCTAACATAATTGCAAAAGGGTTTTCTAATGATCAATTAGCCTTTTAAAATGATCTATTTTCGATTAGCTAGCACAACGTGCCATTGGAATACAGGAGTGATGGTTGCTGATAACGGGCCTCTGTACGCCTATGTAGACATTCCATTAAAGATCAGCCATTTCCAGCTACAATAGTCATTTACAATGTCTACACTGTATTTATGATCAATTTGATGATATTTTCATGGACAAAAAAAATGCTTTCTTTCAAAAACAAGGAAATGTCTAAGTGACCCCAAATGTTTGAACGGTAGTGTATGTTAAGTCACTTTTTGGAAACGGAACGGAGAAAACAAGGGGTAGCTTGCTCTCTATGTCGTCTGATTCTAGACATATCAGTCATCATCCCAGGGCCCTCCGTTGAAGAGGTATTGACGAGCCAACTCCGAATATCCAAAGTTAAAAACAAATTTAAGGCGGTACTTACTGGTGTTACTCAGATCTCCCATCTCCTCATCTTCATCTTTCAATGTGACAGTAATCTCTCCTTCCTTCTTCACTCCAAGAACTGTATCCTCCTCTTTCTCTTCCTCCTCTTCTTTTACTGGAACATCCTCCTCCTCTTTCGCTCTGAACGCGTCTTCCTCTTCTTTCACTGAAACGTCTTCCTCTTCTTCTTTCACTGTAACAGCCTCACCCTCTACTTCTTGTTTTACTGTAACATCCTCCTCTTCCTTCTCCTCTTTCACGACAATGTTCAGCCCCAGAGCTTCTTTCTCCGTCCAGCAGACCTCCTCTTCTTTAACAGGAGGGGAGTAGTTTAGGGAGCTCATGTTCGGGGATGTTAGCTAGCTAGCTATCATTAGCGACTAGGCTAATGCTAACTTAACCAGCCAGCTACTATAGCTGACTAATAAAAAATAACGTAATATTAAATTAAATAGGTTAACAAGTAGATACGACAGAAGTGTGTCTAAAACACAGTATCTAATATAGACCGAAAGCGTCTAAATAGCTTGAATCTTTCGGCTATGTTGGCTAGCAAGCTACCGAGGTGGTTGACGAGCTGTTTATGAAGAACCGTCCACTAGATTATACGTCACGCTGGCAGCATCGCCTGAAAGACGCACATCGCCGTCTGCTGACTGGAGGGAAACGCAGTTGAGGATCAGATTTTATTTTCAGACAAATATTATTTTACATGGATTTAATTAAATAATACTATTATATTGAGACATACAAACACCTGAATGTGTTGATTGATTAGTGCGAATAAAAAATGTTTACTACAGCACATTTAAGACAGTTTCATTCAGTCAAACAACATCTAAATAAGTAGCCAGCTACTGTAGGTCTATACTGCTCCTACATGGTGTAACAATACATCATGTAGATGTATATAATGAACAGACTAGGTCTATAGTGCTCCTACATGGTGTAACAATACATCATGTAGATGTATATAATGAACAGACTAGGTCTATACTGCTCCTACATGGTGTAACAATACATCATGTATATGTATATAATGAACAGACTAGGTCTATACTGCTCCTACATGGTGTAACAATACATCATGTAGATGTATATAATGAACAGACTAGGTCTATACTGCTCCTACATGGTGTAACAATACATCATGTAGATGTATATAATGAACAGACTAGGTCTATACATGGTATAACAATACATCATGTAGATGTATATAATGAACAGACTACGTCTATACTGCTCCTACATGGTGTAACAATACATCATGTAGATGTATATAATGAACAGACTAGGTCGATACTGCTCCTACATGATGTAACAAATGTTTGGGGTCACTTAGAAATGTCCTTGTTTTTGAAAGAAAGTCACATTTTTTGTCAATTAAAATAACATCAAATTCATCAGAAATACAGTGTAGACATTGTTAATGTTGTAATGACTATTGTAGCTGGAAACGGCTGATTATTAATGAAATATCTACATAGGTGTTCAGAGGATCATTATCAGCAAGCATCCCTCCTGTGTTCCAATGCCACGTTGTGTTAGCTAATCCAAGTTTATCATTTTAAAAGGCTAATTGATCATTGGAAAACCCTTTTGCAATTATGTTAGCACAGCTGAAACTGTTGTGCTGATTTAACAAAGCTTTTGTAAACAGTGTTGTTGCATAACAATCAGGCAGTAGAACAACAATAATCATCACCCTCTTGACCAATCTTCCCTCCCCTTAACATTGGGTTGATTCAGACCCTGTCAGAGTACCAGGTGGACATTCCTGCCAGTGTACCAGGTGGACATTGGGTTTGATTCAGACCCTGCCAGTGTGCCAGGTGGACATTGGGCTTGATTCAGACCCTGCCAGTGTACCAGGTGGACATTGGGTTTGATTCAGACCCTGCCAGTGTACCAGGTGGACATTGGGTTTGATTCAGACCCTGCCAGTATGCCAGGTGGACATTGGGCTTGATTCAGACCCTGCCAGTGTACCAGGTGGACATTGGGTTTGATTCAGACCCTGCCAGTGTACCAGGTGGACATTGGGTTTGATTCAGACCCTGCCAGTATGCCAGGTGGACATTGGGCTTGATTCAGACCCTGCCAGTGTACCAGGTGGACATTGGGTTTGATTCAGACCCTGCCAGTATGCCAGGTGGACATTGGGATTGATTCAGACCCTGCCAGTGTACCAGGTGGACATTGGGTTTGATTCAGACCCTGCCAGTGTACCAGGTGGACATTGGGTTTGATTCAGACCCTGCCAGTGTACCAGGTGGATATTGGGTTTGATTCAGACCCTGTCAGAGTACCAGGTGGACATTAGGTTTGATTCAGACCCTGTCAGTGTACCAGGTGGAGATTGGGTTTGATTCAGACCCTGCCAGCATGGCCAGAAATGTATTTCAAGGTCAGTAACTTATAACCACAGAACCACCCCAGACCTTTCATGCATGACTAAAAACACCTTAGTATTAGATTTACTGCCATGGTCTAGTACGTCACCGCCTCAGACACCATTCACAATGCTGGCTGAGGTACGAGTAAAACATGACATATTATTTCATAACCATTCACAATGCTGGCTGAGGTATGAGTAAAACATGACATATTATTTCCTAACCATTCACAATGCTGGCTGTGGTATGAGTAAAACATGACCTATTATTTCCTAACCATTCACAATGCTGGCTGGGGTACGAGTAAAACATGACCTATTATTTCCAACCATTCACAATGCTGGCTGTGGTATGAGTAAAACATGACCTATTATTTCCAACCATTCACAATGCTGGCTGAGGTACGAGTAAAACATGACCTATTATTTCCTAACCATTCACAATGCTGGCTGAGGTACGAGTAAAACATGACATATTATTTCCTAACCATTCACAATGCTGGCTGAGGTACGAGTAAAACATGACCTATTATTTCCTAACCATTCTCAATGCTGGCTGAGGTACGAGTAAAACATGACATATTATTTCCTAACCATTCACAATGCTGGCTGAGGTACGAGTAAAACATGAAATATTATTTCCTAATTGTCAAAACATCCCCACTCCTTAATCAACTAGTCTCTCACTGTTTAACCAGAATAACAGGAGTTGTGTCCTTCAAACTGTTAGATTGTTAGTCCAAAAGAATATTCAGCTACTTAGATGTCATGTATTGTCATGTTATGCTCACTATAAGAAGTCCTGAATGTATTGAAATGCCTGGAGGGGATGTGTTAATTCATAACCCATCATTTATACCTGTTAGTTCATAACCCATCATTTATACCTGTTAATTCATAACCCATCATTTATACCTGTTAATTCATAACCCATCATTTATACCTGTTAATTCATAACCCATCATTTATACCTTTTGCTCGAAAGGGGCGGTTCAGGCAGGCTGGCACGCTCCCTAACCTTACTTCTTACTAGGCAGGAATGAATGGGGATCCATAATAAACCCCAGGAAGAGTAGTTGCTGCCTTGGCAGGAACTAATGGGGATCCATAATAAACCCCAGGAAGAATAGTTGCTGCCTTGGCAGGAACTAATGGGGATCCATAATAAACCCCAGGAAGAGTAGTTGCTGCCTTGGCAGGAACTAATGGGGATCCATAATAAACCCCAGGAAGAGTAGTTGCTGCCTTGGCAGGAACACAGTCATGTGATACGTGGTATAGAAAAGTCCAATCTTAGGAGAGTACATGGGAGGAACTATACTGTGTATCTGCAGGTGTCCTTCTGGTCAAAACCACTGATACAGGTGCCCCTCCACCCTCTGGTGGGATGGATCATGTCTACAGAGAAACCTAGATTCAAATACTTAGATGTGTGTGTATTGGGTATATGTTGTGAAATTGTTAGATATTACTTGTTAGATATTACTGCACTGTCGGAGCTAGATACACAAGCATTTCACTGCACCCGCAATAACATTTGCTAAACATGTGTATGTGACCAATAAAATGTGATTTTGATTTGAAATAAACGTCCTATTTATCAAAGATGCTTTTGACTGGGGTCAAAATTACTCCAAAGGATTTTAATTTGTAAAAAGTCCATATTGATACAGAAACACTAAACCATGATTTAGATTTATTAAGAACAAGTTGATTGACAAAGTCATGAAAAATTGGAAGAATTGAATGAACCACATTATGGCTATGATAAAAGACATGCCTCTGGGGTTAAAATGATCCATGTCAGAAGTATGGTTCAATGCAAATGTGTAGTGGGTGTAAAGTTTGTTTTAAATTCTCACTCATTAAACACGAATCAATCAACACATGCTTCTCTTTGAACGACTTAATATAATATTACACTTTTATGAAATAAATGAAAAATAAACGTTTGGTTCCTCCACTGCGTTGCCCACTCCAGTCAGCAGATGGGATGTGCGTCTTTTAGGTTCAGGCGATGCTGCCAGTGTGACGTATAATCTAGTGGACGGGACGCTCCTTCAACAACAACAGCTAGTCAGACACCTCGGTAGCTTTCTAGCAAACATAGCTACAACATCCATGCTCTTTACACTGTTTTGGTGTATACTAGTCGCTGTGTATTAAACACACTTCTGTTTTATGTACTTGTTGGCCCATTTAATTATACATTTACGTTGTTTGTCAGCTAGCTGGTTTGCTAAGTTAGCTTAGAACTCGGCTAGTCGCTAATGCTAGCTAGCTAACATCCCCGACCATGAGTTCACTAAGCTACTCTCCTCCTGATAAAGAAGAGGAGGTCTGCTGGACGGAGAAAGAAACTCTTGTGAAAGATGAGGAGGAAGAGAAAGATGTTACAATACAAAAACAAGTAGAGGGTGAGGCTGTTCCCGTGAAAGAAGAAGAGAAAGACGTTACAGTGAAAGAAGAGGAAGACGCCTTCAGAGTGAAAGAGGAGGAGGATGTTACAGTAAAAGAAGAGGAGGAAGAGAAAGAGGAGGATGCAGTTTTTGGAGTGAAAGAGGAGGAGGGGGAGATGACTGTCACATTGGAGGAAGAAGAGGAGGTTGGAGATCTGTTTAACACCAGTAAGTACCGTCTCTGCAGTCGTTGAACCAATATGCAGTAAAGGGGTTCTACACTTTGTTGTTCTGTAGGAATGGCTGAAACTACACTGTAACGTGTAGAACATCAAGAGTGGACCATCAACAAAACGTTAACAATTGATCAAATGTATCCAATGACAATGCCTGAAATACTGTAGTCCTCAATATCTCCTATTAGATTAACCCAATATGTTCTCTTAAAGGGGCAATCAGCAGTTGTTACATCCATTTTGGGACTTATACATTAATGATATGTACCCATTGTTATTTTAAGAATTCGCTTATAAATGCCTCATGAGCTTAGTTCAACTGTCGTACCCCATCAGAACCCAAAATATAAGCTTTTTGTTTTACTCCAATGTTTGTCAGTAAATATAAACAAACACTGTATATCCTCAAAACATGGTTAAAACTAGAATGTTGATATCTGTCACGTCCTGACCCTGGTAAGAGGTCATTTTCCCTTTATGGTCAGGGCGTGACAGGTGGTAGTTTTGGGTGGTTTTCTGTTCTATGTGGGGTTTTTCTAGATTTCTATTTCTATGTTTTGGCCGGGTATAGTTTCCAATCAGAGGCAGCTGTCTATCATATTGTCTCTGATTAGAAGCCATACTTAGGCAGCCTGTTTTTCAGGTAGTTGTTTTCCGTTTTGTATAGTGTCCTGATGGAACAGTCGTAGACTGTTTTCTCTGCTACCGCACGGCAAGTAAGGGACCAAAAGCCTCCTCAACAGCTTCTACCCCCAAGCCATAAGACTGCTGAACAATTCATAAAATCACCACCAGACAATTTACATTGACCCCACCCCCCCTCCCTTTTGTGCACTGCTGCCGCTCGCTAGTTGTTTGTTACCTATGCATAGCCACTACGCCCCCACCTTAATGTACAGATTACCTCAACTAGCCTGTACCCCTGCACACTGACTCGGTACCGGTGCCCCCTGTATATAGCCTCGTTATTGTTATTCTCATTGTGTTACTTTTTATTATTACTTTTTATTTTAGTCTACTTGGTAAATATTTTCTTCTTGAACTGCACTGTTGGTTAAGGGCTTGTAAGTAAAGCATTTCACGGTAAAGTCTAAGTTGGTGTCTTGACGGATTTGTAAAAAACGGTTTATCATAACACTATATATTTTTTTTATGTTGCTGACACCCCTCCCCAGAGGTGTCTCATTATTGGGATTCATTGCTGATTCCTACCTGTAGCTCTCTATGAGGTGTCTAGTGATACAGGTTAAGGGCCCTGTTGGAGATTGGTGGTTGGTAGCGGAGTCGAGGGAACAAGCAGGGTTGGACACGGCCATGTTATTATCCCACACACAGTCTCTGTGGTTCATATGAACCCCATTCCTGGGAATTAGATTTGATTACAAATCTCCCCTGTCTGTTACCACAGAAGGGTTCTGTCTGTCCCATTCCCAGCTAGGGTACGAGGCGCTTTGTCACCAGTACCTATGACTGGTTGATAGGGGAAACCTCCATGCTTATTATAGAAAAAGTAATTAGGGGGAAACTATTTAGATAACTGAAATAAAATAACAAACCTGTTTGAAAACTATTCCAAAACTATCTTTGACTCCAAAACTAAAATAGCCTGAAATAATAACCAGCCTGAATTATGTTCAGTTTGAATAATTTATATCTTAACTTTGGGCAAAAATAGAATTGGGTTTTAAATATTTTTTACGTGGTTTTAAAGCTTCTGAACCTGGTGGCTGGTAAATGCTGCCATAGGATGGCAATGTTTCAAATAGACCTAGCTTGTGTATCACTATCACTAGCTATCACCAGAAATATTTTAAGAAATTAGGATATTGGAAACTCCTTTCGATTTGTATTAACAGCTTAAAGAAAAGAACATTGGCATGAATTACCCTCCGTGAACAAGAAGCACAACATTACAAATATTTTCAGAGATGTGAGATAATTAACTTGTTCTCTGTAATATTGTATAGCTTTGCAATCGTGACTTTCCGTACTTTCAAGGAAAATAGGCATGTTTCTCGACTCATACCCTGACTTTAAAAAGGGATTTTCGTGAGAATTAGCTTAGGAACTGCGTGTCACAGCATGACAATGTGAACGCGATTAGTTGACAGTCTCTTGGACGGGCGTTATATACGCGTTCACATTTTCTGGAATAGTTTTTATTTGAAAACATTTTTGTTTACTTGCCTGCCTATTGTATTTGGAATGCACTCTAATGTTCATCTCTGAAAATCACTTAGATAATTCCTTTGATACAGCAGTAGCAATACAGGAATATAACAACTACAGAAAAGACAGGAATGCTTATGGGGGAGGTGTTGCTGTATACAGTGCATTCGGAAAGTATTCAGACCCATTGACTTTTTCCACATTTTGTTACGTTAAAGCCTTATTCTAAAATGGATTAAAATCTTTTTTTCCCCCTTTCATTTAGCTAGTTTATTTGGCACACCTGCATTTGGGGAGTTTCTCCCATCCTTCTCTGCAGATCCTCTCAAGCTCTGTCAGGTTGGATGGGGAACATCACTGCACAGCTATTTTCAGGTCTCTCCAGAGATGTTAGATAGGGCTTAAGTCCGGGCTCTGGCTGGGCCACTCAAGGACATTCAGAGACTTCTACTGAAGCCACTCCTGTGTTGTCTTAGCTGTGTGCTTAAGGTCGTTGTCCTGTTGGACGATGAACCTTCGCCCCAGTCTGAGGTCCTGAGCACTCTGGAGCAGGTCTTTCATCAAGGATCTCTCTGCACTTTCCTCTGTTAATATTTCCCAGGATCCTGACTAGTCTCCCAGTCCCTGCTGCTGAAAAACATCCCCACAGTATGATGCTGCCACCACCATGCTTCACCGTAGGGATGGTGCCAGGTTTCCTCCAGACGTGATGCTTGGCATTCAGGTCAAAGAGTTCAATCTTGGTTTCATCAAGCCAGAGAATCTTGTTTCTCATGGTCAGTGTCCTTTGGGTTCCTTTTGGCAAACTCCAAGCAGGCTGTCATTGGAGCTCTGTCAGAGTGACCATCAGGTTTTTGGTCACCTCCCTGACCAAGGCCCTTTTCCCCCATTCGCACAGTTTGGCCTGGTGACCAGCTCTAGGAAGAGTATTCCATTTAAAAATGATGGAGGTCACTGTGTTCTTTGGGACCTTCAATGCTACAGACTTTTTTTGGTACCCTTCCCCAGATATGTGCCTCGACACAATCCTGTCTTGGAGCTCTACGGACAGTTCCTTCGACCTCATGGCTTGGTTTTTGCTCTGACACGCACTGTCAACTGTGGGACCATATATAGACAGGTGTGTGTGTGTGCCTTCCAAATCATATCCAATCAATTTAATTTACCATAGGTGGACTTCGAACAAGTTGTATATACATCTCAAGGATGATTAATGGAAACAAGATGCACCTGAAAGCAAATTCGAGTCTCATAGCAAGGTCTGAATACTTAAATAAATAAGGGATTTCTGTTTTTTACCTGTTTTCACTTTGTCATTATGGGCTATTGATGACACCCCTCTGAAACAAGATAGCTTAACCATCAGAAAAAGCTTTTCCTTACTCTTCTCCTGCTGCTGGCCTTCGTAAATTCTGACGTTATGCTCCTATAGTTTCTGTTAATAGGCTACACCAGCAGTCGTTAACCTGTTTAGGAAAGGGGGCAGTATTTTCACGGCCGGATAAAAAACGTACCCGATTTAATCTTTTTATTACTCCTGCCCAGAAACTAGAATATGCATATAATTGATTTGGATAGAAAACACCCTAAAGGTTCTAAAACTGTTTGAATGGTGTCTGTGAGTATAACAGAACTCATATGGCAGGCCAAAACCTGAGAAGATTCTATACAGGAAGTGACCATCTCTGACCATTTCTTGGCCTTCTATAGCCTCTTTATCGAAAACAGAGGATCTCTGCTGTAACGTGACATTTTCTAAGGCTCCCATAGGCTCTCAGAGGGCGCCAGAACGGGGAATGATGACTCTGCAGTCCCTGGCTGAAAAACAGTAGCGCATTTGGATAGTGGTCGATCTGAGAACAATGAAACGGGGGCGCGCGTGGATGTGAAGAGTCCATTTTACATTTTCAGTCTTTGAACGGTCGGAATATTATCGCTATTTTACGAGAAAAATCGCATAAAAATTGATTTTAAACAGCGTTTGACATGCTTCGAAGTACGGTAATGGAATATTTTGACATTTTTTGTCACAATATGCGCCGGCGTGTCACCCTTCGGATAGTGTCTTGAACGCAAGAACAAAACGCAGCTATTTGGATATAACTATGGATTATTTGGAACAAAAACAACATTGGGTGTTGAAGTAGAAGTTCTGGGAGTGCATTCTGACGAAGAACAGCAAAGGTAATCCAATTTTTCTTATAGTAAATCTGAGTTTGGTGAGTGCCAAACTTGGTGGGTGTCAAAATAGTTAGCCATGATGGCCGGGCTATCTACTCAGAATATTGCAAAATGTGCTTTCACCGAAAAGCTATTTTAAAATTGGACACCGCGATTGCATAAAGGAGTTCTGTATCTATAATTCTTAAAATAATTGTTATGTTTTTTGTGAACGTTTATCGTGAGTAATTTAGTAAATTCACCGGAAGTTTTCGATGGGTATGCTAGTTCTGAACGTCACATGCTAATGTAAAAAGCTGTTTTTTGATATAAATATGAACTTGATTGAACAAAACATGCATGTATTGTATAACATAATGTCCTAGGAGTGTCATCTGATGAAGATCATCAAAGGTTAGTGCTGCATTTAGCTGTGGTTTTGGTTTATGTGACATTATATGCTAGCTTGAAAAATGGGTGTGTGATTATTTCTGGCTGGGTACTCTCCTGACATAATCTAATGTTTTGCTTTTGTTGTAAAGCCTTTTTGAAATCGGACAATGTGGTTAGATAAAGGAGAGTCTTGTCTTTAAAATGGTGTAAAATAGTCATATGTTTGAAAAATTGACGTTTTTGGATTTTTGAGGTGTTTGTAATTCGCGCCACGCTCTATCATTGGATATTGGTGAGGCGTTCCACTAGCGGAACATCTAGATGTAAGAGGTTAAAGTCCCCGGCTACTAGGAACACTTCCTCTGGGTGAGCGTTTTCCTGTTTGTTTATGGCGGAATACAGCTCATTCAATGCGGTCTTAGTGCCAGCCTCAGTCTGTGGTGGTATGTAAACAGCTACGAAAATACAGAATAACTTTCTAGGTAGATAGTGTGGTCTACAGCTTATCATGAGATACTCTACCTCAGGCGAGCAATAGCTCGAGACTTCCTTAGATATCGTGCACCAGCTGTTATTTACAAAATACATAGTCCACCGCCCCTTGTCTTACCAGACGCCGCTGTTCTATCCTGCCGGTACAGTGTATAACCAGCCAGCTGTATTTTGATAATGTCGTCGTTTAGCCACGACTTCGTGAAGCATAAGATATTACAGTTTTGAATGTTCCGTTGGTAATTTAGTCTTCCGCGTAGGTCATCGATTTTATTTTCCAAAGATTGCACGTTTGCTAGCAGAATGGAAGGAAGTGGGGGTTTATTCGATCGCCTACGAATTCTCAGAAGGCAGCCTGCTCTTTGGCCCCTATTTCTCCGCCTTCTCTAAACGACATTGACGGGGATCTTGGCCTGTTCCCGGGAAAGCAGTATATTGTTCACGTCGGGCTCGTCAGACTCATTAAAGGAAAAAAAGGATTCTGCCAGTCCGTGGTGAGTAATCGCAGTTCAGATGTCCAGAAGTTATTTTCAGTCATAAGAGACGGTAGCGACAACATTATGTACAAAATAAGTACAAAAATTAAGTTCCAAACAATGCAAAGAAACGATAAAAAAAAACACAATTGGTTGGGAATACGTAAAACGCCAGCCTTGCTCTCTGGCGCCATCTTAAAGACAGTTATGCCATGCTCCACGTTCGATCCAACATCCCTAAACAAATTCATGTTTATAATGTGTTATTGTCTGCTTGATTTACAGTAGGGTCTCGTTAGTCTGTTTGGACACAGAGATACTTAGCTCATAATGTGTAGAGAACTGTTCCTTGATGGATAGGCTATTGTACAACACACAGAGCTATTTTCCTTTATTCAGGACATTTAGAATGACAACACATTACAGAGTAGCCTAGTGGGATGTCATGACAAAGACATTTTAGTTTCCATGTTTCACCAAAAATATTACATGATTTATAGTCCTAGGTCTATCTTGTTGTTAGGTGAAGTTATGGGTCCTACAGTAGTTTTGTTATTGTTAGGCAAAGTTATGGGTCAATATACAAAGTAGGAGGTTCAGGAGGAAATTCAAACGAGCCTTATAATTATAATCCAAAGTTGTAATATTCAGAACACATTGTGTAAAAACTAAAACCTTCGTCCATAACTATCGGTTTCCTCATTACCAGATATACTACATCCATAACTATCGGTTTCCTCATTAGCAGATATACTACATCCATAACTAGCGGTTTCCTCATTAGCAGGGAGGAGTTTCTGCAACCAAATTGTGTGTGCTTTGCCCTCGTGCTGCAATTTTAGCAAACACAGAAAGTGGCCTATATTGGAGACCAAAAGTCGTCTGGCACATTGCTTAGGGTTTCAACAACTTTAATAATTTATTTCTAGCCTACAATCATCGGTTTTACTACTAATGTGAAAACAAGACTAAATATGACTATTCTTGCTCATTTTAAGACAATTGTCAAATAAATGTAACATTCATTACAGACGTCAATTGTTGTACAACATCATGGCTACGCTGTTGGCATCACCTTTTACAGTGGATTCTGCTGTTGTAGGCCTTTAACCATCTGTCTGACTTTGCCGTTCACACAGGAGAGAGGCGGGACAGTCGTGGATCCTCTGGGGAGCCTCAACAACCTCATGATGCTGAAGAGGCAGAGAAGAGTCTCTCCAGATCAGAACACCTCAATAAACACCTGCAGCGATCCACAGGGAAGAGAACTCACTGCTGCTCTGACTGTGGGAAGAGATTCAACTCATCAGGCATTAAAATTCACCAGAGAGTCCACACAGGAGAGAAATCTTATAGCTGTGTTCAATGTGGGAAGAGTTTTGGTCAATCTGAGCTCTGACAGTGCACCAGAGAACACACACAGGAGAGAAATCTTATATCTGTGATGTTGTGGGAAGAGTTTTGTTTGATCTGCCCAGCTGACATTACACCAGAGAACACACACGGGAGAGAAACCTTATAGCTGTGATCAATGTGGGAAGAGATTTGCTACATCTAGCAATCTGACTCTACACCAGAGAACACACACAGGAGAAAAACCTTTTAGCTGTGTTCAATGTGGGAAGAGTTTTGGTCAATCTAGCAGTCTGACTGTACACAAGAGAACACACACAGGAGAGAAACCTCTTAGTTGTGACCAGAGATAATCTGATTAAAGATCTCTGATCAAATATCAGAAAATACATGGAATTGTTTCATGATATTAATGTCACAATGTGGAATGTTTTAACATTGTAGTTGGAGTATTTTAATGTCACAATGTAGAACCCTAAACGTTTGTCCCCTGTTCTATTGATTTCAACATGATATGGATATTAGCCTCAGGGGGAAAATCCAGGCTCTGAATTGAAAGAGAACTATTTATGTGATTTAACAAAAAGTGACTAACAAAAAAAGAGTTGTGTTACACTTACCACGTTGGTGACCCACTGGAATCACAATGTAACACTTCAAAATGTAGCTAGCAGTTTTTTACAAATTGTCCTCAAACCAGGGATGTACACATTATTCCCAGATTCCGTGTGGTTTTTGAGCTGTTAGTTTTAACAGGACGTGCAACCTCATCTCCCTTCTGTCACGCAAATGATTTTAGCGATGAGTTATGACATAAGTGTTGTGTTTCTTTGTTTAGCGATCCCTACATTTAAATGCATCACTCCAAAATGTAGCTGACTGTCTTCTGCAGGTTGTCCTCTAACCAGTGAGGTAAAATACATCTCCCATTTTCCATGTGCTTTGTTTAGTTGTGTTAGTTTCAACAGCACGTACATCCTGATTTCCCCCCTAATCGATATCAGTGATTTATTGCTACTTGTCAAAACAACAGCGTTTTTGGTGCTTGTGCAGTTTACAAGGTGCTTGTTTAAAAAAATACAAGTAATATGATTATTGTGGCAGATGTTTGTGTATATAGCACATTTTATGTTTAGGTGTTCAATTTATCCCAAACTGTTTCTGCATATTGGTTATTGATTTGGACACTTTAAAACTGTGTTTTGACGTTAGGGCTATTTCATATTTACATTTCATGTAACATTTAGTAATGATATTTATTTATGCAACCAACTGACAATTTTTTTGTACAATTATATTGACATTGTTGCCCCGCTTTTAGAATATCAGGGTTAATTCTCACATGTGCCAAACCAAATGTACTAGAGCATGACATTGGGGACTGGGCCCCGATCCAACAACATGCCTATCTAGTGAACCCTGAAAAGTGAGAGAAGCTCCGCAGTGAGGTGGAAAGTAACTACAGATATTGCAGGAGTTTCCTCTTGAAATCAGACATGTCCGTGTTAAGGACAACTTGGTTTCTGATTGTCTCAAAGGTGGGTAGTCAAATGGTTTTGCGTTTAGCCAGTGAGTTACCATGGATCACTATTTTGACTGCATGGTTTTCCGTATTGGAAATGAGTTTTGTTTGGGCTCGTTCCAAGGGGACGAGAGTTCTAGAAGCTAGTGAGTTTTAGGAAGATATAAAAAAATATATATTGTTTTTAATTGTTGACAGCCAGTAGACACCATGTTTATATTGGTGAAGCATTGTAGTTGATTATAATGTGAAATGGAAGTTGTTTTCTGTTGGTGGTAAGCATTCTCTTAAGGTGTTAGTCTTATTGGTTTTTCCATCTTATGTTTTGAGGTTGGACTTTAGCACGTGTAGCTCGTTAGCACGTGTAGCTCGTTAGCACGTGTAGCTCGTTAGCACGTGTAGCTCGTGTAGCTCGTTAGCACGTGTAGCTCGTTAGCACGTGTAGCTCGTTAGCACGTGTAGCTCGTTAGCACGTAGGACGCACTGATTGGTGTCACCTCGTTAGTCTGTATGTGTTACACCTGTGCTGGCTTGTCCATCTCGTTAGTGGGAAGGTGTTTCACCTGAGCTGGTCCAGGTTCTATTTTAAGAGTGTCTGGCCCAGTACTCCAGTTGTCTTGATAGATGTGGAGAGTCAACACCTTTAGTTGCTCCACCTTTTTGGTTTGCCTACTGTCTTTAAGATTGTTGTGGGTTTTTATTTTGTTTGCCTCTTGGGCAGATTTGGTGGGTCTCATGGTGGGTGACTTTTAGGTCCCAGTTGTTGTTACTAGTCAACTTTCAGTGGACACTGTGAGCAAAACTGCATGATTATGTTATAATACTTTTATTGCATCAAATGGTTGTTTTATTAACAGAATAGAGGGTTCTTAGAACTACTGTGTCTGTGTTCTACTGAGGATGGGCCTCTGGGAGAAAACACTGACAGGAGATTTACAATGTCTTTTTGGTGATAAAACCTAAAGAGACTGCATTCCAGAACATGAGTTAATGTTTCTGTTCTATATGGTACCAGGGAGAGATGACCCCAGGGCCAGACCCCTGGTCTCTACACAGAGTACTGTTTTTACAGCAGATACTGTCTGCTGAGAATTATAACTATCTTTCATACAAATCTTAACCTTGTGATCCATTCTATATATCTGTTGTTGGTCATGTAGGTTAAAAGGGGTGTATCTTGGCTGTAAAATACCTTTGTACTTTTGTCTCGGGGCTCTCAACGAATCATCTGGGGGTGATTCATCTCAACGAATCATCTGGGGGTGATTCGTCGACCAGCCATCATTATCGTAGAGCACTCAATCGATTCACTTTGTATGTGTGTGTTGTATTGACCTGCTCCCTTATTAATAACTGAATAAAGATTTAGTTTAAGAATAACTGACTTGTGTGATAATTTCTTTAATATCAAATGAGAAACTTAACCACCACATTTGGCGATGGGGATGTGAATCTTCACTTGGTGACCGCTCCTGGGTAAATGGTGCACGAGGGATCCCTCAAACTTGGGATCTCAGCGAGACCACACTTCGGGAATGGAGCAGATGGACACACCTTTGATCTGAGAGGCAGCGAGCCGAGTGGATACCACATCTCAAATGTAGTTTAAAAAAAAAGGTGAGCGGAAACACGGAAAGTGGAGTTTTTAGAAAAGCCTAGTAGGCTCTGCGTGTGTATTCCTGTGTGAGGGGGGCACCTTGGAGGTGTAAACAGGGCCGAGTCAGTGGAGGGTGATCTGAGAGTCAGTCGACTCCGACACCTATCATTGGTCGGTTGCGGGCGACCTAGAGCCATCCTGACACTGAATTGATCACAGTGGGGGTTGGTCTGTAGGGGTGAGGGGCCAGGGTGACTGTAGGTTCTGTGTGAAACACGGTACCTGGTTAAACTCTATTGGAAGAAGGACCTCATTCTGAAAAGTGTCTGTGTGACCCTCAGAAGTGGGGAATTCCAATGATTTTTTTATGTGCGGGCCAGGTATGCCCTGGGTTTGGTCATTTAGCGGTAAATATCTAGAATCTTTGTGAACTAGATGACAACTAGAATCTGTGTGAACTAGTTTTGGCCATGTAACGTTATACATCCGGAATCTGTGCAAACTGTGTTTACTAGTTATGACCATTTATGATATAGTATAAGCTAGTAAGGTGCACCTGTAATTGTTTTAAACCTGTACCCCATTTTAGAAGTATTGAAAGATGTAAATGTATGAGTTGCATTATCCTAGGAACTAACCATGAGATAGAAATTAGAAAATACTCCTGCAGGTTAAAATATTGTTGAAAAACTGTTACGGATACAGGTATACTGTGCATGTATTTTCTTTCCTTCTGCCCTATTCACAGGTGCAACCAATCAGAAGACACCTGCTCCTTTTCTCTTACCCAATCACATCCCCTTTTCCTTGGTTTAAAAGTATCCCAATCAGTTCTCTCTTTTGTTTTTGCAACTACATGTCACTTTGTCCGTTATCCTGTGAGTTTTGTTTTGGTGTTTGACTGTTTGTTTGTTGGTGGGAAAAGGGGTACCAAGACAAGTCGCCCATGGGCATACACTACCCTTGGGTAAATATTATACATACATACACTACCCCTGGGGTAAATACAGTCTAAGAACACTAGATAGAACTGGGTGGACCACCCACTGTATTTTATTGGTTACTGAGCTAGCTGTTGTTGAAGCAGGTAGACTAGCTTAGGGGTGTTTTTGAATACTTATTTCTTTCCTTGGGTCCAGCTCAGCCCCTTTTCCCGCCCCCCTTTAAAAATAAACCTGATGTGTTTGACAGTAAATTTAAGTTGTCTGTGGTTTTTGTTCTCACTGTTCCTTTTCACTGTTATAATTTGCGTGAGATATGTTACGGGTCTCGTTTCCATCCCCCCTAGACTGCAGGGCAAAAAGGATTTGTAACAACAACTAATTAATTAGTTATGTTTGGGAATAGCATTGTATGACTGTGATATGAGAGTTGTGTGACTGCGATATGGGAGTTGTGTCTTAATCTGAAGTTTGGATAGAAACATAGAGATCTGTAGTTCCTCTCAGAGATCTGGACTGTCAAAATAGCAGGATGATGTCCTCACCCCAGCCTCGCCTCTCTACCTCTGATAGTCCTTGGATTATCTTGTCTATATCCATTCCATGGACTTGATTCATTTCTGAGAAGATAATTTGCACACATTTGAATGCTAATAGATTTCAGTTTGTATTGACTGCTATGTAGGTTAAATGTACACTTCAAATGCAGCTGTCCTAAAACATATCTGTACCTTCTTCTTGATCCCAATTGCATTGTGTCCATGTTCTGTCCTATAAAAATTTAGCAAAGGAAGAGAGAATGTGTCAAAGAATAGTCTTACAAGCATTAATATATATTAAATAAATATTGAAAGATAAATGGCATCGACATACAATGTAAAATAGAAGAACATATTGGAGAAAGCACTAGCCAATACAGTACTGCCATACAGTAACAGTACTGTCATACAGGCCTAACATCACATTTCAAGATATCATTGTACACAAATTGTTCAATATTTTATCAGGCTGACTTGAAAGATTATACGCAACATTTTGCTCCGTGGCAAAACTGTGTTTGGATTCTGAAGGGCATTAATACAAAAGAGATAGTCTAGACACTGTATTAATACCAAATCAAATATATTTATATAGTCCTTCTTACATCAGCTGATATCTCAAAGTGCTGTACAGAAACCCAGCCTAAAACCCCAAACAGCAAGCAATGCAGGTGTAGAAGCACGGTGGCTAGGGAAAAACTCCCTAGAAAGGCCAAAACCTAGGAAGAAACCTAGAGAGGAACCAGGCTATGAGGGGTGGCCAGTCCTCTTCTGGCTGTGCCAGGTAGAGATTATAACAGCACATGGCCAAGATGTTCAAATGTTCATAAATGACCAGCATGGTCAAATAATAATAATCATAGTAGTTGTCGAGGGTGCAACAAGTTAGCAACTCAAGAGTAAGTGACAGTTGGCTTATTCATAGCCGATCTTTGAGAGTATCTCTACTGCTCCTGCTGTCTCTAGAGAGTTGAAAACAGCAGGTCTGGGACAGGTAGCACGTCCGGTGAACAGGTCAGGGTTCCAGCAAGTCTGGGACAGCAGGTCTGGGACAGGTAGCATGTCCGGTGAACAGGTCAGGGTTCCATAGCCGCAGGCAGAACAGTTGAAACTGGAGCAGCAGCACGGCCAGGTGGACTGGGGACAGCAAGGAGTCATCATGCCAGGTAGTCCTGAGGCATGGTCCTGAGGCATGGTCCTGAGGCATGGTCCTAGGGCTCAGGTCCTCCGAGAGAGAGAAAGAAAGAAAGAAAGAGAGAATTAGAGAGAGCATATGTAAATTCACACAGGACACCAGATAAGACAAGAGAAATACTCCAGATGTAACAGACTGACCCTAGCCCCCCGGCACATAAACTACTGCAGCATAAATACTGGAGTCTGAGACAGGAGGGGTCAGGAGACACTGTGGCCCCATCCGATGAAACCCCTGGACAGGGCCAAACAGGCAGGATATAACCCCACCCACTTTGCCAAAGCACCCCTCCCAGGGACGTCATGGAAGAACACCAGTAAGCCAGTGACTCAGCCCCTGTATTAGGGTTAGAGGCATAATACCATTATGCATTTGAATCCCATCTACAGCTACCATCTAAGATATTAATTTCCCTCCACAAGGGGGCGTACATGTAACGTTTCCTAAATGGGATAGTATTGTACATGTAACGTTTCCAAAATGGGATAGTATTGTACATGTAACGTTTCCAAAATGGGATAGTATTGTACATGTAACGTTTCCTAAATGGGATAGTATTGTCCATGTAACGTTTCCAAAATGGGATAGTGTTGTACATGTAACGTTTCCAAAATGGGATAGTATTGTACATGTAACGTTATGCCCCCTTGTGAGTTAATAGTATTGCATGCTATAGAATGCTATATAAAGAGGAAGACCTCCATTGACGATTCAGTTCGTTGTAACATCTCGTCTGGACAGGTCACCGTACTTAGTTAGTTAGGTAGTTAGTTAATGAACTAGCTAACGTTGGCTTTGTTAACTATCACAAAAGCGAGAACTGCTCTAGATTGGAAACTTACGTTAATGAGTGTCCTCGATGAACCCACCTTCTAACAAGTTCTTTGAAGAACCTTTTGGGGCTGTTTTTCATTGACCAAGAACCCTACATTTACATTTACATTTAAGTCATTTAGCAGACGCTCTTATCCAGAGCGACTTACAAATTGGTGCATTCACCTTATGATATCCAGTGGAACAACCACTTTACAATAGTGCATCTAAATCTTTTAGGGGGGGGGGGTTAGAAGGATTACTTTATCCTATCCTAGGTATTCCTTAAAGAGGTGGGGTTTCAGGTGTCTCCGGAAGGTGGTGATTGAATCCGCTGTCCTGGCGTCGTGAGGGAGCTTGTTCCACCATTGGGGTGCCAGAGCAGCGAACAGTTTTGACTGGGCTGAGCGGGAACTGTGCTTCCTCAGAGGTAGGGAGGCGAGCCGGCCAGAGGTGGATGAACGCAGTGCCCTTGTTTGGCTGTAGGGCCTGATCAGAGCCTGAAGGTACGGAGGTGCCGTTCCCCTCACAGCTCCGTAGGCAAGCACCATGGTCTTGTAGCGGATGCAAGCTTCAACTGGAAGCCAGTGGAGTGTGCGGAGGAGCGGGGTGACGTGAGAGAACTTGGGAAGGTTGAACACCAGACGGGCTGCGGCGTTCTGGATGAGTTGTAGGGGTTTAATGGCACAGGCAGGGAGCCCAGCCAACAGCGAGTTGCAGTAATCCAGACGGGAGATGACAAGTGCCTGGATTAGGACCTGCGCCGCTTCCTGTGTGAGGCACGGTCGTACTCTGCGAATGTTGTAGAGCATGAACCTACAGGATCGGGTCACCGCCTTGATGTTAGTAGAGAACGACAGGGTGTTGTCCAGGGTCACGCCAAGGTTCTTAGCACTCTGGGAGGAGGACACAATGGAGTTGTCAACCGTGATGGCGAGATCATGGAACGGGCAGTCCTTCCCCGGGAGGAAGAGCAGCTCCGTCTTGCCGAGGTTCAGCTTGAGGTGGTGATCCGTCATCCACACTGATATGTCTGCCAGACATGCAGAGATGCGATTCGCCACCTGGTTATCAGAAGGGGGAAAGGAGAAGATTAATTGTGTGTCGTCTGCATAGCAATGATAGGAGAGACCATGTGAGGATATGACAGAGCCAAGTGACTTGGTGTATAGCGAGAATAGGAGAGGGCCTAGAACAGAGCCCTGGGGGACACCAGTGGTGAGAGCACATGGTGCGGAGACAGATTCTCGCCACGCCACCTGGTAGGAGCGACCTGTTAGGTAGGACGCAATCCAAGCGTGGGCCGCGCCGGAGATGCCCAACTCGGAGAGGGTGGAGAGGAGGATCTGATGGTTGACAGTATCAAAGGCAGCAGATAGGTCTAGGAGGATGAGAGCAGAGGAGAGAGAGTTAGCTTTAGCAGTGCGGAGAGCCTCCGTGACACAGAGAAGAGCAGTCTCAGTTGAATGACCAGTCTTGAAACCTGACTGATTTGGATCAAGAAGGTCATTCTGAGAGAGATAGCAGGAGAGCTGGCCAAGGACGGCACGTTCAAGAGTTTTGGAGAGAAAAGAAAGAAGGGATACTGGTCTGTAGTTGTTGACATCGGAGGGATCGAGTGTAGGTTTTTTCAGAAGGGGTGCAACTCTCGCTCTCTTGAAGACGGAAGGGACGTAGCCAGCGGTCAAGGATGAGTTGATGAGCAATGTGAGGTAAGGGAGAAGGTCTCCGGAAATGGTCTGGAGAAGAGAGGAGGGGATAGGGTCAAGCGGGCAGGTTGTTGGGCGGCCGGCCGTCACAAGACGCGAGATTTCATCTGGAGAGAGAGGGGAGAAAGAGGTCAAAACACAGGGTAGGGCAGTGTGAGCAGGACCAGCGGTGTCGTTTGACTTAGCAAACGAGGATCGGATGTCGTCGACCTTCTTTTCAAAATGGTTGACGAAGTCATCCGCAGAGAGGGAGGAGGGGGGAGGGGGAGGAGGATTCAGGAGGGAGGAGAAGGTGGCAAAGAGCTTCCTAGGGTTAGAGGCAGATGCTTGGAATTTAGAGTGGTAGAAAGTGGCTTTAGCAGCAGAGACAGAAGAGGAAAATGTAGAGAGGAGGGAGTGAAAGGATGCCAGGTCCGCAGGGAGGCGAGTTTTCCTCCATTTCCGCTCGGCTGCCCGGAGCCCTGTTCAGTGAGCTCGCAATGAGTCGTCGATCCACGGAGCAGGAGGGGAGGACCGAGCCGGCCTGGAGGATAGGGGACATGGAGAGTCAAAGGATGCAGAAAGGGAGGAGAGGAGGGTTGAGGAGGCAGAATCAGGGGATAGGTTGGAGAAGGTTTGAGCAGAGGGAAGAGATGATAGGATGGAAGAGGAGAGAGTAGCGGGAGAGAGAGAGCGAAGGTTGGGACGGCGCAATACCATCCGAGTAGGGGCAGAGTGAGTAGTGTTGGAGGAGAGCGAGAGGGAAAAGGATACAAGGTATTGATCGGAGACTTGGAGGGGAGTTGCAATGAGATTAGTAGAAGAACAGCATCTAGTGAAGATGAGGTCAAGCGTATTGCCTGCCTTGTGAGTAGGGGGGGAAGGTGAGAGGGTGAGGTCAAAAGAGGAGAGGAGTGGAAAGAAGGAGGCAGAGAGGAATGAGTCAAAGGTAGATGTGGGGAGGTTAAAGTCACCCAGAACTGTGAGAGGTGAGCCATCCTCAGGAAAGGAACTTATCAAGACGTCAAGCTCATTGATGAACTCTCCAAGGGAACCTGGAGGGCGATTAATGATAAGGATGTTAAGCTTGAAAGGGCTGGTAACTGTGACAGCATGGAATTCAAATGAGGAGATAGACAGATGGGTCAGGGGAGAAAGAGCGAATGTCCACTTGGGAGAGATGAGGATTCCAGTGCCACCACCCCGCTGGCCAGATGCTCTCGGGGTATGCGAGAACACGTGGGCAGACGAGGAGAGAGCAGTAGGAGTAGCAGTGTTATCTGTGGTAATCCATGTTTCTGTCAGTGCCAAGAAGTCGAGGGACTGGAGAGTAGCATAGGCTGAGATGAACTCTGCCTTGTTGGCCGCAGACCGGCAGTTCCAGAGGCTGCCGGAGACCTGGAACTCCACGTGGGTCGTGCGCACTGGGACCACCAGGTTAGAGTGGCAGCGGCCACTCGGTGTGAAGCGTTTGTGTGGCCTGTGCAGAGGGGAGAGAACAGGGATAGACAGACACATAGTTGACAGGCTACAGAAGAGGCTACGCTAATGCAAAGGAGATTGGAATGACAAGTGGACTACACGTCTCGAATGTTCTGAAAGTTAAGCTTACGTTGCAAAAATCTTATTGACTAAAATGACGAAGATGATACAGTACTGCTGGCTGGTGAAGTAGGCTAGCTAGTAGTGCCTGCGTTGTTGACTTTGTTTGAATGTGTAGCTGGCTAGGTAACCTCGATAGTTTCAGTACTAGACCTTATCATGATACCAAAGCAACTATGTAGCCAGCTAACATAGCACTAATCAAGACGTTCCTTTGTAATGTATTTAGTTTCGACAATGCTCCTCGTCGGTAAAAGTTGGCTAGGTTTGGAAAAATGGCGTCGCGGGGGACGAAAATAGCTGGCTAGCTAACCTCGATAATTACTCTAAACTACACGATTATCAAACTATGACAAAGACAACTATGTAGCTAACACTGCACTAGTCAAATCGTTCCATTGTAATGTATTAGTTTCTACAGTGCTGCTAGTCAGGAAAGGTTGGCTAGCTAGCAGTGGGTTTGATGTTGACTGCTGCTGCTCCAATACAGTATGAGGTGAGACGGTGAACTGATATTGAACCGGGCAGTCAGCTGCTGCTGCTCCAATACAGTATGAGGTGAGACGGTGAACTGATGTTGAAATGGGCAGTCAGCTGCTGCTGCTCCAATACAGTATGAGATGATACGGTGAACTGATGTTGAACTGGGCAGTCAGCTGCTGCTGCTCCAATACAGTATGAGGTGAGACGGTGAACTGATGTTGAACTGGGCAGTCAGCTGCTGCTGCTCCAATACAGTATGAGGTGAGACGGTGAACTGATGTTGAACTGGGCAGTCAGCTGCTGCTGCTCCAATACAGTATGAGGTGAGACGGTGAACTGATGTTGAACTGGGCAGTCAGCTGCTGCTGCTCCAATACAGTATGAGGTGAGACGGTGAACTGATGTTGAACTGGGCAGTCAGCTGCTGCTGCTCCAATACAGTATGAGGTGAGAAGGTGCACTGATGTTGAACTGGGCAGTCAGTCATTCATTCTGTACTATGAGTCTGGTCTATCATTGTTGGAATTGAAAAAGCCTACTGCACATTTTGGTGGAAATTCTAACCAATAAGGAGAGACTTTGTCATTTCTTCAAACAATCAACCTTTATTTGATAAGAATTGCAATAATGTAGCTGGTCAGCCCTACAATCTGAGGTGGAAGGCTGAGAGCTCGATGACACAAGGAGTTCAGAAGCCTTATATAGTCAAACTATCTTGTTCATATAGAAAACACGTGATCTTGGTTTCTGTACGTGTGTGGAGCACGAGACACAGACTAACTGTGAATTGGTCGTCTCATTCTGTAGCAACAGCTAGTTATTCTAGTCTTCTAGTAAGGTGTCAAAACAACAGGAAATCACTCTAGATACAGTTCCTCTGAAGTAGATCAACGGTTCCCTGAATTGGGGCTTTGGTCTGTCTGCTGAGAGGGTGTGTCTAGAGATAAATCAGACCCAGACTGAACTGTGTGATGTAGTAGGGAGTTGTAGTTTCTCTAGAGATAAATCAGACCCAGACTGAACTGTGTGATGTAGTAGAGAGTTGTAGTTTCTCTAGAGATAAATCAGACCCAGACTGAACTGTGTGATGTAGTAGAGAGTTGTAGTTTCTCTAGAGATAAATCAGATCCAGACTGAACTGTGTGATGTAGTAGGGAGTTGTAGTTTCTCTAGAGATAAATCAGACCCAGACTGAACTGTGTGTGGTAGTAGAGTTGTACTTTCCAACAGGCCAATATTCTACATAGTTTAGCGCATAAAACGTAATTAACTACAATGAGCATAATCCATTGCCTTGTCTGTGTTTCTTTTACACCTGCTTTGTAAGAGAGAAAAAAGAATGCACGATGGTCAATGCTATCTGGGATCCTTGGGACATCCCTACCCTAAACCCTAACCTTAAACCCTACCTTAACCATTTTAAATGTCAACTTCAATGGGCTAGGGACGTCCCAAGGATGTATCTCTACCTGAAAATACATGATCTAAGTGATTGATAGTTGGTATTCAGCAGTCATAAAGCCTTATTTACTTTAATGAACTACTAAAATTGTGATTTTGTCAGACAGCAGCTCTACACTTTATTGACTGACTGATCCATTCATCCTTCCATCCCTCCTCAGCCTTCCTCTCCTCTGAAGACCCAGTCAGGGTGGAGCTCAGTCAGAGAGATGTTGAGGGACTGGTTAGGAAGAACACTTCTACAGCCAGAGAGGTGAGAGGTCACACATGGTTTAGATGGTAAATATTTATGTTCCCTTAGCGGTTCATCACGTCAGCAAACGGGAACATGTTCCATCATCTATGTTTATTTACATTAGTGCAAATTGTCCACTGATGTTGGTGTAATTTCTCACCCATCTTGGCTGTATGAAAGTTAATTTCCCCTCAGACACACACATTTGTTCTTTGATATTATGAAGGTCATTTGTGTCAAATGTATTTTTCTCCACTCATTCACCCCATCTCTTTATATTGCTTATGCATTTTCGATGGCCTGACTGCATCCAGACTATGTCAAAGGCCCATCCTGGTAGATCTGAACCTAATGCAGCTTGGAGTGATCGGATGACAGAAGTCACATTTAAGTGCCAGGTGTAACTGAGGCTGTAGATGCTCCATATCCATTACTTTGAGTGTTTTATATAATATGACTAAATGTGTTTCTGTGTTACAGGGGCAGTCAAGAAATGGAACAGCGAGGCCACAGAACATGACATAAGCAGAGCTGTGGGAGACCACCTCAAGCCCCTGGTAGAGCCGGGGGTGGTGTTTACCACTCCACCACGCCTTCAGCAGGCTGGAAAAGTTGGATTGATACTGTTTTTCATACTTAGAGACCAGGAGTCTGTTGATTGGTCCGTCATTGGGTTAATTTGTTTTGCAATATGTTCAAATCAAATCAAGCTTTATTTATACAGCACATGTCAGACATGGATGCAACACAATGGCTTCACAGGAAAAAACTATGAAAATAAAAAGAAATACTTAGTACACAAACATAAGAGGATAAAAAACAGAAGATTAACAACTGAAAGACTAATGAGCATTCTAAGGAAATGCCATTGATTAAAATATTAATTGGATGCAACATCAACCCAAAATATCAGCTTGTTTCTTAGGAGGGGCTCTGATAGACACTATGGAGGTGTCCACTGAAAGTTGACAAGTAACAACAACTGGGACCTAAAAGACACCCAGCATGAGACCCACTAAATCTGCCCAAGAAGAGGAAAACAAAAGAAAAACCCACACCAAACTTAAAGACAGGAAGCAAACCAAAAAGGTGGAGCAACTAAAGGTGTTGACTCTCCACATGTATCAAGACAACTGGAGCACTGGGCCAGACACTCTTAAATAGAACCTGGACCAGCTCAGGTGAAACACCTTCCCACTAACGAGATGGACAAGCCAGCACAGGTGTAACACATACTGACTAACGAGGTGACACCAATCAGTGCGTCCTACGTGCTAACGGGCTAGACGTGCTAACGAGCTATACGGGCTAACGGAGCTAGACGTGCTAACGAGCTAGACGTGCTGGTTGTTCCACTGGATATCATAAGGTGAATGCACCAATTTGTAAGTCGCTCTGGATAAGAGCGTCTGCTAAATGACATAAATGTCTAAAGTCCAACCTCAAAACATAAATGGAAAAACCAAAGCCTGTAACACCTTCCCCCTTAAGACAACAAATATATCCTATATTTTTTTTGGACAAGTTTGCTCACCATCAACAGAAAACAACTTCCATTTCACATTATAATCAACTACAATGCTTCACCTTCTACAATATAAACATGGTGTCTACTGGCTGTCAATAATTAAAAACAGGAAAAAACACATTTCTAAATATACTGCTCAAAAAAATAAAGGGAACACTTAAACAACACATCCTAGATCTGAATGAAATAAATAATCTTATTAAATACTTTTTTCTTTACATAGTTGAATGTGCTGACAACAAAATCACACAAAAATAATCAATGGAAATCCAATTTATCAACCCATGGAGGTCTGGATTTGGAGTCACACTCAAAATTAAAGTGGAAAACCACACTACAGGCTGATCCAACTTTGATGTAATGTCCTTAAAACAAGTCAAAATGAGGCTCAGTAGTGTGTGTGGCCTCCACGTGCCTGTATGACCTCCCTACAACGCCTGGGCATGCTCCTGATGAGGTGGCGGATGGTCTCCAGAGGGATCTCCTCCCAGACCTGGACTAAAGCATCCGCCAACTCCTAGACAGTTTGTGGTGCAACGTGGCGTTGGTGGATGGAGCGAGACATGATGTCCCAGATGTGCTCAATTGGATTCAGGTCTGGGGAACGGGCGGGCCAGTCCATAGCATCAATGCCTTCCTCTTGCAGGAACTGCTGACACACTCCAGCCACATGAGGTCTAGCATTGTCTTGCATTAGGAGGAACCCAGGGCCAACCGCACCAGCATATGATCTCACAAGGGGTCTGAGGATCTCATCTCGGTACCTAATGGCAGTCAGGCTACCTCTGGCGAGCACATGGAGGGCTGTGCGGCCCCCCAAAGAAATACCACCCCACACCATGACTGACCCACCACCAAACCGGTCATGCTGGAGGATGTTGCAGGCAGCAGAACGTTCTCCACAGCATCTCCAGACTCTGTCACGTCTGTCACGTGCTCAGTGTGAACCTGCTTTCATCTGTGAAGAGCACAGGGCGCCAGTGGTGAATTTGCCAATCTTGGTGTTCTCTGGAAAATGCCAAACGTCCTGCACGGTGTTGGGCTGTAAGCACAACCCCCACCTGTGGACGTCGGGCCCTCATACCACCCTCATGGAGTCTGTTTCTGACCGTTTGAGCAGACACATGCACATTTGTGGCCTGCTGGAGGTCATTTTGCAGGGCTCTGGCAGTGCTTCTCCTGCTCCTCCTTGCACAAAGGCGGAGGTAGCAGTCCTGCTGCTGGGTTGTTGCCCTCCTACGGCCTCCTCCACATCTCCTGATGTACTGGCCTGTCTCCTGGTAGCGCCTCCATGCTTTGGACATTACACTGACAGACACAGCAAACCTTCTTGCCACAGCTCGCATTGATGTGCCATCCTGGATGAGCTGCACTACCTGAGCCACTTGTGTGGGTTGTAGACTCCTTCTCATGCTACCACTAGAGTGAAAGCACCGCCAGCATTCAAAAGTGACCCAAACATCAGCCAGGAAGCATAGGAACTGAGAAGTGGTCTGTGGTCCCCACCTGCAGAACCACTCCTTTATTGGGGGTGTCTTGCTAATTGCCTATAATTTCCACCTGTTGTCTATTCCATTTGCACAACAGCATGTGAAATGTATTGTCAATCAGTGTTGCTTCCTAAGTGGACAGTTTGATTTCACAGAAGTGTGATTGACTTGGAGTTACATTGTGTTGTTTAAGTGTTCCCTTTATTTTTTTGAGCAGTGTATATATTTTTCTACAATCTTAATTTTTGAAAAACTCACTAGTTTCTAGAACTCTCGTCCCCTTGGAATGAGCCCAAACAAAACCCATCTCCAATACAGAAAAACATGCAGTCAAAATAAATTGTGATCCATGGTAACTCACTGGCTAAACGCAAAACACAAATATTTTCGACTGCCCATCCTTGAGACAATCAGCAACCAAGTTGTCCTTACCACAGACATGTCTGATTTCAAGAGGAAACTCCTGCAATATCCGTAGTAACTTTCCACCTCACTGCAGAGCTTCTCTCTCTTCTCAGGGTTCACTAGATAGGCATGTTGTTGGAACGGGGCCCAGTCCCCAATGTCATGCTCTAGTACATTTGGGTTAGCACATCTGAGAATGAACCCTGATATTCTAAAAGCAGGGCAACAATGTCAATATAATTGTACCTGAAAATTGTCAGTTGGTTGCATAAATAATTATGATCACTAAATGTTACATGAATTGTAAATATGAAATATCAAAACCAAATGTACACCCCTTTGTTAATTTTGATTTGGCAATAATTAACTTAATGGTGATGGAATAATAAAACATGACAATTTTGACAGACCTGCAGAAGTCAGTCAGCTACATTTGGGAGTGATGAATTTAAATGTAGGGGTCGCTAAACAAAGGAAGCAACACTTATTTGTCATCATTCATCAATTTTTCCTCCTCCTGAGGCTAATATCCATATCATGTTGAAATCAATAGAACAGGGGACAAACGTTTAGGGTTCTACATTGTGACATCATTAAAATACTCCTTCTACAATGTTAAAACATTCTACATTGTGACATTATTTCATTGATTTCATGAAACAAGTCCTTCATGTATTTTCTGATATTTGATCAGAGATCTTTTATCAGATTATCTCTGGTCACAGCCATGAGAGTTCTCTCCTGTGTGTGTTCTCTGGTGTTTCTTCAGTTCGCCAGATTGAACGAAACTCTTCCCACATTGAGTACAGCTATAAGATTTCTCTCCTCTGTGTCTTCTCTGGTGTATCTTTAGATGGCTAGATGTAAAAAAAAACTTCCCACATTGAGTACAGCTATAGGGTTTCTCTCCTGTGTGTATTCTCTGGTGTATCTTCAGATGGCTAGATGTAAAAAAAAACTTCCCACATTGAGTACAGCTATAGGGTTTCTCTCCTGTGTGTGTTCTCTGGTGAAGAGTCACACTGCTCGACCTAGTAAAACTCTTCCCACATTCATCACAGCTATATGGTTTCTCTCCTGTGTGTGTTCTCTGGTGTGATGTCAGGCTGCTGAGCTGAGTAAAACTCTTCCCACATTGATCACAGATATAAGGTTTCTCTCCTGTGTGTGTTCTCTGGTGTAATATCAGGCTGGTTGAATGAGTTAAACTCTTCCCACATTGATCACAGCTATAAGATTTCTCTCCTGTGTGTGTTCTCTGGTGAAGAGTCAGATTGTTCGACTTTGTAAAACTCTTCCCACATTCATCACAGCTATAAGGTTTCTCTCCTGTGTGTATTCTCTTGTGCGATATCAGGCTGCTTTGGTGAGTAAAACTCTTCCCACATTGATCACAGCTATAAGGTTTCTCTCCTGTGTGTATTCTCTGGTGTGATATCAGGTGGCTTAGCTGAGTAAAACTCTTCCCACATTGATCACAGCTATAAGGTTTCTCTCCTGTGTGTGTTCTTTGGTGCATCTTCAGATGGCTAGATTTATCAAAACTCTTCCCACATTGAGTACAGCAATAAGGTTTCTCTACTGTGTGGCTTCTCTGATGAATTTTAATGCCTGCTGATGAGGTGAATCTCTTCCCACAGTCAGAGCGGTGAATTATCTTCCCTGTGGGTCTCTGCAGGTGTTTCTTGAGGAGTTCTGATCTGGAGAGACTCTTCTCTGCCTCGTCAGCATCATGAGGTTGTTGAGGCTCCCCAGAGGATCCACGATAGTCACGGCTCTCTCCTGTGTGAACAACAAAGTCATACAGATGGTTAAAGGCCCACAACAGCAGAAATCCGCTGTAAAAGGTGATGCCAACAGCGTAGCCATGATGCTGATGTTGTACAACAATTGACGTCTGTAATGAATGTAATGATTATTTGACATTTGTCTTAAAATGAGCAACAATAGTCATATTTTGTCTTGTTTTCACATTAGTAGTAACATCTAAGATTGTAGCCCCTTTCTGTGTTTGCTGGTGAGAAAAGATTTTTGCTCAGGGGAGTAACCTCCATTTCCAGGTTGCTTATGAGTGCATTTCACACTACTTTGGATTATAATTGTAAGGCTTGTTTGAATGTCCTGCTTAATATAATGTTTTTGTCATCATCGCAAATCAACCTCTTTGTACTTTAAAAAACACTTAAACTCTTTGGCTTTTTCATCAGCCTGACAATGAGGGTTTGTACACGGTTTGCCAAATTGGCCCATAACTTCACCTAACAATAACATAGACCTACTGTAGGACCCATAACTTCACTTAACAACAAATATAGGAAAATAGCTCTGTGTGTTGTACAATAGCCTATCCATCAAGGAACAGTTCTCTACACATTATGAGATAAGTATCTCTGTGTCCAAACAGACTAACGAGACCCTACTGTAAATCAAGCAGACAATAACACATTATAAACATCAATTTGTTAGGGATGTTGGATCCAACGTGGAGCACAGCATAACTGTCTTTACCAGAGTAATAAATGAAGAAGCACTTTGGTTGTTGTTGCATGTCGTGATGTTTGTCATTTGACTGTCATTCAGAAAATGATTTCCTGGATCAGCTGATGATAGTTGAACATGTGACTGTAACTAAACAGCTACAGTATTAAGAATTATGTGTAATTATTGAAGAACTGAGTTAATGACAGTATCCATTTGAGTGTTGTCAATAAAGCTAAGATTAAAAAATATATATATATTTCACCTTTATTTAACCAGGTAGTTCTCAACTGCAACCTGGCCAAGATAAAGCAAAGCAGTGCGACAAAAACAACACAGAGTTACACGTGCGACAAACAAAAGTACAGTCAATAACACAATAGAAAAATCTATATACAGTGTGTGCAAATGGAGTATGGAGGTAAGGCAATAAATAGGCCATAGTAGCGAAGTAATTATAATTTAACAAATTAACACTGGAGTGAAAGATGTGCAAGTAGAAATACTGGTGGGCAAAAGAGCAAAAAAAGTTCATAAAAACGTGGGGATGAGGTAGGTAGTTGGATGGGCTATTTACAGATGGGCTGTGTACAGCTGCAGCGATCGGTAAGCTGCTCAGATAGCTGATGCTTAAAGTTAGTGAGGGAGATATGTCTCCAACTTCAGCGATTTTTGCAATTCGTTTCAGTCACTGGCAGCAGAGAACTGGAAGGAAATGCGGCCAAAGTAGGTGTTGGCTTTGGGGATGACCAGTGAGATATACCTTCTGGAGCGCGTGCTATGGGTGGGTGTTGCTATGGTGACCAGTGAGCTGAGTGAAGGCGGCCTAGGAAAGACTTATAGATGACCTGGAGCCAGTTGGTTTGGTGACGAATATGTAGCAAGGGCCAGCCGACGAGAGCATACAGGTTCTAGTGGTGGGTGGTACATGGGGCTTTGGTGACAAAACGGATGGCACTGTGATAGACTGCATCCAGTTTGCTGAGTAGAGTGTTGGAGGCTATTTTGAAAATGACATCGCCGAAGTCAAGGATCGGTAGGATAGTCAGTTTTACGAGGGTATGTTCGGCAGCGTGACTGAAGGTAGCTTTGTTGCGAAATAGGAAGCCGATTCAAGATTTAATATTGGATTGGAAATGCTTAATATTAGTCTGGAAGGAGAGTTTACAGTCTAGTCAGACACCTAGGTATTTATAGTTGTCCACATATTCTAAGTTAGAACCGTCCAGAGCAGTGATGCTGGAAGGGCGGGTGCGGGCAGCGATCGGTTGAAGAGCATACATTTAGTTAGTTTTACTAGCGTTTAAGAGCAGTTGAGGTCACGGATGGAGAGTTGTATGGCATTGATGCTCGTTTGGAGGTTTGTTAACACAGTGTCCAAACAAGGGCCAGATGTATACAAAATGGTGTCGTCTGCGTAGAGGTGGATCAAGGAATCACCCGCAGCAAGAGCAACATCGTTGGTATATACAGAGAAAAGAGTCGGTCCGAGAATTGAACCCTGTGGTACCCCCATAGAGACTGCCAAAGGTCCGGACAACAGGCCCTCCGATTTGACACACTGAACTCTGTCTGAGAATTAGTTGGTGAACCAGGCGAGTCAGTCATTTGAGAAACCAAGGCTATTGAGTCTGCCGATAAGAATACAGTGATTGACAGAGTCGAAAGCCTTGGCCAGGTTGATGAAGACGGCTGCACAGTACTGTCTTTTATCGATGGCGGTTATGATATAATTTAGTACCTTGAGCGTGGCTGAGGTGTACCCGTGACCAGCTTGGAAACTGGATTGCACAGCGTAGAAGGTACGGTGGGATTCAAAATGGTCAGTGATCTGTTTGTTAACTTGACTTTCAAAGACTTTAGAAAGGCAGGGCAGGATGGATATAGGTCTGTAACAGTTTGGGTCTAGAGTGTCACCCCCTTTAAAGAGGGGGATGACCGTGGAAGCGTTCCAATCTTTAGGAATCTCGAGAAGATGGAAGAAGAAGGAGATGCTGGGGAGGCTTGGGGAAGTAACTGTGGGGGGTGAGGAGCTGTTAGTGCAGTACGCCACAGGATGTTTTTGTGCTGGTTGAGGGCAGTCAGGTCTCAACCTTTTTTGAAAGGGGCATGCTTATTTAAGGTGGTGAGGACATTATAGTTAAAGAACAACCAGGCATCCTCTACTGACGGGATGAGGTCAATATCCTTCCAGGAGACCCGGACCAGGTCGATTAGAAAGTCCTGCTTGCAGAAGTGTTTTAGGGAGCGTTTGACAGTAATGAGGGGTGGTCGTTCGACCGAGAACCCATAACAGATGCAGGCAATGAGGCAGAGATCGCTGAGATTCTGATTGAAAACAGCAGAGGTGTATTTGGAGGGCAAGTTGGTCAGGATAATATCTATGAGGGTGCCAATGTTTACGGATTTAGGGTTGTACCTGGTGGGTTCCTTGATAATTTGTGTGAGATTGAGGGAATCTAGCTTGGATTGTAGGACGGCCGGGGTGTTAAGCATATCCCAGTTTAGGTCACCTAACAGAACAAACTCTGAAGATAGATGGGGGGCAATCGATTCACATATGGTGTCCAGGGCACAGCTGGGAGCTGAGGGGGGTCTGTAACAGGCGGCAACAGTGAGAGACTTATTTCTGGAGAGATTAATTTTTTTAATTAGAAGCTCGAACTGTTTGGGCATGGACCTGGAAAGTATGACATAACTTTGCAGGCGATCTCTGCAGTAGATAGCAACTCCTCCCCCTTTCGCAGTTCTATCTTGACGGATAATGTTGTAGTTGGGAACGGAAATGTCAGAATTTTTGGTGGCCTTCCAAAGCCAGGATTCAGACATGGCTAGGACATCAGGGTTGGCGGAGTGTGCTAAAGCAGTGAATAAAACAAACTTAGGGAGGAGGCTTCTGATGTTAACATGCATGAAACCAAGGCTTTTACGGTTACAGAAGTTAACAAATGAGAGCGCCTGGAGACACACAGGGCCTGGGTTAACCTCTACATCACCCTAGGAACAGAGGAGAATGATGAGGGTAAGGCTAAAGGCTATCAGATCTGATCTTCTAGTGCGTTGGGAACAGAGAATAAAAGGAGCAGATTTCTGGGCGTGGTAGGATAGATTCAAGGCATAATGTACAGACAGGGGTATGGTAGGGTGCGGGTACAATGGAGATAAACCTAGGCATTGAGTGACGATAAGATAGGTTGCATCTCTGGAGGCACCAATTATGCTAGGTGAGGTCACCGCATGTGTGGGAGGTGGGACAAAAGAGTTCTCTGAGGCATGTTGAGTGGGACTAGGGGCTCCGCAGTAAAATAAAACAATGATAACTACCCTAAAGAACAGTATACAAGGTATATTGACATTAGAGAGAGACATAAAGTAAGGCATAAAGCAATCACAGCTGTTGATAGGGAGAGCTAGCTAAGACAACAACGGGTAAGACAACAGTTAATCAGCTAAGACAACAACAACAGGTAAAATGGCGATGAATGGGCAGAGAGGGTCGGTTAACTACACACAGGGCCTGAGTTCGAGGCTTGGGCCAACAGATAAACAAAATGGAGTAGTGATTAACCTCTCTAGGGTCGGCGGGACGAAATCGTCCCACCTACTCAACAGCCAGTTGAATCCCGTGGCGCGTTATTCAAATACCTTAGAAATGCTATTACTTCAATTTCTCAAACATATGACTATTTTACACCATTTTAAAGACAAGACTCTCGTTAATCTAACCACACTGTCCGATTTCAAAAAGGCTTTACAACGAAAGTAAAACATTAGATTATGTCAGCAGAGTACCCAGCCAGAAATAATCAGACACCCATTTTTCAAGCTAGCATATAATGTCACATAAACCCAAACCACAGCTAAATGCAGCACTAACCTTTGATGATCTTCATCAGATGACAATCCTAGGACATTATGTGATACAATACATGCATGTTTTGTTCAATCAAGTTCATATTTATATCAAAAAACAGCTTTTTACATTAGCATGTGACGTTCAGAACTAGCATACCCCCCGCAAACTTCCGGTGAATTTACTAAATTACTCACGATAAACGTTCACAAAAAACATAACAATTATTTTAAGAATTATAGATACAGAACTCTATGCACTCGCTATGTCCGATTTTAAAATAGCTTTTCGGTGAAAGCACATTTTGCAATATTCTCAGTAGATAGCCCGGCATCACAGGGCTAGCTATTTAGACACCCATCAAGTTTAGCACTCACCGAAATCAGATTTACTATAAGAAAAATGTTATTACCTTTGCTGTCTTCATCAGAATGCACTCCCAGGACTTCTACTTCAATAACAAATGTTGGTTTGGTTCAAAATAATCCATAGTTATGTTCAAATATCCTCTGTTTTGTTCGTGCGTTCAAGACACTATCCGAATGGTAAAGAAGGGTGACACGCACGACGCATTTCGTGACAAAAAAAATCTAAATATTCCATTACCGTACTTCGAAGCATGTCAACCGCTGTTTAAAATCTATTTTTATGCCATTTTTCTCGTAAAAAAAGCAATAATATTCCGACAGGGAATCTGTGTTTAGGTTCAAAGACGATAGAAAATAAAAACATGGGGTCGACTCGTGCACGCGCCTCAGCCCATTGTCCTCTGATAGAGCACTTGCCAAAAGCGCTAATGCGTTTCAGCCTGGGGCTGGAATTACATCATTCAGCTTTTTCCCGCCTTCTGAGAGCCTATGGGAGCCGTAGGAAGTGTCACGTTACAGCAAAGATCCTCAGTCTTCAATAAACAGAGTCAAGAAGCTCAAGGAATGGTCAGACAGGCCACTTCCTGTAAGGAATCTTCTCATGTTTTTGCCTGCCATATGAGTTCTGTTATACTCACAGACACCATTCAAACAGTTTTAGAAACTTTAGGGTGTTTTCTATCCAAAGCCAATAATTATATGCATATTCTAGTTACTGGGCAGGAGTAGTAACCAGATTAAATCGGGTACGTTTTTTTATCCGGCCGTGCAAATACTGCCCCCTATCCCCAACAGGTTAATGAACAGTACAGCAGGCATCAGCTATGTAGCCAAGTGATCATAGGGTCCAGTGAACAGCAATATATGAACCAGGGAATCTGTTAGGTAGTCATTACTACGCTAGCCGGGACATGTGCCTGGCTCGAGGCTAACTGGTTCTAGCTTCGGGACAAGGACATCACCGACATCTTGCAAAGGCTGGTTGAGAGCACATCGGACGGAATTGCATCGGCAGACCAGACGTGATGGATCGGCGGGGCTCCGTGTCAACAAAGGGTCCAGGCCAATTGGCAAAAGAGGTATTGTAGCTGGAGTAATTTTGTTTGCTACCCGGGAGATGCACCTGGCTTGAAGCTAACTGGTGCTAGCTTTGGGACAAGGGAATTAGCCACTATAGCCACTCCGGTGCGTCAGGTGCAAAGGTCCAGAGCTTACGGCAGGAATCCGGTGATGTAGTCTTGGTGAAGAGTCTGGGAGGCATCAGCTGTGTAGCCGAGTGATCATAGGGTCCACTGAGCAGGCCGGGAGATGGGCCTGGCTCAAGGCTAGCTTCGGGGCTGGGCCACTCGGTAGCAGCTAGCTAGCTGCGATTATCTGGTGTAATGGTCCAGAGCTTACGGCAGGAATACGGTGATGTAGTGGAGAAAAACAGTCCGATATACTCATGGTTGATATCGCGCTGTGCAGACTGTCAGGTATTATCCAGGCAAAAGCGGCTGGTGTCTGAGCTGAAAAGATAACCTCTATGGGCTAGGAGGGACGTAATCGTCCCACCTACGTAACAGCCAGTGTAATCCAGTGGAGCGATTTTCAAATACCTTAAAAATCCTATTACTTCAATTTCTCAAACATATGACTATTTTACAGCTATTTAAAGACAAGACTCTCGTTAATCTAACCACACTGTCCGATTTCAAAAAGGCTTTACAACGAAAGCAAAACATTAGATTATGTCAGCAGAGTACCCTGCCAGAAATAATCAGACACCCATTTTTCAAGCTAGCATATAATGTCACAAAAACCCAGAAGACAGCTAAATGCAGCACTAACCTTTGATGATCTTCATCAGATGACAACCCTAGGACATTATGTTATACAATACATGCATGTTTTGTTCAATCAAGTTCATATTTATATCAAAAACCAGCTTTTTACATTAGCATGTGACGTTCAGAACTAGCATACCCCCCGCAAACTTCCGGGGAATTTACTAACAATTTACTAAATTACTCACGATAAACGTTCACAAAAAGCATAACAATTATTTTAAGAATTATAGATACAGAACTCCTCTATGCACTCGATATGTCCGATTTTAAAATAGCTTTTTGGTGAAAACACATTTTGCAATATTCTAAGTACATAGCCCAGCCATCACGGGCTAGCTATTTAGACACCCGGCAAGTTTAGCCTTCACCAAAATCAGATTTACTATTATAAAAGTTTGATTACCTTTTGTTGTCTTCGTCAGAATGCACTCCCAGGACTGCTACTTCAATAACAAATGTTGGTTTGGTCCAAAATAATCCATCGTTATATCCGAATAGCGGCGTTTTGTTTGTGCGTCCCAGACACTATCCGAAATGGTAAATCAGGGTCGTGCGCATGGCGCAATTCGTGACAAAGAATTTCTAAATATTCCAATACCGTATCTCGAAGCATGTCAACCGCTGTTTAAAATCAATTTTTATGCAATTTATCTCGTAAAAAAGCGATAATATTCCGACCGGGAATCTCCTTTTCGGCAAACAGAGGAAAAAACACAAAGACGGGGGCGACCAGTGCACGCGCCTAAGCCCACAGTCCCTTGATCGGCCACTTGAGAAAGGCGATAATGTGTTTCAGCCTGGGGCTGAAATGACGACATTCAGGTTTTTCCCGGGCTCTGAGAGCCTATTGGAGCCGTGGGAATTGTCACGTTACCGCAGAGATCCTTTGTAATTGAATGAGATGTCAAAGAAAGACAATAAATGGTCAGACAGGCCACTTCCTGTAAAGGAATCTCTCAGGTTTTGACCTGCCATATGAGTTCTGTTATACTCACAGACACCATTCAAACAGTTTTAGAAACTTTGGAGTGTTTTCTATCCAAAGCCAATAATTATATGCATATTCTAGTTACTGGGCAGGAGTAGTAACCAGATTAAATCGGGTACGTTTTTTATCCAGCCGTGTCAATACTGCCCCCTAGCCCTAACAGGTTAAAGGCCGCTAGCAGTGGCTAGCAATGACTAAATAGCTAGTAGCTAATTAGCTGGTTAGCTCCTGATGGCTAGATGCTGATGGAGGTTCTAGCTATAAGGTCTAAAAAATAGCAGATTCGTATCACATTGGGTGAGGCGGGTTGCCGGAAGGTATATTTAATTTAAAAATGGAAAAAGAGATTGAAATATATTGTAATATATACAAAAAAAGATGAAAAAAAACATAACATTACAACAACCACGTCTTACTGCTACGCCATCTTGGATTACAAGATGACTCTCAGTTAAAAACCATTGGATTTAGCAAACTCTGAAATTATTTAGTATTTCTGTGCCCACGAAAACTGTTTTCCCAGCGTAACAAAGTAGCCACTAAATGATAAGTTTGAGTGCATTTCAGAATACAAAAAAAACTGTCCGACAGCAAGATCCCGTATTTAAGTTGAAGTTCATCATATGACAAGCGTAACGTTATGACTATAACTACTGTTCCCTGAAGGAGGGAAACTAGGAACAACATACTATTAAATCCACGCCTCGCTGGAAGCCCCGCCTTCCACAGGTGATGACCGTGAGGCTCGGATTTATTCCTTAAATTTAATACCTCACTTCAGCGACCCAGGAAAGGGCGGAGACAAACAGGTGTTTTACCTCGTTTCCCTCCTTCAGGGAACAGTAATTATAGTCATAAAGTTACACTCCCTTTCAGTCAGTCAACTTCGGTACAACATACTATGGGGAAATACAATCATTCCCCATGCAGACCCAAACGGATACTAAATGAAACGGCCCCTGGCAGACCACCCAGACCTTACCCCGCAAGATACGTCAGTTCTGTCAATTTATTTATTGTCTTTTGTTTGAAGCCCTCCTGTCAATGTTGAGTAAGGACACACACCTGATTACACATATAGAAGTAGGATTTATCTACCTGGCCTGTGTGCAAATGTAGGCCTATAAATGTGCCCATTTGGGGATGTCTGATAGTATTTCTGATTGTCTTAATGCACCACCACTAATGAGTTGTGGAGCTTCTCAAAGTAATTTTTTTCTTCACCTCAAATAGCAAGTAAACAAAGTCTAATAAAAATCAATTGCGAATGACAATAGTTCCTCAAAGTATTTTTGTAAAATATTGCCAGCTCTCGCCCTTTTGATAACCACTCGGCATAAAAGGGAAAAATGTAATGCTCTGATCCACATAAAATACCTGATTACTTTTTATCCTTTGTACAAATAGCCGACAGCTGTGTCTGTCCCAAACTCACTGGCACGGGAAACTCTGAGGGCCCAGAATATTTTATACAATGTTGCAAGCTTGCTATCTGGAGTTTTGGGCAGACCCAGTTGATAGTTGATACAATGTTTCAAGTTCGTTGTAGACAGGCCCATGTGTAGCCAATGTGATTTTGTAGGATATTTTCTACCTGCAAGCTGCAATGTTTTTATTTGTTGGCTTTATGTAGGCTATTTTTACATAGTTGGCAATGGCAATAAAAGTGACTTTTAGATTTGTATAATTTTCATTTAGATAGAATGTAGATTAATCACAGACAATGATCTTGAGATACTATTATAAATTAAATGAAACTGTTCCACGAAAATGTGCATATGAAAATCATAACTGGCACCAGATCAGTAGAAATGGTAAGATACATTGCCACTCCAAATGGAAAAGGTTCCCGACCGCTGGTGTAGCCCATTACCGGAAACTTCAGGACCATAACGGCAGAATTTCTCTCCTTCTGGTTAGGTTATCTTGATCTCTGGCTCCCTTCAGTCATTTGTGTGTCTTAATTATTTGATCAAGCAGCGTGCTTAAAGCATCAGACCATTTTAGTACATAGAGTTGATTTTATTAAAACATGGGGTGTGTCTATATATGGAAAAATACACGTAACATTTCAACCAATCGATTGGTAGAAAGAAAAGACGACTCTTGGTTGACCAAGATTTATTTTAGGTGGGGACAGCACGAGAACATAATTTTGGGGCCCCTGAGTGGCGCAGCGGTCTAAGACGCTGTATCTCAGTGCTTGAGGCGTCACTACAGACACCCCGGTTCGAGTCCAGGCTGTGTCACAACCGGCCGTGATTGGGAGTTAAATAAAGGTTACATTTTTAAAAATGAAATAAAACAGTTCATTCATAAAGTTCACACCCCTTCCTTTTATACACATTTTGTTACGTTACAGCTTTATTTTAAAATGGATTTAAAAAATAGAATCCTCATTAATCCACACACAATAATGAAAAAGTGAAAAAAGGTAAAAAAACTGAAATACTTTATTTACTTAAGTATTCAGACCCTTTGCTATGAGACTCGAAATTGCTTCGGGTGCATCCTGTTTCCATTAATCATCTTTGAAATGCATCTACAACTTGTTCGGAGTCCACCTGTGGTAAATTCAATTGATTGGACATGATTTGGAAGGCACACACCTGTCTATATAAGGTCCCAGAGTTGACAGTGCATGTCAGAGCAAAAACCAAGCAATGAGGACGAAGGAATTGTCCGTAGAGCTCCGAGACAGGATTGTGTCGAGGCACAGATCTGGGGAAGGGCACCAAAAAAAATTCTGCAGCATTGAAGGTCCCTAAGAACACAGTGGCCTCCATCATTCTTAAATGGAATACTCTTCCTAGAGCTGGTCACCCGGCCAAACTGAGCGATTGGGGAGAAGGGCCTTGGTCAGGGAGTTGACCAAAAACCTGATGGTCACTCTGACAGAGCTCCAAAGTTCCTCTGTGGAGATAGGAGAAACTTCCAGAAGGACAACCATCTCTGCAGCACTCCACCAATCAGACCTTTATGGTAGAGTGGCCAGACGGAAACCACTCCTCAGTAAAAGGCACATGACAACCTGCTTGGAGTTTGACAAAAGGCACCTTAACCTGTTGGGGCTATGGGGCAGTATTTGCACGGCCGGATAAAAAACGTACCCGATTTAAACTGGTTACTACTCTTGCCCAGAAACGAGAATATGCACATACTTAGTAGATTTGGATAGAAAACACTAAAGTTTCTAAAACTGTTTGAATGGTGTCTGTGAGTATAACAGAACTTACTGGCAGGCCAAAACCTGAGAAGATTCCATACAGGATGTGCCCTGTCTAACAATTTGTTATCCTTCTGTTGCATCTCTATCAAAAATACAGCATCTCTGCTGTAACGTGACATTTTCTAAGGCTTCCATTGGCTCTCAGAAGGCGCCAGAAAGTGGAATGAGATGTCTGCAGTCTCTGGGCGAAGTACAGCAGCTCTGTTTGTGAGTGGTAAGGCTGGGGACAGTGACACTGGAGATGCGCGTTCATGAGAATTCTCAATTTTTTTCTTTCAGCCTTTGAATGAATACAACGTCGCCCGGTTGGAATATTATCGCTATTTTATGAGAAAAGTAGCATAGAAATTGATTTTAAACAGCGTTTGACATGCTTCGAAGTACGGTAATGGAATATTTAGAATTTTTTGGTCACGAAATACGCTCGTGCGTCATCGTTTGGATAGTTACCTGAACGCATGAACAAAACGGCGGAATTTGGATATAACTATGAATTATTTGGAACCAAAACAACATTTGTTGTTGAAGTAGAAGTCATGAGAGTGCATTCTGACAAAGAACAGCAAAGGAAATCCAATTTTTCTTATAGTAAATCTGAGTTTGGTGAGGGCCAAACTTGGTGGGTGTGAAATTAGCTAGCCGTGATGGCCGGGCTATGTACTCAGAATATTGCAAAATGTGCTTTCGCCCAAAAGCTATTTTAAAATCTGACACCGCGATTGAATTAAGGAGTTCTGTATCTATAATTCTTAAAATAATTGTTATGTATTTTGTGAACGTTAATCGTGAGTAATTTAGTAAATTCACCGGAAGTTTGCGGTGGGTATGCTAGTTCTGAACGTCACATGCTAATGTCAAAAGCTGGTTTTTGATATAAATATGAACTTGATTGAACAAAACATGCATGTATTGTATAACAATGTCCTAGGAGTGTCATCTGATGAAGATCATCAAAGGTTAGTGCTGCATTTAGCTGTGGTTTTGGTTTTTGTGACATATATGCTTACTTTGAAAATGGCTGTGTGATTATTTTTGGCAGGGTACTCTCCTGACATAATCAAATGTTTTGCTTTCGCTGTAAAGCCTTTTTGAAATCGGACAATGTGGTTAGATTAACGAGAGTCTTGTCTTTAAAATGGTGTAAAATAGTCATATGTTTGAGAAATTGAAGTTATAGCATTTATGAGGTATTTGTATTTCGCGCCACGCGATTCCACTGTGCAAGCGTCCCACCTTGCCCAGGGAGGTTAAGACTCTAAGACCATGAGAAACAAGATTCTCTGGCTTGATGAAACCAAGATTGAACTCTTTGGCCTGATTGCCAAGTGACACGTCTTGAGGAAACCTGGCACCATCCCTACGGTGAAGCATGGTGGTGGCAGCATCATGCTGTGGGGATGTTCTTCAGCAGCAAGGACTGGGAGACTAGTCAGGATCCAGGGAAATATTAACGGAGCAAAGTGCAGAGAGATCCTTGATGAAAACCTGCTCCAGAGTGCTGAGGAACTCAGACTGGGGACGAAGGTTCACCGTCCAACAGGACAACGACCTTAAGCACACAACCAAGACAACACAGGAGTGGCTTCAGTAGAAGTCTCTGAATGTCCTTGAGTGGCCCAGCCAGAGCCCGATCTAACATCTCTGGAGAGACCTGAAAATAGCTGTGCAGTGATGTTCCCCATCCAACCTGACAGAGTTGGAGAGAATCTGCAGAGAAGGATGGGAGGAACTCCCCAAATGCAGGTGTGCCAAATAAATGAGCTAAATTAATGGGGGGAAAAAATAATTTAATCAGTTTTTGAATAAGGCTTTAACGTAACAAAATGTGGAAAAAGTCAAGGGGTCTGAATACTTTCCGAATGCACTGTATACAGCAACACCTCCCCCAAAAGCATTCCTGTCTTACATTTACATTTTAGTCATTTAGCAGACGCTCTTATCCAGAGCGACTTACAGTAGTGAATGCATACATTTCATACATTTTTATTTTTTTCCGTACTGGTCCCCCGTGGGAATCGAACCCACAACCCTGGCGTTGCAAACACGTTGCAAACACCATGCTCTACCAACTGAGCCACACGGGTCTTTTCTGTAGATGTTATATCCCTATATTGCTACTGCTGTATCAAAGGAATTATCTCAGTGAGTTTCAGAGATGAACAGTACAGTGCATTCCAAATTCAATAGGCAGGCAAGTAAACAAAAACGTTTTCAAAGAAAAACTATTCCAGAAAATGTCAAAGCGTATATAACGCCCGTCCAAGAGACTTTCGACCAATCGCGTTCACATTGTCATGCTCTGACACGCAGTTCCTAAGATAATTCTCACTAACATCCCTTTTTAAAGTCATGGTATGAGTCGAGAAACATGCCTATTTTCCTTGAAAGTACGGAAAGTCACGATTGCAAAGCTATACGATATTACAGAGAACAAGTTAATTATCTCACATCTCTGAAAATATTTGTAATGTTGTGCTTCTAGTTCACATAGTGTAATTCATGCCAATGTTCTTTTCTTTAAGCTGTTAATACGAATCGAAAGGAGTTTCCAATATCCTCATTTCTTAAAGTATTTCTGGTGATAGCTAGTAATAGTGATACACAAGCTAGGTCTATTTGAAACATTGCCATCCTATGGCAGCATTTACCAGCCACCAGATTCAGAAGATTTAAAACCACATCAAAAATATTTTAAACCAATTCTATTTTTGCCCAAAGTTAAGATATAAATTATTCAAACTGAACATAATTCATGCTGGTTATTATTTTAGGCTATTTTAGTTTTGGAGTCAAAGATAGTTTTGGAATAGTTTTCAAACATGTTTGTTATTTTATTTCAGTATTGTGTGAAATGATTTGACGTTATATGAAAGTACCGCAATTTATGTTTCTAGAAACATATCGCAATTGAGAATCGATTCACATTTAGATGGAATATTTGACTATTTTAGCTGCCAGAGCCAGTCTACCTCTGAAAATAACATGCAGTCCTTGGACCTTGAGGAGTAACGGGGGCAGCAATCAGCAGTAGAAACAATAACAAAGCGTACTCCCTGCCCGTTTCGGTAAAAAGCTGAGGGATGGGGCTGGAGAAATGTAACCATCCATGATATCAACATTCTAGTTTTAACCATGTTTTGAGGATATACAATGTTTGTTTATATTTATATTTATTGGAGTAAAAAAAAAAGCTTATATTTTGGGTTCTGATGGGGTACGACAGTTGAACTAAGCTCATGAGGCATTTATAAGTGAATTCTTCAAGAAACAATGGGTACATATCAATGTATAAGTCCCAAAATGGATGTAACAACTGCTGATTGCCCCTTTAAGATTACATATTGGGCCAATCTAATAGGAGATATTGAGGACTACAGTATTTCAGGCATTGTCATTGGATGCATTTGATCAATTGTTAACGTTTTGTTGATGGTCCACTCTTGATGTTCTACACGTTACAGTGTAGTTTCAGCCATTCCTACAGAACAACAAAGTGTAGAACCCCTTTACTGCATATTGGTTCAACGACTGCAGAGACGGTACTTACTGGTGTTAAACAGATCTCCAACCTCCTCTTCTTCCTCCAATGTGACAGTCATCTCCCCCTCCTCCTCTTTCACTCCAAAAACTGCATCCTCCTCTTTCTCCTCTTCTTTTACTGTAACATCCTCCTCCTCTTTCACTCTGAATGCGTCTTCCTCTTCTTTCACTGTACCGTCTTTCTCTTCTTCTTTCACGGGAACAGCCTCACCCTCTACTTGTTTTTGTATTGTAACATCTTTCTCTTCCTCCTCCTCTTTGACGAGAGCTTCTTTCTCCGTCCAGCAGACCTCTTCTTTAACAGGAGGAGAGTAGCTTTGTGAACTCATGGTCGGAGATGTTAGCTAGCTAGCATTAGCGACTAGCCTAGTTCTGACCTAACTTAGCAAACCAGCTAGCTGACAAACAACGTAAAGATATAATTAAATGGGCCAACAAGTACATACAACAGAAGTGTGTTTAATACACAGCGACTAATATACACCAAAACAGTGTAAAGAGCGTGAATGTTGTAGCTATGTTTGCTAGAAAGCTACCGAGGTGTCTGACTAGCTGTTGTTGTTGAAGGAGCGTCCCGTCCACTAGATTATACGTCACACTGGCAGCATCGCCTGAACCTAAAAGACGCACATCGCCATCTGCTGACTGGAGTGGGCAACGCAGGTGAGGAACCAAACGTTTATTTTTTACTTATTTCATAAAAGTGTAATGTTATATTAAGTCGTTCAAAGAGAAGCATGTGTTGATTGTTGTTGAGAAAATACTTTCAGACAAAAAGCGACTGCCCCTAAAAACCAATGACTCCCTTTGAAAACGGGCGATGTGGCTTCAGAAACATTTATTATAGTGTACACTACAAAGTGTAGCTAAACAGAATAATTTTGGTCATACCCACTCAACACGTGACGTCCAAGGACGTTGAATTATGGTCGATATCAGGTCTGTCTGTTGTGGCCGCTATTTCACCCTAAAATTGTCATCCCAAATTGGGCTGTGTATTTACAAAACTAAGACATAAAAAAAATACAGGCACACAGGCTCTTCACGCTCCTTCCTGGCTCCCTGTCTGTCTGCTCCCGCTCCCTCTATGTAAATGTCTTATCATGGTTCCTCAAAGAACCTTTTGGGGTTCATTTTTTAAACTCCCTGTCCACCCTCCCTTCATTATAAAAAAATATTTTAATAATAACAATATTGACAATATTGATTTAAATAATTCATTGTTTATTTTGTGGCACCACAAATGTGAATTAATATTTACAAAACAATTTACCAAACAAAACACATTACCAAATTGCAACATTTCTGCAGACATGTCAGACCATAATAAATAATACATTTACTTTGTATAGTGATTTTCATGACATTTAAAAACAAATAATAATAATGATGTACAATAAAAACAACATTAAAAATGAATCATAGGTAAACTAACAACATTGTAGACTTGATGCTAAATACAGATTTTTCAGCTTTAGTGTGTATATCGTATCCACTTAGTTATGTTAGGAAGTTTTCCATCTTTATGACCGGCCCTGGTAACTTCACCCCAACTTCTCTGATCCCCAGAACACAGTAACTTATTAACAACATCATTGTTTTTCTGACATTTTGGGGAAATTTTACAGAAAATAAAAATCCAGTCGTAGCAGAGCCCCAAGTCCCATGGGGACGTCCTCGAGGGCGTTGATGTTCTCCCCATCAAAGGCCAGCAGGATTTCACTCTCATGGTGAAATGGATTTCCACCGATGTGCAGTAAAGGAGTGAAGAGCAGGGAAATCTGTGTCAACAAAAGTAAGAAAAGATTAATACACATATATAACAGTGTAGGTTCCGTCCCTCTCTTCGCCCCAACCTGGGCTCGAACCAGGGACCCTTGCACACATCAACAACTGACACCCACGAAGCATCGTTACCCATCGCGCCACAAAAGCCGAGGCCCTTGCAACGCAAGGGGCAACCCTACTTCAAGTCTCAGAGCGAGTGACGTCACCGATTGAAACGCTATTAGTGCGCACCACCGCTAACTAACTAGCCATTTCACATCGGTTACACATACAGTTCAGCTGTAGTTTTATATAAGCATATAAGCATAAGCAACGTTTCCAAAATGGGATAGTATTGTACATGTAACGTTAACAAAATGGGATAGTATTGTACATGTAATGTTTCCAAAATGGGATAGTATTGTCCATGTAACGTTTCCAAAATGCGATAGTATTGTCAATGAAATGTTTCCAAAATGGGATAGTATTGTACATGTAACGTTTCCAAAATGGGATAGTATTGTCCATGTAACGTTTCCAAAATGGGATAGTATTGTACATGTAACATTTCCAAAATGGGATAGTATTGTATCTCTCTCCTCTGCTCTCATCCTTCTAGACCTATCTGCTGCCTTTGATACTGTGAACCATCAGATCCTCCTCTCCACCCTCTCCGAGTTGGGCATCTCCGGCGCGGCCCACGCTTGGATTGCGTCCTACCTGACAGGTCGCTCCTACCAGGTGGCGTGGCGAGAATCTGTCTCCGCACCATGCCCTCTCACCACTGGTGTCCCCCAGGGCTCTGTTCTAGGCCCTCTCCTATTCTCGCTATACACCAAGTCACTTGGCTCTGTCATATCCTCACATGGTCTCTCCTATCATTGCTATGCAGACGACACACAATTAATCTTCTCCTTTCCCCCTTCTGATAACCAGGCGGCGAATCGCATCTCTGCATGTCTGTCAGACATATCAGTGTGGATGACGGATCACCAGCTCAAGCTGAACCTCGGCAAGACGGAGCTGCTCTTCCTCCCGGGGAAGGACTGCCCGTTCCATGATCTCGCCATCACGGTTGACAACTCCCTTGTGTCCTCCTCCCAGAGTGCTAAGAACCTTGGTGTGATCCTGGACAACACCCTGTCGTTCTCCACTAACATCAAGGCGGTGACCCGATCCTGTAGGTTCATGCTCTACAACATTCGCAGAGTACGACCCTGCCTCACACAGGAAGCGGCGCAGGTCCTAATCCAGGCACTTGTCATCTCCCGTCTGGATTACTGCAACTCGCTGTTGGCTGGGCTCCCTGCCTGTGCCATTAAACCCCTACAACTCATCCAGAACGCCGCAGCCCGTCTGGTGTTCAACCTTCCCAAGTTCTCTCACGTCACCCCGCTCCTCCGCTCTCTCCACTGGCTTCCAGTTGAAGCTCGCATCCGCTACAAGACCATGGTGATTGCCCACGGAGCTGTGAAGGGAACGGCACCTCCATACCTTCAGGCTCTGATCAGGCCCTACACCCAAACAAGGGCACTGCGTTCATCCACCACTGGCCTGCTGGCCCCCCTACCTCTGAGGAAGCACAGTTCCCGCTCAGCCCAGTCAAAACTGTTTGCTGCTCTGGCACCCCAATGGTGGAACAAGCTCCCTCACGACGCCAGGACAGCGGAGTCAATCACCACCTTCCGGAGACACCTGAAACCCCACCTCTTTAAGGAATACCTAGGATAGGATAAAGTAATTGTTCTAACCCCCCCCCCCCCCCCCTTAAAAGATTTAGATGCACTATTGTAAAGTGGTTGTTCCACTGGATATCATAAGGTGAATGCACCATTTTGTAAGTCGCTCTGGATAAGAGCGTCTGCTAAATGACTTAAATGTAATGTAATGTAAATATTGTCCATGTAACGTTTCCAAAATGGGATAGTATTGTCCATGTAACGTTATGCCCCCTTGTGAGTTAATAGTATTGCATGCTGTAGCAGGCTATATAAAGAGGAAGACCTCCATTGACGATTCAGTTCGTTGTAACATCTCGTCTGGACAGGTCACCGTCCTTAGTTAGTTAGTTAGTTAGTTAGTTAGTTAGTTAGTTAACGAAGCTAACGTTAGCTAGTTCATTCTCACAAAAGTGAGAACTGCTCTAGATTGGAAACTTACATTAATGAGAGTGTAAAGCCATGTTGGCTTTATGGAAACGATATACAATATATGGGAAAGAATATAGTTGAGGAAATAATCCAAACCTAGTTGTGCCTAGTTAGGACATAACGTTAGCTAGCTAGCTAACGGTACTGTACTGTAGCTCATACAACGCCGACGGTCAAACCCGGCTTTCTAATTTTTACGTTAATTAACTATAGTAACGTTATGGAAGATATTCACAGAAAACCATCATTGTCTTCGTTATTCATTATTAGTATGTTATATTATTATAATAAATTATTTCGATACATTTTCAGAGCCAATCATCAACCCAACTTAACCTTTTTAACTATTGTCGCATCCAAACTTGTCACCATCGTTTTCAGTTGTAATTGCGAAGTTCCCGGAAGAAGTCCAGCAACAACGGAGGTTCCTCGATGAACCCACCTTCTAACAAGTTCTTTGAAGAACCTTTTGGGGCTGTTTTACATTGACCAAGAACCCTACGGTTCTTAGGGGATCTGAGAACAACTCCAGTTGAACCCTTCATTTTTAGAGTGTAGTCGGCTCTATTTACTCTCAGATTCAAACATGATGACTAGTATCAACGATCAAGTCAGCAGCTGCTGCTCCAATACAGTATGAGGTGAGACGATGAACTGATGTTGAACTGGGCAGTCAGCTGCTGCTGCTCCAATACAGTATGAGGTGAGACGGTGAACTGATGTTGAACTGGGCAGTCAGCTGCTGCTGCTTCAATACAGTATGAGGTGAGACGGTGAACTGATGTTGAACTGGGCAGTCTGCTGCTGCTGCTCCAGTACAGTATGAGGTGAGACGGTGAACTGATGTTGAACTGGGCAGTCAGCTGCTGCTGCTCCAGTACAGTATGAGGTGAGACGATGAACTGATGTTGAACTGGGCAGTCAGCTGCTGCTGCTCCAATACAGTATGAGGTGAGACGGTGAACTGATGTTGAACCGGGCAGTCAGCTGCTGCTGCTCCAATACAGTATGAGGTGAGACGGTGAACTGATGTTGACCTGGTCAGTCAGCTGCTGCTGCTCCAATACAGTATGAGGTGAGACAGTGAACTGATGTTGAACTGGGCAGTCAGCTGCTGCTGCTCCAATACAGTATGAGGTGAGACGGTGAACTGATGTTAAACTGGGCAGTCAGCTGCTGCTGCTCCAATATAGTATGAGGTGAGACGGTGAACTGATGTTGAACTGGGCAGTCAGCTGCTGCTGCTCCAATATGAATTAGTTAAACTGTTAAATAGTATATGACATTAAATATTTTACTGTATTGTTATCATAGAAACATCATGGAATATTGTACATCATATTAGCATCAACATACATTATTGTTTCATTAAATTTCACCTAATAAGGATATTTCATATTTTCAAGTACAGAAGTCAGAACCCATCACCTGCTATGTAAAAGACACAGAAGAATGCACAATGGTCAATGCTATCTGGGATCCTTGGGACATCCCTACCCTAAACCAAACCTTTAACCCCTACCTTAACCATTTTAAATGCCAACTTCAACAGGCTAGGGACGTCCCAAGGATGTATCTCTACCTGAAAATACATGATCTAAGTGATTGATAGTTGGTATTCAGCAGTCATAAAGCCTAATTTACTTTAATGAACTACTAAAATTGTGATTCTGTCAGACAGCAGTTCTACACTTTATTGACTGACTGATCCATTCATCCTTCCATCCCTCCTCAGCCTTCCTCTCCTCTGAAGACCCAGTGAGGGTGGAGCTCAGTCAGAGAGCTGTTGAGGGACTGGTTAGGAAGAACACTTCTACAGCCAGAGAGGTGAGAGGTCACACATGGTTTAGATGGTAAATATTTATGTCCCCTTAGTGGTTCATCAGGTCAGCAAAAGGGAATATGTTCCATCATCTATGTTTATTTACATTAGTGTAAATTGTCCACTGATATTGGTGTAATTTCTCACCCCTTTTGGCTGTATGAAAGTTAATTTCCCCTCAGGCACACACATTTGTTCTTTGTTATTATGAAGGTCATTTGTATCAAATATACTTTTCCCCACTCATTCACCCCATCTCTTTACATTGCTTATGCATATTCAGTGGCCTGACTGTGTCCAGACTTTGTCAAAGGCCCATCCCGGTAGATCTGAACCTAATGCAGCTTGGAGTGATCAGATGACAGAAGTCACATTTAGGTGCCAGGTGTAACTGAGGCCATAGATGCTCCATATCCATTACTTTGAGTGTTTTATATAATATGACTAAATGTGTTTCTGTGTTACAGGGGCAGTCAAGAAATGGAACAGCAAGGCCACAGAACATGACATAATCAGAGCTGTGGGAGACCACCTCAAGCCCCTGGTAGAGCCGGGGGTGGTGTTTACCACTCCACCACACCTTCAGCAGGCTGGAAAAGTGGGATTGATCTGTTTGATCCATTTGTTTGTTTCAGTTTCCAGTAGTTGAATCCTTTGATGTATTGTCAATTTCAACATTTTTCATTTTCAACAAATGAACTGGGTTGGTTGAAAAGTGATTCTAAACATACTTAACATGCACTATTTTGAACTAGTGGGAGATCTACTGAATTAATACTGTTTTTCATACCAAGATACGTGTTGCTTTTGCACATATTTGTTGGTCAGTCATTGGGTTCATTTGTTTTACAATATGTTCAAATCAAGCTTTATTTATACAGCACATTTCAGACATGGATGCAACACAATGGCATCACAGAAAAAAAAGAAAATAAACAAATATTTATTTTACACATAAGATGATAAAAAAAACACAGGAACAACTGAAAGACTAATGAGCATTCTAAGGAAAATCCATTGATTAAAATATTTAAAAATCGGATCCCAAAATATAAGCTTGTTTGTTGCTGCGTTCCCCATCAAGAAAACCAGAAATGTCACTTAAACAGAAGAGGGAACTAACAAAGAGTCACTGACAACAACCACAACTAAACAGGTGGGGGTTTTAGGAGGGGTTCTGAAAGACACTATGGGGGTGTCCACTGAAAGTTGACTAGTAACAACAACTGGGACCTAAAAGACACCCACCATGAGACCCACTAAATCTGCCCAAGAAGAGGAAAACAAAAGAAAAACCCACACCAAACTTAAAGACAGGAAGCAAACCAAAAAGGTGGAGCAACTAAAGGTGTTGACTCTCCACATGTATCAAGACAACTGGAGCACTGGGCCAGACACTCTTAAATAGAACCTGGACCAGCTCAGGTGAAACACCTTCCCACTAACGAGATGGACAAGCCAGCACAGGTGTAACACATACTGACTAACGAGGTGACACCAATCAGTGCGTCCTACGTGCTAACGAGCTAGACGTGCTAACGAGCTAGACGTGCTAACGAGCTAGACGTGCTAACGAGCTAGACGTGCTAACGAGCTAGACGTGCTAACGAGCTAGACGTGCTAACGAGCTAGACGTGCTAACGAGCTAGACGTGCTAAAGTCCAACCTCAAAACATAAATGGAAAAACCAAAGCCTGTAACACCTTCACCCTTAAGACAACAAATATATCCTATATTTTTGTTGGACAAGTTTGCTCACCACCAACAGAAAACAACCTCCATTTCACATTATAATCAACTAAATTGATTCCCTTCTACAATATAAAAATGGTGTCTACTGGATGTCAACAATTAAAAACAAGAAAAAACATGTATTTCTAAATAATAATATACAATAGTATTATTTTTCTCTCCTTTTTCTTTCTATAGAATCCTAAACCTCACTAGCTTCTAGAACTCTCGTCTTCCTAAAACTCACTAGCTTCTAGAACTCTCGTCTTCCTAAAACTCACTAGCTTCTAGAACTCTCGTCTTCCTAAAACTCTCTACCTCTAGAAACTCTCTAGCTTCTAGAACTCTCGTCCCCTTGGAACGAGCCCAAACAAAACTCATCTGCAATACGGAAAAACATGCAGTCAAAATAAATTGCGATCCATGGTAACTCACTGGCTAAATGCAAAACACAAATCTTTTTGACTGCCCACCCTTGAGACAACCAGCAACCAAGATGTCCTTACCACAGACATGTCTGATTTCAAGAGGAAACTCCTGCAATATCCGTAGTAACTTTCCACCTCACTGCAGAGCTTCTCTCTCTTTTCAGGGTTCACTAGATAGGCATGTTGTTGGATCAGGGCCCAGTCCCCAATGTCATGCTCTAGTACATTTGGGTTGGCACATCTGAGAATGAACCCTGATATTCTAAAAGCAGGGCAACAATGTCAATATAATTGTACCCAAAAATTGTCAGTCGGTTGCATAATTAATAATTATACACCCCTTTGTTAATATGTATTGGCAATAATTAACTTAACGGTGAGGCATGGAATAATAAAACATGTATCTTTTGTCAGGTTGAATGTTTGAAATATGAGGTGATTTGGGTCATGCTTCTTCAGTAGTGGAATAAAGACAATTAGCACTTGAATGTTGTCAGGAAATACTGGAGTGATGTCAGATTGTTAATAAAATTGATTATATACCAATTTATTATACTGTGTCCATGTGTATAGGCTGCAAGTACGTTGAAATGAAGTTGTTTGAGTATTTTAGTGATATATTGAAAACCTAAACATAAAATGTGCTATGTACACAAACATCTGCCACAATAATCATATTACTTGTATTTTTTAAAACAAGTATCTTATAAACTGCACAAGCACCAGAAACGCTGATGTTGTGACAAGTAGCAATAAATCACTGATATCGATTAGGGGGGAAATCAGGTTGTACGTGATGTTGAAACTAACAACTAAAATAAACACATGGAAATGGGAGATATCTTTTACCTCACTGATTAAAGGACAACCTGCAGAAGACAGTCAGCTACATTTTGGAGTGATGCATTTAAATGTAGGGGTCGCTGAACAAAGGAACACAACACTAATTTGTCATAACTCATCGATATCCTGCTAAAATCATTTGTGCGAGAGGAGGGAGATGAGGTTGCATGTCCTGTTAAAACTAACAGCTCAAACACCACACGGAATCTGGGAATAATGTGTACATCACTGGTTAGAGGACAATTTGTAGAAAACAGCTAGCTACATTTTGAAGTGTTGCATTTTGATTCAAGTGGGTCACCAACGTGGTAAGTGTAACACAACTCTTTTTTTTTGTCACTTTTTGTTAAAACTCATAAATAGTACTCTTTCAATTCAGAGCCTGGATTTTCCCCCAGAGCCTAATATCCATATCATGTTGAAATCAATAGAACAGTGGACAAACGTTTAGGGTTCCACATTGTGACATCATTAAAATACTCCTACTACAATGTTAAAACATTCTACATTGTGACATTAATTCATTGATATCATGAAACAACTCCTTCATGTTTTTTCTGATGTTTAATCAGACATCTTTTATCAGAGTATCTTTTGTCACATTGATCACTGCTATGAGATGTCTCTCCTGTGTGTGTTCTATGGTGTCTCTTCAGACAGCTAGAACGAACAAAACTCTTCCCACATTGATCACAGCCATAAGATTTCTCTCCTGTGTGTGTCCACTGGTGTACTATCAGGCTGTTTAGCTGAGTAAAACTCTTCCCACATTGATCACAGCCATAAGGTTTCTCTCCAGTGTGTATTCTCTGGTGTGATTTCAGAGTTTGTAGCCGATGAAAACTCTTCCCACATTGATCACAGCCATAAGATTTCTCTCCAGTGTGAATTCTTTGATGTATTTTAAGGCCTAGTGAAGAGTTTAATCTTTTCCCACATTCAGAGCAGCAGTAAGGTTTCTCTCCTGTGTGTACTTGCTGGTGTTTCTTGAGGAGTTCTGATCTGGAGAGACTTTTCTCTGCCTCGTCAGCATCATGTTGTTGAGGATCCCCAGGATCCCCATAGTCCCGTCTCTGTCCTGTGAGAACAAAGTCAGGCAGATGGTTAAATGCACACAACAGCAGAAATCCACTGTTTATTTGAGGTAAAAGGTGATGCCCAGAGCGTACCCATGAAGCCGTACAACAATTGACGTCTGTTAAATTATTTGACAATTAAGACAGTCAAGTTAGCGACAATAGTCATATTTTGTCTTGTTTCCACATTAGTAGTAACTAGAAATAAGTTATTAAAGTTGTTGAAACTCTAAGCAGTGTGCCAGATGACTTTTGGTCTCCAATATAGGCCCCTTTCTGTGTTTGCTAAAATTGCGCCACGAGGGCAATGCGCACACAATTTGATTGCAGAAACTCCTCCATGCTCGCTAGTTTGGATGTAGCATATCTGCCTGGAACAAAAATGGGGAGTGTGGCTCAGTTGGCAGAGCATGGTGTTTGCAACGCCAGCATGGTGTGTGCAACGCCAGGGTTGTGGGTTCGATTCCAGCGGGGGGCCAGTACAAAAAAAAAAAATGCATGAAATGAAAATGAAATGTATGTATTCACTACTGTAAGTCGCTCTGGATAAGTGCGTCTGCTAAATGACTAAAATGTAAAATTATGTGTTTTTCACAATGTATTCTGAATTTTACAGTGCAAGATCAGGAGTGCTACTCACATTAGCTTCTTCAGTCTATTTAAACTCACATTCTTAAGCCTAGGCGTCCCGCTAGCATGACAACTTCCAGTGAAACTGGAGGGTTCGCAATTCAAATTTATAATCATAAAAATTATGGATATTAAACATTTAGGTACATATACAGTTGAAGTCAGAAGTTTACATACACCTTAGCCCAATACATTTAAACTCCGTTTTTTTTCTCACAATTCCTGACATTTAATCCTAGTAAAAATTCCCTGTCTTAGGTCAGTTAGGGTCACCACTTTATTTTAAGAATATGAAATGTCAGAATAATAGTAGAGAGAATGATTTATTTCAGCTTTTATTTCTTTCATCACATTCCCAGTGGGTCAGAAGTTTACATACACTCAATTAGTATTTGGTAGCATTGCCTTTAATTAAGGATAGGGGCAGTATTTTCTCGTCCGGATGAAAAACGTGCCCAGAGTAAAATGCCTGCTACTCAGGCTCAGAAGGTAGGATATGCATAGTAGATTTGGATAGAAAACACTCTGAAGTTTCTAAAACTGTTTGAATTATGTCTGTGAGTATAACAGAACTCATATGGCAGGCAAAAACCTGAGAAAAATCCAACCAGGAAGTGGGAAATCTGAGGATTGTAGTTTTTCAAGTGAATCCCTATCCAATTTGTAGTGTTAACGGGGTCATGTTGCACTTCCTAAGGCTTTTCACTAGATGTCAACAGTCTTTAGAACGTTGTTTCAGGCTTTTACTGTGAATATGGAGCAAACAAGAGCTCCTGGAACCAGGTGTCGCAGGATAATGCATGATTTCAGTCACGCGCTCAGCTTTGGGAGCGAGCTGACTTCATCTTCATTCCTAAAGAGAACGGAATCGTCCGGTTGGAATTTTATTGAAGAATTGTGTTAAAAACATCCTAAAGATTGATTCTATACATCGTTTGACATGATTCTACAAACTGTAGTATAACTTTTTTGACTTTTCGTCTGGAGTTAGCAAGTGCGCGCCTGGAATAGTGAACCTAACACGCAAACAAAATGGACATTTATTGTTGAACTGGGATTCCCGGGAGTGCATTCTGATGAAGATCATCAAAGGTAAGTAAATATTTATCATACTATTTCTGAGTTTTCTTGACTTCAAAATGGTGGGTTTCTGTTTGGCTTGTTGTTGTTGTCTGAGCGCCGTACTCAGATTATTGCAAAGTTTGCTTTCGCCGTGAAGCTTTTTTGAAATCTGACACAGCGGTTGCATTCAGGAAGAGTGTATCTATAATTCTGTGCATAACACCTGTATATTTTGTCAAAGTTTATGATAAGTATTTCTGTAAATTGATGTGGCTCTCTGCAAAATCACCGGCGGTTTTGGAGGCAAAACATTACTGAACATTACGCACCAAAGTAAACTGGATATAAATATGAACTTTATCGAACAAAACATGCATGTATTGTGTAACATGAAGTCCTATGAGTGCCATCTGATGAAGATCATCAAAGGTTAGTGATTGGTTTTTGTTTGGTAAATGACTGTGTGGTTTTTCTTGTTAGGTGCTGTCCTAACATAATCTAATGCTATGCTTTCGCCGTAAAGCCTTTTTGACCTCGGACACTGTGGTTGGATTAAGGAGAATACTTGTATGTGTGAGAAATTTGAATTATGAGATTGTTGTTGTTTTGAATTTGGCGCTCTGCTGTTGTCAAATCGATCCAGCTAACGGGATTCGCGTGTTAAGGGGTCACTAAGAGGTTAAACTGTTTAACTTCGGTCAAACATTTTGGGTAGCCTTCCACAAGCTTCCCACAATAAGTTGGGTGAATTTTAGCCCATTCCTCCTGACAGAGCTGGTGTAACTGAGTCGGGTTTGTAGGCCTCCTTGCTCGCACACGCTTTTTCAGTTCTGCCCACACATTTTCTATAGGATTGAGGTCAGGGCTTTGTGATGGCCCCTCCAATACCTTGACTTTGTTGTCCTTAAGCCATTTTGCCTCATCTTATGGAAGAATGCTTGCGGTCATTGTCCATTTGGAAGACCCATTTGCGACCAAGCTTCAACTTCCTGACTGATGTCTTGAGATGTTGCTTCAATATGTCCACATACGTTTCCATCCTCATGATGCCATCTATTTTGTGAAGTGCACCAGTCCCTCCTGCAGCAAAGCACCCCCACGACATTATGCTGCAACCACAGTGCTTCACGGTTGGGATGGTGTTCTTCGGCTTGCAAGCGTCCCACTTTTTACTCCAAACATAACGATGGTCATTATGGCCAAGCAGTTCTATTTTTGTTTCATCAGACCAGAGGACATTCCTCCACAAAGAACAATCTTTGTCCCCATGTGCAGTTGCAAACCATAGTCTGGCTTTTTTATGGCGCTTTTGGAGCAGTGGCTTCTTCCTTGCTGAGCGGCCTTTCAGGTTATGTCGATATAGGACTCGTTTTACTGTGGATATAAATACTTTTGTACCCGTTTCCTCCAGCATCTTCACAAGGTCCTTTGCTGTTGTTCTGGGATTGATTTGCACTTTTCGAAACCAAAGTACGTTCATCTCTAGGAGACAGAACGCATCTCCTTCCTGAGCGGTATGACGGCTGCGTAGTCCCATGGTGTTTATACTTGCAAACTATTGTTTGTACAGATGAACGTGGTATCCTCAGGCATTTGGATATTGCTCCCAAGGATGAACCAGACTTGTGGAGGTCTACAATTGTGTTTCTGAGGTCTTGGCTGATTTCTTTTGATTTTCCCATAATGTGAAGCGAAGAGGCACTGAGTCTGAAGGTAGGCCTTGAAATACATCCACAGGTACACCTCCAATTGACTCAAATGATGTCAATTAGCCTATCAGAAGATTCTAAAGCCATGACATCATTTTCTGGAATTTTCCAAGCTGTTTAAGCTCCGTCTATTGACTAGTTCACCAACGTGGGGGAAAACTCAGGGGAGTAACCTCCATTTCCAGGTTGCTTATGAGTGCCTTTCACACAACTTTGGATTATAATTGCAAAACTCGCTTGAATCTCCTGCTTATATGCTTGTGTTATTGTCGCAAATCAACTGCTTTAAACGTATAAAACACTTCAACCAGTAAAATGTACTTTGGCTAGCTTTGCCATCAGCCTGACAATGAGGGTTTGTAAGTGTTTGCCAAATTGGCCCACCTAACTGGCCCACCTAACAATAATATAGACCTACTGTTGGACCCATAACGTCACCTAACAATAACATAGACCTACTGTAGGACCCATAAGGTCACCAAACAACAAATATACCTATGTTGTGATGTTTGTCATTTGACAGTCATTCAGAAAATGATTTCTTGAATCAGCTGATGATAGTTGAACATGTGACTGTAACTAAACAGCTACAGTATTAAGAATTAATGTGTAATTATTGATTACAGTCTTCCCTGTGGCTCAGTTGGTAGAGCATGGTGTGTGCAATGCCAGGGTTGTGGGTTTGATTCCCACGGGGGGTCAGTACAAAAAAAAATGCATGAAATGAAATGTATGTATTCACTACTGTAAATTGCTCTGGATTAGAGCGTCTGCTAAATGACTAAAATGTAAATATTGAAGAACCGCATTAATGACAGTATCCATTTGGGTGTTGTCAATAAAGTTAAAGTGACTCTCAGTTAGAACCACTGGATTTAGCAAACTCTGAAATGATTTAGGATTTCTGTGCCCATGAAAACTGTTTTCCCAGCGTAACATAAGGAGACACTAAATGTTACGTAGTTAGAGAGCATTTCAGAGATCTGAATACAACAAACTGTCTGACAACAAGATCCCGTATTTAAGATTACTTCTTATCCTTTGCAAAAATAGCCTAAAGCCGTGTCTGTCCCGAACTCACTGGAGCAGGAAACTGAGGGCCCAGAATATTTTATACAATGTTGCAAGCTTGCTATCTGAGTTTCGGCCGACCCAGTTGATAGAATGTTTCAAGTTCGTGCAGCCAATGTGATTTATAGGATATTTATTTTTTATCCTGATATTTTCTACCTGAAGACTGCAATGTTTTATTTGTTGGCTTTATGTCGGCTATTTTTTACATAGTTGGAAATGGCAATAAAAGTTACTTTTTAGATTTGTATAATTTTCTTCTTCTGGTTAGGTTATATTGATGACTGGCTCCCTCTAGTAATTTGTGTATCTGTAATTATTTAATCAAACAGCATGCTTAAAGCATCATACAAGTTATGTACATATAGTTGATTTTATAAAAACACATGGGGCGATTGGTAGAAAGAACAAATTACTCTTGGTTGACCAAGATGTATTTTAGTTGGGGACAGCACTAGAACATGATTTTGGGGCTCCCGAGTGGCGCAGCGGTCTAAGACACTGCATCTCGGTGCTCGAGGCGTCACTACAGACACAACCTGGATTCGAACCAGGGTATCACAACCGGATGTGATTGGGAGTCCCATAGGGCGGCGCACAATTGGCCCAGCGTCGTTCGGGGTAGGCAGTCATTATAAATAAGAATTTGTTGTTAACTGACTTGCCTAGTTAAATAAAGATACATTCAAATAAAAAATTTAAAATAGTGTTTTATGACAAAGCGTTTTTTACAAATCCGTCAAGGCACCAACTTTGAGAAAGGTTTAAAACAAAGGTTTCAAAGCAATTCATGAATGTAATTGAATCTAGGTATGTTTTGCCTTTAATGTAATGGCATTGAGAAAAAAATTGGCTGAATATTATATATCTACATCTAAGACACTGCATCTCGGTGCTCAAGGCTACAGACATGCTACAGACTTATTTACAAGCCCTTAACCAACAAAGAAGTCAAGAAAAATGAGTGTTAAGTAAAAAAAAGAAGAAAAAAAAGTAATAAAGAATTAAACAGCAGCAGTTAAATAACAATAGCAAGGCTATATACAGGGGGAACCGGTACAGAGTCAATGTGCAGGGCATCGGTTAGTCGAGGTAATTGAGGTAACATGTACATGTAGGTAGAGTTATAAATGCCTATAAATGTTAAACTGTCGTACCCCATCAGAACCCAAAATATAAGCTTTTTTTTTTTACTCCATATAAACACAGAACAAAAGGAGCAAGCAGGTTGATATCCTCTGTCGTTTTGAACCCACGGCAAGAGGCACCAGAGCCTACTGTGCTAACGGGTTCCCTCTAGATAACACAACCACACAGTTCATGAAAAGCATGAGGTGTGACTAACGTTTGCAAGATTGAGCTAGATATCGAGCTAGCATACAAACTCGGTAGCAGAGTAGATCCTCCATATGAAGTTGATAAATAGTGCATTGTGTTGAGTGTAGAAGACCCCTCTTTTACGCTGCTGCTACTCTGTTTATTATCTATGAGTCACTTTAAGTGATTTCGTCAAGAAACAATGGGTACATATCATTAATGCATAAGTCCCAAAATGGATGTAACAACTGCTGATT